>NC_087513.1:209591664-210831447 GCF_963921805.1 Phalacrocorax carbo
GCAACGGGTCATTGCTTCTCCATATTTTGCTGGCAATCACTACTGTTTCATAGCAAAAAGAGGACGTAATGGACAGAACCATCAATAAAAATTAGGAAGAAGAGCAAGACAGGGCACAAAAATTTCAGAGTTGCAGGGATATGCAATATTCACTGGCCTTGGGCATACATTCAGAATATTTTGGGAGTGAGAAGGACAGGAAGAAGGAGAAAAAAATCCTCATATAATGTTACTACTCCTGCAGACAGCTTGGGGTTGTCATAACACCAGTTGAAATTCATCCACTATTTGGCCTGTTCTCCACCTCTACCCTCCAGCCCTTCTCAGGTTAAGAGCCCTTCTCCCAGAGCCTATCTGCACATCCCAAACCCACACCACAGCAGCTCAGCAAGAAGCAGCTCCAGAGGCTTCCCAAGAGGCCCCTTGAAATAGCTGCCTTTCACTCCCCAAGCCATATTCTGTACCCAGTTTGAGAAGGTCCCTTCCACAATACAAGTTTTTTTGATTAGCTACTGAAATCAGTTTTTTCATCTATTTCAAAAGACTTAAGCAGCCTAATGCCCTTTTTCTAGTCTGTCAAACTAGTAGCAATTGTTTTGTTTGCATGTTTAGAGCTAATCTTCTATTTAGACTCATAATGTTTTAATGATTACATTTGCGATCAGATTACACCGTTTACAAAACACCCGAAGCAATATACAAAAAAAGCTAAGGTGACAAAGCAATCCAACTCAAACAGAAGACTACTGCAGCTTTTCACATGGTGCGACTGACTTCTAAATGCCCTTATATCCAGGAGCAGCAGACCAGCTATTCCATCAGAAGTAGGGTACGGAGTTAGACTTGCCAACATACAGTGCCATTTACATTTCTTTCCCCTTTAGAATCTCAATGACAGCATATTAAGTCATATTAAAAACAGGCTTCAAATCCAGTTAGGAACTATGAATTAGTCATGCAGAAGACATATTAACGCTGTTAAGAGTGTACCTACATCCATAAAGGCCCAGAACACAAGGGGTCCCAAGGAACAGCAGTGTCAGAAGCCGTGTAAAACCTTCTCTAGAAAGGCAGGTAAGCCATGCTAAAAGCTTGACTGAGAGTAATTTCAACACATCCCTACTGACCAAGAAGTCAATTTCTGTCAGGACATCAGTATTTGATGATGAATTATGCAAGATACTACAGACATTAATGTGATACTCCACCTACCAAAGACAGAAAGAAGTTACTGGCAAGTCCAGTTTGAACCTATTATTTGCTAACTTTAAGCTCAAAGATCCAAAATGCCAACAGTTGATATTAGAACATTTTTGCTAGTTCCTCAGTCCATTGCTCATGAGGAATGAATAACGGACATTGAACAAGAGCTTAAAAGGAAAAACTTATCATTGATGAAGCAAGACGGAGCACATACAAATTCCTTCAAGTAGACAAAATGATGTAGTACCAGAGAGTCCATATTGTTTCAGTCTTTTACTAAAGTTGGAGAAGCATGGACTGCAATGACAGGTACTGGCCCAAATTCATGAGACCTGTTTTATGCTTGCCTTTAATGCTGTGGAGTCTGTTGTTCCTGCTTTTCAGACAGACCATCTTTGGGAGAAGGTTTTAACAGCATACGCTTACTTTATCAAAAAGTTTCAATCCAGAGTGGAGGTCATCTGATTACAAGAAACACTACGGACTTACTAAAGGAAATAAAAACGTGTCATTTTCTGTCCTGGGATGTGGAGGGGAGAGGGCAGGAAGGGGAAGCAAGATGTTTAACCACAGTACACTGCTGAAATCTTCACCACAGAAAACCCTTGCATGGTTAAATATAGCAAATCATTACCATTCTAGGTTTCTACCTCTACGCTTTTCCTGCTGCAGGAGCTAGCAACAACGTTAACCCCTTGGGAGCAACAAGGCTACAGCAAAGAGTCACTTCACTTAGGTTTATAGGTGGATTTATGCATGGCTCGTATGGAAACAAAGATTTTTAAGCTCCTCTCATCTGTACTATCAAAAAAAAAAATACCCTACAAGTAGACCTGAGGAACTTATCACAGAGAAGTTCCCTCAAAGACTTTCAGCCATGGTACCAGAGGCACGGTAGGCACAGATGTTATCTCGCCAGGTGAACGTCAGGCTTTTCATTGCCACATCAGCCAGCGCTATAGCCAGAGCACCTCGGCAGCATCTGAACTTTATTCCATACTACCAGAATATTTATTATTCCCCCTCTGGGAGCTGCATGTTACACACAAGCACTCAGACACAGAAGACTTATTAAGTGTTTGCTTAAGCCAAGGAAGTCCAAATGAGTGTCTCCTGGATGCTAGTGCTGAGCAGACAGAGCAGAGTAATTAATCCTCCGTCTGTGCCATTTGAATCCAAGTCAGACTTGCAGAACAGTCCAATGCTCAGCAGTCTGAATTTTAACATTTTATCTGTAGACATTTAAACAGGACTATAAGTTTTCTAGGTTTTTTTGTAGGGTTTTGGGGGTTAAGGATGAAAAGCAGAATACAAAATTATACTAGTATGCAGATGAATAAATAGCTTTTACTTAGTTTTCAGCCTACAAAGTGAACATTTCAAAAACAAATTTGCCAAAAGTGGTCCTTAGAATATAATTAAAGTTTAAAATTTATTTTTTATTAATCAAGTCTCAATTACTCATGGAGCAACGCAGGAAGAGCTAGCTACACAGAGTCACATGGGATCTATCGGAGCTTGTAGCCTGACCTTAGCACTGCCCTTGGTCCATCTAGGCTGGCCCCACGCGAACTGACAGAGGTAGTCCAGAGCTTAATGGGTGCTGCCTGTGATGCCTTTATGAAGTAACCTTATGGCTGTGCCTAAGTTGGTAAATCCTCCTGAAACTCAGGGAACCAGAGACCATTGAGCAAGTGAAACCAAATAGTCCTGCATGATCCAGCTCAGACCTGACCGTGATCAACTCTAAGAGGAAACAAACCCAGTCTGTACAGGCTCACCCAGATGTCTGCAACACATTCTACAGCATCTCTGGAATCACAGGTATGTATTTTACATGGGATCTTCCAGTGTTCTTACTCTGTCTGTCTGTGTTTTCCCAGAAAATGGATTCTTGACTATAGAGCTGTAGCTGTTCTCCTGCTCTTCCATCTTGTGCAGGACTTCAAGGACCACAGAAGCAAGCTGGACCAAATTTTTCCAACACTCGAATGCTGCAGGCTGAAAATTTGTGAAACCTGGTTGCTGGACACCTCTGCAGACATGGTTACAGTTTTTCAGAAGCTTGATTAGTTTATAACCTTGGCTGATTGACTATAAATGCATGGGACTGGAATCAGTGATCCCCAAGGATCCTTCTTCACAAGTATAGGGTTCATCTTGCCAAATTCCTGCCATCTGAAGCGGATGAAATCTAGCTTAAGACAGTTATCTGGACTGCCTTTGTTACTGAGACACATAATGGTGATTCACTCAACTGCTTGGGAAGAGATGACTGGCATGAAATAGAAACACATGTTTCAGGTGGTTAGAAAAGTCAATGTGTTGACTGTAACCGCTTCTTTTTAGAAGGCATGCAGAAGTAAAGGATTATACCTACATCTTCTGTGTATACACAGAATCACTAAGAGTAAAGGGCAAGTGTGAAGGATAGACCGATTGTAGGAATAATTAAGAGCACAGTATGGGGGAGAGGATCTTTCTTGCATAAAGAACAAAATGGTTTCCCCAGTTCATTTAAATGCAGCAAATTTAACTCTGCAGCGACTTTTACAAATGGAGGACACAGTTTACACCTTGCTAGTAACACAGCATCTTTTTATGACCCACAGAGGACCTCCTCTTACTTCACACAGGACCACTTCACAACTCCACTACTACTGAAATGATAGTCTTCCCTTCTTCCACTGGGCAGGTGACCTTCTCATAGAAGGATATCAAATTAGTTAAACAGGACTTTGCTTTTGTGAACCCATGCTGACTGTGCCTGATGATTGCATTATTCTTTAAATGCCTTTCCAGAGTACCCAGTATAATTTTCTCCATAATTTTTCCAGGAACTGAGGTTAGATTAAGAGGTCTGTAGTTCCCTGGGCCTTCCCTCATGCCCTTTTTGTAGACTAGAATAACATTGGCTAGCTTCCAGTCAGCAGGGACCTCCCCAGACTCCCGAGGCCTTTGATGTGGTGATCGAGAGGGGTCCTGCCATAACACCGGCCAGCTCCTTTAGTACTCTGGGGTGAAACCCATCAAGCTTCATGGACTGGGGAACATGCAGCTGGTCCCTTACAATTTCACGGTGCACAAACGGAAAGTCGCTGCTCCCGCACTTGTGGTCCTCCAACTCAGAGGACCGGGCAGCCCAAGGTCTACCAGTACTGTTAAAGACTGAGACCAAAAAAAGCACTGACCACTTTTAATTCATCCCTGTTAGTCAGGTGACCATCTTTGACAAGTATCAGTCCAATGTTTTATTTGGACCTCCTTTTGCTATTAACGTACTTTAAAAAGCTCTTCTTGCTGTCAGATACAACACTGGCCAGTTTCAACTCTAATTGAGCTTTTGGCCTTTCGTGTCTTCTGCCTGCTTATGCAAACCACGGCTCTGTAATCTTCCTGCAAAGCCTGACCTTGCTTCCAGAGATCATACAGTCTCTTCTTCCTCTTGAGCTCCACAAGCAGTTTTCTGTTCAGCCAAGCTGGTCTTCCGCCCCGCTTGCTTGACTTATGACGCAGTGGAATTGCCTGCTCCCGTGCTTATAAAAGGTGGCTCTTAAAGACTGACTTCACTAATATTGATTTAACTGAACACAGCTAAATCAGCTTCAGGGCGTTTTTCCAGAATTAACATGTAACGCTGTAACAATAAATGAAAAATAGAAATCTCTTTGCAAATATCAACATTATGATTGCCAGGGAAATACCCTACCGAGATCATCAATCTTTCTAGTGTAAAATACCAAGCTATTGGGTTTTTTTTTTCCCCCCCAAACTGGAGACTGAGTGTGGCAGGACAAACATAGCATAAGCCAGGTGATCCCATTTCTCAGAAAAACAAATTACTGTAAATCATTGATTAGAAATACTTTAGCCCTGTGCTGGGCAAGAGCTCCCACCAAGATCCAAAGTCAGGAAGAGATGCTACTTTCCATGAAGAATGTTCCCAAGAGCTGCCAGTCCCGAGCTACCCACCATTCACAATGTTCCCACAATCACAGCGTCTTCCAGATCGACTCCTGCACTCCCAGGCAACCTTGAACAATCAGTGTTTTCCCTCCCTCTGATAACTATAGCAGTGGCAGCCCTCAAACCATGCAGCAAAATATGTTCAAGCATTCACATGCTGTTACTATAAAAACACAGATCTCAAACACTGGGTCTCACTGAGGCAGTTGCTGAAGTGCAATGGATTTTAACGTATTTTGGTTTAGAAACAAAAGGTGTTCCCATTAAGTTCTACAGCTTGGCTCCATATTTCACAGTAATAATCACTCTAAAGGAGTAAAACTCTAAAATAATTTGTTCCCTGCTAGCTCTCCTTACCAGATTACAACATAAAATGCTCATGTGAGTTATCCAAACTTGAGGGTTTTTTCACTACAGCACAAAAAATATGCAAAAAATCATCCCTCAGTGTAGCTTTCTCTCTCTCTTTCTTACCTGTAGCAAGTAAGACTAAAGCTTGCAAAAAACACTTACTGTTTTAAAAGGGTTTGTTTACTTGTTTGGATCTCACACACACCCCCATACTGGTGATTTACAGGTTTCCCTAAAACACAATGTCAAACTAAACCATAAAACATTTTGAAAAAGGATATTGTCACCTCAAGTCTATATACAGAAATACATAACAACAAATTTGTACTTGAATGGACACACTTATAAAAACACTATATTTATTTACAGCTTATTCTTTTTACCATGACTATGCTGTCATACTCTTCCTTTATGTCTTTAGTCTAATGGCATGTATAGCAAGCAAATAACCCTAACAGCAACTGAATATTTCGTCAGGAGAACAAACATACAGCCTAAATATTCCATATTGTTCTTGCACAAATATTCCTGCCACTTTTCTAAGCAATACATAGTAATAATTTTGTTTCCAAGAACACCAAACATACACATATATATAGACATTCTCTATAACGTGCACTCTTGCACTATATCACTTTTTAAATACATATACTTTAAATATTTTTCTGAGTCCACTATACTGAATTTTTGATGAAAACCACCTAATGTTTTCAACTATAAACATGTTGCGAATACTTGCCCAGAGCAAGATTTTACAACCAAATTATAAAAGCCCTAAATCTCAAGTTTTATAATACCATCAGTGACACAGTCTGAAATGTAGCGACGAGACAGGCGCCACTATAATGTTAACAGCCAGTACGTAAACATTAATGCAGCCTTCGGGGGGAGCAGGGGGCAATCCCAGAAGGGTCCCTTCAAAACTGCCACAGAACTTTTAGGTGGCTGTAGTTAAACTTTCTTTGGTTTAATTAATTACAAAATGCAGGAAGAAAAATGCTAGCAGGCAGCATGACAACTAATTTCATCAAAACTGTAATTTTGCCCCTTTTAATAGCTTCAGTTACAGTTCTTAAAACTCATTAATAAATAATTTTTTTGCACAAGAATCCAAAGAAATTGAAGTTTGCTGTTTAGCTATTACCAAAACATAACTTAAATGCATTTGAAACACCAGCACATCTACAAAACACTAAAGAGAACCTCATTCATTAAGAGAACCAGAAGGCCATGCTGCCATCCAGCGAGACCTGGACAGGCTGGAGAGCTGGGCCGAGGGGAACCTCATGAAATTCAGCAAGAGCAAGTGCAAGGTCCTGCCCCTGGGGAGGAACAACCCCAGGCACCAGTACAGGCTGGGGGCTGAACTACTGGAAAGAGGCTCTGTTGAGAAGGACCTGGGAGTGCTGGGGGACAGCAAGGTGACCCTGAGCCAGCACTGGGCCCTTGAGGCCAAGGCGGCCAACAGTGTCCTGGGGTGCATTAAAAGGAGTGTGGCCAGCAGGTCGAGAGAGGTTATCCTCCCCCTCTACTCTGCCCTAGTGAGACCACATTTGGAGTTCTGTGTCCAGTTCTGGGCTCCCCTGGTCAAGAAAGACAGGGAACAGCTCAAGCAAGTCCAGCAGAGAGCTACCAAGATGATCAGGGGACAGGAGCATCTCCCTTATGAGGAAAGGCTGAGAGACCTGGGTTTGTTCAGCCTGGAGAAGAGAAGACTGAGGGGGGATCTCATCAATACTTACTAATATCTGAAGGGTGGGTGTCAGGACGATGGGACTAGACTTTTTTTCAGCAGTGCCCCATGACAGGCCAAGGGACAATGGGCACAAATTGGAACACAGGAAGTTCCACCTCAATCTGAGTCAAAAAACCCTTTCCTGTGCAGGTGCCAGAGCAGCGGCACAGGCTGCCCAGGGAGGCTGTGGAGTCCCTTCCCTGGAGACATTCAAATCCCGCCTCGATGGATTTCTGTGCCCCCTGCTCTGGGTGTGATCTCCAGAGGTCCCTTCCAACCCTGCCATTCTGTGATTCTGTGATTTTTTTCCCTGTGGGTAATCACAGAGGTCTTAAAAAACAGGCTCTTCACTGAGCTATTTGACTTCTCTGTCTTAGAAACCCATAAGGTACAACTGACCTAATCAGAGTTCCGGTAACAGGCTGGCTTCAGCCAGTCCTCAAAGCACATTTCAACAGCTTCATTCACAACAGTTTTAACAAGTATATTCAGTTTCTTCTTTGCTTTCTAACAGTCTTGGTGCCTCTAGAAGAAGGTAGTACCATGCTTCCCATAGCCTTTAAATGTGCCTTCCAACCCAAAACATCCTGTTATTCTACAAGTGCACCTTCTTAGAAGCTTATTTATTATAATACAGCTATAGTTATTATGACAAATATCCATAAAAGAGTGAAGTGTTGAAGTCACAGCCAAACAATCAAAGGGAATTAGAAAAATGTACATTCTAATGAATTGTGTACATTTCTCCAGAAGAAGGGAGCACTTTCCTTATTTGCAAGAACATTTTCTTTGCAAGTGAAAACACATAACACGCTAGTAACACCTACAATATTTTTTGTTTCACTTCTCATTTTTCAACACCTCTGCCAGAGGCATAAATACAGTGAAAAGGAATAATATGGCAGGACCAACAGTAAAAACAATTAATAAGTTCTGTACTGTATGAGACAATGGAAAGTAAAATTTAACTCTCTGCCCTCTTGGCACTTCTCAGAACGTCCAACCTATAGCAGCTACGCTGCTAATATACATCAGACTGTCATTTATAAATTCTGCATTGGCCGATGCTTCCTCCTAATCCTAACAAGCAACCCACACTGCCTGAGCACGCCAGAAAAATGCAACAATTCGGAGCTACTCCTGCCAGAGTAAGGGACTAAAGGCACAGAATATGAATCTTGACATTACAAAGACATAATCTCCATGTTTATGTATCTACATTCAATTATTATCTAAGAAATAATTCTTATCAAAACATTACTTAATCATAATAATGTGACTAGTACTCTTCCAGTAATCTCACACAACATTTATAGATACATATACAATAAGGTTTACAAGTGGTTTTATTCCTTGACCCTTTCCACAGATCCTAATAAACTAGTTTTCATAGACAGGATAACTGTATTTTATAATCACCGAATACAACACACATGGACGTACTAACATGCAATTTATATCTTTATAGAACTGTTGCAGTATAATATAATGCAGATCATTTCCTGGGTCTGTCTGAAGTTCCTATGCAATGTCCCCTCCCCTTCCCATTGCCAGTGCCAACACAAATTTGCAATTACATATTACACAGATACAAACTATAATCAAACTAGTTCTGTAACACATTAGAAAACATGCTCATCCTCAAGATTATCATGTGCCTAGACAAGCTATCCATCTCTTTTTCCCATTCTTCCATAAGAATTATAAAATACACAAGGTTGGCACACAAGAACAGCAACACTGAAAAGAAAATCTGATTTACAAGCCTGTTGTTCCCAAGTTTAGGACAGACAGGGATGCTGTGCAAGCAAATGCCAGTGAGGTACTTAAAATAGGGTATCCACTTGGGAAGAGATTAAGTGATTAAGTTTGATGTTGCTGCCAGCTGCTAGTAGCAATTTAAAGGGCTAGAGATATGTTTATGAACTCAAATCAGGATTTTTTCCCACCTTCCCAATTTTTCAATACAGTTTCTTGTAAGCTACCAGGATATGACTGAAAATGCCACTGTGTCTCCATGTCAAATGTCAGTTTCCTGAGAGAATACAAGTCTATTAAAATTTCACTTTGCCTGTAACAGAAGCTAGCAAGCAGAGAGATGTGAAATCAGAAAGTCATATTTCACTGTCTGTCAGCAGCCACATTCCGCACGTAACAGTTAGCATCTGATAACATACCAAAGAACTTCACATTTTAAAAAACCTAAACTTTCAACTACCTTTTGATGCCATTTACCAATTTTTTTTAATTAGTAACAATGACTCCACATTTCCAGCTGTATGTGTTATATTGCAATACCAACATTGCCTTTTTACATTTTATCTTATGCAATACACAATTTGAACTTTTTAGGCAAAATACCTTAGGTCACACATTTTGGATTCTGACAGAAAGGAGAATAACCTTCCAGGAATTAAGTATTTCAGCATTACTCATTACATACGTGCTGTACCAACCTACTTTTGTCATTTCCACAGATCTCTATTTCAATTTGTATTTTCTTTAAATTTCAGATACTGAAAAGGAGCCTGTTAACATATCAAACCTTTCATACATTGCCAGTAAGACTTTTAAAAATCCCCATTTAACATAAAATGTCTTTGCCTACTCTTTTTGCTACACTTAAGCTTAGGTTTGCAAGTTTTCAAAGTTGTTCCACTGTTACGCAAAAACCTTGTATGGGTTTGGGCTGACAACCAGCTTCAACTCTTGACACACAAATACTTTGAAAGCTACAAGAAACTCACAGATGGACAACCAGATTGATGTCTTCTCCTTTACTCTTATCTAGAAATATCAGAAGTCTGACACACAAACCCCTCGTATTGTAACAGGTCTGTAGGAAAAGTTAAGCTAGTGCTGTCACTGAGCAAAGGAAGAAAATGCATTCGCTCTCAACCGCAAAAAGAAACACTGGTGCCAACGGCAGTGCTGGAGTCTAAGTAACTAGACAAAGTTCTGCCACAATGTATCCACCCTTTAAGGAAGCAATTGTAGTGAGATGAAAATCAGTCAGAGAGAAAGGACATGAAAAAGATGATTAAATTATTTAGTAACCTAATTATGAGTTTTCTATATGTTACATTAAAGTGATTTAGAAGTGCTCCCACCTTTCCAGAACTTAAAACACATCCTCAATCTTCAAAAACAATGGATACTGTGTTCTTTTAAAAGGACAGAACATTAACAATCTTACCTAAAACATGGCTTGGGCTTTGCTTACTCCATGACTGAAATTTAGGAATGGGGCCTGGCAGTCAGCCAACAACATGGTGTATATGTATTTGCAGTTATTTCAAAACTCACTGCTTAAGGAAGTTTCAGATATTCATAGTAACTAAAAGTGTGTTCACATCACCTCTAGTACTAAACCCACCCCATCATCTTTTAAAGAGTAATCCCTTACAGAATCGCAGAATGGTAAGGGTTAGAAGGGACATGGGGAGATTACAGAATCATAGAATCATTAAGGTTGGAAAAGAACTCCAGGATCATCAAGTCCAAACATCACCCCAACACTACGGTGTCTCCTAAACCATGCCCTCAAGTGCCACACCTACACGTCTTTGAAATACCTCCAGAGATGGTGACTCCACCACCTCTCTGGGCAGCCTCTTCCAATGCCTGACCACTCTTCCAGTGAAGACATTTTTCCTAATACCCAATCTAAACCTCCCCTGACAATTCAAGGCTATTTCCTCTCGTGCCATCACTAGTGGCTTGGGAGAAGAGACCAACCCCCACCTCGCTACAACCTCCTTTCAGGTAGTTGTAGAGAGCGAGAAGATCTCCCCTCAGCCTCCTCTTCTTCAGGCTAAACAACCCCAGCTCCCTCATCTGCCCCTCATAAGACTTGTTCTCCAGACCCTTCACCAGCTCCGTTGCACTTCTCTGGACTCACTCCAGCACCTCAATATCTTTCCTGTAGTGAGGGGCCCAAAACTGAACACTTGAAAACATTCAAGGTGCGGCCTCACCAGTGCCGAGCACAGGGGCACCATCCCTGCCCTGCTCCTGCTGGCCACACCATTGCTGATACAAGCCCAGATGCTCTTGGCCTTCTCACCCACCCGGGCACACTGCTGGCTCATGTTCAGTGGGCTGTCGACCACCACCCCTAGGTCCTTTTCCTCCAGACAGATTTCCAGCCACTCCTCCCCATGCCTGGAGCGTTGCCTGGGGTTGTTGTGACCCAAGGGCAGGACCCAACACTTGGCCTTGTTAAATCTCATTCAATTGGCCTCAGCCCATCCATCCAGCCTGTCCAGGTGTCTCTGCAGAGCCTTCCTACCCTTGAGCAGATCAACACTCCCACCCAACTTCGTGTCGTCTGCAAACTTACTGAGGGAGCACTCAATCCCCTCATCCAGATCACTGATAAAGATATTAAACAACACTGGCCCCAACACTGACCCATGGGAAACCCCGCTTGTAACTGACTGACAACTGGATTAGTTCCATTCACCACAACTCTCTGGGCTCAGCCATCCAGACAGTTTTTAACCCAGCGAAGAGCACACCCATCCAAGCCATGAGCTGCCAGCTTCTCTAGGAGAATGATGTAGGAGACAGTGTCAAAGGCTTTGCTAAAGTCCAGGCAGACATCATCCACAACCTTACCCTCATCCACTAGGAAGGTCACCTTGTCCAACCCCCTGCTTGAGCAGGCACACCCAGAGCAGGGGGCACAGGAACGCGTCCAGGCGGGGTGTGAATGTCTCCAGGGAAGGGACTCCACAGCCTCCCTGGGCAGCCTGTGCCACTGCTCTGGCACCCGCACAGAAAAGGGTTTTTTTCTCAGATTGAGGTGGAACTTCCTGTGTTCCAATTTGTGCCCATTGTCCCTTGGCCTGTCATGGGGCACTGCTGAAAAAAAGTCTAGTCCCATCGTCCTGACACCCGCCCTTCAGATATTAGTAAGTATTGATGAGATCCCCCCTCAGTCTTCTCTTCTCCAGGCTGAACAAACCCAGGTCTCTCAGCCTTTCCTCATAAGGGAGATGCTCCTGTCCCCTGATCATCTTGGTAGCTCTCTGCTGGACTTGCTCGAGCAGCTCCCTGTCTTTCTTGACCAGGGGAGCCCAGAACTGGACACAGAACTCCAAATGTGGTCTCACTAGGGCAGAGTAGAGGGGGAGGATAACCTCTCTCGACCTGCTGGCCACACTCCTTTTAATGCACCCCAGGACACTGTTGGCCTTCTTGGCCACAAGGGCCCAGTGCTGGCTCAGGGTCACCTTGCTGTCCCCCAGCACTCCCAGGTCCTTCTCAACAGAGCCTCTTTCCAGTAGTTCAGCCCCCAGCCTGTACTGGTGCCTGGGGTTGTTCCTCCCCAGGGGCAGGACCTTGCACTTGCTCTTGCTGAATTTCATGAGGTTCCCCTCGGCCCAGCTCTCCAGCCTGTCCAGGTCTCGCTGGATGGCAGCACAGCCTTATGGTGTATCAACCACTCCTCCCAGCTGGGTATCATCAGCAAACTGGCTGAGGTTACACTCTATCCCTTCGTCCAGGTCACTGACGAGTATGTTAAACAGGACAGGACCCAGCACAGAGCCCTGGGGAGCACCGCTAGTGGCAGGCCTCCAGCCAGACTCTGATCTATTGATCATGACCCTCTGAGTTCTGTTGTTGAGCCAGTTCTCCGTCTTCCTAACTATCCACTCATCCAACCCACACTTCCTCAGCTTGCCTGTGAGGATACTATGGGAGACAGTGTCAAATGCCTTACTGAAGTCAAGATAGACAACATCCACTGCTCTCCCTTCATCGACCCAGCCAGTCACGCCATCATAGAAGGCTATCAGGTTGGTCAAGCACAATCTCCCCTTGGTGAAGCCATGTTGACTATTTCTGATAACCTTCTTGTCCTCTACATGCCTGGAGATGACCTCCACGATGAACTGCTCCATCACCTTTCTGGGGATGGAGGTGAGGCTGACTGGCCTGCAGTTCCCTTTTTGAAGATTGGAGTGACACTGGATACCCTCCAGTCCTCAGGCACCTCTCCTACCCTCCATGTCCTCTGGTTAGACATTGGAACAGGCTGCCCAGAGAGGTGGTAGAGTCCCCATCCCTGGAGGTATTTAGAAGATGTAGATGTGGCACTTCAGGGCATGGTTTAGGAGACATGTTAGTGTTGGGCTGACGGTTGGACTTGATGACCCTACAGGTCTTTTCCAACCTTAATGTTTCTATGACCTTTCAAAGATGGCTGAGAGTGACTTAGCGACAGCATCCGCCAGCTCCCTCAGCACTTGTGGGTCCATCCCTTTTGTCACCTTCTCTATTTTGAATAAAACCTACCAACTAGATGACTAAAGCATCGCATTCCATATTAAAGTAATCAAGCATTTTAAGTTTCACTATTGGTACATGCTACCAAGATAAGTTGAATTTCGAAACATTAAAACCTTACAACCCAGGATTTCACCTGCCACCTTTCATGGCCACATTACAAACAGCATCTTTTGGCTCTCCTTGGATCACTCAGAGCTTTCTTCCCCTCTCTTCATGCTTTCATAACAAACCTCCCATTGAGAGCTGAACATCAGCACCTTTCCTTAAGTGAAAGACTTTGCTTTCTGTACCGTTATGTTCCATCCCATTTGGATTACTCCAGCTCTTCCAGTCTGTTTTTTCCATGACATCCTATTACTCTATCTTAACTAATGTCACATTGTTAACTCAAGTCATCAGCAACTTTCATTAGCATGCTCCTTCTCTGTGACTAATTGCAAACTTTATTTAAATTATATTTTAAATAACCAACCCACAGTTTCAGCAGGAAATCCTAAGCTACTGAGCTTCATCAGGCAATCCTCAGCAACCCAATTACACATTAAACAAGAAAAACAAATCACTAAAAAGAAGTTGAATGTTTGTAAAGTGTTTTGTCACTGTAGCTTCCTAGATTTAAATCTGAGCTTGCAAAAGACACTATTTCAAATGAACTACACCTCCAGCATTCTGAAACAAAACTACTGAATAGTCAGATGTCAATCAAATAACGAAACAAGAAATGCTGTTGTATAAAACTGAAAATCCATAAACACAAACCATACCTGCTTTTCCTTTCGATGAGAATAGCCATATAAGAAGCAGGTAAAGCAGCACCAAAGCCAGGAGACCAAAAGTAGAATTTTCCAAGTATCTTCCTGAAAATATAATTTGTACACATATTACATGCAAAGTAACCAAAACATTCATGTACAACACCATATTTTACCTTTGTCATAAAATTATGCATGCTTTATTAACATTCATTTTGTCTCTTTGCATTAATCAGTACTTATAAATAAATACTAATCATTATATTTTTACAGTTGGGTAGTTCTCAGAGGGGTTCCCGAAGTGCTTCATAAACATAAAACACCTGAAATAATTCACTAACATTTCCATTTCATTTAAAGGATTACTTTGCTTCAAAGAAGGCAGTGCTTTCAAGAGATGTTTCTGAGAAGTTGCAGATACTAATTACAAAAAAAAAAACAACCTTCTAAAAGAATTTATAATTGCTCCTCTCTGCTACTTGTCCAAATACATCTTCAGGAAGATGTGCCTTGTGGAATGTAGGGATGCAATCAGATGAGCCAGAAATCAAATCAAATTATAATATACATCACACTCTGAAGAGATAGCCAGATGATGCTAGAAACAGTAAACCACTCATTTACAGTAAGCCAAGGAATCAGTCTTTACATTACAACTGGAAGCAACAGTGACATCCCTATTCTGTCAGGTTGGGAAAGCTCTCGTTTTCTGCAACAAGATCTGGATTTCACTCAGAAGTCCATACAATTTCAACTACCAAATTTCCTCTAACAATAAGAGTTGGAAAAAAAAGCCACCAGTTACACAAATTACAACATCTAAGAAAATATGAAAATATTTTTACAAATTGGTCACCATTAAAGGAGGAAAACCAAAATGCATGTCAGACATGATGTCACCAACCACATTTGGTATGTTCAGGAAACCTGCACCTTCAAACTAATTCAGGTTGATGGCAGAAGCAAACAGTAGTCAGACAGTCATGAAATTTGGCAACTTTATGATAAATGTACTTCAATTACACAAATGCCGCTCAGCCGATAAGCACTATCAGTTCAGGAAAAAAGTGTTACAACAGAGCGTACACTTCTAAAAACACCACAGACAAAATACAACAAACAAAATAGCAAATACATATAGGGTAGAAAAGGAAATTTTCTTCGATACAATTTCATGTTGGCATCATAGAAAAGAGAACAAAGATAATCAATCAATACCGGCTGATTAGACCACTTTCATTCTTGCTGTAAAAGGCATGATCAGCCTTATTTCATACTTCTGCAAAAATAACATTATCAGTGAACAATGCCAGCTTATGTTCATAAGTGAGAAGAGAGCCAGTGTATCAGCAGCAAGTGATGTAATGGCAATTACACACACTGCTGATTCCCACGGCTGCGAAGGAATAATTTCTCAGGATGACAATGCCAAATGCTGCAGAAGCTAAAGCTCATTATTAGGACTCTCTTGGAAAGCAATTACTGTATGAAGTTTCAGAGAAGTCATTTTAAACATCTTAATAAGTATGAACATCTTACCAGACACACCTGTTAAGTAACAGAACAAATGTCTTTTCTGTGGGAAAGAAACAGGAATTTGTTATTTTGGCATGATTTAGAATCCCTCTAAGAAAGCTTACATGTTCAGGTTGTAAGATTTCGGAAACAACAGTAACATATTTTACATGATAAAACCTAGTGGGAATTAAAATGTCCAATCAGCAAGTGAAACGTTTAAACTTCTGCTAAAGTAAATGAAAACAAGTTTTTGTTATTATTTGCATGGTTATTTTCACACGGTCTGTGGTTAGAAATTGGAATGAGAAATATGAGTTCTTTCAGGTTATGTATCTAATTCCTCAATGTACAACTGCATCCAAAAGTCAAAGGCTGGTTGATACATAAGTTTTAATCTAATTAAGCAAGCTAATGTATAGCTGTATGTGGACAAACTTAATTACTCTAGTTGCTAGACTAAGAGAACCATGTCTTCATGAGGTTTTCAATTTAATAAAACTGGAAACCTAAAAGAAAAAAAAAAATCACACCTTTTATTTAACAGAGTCAACACTAGAGCCTAGCACTTCCGCCTGAAGCTCAGACAGATGTAGTCTGCTGGATCTCGCCAGCGGAAGAGATTACAACCCCCAGCTGGCCTGTCACACATCCGTACAATAGATCATCACCCCACTGCTCTGCCAACAGAGCAGCCTGCACATATTCTGAAATTCATTTCAAGAAAAATACAAGGAGAAGAAAAAAAGTCAGCCAAGTTAGCTTGGTAATCCTGCCTAGAATAAGAACATTTATCCACAGCCTAGGCCCTTGCTGATATTGGGTTTAGATGCTTTTGAAATTTTGCCCACCTATGAAATGGTGAGAATATTAAACAATGCCTGGAGTTACTTTAATTACACTTTCTTGCCTTAAGTTTTACATCCTTGAAAATATTTGAAGCGGTTTCAATTTTGGTGGTTTTCCCTAGCTGCGAGGAAACAAATACTACAAGAGCATCAAAAGGACCTATTCACACAAGCCAGACTCCCCACTGACAATTACATTTCATATTTAGGTCTTTTAATTGTTACTGGGTGACTAAGACATATCTTCAGTATACACAGCTACTGAAGATTCGCTGGGACTTTGGTGAAGGTATGAACAGATGAAGTGGTCACTTTATCCAGGACACTCCTGCCAACACATCTCCTTGGTGCTACCAAAGAAGGAAACAGGCAACTCTCCTCAGATCAGGAATTGCACAGGTAAATATGAGGTTAACATGTCCGGCTGCAAACCCTTTCATCTGTTGCTTTGGTCTAGAACTCCAGGAGGATAAGATCAGTCAGCTGCATGGAGCTTGCTTCATGCTTCCGAGTTACTACTGCTCCTGCTATAATTATAATATACCTTCCAAACAAAAGGAGATATAAAAACTGCAGCATGCATCTTATCATACAAATCTGTCCCATCCAATCTCTGGATCAGAGCACCTAGGTCTCCAAAGTCTCAGACAACCTCTTTGCATGGTTGCAAATTAAGTTCAGAAATACTCAGGCCACAGTTATGCGAAACACCATTCAGGTACTGTTATTTCTTTGATGGATGAAAACAAACAATACCAAATGGCATTCTGGGCTGGGAAATGACATATAATTCCTTCTGCTCTCAGGGGCTACTGAAGGAAGTACACTGTATTACACAGCAATAAATTCAAGGAATCATACAAGTTCAAACCATTTTTAAAATATATGAAAAAAACGACACAAACTGGTTAACAAAAAAAAACAAACAACTAGGAGCAAAGTCTCACAATTCTGTCCTCCGTCACCCACCCAACAGCAGATGAGAGAAGGAAGCTTATATGGCTCAAGCTGCAAGACAATGTTGATTTAAGTACATTCCAAGCAAAAGACTTGTCAACATTACAATCTTAGGAGAAGCTCTTGGGGTGGGGGGAAGGCAAACAGTACTCATCGCGTAACGACATCACGTATTTATACAGCTTTCTGGCTTGTTCTCATTTTCTCTCCAAATAACACTTCGTCAGCTCCTTGACCATACTCAAGTACTGAACTGACTTTTTCGGAGAACCTGTATATGACAGCCTGCTAACATCTTCCTCATTAATAGCAGCTAGTTTAAAGCCCACCCCTCTGTAAGGATAGGGCTGCTTTCTTCCTCTCAATGCATTACTTTGCACTTTTCTCTATCAAGTTTCATTATTTTAATCCACAGATCTTTCTGAAATGGGTGAGAGTCAGTTTTAGAGTTCTGTATCCTGAATAATCTCAAATAATTTCTTACACCATTCTTTACCCCTTTTTCCAGATTCTTTAGGTATATCCTGAACAAAAGACACAGCACGAACATTACTGGCAACCTCTTCCTATTATGAAAACTAATTATTTATACCTTGTTTGGTTAATTACTTGCTAATCATTTACTCATTCCTGGAAGAAGACAGAGGATTTTTCTTTTTGAAGAGTCATAGCAAGCAATCTCATCAAAATCATTTGGGAATTCATGTATAATGCACCGACTGGATCATCATCAGATATATATTTATCCTTCAAAGAACACCAGTAAACTTGGAAGATATTACTTTTCTGATAATCATGTTATCCGCTGTTTCTTCAAAACATCGTTTAATAGCCCTTGCATATCCTATTCACTTAATTGCTGAGGCCCTGAATTTTATTCCTGTCAGAAAAGCTGCCAAATACTTCTTATAACTGGACTTTCATATACTCAAACAGGTGTAATGGATAAGGCTTCCTAAATCCTTTCTTCTTTTGCCTCCATCTGTGATTTCAATTCACCAGCTCCAGCTAGCACTGCAGCCAAGAGGCTGACATTTCTTATTTGCAAGTCCTGCAATTGCAGGTGGTGGGCAGTCTGCAGGGACCCTACCAGCAGAGGTTCTGCTGGAGGCGACAACTCGGCATGGGCATCCCCTTGCCACAGAAAACACACGTACGTGTCACAAGATGTTGGTTGCTCTGATGCACAGCTCTAAGAACAGTAGGGTAAGCATTTACATGTATCCCTTGTCATATTAAATTGTTAGAATTGTCCTTTGCATGATTTTGGCCTGCCTCAACGCGAAGAATGCTTCAGGGGGACTTGGAAGGCACGTGGACTAGGGACAATTCCTACTACTCAGTCCACATCTGGGCATGCTGTTTGTTTTGAAGGTCAAAACAGCTTTAGACAGCTACGTTCCATGTAGGTGAAAGTGATGCTACACCAATTGGCTTCAGAGTCAGAGGCTGACCTCTTACCTGCTTCAGTTACTAGCACAGGCATAGTCATAGATCTGCTAGATGGCCAGTAACCTCTGTTAGAGGAACAGCTAACAATAAACAATAAAACTTCAAACCACACCAGCTTCATTTAGAGAGTAACATCCAACTACAGCACTGAAGTAAGGCACTGCAGATTTACAGGCAAACACATGGCAGGAGAAGGAAGGCCGCTGTACAGCTCAGAGGAATAAAGATAAATCAATATTAATATAACTCAGATCACTAGAAAAATTAATATTATTTAGTGCTTGTTACTTAAAGATTCACTCTGAACTTTGCAAATTATTTATTTAAATCTAGTGGGGCTGTTAAGTGCACTGTCAGATAACTTTCAAAAATTCATAGCTACTGTAGGTTTTACATATCCAGGTATAACATCTCTTACAATAAATAAATGCATTTAGGTCTAAGACATTGTCACGTTCATAAACAAGAAAGTTCAATTTTTAACTATCCTGATAGTTACGGGAAATATACACTGGAAACAGCTCAGAATACAGAAGTGGCATTTATACTCATTTTCCAGAGCAAATCTGTATCTTACAGAACCCCAGAAGCTGTGCTGGGACTTCCTTTATTTATGACCACAAAGAAGAGTACAAAATTGGATGGCTGGATAATGTTTAGGATAATTAAAAGTCATCACAACCCCTGCATCAGGAGAATAGGAACCAACATCAAATTACATCAATCGTTTCTAGAAGAGAAAGATTAGGCCTTCTCAGTTCCCCTCTAGGATGTATTCGAATTTCTTGCAACGATGTATTTTGAATCAGTAAAACAGAGAAAATGAAGCAAAATTAATTCACTGACATTTTTACTGCTTTAAAAGATTACAAAAATGAGAAAAAAAAAATGGTTCATATTCAAGTGCTAAGACCAAAAATCAAGATGATGATACAGCTGTCACTTTTCTTACCCCTACCCATTACAAACAAGCCTGTCATTAAAAAAGACAAATTATTATATAAATTGAAAAGTTGCATAAAAATAGCTTTCCTATTAGGTTTCATTTTTAGGACAGTATACCAACCTTAGAATGCAAAACCAAGCAACATACAAGGTCCCATTTGCTGTCAGAAAGGAAGTTGATTGCAAGATCTCAGGTAGCAGTTTGTGCAAATAATAATCAAGTTTTCGTTTCCTGAGAATAGCTGCAATCTGAGGGAGGAGGGAAGAAAAAAAAAAGGGGGGGACAAACTTTAATTCAATTAGGCTCTTTTTTGCACATTGTAAAGAAAAATAAAAAAGGAAAAGGAGACATGCCCATTTAAGTAGTGAATCAAAGCCTCTTGAATTTGCTGGGTTTATGAACAATACAAAGATTTCCTTTGAACTTGTTCCAGCTGTTACAATATTTGTACCAGGAAATACATCAAGCAATCCTAAATGGGAAGCTTAGGAGGAATTTTGTTACCTTGTTACCATTGACCCTAATAGTCAGAAATGTTGTCAGATATACAAGCTTTTAAGATTTGATAAATTTACACTGAGTTTTGTCTCCTCAGTCCATTATAGGCAATTGGACTGTCACAAAATTAAGGTCAGAATATCACCGAAGTAACCCAAATACACAGTGTCTATGAAGTGATGACGTATTTCTACAGGTTTGACTCCAAGTAACCAACTGCAAGTCCTCCAAAGAATTTTCACCATCTGCTGGAAGAACACCACACTCCTGACGAATTTTGTAGAAATGGTATGTCAACTCTACAAAAATGCCTAAAGCAGAAAACAGGTTGGATCTGAAAAATAAATGTTCTTTTTGGTCAGTTTGATATATGTCCCATGTTTTATAAAGAATGGTTACTTAATGACTCAAACACTGAAGGTCCTCAAAGTATTTCTTGTCCACAGAAATTCTGCAACTATCTAATGGGAAGGTGCAGAGAACCAGGCTCTTCTCAGAGGTGCGCAGGGGTATAAAACAAGGCAACAGACAAGTTCAAATATGAGAAAGTCAAATTAAATTTAAGGAAGAAAAATTTTCACTTGAGGGTGGCTGAGTTTTGGAGCAGGCTGCCCAAAGCGACTGAACTCTCCATCACTGGAGATCCTCAGAACTCAACTGGAAAAGGCCCCAAGCTACCTCACCCAACTGGCCCTGCTTTGAGCAGGAGGCTGGGACCACATGGCCTCCCAAGGTCCCACCAACCCACATGAGCCTTCAATTCCATGAAACTATACTTTGGGTGCACCATAAGATGGATTTTATTGGGTTTTTTTTAATTTTAGTTTTAATATCATTATCATCTTTATCTGCACTGATCTCCCAGGGAATCTCAAAACTGGCACGAGTTTTCAGTCAATGCTTAGAATTAGAGAAGTTCCAACCCGAGTGAACTTCATTCTGCTGGTGATGACGAGAAAGCAACAAAAGACATCCTGTCAAATCAGTACTGGCAACACCTCTCAAAGTCTCGGTTCCTCCATTTAAAAATGCAGGGGAGGAAGCTGCTGTTCTGAAACACTGTCAACTTGTACTGAATGGCAAGTAGATGTTTTAGATTCAGAGATGGGCCGAGGACTCTGCTAAAACTAAGTACAGGAAAGTTCTGCCAAAATCTGTTTCCAAAATGAAGCCTGAACTAAGGATTAAGGAGAAATTCATGCACGAACAGACTTCTGAAAACAGATTTACACATTACTTAATGATGTGTCAAGACTGCTTAAACCATAATGGATTAGGCAATAACGCAAACCAGATAATCTTCCTGTTGAAGGAAAGTCTTAACGTAGTCTGAACACCGGATCACTAGTTGCTACCTCCTCAGCTATTTCTAGCATACTGCACGAAGGTCATAAACATTTGGAACAAAATAATAATTTATTTAAGACCACAGACCTTATACCTGAGGTGTGAAGCCTTGCTTCCTCAGACCAAAGTGCCGGAAGTCTAACAGGAAAAGATTGGTATCTTATAAATTAATGTCAAATCAAAGTAAAAAATTTATTTCTGAAGCTTCTCCAAGTTTTAGACTAATATGAATTTCTGCTTTCCCTTCTCTTTACTATTCTGCTCCCAAGTGACAAATAGAAAAGAACCAGGAAAAGCAACACAGAAACCAGTCAAAAGAAACAATGTCCCCGGTAACTGAACAAGCTGTATGTGTGAGGGCAATGGAGCCCAACAAAAATTAAAAAAAAAAATGCTCAGCATTTTCAAAGTGCTTTATAAACATCAACTAAGCTAAATATTGTGTCCAGCTGAGAACAGGCAAGAGCAGACTATGGAGCAGGTTCTCCTCCTCTCCTTTGCCACCAATAGTATGATTACATGGAAAAAATACTCTGGACACCACCTTGCTTTCCCTTTCAGATCCACGCACTTCAGAAAAGTACCATTAAAGTTGAGGTTGGCAAGACAAAAAGATTATGAAATCCATCAGAGTGTAGCAGTTCATGGTTCTGCCAGGATACACTTCACTCAAATGAGATGGGAGGACACTCTGATAAAGGTCAAATGCTTACAATAAACACACTGCTCAAGGCTTAGCAGCGGACGTCGGTAGCAGACAGCAGATGGAAAGTCAGGGCATCAGGACATCCAGGAGATGCTTCCCTGGCAAACTATTAATCTCCACGAAGATGCTAACAGATGTAGCAGAAGGTCTATAAGTTACCTGAAACTCCCTGTAGAGTCAGACAGGCAGAAATTAAGATCTCACTGACCTTATGGTCTCAGCTCTCCAGCTATAAAAGGAGCATACGAATCCTAGGACACCTTTATTTAGGCACCTCAGAGTGGTCTGCATCAGGGCCTTAGTGCTGATGGCTGTAACAGTTAGTTTGTAGTGTTATTCACTACAAGAACGAAGGACTGCAATTCTGATTCGGCTCACTGATCCAAACAACTGACTACCGTGTATCCAAGAATCGCCAAAGCCAGCTCCATACCTCCCATTACTCTTGTCAGCCTTCTCCATAATTTCTTAGTTTCATTCCTCTTTTTGAGATGGAGTGACAAGAATTTTACAATATAAAATTCTTCAGTACTCACAAATCATTGTAGATTTTTGACTTTAGTAAGATAGCACAGCATGTCCACAACATGAGTAGAGCACTGCTGTGTGAGATAATGCCACCAGGGTTTGCTGCTATGTGAAACCCAGACAAAACACTGCCTCCCCTCAGTCTCACACTGCCAGTGCTGCCTCACCTCACCCCCAAACCCAGAGGTTCAGCCATAATCCAGGAAACGGAAGCAAAGCAATCCACACACCACTGCAAGGCCATGATTTCACAGGAGAGAAAAGCACAACCTACTTCAGTGCTGCCTCTCCCTCTACTTTATTTCTGAAGCCATGGTTTTTTCTCCTGCCTATTACCCTTTACGAGAAGATGACTGCCCAAAATATGTCTGGAACCAGGGAGAGGAGACTCCACCAGTGGATTAGGACACAGGTTTTACTTACTCATGGCTTCTCCTGGCAGACCACAGCAATGCAGCCTTACCTACCTCAGGGTGAAGAAAGAATGCTCCAGCATCTCCTTTCACTAACAGCAGCTTTGGAACACACCAGATCTGCTGCAATTTCCTACCCTGGTTTTCCAAAACACACTCAGTCGCTCTTAAAATCTCTTATTTTCAAGGCACTCAATGACCTGGCCTTAGGATATTTAGAAGGACTACACAACTCTCTGGGATAAAGACTGTCATTAACAACTCCACCCTTCAGTGGAACTTACACTTAACCAAGACAACCCTTCCCTGTACAGCACCACCTTTCCTTTTAAAAAAAAAATATCAGTAAAACTGTGGAACAAACTTTCACAGATACTAAGAGCTATCAGTCACCACACCATTTTTCCATTTCAGATATAAGGCACATGGCTTTCACTTCTCATTTACTTATACACATATACGTATAATATATAATGATAATATAAGATAATATCAGCCATTTTAAAAAAATACATGGCAAAACCATAAAATCAAAATGTCACCCTGTACACACACCTCTCTAGGGAAGAGGATACAAAGGGAATAAAAGGCCTAATGTAACAATATCTTCCATATAACCAATTACCATAAAAACTCCATCAAGTAAACCAAAATGCTTGTCACTGACGTTTAAAGTAACAATTAGATAATGGCACTTTCTCAAGCAGATTTGCTCCCTGCAAGTAAACAATATCCAGGTTAGAAATACTTACCTAACATTAAAGATTTATTTATTCATCAAGAAAAATTCCAACCCTATCAAGAATTAAGCATTTGAGTCAGGGTAGAGTATAACCACTCCTTCTAAGTTAATTTGCAAGAATTCCAAGATACCTGGAAAGTAAGAAAGAAAGCCTGCATTTAAAAATCTAACACTACTGTCTTCCTCTCACCACAATTTAAGTTTTCTTGCACTATATGACCTTTTATGCACTAAAAAGAAACTTTAAGCAGTAGTACAGTCTGCAGACGCAGTCTTTGGTCCATGTAAGCATTAATCAGGGACTTCAGTTCTCATCATCCACAGCCCATACAAACAGCTGAGCTGTTGGCCTGTAACAGCCTTTGCAGCCCCTCCGGCAATTTAACTCCGCTTTCTTCTCTCTCAAAACCAGCAGCGCTCAAGCCACCAGAGCTCTAAAAATGGGACAGAGTCCAGCTTTGCTAACACTTTTATATTCTCAGCTTCTAATACAGTCAACTAATAAATCCTGTCTTTCCCAATCACCCACAAGAAATACTTTTCAAGGTGGCCAAACACTCAACAACTGAGAGCAAAAGGGAATTTAAAACAAATCATGTGCTGTCGCAGGGCAGATGGCCTAAGAGCATCCAAAGTTTTTAGAACTTTCTAATCTCCTTCTATCTGCATCTGCAAGTTCTAGCTCTTGATCTCCCTTCAGTCCAACACAGTCTGCAGAAAATACAGATACACTGCTGAAGAAGAAAGAAATGTATTGCAGTTAAAGGGAAGAGAAGGATCGGGGGGAGGAGGGGGAAGATGAAGCAAAAAGAATCCTAGATATTTCGTCATTAAAAACATAAACAACAGATCTAGGAAAAAAGATGAGACACAGAACGTTTCAGGGAAAAAAAAAAAGCTGAAAATAACAAGATTTTTAGGAGGGCCTGTCGCAATAGCACAAGTGGTGATGGTTTTAAAATAAAGGAGGGTAGATTCAGACTAGATATAAGGAAGACATTTGTTATGATGAGGGTGGTGAAACACTGGCCCAGGTTGCCCAGAGAGGTGGCAGATGCCCCATCCCTGGAAACATTCCAGGTCAGGCTGGCCGGGGCTCTGAGCAACCTGATCCAGCTGAGGGTGTCCCTGCTCACTGCAGGGGGTTGGGCTAGGTGGCCTCTAAAGGTCCCTTCTACCCAAACCATTCTATGATTCCGTAATACACTAGTCAGTCCAAGTATAAACATTGCCAATGATTTGAACTCTAAGGCCTATTGTATTTTATGTCTGAAGTATTAAAAAAAGTCTAAGTAAAAATAAAGAAATAGAAAAAATATTTTCTGGCATTAACTACAGAATTTACACAACTGCATTTTGACTCTCCAACATACAAACGCAATTATGAAAAATCAGTCCACCAGATTCAGGATACCATGTTTGTGGAATAGTATTACTGAAGACCTTTCATTTTTAATTTAGTCTTCATATACAAATTTTAAGCCCTACTGAACTAAAAAAATCAGAATTGTTTTATTCTGTCTTAAGAATGGAAAGAATATATGCATTTTCAACATCATCCTTAAAACACAGCTACATGGTCTAGTGCAAGACTTTGGAGGTAGGCCATCAACATGTTCCAGTGGAAAAGGAACACGAGACTCAAAAACAAGCTTTCCCATGATCAGAGGCACCAGTCAGGCCTGATTATTTTAATGATGTGTCATATAACGCCTACAAGTAATCATCATCCAACCGCAATAACCTGAGCTTCACCTCCAGTGTCCTCAGTCTTCATCTACGTCCCTGAATTACAGATTCTACAGGGTGAACTGCATTTGACTTAATGAATGTGCTAATTGGCTGACCAATGTACACAGTCTGACAGGTTACATGGCAGGCTAAAAACCACAGACCTTGCGCCAGCCCTGCCACTGCATACACAACATCATTTTTTTCCTCCCTCCTCCATCAAACCACCATTTCCTAAGTTTGTACAAAATATATGTTTTTAAGAACACTGCCTCTCCCATCAGATTTTAGTGAAATTCACCAACACGTATAGCACTGATTAATGGAAACTGAAAAACAGCACTATCATCTCTCATTCCTTCACAATATCCAACTAAAATCACATCATAACAAACTTCTATTTAAAAAAAAAAAAAAGAAAAACAACAACAAAAAAGAAAAATAATCCATAGAAATATTCAGACACCTAGCCAAATCTCCAGGAAGGCAGAGTTCAAGGGCTTTTATAAGAGTGACTATCTGGCACATTTAGGCACCATTAAAATGCAAATTTAGAGACGATCAATAATGCTGTGTGGATGGTTTATATAATACATACACTGCAAGTCATTAAAAAGCCAAGGAAAATTTTATAACCTAAGTCACGCATGCATGCTAAAAGTGCCCAGTATTTAAACCAGTTAAGAAAATACTTCAGATTACTCAAGCGGCAGGCAGAGCTACAGACTGATGTCAGATTTCTTCCCTAATTATATTCAATTATTTATATGCTTTTTTATAACTGTTTGCAATTTTGTATGAATCTTACAAGGACTTCATTCTTTTGCCTTATAAAAATAATTTTTAAGTGCTTTGAAGTAACTTAATCTCAAAATGCCCTCAGGTAACACTTCAGTTTTGAAAGACACCGTTCAAATCAGCAATTTGTTTCTCATGCCTCCTCTTAAACATTCGGATTAGCTGGTCTCTCCCTGATTTCATGGATTACAAAATCTGGCTCCCAGATTTTTTCATTTCATAAGTCAGTTCCTGCAATACTCTGAGGAAGATCGTGTGCCTCCTGCTCCCCGACTTCCTCTGTCCCTTGGGAGATGTTATTATGAAGATCACCATCAGGGGGATGGGTTGTTTTGGTTTGGCTTTTTTAAAATTTTCCGTATCATCCACCCAGCTAAAAAAAGAAGCGAACAGTACTCACGTACTCTTTGAATGACATCTAAATTACCTTGAATCCTGGCATCGCTCTCATTCCATGACGACTTATCTTCGCCGCTTGTTTCCCCTGTACTTAAATGAGTGGAGGGCTGGTTTTCTTTCCCCTTGAAATGTCTAACTCAGTATAATTTTCAATTATTTTCCTCCCACCCTGAAATTCTTGTACTCTACTATACAGCTGTACCAGCTTAAGAGAACAGATTAACACCTCCTTGATAAACAGTCCCTTTAGCATTTTTTGCTGGTTCCCAGTATTTGTAGTGTCTTTACCAAGGTCTTTGTTCAGCCAGTCAAGACTGGGGCTTTCCCTGGCTTCCACCATCACTGCGATGCAGGCTTCAGGTTATTCCTTGCATCTCTGTGCTTAAATTCTTCAGTCCACCTGAATTCATTAACTGATTATTTTTAAATTCTCAGTATCTCAGCAAAAGAGTATTTTTGTTCACTTTCAATTTATGAAAGAATTTTACTAGTCTGGCCCGAAAGCCACCTGAACAGAGCAGAAAGATCACAGCCTGGAATGAAGATGTCACAGCCAGGTTCTTACTCTAGTAACATTTAAGCTAATTTTAGTCATATTTAACCCAGCTTCCATAAGAATCTAAAGACAAGAACACACTGACCTATATGTCATTCATAACATAGCACAGAGATACGGGACACTACACAGTACTCAGATGATCAGATATCCCAACACAACACAATCACGCACCACCATCACAGCAACTCCAGGTCCTGACAGAAGGGAGTTTCTTGATGGCCTACCCCAGCGATGCAAGCTGGCTTACAGAAGCATATTCAAGGGTAACAACACTAACATCCTTCTTAGTCTCCCCACTCTACTGCCAAATACAATGGTTCACAGCACGAACAAACAAAAAACACATTTTAATATAGCCAGCAATTCTGGTCTATTTTAGAATACAATCTGGTCAGCACAGCCTTCTCGCACATCTCAGAAAGATGCCACATGGGGACTACACCTACAGTGGCAGATAAGACAGGATCTGTTTTAGTGTTAGCTGGCTCCCCAGCCTTGCTCAGGACTACTCCAAACAGCTCTCCCTAAGAGAAATCGTATGTGAAGCAAGCCTGAAGCAGCAGCAGCACAGCCGGTATGCACCGTCCATCCTCGGGGCCAGCCTCTGGCCCTATCCTACAGCAACGTGCATACAGCCAGTAAAGCAAAGCGACACTCATGCTACATTCTGCCTCACCTCGATCTTTTGCTGGTGACTCTGCCTTCCATCCAACAGTTTTCAAAATAATTTATTAGCACAATAATTAGGTTTATTCTTGTTATTACCTCTAGTCACTTGGTGATTTATGGGTGAAGAGACCTGCCAGCTGCCATGTGCATGACTGCCTGGCCCATGCTGTACCAGTACCAATGTCCCTCTCACATTTATACAGGAAGAAAAAACACCTTACACTTGTACAATTGCTAATAACATTTCTGTCTTTAACAATACTATATACAATGCTGTCCTATAAAGAGCTTACAAAATAAATAATGCAGATTAAGAGAAATAATACAGATGCTCAGGGGTCAAGAGGGCCTAGGAGGACAACAGCAATGAAATCATAAGCTGGAAAAAAAACTTGATGCAGAAAGAAGCAATTGGCATCTAAGAACCTGAAGGCTATTAGAGGCACAGAGGGAAGCAGATATGGTACAAGTATGAAAGATATTACAAATGAGACCAAAATGAGTACAAAATGAGCATGAGAAGACCATCAAAGTGAGAACAAAACTAGTATGAAAAGGGTATGAGAAGAAATTAAGTGAAAGAAATCAATAAAATATAGCAAGCCCAAGGATCATTTAAAAATGTACTGGAATAGCAGACTCGGGTTACACCTGTCCTGCTGAATAACTGGCCGAACCCCAGTCCAGAGGACACCTCGAACAGACCCGCTGGCACCCACACTGCTTTAGGCCTGGTGCTCCTCTCCTCTACAGAGGCGTTTGGAGTCAAAGCCACAAATTAACAGTGTGAACCACAAAGGGGCCCGTGCTCAGGCTGTTCCCTGGCTGTTCCATTTAGCAGCAGAGGCACAGCAGGTGAAACAAGGGCAGCAGGTGTAGGTTGGGAAGGAGTCAGTGCTGGGGAGAAAGAGTGGGAGAGATGTTGGTGGGGAGGGGAAGGCCTGTGTTCGGGAGGGGAAGGGCAGGACAGAAGTTAGGTTGGAGAGGCAGGGAGGGAGCCTGCCCTAAATTAAGTGAAGAAAACAGATGATCAGACCAGGAGAAAGAAAAGGGGAATGACACGAATGACCCTCATCAGCCCACAGGTAAAAAGTTGGAAGAACTAACTTAACTGCAGAGCAGCAAACAGATGATTTTTACCTTATTTAGATTAAAAGGAAGTGTTACCACCAGACCCAACTACCTCTGATATACTACACAGACTTCATCCTAGCCACTATCATATTCATCTACTGCAAAACGTGCACCATCATCAAACAAGTGCCTGAAACCTACAAACCCTCAGGAAACAGAGGACTTTGCTCTAACACATGTGATGAATGGCAGATTGGCCATGTGAAATCAACAGAAACCCCGGGAAACAGAAGCCAAGACAATTCAAATCCAATATTCCAGCCTCTCATTTCCTGTTCTCCAGCTTTATGTGACTTCCCTGTGCAATCACTCCCTTCTCCCCACCTCTGTGAATTTCTTTAAGTCTGAATTCAACTTTGAATATACAAGATTACACCTTCACATTTTCTGTAGGCTCAACTAATCTAAATCAGAAGTATAGACAGGCAGAACAAAGTACAACAAACTCTGACAAAGGACTTCTCAAGTAAAGCTGTCTTAAGATATCACAGCAGGCAGCTGTTAAAAAGTGTAATTATAAGGTTTATGGGAGATTGTGTGGGGTTTCTTTAGGGGCTATAGGTGTTAAGCAATTTTTAACTTTTTTCTTTTTTTTTGTGAAAGTGGGTCTCAGAAGACTTGCACATTGAGACACCCGGTTTGTGAAATACAAGCATTCTTAATTATGAAATAGGCATTCCTGTCAGCCACCTCATATGGGGAGGGACAATTCAATTTAGATACAAAACCTACTTTTGCTAAAGCAATCAATTTGTACTGGAGCAAAAATAAAGGCAGTGAAAGCATGGTATCTGAAGATTATATTTTTTTCCAACTAAAAAATAAACTCAAGCACAGTTATTAAAAAAAAAAAAACCACCAGCAGAGCAGTACTTAAAACCAAAGACTTTTTACAGCCATTTACTGAAAACCAGTATTTTACTTCTCAAATACTAGCACCACTTAGTTTGATTCCGTCAGTCTCCCATTGACAGAAGAGCAGCAAAGCATTTGAGAGATGTGGGGTGTAGATGCTACGAGTCTGGACTCTGGATTATAACTGTCCCTAATCACGTTCTCTCCCAGAACGACCTCTGGCAATTTATTCTCATCTATTCATTCTCATTCATTTCCCCACAAGCTCTTCTGAAAGGAAACTCTTTCATCTAGTTTCCTTAGTTATTAGCTTGTGGCAAGGGGAGGAACAAACAATCAGAAGCCATTTTACAGGCTTGACATAGAAAAACGAAGTGAAATTTTTTGTTGCTGAACTGTACAAAGGACTGGGACTTAATACTACAAGAAACATTTTGAACATACACTGATATAAAGATAAAATAACTGAAGTTCATCCCCATATGTGAATCTCAGAATACAGAAGAGGACTGAAATTTTGACTGTCCAACTGTGATATTTTACTTACAAATACAAGGTTTTCAAGCACAGCTTTAAGCCCAGCAAAGAACAACACGAGTGATGACTCTCGTAATTCAGGAGTGTTGTGTTCTTCCCCTGCCAACCTACTTAATGTGCAAGGCTTCTGCTTCCTCCTCTACAGTCCCCACTGCACCCTTTCACTCTACCTTACGCTGGCTCTGGTGCTCGTCAAACCCTGCTTAATAAATCAATTCAATCCATTAATGCAGTTGAAAATTACCCCAGCTAAAGCAAGGTAGTAACCTCTTCTGAGTCAGTGAATGAATCAAATCAGCTCAAGGAAGGATAAGGTCCCACACCACACGAAGAAAGGACTATACTTATGTGTCTGAGAGCAAAGGAAGGCAAGTGCTTTCCCCCTCTTCAGGGAGCAGCAAGATCTTGGAGCAGCTCAGCTTTAGATTACTCCGGTAAGTCAAGTTAAACACTGTCAACAAAAACCTAAGAAAATTAAAAACTGTAAAGAAGGCAGTGTAAAAGCTGATGCAGATGTTTTGCAGTACAGCATGAGATTGGTTGAGAAGCTTCCCACCCCACCTTGGATTTGTGACAAAACGTAGCTGTTCACAGGGCCACTATGAAAAAGATCAGGAAAACATTCTGGATTTGGGTGTTTGTTTTTCTTTTCAAAGAAATAAAAAAAGGGGAGCTTTCCCCTCAACCCGTGACTGCACAACTGACTGAAGCATAACACAGCTATGAGCAGGAATCTCTTTACCAGGCTTGGCTGCTGGAGATCTTTGGTATAATTACTGAGCTGTTCAAGCTGCTTTATCTTTAGCCAGACCTGACAGATCACAGCTACACCTCTCATGGCTTATTTCAGGCCCATTCTCTGCTGGTACAACTACTCATGCTCCCACACAGCAAACTGGATCAGACTGCAGATACAAAGGAAAAATTACTGGGGAGGGGAGGAGGAGGAGAGGGAATGTTCTTCTCTGCATTAGTTTCCTGATTCAGCTCACTGTATGCTTATACAAACAGCTGCCACTTCTGTTTGTGTCAATTCAGAGTGAAAATGTTCACTGTCAGACATGGCAACTCCTTAGGTCTGCACTGCTACCAGTTATTAACTGTTTTTATCATGTAATTGGGTGTTGCCACAATTTTTACTCAAGGAACACTTCAGTGGCAGCTTAAATGAATTATGTCAGGACTGCTGCAGTCCCACTCCTTCCATTCTCTTCATTACATATCTTGGTAATTTTGTTGTACCAGTACTGGTACAGAGTTGAAAGTGCAGACTCAATTACTTGGTTTGCTTTCTTTATGACTTAGCTTGGGGCCAAGCTCACTCCTTGATCCTCCAAGCACCACTACAGGGGAAACACAGAGGTGGGGACAGAAGGAAGTGCTCACCTGCACCGATCCCAGCTTAGATCAGCTTTCAGGATATGTTTACACAGATGGATGCAAACAGATCCCAACCCCTCTACCTACACCCTAATATGCTGGAAGCAAGCCAGCTGCAACTGAGGTGATATAACTGCACACTCAACCTAAGGTACCTCACCTGTAGGATACTCTCCGAATACTTAAGCCCATTTAGCCTTTATGTATGTTTTTAGCCTTGCTTCTTTATACAATGGAACCTCCTGGACCCTACAGCACCAATTACCAAGGCATTACCAACGGTAATACGCACGTGCTCTTGCTACTGTCAAAGATACAATGCTAGCCTCTCAGGCAAATACTAAGTCTTTTTATTCCGGTATCATGGGTACTAGAAAACAACGATAATACGATGTTCACTCTGTGCCCATGCCCTCCTACCCCTCTCACAGCACCTGTCATGCCATCAGACCGACACAGCAGCCCCATGCCCTTCTCCTCCCCTCCTAAGGCCAGATCCAACAGAGTCACTGTCCCCATCAAGCAACAGGCTCTCCTCGCATACAATCCTCACCCCTCCTGCCCTCAAGCCAAGCTGCCCCCATTACACCATTCCCCTCTCTCAGCATCAGGCTCCCCCCAAAACATCCTTTTTGTTCGTCTCCCCCCTCACACCAGGGTCAGGCTGCCCCTTAACGTCTCTTCCATCCTCTCCCAATACACCCTCCCCCCCCACCCCTGACCAGCCTCCCTTCCCCGACATGCCTCATGCCTTTCCCCCCAACCCAGGCCAGACTCCCCTCGTTCTGATATCCCTCATGCCCTTCCTCCTCACCTCGGGCCAGGCTTACCCCCCCACACACCCCAATATCCCTCGTACCTTTCCCTTCCACCCCAGCCAGGCTCCCCCCGCCCTCATATTCCCTCATGGCCTTCCACGCAGAAATAATGCCAGGCTTCCCCCTCTCCCATAACCCTTGGCCCTTCCCCTACCCTCATACCCCTCACGCCCTTGCCCCTCCAGACCAAACATTCTCGTCACCCCCCCAAACCAGGCACTCCCCTCACCCCCTCCCCAGAGCAGACGCTCCCCTCACCCTCCCCAGCCCCCCGCAGACCCACCAGGTAGAGGGTGCCGTAGATGCGGAGGGACTCGGCCAGCGCCCCTTGCGTGATGTGCAGGGCGGCCCAGCAGCACCGCGGGTGCCAGGTGTGCCCGATCTCGTAGCAGCTGTGGGGGATGGACTTGCTCAGCGCCGCCATCTTTGCCGCGCGCGGGGAGGGGGCGCGCGCGGCCGCCGCGTCACCGCCGATGCAGGAGAAAGGTCGCGCGGGGCGCTGGCGGCGGCGGGGTTACTCGCGGGCAGTCGCCCTCCCTCTGCCCCCTTCCCCCCCCCCCCCGCCCCTCCGCGCGCCTCGCGTGAGACCCGCAGCCAATCCGCGGCCGCCGGGGGGCGGGGAGCGGCGGGGGCGGGGTGGCGCGAGCCGCGCCGCGGGGCGCGCGCCGCACGTGGGCTGGGAGGCGCGCGGCGGCGCAGCTGGGGCCGCACGGCGCTTCCCACCCGCCTCCCCGTCCCGTCCCGTCCCGTCCCGTCCCGTCCCGTCCCGTCCCGTCCCGTCCCGTCCCCACCCCGCGGCTCGGCCACCACCGCGCTCCCGCCCCATGAAGCCTGCCCCGCCCGCGGCCCCCCGCCGGGCAGGGGTGCGGGCCGGGGTCTGCGCTGCCGGCGGGCGGCCGCGGGTGGGGGTGGGAGCAGCCTCCCGTGACCCTGAGCGGCTGGCGGGCCCGGGGCTGGCGGGGTGCAGCTCCCAGCGCTGCGGCAGCAGGCGGGAGGGCTGCACGGCGGCCCGGAGCCTTGGCGAGCAGCGGTGATGTGCGGGTGGCGGATGCCTCGGTGCACCCAGGGGTCGAGTACGGTGTGGGGTTTGGGCTCTACGTCTCCCGGTGTCGCTGAGCGGGAGCAAGGCAGCTAAAGTCATGGAGGGAGCGAGAGCGACTGCACTGCCAGGAGAAGCTTAAGAGAGGTTGATTTTCTCCGTTTTGAAAAGAAGTAGGGGGGTGATACGACAGTTTTACAATGCCATGAAGGCAGTGACTGGTAACACGGTTATAGTTCAGTTACAAAACTGGCATCTGGTTCCAGCTTGAAATTTTTATTATTTTGGAACTAAATGGGCTGGGTGCGTTGGGACCGGGGCATTTTACGTTAGGTCTCTGTTAAGTAACAGTTTGCAGACGCTCAGTCCTGATGGAGCAAGTACACTCTGTACCTTCTGTGCGGTGTGGTCAAGCCAGGAGAGGTTATTTCAAGACCTAATGGGAGATGCATCCGAAGGCAAATTGGAAGATCGGCAAACTACCCAGTAGTCAAATACAGACTTGGAACAAATCCACAGCAAGAAAATTCCTCCCCCTTACAGCCTGCCTCAAATTCTCCTCCTGCACAGCCTGCTGAGTTCCCCTTGTTGATGAGACTTGAAACCAGTCTGTACTGCTCCCAACAAGATAGAGCAAATTTATCATTAATTTTTCAAAAACCTTTACCGTTGCTTCCAAGAAGCCTGCCATGGGTGCAAGAGCATGCTGGTATTTCAAATTTAGCAGCCCATAGGTGGGTAAGTTGGACGATTCACAGAACTCGGAGCCACAGCAAGACTAATTGCAGGCTCCCAGCAAATCTGCAGTAGGAGATTTTTGGCCTAAATAGTTCAATTATGCTATTTCAGTCAAGCGCGCTTGACCAACGAACCCTGTGTTAGGTAGAACTCCATCCATGTCAGTCAGTATTTAGAGTCTAGTAGAAGACCCTAGAGATAACTCTAAATTCAGCTTTACTGCTGAGGTACAGCTCCCCTGCAGCTGCGGTTGCGTGGCCGACTGAGGGAGTGAGTATTGATGTGCGCTGACCCTCGGAGGGAAGCGGCACTGGCAAAATAACCTGCTGCAACGTTGTCTGGACTTTGGCTTGGACCCAGTGCCTTGCTTGCTGTTTTGATATTACACTGTTAAAGAACTGTTTGTGGGCAGAAAAGGCAGCTATTGCCTAAGATATGGATTCTGGCTCTCTTGCATGTTTTTGCTTCATGTCTTGTTTGCATGTTTTGACTTCAGTACTACTCTGGGCTTAAGGCTTGCTTGCTGCATGTACAACGTTAATAGTCACACAAGCTAATAATTTAACTTCTGACACACGTTTTTCAGACAGTTATAATTTTGGAGAACTTGCCCTGCTCAATTAAGGAAAACTGGTAAAGACGGACCCAACAAGATCCCCTCTTCGCTCGTGCAGCAACCCTGATCTGACTGAATAGCTGCCTGCTCAGAACTGGAGGCTTTTGGATCTCTCCTGTTGGGTCAGCCGAGGAAGACTCTGATGATGCACTAATAAAGAAGGCGGCACAGCCCTGACCTTGCTCCAGGCACCTTTTCATAGGGTTGCGATACTCTATTCTGGGAAGGAGCCGAGGAGTAGAGCAGCATGGGAGTGCTGCTGAGAGCCCAATTGGCACTGGATGCCAGCCCAGGCTGTTCTGTCCTGGGAGAAACTTACCCTTGATTGGAACCAGGACAAAATAGTATTGGAAAAAGAAGGACTCGCATGAATTAGAAAAGCATTGAGGACCTTTACTTTTGGCCCTGTAAGAACCTGGAGTTTTCGGGAGCTCTCTATGTTGCATGAACAAGGCTGCATACTGGGAACAGCAGGCTCTCTCTAAAATGTTACTTAAACAAATGCCGGTGATGAACCCTGTGGCATGAGGCCAGGTGACGTGGCACACGCTGTTCAGGACTTGCCTTGTAATATCCAGGTGCCCTGGAGAGAATTGCTCAGAGCGATCCCAAAAACAAAGCCGGGGAGTGAGCTAATTGCTGAGCAGCATGACTGGTGGGGGAGTGGAGAGCGCTCAGCTCCCTGGTTCTCGTTAATGTAGCACTATCAAAGTGTCTGAATAAAAATTTAGGCAGCCAAAAATGTCAGATATGCATGTGAACCTCATTAGACTAGGACAGCTACGATATCCCTGTCTCCATGCCTGGTGCCACAGCAGGGAGTGATGGGGCAGCATCTCACTGCTCCAGTTGCCCACATACCCATTTGCAGCTGGGTTAACAAAACACAGCTTTCAGCCAAGTCCAGGGCCAGACTCAGGCTTTAGCAAGACACCTTAACTGGTGGACAGCACTGCAATCCTCCAGTTTACCTATACAGGTGATAACTGGTTATATTGGGGAATCGGATAGCTTGAGCAGCAGTTGCTGAATGAAGAAAAGTCATGCCTGCCTTTCCAGGTTTTCGTGGGTGTCTCAGCCTGAGAACATTCTCTGCTAGTATCTTCAGTGTCTGACAAATCTGACGTCTGTAAGTTAATTACACATCTCAGCCCATGAGTGCGGCTGGCGTGAAGAGTTCCGCCTACCTTCACAGCAAGTACGTATCAATGCTACGAGGTGGGCTAGCTGGGAACCCAAGGCGCAGCGTTTAACTAATTGGAACAAAATCAGGCAGGAAAAAAAAGAAAGCGAGGAAAGAAGCCAAACGGGAACCTTCACACTGCAGGAGGCTTTGCCTTCTAAATGCGTTGGGATCTGGGAAATCTTCCTTCTAAGCATTCTTAAATATCAGAACAATCTGGAAACTTTTTAACTTGGAAGAGATGTGATGCTTTGCCCTCTCCTCATGCTGCTTTCCAAGTTGCATGCTTTTTTTTTTTTTTTTTGGCATGTATTTGTTTTCTCCCTTGGGACAGGTGACACAGCTTTTCCCCACTACTTGTGCAGTTCTCGGAGCCTGAACTTTGCTTCTGGAAGTAGCTTCCCATGTCTGATAAGGACTGCTCTTTCCAGCAGAAGGGATTTTTGCACTCACTTATTTTCCTTCTTTTCCCATTCTTCCACTCTCATTGTTTTTTCTCCTTCAGTTTGTTCTCTTGCCATCTGTGCGATTGTCTCATGCCTCCGTCACAAAGTTTATGAAATCCAGACTGAAAAATATTCTGCTCCTAAAAGAGTTAGGGATTAAATTCATCCTTCTGCCCAGGCCAGTGGAGGCAAAGTGTGCACGCAGTCACCTGCGTCCTTCGGTAAGCTGCATAGAACCTTGGGGGCATTGCTGTGCTGTGTGCTCACCAGGCAGGTGTCAAAATACGGCAAGAAAAATTGTAAAAAAGGAGCAAATTTCAGGAGAGAGCTGAAGACTTTTGAGAAAGTTGGTCTAGAGTTTCATGCCATCAGTGATGTACCTAGGGATAGTCAGCTCCACCAATCTCCATTTCTTTTCAAAATCCAGGACAAACGGTAGGTACAGTATATAACTAGTCTTGTAGAAATAAACCACACGCTTGTAACATAAATCAGTAATGCTTGAAATGGCTGCATTGAATGGGAGTGAATGGCTGTTAATTGAGCTGGTCTTACTTTCCTCCAAGGAGAGAAGAACTTTAAGAACTACTTTCACCCTTGTCTCTGAAAGTGCTTACACTTTAAACTTAAACCGTTTTGCGTTATTTGAAAAGAGATTTTCTTTTGGCCTGCAGTCATGAATGCTACTTGTTCATTTTGTTACGAGGGAATGACCTCAAAATACTCTCGTGTTTGCTGATATTTCAAGGTAAAGGAATTAACTGGAAGTTTTCCCATTTTCCAGATGTAATCATTTCCAAAATAAATATGGGATGGGCTGTGGGATAATACCCTGAGAGCATTTTAATACACACAGTAATATCTTCCAGTTTATACAAATCTGGATTTTTTCCAAACGTAAATGTTGCAGTCTTTTTTACAGAGGTACCAAGGATCGCATCAAGAAAACAAAATCGTAATGTTCACCACGCTGATCCTGCAGGCCAAACCAAGAGATGACATATGAGCCATATTCATGCTACTGGCGTCAGTAGAATTGTACTTCAACTGTATTTAGCCAATGGTGCTGCTGTTCCTGGAGACAGTGATTTCTTCTTTCTAAATCGGGTGGCAGAATTGGTCGTTAAAGGCTAAGTTAAGCCACTGGGTTCACTAGAAAAGGAGTAAGAGGCAGTGCATGTGGACACCAGCCCAAGCGCAGCCCAGAACAGCAGCTGTGACCCTGCTGTTTCTCTGCTTCTTTCCTGCTTTCCAGGAAAGTGCTTTCTGTAGTTCTGGAAAGAACACAGAATCACATCTTGCATCATCCAGGCGCCTCAGTGTGCTTCTGTGCTTGAAACTCCCTCACCTGGATAACAAGGGCCAGTTCCCTGCCTTCATTTGGCCGAAGCCACTACAACTCACCTTTACACCACCCAGATGGAATAAAACCATTTCTGGTGGAAAAGTTGTGTCCTATCAAAACGTACGTCTGCCCATGCTGTGCAGTCACCGTGCTGCATCTGGAACTCGTGTCCTTCCTCTGCCATCCTCCTGCTCGATGTTTATCAAATTCAGCAGTCAGGAAAGACCTGTCCCACATCGCTTCCATATCCTTCATTTCTGTGCACCAGGTGGGGGCAGCAGCCTGCCCGTCCACCGTGCTGATGATGTTCACCTTTCCTGTGAGCAGGAAGGATGAGAGCAGGCTGGGCTTGCACACTGGTGCACACACGGGGCTCTGAGTGGCGTTAGATGGGTCTCCACTCCTAAAGAGGTCCGAGGAGTGAACTAGAGCTCTGGACCCCTATTGCCTGTGCCACCTGATTCCCTCTCTGGCTCTTCTTTGGGTCTATTGAATGAGATCTGAGATGCTATAAAGAGGTCTGCCCTAAGTAGGGTGGATACAAGCCAGTCATCACCATTTGCCCACAGGAGCAGCAGTCGGTGGTTGGCTGTTCCTCACCAGCGTCGATGCAAAGGATCTGTCACAAAGTAGGAAAGAAGAAGGAGGCAGGAATGAATGATGAAATCCTCAAGTAAAACGTGTTTGTTTGTCCCTCCTCTTCACCCATTTCCATCTTATTTGAGGCTGTTTGTTACTGCAACATGCTTCAAACAGGAATTTTTTCAAAGTCATGAGTAGCATCATGAATTTCAGAAATGACTCAGAAGGAGCTATCTTTTCTCTGTTTGAAGTTCCTAGAGCACTTAAAAGTTTCTGTAATAAAACTGTCAGTCCATAAAGTAGGGGTGCTAAGACCACAGCTAGAAATATAGTTCTAAAGCAAGTGAGCACCCAACAGCTCCTTTGGAAAATAATGATAGTTTCTAGGAACTCAGCACTTTTGAAAAGGCTTCCAATATAAGCCTGAATTTTTCCAGAGGAATGATGAACAGTGAATTTCAGTGACTTAATTTTCAAATGCTCATGTTGAAATAGCCTCAGGACTCTGATCACTCCTGCTGCCAGCACTTGGACGTCACAGCAGTACAATTCAGCAGCCTAAGTAGCAGCTGCTGAATCACTGCATTTCACAGGTTTGTATTTTCAACAGATTGGCAGTGTTTTTAGGTTATCCTGCAATGTTGGGTTGATAAACTACATCATCCTTCAGCATGACTCTGGATGTCCAAAGCTGTGAGGAGGGTGAAGGGCTTGGAGGAGGCTCTTCAAGGCAAGCTGCCCCCTTTGCCTTTATTTTCAGCAGGGTGGCTGAGGAGCCACCCTTTGCTGCAAGGTGGCTCGAAAGCACTTCAAGTTGCAGATGAAAGAAGAACGCACCCATGATTACTATTAGCTTTTGAAATACTGGGTTTAGGTGGGCAGATGTGGGTTTAGACAACCATGTTTGGACCTCCTGTCAAAAATTAAGGCCCTATAAAAACCAGTTGTGGATTTGATGGGACCGCAAAGATACTGATAGCAACGACAGACCCCGCTCTTCGTTTCTCTCTGCTGGTCCGAGCTTTGGATGTACATGAAAAAGAATCAAGGAAAGAAGTTGAAGCAAACTAGCTAAAAATCTCAAAAGAACCATTTTTAAACATAGAAGCATTCAGAGAACAAAACCTCCTTTTCAGCACCCCTGGCTCATTCCTAGGGGCCCTTTCTAACATTTCTGCTAAACCAGTTGAGAAAGTCACTAAAGCATAGCAACATTGCAGTGTCCCTAGGAAAAAAAAAAAGCACCAAAGAGCCTTGAGAAAATTCTGAATAGCGCAGAAAGCAAGAACAAATGTTTTATATATGTGGTATTGTTAAAACTCCCAAGTGGCATAAATATAATAAACAATAGTGAAGAATGGGATATTTCTGTTTGTTTCCCCACACTCGAGATGACCTAACCTACCTCAGGCATGGTTCCACTTTGGGACTTGTGAGTTATTTGATCGGTCCAAACTTGTGAAAATAAACACTATTATTCTACTGTTCTACATTGTGCATTCTTTTGTCCTCTGTAAATAGACTGAGAACTAGCAAATGAAAGTAAATTATAATAAAATACAAATCAAAATAAAAACTGCCGATAAACCAAAACCAACACATGGGGGAAAAAAAAATGTAATAAACACAAAAATAATGAAATCGTATACTCATCACTGAGCACAGCTCTGTGCGCTCCAGAGGACTTTGTCAGCATTTTATGCTTGAGTTCTGATCTCATTTACAGACGTCTCCTGCAGAGACTTCCCTCATACTAAGTCTGGCGTGGCTGAGAGGAAAACCTAACATTTTAAGGTCAGTGTTTTCAGAGAACGCTGTGGGAGTTAGATGCTCAGGTTCCATTGGATTTCAGTGCAGGTTGGACACCTAACTTTGTCTCTAAAAAAAATTCCCTCCTTAAAGTAGGATGTTATTTCTCTGGATCTCTCAATATTGTCTTCCAGGGAATAGTTTCCAGTGTTTTTTCTACTCGTAAGTAAATGCCGTGGGGTTATCTTGGTATGTGAGTACCCAGCTAGAAGAGATGAACTTGAGTGTAAATACTTTATTAGGAATATGTTTGCTCTTTGGGCCCTAAGCCCAAAACCCCATCCATGCCTCTGTGTAGCAGTAACATCTCAAAGGCATCTTCTGCAGATCATTTAATATTTGTCCAGCTCTGTGCACATCATGTGTTAAGAGTTACTGTTGTTTATAACAAGTGATAGGGCTTTCACCACTGGGAGAGGTCATTTTGCAGCCTGATGTATGTCACTGTCAGAAAGCTTCTCTTAATACTTTTATAGTGTTTTTTAGCATTGGAAGATTTTGAAGATAGGGAGCAGAAAACTTACTGCGCTGGCTAGAGGTCAGCATGCATGTGCATATTCATGTGCATGGAGATGAGGTAACTGATCAGACATGGTATCATCTGTCATTCCCCTCCCACACCAGGAAAGAAGCACCTTCCTTCTGCATCCTATTTATAGAAAATAAAATAATTTGGCTTTTTTTTTCTTTTTCTTTTTAGAGAAGAGGTAATGGTAATGTTTTATACAGATCCCTTTGGTCAAAAACTCAGGGGGAAACTGGTAGAGGCTGGTTGGCATAGTATACTGCCCCTAAACACAAGGCACTATGGATGGGTAGTGACCACTGGATGTGCAATTTATTATGTGCAATTTATGTCTCAGCACCATAAAGCAGCATTAATCCATACGATGTATTTCAAATAATTTCCCTCATACCAGAACTTTGGTAAATTTTACATGGGAAATCACAATGGACGCAAGAAATTATGCCTCCTCCCAGCACTCCCACTGAACTGCATCCATCTCTGTTTTGGGAGAAAGATTTAATGTAAAAATCGTGCAAAAAAGCATATTTTCAGATGAAATTTTGGGTAAACTAAATAGCCCAAGTCAAAAAGTATACAGATTTTACCACTCTACAGAAGAGCTATAATTACTGATGATCCAAAAAAGATATACGGATCTCTTGAAAGGCTGGCTTTTTACTTACTGAAATCATGTATTTGGGACTTAGTTCATCCTTTCATAATGCAGAGCCTGGAATGGCATGGCATTACACTTTATGTGCGAGTCTTACAATAAATGTGTTAAAATTATCCTCTAGTCAGACTAAAACCAAGAATTTTTTATCCTATGGTTATGTATTGTTGCCCAAGGGTTCTTATATAAATTCTCCTTTAGTCCCCACTTTGCTATTACTCCTGAGCCTGTGTTCATAGAACTGTAGAATGCCCTGAGTTGGAAAGGACCCACAAGGATCATCAAATCCAGCTCCAGTCCCTGCACAGGACACCCCAAACTCACACCCTGTCTCTGAGGGCCGTGTCCAAGTGCTTCTTGAATATCGCCAGACTTGGTGCCGTGATGCCTCCCTGGGGAGCCTGTTCCAGGGCTCCACCACCCTCTGGGGGAAGAACCTTTTCCTAACACCCAGCCTCACCCTCCCCTGGCACATCTCCCTGCCATTCCCTCGGGTCCTGGCGTTGGTCACCAGAGAGAAGAGATCAGCACCTGCCCCTCCTCCTCCCCTTGGGAGGCAGCTGCAGAGCGCCATGAGGCTGCCCTCGGCCTCCTCTGCTCCAGGCTGAACAAACCAAGGGACTTCAGCTGCTCCTCGTAGGGTTTCTCCTCTAAACCCTTCACCAACTCCGTGGCCTCCTCTGGACACTCTTCAGTAGCTTTATACCCTTAATGTCCTGTGGTGCCCAAACCTGCACCCAGCACTCGAGGTGAGGCCGCCCCAGCGCGGGGCAGAGCGGGACAATCCCCTCCCTTGCCCGGCTGCGATGCAGGGCTCGATGCCCCCCAGGGCACGGCTGGCCCTCTCGGCTGCCAGGGCACACTGTTGGCTCATGTTCCACTTGCCATCGACCAGAGCCCCCAGGTCCCTCTCTGCAGAGCTGCTCTCCAGCCTCTCGTTCCCCAGCCTGTCTGTACATCCAGGGTTGCTGTGCCCCAGGTGCAAAATCTGGCACTTGCCCCTCTTAAACTTCATATGGCTGGTGGTTGCCCAGCTCTCCAGTCTGTCCAGATCCCTCTGCAGGGCCTCTCTGCCCTCAAGAGTGTCAACAGCACTTCCCAATTTTGTGTGATCAGCAAACTTCATTCCTTCCAGTCCTTTTAACTTTACCCTACTACCTGAAGCAGCTAAGGAATGAGATAGACATCCTAAGCTCCTTTGTTAGTCAAGGGAGAGTGGAGCATCCCCAGTGCTGCCACATTAGATCTGAACTGGACTCTTGCGTACCTCTCTGTCTGCCTTGACTTCAAAGGTTTCAATGGCAGACTAACCTGTCAATGGCAAAACCTACCAAAATACACACCCTTGGCTGCACAGCCCCTGCATCAGATGAATAGGAAGGAGGGGAAAGGTTTGGGACAGCACAGAGAGCATCACTGGCCTTTTCCGTGGTTGTCCTCCGTTGCAGTGGTCTTGGTGAGGTGGCAAAGTGGAACCTTGACAGCCTTTCCTGCAGGATTAAAATAAAGTGGGATCAATCTAGTTCTTAGCCTCAGCAATTGGCTGCACTGGAAGAGCAGATACAGTGGCTTTTGTCTACACTGGGAGCCTGACTCTTCACTGCTTTGCACCGTGCATTCAGAGCAAAGGGGTCTGTATGCTGGCCTTCTTTCCAACTGATTCTGGAGTGATTTTATGTCATAAACTGGGTAATAACCTTACCTCTCAATACACAACTATGGCCAGCTGTGGCCTGAAGTTTTCATATTTGGGAAATAATTGGCTTTAGTTTTGTTCAGGGAATATTTAGGTTAAATGGCAGCTTTCTTATGGTTTTTTACGCACATATTTAGGAGCTTTCTTTTTACATTTTCATGGTTCCCCAAGGATGCGTGTATAGTGTCAACAGTAATGAATGACATGAACTTTTACTGTAAGGAACTGAAATATGGTAATCTAGTTTCAGTGGTAATTTAGCACTATGGAATTCTCTCTGAGGAATAAAAATGCCTGAGAAAAATGGAATTCACATAAACTCTCATTATTTTCTAAGTTCATCTATATGTCTATGGGGAACTAGATTGTCACCCTCCAAATATAAATTACGCTGCTCAGTAACGAAAGATCAGTACATACTCTAATGCTTGATCCAGCAATAATAAAAATAAAATTCTGCATTTGTTCCATTGATAACAAAACCTCAGTACAGTGCTAAAATACCATCGTGATCAGCGTGGCAGGAAAGAATGAGGGTGCGGTTCCTTGACAGTTGAAGCCAATCTAAGCTGATCTGTTTTCTTTTGTGGTCACACCACCCGTCCTCGTCATCACAGGACTATTTATTTTATTTTGTTAGTTTTTTGACAATTAGTACCTGGACCTACCCTGCCAGGGAGTCAGAGGAAGAGCACATGGGATAAGGGGGCTTGCACTCTGTGTAATCACCTGTACGCATACAAGGAACACAAGGTAAATGTAAAATGGCAGCAAAGCCTTCTGGACAAAAGTGAATGACATTATTTATGCTCAGACTAATTTTGAAAGTCCTTTACTCTGTGTAACAGTAATCCATATGATTAATTTGCCAGCTTGGATAGAAATTAAGAAACCTGTTTGCCGGAGACTTGCCAAACCAGTCCTTCTCACTGTCTGGAATGAAGTTTATGTGTTTGTCTTCCTGTGAAAGTAGCATTGCTTTGACTATATAGGAATAGGTAAAGAAAAAGGAAAACTAAGTGTGTCATATGCAAATAGTTTATGGAAGAGCAGCACTGTCTGTGTGAGAAAGGGGGATAAACTGTAGCAAAAGGCGGAGTAGAATAAAGCAGATATCTCTTGCAACTGCATCCATGCTATATTTATAAATATATTAGCAAAACCTCATTTCCTTAAATGAAGCAATTATACCAGCTCCCAACCTGAGTGCATACTGTGACCATTTAAAGAGAAAACAACCATTAATAAATAAAAAAAAAAAGAAGAAGAATTGCAGAGAAGACTGAAATTTGGAAGTAATTAGCACTCAGTGACTATACTTTAAATGGACCACGAAGTGAAGAGTAGTGCCACTGTGAACTGGGCAGTCCAGCTAGAAATGGGAGTCAATCGTTGGTGCTGATTTAAACTTCTCTGCAATTCTGTAAGGGCCTGAAGGTAGTTGTGTGTGTGACTTAAAGCCACTTCACTGGCGCGTGAAGCAGCTCCTCATGAGAGTCGTGCCAACAGTCCCTATCAGCAAGGGGACAGGTTTCACTGTTGTATCCAGTACCCCCTTTGTGTATTCATAGATGCTACAAAAGTGGTGTGAATGCAGCAAACTTCACCTCCTGGCAGATGTCAAATTTTTTTCCCTGGAGAATGACCCACCGCCTGCCTAACACAATACAAAGAAGGGGTTTTTTCCAGCCGTGCCCTGCAAGTCAGTACTTGCTGTTATGTAATTAAACACAGCATATCAGCTCACATGGGCTTCTTAATGGGGAAAAATAGTACATTTTAAGATTTGTGGCCAGATTCATCAGCACACTTGACAGCTCTGTGCTGCTCCAATGACACAGAACAACCTTAAGCCTGCAATAACTGATTGATTAAACCAGCTCGTTGTGGTATTGCTGGAGCAGTGCAAACCAGCCGAAGCGTATCAGCAAATCCACCTTCTCAGCTCCTATTTTAATCTCAGCTTAATTTAATTTCAAAAGTTTAAAAATGTAATTAATTTATTTTCATGTTTAGAAAGCTTGGTATTTACTTCATGGGTAACTAATTAATTATTTTAATTATTTAAAAGCTTAGTATTTGCTTCTTGTGTAATACATTTGAGGAGAAAGCACTATAGGATGCTTCCAAAAAGAACTGCCCCCTACACCCATAAACAGGTCTGTGTGATGTGGGTGACAACTGGATGTGAGGACCAGGACCGAGTGCAATCTGGGTGAGTGAGGAGCAGTAATTTAACTCAGCGTGCCATGTGAGGCAGAAAGAGTCCTTCTTAAATCATTTCCAGTGAAATTTGCTCTACAGAACATGCAAAATGCCACCGACAGCCAAGTACAGCGTTGCTTATGGAGAGCAAATATACGGGAAATAACCTCCGATGCTGCCGTAGTAAAAGCAAAGCAGGACACAGAAAGATTTAGTGGGAAAGATGACTCTGCAAAAAGGAAGCTAAACCATATTTATAAAGCAAGACTCGTGACCTCTCAGAAAAAGAGAGCTCAGCCTGTCATTTTCTGCCACGGTTAAATCACGCCTTGTGAATGATCGGTCTATTATTTCTGAACTTTCAGGCTAATTTGCTGTTGCGAAACAAAATTTATTCAAATGAGACAAAAAGTGCATTCCTCCTTCAGGATCGCACTCTGCACATGCCAAATCTGAAGTTATAAAACCAAGCTGTTTTGGAGTTATCTGAGCGTAAAAAAGAGGCCTCTGAACAATTTTCTGAGAAGAAAACTGTTCATCATTTTCCAGAAGGAAAAAAAATCCCTTGGACTAAGGTCAAGTGTGGGAAATTTCAAGCCAGAATGTGAATCTCTGAGCATTATAGAAGTAAAGATGAGGAACAGTTCAAACCGAAAGTCTTTTTGGGAGGCAGTAGCACTGACTCTGAAATTCAGCCTGAACTTTGCCTCTACTGTGGGTCTGATTTTCAATTCACAGCCTGCTAACTTTCCCAAAAGGAACAGATTTTCTTGAAATTGGGAATGCTGGATCTCTGCAGGAGAGCTTTCCTGAGAAGTTTGGTAAAATCAGGCAAGGGAGGAGGGCTGGTTGTTTTGGATGGGTTTGTATTTTAGTGCAACATTTTATAAATGTAGCTACACTCTGAAAAAAATCATTGTGCAAATATTTCTGTTTCACTGGATCCTGCCAGTGGCTTTGCCTCGCAGTTTCGTGTCCGTTCTGCTAATCTGGCTGAAGAGAGATATCAATCTCTGAATTATTTGAGGAAAGAGGCTTTGGAAAAACGTTTTAAGTTTGTTTTTTTTTTTTAAAAAAAAAAAAAGAATTTAAGTTATTCTTAAGCATAGAAAGAGAGATAGCTGTATGAAAAAATACTAACACATAGATAAAGTGACCTTTATATGGGCACCTTTCATCTTAAGAAAGTTATGGCCAGCTTTGCTCTCAGTGCCCCATTGAACATTGTGCGTGATACATCTGTGCCTCCTGGATTTCTAACCACATACATAATCTGCAAAATCCTCTTGCATCGTGAGATGTTTTGATGCTATCTAAATGCAAAGGATTTCTCAGAATGGTGCATATTAAGTAGAACTGAAATTTCCTGTTTACAGTGCTGTAAAACCAAATTCTGAGGTCTCTGTGCAGACCAAAATATTGACTTTCAGGGGTCATGGAGCAACTATTGACCCATGTTGGCATGCGAGGAATTACACGTGTGAATCCAGATATGGGAGCTATGTGTTAGTGTTTAGCTGCTCCAAAGTACGCTAAAGTAAGTTGCAGTCATGTCTGCATGAAAACTGAGGTTAACAGCACGTCAGGAGACCTGCCCTCTCAACTGCATTGTCAGTACTCTCTGGGTCTCCCTTTGCAGAGTGAGCTGGCTCACGTGGAGACAGCAAAGGTAGAAACCTAAACAAAGTATCCGGAGAGCATCAGAAGGCACATCCCACCTGCCGGATCAGGCCCGGAAAGGCGCTGCGATGCGCGGTGGCAGGTGAATGTGCACGTGCTGTCTACTTGTTTTCAAGGTCTGGGGCTCGTTGTGCCCTGTTGAGATTAATGTTGATTGATGCGGCATTATTGAATCAGAATGCCACTCTCTGCACTAGCTTGAGCACTGCTATTATATATGAATATTTTATACATTAAAAACCCCAGATATATATGTCTGTGTATTTGCATATGTAAACATATACACGCAAATACATGTGCAGCTCACTGCATTGGGTGTTTTCCTGAGGTTGAGTAGAGCCATGTTCACTTGAAGTGTCATGACAAAACAAATAATTTATTTTCTGATTGTAAGTGGACAATAGAAATGCTCGCTATAGGGACAGCCTCACAAAGTACAGTAGGGGAGAGAATTCATATTAAGCATGTGCATGGTAATTAAGAATCAATTGTAAATATATTACTAGATGCCTGAAAAGCCATCACTGAATAAAAGAAGTGACCTGTCTTGATTAAAAAATTCAGCTAACTTTATAGATGGAAAAACTAAAGAAAAAGTATTTAGTAAAATTTTTAAAATTATAAAGTTAATAAAGTTTAAAAGCATAAATGTCAAACAGTAGAAAGGAGATATTGATCTGAATGAATATAAATTTAAAACTAATTACAAGAATGTGATAAAATAAGCAAAACCAAAAAAATTAATGGACGGTCAAACACAAAAGTGTTTTATGTAAACTGAGACAACATCAATAGGGGTACTGGTCCGTTACTCAATGGAAGTTGTGGAATTGTCAGTAAACAACGCAGGTGACAGAAGCATCCCACAGATATTTTGGTTGTATATTGGAAAATATATGAGATGAGTGATTAATAGTAATTATTTAGTAGTAATAGTAATTATAGTAATGGTAATTATAGTACTTAATGCATTCTTACAATTTCAATGTCCCAAAACAGTTCTAGAAGTTACACGTTTTAAAAACGTGCATGTTTAGATAACTTATATCCAAGAACTTCAAAAGAACTCTCTGGCAGGGCAATATCGATCTCCTCTGCCACTGAGTCCCAGGAGACCTGCAGGAAGGCAGGGACTGCTCTCATCCAGCATTAGGCACCTCTTGGTGAGTTTTCACCTCTGGGCTAGTCGTCCTAGGTTCCCTCTACAGTCAATTGAGAGGGAGAGGCATTTTTAGAACGAAATTGTTCTGACCGAGAGTTGACATCTATATTTGGTTAAAATAATCACATCCTACTGTGGTATCCACTTTTTTTTAAAAGTCAACAGGGTGCCCGAGGTTTCTTGGGTCTGCCCCCAAGGCATCAGTCCTGGCTCTCACTGTGATGCTCTGGGGTAGATCGTGTCCTTGGAGGGCCAAGCAGCATGATCTTGTGTAGGAGTGAAGAGGTGATTTTACCCGCACACTTGACATTAGTGTCACTCCTATGGGAAAGCTGAGCCGTGTTCTAATACTACAGTTCAGGGAAACATTGATGCACTGAAAAAGTTCAGAGAAGAGTTATGAACCTTCTCAGATTCCCTGCGAGCCGATGGAAGACTCTGAGAGATGCTGGTAAGCATCGTTTATTTTTGTAATGTAAAAATATGTTCACCACTTTAATAAATATGCAGAAGTACACATCGAAACTTAAGGGGGAAATAGTAATAACAAGATAATAATAAATTATAAGCAGCATTTTATATTAATGTAATTCCTATTATGTGAGTTGCCTTCTGCAAGTGTCTGCCTATCCTAGTTGACTCTAAAGGGGCCAAGGGTGCTTAGGCTACAAATTCAGATACATCCATTGAGACTGTACAGGATGGTTTGGGCTGAAAGTGCTTTTCAAACAGCAGGGTCAACCCTTGCTCCTTTAAAATCAAATGAATGATTAAAGAATTGGAAACGGAGCCTTACAGTAAGAAACTCGGGAAGTTCAGTCTATTTTCCTTACTACTAAAAGGTCAAAGGGTGCCTTAATCACAGCCTGACATTACCTACAGGGATAATCTCAGTAATGACTTCTCAACCTGGCCGGTAAAGATAGAACAAAAGTCAGTGGCTGGAAGCTGAAGATAAATCAGACTAGGTATCAAATATAATTCTTGGCAGCCACAGTAAATAATAATTACCAGGGCAGCTGCTGATCCTTTAATGAAGGCAACCTCAAAATTGAAATCAATTTTATTAAAAAAAAATATGCAGTAAGTCAGGCAATAATCAAGGAAGGAACATGGCTTGTGCTGTGCCGGATTCAGGCCACTGTCTCACACTGCCCAGTAATCTAAGGATCTCTAAACCCACTATCCCGGAGGTTTCTTACTTTGATCTGTTTAAAGAAACTATTATGTACATGCTTATCATGTGACATTTAATCACTGTTAATATATGCATAAGGTTCAAAGCAGGGTAATTACCATTTTTCCCAACTCCGACCTCTCGGATGATTTGCCACCACCTCTCCCAGCACTCTTGTTTTGAAAACTAATTCCTGTTATCTAAAAGACTTTCCAAAGAAAACACAGCAATGTAGCACTTTCTAATATTTATTTTGTGTTCTCAAAGAAACGGCAATAGTGGTAGGGCTTTTTTTTTGGGAGGGAGAGTTGTTCTTCTAAAAAGATACTTGTGTCCACTGTATCTTTAAAATATCCCCCTGCCCCTTCACTGAGTCCAAGGACCAGGTCCACGGGCAGAAGGTTTTGCTGTGTAACTGCTGAATATGCAGTAGGTTATTATTTTTCATGGCAGTTAGGCAAAGGTCCTGCTCTGGTAGCAGCAAACTCTGTTTCAGTGCCTAACTGCAACAGGAGACTGCAAATGAAAAGGGTTTTCATACACTAAGACAAAGATACATAGTTTTTAAGGTCACCATGATCCTCCCTCTAGTCTTCTTTCCTACATCATTTGGACAAAAAAAAAAACAAACCCAAACATAAACTTCTCTGCCTCCTGCTTTCGAGTGTTTGTGTGGAAAGCACCCATCACCCATTCCCTGCGCTTGCCTGATGTGGGTGGTAAAGTTGGTGGGGCTGGGAACAGCTCGGCGGAGATGTGCAGCACACTGTGTGCGTTCACGGCATTATCATCCACCCAGATTAGCAGCTGAGCGCTGCTGGTTACGGACAGCAACGGTTGGGAGTAAATACGGGCCTTGCGAGATATGGTTGAGTTGCTGACTCCATGGTAGACTCCTTGCCTGACCTTGGGACTGTAGCGCTGTCTGCCTCTGTGTTGAGAAAGTCAAGATAATATTACTTGTCTGCCTTGCAAGGATTTTCTAAGGTTATAGGCACTGTTTACTAGAGCTAGCTGTGAAGTATTAACGGTGATGAGAGCTGTGTAAATATCTATGCTTATGGAACCTCAATTAAATCACTATCTGTCTTGCTACAGGAAATAACACTTAAAGCCCATCAGTCCCTACAACATCACGATACAGCTCACAGACACATTTCCTGCATCCCAGAGGCGAAAGAACCCTGATGGCGATGGAGCCGCAGAGGGGAAACCCGCAGTGACCGAGCACAGGGCACTTCGTAGCATGGGTTTTGCTGTGACTTACAGTCTCATTCCTGGAAATGAGCCATTGTTAAGTGCTGCCTTAGTCTCTTCGTCTTAGTCCAGCGATGCATCAGGGAGATGCTGGGGAGAAGCGAAGACCCCGAGGTGTGTACGGAGGCATAGCTGCTCGCGACAGACACGCTCAGGAGCACATGCACATGCCACATGCTGTACACACACAGTAAGAGGTCACTTAACCGGGGCTTTACAAACATTTTCAAAGTGCTTTACAAAGAATTCATTAATAGATGACATATTTTTCCTAAAGGCACAACCAGCTCAACCAGATTTTATTACAGGTGTAAATAATACTGAGAGAATTTAAGCGCGAGCCTCATTTATCTGCTCTTAATCCCTCCTCCCGCTGACACGTTAAAGGTCTACTTAATCATCCAGCCCTTTCCCCTCCAAATTCACAAATGCTTCATCCACACTTATTTATTTTACAGAGATTTATACAAATGCCAGAAGGTACCTAGCAGTGCCCTCCAGGTTTCTTGGCCCCAGTGAAAAAACAAACAATGTTAAACCCCAGATGTAACCCAGCGGCCAGCAGTGCAATTTAACTCATTAGGAAGAAAAGGTGGCAGATTAGAAAACCACCCTGAATATTTTTAACCCGGCCACGAAGAAGGTGAGCGCCCTTGGCTGTAAAACAACAGGCCAGAAGCGAGGGAAAGGCTGGGGTGCAATAAGCATGAGCCACAATATCTGTGCTGGGGTTTCAGCCCACCCTGTCCCTTGGGGAGCCAGACTTGTGTGCCAAGAGGAGCCCCTAGCACCAGCACCCATGCTGGGGAGGCACGGTGGGGGGGGTGTCCCAGGAGTGCCAGGCACAGGGAAGGGATGGAAGAAGGTTGTGGGGAGAGGGGGCATGGGCATAGCTCCCCAGGGCGTTTAGAATCATAGAATCATGAAGGTTGGAAAAGAACTCCAGGATCATCAAGGCCAACCATCAACCCAACACTACCATGTCTTAAACCACGTCCCAACATGTCACGTCTACATGTTTTTTGAACGCCTCCAGGGATGGTGACTCCACCACCTCTCTGGGCAGCCTCTTCCAATGCCTGACCACTCTTTCAGTGAAGACATTTTTCCTAATATCCAATCTAAACCTCCCCTGATGCAGCTTGAGGCCGTTTCCTCTCATCCTGTCACTAGTGACCTGGGAGAAGAGGCCGACCCCCACCTCACTACAGCCTCCTTTCAGGTAGTTGTAGAGAGCGATAAGGTCTCCCCTCAGCCTCCTCTTCTCCAGGCTAAACACCCCCAGCTCCCTCAGCCGCGCCCCATCAGACCTGCTCTCCAGACCCTTCCCCAGCTTCGTTGCCCATCTCTGGACAGCATTTCTGAGGGACGAAGATGGGGGTACAGGCAGGACCCCAGAGAGGAGAAGAGGCGGGGTGCGCCTTGCAAGGGGTGTCGGGATGCAGCCAGAGGAAGGGCGCCTCTCGGGGGCGCGGGGCAGGGGGGGACACGACCTCTCGGTGCCGGTGCAGGTAGGACCCCCGCCCCGTCGCCGGGATGCGGGGAGGGGCGCTGGGGCGGGGCGGGCTCCCCGGGGCGGGGGCTGGGAGGGCGCGGGGAGGTGCCGTCCCTCCCCTGGGCAGTTTCTCGGCGAAGCCGTTTAATAGCGGAGCCGCCCCCGGTCCCTCCCCGTTGGAGCCGGCCCGTGCGGCACGGCGCGGCCGGGGCCGGGGCCGGGGCCGGGGCCGGGGCCGGTGGGCGCTGCTCGGGCCATGGCGGGGGGCCATGGCGGGGGGGCGGCCGGCCGCGGCCGGCTGCTGGCACTGCTGCTGGCGGGGCTGCTCGGCGGGGCGCGGGGTTTCGGGGACGAGGAGGAGCGGCGCTGCGACGCCATCCGCATCGCCATGTGCCAAAACCTGGGCTACAATGTCACCAAGATGCCCAACCTGGTGGGACACGAGCTGCAGGCGGACGCGGAGCTGCAGCTCACCACCTTCACCCCCCTCATCCAGTACGGCTGCTCCAGCCAGCTCCAGGTGGGTTCGGGGTCCCGGGGGTCCTCTTTGTGCGTGGTCGGGGGCGGAGGGGGGGCTGTGCGGTGCCCGGACCGGCTGCCACCCCCTCATCCCCATCCTCATCCCCATCCCTTCGGCTCCATCCCAAAAAGAAAAGAAGCAGCCCGCAGGTCCCGCCGCCTTGCAGCGCGGGGGCCGGCGGCGGTGGGGAGGGGGCCGGGGGCCGGGCAGGGCGGCGCAGCCCCGGGGAGGCGGCGGGGAGCGGTGCGGTGCGGCGCGGCGCGGTGCGGTGCGGTGCGGTCCTGCCCGCCCGGCCGGGAGCGCCGGGGCTCCCGGAGCCCTGCCCGGTCCTTCCCCTCCGCCTCCCCTGCCTCCGAGGTGCTGCGACCCTCCGAAAGGCGCCGCCGGCGGCTCCGGACCTCCCGCCGGAGTTTCACGGCAGGAGTTTCTTTCCCAGGCGAATGGCAAGATCCTTGTCCTCCCCACGGGCACGGATCTCGTCAAACAAAAACCAGCTTGTTTCTTGGGGCAGAGTTAGCACGCAACCCCTCTCACGGTGTCGCGTCGCAGAATTGCGATTATTCAAAAGCCGAGAAAACTGCGATATTTTATTGCCGTTGTAAGTACGTACGTGACCTTACGGTAAAAGAAAAAGGCGACCTCCTAGGAGGGTCGCGAACCAAAGCTATTCAATAAATGCCTCTTCTTCTGTTTGTTCGTTAGCTGTAATATCCAGGCAGTGCCTAGAACAAATATATGTATTTGTTTAAACCGCTTCGATTTTATTTTTTTGCTTTCCCAAATTGCGCCCTCGAGGTTTAGATCTGGCTAAATCCCACTCACTTTATTGAAACTGATGGGCTAAATTTACATGGAGCTAATCTAGGGAGTGAAATGTTCAGGCTTTGGCTCCAGAACGCATTTGAACAGAGAGAAGACAACGTTTTTAGGGTTTTGTGTTGTTTTTTTTTTCTCCTCTGTTTTTATTGTTCTTGGTTTATTTGTTTTATGCTGCTTCCTGTTTTTTAAGGCAAAGGACCAAATATTACTGCTAAAAGGCAAAAAAAAAAAAAAGAAAAAAAAGAAAACTTGTTATATTTTGACCCGTTTAATCTCCCCCTAACGCACTTGTGATTTCTGTTTCTTCTAGTTCTTCCTTTGTTCGGTCTATGTCCCGATGTGCACCGAGAAGATTAACATCCCCATAGGTCCCTGCGGTGGCATGTGCCTTTCTGTCAAAAGAAGATGTGAACCTGTTTTAAAAGAATTTGGATTTGCCTGGCCGGACAGCCTAAACTGCAGCAAATTCCCACCCCAGAATGATCACAACCACATGTGCATGGAGGGCCCAGGAGATGAAGAGGTTCCCCTTCATAGCAAGACCTCCTTGCAGCCTGGAGAAGAGTGCCACAGCATGGGCTCTAACTCGGATCAGTACATCTGGGTGAAGAGAAGTTTGAACTGTGTCCTGAAGTGCGGCTACGACGCCGGCCTCTACAGCCGGTCAGCGAAGGAATTCACAGATATCTGGATGGCCGTGTGGGCCAGTCTTTGCTTCATCTCAACTGCCTTCACAGTCCTGACCTTCCTGATTGATTCATCCAGATTTTCCTACCCGGAGCGCCCAATCATATTTTTGAGCATGTGCTACAATATTTATAGCATTGCTTATATTGTGAGGCTAACTGTGGGCCGGGAAAGGATATCCTGTGATTTTGAAGAGGCAGCAGAACCTGTTCTTATCCAAGAAGGTCTTAAGAACACAGGATGTGCTATAATTTTCTTGCTGATGTATTTTTTCGGGATGGCTAGCTCCATCTGGTGGGTTATTCTGACATTGACATGGTTTCTGGCTGCGGGACTCAAGTGGGGCCACGAAGCTATAGAAATGCACAGCTCTTATTTCCATATTGCAGCCTGGGCTATCCCCGCAGTGAAGACCATCGTCATTTTGATTATGAGACTGGTAGACGCAGATGAGCTCACCGGTCTGTGCTACGTTGGCAACCAGAACCTCGATGCGTTGACGGGCTTTGTCGTCGCTCCGCTTTTTACCTACTTGGTCATTGGGACTTTATTCATTGCAGCGGGACTCGTGGCCTTATTTAAAATCAGGTCTAATCTCCAGAAAGATGGAACTAAAACCGACAAACTCGAAAGACTGATGGTCAAAATCGGTGTCTTTTCAGTGCTGTACACTGTTCCAGCAACGTGTGTCATTGCCTGTTATTTCTACGAAATCTCCAACTGGGCTGTTTTCCGCTATTCAGCAGATGATTCCAATATGGCAGTGGAGATGCTCAAAATCTTCATGTCCCTCCTGGTGGGTATCACATCAGGTATGTGGATCTGGTCAGCCAAAACTCTGCACACGTGGCAGAAGTGCTCGAACAGACTGGTGAACTCAGGGAAAGTGAAACGGGAGAAGAGAGCAGATGGTTGGGTGAAACCTGGGAAAGGGAACGAGACTGTGGTATGAGAAAAGGACGACACCCCGATGGCCTGAGTGCTCTCCTGCGAAGGACTGATCGTGTGTAAGCGTTGCTGTGTAAATGTTGGGAGTAGGGTAGGGAGATGGTTACACAACCTGTCTCTGGGGGATGGGAGAAAAAGCCTTAAAGAATAAACAGCAAAAAGATCATGCTGCAGATAGAATAGCCATAAAACATGCTGCCCAAAATAGGAAAGCCCAGGGAGGCTTTAAAAGCTGTGAAATATCCAAACACATTATCTTCTTTTTTTTTTTTTTTTTTTAAAGCAGGATGCAATATACTGAAGTCTTTAGAAGCTGAGGGACTGTAGCCCACCGCTGTGGGACGTTGTTTTCTTTTCATCGTCTTATAGATGATTGAGGAAAGACGGTCTGGGGCCAAAATCTGGGCTGATTTAGGGCCCAGTTATCAGAAGATGGAGCACCCAGGACCTCAGTTAGATGTCTTCTTTCCGAGTTCAGCATCATGAAGGGTGTGCCTGCCGAGGGTTTTGTCTTTATGCCCTGGGAATTCTGTTCCTCCCATACGCTGCACAAGTCAGCCAAGGATCGGGTCCTCCAGCAAATACCAAGTGGACTTTCCAGGTCTAAGAGTTACCCATGATGGGTAGGATTTAGTGAGCTATTAGTGAGGATGATTCTTTAAGTCATCTGATGGTCTAATAATAATTTTGAATAGTTTGCTGTCCGTAACCTGGTCTGAATTGAGAGCTGACTCTGCCTTGAGCAGGAATTTGGACCTCCCTAGGTCCCTTCCCACCAAATTATTCTGTGGTTCAATCAATATTTCTAATTTTTTAAAAGCTTTACTCAAGACCATTGCCAGAAGTAGAGGAGTCAGTGGGAGCTGTGGAACTGTGTGTGGTCTTCTGCATCAATTATCATTATCCGCCTGCTTTTGTTCCTGTTCCTTCAGGTGCTCCTGCTACTTCCAGCGGACTACTTTATTCTGCTGCATTTAATAGCTTTAAATAAAGTCTTACATTATAGTGTTCCTTCCTCCAGGAAAGCAAAAAATGAATGGAGGGTCTCTTCAAACAATGCCAGTTTTCTCCAAGTAAACTTATCTGTCTCTTTCTGGAGACCCATTGCATGAAGCAATTAAGTCTTAATATATTTCATTCAGCACGATGGTATCTCTGCAGACGCCAGTCTGGGGAGAAGCAAAACGTTAAGTTCCTTGGCAACCTCATGTTCACACAGATCAGTTGTATAATTATGTGTGTCAGTTACAATTAAAAGAACATTCTCAGCCCATGACATCGCAGTACAGCTGAATGCCTCACAACGATGCTCCAATTGCTCACTGACAGCTATGGAGGTTTTTTTTTTAACCTTTATTTACATGCAGAATGTGAGCAGGCATTCAGCCCTCGGGAAGGACAAGAGGCATTTCCAGTTTTTGTAAAGGGATCCCAAGAGAAGAGATGCAACTTCTTGGTGAATAATGTTGATTCATAGCAACTGTCAAGTTTTCTTATCCTTTTATTTGAGGAGGCATTGTCTCGTGCTCGTAGGTAGCTCAAACCTTGTGTCAGGGTCTTCTTTCGTTAATAAGAAAGGTGATGCAAATAGAAATAGCCCGGAAGTACTTACAAGAACACTCTTCTGATACTCTATCCCTCTGAAGGACCTTCAGTTTTATCTGTGTGCCCTAAACTTTTGCTTAATTTCTTTGTGTGGAACCCGCTCAGCTGCGGAGCATCGCCCCAGTGCCACAACTCGCACGACCTTCGAGGGCAGCTGAGAACAGGCACTGCTTTATTACAGCCCTCACTTTTCATACAGGTGCCCCATGTTCTTCCCAAACCACAATTCATTCCAGCTCTGGCCGTGAGCACTAATCTGTCCCAGAAGCGTGTATTGTTTCAATGTCAATGTTGAAACATGTGCTAGAGCACATTTGAAAAAAAAAAAAAAAAACCAAAAAACCCAAACCCCAAACAAACCCTAATTGCAGTCTTTGCGGTTGGGCTCCCTCTCCAGCAGAACAAGTGACAACTTGACACATTCTGCTCAAGATGCACAAGCATTGTCTTGGCCAACACCGCATACCAGCTGAGCCTTTTCATCCTCCTCATAAAGCCTCTTGTTATTAGTGTTGTGTTTGGATCTGGTTATTCCTCTGTGGACAAGGAGTTCTGCGAGTAGGAAGTCTTCAGATGAGTGTCTCCATCGTGCGATCTTTCTCCCAGCAGCAAGGGCTGTAAAGTCACCAGCTATATGTTGACTTTGAAGGGGTGATGATGTAGTAGGAACCTTGTCTTTTAACCTAGCACCAGGCTGTGCCAAGGTGTCACGTTCACTCAAGTGTCCTTCACTCTGAAATGGTGATACGACCCATGTTTGACCTGACTGATTCAATAAACGGCGTTTTTAACCATGTTATGTACACAGAAGTGAATGTTAAGTAGTCCCTTGTTATCTGCATTGCTGCCTGTGAGCCCATGGGCCATGACAGACAGATGTCCCCAGTGATTTGAGGTGTTGGAAGTGAGTCGGATGAGGATGGCACTGCGTAGCCCTACAAAGAACCTGGGGAGATGTTCCATTAAAGGGCGTGAGGGACTTTCGTACTATGGGGAAGAGATGGGCTGGGGAGAGACACCAGCTGCTGTTCCTGAAGGAACATCTTTCCCAAGCGTTTGGGGGGACATTGTACCAACCCAAAGTGAAATCAGCTGTTACAGAGATGAAAACGTTCCATAAATGTTTTCATCCACATACATTTACCTTGCTCTGCTTTGGGGCTGTATGAGTGGGAAGTCACAGCAGATAGCCTAAAACCCAGCATTTGTGAAAAGTGGATAGCTGCAGCTTGTATGCTCTCTTGTTTCAACGTTGTCATGAATTCGAAGCCAAAAAATGTGTGACTAATCCTGTCTCAGAAGTGCAGTTGCTGCGATTATACAACTAGAAACTTTGCAGCAGTTCCCTTCCTTGTGCAGTGTCTGCTCCCTTCTCCCCGTCGCCCCGGCATGTGCTCTTCTCACTGCAGGTTTTGGAAGCATCTGCTGGAGAGGTACAAGCTTAGCTCTTGCATTAAACAGACAAGTTAGCTCCTTTTTCTGAATTTTAAGGAAGTAGACACTGATTCTTTTGGGGTGTACAGAAAATATATCTACGTTGATGTATGTATTGTAAATTTCTAATTTATCACTGTAAAAAAACACCAAAAACTTTGCTATTTAATTTTTATATCAAAATAAAATTTTAACCTCTGTGGGTAACTAAGGTTTTCCTGGCAACCCTCACGTTTTTGGTGAGTTTGTTTCTTAAATTGGCCTCATCACTCTTGCAAGTGCTTTTTTTCCCCTGAAGGAAGAAGGACTGAAATGCTCATGCTGTGGTGAATGGATGCTCTGAATGGTTTAATCCAGCACGATTTGGTTATAAATGTGGGTTGCAAGAAATAACTGAGAACAAAACATCATGGGGCGATGGTGAAAATACGTGCATGCTTCAGCACTTGCATGTGGGATGGACAGAAGCACTTTTAAAGGCAGCACGCAGGTCCCAGGCACTTGCTGGGGAAGCAGCTGGAGCTTTGTGCTTGTCTGAGCTCGTCCCCAAAACTGAACGAGAGTGCCAAGATGGAAACACAACCGTCCCCTGCTGTAACACTGCTGTGATGTGGCTCCTGGGGAGAGCAGGGCCTCCCGTAAGGCTCCTTTGTATTTCACATCCAAATACGTGCATCCAAAGGTACACGGAGCATTCAGATCCGGGGCGTATGGTGGAGGAGGGCGGTGTAACCACCTGCCTGTTGAGCATATGAGAACTATCAGTGGCTTTTGGAAGGGGCAAATTCTGCTCTTAGTAACATGCTTGAAGTGGGCTCGCTCCTAGGGATAATTTCAGTCCTTCAGATAACAGATTAAATTGATTGTCTACATTTTCTTGCAAAGGTTTCTTAAAAAATTAAGCTTATTAGTGCTCCGCTTATTTTTCCTTCCTTTTTATCATTTCTGATCACAGGATGTACAGGGATAGCAAGGAGTTTCTTCTTTTTGTGTACAGCCTTCACCACTTTCTCTGACACCGACAGTAGAGTTTGTGATATTAGTCATCTTCCAAACCCACTTAATAATCTCCATCATGAAGTATTCTGTGTGCAGTATTACTTCATTTGCATAATATTATTCTAATAAGAACCTAAATCAGACTAGAGTGGATAATAGTGAGGATGCGCTATAAAGAAGACAGTAGGAATTATCACCTGTGTATCTGTTGCTAATCAAGTTTTGAAGAGCAGCACCTGAACCTGGTAATTAGAGTGATTTGCTCATGCCTTTGGCAGCTCATCACCGCAACGTTCTCAGGTTGGTGATTAGTGAGATCTCTGACTTGAAACTTGTAATTAGGAGTCTTTAATACAGCTACAGTTAAATGTAATGATCATAAAAGAGAAGAGCTTCTGGGGGAGGGTGAAGGATCTCTTCCTGTTGTTGGAGCTGTTCACATCACCAGAGAACCTCAGGCTTGGTGCTGGAGATGGTGGCGGCTGCACCAGGTCTCTGTGATGGCCACTTGCCCATATGCACGTCCCCCACATCAAGCATCTCCGGGCATTGCCTGGGAAGTGACAGTGGATTGCTCTGGTCAGGGGACAGCTTCCCGAGCCACTGGGATGACAAGTCAGCCCAGGGTTGCCTACGGAGGGAAGTATATGGCTGTATACAAAAGTTACAAAAATTAGCCTTTATCAGGACTTTTCGTTTGTTTGGTCTTGTTTTTTTAAAGCTGTCTTTACAGAGAGCAAATGTTAAGGAGTTTGTAGCGAAGGAGACTAGAGTTCTACTGCCAGAAATCAGGAGCATCCTAATCTCCAGTAATGAGAAAATATGCTATCATGAGACCCCAGCTTCAGTGGTGGAATTTTTGCAGATCAGCAAAAAGATCCACGTTAAAAATGACTATCAGAGTTTTAGTTTTATTTTATACTGGAGGTTTGTTTTTAACTTGGATCACGTCAGTGATCTGGTTTATGGGGCAGCCCCACCAAGAGCCTGTACTGGCACAGCGAGGCAGCACAAATTGCCCGGGGAGCAGGGGTCTGGCTTGCATTGCCTTGGCTCCCGAAGGCAGCATTCTGTGCAGCTGCCCCCCAAGCCCTCTTGCACCATCCTCCCCGTGAGGCCAGAGCTGTGTCTGCCTGCAGGGATGCAGGAATGGGTGAGAGACAAGCGGCAACTACCCAACCACTTCCCACTTCCCCAGCCCCTGCTGAAATAGCAAAGCCTTCCATGGGGCTGTTGGTAACTCCTTAAGTTTGATGGTTTTCCTGGGACAATGAAGTCCAGCTTTGAACTGCTCACCCATAGGTGAAAGCCCTATTGCACAGCCCCATAGCAGCAGTGTCACTGGTGCTCCGTAGTGCCCTTTTTGGCACACTTGGGCTAACTGACTCAAAATATAAGCCAGGAGTTTGCGACCTCTGCCTCAACCCAGGACAGTTCAACCATACTGGCAAATATTAACGTAGTTTGAGTGTGAAGTGGAGCATCTCTTCATGTTTGCAAAGCCAACGCTGGCTGCGATAGCGACAAGGCACATTGTGCCATGGGCCCGCTGCACCTCCCCAGGAAGAACGGACGAGAGGACGGGTGCAGATCAGGCAGCTCCCAGCTGATGCTGAGCTGGTACAGTAGATCCCATATCACTATTTCCTGCAGCTGGGAAATTATTTCTGGCCAGAGATCCTGCACATCCTGGCAGAGTCCAGCTGTTGTAACAGCTTTGTGTTGTTAACAACCAGATGTTTTGTTTTACGCTCTGGGAACAGCCTACCAAACAGTCACCATGGGGCTGGAAGAGCTCAAAGGTGGCCTAGAGGGCAGCGGCAGCAAACGAGGACCCATGTGCTAAGGTATCACTGAGAATCTGTTCTGTTTTCCTAGTTTTTTTGGGGAGCAGGGACCTCCCGTGTGCCAGATGTTAGGTACAACAGAGAAAACAGGTTAAACGCCAAACACAAATATTATTGCACCACAAAGTTTACTGTAATTTGTAACTCTTGTTTTTGTTGCTATGTTTGCTTGCCAGAAGCAAAAGTGATGATTAATTAGATCCACTTCAGAGGGCTTGGGGAAGAGAGGCTTTATTTTTGTTCATTTTAAAATCAATGATTTAAAACATTTAAAAAACCACAATTACCTGTGGCTTGTCGATACACTGGCGAGATAAATATCTTCATTTTATATTTCCATCAGCATTTAGCTAGTTTCCTGCCTGGTTCTCTCATTTCCTGAGCTTACTCTGAGGAAGGGAAAAACATCCTTCCTGCAAAATAGATGCAAATCATGTGACAATCTGCTTCTACAATATTAAGGTTTAAAACATTATTGTGCAGAGAAACAGCCTGACATTAAATGTGGAGTATTTTCCTCTGAAGCGACTCAGAGATGCTTTCACTTCAGTACTTGGTGAGGGATGATAAGTAGAGTGCCATGGAAAAGCAGGAATTAAGTCCTTTCAGGGATTTTTCTTGCAGTTTTGGGTCTTTTACTTTGCAGCAAGGAGTGGCTGACATCTAGCGGCAGCCGTACCCTGGCCCCAGCCCCTCGTGGAGTCTTATCGGCCCTGCTCCCCACTTGTGTCCAGGCCATTCCAGGGGGGTTGCTTGGGGCAGATTTACTTTTCATGGCACTGTGGGGCTGGGATGCAAAGCAGGGAGCTGCTGCTGGACTGGGGGTCCTCACCTCCGCCTGCTCCCCAGCCCTGCCAGGCTGCACCCCAACCCGTGTCGCATTGCTCCTGAGAGGGTTAGTACTCGACCCGCACTGCAGCACCCCCATGAGGGCTGGTACCTCTTTGGTAAGACTAATGCTGCCATAGACTTTCATAGAATCATAGAAGAGTTTGGGTTGGAAGGCACCTCTAAAGGCCATCTAGTCCAACCCCCCGCAGTGAGCAGAGACGTCTTCAACTAGAGCAGGCTGCTCAGAGCCCCGGCCAGCCTGACCTGGAATGTTTCTATGGATGGGGCATCTGCCGCCTCTCTGGGCAACTTGTTCCAGTGTTTCACCACCCTGGCTTTCTTCCAGGCTCCTGACATCGAACCCATTAAATGAGTGTTCAGAGGCAATGGGGTGCAGCAACACATCTCCTTCCTCCATCAAGGCTCCAAACCAGCATCTGGAAAGGTGAGGGCAAAGTAGGGCCGTACCTCAGCTGCTGGTGTGAAGGCTTTGTCCAGCAGCACGTCTACCAGCTCTGGGCCATACAGGATGTTTTATACCAAGTGCATCAGCTAAGGAAACCATAAGCTCACCCTCCATTTAATACTAATCTCTCCTTGCTCAGCCCTGGGCTCAGGGCTGGCATGGCTAAAGCAGGTTGCTAACATTGCTCATGGAGAAAAAAAAAAGACCCACTAATGTGGTAGCATGGCAAAAGGGCCAAAGAGACACCTTCCTCCTGGCTGCGGCAAGGGAATCTGCCAGCTGCAGAAGCCAGCAGCACATATACTCCAAAAAGGTCATTCAAAAGACTTAACATGATTTCTTCCTTGGCCTCACACTAGTTATGTTTAAAAGAAAAAGGACTGGGGGAGCACAGCAGAACAGAAAGCCTCCAGCCTGAGATGATAGCCTTTATTCTTTCTGCTGCCACTTGGCAGCAGTGAGAAAAAACTGGCAGGCCCCAGGCAGAAAGCAAAAAACATTTGCAGAGTCACGCGCAAGAGAACCACAATAAAACCGTAGCATCTTTTTGAAAGGTAGGGGGTGCGAGAGAGGCCTGGAAAAGGGGAAGAGGGGTTCTCAAAGGAGAAGGGAATACATATATATATAATGCTGAAAAAATCAGCTCCAGAGGCCCCAGTGTATGAAAGTTATGACAAACAATAATACCATTCCTCTCACAAAACAATCATGTTTCAACAGCTGTGGCCTGAGCAAAGCCAAAAGAAGTGAGGAGCTATCCCTGCTTCCCTGGAGAATAGTTTTATAACCAAAGCAGGGAAAGGGGCAGGTCTCATCCTGAAACACCAGTAATTCATCCTGTCAGTGTCGGCAAAGCCAGCCCTCAGTTTGCTGTGGGATGAGTTGGGTTTCACTTCTGCAAGCTTGCGAGGTCCCTCCCTTTCCAAAATGCCTGAGAGCAGCATCGGCATCTGCCAGAGCCCTGCAAGCTTTGGGATGCACCAGGACACTGCACAGGGCCGCATCCCTTCCTCCCCCTCTCCTCAGGATATCAGGCACTTTTTCTTTTTTTGGCTGTGAAAAGTCAAGTCTGAGAGACATGGCCACCAGCCCAGTCCTCCTCACTTGTGTGGCCTTTCCAGTAGCTGTCCTCTGCAGCCCCATCATTCCCTCCCGCAGCCTGGGGTCCCGTCACGAGTCAGGAGCTTGTAGTCCCATTCCCAAATCTGCTACTGAGCTTCTGTCTCATGTCACAGAGGGAGTGGCCCTGCCATGGTGGACTAAGAGAGAGAGAGCAGGCTCCAAGAGCTGCCATGGCTGCTGGGACAGGAGTGATGACAGGACAAGAGGAAACGGCCTCAGGTTTCACCAGGGGAGGTGTCCAGCTCTGGGCTCCTCAGCACAGGAGGGACATGGACCTATTGGAGTGGGTCCAAAGGAGGCCACAGAAATGATCCAAGGGCTGGAGCTCCTCTGTGGTGAGGACAGGCTGGGAGAGTTGGGGTTGTTCAGCCTGGAGAAGAGAAGGCTTCACCTTCCCTACTTCCCATTCCCTACTTCACCTGTTGGATCATCACTGCTCATTTAAGGAAGGAAAGAGATTTCTTCCACAAGGAGAGGAATGCCTTATTGAAAATAAAAGACTGCAATGTCCTTTCTCCATCTAACTCCTATAGCTCATCTACAAATCTACACACAAACTTGACTAAGAGTGGGGTTTTTTTTAACTAATGCAGGCATGAATACAGACAGCCTTTAGAAACTCCTATCTCAGAATCATAGTCCTAATGAATACAAAGCTCAGGTTAAATAATTTGCCTTCTGTTACAGACAAAGTGATTGCTGAGCCTGGGACTGGGTTTATGGACCTCAGGCTGCATCTCTTTCTGAAAACCACCCCCATGTTCTTAATTTCTAGGAAGCACTAAAGCAGGTAGACCCAGGGCTGCCACATGCTGGCCACCAAAGGAGATGGAGCTGCTGTGCTGTGTAGTGGTACCCATGGTGAGGAGCAGCTGGGATCTGAGGCTGCCTTTCCTGGCTAGCCAGGGCCCTTGGAGCAGGCTTTGGAGAAGGAATACAGATGTGACCACCAAACCCAGGGTCTTCTGAGACACACTATGTTCTTGTGCTAACATGTTGATTCCCCTGGATGCAGAAGAAAAAAAGAAAAATCTGTCTAATAACACAGAGGTTGGAAAATAAACTGGACTTGACCTCCATGGAGCAGAGGAAGGAGGAAGGAAGACACCAGAGACATGCAAACCTGAACAGCAAGGAAGGAGAGCTCCAAGGTGCCCCAGAGGATGGACAGATGCCTGTCCCCAGGTAAGCCATGGCTGCTCGGCACTCCCACGGGGCAGCTGGCGAAGGGACAGCATGCGACACGTCAAAGGTGTGGGGCATTTAAACTAATCTGGGCACCACTGCCCAAAGCAGACAAGGCAGCGCCCAGCTCTTGGCAGAGCTGAAGAGTCCGTAGCTGCCAGCAGAGGCGAAAACTGAGAGTGACAGTTTGCAGTACATGCCTGTCCACAGCTGATCATAGAATCATAGAATGGTTTAGGTTGGAAAAGGCCCTTAAAATCATCGAGTCCAACCATAAACCTGATACTCTCTAGTCCTTTTTTATTTATGGCTTAATATGCTCTAATCATGCCCTCACATTAACAAGAACACTTTAAGCTGGCATTTGAACAGGACAAAACTAGCATTTCAGCCCAACCTGATATCAGCTCAGAGGTACTTGCCAGCTTCTAGGCACTATCTCAGGTTCCTGTCTGATACTTCAAACCACCTAACGTCTGCTAGAGGTGAGGCAAAGTGGTTTTGGCTGTGACTAGAAAGTAACATTATATCCGTGAAGGTAATAGCTGTTTTTCTAGTAAATAAACAGAAAAAAAAAATTGCTGTCCTCTTTGGTTGGGTTCAGTAACCACTGACTTGGCCTAAGTAACCATAAGAATGGTTACAATCTGGTTGCTGAGGGTTGGGCTTGGCTCTGCGAACTCTACCTGCAATTCAGCAATTCCCCTGTGAATCCAGATTTCTACAGTTATCACTCATGATGGAAAAGCAAGGATTCATTTCAGTGTGCATTTCATAAAAATAAATAGAGATTAGAAAGAAAGAAGACCTTTTAAAGAAGTACTAGACTCACAGGAACAAGGAGTAATGGAGAAAGGATTGGAAGGGGCATTTCCATGGCACGAGTGTGTGGCAACACCATGCAAATCCTACTTCTTCTTCAAATGGGAACCCATGAGGACAGACATATTCATTTCTGTCATTTCACTAAAAAGCTGGGTTTTTAAAAAATTATTCCACATATAACTTTATATATATATATATAGATATATATATAGATATAGATATATATATATATATAAAGTGAGTATAACTTTAGTTGGAGCAACCATGTCACCAACTTCACTGAACAACTTTTAACAGATCAACAGGAAAACCTGGAGTTACCTTCAAAAACATTTATTTTCACTCTTGATTCAAAGTATTTTCACCTAAATTTTGTGGGAATAAATACCATTTGATTGATTACTCCCAAAATATTGGCTTTGATCTGGAGTGTTTGCTCAGTGACCAGCCTCAGAGCACTCTGAAATCATGGGGGTGTTGTTTACTTGCTTGATGGATGCCAGACTGGTGAGCAGGAGGAAGGCTTCAATAAATCATTTCTGACATTAACCTTGCAGAAACAAATTCCCACGAGTATTTGTGTTAGTTCTGGCGCCGGTGCTTGTGCAAACACTGCAGGACAGAATTCACACCGCTATCTTTCTGTGCCTAGTTTTGCAAACAAAAGTTCCTCATCGGCATTTCCAGGCAAAGTCAATGGTACAGGCAGGGGTGAAGGAAAATGCACTTTGTTTATTCAAACAACCGTTAGCGTGTCGTTAACAAATATGCATGAAACTTTCATAACAGATTTTGGGGTTGATAAAAAAAGAAAAGAAAGCATGCACTGGATTTAGTAATGAAATATTGTTTTTATTTGTGTAAATAAGCAGAATGTTCCAAATGTCCAGCGTCTGGCATCTGTACTATTTGTATGCACTATTTTTAGTGTAATCTTTACCTATGCCACAAAATTTTCTCTAAAATTTCTTGTTTAGCATAGTGATTAAGTGATTAAAATGGTATAGGTCAGACCTCCTTGATCTGTCATGAGAAATAGTTGGATATGGAAACCTCTGTTTCTGAGGACAGGCACAGTAAGTTGGTAAGTAGCAAGTACAGGGTACATATGTATACATATATATTTGTATTTTTAACTTAAAAGTTCTCCTAATGATAACCTTTTGTAGAATTGCCATAACCTCTTCAAAAACAGCTTCAGCAAAAGTTCTAACTGCAAAAGCTCTAGTGGAATATTGCTCTGCGGACTCACTTGCATTTGTACTACAAGTTGCTGTGGCTGCTTGGCCGAGCAACACTGCCAAGATCTGCCAGCACGTGGGGGTGTCATATCACCACCACGAAGGACTGGCTGAGACCTGAAATCCCACTGATGTCCCACCAGTTTGAGAGCTGAGCTCTTAATGGCTGTCTCTTTCTAGACAGAAAGTATTTTCTAACAGTGAGCTCTGAAAACTCATTTTTAGACCTTGAGGACCAGCCGAGTGCTTCCCAGACTCAAGATGAGATTTTGGATGTTCTAGAGACGCTACATGGAGCTCAGCCACTTTTCCATTCTCCATTACTTCTTTGAGAACAAGCAGGAGAGTCTTGCTTTGCCACTAAATTAAGTAGGAAGCTCTGACCTCCTTTGGGGAGCAGGACTTTGGCCCTGTTCACTGTGCAGAGAAGGCTGTGGGTTAGGTTATCCTGGTGTGTGATATGAGTGGGCAGCTCAATCCCCCTCGGTGCTGAGGGGGTGTCCCGGGGACCGAGGATATTCCTGCCGCCGCAGCATTGCTCTCTACCCACACTTCCACATAGTCCTGCCGGGCACAGCCCACGCACAGGTACATCACCCAGGATTTCTGCCTGCTGGGCCACCTACCCATGGACGGAGAAAGATGTCCCAAGGAAGCAAAAGCCAAAAGAAAAGCTCTTCATCCGGAGTTGTCCAGCTTCTGTACCCTACAAGGCTAACTAACACTTGTCTGCGCAATCTGCGATGGACCTTTCCACCAAACATCTCTTGGAGCCAGGGAAAACTTTATTTCTCTATAACTCACAGTCACTCCCTTTGAGTAAGAGGTGAAAAACGTCCCCAGCCTCAGCACAGCCCTCAGTGGACTGCTACAAACACTCAGTAATAAAACACCGCACTTTACTGAACCCTCCTGTAACTTTTGCCACATGTTAAGCCCCTCAGCAAGGGCTTGGTTCAATGATTTCAGGCGTCCTCTTTTACACAAAGATAAATTAAAATTCTGCATTTGACAAATTAACAGGAAAACTTCTCTGGTGTTTTTTTAGCAGGTGGTTCTTCCCACATCACAGGACTCAAAGTCGCTTGGAAACATGTTATTTTTACTTGGCAGAAAGGTGAAAATAACTGACTGAAATGTGAGAACCCGGCATGTGGTCTTGACAGACCACACTGCCCACTAACCCATCATCACTCATTCATCCAGGCAGTTGCAGTGAGACAGAAAGGAGTGGGTTTTGCCTTCTGGGAACACCACTTCGGAGAAAACAACCCCTTGGAATCTGTGCTCACCATTCAGCAGTGGATCCAGGGCAGCCCCATGCCTCCAGCCACCACTGGACTCTCTCCAGTATGTCCCACCTGGAGTGGGAGAGGGTCCAGCGAAGGGCCATGAAGATGATGCAAGGAACTGGAGCATCTCTTGTACGAGGAAAGGCTGAGAGAACTGGGACTGTCCAACCTGGAGAAGAGAAGGCTCAAGGGGGATCTCACTGATGTTTATAAATACCTGAAGGGAGGGTGCAGAGAGGATGGAGTCAGGCTCTTCTCAGCAGTGCCCAGTGACAGGACCAGAGGCAGTGGGCACAAATGGGAACACATGAGGTTACCTCTGAACATCAGGAAAGACTTTTTCCTATGAGGGTGAGCAAGCACTAGCACAGGTTGCCCAGGGAGGTTGTACAGTCTCTGTCCCTGGAGATATTAAAAACCCAGCCACACATGGGCCTGGGCAAGTGACCTTAGGTGGCCCTGCTTGAGTAGGAGGGTGTTGGATGAGGAAACCTCCAGAGGTCCCTTCCAACCTGAACCCTTCTGTGATTTTGTTAGTCTGTGACTCCTGCCAAAGACAAGCCTGTGGCTCTAACACTGGGAGAAAAATCCCAGCTGTATCCTGGAAACTGAATTTCCTGGTGATGAACACAAGACTTTCCCCCTATCCCCAGGTCAATCTTCTTTCCACCCTGTTGACAGGGAGCATGCTTACCAAACCAAAGTGAAAGAGCTGCAAATTCAAGTGGAGCCTCTCATTTCTGAGCAGCACCTTTCCTTTGGTGGCCACAGACTGGTGTGTTCTCATGTGTAACCTCCACCGTGCCTGCAAGAGCAAGCCTAGGAAAACAAGCCTGTTGTGAGCAGCAGCCTGCATCAAGTCTTGAAAATCTGTGGGGACCTGAAAACTGAAAAAAGGTCGAAGCGTGTGTTCCAGTTAGCATCCTCCATGATCCTTTTGTCCTTACATTAACCCAGGAATGAGGAATAATGAACAAATTCTGCTGTCAATTTAGCTATGCGTAAGCGGTGTGGTCCTATAGGCAGGTACACAGCTGCCTTATCCCATCACCTCTACGTAGGGAACCAAGAGGTGCATTTCTCCAAGTCCTAGGGTGCTCAAACTTTTATTAAATGCTGTAAATGTTGTTTGATGATTGTGTATCAAGCTCTTCTGTTGAAGCAACTTAAAAGGTTGTCCCTCAGGAGCGAAAGGACAGCTGTATCTCAAAGCATGGGCCTGTCCATTTGAAAGGAGGAAAGAATTTGTCAAATAAAGTATGAATGCCTGGAATTTCACCTGGTTTCAGCTTATGCTCATGATTTCAGAGTATGCAAGTGAGGTCTGCAAGCAAGAGAGTGGCTGCTCAGAGATGCCACCCTGTCTCTTTGCTTTCTGTATTCCTGGCTTGATGGCGTTCAACTCCAGCCACTCTTTAGGTCCTTGTTCTCTTGACATTTTTGAAATGACAAATGCAATTGTGACTAGTTAGAAGCAAAAATATTTTGATTTTCTGGTATGGAAATGGCACTTTTAAGTCTTAAAAATCATCACAAAGATTTTCAAGAGAAGCTTTTATTCCTCCTGACACAGCTAAAAGAAAATGGCATTTGAAGAATAAGAATCTCTGGCATCTCTTGATTCAGGGTAAATTTGGAACTATTTTATCCTCATTTAAATCTAAGAGCCGAACATATTGTAGATTTGTGCTGCTAATACCCTGCCCAAGGCACAGAAAAGCTCAGCGTCTGCTCCATTGACTTAACTGGGACCAACTCATTGGTGAGCTGACATGTATTTGTCTACCTGTTCTGTTCCAGCAGCCCACATGCACTCGCTGCCTTGGCTCCGGGCAGATAAAGCAGCTTTGATAAGGGGTCTGTCATGTCAACTGCACATGGCGTTCTTTGGCAAGCTGCCACATACGCAACCAACTCATTTTATTTGCATTTTGCTCTCTGTGGTGTGAATTATGCCTCAGCCAGTTCTTTCATTTGCTAGCGTTTCCCTTTGAAAGTTGTACCCAAGCAAGCTGGTTTTCCTTCCTATTGCCCTTGTGCTTTTTAACTATGTTACTTTACACAGTTTCTGGGTCTTTCAGGAGAAGGTTCTGATACACCTCCCTGGCAGGGACATCCTACACACAGAGTCAAAAGGAGGTACTTTAAAGGTTATGTGTGACAATCTGACATGAAGACTTCCATAGAACATCCCAGCTGGGGCTTCCAGAGGCATCAGTCCCTTCTGAAACTGTACACTTAAGTCTTTGCTACCGAGGATCTGCCAGGCTCACTCATCTACCAATACGTCACTTTTATGTCAACTTTTATACTGGTCCAAAATTTGCCACCCCCAGCCCTCTTCCTATGCCTGCTCAGGCCTTGTAAATCTTTCACCACATTAACTCAGTTTCTACCTTATATTTACAAAGGTTTGTGACCTTTAACTGTAGTCAATCATTGCCCATGGTCTCATTTGTCTCTCCCCCCCACCCAGTACCTTCATCACAATGCCTACCTGTAAATGATTTACCCAGCGCTTGCAAAGCACCAGCTGTATCCCTTGAGGCATGCACAGCTCACTCACAGTCCTGCTCTGGTTTAGACTTCCCACATTTTCCAGTGTCTCATTCAGATCTCTTTTCCCTCTGACACATCAGGACTTGCTCCTCATCTTCAGTACAGCAGGTTATTGGCCACATTAGAAAGGCTCTGGACATGAACTGTGGTATATGTAAGCGCAAAGTGGGTAGTCGCTTATGTGGATGGAGGAGTGTAGGTCACTGACGTGGGGTTCTGGGAGTGTGCCCTATTTAAATACGTCCTCACACATACATATTTTTATATATCTACATGGTCACAATGCATGCGTTATTAGTACCTGGCTGTATTTTGCATACAAAGTTCAGCATCAGTAACGTGGGGACACTCAGCTCTATCACCCATCTCCTGTGAGTTTATCAGAACATGCCTGAAGTGTCCAAACGATCTCTAAAATGAATTTTATAAATATAAAATTAAATCAAAAGCTAAACTTAAATATGTGATTTTAAATCTAAATCTTAAATGTACTTAAGTAAAATGAATTTAAATTTTAAAATGTTTGAAATAGCCCTATGGTAAAGAACACGTCTAGCCCCGGAGAGAACATCCTGCCTCTGTACATGGCTCATGTGCAGCTGTTCATACGGCCGTCATCGCTGAGGCATGGGCAGGATCTGCAGCTAAAGCAGCAGTTTAGATCCCAATTTGGAGGTCTGTGAACTAGAAGTTAAATGTTACAATTCTTAGCACTGCTGCATCTAAGTCCCTTCTTTTCTTAGCTTTTTTCCTGTTTTTGAATGCTTAGATGAGGTTGGCAACAGGAATGCCTACTAGTGCCCTCTCTAGTGGAGTCTGGAATATATATTTCAGATGGAGATATATATTTCAGGTCATGGAGTCTGGAATTTGTATTTTAGGAGGCTAATCAAGAACAGCAGCTCATCTCATTGCTGGAAAACTTAGTATAATGTTAGGGATAAGCCTCTGGAAAGTAAACCATCCACTGTGATGAACAAACTGTCTGGTCAAAAACCAAACCTACCAGTAAAAGCTGATACATCTGTTGACATCTACTGAGCCCTGGGTTAAGTTACAGGTCAGAAGTACTATCGCAGCAATCATTGCCCAGCAAGGCTGCTGGTGGACTGCAGAGACTTGAGGACACATGGACACAGGAGCCAGGCAGAACATCCCCAAACATACTTGCTTGCTTAGACCGAGCCTGAGCACAAATTTTTTGACCCCCTTGTAAGTGAGACGAAGACCACAGGTTTATTGCACAGAGGTAAGTGTGGATTTTGGAACGAAAGCCAGCAACGATTGTCACCGTCTAAACTGGTTTCAGGGTGGGTGGTTGAGCTTCTGCGTGGTTGCCCCATGCCTGCTTCAGCAGGGCTGGCTCACGGCAGCTGTCAGAGAGGAGCAAAACCCACTGATGCGGATCAGGAGGGTGACACCAGGAGACAGGATTCCTCAAAAGTCATGCAGGGAGTCTGAGCAGAGCAAAACCTTCCTTAAATATGTGGAGATCCTTTAAAAACGTGTTTTGAGGCTCCTGTCAGTGCTCTTACAGAAAACTTGTGCCTTTTTCCTGTGCCTGGTGGGGTCCGAAGACCTGCAAGGCATTCTCCAAGGGCCGTGGGAGCAGCTTCTGGCTGCCCGGGACCTCGCGTGTGTGACCACTAGATGTCACGGCTGTCCCACAGAAGCCGCGTTGTCCCAGCGCACTGGAAGCAGCGAGATGGTCCCTTTCTCTTGTTGGCTGCCAGAAATTGCACAAGCCTCATAAAACCATGCAGAGGAGGCAGAGCTAGGCCTGGGTGTACCCTGCCTCCACGGAGGGGGAGCAGAGGTGGGGACTCCCAGAGCCCGCGGTCTGTCTCCAGCACAGGGTGCCGAGGGCAGGGAACTGGAAGTGTAGGACTGATTTTTCAGATTGGTTTGCGAAAGTTTATTCGTAAGACAAAATGTCTCATAAAACAGCATCTGTGTTCCCCAGGTGTCTCAGTTTACTGTCTGTGCACATGCTCCAGGACAATTTAATATTTCTTTAATGTGGCTGACTGGTGTTGTACTCAGTACTTCAGGTTAACTTTCACATGTATCTTCTACAATGGTATTATTAAAAGTCTCAAATCCTTTCCCTTTCTGTGGTGTATTTTCCCAGAATGGGTTTCCTCGGTTCATTTTTAAGCTCTGCTTCTCCACAAAAAGAAAAGTGGCAAATACCTCACATACTTTATTTCCACCCAGATCATAAATCCGGTGTTTCAGAGAAAATGGCCTGCTTTCTTCCTGGTCCTTAAAAGCATTACTGAGTGAGGTTTATCTAATTCTTTTTTGTATTATGTTTATCACTAATCCTTCAGCCAGGCTTATGCTGGAGCTTTTATGCAGCTAGACTGTGTCTGTGGGAAAAGAGGCAGCTCAAACCTTTACTTTTTCTCTCAAGCATCCTCTTCCTTTGCTATCAAGCACCCCGCAGGTCTCCTGCTCCTTTAGCTCCATCCATATGCCCACATGCAGCCAGCCCCTCTGTTTACTTTTCCTCCACCAGAGCTGGGATTACCCTTACAGGGAGGTTGTGTGGATCAGATGCTTCCCATTGGGATCTGCTTTATTATTAATGTTTTTTTTGGGTCTGTTTCCAAGATGGCACATGGGAAATGCACACCACCTCCCAGTAATGTAAATTAATATTAATTGAGATATATGAGAGATTCCCTGTGAGATGCTTTGCAAAGACACTCCTGCAGCATATGTCAAGAGTCGTTAACACATCAACTGCAGCACATCCAACACTCTGGAAAAGATTTAGGAGGGACTAATCCCTCCGGTGGCAGAGCTCTGTTGGCCTTTGACAGAGTTACGTCATGGGTGAATTGAGCCTCCATTGTCTAACATCAGACAGACTTGGCACCGGAGGAATAATGATGACAACAGCAGATGAGCATTATATGGACAGAGCTTGACATGCCCGAGTATCACTCATCCACATCCTTGTTTCGGAAGGAGTTCCTGAGCCCGTTCAGTTATCAGACATGTTCAGAAAATTGAAGTCGGCACAGTGGGGTGCCTCCCAGCATAAGCCTTCAGGCATCTGAATAGCTTTCCTGCCTTCTAATTACAATTGTTGTTTCTCATGAAAACTTCATGAAATTAAACATGATTTTTATTTTCACTCCAAGAGTCACTAAATGGACTCGCTGCTATGGTTCACTGTGATTTGGCTTGCAAGAACAGGAACCATGGAACAAAACCAGAGAGGAAGCTGTCATTTCACGATGCAAGCACAGACTAGATTCAGTTTCAATAATTTGTGCTTTCCCTTGATGGCATTTTGTCAGGAGTGTTGGTAGACAGTGAGAGGAGGTCTGGTGCCATTATCACAGGTTTGGATGTGATTCACACTCCTCTTAAGGGGTGACCACTGGCCAGTTGTTTAATCTCTGTGCACCTCTGAGCATCACTCCTCCTTTCCACCACGTTTTTATCTGACAGTCTGTCTTTTCCTTTCTGCTTGTACCGTGCCTTGTATGGTAAGCCAGTCTCAGCCAAGGCCACCCAGAGCACCAGCGGGCGGATAGGGAGTACAGTAAGCTCCTCTGATTCAGAAGCACTGGTGGGTGTTTGTCTCATGTAGGTGCCAGGATCCCAGGGCAGTATCTTTGTGTGAAATCAAGAGAGTTTGCAAATCTATTTGGATGACTTCACATGGGAAATGCACAGAAGTCAGCATTAAAGGGATATGAGAAATGAACAGAACTTTCTGTACTCTGCTGGGGAATAAATTGCCTGCAATTAAGTCTTTCAGACAGGAAACCTTCTGGAATAGGCTTACTTTCTATATGGAGTGCTTGACAGTTAAAACTGAAGTCTGTTGAACTTTGCTACATAAATATACTTGCGTTTCTTTCTCTTGATTTTTGAGTCACAGTAGTCTACTTATTTATGTGAGGTGAAGCTTTACAAAAAGATATAAAAAGCAGAAGTTGTGGCCACTTGATGATGCTAAACATACCTGTCTACAAGAAAACTCAGTAAGATGTTTGGGAAGGAACAGTTTTTGCATGCGGACTGTGTTTATTCATCTGATGACGATGTAACTTAAAGAGCATAACCTTACATCTTCAGAAATTAATTATGAAATTTAGAAAGCAGCTGGTCCTAGCACTCAGAAAACAATATGGAAAATACAACATAAATAATGCTCTAGCTCTCCGCAGGGTGTTGTACTCCTGTGTGGGCAGCCAGTCCTCTCATGAATTTTTATCATTACTGGTCTCAAGTCCCTGTGTTATTTACAGCCTGCAGAAACCTATCTGTCAAGATTCAGTGCCAAATATCACTAAGAACGAGAAAAGCCACTTGTTTAACAACTCAGGAACACTCCGATTCAGCACAGAGAATATAATTAGATAACAGCCTGTGCTCTTCCTGGAAATCAGATGTATGTTTATGTTGCTAACGTTTAGCTGCTTTAACAGATGGTTTAGAAAATTAGATTCAATCTCCCAAGCTGAGGACATGAAGTGAGCAAAACAAAGACTTTTTTTTTTAGGCAGCTCCCAGGGACAGGGCTTGAACAAGTCGGCAATTACCCAGTGGCTTTTAATCTGAGGACTGGAAAAAGCTGCTTGCATGAACTTTTTTTTGCATGTCTAAGGTTAAATCCAGAAAACCTCTCAAAACTTTTTATAAACTTCTTGACAACTTCAGCATGGGGTTGCTGGTCAAAACTGAGTGACTTTTGACCCAGAGCAACAGACTGATCATGCCATTAATCTGAGACATGAAGACTATCTTGAAAGCTCCAACTCTGCAAAGTCAGACCAAGCACTTGAATTTAGGTCACTTCTTTGACTCTGAGGAAAGTGCCCCAGTGCCAAGGTTATTGATTATTCTCATGATCTGTCTCACATTTTTCATTACAAACTCTAGAAGATGTTCATTTTATCCCTGATGAAGAACGAAAAACATTTTAGTTCATCAGAATTCACAGGATGGGAACATAGTTGAGACACTGCCTCTGAATTTTTGCTACCAAGTTCAAATGTTGAAATATCTGCTACAAAAAATATTTGCTGGAATTATATCCTGCAAAATGCAAGCTTCCATAGCTCCCACTCACACAGCAAGCCAACCAAAATACTGTTTCATGCCCATAGCAGACATCTGCCAATCCTTGTCAGTGTTTCATCAACACACTTCAATCTCTGCAGATGGAAAGACCATACCATTGGAATTAGGCAGGTAACATTGAAGTTGCTCTTGAAAGGAAAAGCTTCAAAAATAACCCTCAAGGAACAACCCAATACATCATAGATAGATACTAATTATGATTGTAGAGACCACAATCCAGTAGGGATCCTGAAACATACGTTTCCAGTTCATGGCACTGTTGTACAAAGTGGCCATTTAAGCACGAGAGACTAGTGTACCATTTCCCTCAATCCTATTTATACCCCACAATTTTACAACAAATAGCTCTGTGGAATGCAACTAGTTCCCATCCACATACCATAAAAGCAAACATTCCAGGATACCAAAATACCAGACACAAATTGTCATAACCAGCACCCACCCACAACCTTAAAAGCAGAAACATAAAAATGCAGCCCAGAAAAATCATCCCCAGAATGTATGAAAAGTAAAATTGCCTACAAAATGCGGTCTTAGAGCATTTTTTAAAGCTGAAGCCATATAATATTTGGCTAGAGCCTCTTGACATGAGGGTCTGAACATCTGGAGACTCTGCATCACAGCCTAACGTAATACGGACTGACCTCCCACCCTGTAAGCATGAGAGTTAGAATTCATATTTGAACATCTACTTCTTGTAAGAGAAAAGCAGTGTGGCAGATCATGCTCAGGATGCTTTGGTTTGGTAGGACTGCAGGGATGGGACAAGCCCTGCCAAGGGAATATGATCTCAAGGCCTGAGATGGAGGTACTTCTTGAGAGCTGCTCAAGAGAGAGAAGGCGGGCACCATCAGAGACTTTTCACCACACCCCAACACTTACGGGTAATCTTTTCATTTCCCAAAGGTCTCGGTTGTCCTGTGGCAACCATGACCACAGAGGAAGCTGGACAGGAACCTCCTTTCCAGGCAGTGGTGTGAGACAACTGGCTGTAGTAGAAATGTAAAATTGGAGCCTTTGACAGGGTTTGTAGCTTCTTTCCATTACAACTATGTTTTTATTAATTTAGTTGTATTTTCAGTTTATCTGTGGGATTTTCCACAATGCTCCTGAGAAAGTCACACAACAGACACAGGACCATCAAACCCAGCTTGAGAAGCGTTGTACTCAGAGCAAACCCCTCTGATGTGAGCCTTTATAGAATCACTGTGGTATAGAAGCAGATGCAGCACTCAGTCTAGCAGGTTTTCTGTCTTTCAGCTTCTAGAAGATGCCAACACTGTTGGAAGAAAGCTGTTAACAAGGAAGAACATGGGACAAAATTTAATCTCTGGTGTAATTTCAGGGGAGTTTCACCAGAGATTTGTCTGTCTATACTGTTATTCTGGAATAATGTTCAGAGAGAACATTTGTGTCCAGAGATTACATTCTCTGCCAAAACAGCTCTAGGTTTAGATATCAGCATCCCTGCAACTGTAACTCCAACAGCGTTCAGAAGACGACTTATGTTTATATACACAAATGTATACACATAAATACATTTTTTTCCCCATGTATTTTTGAAATACAGAAGATTTCCCACATACAGAGTAAAAGACCCAAGGAGTTTAAGCTTTCATGGCAGCTGCTTTTTTTTTAGTTCTATTATACCTTTGAAGGTGTTGGTTTCATCCTGAACATTGGTTGAACTGTGAATGTTTTTGTAAGTTGGAGAAGACTCTTTTCCACCCAACTTTAAATACAGCTCATGATCCATACAACCTCTCGTGCTATCCATAGCTATATGAAGGATGTTTGTATGGGAATGCACTGAAGTGAGATTTAGGTTCAAATCCTGACTGTCACAGAAGCACCCACGCCACAACTCATGGGCAGGTATGAGGCCAGCTGTAAGCACAATGAACCCAGCAATTTCCCCACCTGCTGCCCATACGGGATAAGTGACTGACATGTATCTACCGATATATAATGAATCAGATAGGCTGGAGCACACCCCAGGTGTTCTATGTGTGAAGCTGGGCAGCGTTCAGAAGTCCCTGGCAGCCTACAAAATGCTGCATAGATGTGTCATCTCGGGTAAGTTTTTCAAAACCTTCGCCTGTCTGTCACCTATAAAACTGGAACAAAAGAGATTGTTTTGTCCATTCTTGGTGTTTGCGGACTAGAGGATTTTTGACTCAGAGTTCACCTCTAACCATGGGGTATATTTAAGGCTGGCCAGGAAGTGTTTTTCCTGCCCTGTGTGAAAAAACTCGTGGTTCACAAATGTTTCCAATCTCTCATCCAGGCAAAACAAACACCTTTGGAAGCAGAGGGGAACCTTGACTGCAACAACAGCCTCAAGGCACTGCAGTTTACACAAAACACAGATGAGAACTTCCTCGTGGGCAGATCATTTTTGTAAAAAACATCATAGAATCATAGAATTGTTAAGGCTGGAAGAGACCCTTAAGATCATCGAGTCCAACCACTAACCTATCACTGCCAAGTCCACCACTAAACCATATCCTCAAGCACCACGTCTACCCTTCTTTTAAATACCTCCAGGGATGACGACTCCACCACCTCCCTGGGCAGCCTCTTCCAATGCCTGACAACCCTTTTGGTGAAGAAGTTTTTTCTAATGTCCAACCTAAACCTCCCCTGGTGCAGCTTGAGGCCATTTCCTCTCGTCCTATCGCTTGTTACTAGCGAGAAGAGGCAGACCCCCACCTCGCTACAACCTCCTTTCAGGTAGTTGTAGGGAGCGATCAGTCAAGGGAGATGCCTTAAAAACACTGGCTCAGCTCCTGGAGAACTCAGTAAAAGGTGTGCTGGTTACCAATGCTTCCTGCTCCTCTGCACCAGCAAAGAACGAAGGAACTCCACTTTATAAGCACTCCGATCTTTCACCATTCATATGCCACTTCTCTTCAAACCTTGGAGAAAATTTATTTCATAGGAGTACTTGGGGCTTTTGCTTTACCGTGTTTCACGTACCTGAGGGAGGAAAGGAGCCAGCAGGAGTGAGATGCAGAAGCCACAAGCTTGAGGAGCTTCATGGTGCAGCTCTCCCCCTTCTGTTTTATCTCAGAAGTACTAAAGTACATGATGTTCATTGCTTCTCCTGCCTGGAAGAAAAATCCATGTATGAAAAAATCAATCAATAAAAAAGCTTCTTACAGGGCTAAACTCAAGCTAGTCAACATAAGAGAGTCTCTAGCAGTCGGGCTGCCTTGCCGTGCTCGTCATTTATCATTAAATCTCATCTGTACTGTGCTATAGCATCTATACTATTCCCAGCTTCAGTGTAGTAAACATGGGGCCTTGGCAGAAACAGTATAAGGGGAATAATGATAGAGACAACAAAGGAGTGTGATACAGTTAACTATTTAATATATTTCTCCATGCAGGATTTGTTGGCCTCTCCAGGGCCTATAATTCACCTGAAATAAAAAATCACATGCAGACACTCCTCATGTTTAGTGAACTCAGATCCTAATCTGATTTGCAAGTTTTTATCGATTTTGACTACTCAGGAAATGCTGAATAATATTTTTTCTACTTTATCTTTCCTTGGTTGTTTTCCCAGTCTGTAGGAACAGCATGCATGATAGATAGAGGTATGAAATAATCCTTTATTATTTTTTTTTTTCTGGAGGAAAAAAGGTTATCTACAGCCCAAGTTATCCATCTGCATTTTATTTGAGCAAGGAGACAAAACCAAGATCATCAATTTTCAGCCAAAATCAACAACCTTGAAAAATACAGGCCTGTCCACCAGCTTAGTCATCCTGCATGCTGCCCATTTGATTGGGTTTAGAGCAAAACAAAGAACTAAAAAGAATAGTGTGTTGCGTTAGGATCTCTACCAAAGCCTGTAAGGGGAGCCAGAGAAAAAATGACTCACACACTGGGAAGAATTCCACCTGTTCCCATCCAAATTCTGTTTCCCCATCAGCCTGGAAGCAGCTGATGCACTGGTTCCCAGGGGAATATTTCAATCTTTAACACTATACATATTTAAAACCACTTCCTGAGTTTGTCCTATTTACGATTATGTTTGCATTAAATGCTGTCCTCTAACCAGCGCAGAGCCTCGCGCTGGGTGAGCACTTCTCCCCTGCCCCAGACTTCAGCTCTGCACTGATTTTTTAAGGAAATTAAGGGTAACTAATATAAGAAAGGCATTACTATCCCCATCACTGGGAAAGCCATTGAAAAGACCCCCTGTGAAAAGAGTTTTAGTGGGAAGCAGGAACAAGGGAAAAGAAATGAATTTGCTTGAAGAGATATGCTAAAGACCATGAAATTCAAAAGAAAGCCATGCCACATAAAGTAAGGCTCACAGGGTGGCTACAGTAATGGCCTAAAATGCACTACCTAGAGATACTTCATGAGTGTTTCTTCCAGTAATAGAAGATTATTCTTATTAAAAAGCTAGTAGATTATGCATAAAAGAATACATCAGTAATTACAAATCATACAGCCACTGGATCCCAGTACCCACGACAGCCCACAAAAAGAAATGGAGAGAGGAACTAACCATAAGCAGGCAGATTTTCTCAAGCTGTTCCTCCAGATGCCTCAGAATCACAATTCTGTAGATGCAAATCAGCCTTGAACATAGGGAGCAAACCAAAATTGCTCCATTGCATTCCTTTGCTCGGTGTCTGAGTGATGGTAAGAAATGATAGCAGTAACTTGCTTCTGTGTCACCCTTGATGAAGCAGCGTGAGTGAGAGAATTAGGCATGAGGCTGGAATTTGTGGATATGCCTACACAGGCACGTACAGGCAGATGTGAGCGTGTCTTGCTATGTTCTCAGCTAGCCAAACATCAACAAGATGGATGTGGGTTTACTGCACCAGATTTGTATCCATCTGTATGGGCTTCTGTGATTATCTTCTAAGATCTAGTTCTGATGTTGCCACTAATTTGTCTGTGAGTGCATCATCATTTTTGCATTTCAGACCACCTTCTACCTCAAAGATTTTTCAAGACTGACAGTGTATTGAGGGATTAGCCCTCAGTTTGTTAATCTGTTCTTACACAGATGTTGGACTGGCTCTGAAGAGAATTGGGTGCATTCCCTAGCACAGCTAATATTGCTTCTGTTTTCAGGCATGCCATTTATTCTTCTGTTCTGCAAAACAAGGGTAGTTCATCACTTGAAGCAGGGTTTGTAAAAAACATCTGTCATGTGAAATGTGTTTGTGAACTAGGCTGTTAATACAGTGATTGTGAGTAAAGTAAGTACCTACCATGCAAGCAGTAAGACCTCTTATTAGCTTCAGCTTCTGTACAATTGTTGTTACTATTATATTGTTATTACTTATTCAAAACTTCAAGAAAATGAAGAAAATTAGCCCTAATGCAATGGAATGGAAAAATAAAGAATATTTTCCTATTTTTGAATAATTCAGAACAGTGTTATATTCTATTATTCATCTGTTTGCTGTTGATCAAAGGAATGCATTTCATTGCTTCAGTCCTAACAGCTAGGATACTGCAGAATATTCCTAATGGTTGTTCTTCAAATAAAACTCATCATCTTTAAAGGTGAATCCGATGAGCCTTTAGGTTAAGGTGATTAATGTCTCCATAGCATGTTCATAGCATAGATTTGAGCCAGATGTTTTACATTTTTCATGCCTTAGTCACGAGCTGACTGTCTGACTATTGACCCATGTTTTGGAGGGAAAATGTCAAGAAATCCTTTGTGGTAACTAGTTTCCTGTCAGTTGGAAAAATGTTGGAAACTCTTTCTCATGAACTTCTGTCCCTCACTGGCTGTATTTCCAGTCCAAGGCCTTTCTAAGTGGGTTGGCATGGTAACAAACCTCAGCTAATATGCAGCTGCTGATTAGAGAAAAAAGGAAAATAAGTGACAGCATAGACAAACTATAAGGAAATCTTTTTCCTGACTCAATTTTTAAGGCAAGAAGGCATATGGCAAAAGAATCATAGAATCACAGAATTGTTAAGGTTGGAAAAGACCCTTAAGATCATCGAGTCCAACCCCTAACCTATCACTGCCAAGTCCAACACTAAACCATATCCTCAAGCACCATGTCTACCCTTCTTTTAAATACCTCCGGGGATGGAGACTCCACCACCTCCCTGGGCAGCCTCTTCCAATGCCTGACAACCCTTTCGGTGAAAAAGTTTTTCTAATGTCCAACCTGAACTTCCCCTGGTGCAGCTTGAGGCCATTTCCTCTCGTCCTATCGCTTGTTACTAGGGAGAAGAGACAAACACCCACCTCGCTACAGCCTCCTTTCAGGTAGTTGCAGAGAGCGATAAGGTCTCCCCTCAGCCTTCCTGCCCTCCAGCAGATCGACACTTCCACCCAGCTTGGTGGTGGACTTGATCCCCTCATTCAGATCATCAGTGAAGATGTTGAACAGGACCGGCCCCAATACTGAGCCCTGGGGAACACCACTCATGGCCGGCTGCCAACTGGATTTGACTCCATTCACCACCACTCTCCAAGCTGGGCCGTCCAGCCAGTTTTTAACCCAGCACAAAGTGCACTTGTCCAAGCCGTGAGCAGCCAGCTTCTCCAGGCGACTGCTGTGGGAGACAGTGTCAAAGGCCTTACTAAAGTCCAAGAAGACAACGTCCACAGCCTTCCCCTCATCCACTAAGCGGGTCACCTTATCATAGAAGGAGCAGGACTTCCCTGTCATAAACCCCTGCTGGCTGAGCCCGATCCCCTGGGTGTCCCGCACATGCCACGTAATGGCATTCACGACAATCGGCTCCATGACCTTTCCTGGCACCCAGGTCAGGCTGACAGGCCTGTAGTTCCCTGGATCCTTCCTCCGACCCTTGTTGTAGAATATAATACTTGCAATTTGCGTATCATTTGGGCTAGTGCCCTAAAAGCAGTTACTAGCTAACATTCATGATTTCACTTGTAGTTCAGATGTACTTGAGCAGATTAGGTTTTGTAGTGGTAGCAAGAAAAAAAATCAACATCATGAGAGCTTGAAACAGCCTGGAAGGCTGAATATTTACATTGTCAGGACCTGTTATGACCTTCATTAAAATCTATGGAAAGAATGAAACTGAATTCAATAGGAGGTTGATCAGGGCTACAAGTGCTTTCTATTCCACTGCGGTTTTAATTATGAGGCAGTAAAGGACAGAGAGAGAAATTTCAAAGCCAGTGGTTGTGCCAGACTGGCATTGTTCACCTGAAATCTCCTGCCCCATCAGCGTTTGTTGACGAGGCTTGCTAAAGAGATAATGAGCTAATGTGACTTGCTGAGGTGGGTTGCCTCTTAAATCACCTGAATACATTGAGCTGTTTGACAAGAGGAGATCTAGACTGAGGAGTTAGCCTTCTTTATAGGGATAAACAAGATCCAGCTAAGTCAGAGATCAGATGGCAAATTGATTACACTGTTTTATGGTTGATTTTCTAAGGGGGAAAGATGGGGTTAAAAAAATCAGTACAAGGTCTGCAGTTGTGTGTAGTGTGTCTGCACAGAAAGCTGCATGAACCTGTTTCATTTATGATCCCAGATTTAATAACAAGTGAAGGCTGCTCGGGCACCTCGATGATGACTCTTATGATAAGAATTTGTATCACTAGTTTTTGCAGATTTTTCTCAGGAGAATCTTGCATTTAGCTTCCTGCATAAGGCACACTAGATCAGGCTCTATGGCACTAATGTGCAATGGTCATGATTTGAACTGATCTTTGAGAAACCTTGAAAAGAAACCCCTGAAATGAGAGGTGCTGCCAGAACATATTTTGCTTTCTTATAAAGCATTTAATCAAAGTTCTGCTACACACTAGACATTATAATGGTGGTGTAGCTGATTGTAAATCTACACAAGTCCCTAAGGGACCCCCCGGGTGCTTCCTTTCCTCTTGAGACATTCAGCCAAAATCAATAAGAAATTATCTTTCTGATTTCTTATCATTAGATTGATATTTCTTCAGTCAGAAATTTACAGAACAAGACTTATCCTATATGATAAGGAACAATAAGAAAGAAACCCTCAACCGTGGTCTCCAAATGTCAGCCACTCAGAGCATACGCTTCTCAAGGGGCTCATAATGTCAGGGCAAACTTTTTACTTCTGAAATGTTCAAGAAGAACAGGACAGGACAAGAGGTGATGGTTTTAAACTAAAAGAGGGTAGATTCAGACTACATATAAGGAAGGCATTTATTATGATGAGGGTGGTGAAATGCTGGCCCAGGTTGCCCAGAGAGGTGGCAGATACCCCATCCCTGGAAACATGCCAGGTCAGGCTGGCCGGGGCTCTGAGCAACCTGGTCTAGCTGAGGGTGTCCCTGCTCACTGCAGGGGGGTTGGGTAGGTGGCCTCTAAAGGTCCCTTCCAACCCAAACCACTCCATGATTCTATGATTCTAAGACAAACTAGAGACCACTGTTCCAGGGGAGTTTTCTCTTATGTGACTAGTCTCAATGTTGCAGTAGACACCTCTTTTCTTTCTGTCACTCTTTGAGCTACAGAAAATCGATCAGCTGGTACTGCTGATTTTACTAGTTGCTGATGGACATGCAAGCTTCCAAACTGGACTGTCTGAAAGGTTAAGCAGCTCTGTGGAGGAAAGTACTAAATGTGAGGTGGCTGAGACAAGGCCCCAAAACACAAATGCCTAACTAGCCCCTGCAGTTTGTTTGTACATCCGTTTTGTGTCTGGAGGAACACGCACATAAAAAGCTAGACTCTTCTGCTTTAACTGAAGGCAACAAAGATTAAAGTAGCATAAATGAGAAGGGATGCAACATCACTGACTTTAGTGAATTCTTGAAAAAGCTGACTTGAAAAAGCTAGATGTAAAGTGAGACTCCACAATTACATATAAAGTGAGGCATCAGGAAAAACAGAAGTCATTGCCAATATCAGAACTCTATGGTCAATGTTGGAATAAGAGTAAAAACAGCACAATATCATGGGAATCTACCAGCACTAGGTATTATGTGGAAAGGAGACTCAAGAAACTCCAGCCTTTATTCCACAGTTCTGTGCATCATTGCAGCTCATTTTCACATTCTGCAAAGGCAAATAACAATAAAATGCCCTTGTGATAATTTAGATTGATCTCTTAGCCTATAACTGCTGCTTGGTTAACTCAGATTTCCGAGTCTGTTTGCTTTAATTACCTGCTGTCTCTCATCGGTGGCTATGTACCTGCAGCACTGAAGCTTAAAACATAAAGCTGGTGTATATCATGCAGTGGTAGCTAAGGAGGCACTTAAAGAGTTACAACAAAGCATGAGAAAATGGCACTTCAGTTGTGAAGTGGTAAATTTGCCATGTCGAGGCAAAGCTGCTTTTATTTTGGCTCATAGAAGACAGGAGGCAAATTATTCGGGCCAGAAACTGTACCTTTCTATTAGGCATTTTGCAATGTCTAGCACAAAAGATTAAGATTATTTAGGCACAAGCACAGTACAAACAATAAGCATAATGTAAAGAATAAATAAAACTTCAAGACATAAAGCAGTATGAAATAAGACCTCCCATTTCCAAATCCTTCCCTAAGATAATAAATATATGTGGGCAGGAAAAAGATTTTATATAAGAGGACATCATTTGCTTCATCAAGCAAAATGAGGCTATTCTTGCCAAACTGAAAGCACAAGCGATTCATAATTAATTCTCTATTTTAGACTCTTCCCTGAAAAAAAAGAAAATAAATTTCTTCTACCACTTTATGTGAAAATCATTCAATGCCTGAATGTCTTAGCAAGAGAAGTTTCTGTTTGGGAAAAGCTTTTCCTTTCTCTTGCCTGAAATAACAGCATGTTTACAAGTGATAATACAGAGAAACTCTTCCCTAGCAGTGCTCTGAGCCCAGAGTACTAGCAATTAAAGTAAAATTAAAATGAAATGCAAACTCCGTTCTTCAGTAAAAGCTTCTGTCAATGCCCCCAGCAAACGGACCCCCACAATGTGCATTCCTAGAAAAAGGAAGACAATTCTGTAGATAATAAACCTGCTTGTCACTTGAAATAAATCTTTTTCCTTCCATTCATGATACATTATGCTGTATAAACACAAACACTCTGACTGTGTGCATACAACTTTTTAGTCCTCTCTGTTGAGATGTACCTAGAACCCTTTCTAGACTGTGTGTCTAACCCCTCCCCATCCATCATACAGCAGGTTGTTTGTATGAATCCCCATTTATGGTTTTCACTGTCATACAGACTGCAAGTTCATGTAACAACAAGGACACTTTCATAAAATCATAGAATCATTAAGGTTGGAAAAGAACTCCAGGATCATCAAGGCCAACCATCAACCCAACACCTCCAGGCCTCCTAAACCATGCCTCAAGTGTCATTTCTACATGTCTTTTAAATACCGCCAGGGATGGTGACTCCACCACCTCTCTGGGCAGCCTCTTCCAATGCCTGACCACTCTTTCAGTAAAGACATTTTTCCTAATATCCAATCTAAACCTCCCCTGATGCAGCTTGAGGCCGTTTCCTCTCATCCTGTCGCGAGTGACCTGGAAGAAGAGGCCGACCCCCACCTCACTACAGCCTCCTTTCAGGTAGTTGTAGAGTTGTAGAGTGACAAGGTCTCCCCTCAGCCTCCTCTTCTCCAAACTAAACACTCCCAGGTCCCTCATCTGCTCCCCATCAGACTTGTTCTCCAGACCCTTCCCCAGCTTTGTTGCCCTTCTCTGGACATGGTCCAGCACCTCAAGGACCTTCTTGAACTGAGGGGCCCAGATTTGGTTCAGCTCTGACCTAAGTTCCAGCCTGCAAAATAAACAAAATTATATTTCAGGTATAAAGACAAGGCATGGTTATCAGCATAGAAAGATCATGTTCAGGAAGAAAGAGCTCTCCAATGACCAGAGCTTGTCCAATCCTTTGCTGGTGTAGAGCCAAATCTCCAACCTTTGATCTACTAATTTCTCATGTCCCCAAAAAGGGGATAGTGACAGAGTGTATAGAAAGGTGAAGTCCAGGAATGGAAGGAAAGTTGAAAAACTCCAATTCCATCATACAGGTGTTCCAGACATACTGCAATCACACCTTTTCTAACACTTGTCATATAGCATTTCTCAATAAAGAAAAAATAATCATAGAATCATGGAATGGTTTGGGTTGGAAGGGACCTTTAGAGGCCACCTACCCAACCCCCCTGCAGTGAGCAGGGACACCCTCAGCTAGATCAGGTTGCTCAGAGCCCCAGCCAGCCTGACCTGGCATGTTTCCAGGGATGGGGCATCAACCACCTCTCTGGGCAACCTGGGCCACTGTTTCACCACCCTCATCATAACAAATGTCTTCCTTATATCTAGTCTGAATCTACCCTCTTTTAGTTTAAAACCATCGCCCCTTGTCCTGTCACTACAGGCCCTGCTAAAATGTCTGTCCCCATCCTTCTTATAAGCCTCCTTTAAGTACTGAAAGGCTGCAAAGGGCGTTCCTGGAGCCTTCTCTTCTCCAGGCAGTGATAATCTGGCAGTAGCAATGTGCTTTTGAATGCAAGGTTAAAACTGCAAAGTGAGGATATGGTGACAACACTTTAGCTGTATACATAAGAGCAGCGTTGGCAGCAGAGGACATCTAGTGGTGTTCAGCTGGAAGTTGTAAGACTAAACAAGAGTCTGTGCATTATTTTGCTGGCAGTACTGGCTCCTGGGATAAGGTTGCTGTGTTCAAGTGCTGCAGGAGCAGCTGTGTGCCTTCAAGAAGGAGTTGTGTCTTCCTTTTTGTAACTCTATAATATATATCTGCACTGCACAAAAATGAGGTATTTATGTACACAGGGTAGAAGCACAATTATAACTTATATACTTATATATAGAGAGAAGGAAATCTGCTACAAGCTTGTCTTTTAATGAAGCTATGAACTAAGGTTATTCAGGTGTGTAAATAGATCACTTATAGATTTTACTTGCAAAAATACAATGTTGGGGTGTACCAGAAAAACCTGAACAAAAACTGAATACCTGCTAGCATCATATAAAATTATGTTACCCCTTGGGATGAGGCACTGCTGCAAAAACTCAATGAATAATCACGTTCCCAGCAACATCACTATCACACGCCTGTGTAACCCTTTATTACCCATGTTGTGTGATATTGCTTACTTACTCTAAGTCCACACAGAAAGCTTCTCATAATGCCTTTGCCATATAGCAGGAGAAGGATGGCTGGTTTTATTTATTTACTTATACATTTAAAAATGCAGTTGAAAAGGGAGGTAAGGAGAACCACTGAGAAGGCTGTCTTTTTTATTTAGCTATGTGGCAAGCATACTTTTCAGATGGATGTTCAGCACAGTACCCTCTCTGGCCCTGATCCAGTAAAGCACTGAAGTCAAAGGTTGAAGTTAAACAGAAACTTACTCGCTTTGCTGAACTAAGGCCAGAATGTTGAGTGCTTTGCACAGTCAAATCTCCAGTGCATTTGCATTATTTTACAAATTTAACACCAGAATGTCACCAGCGGTTCCATCTGTGTTCTGAGAATTTAGTTCTATACTCCTGGAAAACTAACCTGACTGCTGAGCAGAAAACAATCAATGGGTTGAAATCCAATGCTTGTGGCAGACTGTTTGGTGAAGTTAATACTGTGAGTGTTTCTGCAATTTTGCACAGAATATCCAGCCTGGTAAACTAGAACTTTTTAAATTATCTTGCTCCAGATGACAAAGGCAATTTGACACTTAGGTGATTGTCCAAATTTTCAAAACTCATATAAAAACTTTTTTTCTTGGAGCCATTGATTTTTCTTTTGTTTGTTACTTTTGAAAAAAGAAAGAAAAAGCATCCAATCCAAGTTGCTTTTTCCAGTGCTACCTCTTGAATATTATAAACATCACTTTTATTGGGCGGAAATATTGACTTACAATACTAAGAATTTCATATCATGATAAAAGGAAGTGCCGAATATCAGGATACCCTAACCTGAAAATTTGTGTTATGGAATAATGTTCTAGCAGATCACTCTTTAAAGATCATTCCTCCCTTGTTTCAGCTGATGTCCACCATCTCTTGACCTCCCACCATGAATCATCGTGAAGACCATGGCTCTGTCTTCCTGATGACTTCCTCATAGATACGGGAAGGCTGCTATTAGCTATCATCCAAACCTTCTCTCCTCTAGGCTGATCAACCCTGTTTCCCTCTGCCTCCCCTCAAAGGGCATGTGCTCCATGCCCCTGACAATTTTGGTGCCTCTCCACTAGACTTGCTCAAGTTTACCAATAATTTTCTTTCACTGGACACCCAAAAACTGGTCACATCACAATATTCCATGTGTGGTCTATCAAATGCCGGCCCAGCCCGGCTCACCCCGGCCCGGCCCGGCCCGGCCCGGCCCGGCCCCGCGGAGCGGCGGTTCAGCACCCTGGCCAGCGCCCGCGGCGCCCCGCGTGGGCGCGCGCCGGGCCGCGCGCCGCCGCGGGGCTGCGGCCGGGCAGGGTCCCGCCGGGGGCCGGGCGCACGGCCGCGCTGCGGGGGGCGCGGAGGGGAGCAGGAGCCCACCCCGCTCCAGGCGAGGCAAGCACTTCTTCAGTCTCCTCCGCCGAATCCACAAAGCCTTGGGCTTTAAGCAAAGCGGGGAAGGGGTTTAGAGGCGTCTGTTTGTGGCCCTGAGCTGGGGTGGAAGTGCAAGTCAGCTTTTGAGCATTAATGCTTGAACCAGCTGCAAAGAGAGCTCTTTGTTGAGGATTGTATTGAAAGTGCCTGCAAAACTCTTAGGAAACGTCAGGTTACTTTGCTATGACATTTTGGACTTTTTTTTGTCTTCACTTCATCTGACAGTGGCTTATTACTGCTTGCAAAATCAAAACATGTCCATGAGCAAAACAGTGGTGATCTTTTTAGGATGTGATTATAACTAGGTGTCAGGAATTCATGACATCCCAGTGCATTGCACGGTATTAATTACACGTGTGAATTACACACTATTAAATGGGAGAGGATGAAAGGGGAAAAGAAAGGTCTGCAATGTGGGAGGTGTTAAGAGCCCTGAAGCTTTACTTTGTTAAAATCACATGCATACAGTCCTCTCTGTTTTCCACCTAGTGGTGGCCATCTGGTCTCCAATCCAGTTTCCCTGTGGCTTCTTCCATCCCTACAAGAGACATTTCCTTTTATTTAATTTCCCAAGGAGTTAAGCTCCTTGTCTTTACGTGACCACTACTCTGAAAGCCCATAAATCCTGCCCCTGCTACTTGCACTGAGAGGTTTGGTGTCCTGCTTCTTCCTGATACTCTGAAAACCAGCAGCACTGGTCCCATGGGCTGACACAGGATCTTCATTCCCCATCCCCTTCACAGACCTCCTTGTGGAATCATGCCTCTTGCTTACAAAGACTTACCTATCCGTCAGCTTTTGGGGTCCCCCCTCCATAGAAGGACAACGAAGCTGGTGAAGGGTCTGGAGAACAAGTCTTATGAGGGGCAGATGAGGGACCTGGGAGTGTTTAGTCTGGAGAAGAGGAGGCTGAGGGGAGACTTTATTGCTCTCTACAACTACCTGAAATGAGGTTGTAGTGAGGTGGGGGTCGGTCCCTTCTCCCAAGTCACTAGTGATAGGATGAGAGGAAATGGCCTCAAGCTGCATCAGAGGAGGTTTAGATGGGATATTAGGAAAAATGTCTTTGCTGAAAGAGTGGTCAGGCATTGGAAGAGGCTGCCCAGAGAGGTGGTGGAGTCACCATCCCTGGAGGTATTTAAAGGATGTGTAGACATGGTACTTTGGGACATGGTTTAGGAGACACGGTGGTGTTGGGTTGACGGTTGGCCTTGATGATCCTGGAGTTCTTTTCCAACCTTAATGATTCTATGATTCTATGAACACAATGCATTCTTGTCCCTCCTGTGTTATTACAGCCTATCTCACTTTTCCTGGACACCTTGTCTTTGCAAAGGGTCCACCCCCTTCCTCCATCAGTGCAGCTGCTCTCCAGTTCTAGAGCTCTAAGAGACCCCACAGCAGTGGGGAGCACCTGTGGGGCATGGTGGGTAACAGCCCCAAAGCCAGTGCCCGTGGCGGGTCTGTGAGGACATGGGGACAAACTGGGACGTGGAGTCCCAGCCGACAGGGAGGCAGGGAAGGAGGATAGGGGCACCCCCGGGCTGGGGGCCTCCATCCCCAACCCTGGTCTGAGCCAGGAGGGCAAAGGAGCTGCAGCTGCTAGAGGGGAGGAGCAGGCAGGGTGGGGGGCTTCAGCTGGGCAATGAGAAGGGGCTAAAACCCAATAATCAACAGAGAGAGCTCTAAACTAGATGAAAAGGGGGAAGGGGATAGAACCAGGCTTGCTAGGGATGAACCTGAGGGTGGCATACCTGTGTTGGAGGAGAGATCAATAGCTCAGCTGAAGTCCGTTTATACCAATGCACACAGCATGGGCAATTAACAGGAGGAGATGGAAGCCATTGCATGCCAGGGAAACTATGATGTAGTCGCCATCACGGAAACATGGTGGGATGACACACAACTGGAGCGCTGCATGGGTGGCTACAAGACAGGCAAGGAAGGAGAGGTGGAGGGGTAGCCTTGTATGTTAGAGAGAGTTTTGACTGTCTAGAACTCAACGACGGTAATGATAAGGTTGAGTGCTTATGGGTAAGGGTCAGGGGGAAGGCCAATAAGGGAGACATCCTGGTGGGAGTCTGTTATAGACCACCCAACCAGGATGAGGAGACAGATGAAGTACTCTACAGGCAGCTGGCTGAAGTCTCACAATCTCTAACCCTTGTTCTCATGGGAGACTTCAACTTACCAGATGTCTGCTGGAAATACAACACAGCAGAGAGAAAGCAGTCTCGGAGGTTCCTGGAGTGTGTGGGAGATAACTTCCTGACGCAGCTGGTGAGCGAGCCGACCAGGGGAGGTGCCCCGCTGGAGCGGACTTTGGATTGTTAAGGCGTCTGGTTAGCAGAGTCCCTTGGGAGGCAGCCCTGAAGGGCAAAGGAGTCCAGGAAGGCTGGATGTTATTAAAGAAGGAAGTCTCAAAGGCACAGGAGCAGGCCGTCCCCGTGTGCCATAAGTCGAGCAGGCGGGGGAGAAGACTGGCTTGGGTGAATAGTGAGCTTTGGCTGGAACTCAAGAAAAAAATAGAGCTTACTGCCTTTGGAAGAAGGGACAGGGGACTCAGGAGGACCACAAGGATGTTGTGAGGTTATGCAGGGAAAAGATTAGGAAGGCGAAGGCCCAGCTGGGACTTAAACTGTCCACAGCCATTAAAGATAACAAAAAATGTTTTTACAAATACATCAGTGACAAAAGGAGGACCAGGGAGAATCTCCCTCCTTTGTTGGATGCGGAAGGTAACCTTGCCACAAAAGATGAGCAGAAGGCTGAGGTACTTAATGCTTTCTTTGCCTCAGTCTTTAATAGTCAGACTGGTCATCCTCAGGGTTGTCAGGCCCCTGTGCTGGGAGATGGTGATAGTATGCAGAATGAAGTCCCAGTTGTTGACGAGGCAGCAGTCACCGACCTGCTCTTCCACGTGGATGTTCACAAGTCCACGGGGCTGGATGGGATCCACCCAAGGATACTGAGGGAGCTGGCAGAGGAGCTCTCCAAGCCACTCTCCATCATTTATCAGCAGCCCTGGTCAATCAGGGAGGTCTCAGATGACTGGAAACTAGCAAAAGTGACACCCCTCTACAAGAAGGGTCAGAAGAAGGATCTGTAGAACTACAGGCCTGTCAGCCTGACCTGGGTGCCAGGAAAGGTCATGGAGCCGATTGTCGTGAATGCCATTATGTGGCATGTGCGGGACACCCAGGGGATCGGGCTCAGCCAGCAGGGGTTTATGACAGGGAAGTCCTGCTGCTTCTGTGATAAGGTGACCCGCTTAGTGGATGAGGGGAAGGCTGTGGACGTTGTCTTCTTGGACTTTAGTAAGGCCTTTGACACTGTCTCCCACAGCAGTTGCCTGGAGAAGCTGGCTGCTCACAGCTTGGACAAGTGCACTCTGTGCTGGGTTAAAAACTGGCTGGACGGCCGAGTCCAGAGAGTGGTGGTGAATGGAGTCAAATCCAGTTGGCGGCCAGCCATGAGTGGTGTTCCCCAGGGCTCAGTATTGAAGCCAGTCCTGTCAAATATCTTCACTGATGATCTGGATGAGGGGATCGAGTCCACCACCAAGCTGGGTGGAAGTGTCGATCTGCTGGAGGGCAGGAAGGCCCTACAGAGGCACCTGGACAGGCTGGATTGTTGGGCCGGAGCCAACGGTATGAGATTCCACAAGGCCAAGTGTCGGGTCCTGAACTTGGGTCACAACAACCCCATGCAACGCTCCAGGCTTGGGGAGGAGTGGCTGGAGAGCTGCCTGGAGGAGAAGGACCTGGGGGTGTTGGTTGACAGCCAGCTGAACATGAGCCAGCAGTGTGCTCAGGCGGCCAAGAAGGCCAAGAGCATCCTGGCTTGTATCAGCAATAGTGTGGCCAGCAGGAGCAGGGAGGTGATCGTGCCCCTGTACTCAGCACTGGTGAGGCCGCACCTCGAGTGCTGTGTTCAGTTTTGGGCCCCTCAGGACAGGAAGGACATTGAGGTGCTGGAGTGTGTCCAGAGAAGGGCCACGGAGCTGGTGAAGGGTCTGGAGAGCAGGTCTGTTGAGGGAGCTGGGGTTGTTTAGCCTGGAGAAGAGGAGGCTGAGGGGAGACCTTATCGCTCTCTGCAACTACCTGAAAGGAGGCTGTAGCGAGGTGAGTGTTTGTCTCTTCTCCCTAGTAACAAGCGATAGGACGAGAGGGAATGGCCTCAAGCTGCACCAGGGAAAGTTTAGGTTGTATATTAGGAAAAACTTTTTCACCGAAAGGGTTGTCAAACATTGGAAGAGGCTGCCCAGGGAGGTGGTGGAGTCTCCATCCCTGGAGGTATTTAAAAGAAGGGTAGACGTGGTGCTTGAGGATATGGTTTAGTGGTGGCCTTGGCAGTGATAGGTTAGCGGTTGGATGATCTTAAGGGTCTTTTCCAACCTTAACAATTCTATGATTCTATGAATCTATGAATAATGAATACAGGGTGTTGGGTTCGTTTTTTTCCCCTTTCTTTTCTGTCTTGTAAAGATCGAAGCCTTTTCTGCTGGAGTAGCCTGAAGGAGAAACTTGGATGGGAGCGAATCAGTTGTGACTTGACTCTTTTACTTGCAAATGTTCATGTGTCTTTGGCAAGGGCTAGGTGCTTCGCATCGTTTTTCCCCTTTTACTTGTTGGCATTGACATATTGAAACTAGGCACTTAAATGCCACATTAATGCAGGAGTGTAAGAGGAGGTGCTCTCACGTGGCCCCTGCTGCCTTTGCTGCTCGTTAAGTCACCACAGTAAGCATGGGCAACTGCTGGGGAAAAGCTGATGGGGAAATGAGGTGAACCTGCCCTCACCCCCAAACCTGCCCCTACCCCCCGAACCTGCCCTGACCCCCCAAACGTGCCCTGACACCCAAGCCAGCAGCCAGGGATGTCCTGGGCATTCCTTCTCTGTCTTCTGTTGTCACTGTTTGAACCTTTGTAAACGGAGAAGGAAATGCTAAGTAGGGCAAGAAAATACAGGTAAGTTGGTGCCAACAGGTTCAGCATGAACTTCTCCATTCTCATCTTCTGTCCCTATAAGCCGTTTGCGAAAGATGGGAGCATTGCCATAACAATGCATTTCTCCCCCAACCCTGTATGTTCTGCTGTGAGGGTAGGGGAGCAATGTCATGGATCTCCACAGAACGATTATCCTTCTGATGCCCCACAACTGCAAGCACATACCTCAAACTGTTAAGATCTTCCAAACAGGCTTCTGTCTAGTTTAGAGTTAGATATCTCTCTCATTTTACTTTAAGTTTATTCACCTATGGAAACAGGGTATGTTATGTGACCTTTGATGACAAAAGCACAGCTGAAATGTCTTTATGTTCCTTATCTATATTGCCTGAAAAAGGCAAGAAAAAATAGCATGATTATTGTGAAATATAGCTGTGGGGATTGGAGACATATTTACTTCTGATTTAGGAAGCATATAGAAAGATAAGAGCCATATACTTATTTCCAGGGCTATGATTTCGGTGGCCTGAAAGTAAAACTTCTCCCTAGCACAGTGAATTATGGACTCTTAGTGCAGGACATTACAGCTACCATTTGAGCTGGAAAAGAACATAAAATTATATACAATACATCTCTTACAAGAAATGTTCAGTAACCTACCAAAAGGGTTAATGCTGATGGAAAGAAGAGAACTAAAAGGAAAAAGAACGACCCACTTTGTTCCTTCTGCTACCTGTTGAGTCATGGCTGAGCATCAGAAATATTTCTACTGAATGAGATAGCTGGGGTTATACCATGAGAAATGAGAACAAGACCACCATCAGTGACATACTAGAATATAGCAGAAACAGAGCAGAAAAAAAAACAGCAAAAAGGATAAAGAAATTCCCATGAAACACATTGCCGTGGAGATCTCTCACGCTTTACAGTAACAATCCAACCTTGTGTATGCTTGTGGACTTATTTTCTCGGTTGATTATAGTCTAAATTAACATTCCTCTGCCGAGAAGTTGGAAGAGACAAATGTTCCGTGAACAGAGGTTGTAAGAAAAGTACAGCTGTAAGTAGTATGTTATATGCAGTTATCAGCCTGTCAAGATATATTATAACCTATCATAAGTCCACTGAACATGATAACAGCTCAGTGCAACTCACCTAATAAATCCAGTGTAAGAGGAGATTGGTTTAGCCCTTCGTCATTCCCTCTGCTGCCTATTGTAAGTACTTTGTGTTTTTTATATCAATGGGCTGCTCAGAGCATTGTGCTTTTGGAAGGAAGAAACCAGCTGATATGTAAAAGGCTTTGCAAAGTGCTTTTGGAGAAAAAAACTTTGGACCCTGTGACAGTCAGGGACACACGTCCTTTCTTGATGCCATGGGCGCTGCTTGGATCATTAAACTGCCTGAGGGAAAGGTACAGAAGAGTTGTTGGTGCACCGTGAGCCCTTCCAGCACCCAGGAGTTTTCATCTGTGGCTGAAGGTGCTCCAAGTACCATATAATCAGAGGGCTGAAACCGAGAGCATCTGTTTGTGAAAGCATGACCATTCAGTGCTACTCACAGAAATGATCTGCTACTCTGAAATAAATTGGGTTTGAACTAATTTGTCCCGGAGGTGGTCCAGGCCCCACTCACACAGGGAACTGGAGTCTTCGTTATTACATGCTGATTTGGCAGCAGGTTAAAGGCTCTTACTATTTAAAAAAAAAAATCCCAATACATATTTTATTATAAACTACTCTGTCATAGTTCTCTTCTTTTGGCAAAGAGTTAAAGAGTTCAGGATGCTGCAGTTTGTTCTAAGGTAGTAGATATGAGCAGAGAGGACTACGCTGATTTCTTGTACTCTTCTAAACCTGCAGTGACACGTTCAGTGATTTCACTGGGGTCAGGATTCCACCCTGCTATATTAACTGGATGACTCTTTCCAGACATGTGGGTACAGTTGGAAATGCAAAGCTTAATTCAATGGCATTTCTACACCACCCAGGGAAGCACTGAGCAGCAATGGCACTATTCTGTTCATAGAAAACTCTTAGCTGCCTGCAGCAAGGCTTCTTAGCTCAGTTACAGCATCGGAGTGACAAGGGCTGTGCTGACCCTGGAGCCAGGGCCAGCTTGTCTGTCCCGCCCTCCTCGAGACATGGAGGTTTGGTGTGCTCAGTTTCTTAATCAGAGCTTTTTAATGTACAAACGTTTTGCTCACCTATTTACACCGCTGACTCACAGAAATAACTTTATGTATTTATGAATTATGTAATATATATATAATGACCTAGTCAGTTTATTCTGGATGAAGGTATTGCTCAGTGAGCCGTAAAAACAATGAGTTTTCTTACGTGTCATGGCTGTGTGCTGACATCTTAAAAAATCGCAGAGTTTCTGACATCCAATAGTCATCTGCTGAAGTGCATCTTGGAGGCAAAAATGTCTTGTTGTTTTTTAACCATATTTTTGCATTTCCAAGGTATTTTATACAGTACTTTGAATGAATCCTTAGTTGGTCTGACTCATGCAAATCAGTGGTGATAAGCTGGGCTCTCAGATGTGCAAGCTGGGAGTGTATCCATCTTCTAGTCCTATGCATAGGAATAGTTGAATAGTCCATCTCAGTTGTCACAACTTTTTATGTGCGATTTGTAACCTGCAACACCCCTTGCAAGGAAAGGAACGCTGTCATGTGAGAGTCTTGGTACCTCAATTTCCTCAGTGATATGTCCAAGGTTATATTATAAGTATGTGACGTGTTAGGATACAGCAACACTCCCAAATAAAAGAGGGCCAGGATCCAGGATCAAGCACTGGGCTATTGGTCAGCCGTGCTGCTTAGCTGGTAGCTCCGTCTTTGCTTGTCAAGGATGTCTTCTAAGCTGGCACTTACTATGAAAAAGAATTACAGCAGGATATCTTGATTTCATCACAGAGATATGTTTGATGGTTATTTTGATGACCACACCACTGTACATGCAGAAGTAACGTCAATATTTTTAAAAACTGTGAAACTTTTTTTAGAAAACACAGCTGAAAGTTTTGTAAAATACAGAAGGTTAATTATGTATAGTTATCTGTTAAGTTCCTTATATCTTTTAAGAAAAAAGTCATTCAGACTCAGCCATATGCATACGATCTTCTTCAGTTTGTTTTCAGGAGAGGTAAGAAAAATCTTGTTTTGGATAAAGAAGCTATCAAATAAACTAAATACTGCACTAGGCCAAAAAAAAAAACCCTGAGTAAATAAAAGAAGCCAAGTACTAGCAGATGACTTAATTGGCTGGGAAGAAACCTAACTAGACAGATCTAAGACAACTTTAGAGATTTCAGCTGAACAAGCAAATTTGCAGTGATTGAATTCATACAGATTAACGTGAGAAAACTGCAAAGCCTCTGATCATCCTCAGCCTGTTTTACTGTTTATTCATCATTTCTAACCTCTGAGAAGTAACCTCTGCTCCATCAGAATCATCAGATAAGCCACATCTCTGCATATGAGAACCTTGCAGGTGTGCACTAGTCTTTTATAAATTCCTGCTTTCCAGGATCTGAGGCCCAGGGAGGGATCTGCCTTCCTCCTGTAAAAACCAGCTCAGGGACACAGAATCAAAGAATTACAAAATCGTTGGGGTTGGAAGGAACCTTTGGAGATCATCTCATCCAACCTCCCTGCTCAAGCAGAGCCACCTAGAGCTGGCTGGCTGCCCAGGACCATGTCCAGACAGCTTTTGAATATCTCTAAGGATGAGGACTCCACAGCACCTATGGGCAACCTGTGCCAGGGGTAGGTCACACTTGGAGTAAAAAAAAAAAAGTGTTTCTTGATGTTCAGATGGCACTGTCTTCAGTTACTGCCCATTGCCTCTTGTCCTGGCACTGGGCACCACTGAGAAGAGCCTGGCTCCATCTTCTCTGCACCGTCCCTGCAGGTATTTATATCCATTAATAAGATCCCCCTGAGCCTTCTCTTCTCCAGGCTGAACAGACCCAGTTCTCTCAGCCTTTCCTCACAGGACGGATGCTCCAGAACCTTAATAATCTTCATGGCCCTCCATGTCCATGTCTCTCTTGTACTGGGGAGCCCAACACTGGACCCTCCAGGCATGACCTCACCAACGATGAGTAGAGGGGAAGGCTCACCTCGCTCGACCTGCTGGCAACACTTCTCTTAATGCAGCCCAGGATACCATTGGCTGCTGCCTTTGCATCAAGGGACCATTGCATCCTTTTCTGCCAAGCTGCTTTCCGACTGGTTGGTCCCCAGCATGTACTGGTGCCCGAGGTTCTTCCTCTCCAGGTGCAGGACTTTCAATCCCCTTTGTTGAGCTGCATGCAAGACATGCAAGAGCATGTACAAGAAGGAATGTAGCTGCACTCAGCCTGAACAAAGGAGGCAACTTCCCTGCACTGGAGCAGACTGAGATCTAGATCTTAAGCTGGCATGGCAATCAGACAAGTCCCAGGTTATGTGAGCAAGGTGGAGGGACTAGAGCCACCCCAGAACCTCTGCACTGTGCTCAGTGGTGGTTCTATCTCTCCCCATTGCATTCCCAGGTCTGGCTAAAGCTGCATACACCCCTGTGGCATCTGGGAAATCGGGATAGAGGATCCCAGCTACTTCTTTTCCCACTTCTACTTTAAAATGCCAAAGGAAGCACTAGTTTTGAGATATTTCAGTACTTCCTGTCTCATCTGGAAACCAGATATAAACAAGTAGTTCCACAAGCAGCAGAAGTGATGGCGCCTGATTTCCCGTGACCTCTTATCTCCTGTTTGGATTATCCTGCATCCATGAATGTGAGCTTTGTTGCAAGCATTTCCCATGGTGTGGATTCTATACTGTTTCTCCTGCCATAGAAACCCTTCCATGAGCCCTTCCATCCAAATGTGAAGAGGTGAGATAGACACACGGGCTTGTACAAACTCCAGGCCGTGGAGAATCACACTCACAACCACCATATAGTGAGCCACAAAGCAGTAGATGTTCCTGGAAGTGCAAGCTGTGATAATCATGCTATTCAGATATTTTGCTTCCACTGATTCCCTGTAGGGGCAAAGGGACCTTTTGCTTCATTTTTTCATCCTTCATTGGCACGGATGCTTCTGGGGTTATACTAGATGATATGCCACGGCTTTAATCCTGTTTGGCAAAGTCTACTTTTCTATCTGGAACTGGACCTGGAAAAAATAGTTTAGCAGCATGTGAAAGGAAATATTTAGAAAAAAATGATTATTGGTAAAAGTGTATCTTTGTTTAGGATTTAGTAAATATGGGTGACAGATGCTAAGAATGACACATTGCACCAGATGTTTTATATATGTTAGGAAAAGGAAGCATTGGGGTCATAGCACTGTGAATCTATTTGTTAACCTTTCTGGCAGGTGCTGAAGGGAAGACTTATACATAAAAATGTAATTTCCATAAACTTTGGAGTACGTGAGGAAGATTAATCATCCTGCAAGCTTGGGTCAGATCCTCAGCTGATGTAAAATGATGTAATTCCACTGGACTCAGTGCAATTATGTTGATTTATACCAGCCAAGCATATCATACCTACCCCTATAGTTAATTTGTTTTCCTGATTAGAGCTGAGATGAAAACATAAGCAGTGTTCAGCAAACCTTCGGAGTCATTCCATTATTTTAGTTGTTGGTAGTATGAAATACCATGACCCTCATGTCCCAAAGTGAAATCTGGTATGTAACTGTACGCAGCTGTGTGGGCAGATGACACATTCTTGACAGTCTTGGTTTGTAATTTTTATTCTCAGTCATCTGGGAATTAAAATCAATTATTAACAGCCTAAATGGCTCCCAATCAAAATAAGCCAAGCTTTAGCTTGGAGTAGGTTTGATAGGGTCAACATGATCAAAACCTTCTCCGGTCTTGGGAAAAAAACCATTAAATATTTAGAAATAGCTTATAAATAATTATAAGTCTCTAAATCAAATCCAGTCCCCTTGATATTTATTAACACACCTTAGTGATCTTGTAAATTCATGTGACTTGCAAAGAATTTTAAGAGTAGTTTTAGAAGTGCTCAAGACTTTCAAAGCTAGCCATGAAATACATAGAGATGAAGAAAGCTTTTCAAAGCCCTTAAATGACTTCATCTTCCAAATTATATTCTACAAAGTGGTTGAGTACCTAGGAACTTAAACTAGATTGAAACTAGTAGAGTTCAGTGATTTACCACATCTGAGCTGAGCTCAGAAGGCACCCATGCACTTGACCAGTCACCTGAGCACAGTGACTTAAACCACCAGAGGCAGAGTAACTGTGTGACCATACATTGACTTCCATGGACATACTTCCAAGGGAGGTCGGTTTGGAAGTTGGTTGGGCATTTATAAACACAGATGCCATCAGTGCCCTCACAGTAATGCTGTAATTTAGAGATGGTTTCTGCAGGCAGCCTGGGGAAGAAATGAGGCCCTCTCTGATCTGCTGGCAGTTGCTGGAGGTATGTTTTTTGCTGATAATTTTAGACCCAACATAATTTTTCTATAGATTCTGCAAAAAAATAACTTTCTGATTTCTGACACAGAGCAGTTTTTCTCATCCTATTCAGTGGAAAATATTGTCTGTTCCATCATTGACAGACGATGAAGAAGATGATCCCCAGGAATACCTCCACAGCAATAACTGGCCACTTCTTAATCTCACATACCTGACAAGAAAACCTGGAAAACAGCCTTTTCAATTTGAAATGTTCTACTTACTGTTGTAAGTGATTGTAATGATCTATTACACCAGACATTACCAGAAATTCCAAAGTTATATTTCAAGTATAGTACCTTGTTCAACTTTTCCCTAATAATTTTTTTTGCCCCACAATAACTTTATTCATTGGAAGTTTGCTTTAATGACAGTCACATACTCTCTTTGTCTTCACACTAGAGATTACACTCCAAAGATATTTAGGAGGTTAAAAAGGCAGGTAGGACATAGGATCTTTCTTCTAAGGTGCTTTGAAAAACTCCCCCTGGGCAACTCCGTGTTTCTTTAAGGATGCAGATATGTTAGGCAGTCTCTTCTGAGCCTTTAGACAAACAAGCTCATGGAAAGCTGAGTTGATTAAAATGTGCTATTAGATATCTGCTGTAATCCACAGAGGTCAGAAAGGGACTGGTCTCAAACCTCTACTAGCTAGAATATCCAATTCATTGTTTTTAGGTGACAAATATATTGGGATTTTTCCTGCTTCCTTTGGGAACCAATGAGTCTAAACTACCTCACTGGCGCTAATTATTTTTTCCTGTAATTCATCCTAAAGTTTCCTTTGCATAACTTCATCCTATTACTCACAGCCTTACCACATGACCCATGGCCTCTCTGAAATTTAAAATTACGTATGCTTGTATGTAATACATACATATCTACTTTCTATGTCCCCTAGCACGGTCATTAGATTACGTTATACTTGACTACATTTTGAAAATTTTTTTTTTTTAACACAATCGTTGTGTCATTAACATGTAATTAATTGCTGCTTTACTCGAAATTTCTGGCAGTTCATTAATGTCTCTGTGCTGTTCAGTTGCCACCCACCTGAACATTGCATTAACGTGGACTGCTCACTGAGTCAGTGCTGCAACAAAGCTGCAATATAAACCCATAACATTCTAAACAAACAAGCGTATAGTTGGTCTATATTGTGTTTAAAAGGGGCAAATCAGCCTATACCCCTTCCTAGACTCATCTGCCTGAGTATTCTAGCATGGGGTCATTATCTTTCCTTTTGCATGGCATTTCTTTCCTTCACAACAGTATGAAATGTGAAATAGAAGCAGAGTCTTCATTGAAATTGAGTGAATAGGCCCTGCAGAATTCTACATTTAAAAGGAAATGGAAAAATTGCAGAAAACATCTATCACTGCTTAAAACCCTCTATTTTGATGTTGAGAGGCACACAGAGAACAGAGCGTCTTTTACGGTTAAGAGGGCAGAGGAGATAGAAAGCAGGAAAAAGGTACCCTGAATCCTTCTGCAGACGGGACAGGTGGAAAAAAGGGAGAGTTACATTTGACTCGTGAAGAATTCTACAAGTTTATTTTGTGTGTGGCTGGCACTCTTGGTACCGTATAGCAGGGCTAATTCAAAGCTATTAAACTCCCACAGGTAGAGCACAGCATCTTCTCCCTCCTCACCTTCTCAACGCCAAGTATCTTGCCCAGCGGGTGACGCCTCTGTAATGGCAGGAGAGGGAAGCTGCTGCCGCAGCTTTTCCTTCGGTCGGTTTCAAGACTGTCCGCAGGGATCGCAGTCAGCATGAAACAACTTGTGCCACTGGCTGGGTGGGACTGCGGTGTGCTACTAGTGTATGTGCTGTAGGAGGAGCGGGCACAGAGGTGTTTCCCCGCATGCTGCAGGACAAGGCTACCGCATTACCTGCCTCACACTCGCAGTGTGCAGGCAAATGCTTAAAAGAATCATGAGAACTTTTTAAAAAGATAGACTGTTACATCTTTATATTGGCCTGACGGTTTCTGCACCTTTTTCTCCTTTCACTTTGCATTTCCAAGCCCTTTTTCAGAGCCAGGATGAGAGCAAACTTTCAGCTAAAGCTGTGAAAATGACCGTGAGGTTTGAGAATGGCCAACAGAAGCATGCAGAAGAACAGCCCTACAGCCCCGCTCAGCAAAGCAGCCAGGAAATGTGACCTGAAGGTTTTGGTAGTATAAACCTCAGGAATATAACCTGTGTTAAGAGCCAAAGGCTGTGTTTACTAACTAAGCCACTTATGTTGTTAACTATGCGGTAGAAGGAGCAAGAGCCTCTTTCCTGGCCTCTGAAAGACTGTTAGCTGCTCACTCCTGCAGCTTTTGCAACAGCTGACCACGTTAAGTACAAGCAGAGCTGTGTCTTGGTGCAGTTGGCACCAAGGCTGCTCTTGGCATTTTGACCACTGGGAAGTGTTCTGACCACTCTAAATCCTCTGACTATTGTGTTACCTCAGGATCCAGGATGAATTCTTTGCCAGTGACTTGGGGGAATGAGAATTGCTACTTGTTTTATAAGAAGGGATAATAATGGAGGAGATAAATCAAGGGGAATTATTGTATCTATTTGGACCATTAGAAGTTCTGATGCTAAATGAATTCCATGCACTGCTGGGGGTAGAGGACACCTGCCTCAGCTCTTAGGAAGGCTGAGCTCCACATGAGGTCTTTGCTGTGCTTAGTCTTGGACACCATCATGACTATTCTGTTCTGATATCAAGAGACAGCAGAGCCTGTGACAGTGCCTGCCCCTACCCTGCCTTTTTCATCATAATTGCATTTAAAAAACAAGGTGAAGAGAAACAACCCTCATTTCACTGATGGATACTTCTACTGGGGTTCAATAATATTTTTTGGTGTTGAAACATTCACATGCCTTGAGAATCTGTGAATCTGTTGGCCCTGACTCTCCAGTGCTTGTACCCCCTGTTGTTTTCATTAAGATATTTCTGATCTGATTTAGTTTTAAGTTAGTTTAAAAAGCTTTATTTATCTTGAGCGTTTGTGACAGAAGAGGATGCAAGGAGAAATATGTTTCCCTTTTACTCTGTTTAAAGAGCTAGACTGTTTTGGTAAAGCCACATGGTGCAGGGGTCCTCATGGCGATGCACCATGTGTGGCCCTGGCTTCCTGATACAAGAAATATCTGTCTGTGAGCTCTGAGGCTCTAAGCCTGAGCTGTGGGGCAGAGGGAGCCTGTAAGCCTGTGGAGCTAGAAACATAAATGACGTACAAATGTGGAGTGAATAACTCACTTGGGGGCTTAAATTTCCTAAAAGCCTCTGCACTTTTGATGCCATTGCTAGGTAACCCTTTGATTTATCTTTTAAAGTATCATAGGATCATAGAATACCAGGTTGGAAGGGACCTCATGGATCATCTGGTCCAACCTTCTTGGCAAAAGCACGGTCTTGACAAGATGGCCCAGCACCCTGTCCAGCTGGATGTTAAGTGTGTTCAACGTTGGGGAATCCACCACATTCCTGGGGAGACGATTCCCATGGCTAAGACTATTCTTAGTCTCTTTTTAGCACTTAGGCTAAACCTGGCCTTGGGAAAACCTGTCCAAAAGGTTATAAAAGCATAAATTTGAAAGAAAAATCAAAGGGAGGCAAAATCAAATGCCTATTGAAGGATCAGATTTTTAAAAGTGAGTCTCTATGAATTATTATTCTACTTTCTATTTAAATATTCTTGCTCTAACAAGAAAATCAAACTAAAATGCACAAAATGTATTGAATCTATTACATGGATGATGATCTCTATGCGAATGGCACTGAACAGGTGCCATTTTAATATACATATATATAAAATAAATACTTGGATTATATATATATATTTTATATATATATATGGAAAATACTCTGCAGTGTATGACTTATCATACATACCACACTTACAAGATGGATATCAGACTCTATGAGATGCTTATAATATAAGATGTAATCTTATTATACACGGAACAGCAGATTGGTTACTACTGCTAACTTGTATGTGGGGGACAATCGCACGTAATCCCAGGGTCTTTTTTTTTTTTAGTTAGTATTCTGCAGTTTTATTCCATTAGTTTCACAAAGGATTCCCTAGGCGAGGCTTCAAGGTGAATCTATGGTCCTAAAGCTGGTATTTGTCCTGAACTAGTAACCTAAACACTGTGTGCTGGCCTAGGATGCTGAGTAACACACTTTTTAGTTGCTAAAATGAGGGAGATGAGCCGGTCCCACCCAGCTGCTGGAGGACCCATTTCCTGTGGCTCTGGACTAGAAGCAGGTTCCCATTTAGGGGAGCAGGGTTTGCTCACACAAAAATGAAACACAAAGGGAGCTTCTTCCTTGTTTGTATTGGATGCTTGGGGGAATAGGTTTACAAGCTCAGAATGGTAGAAAAAGTAAAAGGAACTTTATTAGTTTGCGTGCTAAGCTAAACAGAATGATTATCATGTGGACGGGATAACTGGAAAGGTTTGGCAATTTGAAACTAGACTGAACAGCTGAAAGCAGTCCTGGGTACGAGATAGAATGGCTGTGTACTGTTCAGTTGTGGACCACGCAGACATTGCGCCTATGTTAGATATGTCCTGGACCACTTAACACAGGAGTTTCTGAAAAGAAATTTTTTATTTCTATGGTAGTGACTAAGGTTTAAGGACAGAATTGTGCACCTGTAGGTGTTAATTTTAATGTCCTGGTAATTTTTAGAGAAGACATAAGAATGCAAAAGCCGGCTGTAGGCAGGCATGCAGCCAGCATTTACTTTTCTCGTGTTCTTTTCGCTTTGACTCCCAATAAGAATGGTGACTCCGCATCTTGTAACAGAAGAATAATACAGCAACAATTGAATTTCTGAGTCACTTTATTTGCTTATTTATTTATTTTCTTACGGGGTGAAAAGGGTAGGTCTCTGAAGAAATAATTTCTTTCGAGAACAGGATGAAAAATGTTGTTGTTCATGTCCTGGGATTTTAGACTTTAGCGTGAACCCAGTTCTGTGCTCTCTGCTCAGTGTGAACACTTACATGGAAATTAATGTTCTGGTATCTGCTCGTGTTTCAATACATGGTGTGTGGTTTTGTAAAAATAATAGTGATTTGTCTATAACAGGAAAAAAACCACTGGAAAAGAGAGAATTCTTGTAAAAGAGCTATGGGAGGTTCGTGCTCTACAAAATTTCTTTCTGAGGCAATTCTTATTTCCTGGAGATATGGGTCTTTGTGTTGGAAGGAAAATAATGTCAAATCTAGTAGCTATAGAGTGCCTTCTGGTTGTCACCCGCATTCGGTGAGCCCTACAACACAGCGCAAGACATCAGCCTTGTACACCTGTACGTCTACTACAGATTGTAGCATTTGACACACGGAGTGAAGGAGCGAGCCAAATTGGCCCGTAATAGGTAGCCCAGAGGAGAATGCTGTGTGCCTTTTGCTGTAAGTGTGGCTTACTCTCCTGAAAAATGCCCCGTGGGTAAGACACTGAAACTACTTCACTACGCTGCTTTTGGAAAAATGCATATGTTTGATTAATCAGCATTGATATTGACATGCTGAATTATAGAGTTTCAAATAAGGACTGAGGAAGGACCAAATAAACAAAAACATTATCACCAGATAGCTTAGCAGCTTTAACTTCAGGATTTAAACTGTTTAAATAACCTTATTTCATAAAATGCAAACATATAAATATTTGCATAAACAAGATTCTCCAGGCACTTTGTGTTTGCTTTGGTAGCAAAACAAAAATGTAAGGCAAGAGTCAGAGGAGGATGGCAGTCAGATTTGCTCTAAGTGCCTTGTGAAATATGGTGCCTTTTTGAAGTTCCAAGTGCTGGAGTGGTACGACTACATCACGATCTGAGTTTTGCTGTTTCATATCTGGGGCCTTGGGTTTGAAAAGAAAAGTTTGAAAACGCTATATCTTCAGTTTCATGGACGAGGGAAAATAGCCCATAAAGAAAAAAACACCCAACCTTGAAATGTATTTTTTACTTTAAAAAACCATAAAATTTTGGACTGATACCATGGATTTCGAAAATTTGCAAGTAGCTGTGTTTTAATAAAGGTTGTATCCAGTTGGCTGCACAGCTCACTAATGCATAACATTCATTGTTTAAACTGCAGCAGGAGCAGACTCCCAAAAATGATCCAATGATTGACTAGCGCTTCTCACCTATGTAGCTCCTTTTGCTCTTACTGCAGGATGAAGCAAGCTACTGCTGGAGGCTCGGCTGAGGATTCCTCTGTTTCTCTTCAGTCCACTTAACTGGAGTGTGGGGTCATGAAAGCTGGAAAACTGGTCCTGACTTTCTGTGGCCACAGGTTTCTGCTTATCCACAGGCCCACGAATGACCCTGCAGAGCTCAGGCTTTTCTGGTGCTTCTTGGTCTTTTGAAGCTGGCAAATATACCTGGTACTTATGTCTCTAAATGATTATTCTACAATTGCAGCCTGTTTGAATGTAAGTCATCCTATTACAAATAAAATTTGGCCTTAAACCTGAAGACAAAGCCAAGAGGCAAAATGCAGCCAAATCACACTCTTCAAAGACAACTGCTCTGTTCCAACAACCTCGTACATCAAAGTCTCATTTAATTTACAGAAACCCGTGTTCTTTTTTAATTCTTAGACTAACATCTTAAGTAAATAAGATACATTTGGACAGTCCATTTCTTTTGTATCCAGTTCTCCTTTGGAAAGAGATTTTGGTTGTTGTTTTTTTTTGCTTCAGAGAAGGCAGATTCACTCCTCCAGTCAGTAATATGGAGTTTAAAGAGATATTTCATGCAATTTATTGTTGCTTTGAAGACATGTCAAGATATTTTCTTCAAACCTGTGGAGGTTTATTCAAAAGCAGAGCCGCTTCCTGAGATTTTCACATTCTCCTTGGTTCAGATTTGAAAAATAATGTATTAAGCTGTATTTCTGGGTTTCTGAATATCCTGGACTATCTCTGTGGGAATGAGAGCTCTTGTGTCACAGACGGCCACAGCGAAAGGGCAGGAAAATCGCTATTGCTACCCAGTGTTTGTCCTGGCATCTTTGCTGTTTGCCTAACAGCCATTAAAATGCAGTAATGCTTTTCATCAGTATAAAGCTGTGGCAACTTATTTGGAGTTATGGTTAAATTCCACTTCAGCTAAATACATGGAGGGGCTTCTATTTTTCCTGTTACTTCTTTAACAGCTGTGGAGTCTCAGTCTTATACAATAGCATCTGCAAACCAACATGATATCAGGCTCCAGCATAAAAATGCCTCATAGATCTTTTAGCACATACAAGCACTGAGAGAAATAAGCAGCTGGGATAAGATATTTAATGTTTTTCATGAAAGCTTTAGATTTTACTCTCCTGAGTAAAGGGCAAAAGATTTGTAGACAGGTCAGGGTGAGGGGTCTACATTTGCATTTCAATGCTAATCGGACTGACAAACCCACGTCCTACTTCTGCAGTAACGTGCTTAGATAGAAATCACTGACTGCAGCGTAGTGCACCTAAATCCCTTCTTATTTCCTTAGCATTGGTACCACCAGCCTGATGGTACATGGGGCCTCAGCATACACCTCTGTCTCACAAACAATTCTTGGTACTTCTTCCTCAAATATCTCCAGACTTTTCTTCCCCTTCTTTGTTTCCACTCTCACTTGATGATATCTCCTGCTTTCCAGCCTGCTGTGTTCATTCTCTCAGATCCAGCTGATTCACATCTGGGACAGAAACCTTTATTTTCCTGTCTTTATGTTTGCAGAACGCCTCGCACCCGATGGAGATGATACCTAGAGAGCTGCTTTCTGCTAGCCCAATGGGATGAAGAAGTTCTGGGCAATCTACTACCTGAAGTTACTGGGTTTTGCTCCTCTAGTACATTCTTACAGATCACAGGCATTGTGTAATTATTAATGACTGAGGGCAGTCATCTCCACAGGCCAAGCAGTGGTTTCATGCTGCTCTGCAGGATTTGATGACAGGTGGCTGTGTTCGCCTCTGACAAGCTGCAGGGTGAATTGCAGGGCTGGAGGGAGCAAACTGCAGGCAGAGACCTTCGAGAACAGCTGGAGACTTTACTGCTAATCGCCTGATGTAGTGAGATGTTCTTGGCATATAGCTTTGTGACAGAAGGCATTACAGGGTCTGATTACTGACGAGAAATACCTAAGCATCAAATCCACCTTGTGCAAGGAGACGGGAGAATTGTAGGCCCTCTGTGTGGGAAGAGGGGTAGGAGGCACACAGGATTGTTTGCAGGGACTCACAAGATCTCAGTATGTACCCTCCAGGGCTATACACCTCTGGTGCATTCAAGGGGGAGATCATTCCTGGTCTTCACAGCATCACATCAGAGTAAAGAGCATACTGTAGCCTGTGTGTTTCTGCTTAACACCAGAGGAATTTTGAAAGGAATTTGTGCATCCTTAAAAATCTCCTGAAGCTCATACACCAGTAATGAATAATTACATTACTTGTAGTAAAATGTGGTTGTCACTCTTTACTTGGCACACATCTCATTCCTTTGGGCATGCAAATCTGCTAGTTCAGTCCTGCACCACAGCAAGACCTCGCAGATATTTACCAACTGCCATGGCTTCCTTCCTTCTTTCTCTCCCAGTCTGAGAAAGAGTGGAGAGCTGAAAAACCCACCTGTTACTAAACTAAATCTGTATTAGGAAGAAAAACTGGAACATTGATTATGGTAAGGCTCAAGAAGGCGGCGGTCCAGGTCTAAAGACATCTGCCTATCATCAAAGAATGACCCCTGAGTCTAGCACAGTATGCAGTTGGGTAATGTGTGTTACTTGTACATCACTTGATACTCATCCCACTCCAGAGCTTCCATCTCTGCCAGTACCATATCGATATCAGCACAAGGAAAGGGCTGGCATAAACACAACTTGTGTTTTGGTTCTGCTTTGGAGAGCTGCAGCCCCAGAGGAAAAAGAAAGCAGAGAGAAAGGGAGCAGCAATGAACCTGACCTTAGCATGCAGCAGAAAGCCAGATTCTCGTGGGCTCAGTATTTGATTTATTGAACAAATGTGTTTAATTGACTTTAATTTGAACAATTGCCAATAGATTGTTTCTGCTTCTACAGTGAAGTAGGACTTTGTGTATAATCTTTGTGCAAAGAAAGGTTTCCAGACAAAACTGTTCAGCTTGTATGGTACCTTTGTCCTCAGACAGAAAAGGCTAAAAAATCTACAGTCCTGGGCTAAGAACATAGATTAAATGTAAACAAATATAGAGCTATCTTTGTCTGTATATTCAGCTGATCTGTTATATATGAATTGCCATTCTTCCCAAGCAGTCTCAATATGTGAAATGATCCCTGTCCAGAAGACAGTCACACACCTCCAGAATGAGTCTGGTGGGTTTTCCTGCTCTGTGCATTCTTAGTCTCAAGCCCCATTTCTCCTTGTCTTACCTCTTTCCACCGTAACAATTCAAAGAACTATGAAAACTGTTGAAGAAATGCAATTCTGAACTGATGAAACCGACTGAATTCTCTGACAAACTTGTAGAAACTTGCAAAGTTAGGGTCTACATCTCACTTTATGCAATAAATAAAGAGCAGCTGGCATTTCCATGGGGTAGGCCAGATACTGTATTTTATGCTGCAGAATGAAATCCTCCACCTCCTCTTCCCACTGTCTGGCCCCTACAGGGAGAAAAGTAGCTGGGCTGATGAGCTCTGGACCATGCATTCTGCCCTTCATGATTACTGAATGTTATTTCATGGGGAACACCAGCATTTTCTATACCCCAGAGAAAGCATATGTTACTAGAGTGAGTGACTCAGAATTTACGGAGTGATTCACCACTAGTTTATTTTCAAGACAACATCCCAGAAACTTTTCCCTAGTGCTGGGGTATGAACTCTGTGTTTGTTACGACATGGCTATTTCAGCAAAGTCCCAGCGCTAAGATCCGGCCCCAGTTCTCACAAAGCCAACGTGCAGGCTTTCACTTCATGGTGATTTGTAGCCAAGAAGATCTAAATATCGGGTCTGACTGGTACTTAAACCCATGAGGGGAGAGAAAAATCCTTAGGTGCCCCCATTGTTTGCATACTCTACAGCTTTGCTGCACCAGCATGCCTGTGTGGGGTATCAGTCCCTTCTGCTTTGCTAAGAGCCAAGTACCGAGCATTTCTGGACTCAGATCATTCATGAAAATTTGTCCTGACAGAAGAGACATCTTTTAAGAGGACAAGCACTTAGCCTCAATCTGGGCTAGACTCCACTGCACTCAGACTTGGAAATGACATTTTGATCCCACTCATTGCAGGCAGTACTCACAGTGACTTGTTATAAGAATGCCTTCAAATGCAGATCTCAGCTTCTTTACAAATTGCTCCTCATACTCATGGGGAAGGTCAGTTTTAGTTTTAGGGCATTTGTTTGTATAAAAGAAAAAAATAGCAAAAATCCCATAAGCAATTCTGCATACATGTGCCCTTGCGTGACCTAAGGCTTTATCTATGCTTCAATAACACATCAAACACACTAAGGCAGTTTTATCCTGAAAATTTGTACAGCGTGAGAAGGCAAACAGCATAATTTGAGTAGGTGAGAAGGAGACAGTCAAAGCACATGCAATTCAACATATGTGAACAGCCTGTTTTATCAAATGTGTGGGAGCTGGTTGGTTTTATTCAGCTATAGGAATAGATGGATAAGTCAGGATGTTTGTGGAATCTTCAATTTTAAATACTGGAAACAAAGCAGGACCACCCGCCACTCCATCCAGGATGCGCTGGCTGATTTCTTACAAATGAGCAGAGAATTAGGTCTTCAATAGGAATTTCGAACAGAGAAAGATTGCAAGTTTGAGTGAGATGTAAAGTGTAAATAAGGTCATGGGGAACACAAAAAAATACAAGATAAAGTTGGCTTTATCAGAAGCAACTTGATGAGGGGCAAAAGCTGGCCAGACAGAGCAGAGCTATGAGGGTCTTTGGATGTGAGGACGCATAGTTGGAGCTTGATGTGAAATGAAGCCTCTCTCCCTCTCTGCACAGTCTTGCTTCCCATCCCTGACTATGAGACTTGCCTTTTTCCCTTCCGTGGTGGGTCAGTTTGCTGACAAGGAACAGCGGGGCCAGCACTGTGGGTATCCCAGCTGGCAATCTCCCTGCCATTAAAATTGAAGGCAGCGTAACTTAATAGGAAAAGTCAATACTGCAGAGAAAGAACAAGCCTGAACAGCCCTCTGTGTTCTCCCTTTGCAGAGGGACTGGCCCCAGCCACTGCTTCCATCTGTGTAGGGAAGGTTAGCATGCTATTAGCATATCATTTATTCACTGAAAGAGAGGACTTGTATGCCAGCAGCAGCTCAGATGGACATGATCCCAGGGCAGTTGCATACTCTCTTTCTGAGGCGTTGCCATGCATACGTTTCTACAGTTGCTGAGATGCAGAAGCAAACAGACGGGTTAGCTGAAAAATGAACTCGTACGTGGAGAAACTGAAAATGGTACAAAGGGAAACGAAGACCTCTCGGTGGCATTCACAGATGCCACTCATCCTTGCGTTGCCACCTGAATTCTTTGGCAGTGTTTCACATTGCTTTCTCAGTTAGTTGAATGCGAGGGCTGATCTTGGTGTTCATGCTATTGCTTGTTTGTATTGCAGGAGCAAGAAGTAGCCCCATTCACAGACCCACCTTCCCCGGTCTGAGGCACTGGGCACCCCCATTTAATGAGTCCTTGTACAACAGAGCTTACAGTTCGTATACAAGGCAAGACAAAGGGCAAGGAAAGCCAAAATATGTGAAAAGGACAAAGTAACAGTGAAATTATCATAAATTTAGCTAGTTACAACCATACTAAATGTAGGAAGAATCAAGGTTGGCATTCCCACAGCCTGGCTGTGCTGGGGAGTGTTTTGTCTGGCATCATAACAAAGGTGAGAGCTTTTAATTAGTATGATCTTGAAATCAGTGGGGTATCAGCACAGTAGGAGTAGTGGCTGCACTTCAAGACCTCCCATTTAAAGTAGCCTGAGCCCTGGAGAAAGCAGTCTTAGATGAGAAACACCAATAAAACCCACAGCATATTTCAGACTTCTAAATACTTTCATCAGAATGACTGTTCTGCCCACAAGACAAAGGATGGAAAAATCTGGCCCCTATTAAAGAAAAGCTCTTGATTAAAATGGTGATTTTAGTGCAGCTTTCAAAGGAAAATCCTATTTAAAGCTCCCGTTTCCTCATTTTGATAGATTCCCTTGGGAATTGTACATAAGGATAACTCCTTTAGAAAACTCAGTGTGCTGTCCTTTGAACTTAGATGAAATTCCACATGGAAAATATAACATCTTGGCATTCTTTTTGCTAACAGAGTCAGCAGAAACAGATAGGTATGCAGAATGCACAATATATATACACACACACAAAAATAATCATCTGTGCCAAAGGAAAAGAAACAAGCTCAGGGTTAAAGATGACCAGGAAAAATGGGGTGTATGTCTTCTTGCTGCTCGTGCTTTGGAGCAGGATTCTGCACTGTCAGGTCCTGCAAAATCATCCTACCTCTGCTGAGAGAATATGACTGTCCGTGCAAAGATCAGCTGTATCACTGCCTATGCAGAGGGGTAAGCACGCTGCATCAAGCATGAGCTCTCTTTGTGATCAAATACTTTTAAAAATAACACCAATGTGAGATGTCTATAAAGAAGGGTGAATTACACAGGAATGCCAATAAGCCAGGAACTGGGAAGGTAAACAGAAAGTAGGCTCATAGATTTTAAAGCAATCTGGTCATGTTCTTAACCAAAGCACTGGATTTTAAGGTAAGCACGTATGTGCTTAACATGCTTATAACACTCCTGACTGAGGACCATAATGGGGGATGGTACTGTAGAGCTCGGAAGCAGGGGGTACCTGGCATCGATTTGGATGTTGAATAGCAACTTAGTGGACAAGAGTGACATGGCCTGTGCTGCTGGACAAGTGCATTGGTTTCAAGTAGTATTTTGGGGAATAACTTGTATATTGATTATCAAGAAAAAAACCCCTAAATAGTATCACTTGTCAGCAGTGGATTGGCCAAGTGACAGATCTTGGGTGTCCATAGTTCTAGAGGTTTTTCCTTGCATGTAGCAAGTATCTAACCCCAGGGTAAGGGGCAGTGCCGAGGACAGTCCAAATGAATTGATGAAGCTAAATGAAGGTCAAAGTGTGTCAAACAATGTCTTACCTGTCAGGAACAGAACTAATCCAAAACCAGTTTCAGGGCCCCGTGGCTCAGGTATTATAGCAGTCTATCCTCATATTCACTGCACTGATTTTTTTTTTAAATTCCTGTGCCACCCATGAGGATATTTCCAGAGAACCCGGTTCACTAGCTGGTTTATGTTTTGTTTTTCCAAGAATGAAAAACATCATGTGTGGGATTCATTTGACCAAATACAGCCATCTGTTTCCAAGATAGTCACCCTTCAACTTCCTTTAGACTCTGAAGAGAAAAAGCACTTTGAGGGAGAGATTTGTCTCATGTTAAAGACAGCTAAAATTAGGCAAATCAATTATGCCCTCAAAGACTATATTTCTTGCTTTTCTTTGCAAGCAAGCTGAGAGATACTAGCTTAGATGTTCCCATGTACAATGAAAATGTCTAAACATAACTGAGATGAATGCCAGTGCACTCTATTTTGTGCTGTTTTTTCCTTTTTCTTTTTAAATACCACCAATATTACCTTTTTTTCCCTCAATTCCTGACATAATTTCTAATTTGTGACTCCTCTGTCATTACTAGGTGAGAACACAGAGTTGCCTCCCTCATCCACAACAGGAGGACACCACTCCGTCCTGGAGGATATGGTGTCACCAGCTCTCAGTGCTACAGTCGTTACCATCATCACCGTTACCGTATCAGGGAGCGCTTACTTGTGTTTCCTGAAACATGTCTGCTCTGGATGCTGCAAAGCTACCCAAGTAGCACCAGCCAGAAGACTTGATCCTAGCAGGTCTGAAGAACAAGTCTAATCTCACCTCATCAGGTGATTTACTGAGCTGTGGTAAGAAATATCTGTAACTAAGAAGAAATATCAGAAAGCAGAGGAGACGTGCTATTCAGTGAATAATAACAACTAACAGACCCCCGCTTAATATCAGGGATTAACTGTACTGTACTCTGTGTAACTTTAATTAATTTTTCCTCAGTATAGAGAATCTTCCAAAGTTTTCTGATTATAGATCACACTTTCTGTTATTATTTGGCTGCCTTTGACAATGTCTATCATCCTCTCTCATAATATCTGGTTTATTTATTTTAATGATTAAGTATTTATTGCTTCTTTTTTTTTTTTTTTTTTACAATTCTCTGCTTTCACATTCGATAATGGGTCTGGGGTTCCAGAGATCTGCCATTTCTACCAAGTGTTCTCTCTTGGAGAGAGAGAAAGAGCACAGGACTGGATACCTCGGGAACTGTCTGAATTAGTCATCTTTTGAAATTGCAGAGACAAAGTAGACACACTTTTGGAGCTCTGAAGCCAAGCCTTTGGTCTCCATATACTGATATCTGAATGATACACTATAGCTTGCATTATATCAGGTCAAAATAGATGATCTAGTGATCTTCTGACTATAAACTTTATGCCAACAAATATTCACATTTCTGTTACTAACAGATCTTTAAAGTTCGTGTGTTGCTTTTTCTTTGCTGTTGAAACGTTTCATTTTTGCCACATAACCAAGCTGCTGTTGGGCGTCTGTCAGAACCACAGCTCTACTGACTGTTATAAAACTCTCAGCTGATACCATTCTGGCCATGCCAGTGCTATTCTCCCAGTTACATGTCCTACCCAGTGAGCGAACCTCTTTAAACCATGTTAGCTGGGGGGGAAAAAACACATCTGGATGAAATAAAAAAAGAATCTGAAGCTTTCTAACAGCAGACGTTTTTACTCTTTCCTGGAATCAGCTGGGAAAGTGAACTTCAGAAAAAAATATCAGTGGAACGGCTCTTCTTGGGTCATTTTGGTTTAAGCTGAACAGAGAAATATTGAAAAGCTTTTTGGAAGATCTGATTGTGGGGTTTGCTGTGCAGCTCCCAGAGCAAAAAAGGTACAGAAGAAAACATCCAGACACCCTGTTTGAGACTTAACTGCATCAAGTCTTTGAAATAATGTGTTGTTTATCACTAAAATGTCCACTGAACCAACTGCAGCTATATTTGCCCACTTACGAAGGTACCCCTCTAGGAGACATTGTTTTTATGTCAGCCTCTGCTTTTCCTCTTAAAATCAAAACCTAAACAGTTCTGGTCTTGTTTTTACAGCAAAAAGCTTGAAGATGAGATATTTGAAATGCCCATGAGGAAAACTTGAAAGAGAAACTCTTATTTTTACAAATCTCCCTAGGTAGGATAAGCCAATTCACATATTTTTGAAGAGCTGGGTTGCCAGCACTGTATGCCAGGCAGATTTTTGACCTGATCTGTGTCCCTTGGGCATCCAATGCTCCTAATCCAACAGTGAAGATGAAATACAAGAGCCAGGACCAGTGTTATTCCGGGAGAGGGCCAACAAAAAGCAGTGCAGCTCTGCATTCAGACCTGGGAAGCTAAATTCCATTATTTATGTTCAGATTTCACCTGCAGTTGATCAGCAGTGCCAAGCCAAAGGTTTGCATTGCCTCTTAAATAGACCATGTATTTCAGTAGCTCTGGGTACATGTCACTAGTAAGTTAACTGAGGAGCTGATTTCTATCAGATGAAAGACTGATCTTGAGAAAACTACTTTACAGCTGTGCATATTGTTGAAGAAAACTAAATAAATCTTGATTCCTCTTTCTTTGTATAAAATGACTGTTGTATTTTTATCTGTAAAAGTTTCCATGACTCTTCATTTCATACCAGATAGTTGTTTGTGAAGACCATCTTGCAAGTCTCAGCAGTCCAAGGAAAAGACTACTGGTAGCTATCAATATATGCTGGTAGTTGTTGACATTTTGACAGCTGTATTGACAGCACAATATTTTGTATTTTGTTTCCATTAAAAACTTTTCTCACATTTTAACAATTTCTGGCTGATACCCCTAACTAAAGTAATCAAATGTATAAATCTGATTCTTTTTGATTATTGAGGTGCTTGGGTTGGTTAATTCCATTCCAGGTACCTGTGGTATCCTGGTTTTACATGAGGGAATTGCTCTGCTCAGATTTGTTTTGACCCATGATCAGTCTGCTGCTGGGGCTCTTCTGGCTGGGAACAAGGATGTCCCCCTGTGTGGTCTGGACTTGAGAGACCCGGATTGCTTGTTCTTCCAAAGATTTTCTATATGAGCACCTCAGAGCAGGTCTAACACCTCCAAGGACCTCTGCATATCTGCCCAGCATCAGTGCAGCTTGAGGGGAACAACACCAACAATTTCCGCAGAGCCCACAACCACCAGGCTACAGCTCTGGCTGCAGTTTCCTTCCTTTCTTCCATGGGGACCTGCTTCACTGGGCAAATAATTTAACATTAATTAACCAAAGAAGAAACAGGAACAACTTAGTGCTTAGGGTACTGCCTTGGGCAACAGGGAGCATGGGCACTGTTCCCTTTCCCTGAGATTTGCATCTGCATTTGCCATTAAACTTCACAAAAGAAGGCATAACTGGGAGTAGACCAGGATCTGCTATTCTCCCAGGTCAGCTGCCTGCTCAGCCAGAAAAACATGGGCCTAATTAATTTTTAATATTTTTATAAAGCATGCCACAGCAGTGCTGAGCATCACAAAGGTTGGAAGGAGACCAGGGGAAGTTGGACTAGATGACCTCTAAAGATCCCTTCCAAACCAAAGCATTCTATGATTCTAAGTTAGCAAAAAAGACTTGGGTATCAGAGCTGAAGGACCTCAGTACCAGTGGCTTGCAGGGAAATCTAACACCTTAATCCTCAGTTTTGAAGCCCACTTTGCAAAAACGCGACTCTTCCTCCTTCACTCACACCCTGTCCTTAGGAAAAAGGCCCCAGCAAAGGAGCTACAACAACAAAAACCAGCCTGTGAAGGTATCCACCAGAGGGAGTTACATGAATGCAACAAATCCTGGCTGAAATATAAATGGTTATAAACAGGCTGGGAAGAGCTGCCTGTGTTCTCCCCGGGACAGGCAAGCTGCTCCCCACTGCTGCTGGTAGGGAGCCTGGGCCGAATTCAGCAAAGTACTGACCCAAATCTGCATAATCTTAAGTGAATGCTCAGTGAACTCTAAGGAATTGCTCTGTGCCTTGCATTAAGCAAGTGTTTTATTAGAGTGGGGTCAAAACACTCGGCTCTTTGCAGGATCATATGAGGAAAATAAAAGACTCTGTTTACATCTCAGCTTTTAGTTTTCCCTCATTGATTCACTTGTTAGAAAGAAAGCTAAGCCAGGGCCAGCCCCATTTCTGGGAGGCCCGGGGAGGAAGCCTTGGAAGCAAACCTGATTGCTTCCACTCAGGGAGAGTTTTTGATGCGGCTGCCTCTGATACGCAGCGACGGCAGCTGCAGGAGCCACTGCTCTCGCCGGATCCCGGGTCCCTTTCCCAAAGAGAAAAACAATAAAATGACACGTCTCCATCAAAACTATAGGATAAATCTCTGGTTCAACATGAAGTCTACCTCTGAGACCTTGCTGTCCTGTTCATGTTAATACTATTTTCAGCAGAGGTACAGTGCATACTATGCCTTTACCAAAACAACAGTCAAATTCCTGCCTCGCTCTGCCCCAGAAATCAGGCAAAGGATCACAGTGCTAGCAAACCATTGTGGAAATATCCCAGATTAAAAATACCATCTTAAAGTTGTTTCAGTTCCTAAAAGAAATTTAAGAAAAAGCACAAACATTCTTATTCCACTCTGCTGGAAACCTCAGTCCATATTCTGCTTTATATTAAAGGAGCACAAGGAGTTAATCCCAGTTATATGCTTTGACACAATGCCTGGCTCAAGGCTAGCAGAGGCTGTGAGATGTTAAATGAAGGTGATTCCATACTTGATGAGATTATTTTCTAATAAGGAATCACGATGTTAGGAAAGGACTAGGCTGTTTTTTCTGTGACCACAAGAACTGTCAGGGGAGCAGAAGGAGACGCAGAGAGGGTTTTGCCTTAGGGTATTCCTAAGCCTGAATTCCAGCCCTGAAAGCAGCCGCCCCCAGCCCCTGGCACGGCCCTTTGTCACCTCCCCCTCCTCTGTAAACCAGGCATCTTAATACCCCCTCTTTTCCCAGGAATGCTGAAGAAAATGCCTTGAAGATGGAGTGCCTGTATTTCTGTCACGCTGCCAATCCTCCTGTGCTGCGCAGATTCATACGGTAACAGGAGCCAAGGTCAGGGAAGCATTAGTCAGTCTGAATTTGGCAAACGGAGCTGCTGGTGTCTGATAGCCCTCGCTTGCAGATTAGATTAGCATGAAATGCCCTGCCTATGTTATCCTTGAAAATCACTTCAGCTACTGGAGGAGATGGCTGTTCATAGCATTAGCAGGGTTGAACGGAGGACAGCTACTTTCAACACACATTTGCTTCACCAGTCCTGATTTTCCAGCTTGTTAGTGTTGGTTTAAGCCTATATGATTTGAATGTAAATATCCCCAGCCTGTTTAATGAGGTGCTATCAATCTGTTCAGATTTAAGCTAATGTTCTTCTACCCCTTTCCCCTTTTCATTTCTTTCAAGCATATCCATGTCTAGGCCATTTTCAGTGGTGGTTCCTTCACTGTGGAGGTCTTGTTGATCCTCTCCAAGGGTGTAGGTTTTCGTACGATGCATTAGCACAGAAAGGCTGTGATTCAGTACCCACCGAGCCCGTACATCCATGGGGTGCAGAGCAGCACAGAAGACCACCTTGGCAAAGCAGGGTGCCCACATCAGTGGAATGTCTTAACTGCCAAGCGCTGCCGTAAGCAAGGCTGATGAGCTTGTGCGCAATGTCCTCTGCCTGCTGTGCTCCCAGTTCTGGACTAGCTAGCTGAGCTCCAGCCGTCAGGCACCATGCTCCACTGCTCCGTGCGATGAGAGCTGCTGGCAAGTTCACCCTTTGCTGCTGGGTTGGAGAAAACATCTGGGATGTCAGCAGGTAACCTCAGTCCTGTGACAGGAGACGAGCAGGTCAGGTGTATGAGGCTTGTTTTGATTGTATCAAGAATGTCCTTTGCAAATCTAACATTTATTTTTAAAATATTTTCCTGATAGAAAGGCAAACATTAAGAATGAAGAAGAAAATGCCAAGTGGGTTCTCGATGCTGTTTGCCAGTCACCTTTAGTCTGCTGTCACTTGTAGTCTAGGGGAAAGGCAAGTCTTTTGAAGCACTATGGATATTATTAGAAATCTAAATATTTGCACTGCCTCTTCATGTCTCCATCAGTCTCACATAAGACACCAGCTTTTCTGTTAGCAGTTGTGAAGGTTGAAGCCCTGGTGCCAGCCATGCTGTGCTCACCAGGAGACTGGGACACAAAGAGGTGGGGAGAGAATATGGATCTAAGTCACCTCGCTACATTTCTGCCCTTTTGCATAAAATAGTGCAATTAAATGGATGCTTAAGCTGTGGTGGTGAAAGCAGGGACTGTGCTGCCTTGCAGTGACTCAGTGCTTCAGCTCTGCTGTCTTTATAGCCCTTCCCTCCGCTTCCCAATGTGCGCGCTCACTCTTAGGGCAAGTTTTCAGTCCCTCTGCAACAGTGGAAAAAAACAAAGTGAAATATGAAGATCGGGCCTGTGCCCACATGAACAGGACTTGGGAAAAATTATGATAAACCTGGTCTAGAGCATTTTTCATTCTATTCTGTGGGACTCTGACAACAAATACATTTTTATAGGAATTCCTTCTACTCTATATACCCTGACACTCATTCAGTAAATCATATATGGTGCAAGAGTGTGAAACAATCATCCCAAAAATGAGACTTCTCCCAGCTACACAGCCATTCTGACAGAGATCTCTGTCGCTCCATACAGGCAAATCGGCTTCCAAAAAGCAACATGTTTCTGGAGGAACAATATTAACAAAATCAAAGCGCGTGTGAGGAAAATCCAAGCTGAGGCCAGGAAGGCATTCAGCTGTCAGTAAACACTCTTTATTCCCTACCACTCCCTTGTCCCCTTTTTCTCTGGCACAGGAAAAAGAAATCCTGATAAAGCTATAAATGACACAAGGCATATTTAATTTTTGCAGTGAAACCAGTGTGAAACAGCACTTGGCTGAATTAAAGCCATACAAACTGGGGATAAGTCAAAGCATCCCAGGACAGCCACGATGTTGCTGAAGACTGTGATAGAAGTGGAGCCAGGAGTCACATGGAGATGAGTCCTTGCAAAGAGTCATTTCTAATATAATCAAAGTGAAAATACAGTCCAAAATCAGATTGCTGTAAATAAAGGGAAATTTTATTAATTCCAGATGACATCATAACACTAAGTTTCAGAAAAACCAAAGCCAACATCTTGAAGAAAATAACCACCCCTTCTGGCCTATCTTACAGAATGAGGTATTGGCATCAGACAGCCTCTCTGGATATGGAGATGGTTATTCACATACATGCTCCGTACAAAATAAAATAATAATAATTTAAAAAAACCAAAACTAACCAAGAACAGGGGCTTCCTGCCTCCCTTCTCCACATTTCTGTTATAGTCTGGTCTCTATACATTTCACCAGGTGAGACCATGGGAACCTCTTTTTTCTGCTTGATGAATTTTGGTTGTTTCAAACCTGAATAAGTCACATACTTCCATCTAAAAAGTCAGCTGTACTGTGCACAGCTACTGACAAGGAATAGAAATCAGGGTTATCTGTGTCTTGGTTATCTCTGAAGGAAGAGAGCCAAGTTTATGAGAAAAATCGAGGGTGGCTCCACTGACCCAATAGTATAACTTTGATTAGCTACAGTGGGTTCAGAATTTCACCCCAAACATTCCTCTTGCAATCTATAAACTGAATCTGGATCTGAAAGTCAAGTTTGTGTTTCTGTCCCTTTTCCATCACCATTAATCTGTGTTCAGACTTTCATAAACAGTTGTGTTTATGATCCATAAACCAGAAACCCATTTTAATGCTGTGAACTGTGTTGTCCCTGCAGAGCTCATGAGGAGAAACAGCAGTGTAAGCTTATTTTAGTTAATCAAGTCAGTTGGTAAGGTCTTGTGTATACACAGGAATTCAGCCTGCTGCTCAAGCAAGGGCCAGACACGTTTACGTGTTTCCATAGTCACTTAATAGCCACCACATACAAAATCGCCAAGTTTTGCGTGCTTTGAGATGAACAAAATTTCACCTGGATCCTAAACTTCATCATTCTCCCATTAAGACTTCCCTAGCTTTAGCTGACATCTTGGGTTCAGCAGAATAATAGCTTTACTTAATTAGTCTAAATCTTTTGCTCAGTTCTGGCTGTTTGTTCGGCTGGCTCAGTTTCTATATGTAGATCTGATTTTTATAAATATTTTAAGATAGCCCATTCACATTTTTCAAAGTGGTGGCTTCTTCTTTGCCTTGCCTTGGTCAGTGTGTGGCAAATGCCTGTTTATAAGCTGCCGTGTGGCTTTTTGCGGATGCTTCTTTTCTTTCTGCAGCTGGGACTGCATTCAGTCTCTCTTCCAGAACCAGCAAAAAAACCCTCTTAAAACATCTTCAGAAACTTTACAGGTAGATTGGTTTATAGTTTTATTAATTCTTTTGCTATGTGTGGAAGTTTTTGGCTTCTCAGAGCATGACAATAGTAAAACTAACTGAAAACATGTAATACTTCACCAGGAACACAGGCACTGCTCTAATGGTGTAAAAAACCCCAAACTTTTGTATGGCTGTGGCCTCTGCTAAGAGTTGCATGTCCTTTCTGAGGGGCTTCCTCTGCTGGTCTGGGGTGCCCCAGGGTACCGTGCTGCAGCACTGCCACAGCAGGTCCCCAGCACTGCGATGCTCCAACCATTTTTCTCTGGCTGTGCAGTGTCAGCTGAAACCAGAGCTTCTGCCTGGAGGGTGTCAGGGAAATATTCACACTGGTTGCACCTCTCCTTCATATCAGTGTGACACTGGTGTCTGAGACCATAAGTCCAGAGCCTTAGCCAACAAGTGATGACTCTTAGCTACGCACCTCTCAGCGTCATTGCAAATCACCTTACAGACAGCAATGGCTCAGATGAACCCAAGCAAGACCAAAGTGATGCTGGTCAAAAAGGGTGAAATGCTTTCAAGACATTGGTCTCTGACCTCACGTTGATCCATAGCACATATCTCCCTGCTATCCCCATGTCGAAGAAACTTGGAGTCCTTCTCAGAACTCACAGGACAACACTCTTGAAAATTGCCTTATTTCACCTTTGGCAAGCTAAGAAATTCCCTTATTTCCTTCTGGATGAGGCCTTGGTGACCCATGCCTTCACGACCTCTCATATGACTTGCAGTGATTCCCTCTTTGAATCTGAATGAGATGGCAAGCCCAACTCGGCTTCCTTTCTCCATGCTTCGGGCTTCCAGGAACGAAAGTGTTTCTACTGGCTCCCAGGCAGCTTCTGGTACCAGTGATCAAGACCATCTTAGTTTCCTGAGATAGTGGTGCTATCTCAGGAAGAGTGAAAAGCTAAGATAAAGCTCAAGACAAAATAAAGAAGCATTTTTTCTCCTCACTGGAGCCTGACTATTAGAGGACATCAGACAAATTCAGTCCCTGAGCACCTTTAGGAAATTAGATAAACCCTTCCTGCCCGGAACAGCTCTGTCAAAATGTGACTCAGTCTCTGTCACTGCACGCAATTGCTGTTTCTGTCTCAGGTCACCTCTGGATTAAAATATTTACAGTTCACTTTTGACAAATATTCACCATCTGAAGGCAAATGAGGAAGGCATTTCATTTTCCTTCAAAGCACTCATCATTTACACAGATTTAACCAGTCCTTCCTCTGGGACAATGTCACTTACATAAAGCTGAACTTCCTAAATAAAGCTAAAACCAGCTACTAGGGAAAAAACTGGATTTTCCTAAACACTAGGAAATGAGGGAAATGCCATTAAACATGGAAAAAAAAAAAGGCATTTAAGTTATTCTTTCCAAAGCTTTGTATTATAATTGTCATTCTTACAATAGCACCTATATAGAGCAGTTCAGATAAGAAACCCCCTGAGATAAGCATTGTGCAAAGTCCTTATAGTACAAGGCAATCCCCATAATGGCAAGGAGATTAATGTTGAAGAGATTGAAGTATTTCATAGCTGAATGTCCTGTCGGTAAAGTTGGATAATAAGCCCTTTTCACACACCATTTGCCTTCAGTGAAGGAGGATAAATTAACCTGCACTGTGTACCACACTAATGACTTCCAGTATGCAGGCTAGGTCACTTTGGATAAATCTTCGTGGGAGACCTCAGGCAGACGTGAACGCACTTGCCAGTGCTCAGAGCAGGTGGGATGTAAGCCAGCCTTGGCTCGAAGGCTGCACGACCTCGTTAGCATGGGGCTGAGGTTGGGTCCTCTGCTTGGCTGGTGTAACCCAGGGGAGAAAGCGAAGAGCAGGGGGAAAGGATGATTCTGTAGACAGAAAGACCTGAAGAAGAGAATGTTTCAGCTGCTTGCCTAGGGTCACACAGAGGCACTGGCTGGGATGACAACAGGGCACAGGGTGAAGAGTAACAAGTCAAACCTCCTTTTGTAGAGGGTGAGCAAGCCAACACTGTCTGACCTGGGTTTGGAAAACATGTTGTACAGAAAAAGCATACATCTTTTCTTTCTGACTGTGCTGGCTGCAACTTTATCAAGCTTGTATTTTTCTTCATGAATTTCTTTATGATTTTCCCTATTCCAGCAGGGGAGCCCAGGGTGAAGTGTTAGATACCAGTGGGGAAGGTGAGTGCACACAGAAGGAATGCAAGTGCTGGAGGAAGTCAGGCTGCCAAATAGCATCTGCCTCTACTGCTGAAGGCTACGTCGGTGCTGACACACTGGGTTATTTCTGCTGTGATATTACCCGGGTGTCTAATTAAAGACAAGGTTAAAGACACAGTCTGTGATCTAAAGTTGTGAATACCTAGGAGCAGAGTTTTCAGATTTTGCTTTCGTGTTTAAAAGGTCAAAAGCTTTATAGCTCCTGATAATCTCCACTGAGATGCATCCCAAACTCTCTTAGGTAGCACAAGCCTAGCCTTAGGACACTGGGACATCAGGGGAGTATTACCCTGCCAGGGCTAATCAGAAAAGGTTGCACGAATGAGAAACTTACCCAGGTTTTTCAGTCTTGGTAAAAACATTGTTGTTTTTTTAATATATGGAATTAAACAAACAGTTTTTTATTGCAACACAGTCAGTGTATTTTTTAATGCGTAAAGTGCAGGGATAAATAATATTTTTTCCATTAGGCTTTATATGGAAATCAAACGAAGTACAAAACCATATTTTAAATCTAGCTACTTATGCATGCCAAAGAGCATGAGTCACACATGGTGGTATTCATGGAGAAGCCAGCAGACCTTGGAGAAATATATTGGTGTTAGGTTTCTATTCCATATCCAGAACCAGACAAACCGAACTGTCTAGAAGGTGAAATCCCAGAATAACACAGTGGTCAAGATTTTCAAACTCAGGTGCCTAATAGGTAATTCCTTTCTGGAGGGCTTTGATAAAAGATAATGTAATTGCTTGAAATTTTGACTTCTACAAAATTTCCAAGAAGTTAACAGGCACCAGAGGTGTGCACTGCAAAAGAAACTGGGCTGGGATTCAAGTACATACTTTTAGGTGTCTGCATGTGAAGTAGGGACTATCCTCTCATTATAGGAAGTATGGATGGTGCCTCCAATAAAGTCATGGTCAATTGTGTCTGGAAACAACTCAGCTGACTCAGGGACTCCTTCTGAGTGAACCAAACTATGCTGAAGGCTCCAAGGTCTGTGAAGCATGGGAGCATAGGCACTTGGTCCTCATGTACACACCTGCACGTATGTGTTTCAGTGTCTAACTAAATCCTTTACCAGATTTTAAAGTATGGACCATCTGTGTAACTGTATTCAAGATATCTCAAGCTACATCTAAGCCAGTTTTGTCTCGGGTGCACCCACTCCATACAGAGGTTACTCCTTTGAGCATACCACACTCTTCCCCTTGCACATCTGTTTCTTCACAGCACAGAAACTGAGCTCCTCGAAGTACCCCTGAACCAAATCCCAGAGGAGAACACCCTCGCTCAAAGCAAAATGCCAGAAGAGTTTCTAGCTCTGTCCTCACAGACAACACAACCCACTCTCAAGCTGCAAGAATTACCTTACCATGCCTTGGATCTACAGGTAACAGGCATAAAACCTGAGCTTGAAGTTTGGCTTCTGACCATGGGAAAACGAACCCAGCACCGACAACCCAGGCTATCAACTTTGCACTGTGCTGAAGTGAAAGGTATTGAAATTCCTGACCAAAACCACTTTCTATCACGCTGTTTCCATGAAAGCCAGTCTTGGAAACCAAACATACACAAACAATGTCCCACCAGTCCTTGCAGCCTCCCCTGGCACAACTCAGAACTGTCCAAAGCTTCCAAATATTTTTAAGAACTTTTCAGGTTTTGTTTCTTTTTCTTTTTCTTTTTTTTTTTTTTTTAATCCGTTTTCAAAACCTTTAGGTTTTTTCCATAGGAAAATTGTAACAGAAGCCTGATCACTGGCTCTTGTTACGTGGACCTTTAAATCTCTGCAGGGAGACACTGGAAATCAAGGGCTTCTTATGTCCATAAAGGTCCCTGCAATATCTAATCTATATAACAAAGGACAGGAAGGGAGGGAAAATCACCCCCAAAGTCCTCAGAATAAAATGTCTGATAGGGTGAGGAATGCTGGTGGAGGAGGAGGTGTGTGCCTGCAGCACAGAGAGAGGTTGCATCGATGCTGCAACTGTGCTTAAGCAAGGCTGTCCTGATAATCAGAAACACTGAGAGCACTCGGTGTCACCCTTGCTGTAAAGGACATCAAAGAGTATATAAAATGAGTGGGTTCAATAGAGGATAGCCATATAAAGTGTTGAAAAATGGAAGAAAATGAGGGGACTGGGAGGACAACTGGCATTCAGGGCTCCTCAGCTCTGCGCTTAGCTCTGCTGTTCCTGGGGTCCAACATCCTCAAGAGGCAAGGCTGAAGAGCTGAGCGCTCTGCGATATGTGCCCCCTTACACAGCCCAGCCGTGCTGACCTCAGGTGATCCCGCAGGGATGATCTGTGAAGACACAGATTAAAGCCTGGGAATGTTTCCTCGGAAGGGGTGGGCCTCACCAAACGCATAGGACATTTCTATAACCCTGTCCCTTGGACTGAGACTGAGAAAACAACAACGAAGCCGATCACAAAGGGTCACATTGCCAAGTAAGGCAGTTGAAACTAATGATATAAATACACTTTGAACAAGACATCTTTATCAAGAGAGGAAGTATTAAGAGCTACAGTGACCAGGCAACACAAGAGAAAGAGGGATAAAGAAGGACTGAGATAAGGTTAATGAAGAATGACAAATAGAGCCAAGTGGCTTTTTCCTGTTAAAAAAAAAGCGCCCCCTCTCCTTATCTATCTCAAGGACAGAGAGGAGACTTTCCTCAGGCAAGGACCTCCACAAAGAGCCCCCCAGCAGGAAAAGGGAACTGAAACCCAAACCCTCTCCCCTACACACGCGGGGTGAAGCTCTGGTCCAGCTGCAGGTCAGCCAGCTCCCCCTGGGAAGCCCACAGAGGATAATGTGGCTTGTTCCCACCAGGGCATGGCGTTTCCCTCGGGGCAGAGGCACCCAGAGCCGTCCCTGGCGTGCAGGCAGCGCACGGACGCCTCGGCGCACAGCTGCTCCTGCTCTCCCTGAAGCCAGGGAAAGCCAAACCCAATCAGACCCAGGCTCAGCCCTGTGAAAACATAATTGATTGCCTAGATTTGTCATTTTGTCATTCCAGAAAAGTTCCAAGAAGGATAATAAGCTGAAAGGATTAATTAAAGAGCAAGAATTAATCGAAAGCAGAGCAGTCCCTTCTGGCTAACAGACCCTATTGCACTTGCAGCAAGAATTGTTCTCATCTCTCCATGGTGTGGTTTTAATTTCTAATAATTGAACTCCTTACATCCATCTGCAAGCAAAATTCCCTTGCTGTCACCCGACCTGAACCTCTCCGCTGATGGCTGCCTTTCTAATGGATGGAAAATGCAGCACGCCCGGCAGCAGTGCTGGTAGACCAGGAATAGCCTGTCCCAGTAAATGGCTGGCTCAAACAAAACTGAAGCCAGTGGAAAGAATCCAAATTACTTTCGAGGATGCTGGCTCAGGGCTTTTGAGGTTTTGGGCCAAGACGACAGGGCTAGAAGTCATGGAAGCAGAGCAGGTGTGAAGGCCAGGGAGAGATTTATATGATAGCACCCGTGACTGTTGCAGTCGTCCTGCAGAGCAGGGACTGCCTACTGCCACACTGTCTGGGTAATGAGTGAGCTTTTGCTAAGCGGTGTCAGGGCCCTGAGACAAATCATAGGCCTTAATTAACTGATCTGACCAACTCGACCTCCCTGCACCCATGCTGTAAGTAGCCTTGTCTTCAGTCCTGTCTCTTGTCCCATGTCCACCTACTCCTGACCAGGATGCCTTGATGGGCCTGAGACCTTGAGTTGTCTGATGGCCACTGGATAGTCAACAGAGCTGGTCTTGGCCTACCTGTTACTGCTCCCTGTTGGGGATGGCACTGGATATGCTGGAACCACCCTCAGATTCCAGCTTGTCCTCCCTCATGGAGCAGACCCACTGCTCCTGAGCAGGCACTTAAATATCATATTCCTAGCCCACACACACGGACCCCATGAGTAGCTAATGATGGCTCTTGCAGGCATCCCAAAGTGCTTTCCTTACTCTGCTTCACCAACCTTCCCAGCTTTGGCAATTGGGCAGCTTTCCTGTGAGCAAGGCAGCTGGACACAAGTCTCCTCGCTGCAAGTCAGATCAAGAGAGCTGACCTTCAAGAGCACCTTGAAGACATATGGATGTTCTCCAGATGAAGAAGGATTCAGTTTCCCAGCCAGCCAGCTCAAAACTCCATTGAATTTTAAGTTCTGAAGAAAGAGGTTAAGTGAAAGCTTGGGTTTACATGTAGATATAATAAATTTGAAAACAGAGTGTTATGCTATGGTAAATTGCCTGTTATACACAAACTAAACCCTCCCCCAAAACCAGCTTCATATACACATATCCATACACTTTCATGGTTTCTTCTAGCTTAGCTCAGACAAAAGAACCTGGGCATTCTTATCATTCAGTCTCACATGCAGATTTGGGAACTTTGGATATGCCATTTCTAGCCTAATCTATCCAGCAGTAAGTTAAGGTTGTAACAGAGCATTTCTCAGAATTGCTCTCAGTCTTAGCACATTACTGTTTTATGTGTTTACAACACAGATTGATACTTGCTTCGTTTCACATGCAGGTAGATCATCACCTGAAAAGCGTATCTGAATAGAAATGCATTATTAATAATCACTTGCATTTAGATAAGGCTGAAAAAATTAGAGAAAGGGCTAGTGGCAATAAAAAGATGGGTGAGAAACTCTTAGTAGCTGTTCTTTGCAACAGGAAGATTTATGACCTCTCACAAGAGCTGCAGAGGGACTTTTTAGCTCTTACCTCCAGACAATGAAACACATTGTGCTGAAAAGTGGTAGTTCCTAAGAATAGATGAAATTAAATATTCCACATGGCACCCTTTGTTTTTCCACATGGAGCTTGGTTTGACCTCTACAAGCTAGCCCTTCTCATTGCTTTTATCTTATGCACATAAAAATGTTCATTGCCACATCATTTCATTCGCGTATATGTGTAGGTGAGCTGAGCCACAGCTTTAAAGCAGCCTCTTCTTTACAAGCTGAGATGTGGAGCACTGGCAGGCCTGTGCCTAACTGCACAACTACCACATCACTCAGGATAACTGGTGATAATTTGTTCCAATAACAGTTTGAGTACTCTTTTTAACAATAATTTAATTTTGTGTTTTAATAAAAAAGGCAGGCGTAGGCTGCAGTGGAAAAATTCCCTGCATGAAATACCTTCTGAATTCCAGACAAACATGTTTTAATAGACTTCCCTCACATATAATTTAAGAAGATTTTTCAAACGTACAGATGCTATCTGGTTACCTTCACTTTGCTGGCAGCTGCTTCACAGACTTTTTCTACGGTAAAAATAAGCTATCAAAAATGACAACACAAGAAAAATATGGTCAAAATGATAGCATTTGGTAAAAGTACCATCAGCTCATTTAAAAGCAACAAGTGTTCAATGTCCTGTAGTCACTCTTGTTTTTCAAGCTTTTTATGGTTCTGAAATATTTGCAGGACAAAGGTCCCAGAAGTCCCAGGCAAGCGGAGAGATCCACTGCTGCAAAAACAAACCCAGAGCTAAACAGCTCATCGACAAGATCAGCAAAGAAATGTCATTTGCTCCACTGTGTCACATGCAGTCTGTGTTTAGAGCTACCTCCTTGCTCATTAAATTCCCCTTCCTTTGGACCCATCCCTCCTTAGAGAGAAGGGGAATTAGCTTAAAATTCATGCAAAAAGTCTGGAAAATACTAACTTGTCTCACTTCATGCTGTGCAAAGGTTTCACTGAAATAAGCAGAGGGACCCAATAGATCTGAACATGTGGAAGTGCTTCTTTGTCAACCCAAAGGTTTTATGGAAGCTAAACCAGGCTTATTATTGAATTTCTTTTTTGTATGCTGTAAATTACTGAAGAGAGGCCCCAGATTTCAAAATCTGGCCTGGATTTCAACCTCCCAAATAGCTGGGCTGATTGATTCTGTGATTATAGTTCAACTGCTGTCAAGGAGCCAGTTGCAAAACTGGCATGTGGTTCCAGACTCAGATTTTGATTATTTTTGGACCAAGAGCCGAATGTGTCTGGAGCTGGGATTTTACATTATGTCTCTATTAAGTAACATTTTGCAAATGCTCAGCCCAGAAGTAGAAAGTACATTCTAAGGGGCACAGACTGTTTTAAAGCAAAACAGTCCCGGGTCCTCCTTCTTGCCCTTTTTGAAGACTGGAGTGACATTTGCTTTCCTCCAGTCCTCAGTCACCTCTCCTGTCCTCCATGACCTTTCAACATCCACCAGCTCCTTCGGCACTTGCAGGTGCGTCCCATCGGGGCCCATGGATCTGTGAGGATCCAGTTTGCCTAAATGATCTCTAACCCAACCCTTCTCAACCAAGGTGAAGTCCCCCTTTCTCCAGATTTTCTCTCTCTCCTCTGGGGGCTGGCCTGAGGGCCAGCCTTAGCAGTAAAGACTGAAGCAAAGAAGGCATTCCATACGTTATGGAGCAGTTCATCCTGGAGGTCATCTCCAGGCATGTAGAGGACAAGAAGGTTATCAGAAGTAGTCAACATGGATTCACCAAGGGAAGATCATGCTTGACCAATCTGCTGGCCTTCTATGGTGGCGTGACTGGCTGGGTCAATGAAGGGACAGCTGTCTCCCATGACATCCTCACAGGCAAGCTAGGGAAGTGTGGGTTGGATGAGTGGACAGTGAGGAGGACAGAGAACTGGCTGAATGACAGAGCTCAGCAGGTCATGATCAGTGGAGCAGAGTCTGGCTGGAGGCCTGCCACTAGCGGTGCTCCCCAGGGCTCTGTGCTGGGTCCAGTCCTGTTCAACACATTCATCAATGACCTGGACGAAGGGACAGAGTGTAACCTCAGCCAGTTTGCTGATGATACCCAGCTGGGAGGAGTGGTTGATACACCACAAGGCTGTGCTGCCATCCAGCGAGACCTGGACAGGCTGGAGAGCTGGGCCGAGGGGAACCTCATGAAATTCAACAAGAGCAAGTGCAAGGTTGTGCCCCTGGGGAGGAACAACCCCAGGCACCAGTACAGGCTGGGGGCTGAACTGCTGGAAGGCAGCTCTGTTGAGAAGGACCTGGGAGTGCTGGGGGACAGCAAGGTGACCCTGAGCCAGCACTGGGCCCTTGAGGCCAAGGTGGCCAACGGTATCCTGGGGTGCATTAAAAGGAGTGTGGGCAGCAGGTCAAGAGAGGTTATCCTCCCCCTCTACTCTGCCCTAGTGAGACCACATTTAGGGTACTGTGTCCAGTTTTGGGCTCCCCAGTTTAAGAAGGACAAGGAACTGCTTGAGCAAGTCCAGCAGGGAGCTACGAAGATGATCAGGGGGCTGGAGCATCTCCCTTATGAGGAAAGGCTGAGAGACCTGGGTTTGTTCAGCGTGGACAAGACAAGACTGAGGGGGGATCTCATCAATACCTATAAATATCTAAAGGGTGGGTGTCAGGACGATGGGACTGGGCTCTTTTCAGTGGTGCCCCATGACAGGACAAGGGGCAGTGGGCACAAGCTGGAACATGGGAAGTACCACTTAAATATGAGAAAAAAACCCTTTCCTGTGCAGGTGCCAGAGCAGCGGCACAGGCTGCCCAGGGAGGCTGTGGGGTCCCTTCCCTGGAGACATTCACACCCCACCTGGACACATTCCTGTGCCCCCTGCTCTGGGTGTGCCTGCTCAAGCAGAGGGGTTGGACGAGATGATCTCCAGAGGTCCCTTCCAACCCCTGCCATTCTGCGATTCTGTGATTCTGTGAAAATTGTTTTTAAGTCTCAGATTCTGATCTTCTGCATCACGAGGAGCTGAGCAGCACTGAGATCTGCCTTCAGACAGGCAGGATCTGCCTGCAGCCCACAGCTCAAGCATAGCCCTTGATGGAGCTGTCACAGACCCCATCTGAGTCCTCTTCTCCCCCTGACACCCTGCAAAACCTGAGCCATCACCAGCAAATTTAGTACGGGTATCCCAAGGATGCAGACAGGCCTCCCAGACTGGCTGCATCACACCTCTAATGGCAAAAAGGACCATGGGATTGTGAACCTCCCTGTGCAATCCCACCACAGGGCTGTGACCAAGCTAGTGCTTCCAAGCTTGGTACAAACGTTGAGCCCTGCCGTTTTTCATCACACCAGCTATGCTGCAAAAGCTGAGCCTTAACAAGGGACCTTCCCAGCTTAAAACCCGCTGAGTATAGCTGACCCTGTAGCGACAAGCTCTGGGTGCAAGTGATGGAAAGAGAGAAAGGGGGAAATCTGGTGACCTTCCAGGCTTGGTGCCTTTTCAGCTCAACTGTGTGTGATGATGGGTGGATGAGGGGAATAACAGGCTTGTGAGTTTTAATTAAAGAATAAAAAAATCCCTGTTATTTGATCAAAGCAACAGGAAAGTTCTGCAAGGCATTTATTTATCTCTAAGTTAATCTGTTTTAAGGGTCTGAAAAACACGTTGCATCTGCAGTAATTTTTACTGGTTCTGGCCATATGAGCTTTGTCACTACACATGTCTGGAGCTCTTGAAAATACATTCAGTAAGCATGAACTAATCCTCACGCTAGCCCAGTGAGTGAGTGGGAGAATATCCCATAAAATGGCTCATACCCCAGGGACATGGTGGGTGCCTCTATTGTGCATTTTCTGCATATTCAACAACTATTTCTGCATATTCAACAAAATGAGGATTTGGGGGCTACCTATGCCCTTGTGGCTCTCTCATAACACCTGCACCATTTATAAGGCAAAGGACACAAATCACTAAATAGTATTTCCCCAGAGAAGGGTCACAGGGGCACAGACAAGAAAATGTAGTTTCTCCCATAGAAGCTCAAGAGAAGAAAACTTGTCTCCTGCCTTACAGAGCTGTGTTTGTCACCTGTCCCTGTTTCTTCTTACCACTAATGAAGTCAGGGTATCTAATCAAACTTGGTATGAATTCATTATGATTCATATCTTACCTAAAGGGACTGTCAGCATAAAGCAGCCTTTTAAAAATTGAGTTCTTTGAAATACTGATACATATAAATGTTACTCAATAAAGATCACTCTTCTAAAGTTATTACCCATATTAATTACAATATTATTTCTTTCTCTCCCCCTCCTGCTTGCTCTAAAGTGCTAGCAGAGCTATGAGAAGGTGAAGTGCTTTTTAACTCTGGATTGCAAACCATCAACACAGCTGCAGGTTCATTTCTAGTTGCAGATGCTTTCTGGCTAATGAAGAAGAAATGCAGTTTGGCTTTGATGTTTTAAAGAGTTTATGGGCCTGACTGTTGGAGGGGGGAAAAGAAAAACATTTTATTTGTACTTTGGGCAAATTAATTTTTGAAATGGCTGAAAGGCAGACAATGAGCCTTGCACTATCATGCTGCAGAGCTGCTTTTGAGATTGAAGCTAAATGTAAAGACTTCTTGGACAGGAGCCTGAAGTGCTCCCCGGAGAATAATTGTGCAACAGCAGAGGGATGAAGTAGATGCTGAAATAAATCTTTTTTGCCATTACTGTCTATGATTCTAAAGTTATTAGAGTGCTACTAAGGACATGATAGCAGGAACTCTCATAAGACTTGCAAGAAAAAAAAAAAAAACAGCAAAAAACCAGCAGCTGTAAAAGCGAAAGGCACTGCCAGGCTTGCTGGCACACAGTGCAGTTCAGGAAATATAGCAATTCTATGAACTTTTAGAATTTCTCCAAACCACTGGAAGAAGGACAGAACAACCAAGTGACAGTCTGCAAAGAGGGAAAAGGCTTGGGAGCCGCCATCAGAGTGCCTCTCAAGGTAGGAACCAGAAGCAACTGAGGTGGTGGAAAACAAATCTCCTGCCTAGAAGACAAAATCACCCAACGTGCTTGTGAAGGACAGGACGCCCCTAGCCTGCTTGCTCCAGTTCATGTCATATTTTCAGTGATCAGAGCAGGTGGATGGAAAATTACCCATTGCCTCGAGGGAACTGAGTGTCTCCAGATGGCAAGGGGAGGAGGCAGGGGCAAGGAGAGTGTCCCAGCTCAGAGCTCAAGTCCTGCAGCTCCACAGGGAAACTGTGAGGGAGGTGCGAGGGGCAGGAGCAGTAAGGAAATAGAAAGCACGACCAAGGACTTTGTGTAGTTTGCTGAAGCTCAGAAAGTCCCTGAGTGAGCTGACACCTTGCTTCCAGACATGCCACAAAGCAGCAGAGATGTAAGAGCCTTTTTTAATTGCCTGGTGCTCATAGTCTAACTAAACTTGCATTCAGGAGACCTTTTGGGTAATTTTGGTGAGCTTGTTATAGGAAAACAGTTTGAGGCTGCTCTGAAGGCCTATGCTCTCTCTCTGGCTCCTTTAGGAACCCCATTCAGCATGCACCAGGGCATCTTGGTGTCACCTTCCTTCCTTATGATAGGTAAAGTAATCAAAAAGATGGGATAAATCTTGATTTTTCAGAGGTAAGAAGAGGTCAATTACAGGCAACAGTGTACAATAAGTGAGAAGGAAAATCTCAGGAAAGAAAGTTATGGCAAAGGGATACAAGGAAGCATGTGGAGAAAAGAGCAGAAGAGAGGGAGTGGAGCCACGCTCAGAGCTCATGAGGCACAAACCCATAGAAAGCTGTGAAAAATAGATAAGTGGCTTTTGAGAATCTTGGATAGGAAGGTGGTATCTGTGGAATTGAATAGGATCCTATCACCCGAATTTCTTGAATAAAAGTCACCCAGATGTCATATGTTTTCTGGACATGAGGATCATCAAGCATATTGACAGTTGCAAAAAACCTGGCATGGTATTTCCCTTAAATAGTCTTGCCACGCTCTGAAAAACAACCATGAACAACCTTTCATGTGATTTGGGGTTTTTGAAGGTGGTAGTGCGGAAATTTCTCCACCCACAAGCACAGCATCAAATCTTGCTCAGTGTATTACCGTCATCCTAAAACACATCTTTAATGTGGGGGCTTCACAGTATATTAAAACAGCACATGGCATCAGCTCTGGAGAAGCCTGTATGACAACATGCACATGAACTTTGTAATGTGAAGTAGAAAATAAGAGGCAACAGAGGGAAAAGTTAGTGCTGTGAGCTGCCCAGCCAAAGCAGGACATACTGTGGCTTTGAGATTTGTGCTATAATATCTTGCATGGCTTTGGAAAGGTCACACATAGAGGGAAAACTGGTTAGTAGCTAAACGCTGCAGGAAGTGCACAGGAGAAAACAAGTAGACAGGGAGGGATGGAGGCCTTTCTGTAAAGGTCCCAGGGATTTGGGAGAGAGGCAGGCACCTACAAATGGCACCTGGCACAAAACCAGGAAAACCTCTTTGAAGGTCAAAACAATTTTCCTGTTCCTGAAGCAATGCAGAAGGGATTTGCGGGAAGAAGACATGCCTTTTGGTGAATGTGGTGGTTTCTGCTTGCATTTGATGTGGTCAGAGGATCAGAACAACACCAAATGTGGACTGAGATATGAAGCACAGGTTTCCTGACTTCAGGGTGGTTTCCAGAGCAGGTGATGTGATACCCGGCTCTGTGTCCAGAGTGACATAGCCAGCATAAAACAAACACTCCTTACAAAGAGACAAAGGGGAGAAGGTATTGAAAGTGGGGATGAAAACTGAACTTATAAAATACTATGAAAAAATGCAAAGCCCTGTAAATGGGATGGCCAATCAGGGACAATTTCAACTTTAAATTTTTTTCAGTACTACATTTAGTTATAGTTTCCTCAATTCACTTGGCCGTGGCACAGTAAGTCAAGCGGCAAAAGGAAAGGAGCGACTCTGCTGGGGCTCATCCCAGGTCTGCCTGGTGATTACAGCTTGCACTTTCCTTTGAGGAGTTCCCAATCCTCCCTCATCAGTCATCAGCCATCAATGGCTTTCACTGGATCCCAGAAAATCCGAGCAATTCTCAGAGATGGGCAGAAGCCCTAAAGATGTGCTGCAGAGCTCATGTCTGACTCAAATCCCTTTGAATTTTAAGAGGAAATGAAGTGTATTCCAGGCTGACCTTTCAAATCTATCTATAGTACTTTGATGTTGCTAGACGAACATCTGAGTACCTTCCAAATTTAACAGTTTTAGCTGTCAGCTACCTTTCCAAAACAGGAAAGTTCTGCTCTCCTGTAACTGAGCTAAGAGCCCTCAACTCCTTTTAGAGACAATACAGAGAAACAATATTATTCAGTGATTCATCTGACCTATTTTAAACATCAACTTCAGGGAAACTTGAATCGTGACTTACAAAATGGCTTCTCCTCTCCATTGACTGTGAAGAAGTATTTATCACATCATAGACATCTGCATTTACTCAGCCCAAATTGTACCCAGAGAGCTAAAGCCCAGACTAATTCTCTTTATTTCATTTGAGTTTGACATTTAAATGTCTTCCAAATCTGCACATGGTTACACACACAGGGGAAGTAAATCCAGGTCTGAATTGCAATCTAACCTCTGACCACTGGATTATCTTCCTTTTGCGTCTTGTGTAAAGTAAGAAATGGTTTGGTTTTAGCTTCTCTTTCAGTTACAACTGAATTCTCCGAACAGGATAATATGGTTTGAGTTCTTCTGTTCAACAGAGCATAAATATCCCCAGAAGGTCAAATCTCAGTGTTTCCTCCATGTTAGAATTCTAGTTCAGAATTAAATTATCTGATAATTTAAAACTTAACCTTAACTCTAATTTGTCTCAAATTTACACCACACCAACTCTGTCTATAATCACATCTGTCCGGATTATTTTGCTTCATATATTTACATTTGAATCTTGTCAGAAAGTTCTAGAGCTGTTTGAGTTGTCGTTCTCTGCCATAGGTTAGATGAAGTTGTACAATAGGGTCAAAATGGTTTATAGGATTTCTTTGTAGTGATATTATTCAGCTATTAAAGTTTTCAGTAAACTTCTCTTCTAACTCAACTAAAACAGTGTATGTCCTGGGGAAAACAGTCATCTTGCTTTTCTTTTCCCTTCATATCTCTTCTCTTCCGTGCCAATTTCTCTGCCCATTTCTACTAGACCTTTTCTCCTTTACTGGGGAGGTGGAAAGGGGGTTTCCACCCACTTCTACCTATAAATGAACCACAATTCCCATAACAAAGAAACCAATGTCCAGTCCATCTTCCACACCCTTTTTGCTGCCCTACCATTTCCTATTCAGTCATCCAACTCCATATGCAGCTCTTCCTGGCACTGAACAGCTCTAGAACTCTTGAGCTCTCCTGTCTCAGATCCTCTGCTCCTTAACTCCTGGCAGCTCTCAACTACAAGTCTCAGAGCTCTCTGACTCTGCCTGTTATTGAGGTTCCCTACTACTTTCCTTTACAAGATCCTGGTTAAAGGTCCTGAGATCTTGGCAAACTCAAGCTGTAAGGTGGTGATGTTCCTCATGTTCAGCTTTCTGCTGATATATTCTTGGAAACCTCACTGATTCCTGGGTTGAAACAAGGAGATGAAAGGTATTGTTGCACAGGTTAAAAAAAATAAAAAAGCAACATTTTGGGTCAAAAGAGGCTGTTCAAGTGCTGCTGGATTTGGAAGAGGAGCTTATATTTTAGCAGACCAGGTGATTCCAGCAAACTTTGGTTCCAGCACCAGCCACAGCTCTTCATTGACTGGAACCAAGGTTTGGGACTTGGTATCTGCTCTCCTCTGGGTGACCCAGACTCCCAGGATCATCAACAAAGAAGCATTTGAATTCAACATCGAAATGTTTAAAATAGGAGTAGGAAAAGGCAAAGGATCAGCAGGCAGCTGGAAAACTGGGATTAGGAAGGAGTAGAAGATGGGCAGAGAAGCTGAGAAGGATCTAAATTTTTATATGAGACTGTGATCTGGGGCATCTGGTTTGGGACAGGTAATAAAAGATACATATTTGGAATCAAAGCAGATGTGACATAGGGGCTGACGAAGGGAACACATGGCAAGGCTATCCTCATCTCCTATCTCCGTGGGAGCCAGCTCAGCCCACCGGTGACAGGAACCAGCCCAGGTGCAGAAGTGAGCTTAAAAAGAGGAAGAAAAGCCAGGAAAGAGGTAACTAGCTGTGGAACGAGATGGACTGAGAAGCCTTGTGAGTGAGCCTGGGAGAAAGAAGATTTTGCATTCACTGTCTTCTCCAGGTTTTCTTAATGTTTCATATGAGTAAGGGAGGAATATCTCCCACTGAAATAATGCAAGTGTGGAGACGGGTTCTGGTTTGGCACTTCCACAGCAAATCTGTGTACCATGGCCTCAAGATTTTAATCTCTAATGCTTTCTTTTTTTCTGGCTGGATGGGTTTTTTACTGATTTATAGACCGGCTCCTCTCTATAGCAGACAGGCTGTCTCCAGGCAGAGGCCCATTCTCACCAGGTTCCTGGTCTAGCACATTTATAGGCATCTCTTGACTTTGACCTTACTAGAAAAACTTCTTGGTGTTTGGACGTTCATCCGTCAGGGGAAAGGGCTGAAAGTCACCTATCACCTTGTGGATAGACATGGTCTCGCAGCTGGACCCTGCACAACATAAATCCCATGCAGTTTTAGAGACCAGGGTCTTGCTTCCAACTTGCTGGTACCCAGACCACACAGCAACCACTGGATATTTCAATTTTTGACATACAGACCATCCTTGGGCTTGACGCTGTGTTTTACACAAAACTATTATTTTGTTTGTGAGAAGGTTGCTCCCTTATAATTTCTGTCTTCTTGAGAATGGATTGCATCCAAACATGTTCTTTTCTTCCTTCCCTTCCTAGGCTGGGCTTGCTTATGCCCATTGGTATTTGAGGAGTTGTTCAACACTCCAAAAGAAGAGCCAGCTTTGTTTCCAAGCGCCTATTACTCACCTTCTTTATCTCTTAACTAAAAGCTTTAATGGATCTGTTCCGCTAGAGCATTTGAGGTTGGAGGCTATGAAGAACTTCAAAGGTATTTAACAGCAGCTTTATCACTGATTTTGTAAAGAGACCACATAGTTGGATTAAAAGTAAACTGCTCAGAATACTGCATGGAACTCTGCCGATCTATTTTTACTGCATCACAAATAAAGCTGAGCAGAGGGGGAAATCCCACTGACTAAACAGGACACGCAGGGAAGGATGGAGCATGTCTCCATCCTGTATTACCCAGGTACTCATTAACTCTCTGATAACCAGTTTAGACAACACAAAGTGGAATGCCTCCAGCACCAGATGGTAGTGATGAGGAAGAAAGAGGAGTGTAGCAGACAAGATAAAACTTGGCAGGAAAATACACAGAGGAATTTCTGTTTGTTAGGGCAGAGATTGGAATCTGAGAGTCCTAAGTTTAACCATTCCTTTGTTGTCAGGAAGTGTCTGAGAAGCATAAGGGCAAAGATAACTCCCACCCCTGGCCTCATAGCTGGCCCACCCTCAAAAAACCCAACTATGTTGTGATAGAGTTTCTGACTTGGCTCAAATGATGGAGGGTCTGTGGTGTAAGACCATGGTCCACATATGCTGCTGACCAGTGTGGGTACCAGGTGGATCACAGAATCATAGAATCACAGAATGGTCTGGGTTGGAAGGGACCTTTAGAGGCCACCTACCCCAACCCCCCCTGCAGTGAGCAGGGACACCCTCATCTAGGTCAGGTTGCTCAGAGCCCCGGCCAGCCTGACCTGGAATGTGTCCAGGGATGGGGCATCGACCACCTCTCTGGGCAACCTGGGCCAGTGCTTCGCCACCCTCATTGTAAAAAATATTTTCCTTATATCCAGTCTAAATCTACCCTCCTTTAGTTTAAAACCATCACCCCTTGTCCTGTCACTACAGGCCTTGCTAAAGGATCCCTGTAGAACAGTTTAAGTTTGCAATCTCCAAACTATTCCAAAGTTCAGAAACGTGGGCATCCTCCTGGCCCATGAAGTCTAAATTCAAGGTTGATGTACATTAATAAAACTTGTAAATTGAACAGTACCACGCGCCTTCTCCAGTGTGTCCAAGAACATTACAATACAGCCTCATCCTTTGCCACAAAGAACATTCCTCTTTTTTTTCAATAAACAAAAGGCAAACTTAGGCACTACTAGTGCAAAGGGTTTATTCTTTAGAAATGTTCAGTTACCTTCAATATCTTTCTGGATGTATGAAAGTGAGACAGCACAATGAGGAAAATATTTTTCCAAACTAATGAAAAGTCTCTCTTTGAGAGAAGCAAAAGAATTTTATTGACAAGGATCCCATACAGGCTTTCATAGACTCGCTGTGTAGATAGACAGATATTTTTGGAATGCGTCTCCTGATGAGATATCAGGACTGTTATTAACTCTGTCTGTCATTTTTATTGAAAGCCCAACAAATTGCATATAGCTTATGAAGAACAAATTTAAAACTTCAGTGGCAAGTAGCGTAAGAACCCCTAAGATCAAAGCAAGCCATGCTTTCTCTTTTACATGACTTTTAATATACCATGTTCTGCCTTAGTAAGAACATTTAGTAGGTACATATCATGCACTAAGCATCAAAAACATGTGCAGAACTCAGAAATTGAAGACTTTGATTTTCGTGTTTATTAAAGAATACTGTAGCAATGGTACTTAGTCTCCTGTGAAGCTTTGTGAGACGTGAAGCCACCATTTGTATTAAATTCAGAGGGATTCATTAAATCCTGCAGCCTCTTCCCATTTCACCTTCAACCTACGGCTCCTTCACAAAAGCAAGTGTTCATTGCTGGACTTATGGTTTCCTATGGCTTGTCCCTTCAGCAACAGGATTTCTGGAAAAATAATGCAAGTGACGACAGTGAAGGCACCAGTGTTTGGTACAAACATATCAAAAAGTCTCCCTACGCATCCGTCCAGAGGCTACAGTCCTCCCTGTATCACCAGGGAAGACATTATTATGGAAATCTGGGAGCAGCTAACAGAGAAGAGCAAAACAAACCAAAATCCAAACCCAAATAACCCAAAAAGGAGCTACAGAAGTACCTTAGTCAAACCTAAGAGTGATCAAACAGGATTTGCTCAGGTCAGATGGGTACATGACTCTGGCTGTTGCACTGCAATGGTGCTGGGAACCACAAATCCCAGCTCAGAGCCAAGCAGCCAGGACTACCCAGGCTGCTCCTGCTGCCTTGAGGCTGGGGAAATAGGGGTCCTGGCAGCTCCCAGCTCATGCCAGGCCACCCCGAGTGTTGTAGATCCCTCCGAGGCTTGGCAGAGGCAAGGTCGTGATGCAGAAAACCACGCCCCTTTCACCAGTGGCAGCTCCGAAACAGTGGGATTGCATGACCTAGCACCAATGATATTCATAACTTTGATTCCTGATTTAACTCTTGCATTCAAATATGCAAAACATTTCATACCCCAGACAGAGGATTTCGACTAAAGCCTTCCATAAACCGACTTCACAGACTGTTTTTATAATCTTTCCGGACTGAAAGAGTCAAAACTAGGAGAAAGAGGGCAACACTATTTTTTATGCGGCAAAAGAAAAGATTCTTCTATTTCCAGATGTCTCACAGCCCTTTCAAGTGCAGAGGAACATATATGACAGCAGATTTTATGATTGATTCTTGGCTTCAGAATCACATCAAAATTGCATTTTATCTGACATCAGAAGAATGAGCTGTTTTATAATCATGATGATGCTAAAGATCTTGCGTCTGCTCAGATTAGCAGCAATGCAAATGCGGCAGCTACAGAGAATAAAAAAATCACAGTTGTGTCCTTAGGCTTTATCAGCTTCTAAACAATCAGCTACATGAAGAAAGAGAACCAATACAGTGTTTATGTTCTGGATTAAAGCTTAATAAAAATGAATGTATACAACTTTTCCTAAGCTTGAAACCTAAATAATTTTGAGATTTTTTCCCCTAAGACCGCCAATAATTTTGATAATATTACATTAAAAGCTATGCCCCAAAACTGTAATCTTAATTGAAGTATTTCTTTCTGGTGAACGTTAAAGATCAAAGTGAGTGTGATGACATAGGCCATCTATTTTGCACATAATTTATTGCAGGTTCTTAGCATTGCTCAAGCAACAATTTAATCTATAATAATCGGTTTTGGTGGACCTCGTCTAACTGGATTTCAGCAAAGCGGTTGAAATGGTGCCATGTAGGGAATTATTAGCAAAAGGGTCTGGCTGAAGCAGAGACAAAAGGTGCTGAAAGGGGAACCATCAGGGTAGAGGGAGCATAGTTTCTCAAGCATCACTCTTAGCCAGTGTTAACTAAATATACGCATCAGCAACCTTTGCACAAGAAGGAGCACATTAATGAAATTTGCTGATGACACAAAGCTGGGAAGAGCAGCAGAACATCTCACAGGAAGAACTCAGGGAGCTGGTTACTGAGAAATACCCTAAAGATATTTCATTACACAAAGCTTAAGATGATGCACTTAAAAGGGGATTGTGTTTCCTGAATGAGGTCTGGTGGAAACAAGGAGACAGAAAGTCTGCTTTTATGGTTAAGCCTGGGAAATGTGAATTTCAAATGCAGATGTCTACACAGTACCTACAAGCTTGGACCCAGCCCAGGCAGTTAAGGTTTTTAGCACTGGCAACAACAGCAGTGGCCACAGGTATTTCGAAAAAATATGAGTATTCCTGGCTACCCGTTTGTAAACAGTTATGTCATTAGTACTGTGAACTGAACACGTCTCACTATTCTTCTTGTTAAATAATTACTTCCTGCAGGTGGCAGGTATGGAGCAGTTTATCCATAATAGTAGCCAGAGACATCTCTGAGCATGGGGAGGGGTCCTGCAGAGCAAAGCTGCTCTCCTTCTACCTGCAGAGCTCACTCCGCCTAACCCTTTATTTCAGGGAAAACACATTTCAGAGTTATCCGTACATCTGATGTGTCCCAGTGTGAAGGGCTGCTTTTCCCCCACCCACACACTCTGGGAGAGTCTTTCCTGCCCTTTCATTGCCCACAATGGTCTCTCAGAAGGGCTGGCTGGAGAGAAGTGCTCCCACACGACTGGTGACATTTAAGCCGTGTGGCAGATCCCTTTGCGCACGGATCCTGCTCCCACCCAACACAACGGAGACTTTGGTGGGTGCAGGATGAAGCCCAGTGTGACATTTTCTTCCACCCCACGCTTCTTTGCTGACTGAAGCTTTTGTGAGACAGCCGAGGTCAGAAAGCCCCTGTCGTTCCACCTGTTCCTGTAGCCTCTGGTCCCACAGTTGGTTGAACCTGCGGCGCAGTGACACAAACCTCCTCACGTGCTCCTTTCCCTACCAACAACAAAACAAGCCCCTGTGTGCTCCATTCAGAATGAACAAGACTGCAATGAATTCAGGTAAAACACAACTTTTGGACACGAGACTTTTGATGAATGCTGTTGATAAGCCATGATATCATCTTCCAAGCAGGGACACCGTCGTCCTTCCCATGGGGACCAGAACTCCACCACAGGAGAAGTTAACTGAAGCAGGGTTTGGCTGGAAATTCATTAGAAAAATACTTTTATAGCAATTCACAGAAATCGAAGCGCTGTTGAGCATCCTGACTTCAAACAAGTTTTTATCAGAAAGGTTTCTTTGAGCCAGGTGGAAATTTTTGCTCAAAACCAAAGCAAGTGCCACTTGCACAAATGATCAGAACAGCCAAGCCAATGGGCAGGCACCCTCTTTGCAGCAGGGAAGTGCAAACATACCAGTTGAATCGGTCTTCTGAAGTGCACCTTATCCCCTCCTTTTTTAAGGATCTCCATTCTTTTTCGTCAGGGGAACTTTTCTTTTCCAAGGATGGGCATGAACAGAAAAAGAAGGATGGAGGCAGTGGGAAAATACCAAAAAGGAACTGTTTTCTAGCTAGCTTAGGTCTAAACTCATCTAAATTACCCCATCTAAACCTACCCCTTTCTGTATGATGGCACATATGGTTCCACTTCAGTTCAGAAGTGGGACTTTACGTTAGACAACCCTTTAATGAACTTCTTCAGATAGGAACATTTTTGTTGTCTTCTGACCTGCCCATAGCAGTAAATACATCTGGCTTCACAGGTAAGGGGATGCAAAAAACCATAATCTAAATCACCATTAAATTAACTTCTTCATGCATGTAACCTGTGGAAAATCACAAAATCTATGATAATGTGGCATAAAATAGTTATAGGAAACTGTTTATGATAAGCTGGAAAAATTTATTATACCTTATTACTGCTGTCACTCCAATAAGAGCCAACAACCTTCATACTCCCATCACATGTCAACGTTTCATGAACACGTTCTTTGTATTGGAGTTGGCCAGGCCTGCCAGAAAAATACTCTCACCTCACCAAATTGGCATGAATGGTGATTTCCAAAACTGAAACAAGTGCAAATGAGCAAATGTCAGTTAACATGTGTCAGGTATTTTCATTAAATGTGCTATTTAAATGGAGTATTTTATATCATGATCATTTGCTTGGTAAAGAAATGGAAGTGTTTAACTTCTTGTAGATCTCTGCTGATGCCTATTTATCTTTTAAAGGGAATTAATTGTAAAAAAAATAAACATTGTCCATAAAATGTTTGCAGATGAACATTCCTTGTCTCCCCTTGAGCCACAATCCCTTAATTACTGTTAGAGATCTTTAGATAAAAAACAGTATGAGCCTGCTTCATGACTCAGTCTATTTCCATTTAGTTCAAAATCAATCCACACACAAAGCACCACTGATATTTTTGTCTTGGGAATAATCAGTGTTGCTAATAGTGTTTGGGGCATGCTAAGACGTTTCTCTTCTCTTGTTTAATCATTTACCTATAAAAGCCCACGCTACCTTTAACAGCAGGCACAATGCACATGCAACCTAATAGTCACTGTGTGAGACAGGGAAAAACACCTTTTGGGTGGAAAAGATCAAATTCCTAACTCCAATGTCACTGATTTACACTTTTCCCGTGTACCTATAGATAAGACACAGTCTAAACTTCTTGTATGTGCTGCACACTGGCTTCAGATTTGGTATTTACACATTCGTTTTAAGAGGCTTAATTTACTCCAGCTCATTAGTTTTTCTTCCCTACCTAGTAGAACAGGGAAAGGAAACAAACAGTATTACTCAGAAAAACTCTACACACATGCACATCCATACCTGTGCATACCTACACAGCAACCGATCCACTAGGAATCTTGCTCCTGTGATACAAATCATATTGCCCTTTCACTCTTTGCTGCGCTTCTCTATCCACGCTTCCTTTTTATTCCAGAAAAGCAAAGAAGTTTTTACCCGCCCATCCTCATACTTTATCCACTCTTTGAAAGCTTCCCTTCTCAAGGCCTGCACACATTGCGTTGGCACGCTACCAAAACCCGCTAACAAATGGCAGATTAAGTGAAAACACGGAAAAGAATTTCAAGCATGTATTATACTTGCTTGGAGTTCAGCGTGCAACTTTAAGACGAGGGCTGCCCTCTAAACAGGCAGGCCTGGGAATTCAGTGGCAAAACAATTACAGATGCAAGGAAAATACCTTTCCTCTGAGAAAGAGACTTGATGTTATTCTGCAGTCTTCAGTAGGCTAAGTCCAGTGCGTGCTCTGGAAGAGCTCGGCATGGTCTGTGCTTTCTCAAGGCCTCAGTTTCCATCTCCAGCACTGTTCTCTGAGGGAGTTGTATCATATTAACTAGGTTTTTTTTATCTTATGTCAGCCTCTTAAAGTTGCAGGAGCAGAAGAATGTAATCCTTTCCATGCACAACCAAAACAGCCCCCCTGCACCCATCTGCTGTTCTGTCTTGAGGTACGAGAATAATGAGGCACTCGCTTCAGTTCTGCAGATTATCAGCAGTCATGGTCAGCTGGGGAATGAAATTTCTTGTGTCGTGCCTGCATATAGTTTAGTTACTTGTGTTTCTTTGAGGAACTATGTTGGCTGCACGGCTACCTTTCTCACAGTTTAAAGGTCTGATTTTAGAAAAGCCCTGTTTGCAGCATGAAAGCAAATATATGCAGAATGCAGTTTCCAAACCTGCCTAGCAATGGCCCAACCCCACTCTGAATAAATATGCTGGCAAAATCACCACCAAGTCAGGTGGGTGCAGGTGAAACAACGTTGAGCTTTAGCACAATTCTGCCCATGTTATCTGAGGTTTCCTTTTCTTTCCAAAAGCAATCTGGAATGTTTGCATAGGGTGTACAGTAGAAGGAGACTCTCCCACCCCTGATTACACTAAACTTGCTGCATACTTCTTTTTTTTTAAAAACAAAACAAAACAAAACAAAACAAAACTTGCTCACATTGCTCTAGCTCATTTGCCCTCCGCACGACTCCACTCTGCCAGTCATCCCAGGAGAATAAAAGATCTCAGCCTACAGCCCAATGAAGCAGTTGAGGGCACAGGACCAGTGGATGGGAAATACGTCCCATAAGCCAGGACTGAAGTTCTCAAGCCCACATGACGTTGCATGCACCTCCAGAAATCAGGAAAGGTGTATGGACAGCAATTCCCAAATCAAAAAGTAAAATGTTTTGCACTCCAGTGTTCCTCAGAAACCTGTGGGTCTCACTGTTTGCTTCAGAGGAACATTTTTCTTAATGCATCAACTAAAAGAAAGAGAAGATGGACCTGATTTATGACCTTATACTGACTGGTTCAAATTCCTCAACAGTTTATCGACCCTAAAGTTAATAAAAAAAATGTGACTCTTCAGTCTAATAGGTTATTTTCAGTTTTAACTAATCTGAGCTCATGACTGGCTTTGGAACTGCAACAATTATATGAACACTAAGATTGACTATTGCTGCCCAAAGACACAGAGCCTATTGGAAAAAAAAAATTAAATCACTTCTATAACAGCTGGGGACAAAAGAAAAGTGAAGGAAAATAAACAGCGTTGAGTCTATTAATGTATCTGTTCTGTATCTGAATGTCCTTCCAAATGAGTAACTGAAATGAGACTGAAAGTGCAACCCAAGTACAGTACAAATACAAGATTGTCTGCATTGAAATTCCATAACTTTTCTTTATTCACTGTGATACATTCAAAGTGCTCCAGATAACAGCCATAAAGTAAAGGAAATTAAAATAAAAAGGCGGAAAAAGACCATCAGATACATATGGTGATTATTCATATTTCAAAGCATTAGTAACTGCTTGTATCTGAGTGCACCAAAAGCCCACATGAGGGTCCATGTTTTTGTACGCTGCACCTATAAAAATAATAATCACAGGCAGCTCTAGCAAAAAATGTTTTTCAGAACTAGAGCCAAAGCCATCACAAAGATAAAGCACCATCAGGCATATGTTTACAAATGCCATAGTAATTAGTAGAGTGTAAGAAAGGCTTAGCTGAATTAACGTTTTCCTTGTATAGCACAGGGAAGCTCTGCTTAGATTCATTCCTTCCCAGCTCTGCCGTTTCACACCAGGGACTTGCATTTGCCCCAAAACACCAAGCACCACAGGCAACTTGGTGAGCTTAAGGAGACAGTGAGAGATGGATGGAAGAGAAACTGGAACTGGAGCCAGCGTCTAGCCTCCTATTTAAAAAAATAATATTGGCATGGCAGCATCTACTTAACCACATTACTATAATACAGTGGCACAACCCACCTAAGAAACACCGTACAGACCTCATTGACCGGGCTACAAGTATTTGGCTGGACTGATTTTACCTATGAAAGACAGTTATTGTTCCAAACTACAGTTCTGCTATAGTAAAAATATAAGCCACTGTTACCTGTAAGAGACAGCAGAGCATCACTTCATAGCGAACTCAGATTGCACTGTATAACGTGGCTCTATTCCAGCTGCAATATTACTGAACTGTGCATGTGACGAGAATTATTTGTAACTCAACAATTTGATGGGGAGGAGGATTCCTACCCCAAAAAACACAAGAAACAAATCAAGATGCTGTACAAATTACGCTGTCAAAGGGATTCGACAGAGAGACACTTACAAATCTAGGGTCACTCTACCTGGTGTATTTTTAGGTAGAACAGCATGGATCTTCAACAACAGGGGGAGAACTCAGTAGAACCCGTGTCCTGCTCTCCCCTTTGCCTGCTTTGTAGGCAGCAATTCAGATGGCCGGCATGACCCAAGACAGGCTTCTCCTCTGAAAATCTGAGTTGCTGACACCAGATTTTCCTAAAAAGATCTAAGTAGGTCATAACAGAAGACAAGCCTCTGTCCCCATACGCCTTCTATAATAGTGTATCCATAGGGGTCCTGCTAGGTGTAAGGCTATGCCCCAACTGCTATAAAGATTTAAGCCCATGTATGATTTGTGTTTCCCAAAGCAGGATGCAATGGCACTGCTCATATGACCAACGTCATCTTCACAGTCAAGTCTGTTGCAAACTTCAAGGTCTGTCTGCTCAAAAAGCATTTTTCTTAACTATGTTACTAATAAAGTCTCAAATCACTCAGGCTGAAAGGAGGTTAGAAGTGTTATGCAGTTAGTTACCCTTCACGCTATTTGTGTGGCATTCATCTCCCACAGCTCACGCCTTGCCCTTTTCACACTCCCTTTCTCATGCAGGAACACAAAGCTGTAATGTTTGGGTTGCAAACACCATTAAATGCCCCTCTTCAGCCCCCAACAGCATGGAAATATTTTCTTTTAGAAGTTCAGATCGAAGCATTTCTACTAATCCTAGGATTTATTAAAACAAACACTGTAGGCATGAGATAGTCAACAGCGTCCCTTTTACAAGATTCTTTGGAGACAGTTCCGGTTTTGTACTGTTTACTGATCTGCCCCTAATTAATCTTCAGTTGCTCAGCTGCAAATTCAGCAAGGCCACCTGCTCCTTCCCCACCCAGCAGATGTTCCTTTCTCCCCAGTTTCGAGCTGTAATGACAGCACCACACAGCCCCTCTCCTGAGAACAAGGTGGCTTGCTTGAAAAGCTATATATGACTTCCCAATGTTACAAGATCCTATCACACATATTTGCAGCACAAGTCTAGCCTTTCTCAGACGAGTAATTAAAACCAGTCATCAAGTGCTTTCAAGGAGTTTCATTGTCTTTATCCTTCCCTGCAGTCAAGGTAGTTGCCTTTGATCCAGTAACAGATCTGTGCGTATTTGAGGGGTGTGATGCGAACAGCTACATTGAAATCCTGTGGCGTGCCATTCATGTCCACCCACTGATGGCCTGAAAATATTCCAATAATTTTACGCTCCCATTTGTGATTCTGCCTCTTCCACATCCTCACGTACACCCCAGATCCACTTGCACCCGGCTGGGCATCGCACTGCTGGTACAACAGGTCATACGTTTCATCTTTGACATCACAGAAACGGTAAACCAGGTTTCCCGGACGATCGTTGTCATAACCAGAGAAGTGAATCCTCCCTCCAGGCAAGTGTCTGGCTGGTGGGCTCACACCTATCTTCATAAACTTTCTTTTATGAGGCTTCTTGAGCTCCAGCAGGGCATAGTCATAATCCATGCCAATGTCATTGGCATTGCCTTTGATCCATCCTTTGGGGACATGCGTCCGTTTCACTCGGATCCACTGGAATTTCATTTTCTCAGGCATTGCTGAGTTGGTGATATTGGCCCCTTTGCTGCCATCTTTCAGCTTGGGCTTTAGGAACCCCACCCGCAGTTTCTGAGCTCCTTTGACGTAACTCTTGCCATCATGGATACAATGAGCAGCAGTAAGAACGTGCTTTTCAGCCACTAGTGTCCCCGTGCAACCTGTAGATAGCTTCACCGATGTGGAAAATGGGTAATTCAATAAGAAGTCTTTCCCAAAAATGCTAAACCTGCTGTCATAGCCATAGATCTGCCTCTTAGTTCGAGATTTGCCTTGAGACCCATCACCGCTGTTGCTCAGAATATATATGCCCACTTCAGTTTCAGTGAGGCTACCATTAGCATATAAGGTTTCATAGGACAGGTAGTTCTTCACTTCTTCATAAGTTGGCAGCGGAGAACTTTTGTGGCATGCTGGGCCACAGGGAGATACTACTTCCAGTCTGGCTTCAGCATCAAACTGCGGTTTGTCCAAGTTAAGGGTAGACTGTGGCAGGATAACTGGAACTCTGTAAGATGGCCAAGTTGGCTTCCAGTGAGAACTGGAGGGCATCACCTCTTTAGCGGCACACAGAAGGAGGATTAAAGTGGACAAGCCTGCCATTCTGAATGCCGGTCTGTGGAAAGCAAAAGGAAGTCCAGTTACTCACCCAAATATGTTGCAAGATTAATCTACCTTGCTAAGTATTAGCTTGCATTAACATAATGCAATAAGCGTAATACAATAAGAAGGGTCAAGTGATTTGAATGGAGCCAACTATCATTAAGCTCTTCAGGCTTCTCAGCATTAAACTAATACCTTAACATGTATCCTGAAACAAAAGTCCCAGGTTAACACTGAAACACAGGGCATTTAACCATTAGATGTGCTGACCCACCAACTCCCCGTTGACATCAGTGGGAAGTCTTCACACAGCGTTAAGTATTTGTCTTCACATGGTGTAAAGAACACTGAGCCTCTGTGTAAATTCCTGCATTCAGAAACCATAGCTCCTGCAAAGAGTAAATGTGTCTTACTTCAGCTAGATTAAAGCTTTCTTTGAAAGCTCCCACCTACTCTCTGACTCTGCTGACAGAGGTCCTTAAATCACCTCACACCGTTTGCCGCCTTAGCCAGAGACATCAAGCATCGGTAGAACAGGCAGGTGGACAAGAAGGTAACCTGAACAGGAGCTGGGCTGCGGAACATGACTGCACGGGAGACTCACTTCCCCTGGCGACTCGTACCAGAGGAAGGTTTCTGCTCCACGTGGCATTCGCTGTCCCCTAGGCTTATGCGAGAAAGGGTGATACCATTACACGAGGGCAGCTAATGAAGTAAGTTTACAATTCTTCAGGGAATTTTCAGTTAACATACTGGCTTTATAAACTCAGTTAATTAGAAATGCAAACCAACCCCCTCTGAGCAGAGGGAGGCAAATGGGACTGTAAATGTGTTTATGAACCACAGGCAGAGCACCTCAGACTGCAGAAAACAGCGTGCACTAGTACTGTGTCAAGAAAATGTGTAACTTTAGTTTATTTGAAAATTAGCCATGCAGCTGGATCGCTGCAGGAGGCGTTGCGCCCTGGGCAGGAAGGCAGGCAGGATCTCCCTCATACAAAGAATATTCAAACAAAACTTCACAATTATGTTGAGCTTACACATATTTAAAACCCTGCTGAGGTTACACTGATCACAACTGCAGGATCATTCCTGAAATACTTCAAACAAGTAAACCAAAGCAAATCATGCAGGAGATGACCACAGCTACCTAAGAATAAAAAAGAAAAATCCTTTCTCCAATGGTTTTTGTAGGAATACTCCATCCCTAGGCTGCACCAGAAAAGACTTTGGAAGCTACAGACTGCTAAAGTCCAAAAGTGTCCAACTCAAATATTGGGCCTGGATTCTTCCATTGTTGGTAGCATCCTCTCTGGGAATGGGGGCTATAATTAAAGCACACAATGTTCAAAATATCAATCGACTCATGCAGGATATCAAAACATTTCCATTCCAAAAAAACAGAAGTAGATGAGCAGAGCTGGTGCTACTGATGCCCACAGAGGCAGGTACTGACTCTTCCAGAAGTGACCAGACATTCTGTTGATAATTTTTTCATTAACAAACAGGACATCTTTAAAGGGATGTATTTTTTTCTAGAAGGTGTAAGCTCTATAGAATGTGTTGTTTTACACCTAATGGCAAATCATGCTGGAAAATACAGGTCATTTTAAACACGAAGCAGAATTGCATAATTTTCGATGTCTCAACTTGGAAAATACTTGCTTATGTATTCAAGGAAAACCATCAGCTCCTCTGGCTCCTTCCATGGCAGAAATTAGTATTTAATGTGGCTGGGTTTTGCAAGGTATCTAATGAGATGGTCTCACATTGGTGTAAGGATGGCCCAGGGAACACGTGCCGTATATCAAATACACCGGTCACATAACAGTGATTAGGAACCACAGAAAAAGACAGGGACAGATGATACCATTCCAACCCCACAAAGACAACCATCACTAGCATAAGTCAGCTGTTAACTGCCCTACTTGTGACAGCGAGGGCTGTAGGCAGAAAGGTTCCCCGTCCCCCAGTAAGAAACTAAGATGAGACTAAATCACAGTGATGCTGTGCATCAGGTAGCAGGTCCTATTATTAAGAGCACGTAATTATAAGAAGACTGCTCTTACCTGCTTCACACCAAAGTTATTCCCACAAATTACATTTGAAGCTTTCCTGATAGATGGAATCTCCGTCTAAATTGTATCACTCATGCCACTTCTTGGATTTAAAAATCATTCATGCTGACTGAGCCAATGCTGGCCCTTGCCTGGTTTATTTAGCTTGCAGGGGAAAATCAGAAGTGTCCTGTCAATTGTTATTTGCACAAGCAGCAAGATTCCCTCGTGCCCCTCAGTGCAGCAACCTGATGTAGGGACTGCCTGCCCAACAGCTTCTCTGCTTCCTCCGAGAGCATCATCGGGGCTGAGAAGAGAAATTACCCCTCCCTGCAACCTGCCCTCCCTCGTCTCCCTACCATCACCACTGCAGCAACGCCAACACTTTCCAAGGCAGTTTTAGACAGTAGAGGGCAGCCGCCCAATGAAGAGAACAAGACAGGAGCTGGGACTCGAGTTGGTCCCCAAAAAAGGCTTCAGAAGATCGTATCTGCATCTGTGCTGTGCTCTGTAAAGCAGCACTTACTCTGTATCTCTGAGCAAGCCTTCCCACACCCCTCTCCTGCTGCCTCTGTGCTATGATTACATTGCAGATACATGGGACAAAAAAGTCTTTTCATCAGTTACAGAACTTTTCTGATATTTAAGATGTTATTAAAACCTCACAATAAAATATAGCTGTGAGTTTATACCTGACCATAGAAGCTAAACATTGCTTACAAACCAAGGCATTTACTGAAGCCTTCGCAATTATGTCTTATCTGGAGATATCACTGGTACTAAATCAGTTCTGGGCTGCAATAAATAGAATAAATATTTATAACAAGATGCCAAATGAGCGCATAGTACCTCTTTCTGTGTAGATCCTCCCTCTTTAAAAAGGAAAACAGTTAAGCAGAAAAATGAAGGAATTTAAAAAGTAGTCTAAATTTAAAGAGACCTACCAGTTACCCTCTCCTTTCCTTTTCTTTTCTTTTCTCTTTTACTTTTCTTTAAAAAAAAAAAGAAAAGCTGAAAAAAACAGGGTTAATACTCTCTACGTTCAGCTACTTACTTGTGAGCGACCCTGAAAGGCATTCTCAAACAGAACAAACTGGTAAGAAGCGAGCACTTCCCTGAACAGCTATCACAAAACGATACTGAATGAATTACGATGTGCTGCTCTACTGTAGTACTGCTCTTCTGTTTCTATTTAAACTGTGTCATAAACTCAATCCACCCTTTGACTCAGTACAAAGCCCTGCTCTGATATCCAGCCTAGGAACCCCCTAGAAAGCGGTTTGTACATAATCACACTTGCTAATGGCATTAAAATTTAGAGAATGGAAACAGTGACAGCTACCCCGGGGCTCCCCACGCTGCTAAAACACTTTACAGACACATTTCCCTGCCTGCTATGGGCATTCATGCCTTGAGATAGATGTTGGTGAAAGAGAATTGCCTTGTTCAGGACGGACATGAATCATTTTCTAATAAGCAAGTAATTTTTCTGGAAGAGTTCACTACTTCAGGGGTGGTTCTTGTAATAGATGGTTAAATAACAGTAAATCTTGGAACATACAGTATAAAAGCTTGTGAAGTGAACAGTCTCCATTACATTTTGAAATTAAGAAAGTTTTTCCACAGTGCTGGAAGCCAGAATGGCAAAACACATGGCAAAAAAAAAAAAAAAAAAAAGGAAGAAAGAAAAGCAAGAGAGTAAGAGAAGAAAACCTGCGTCAAACCAAATTATAAAGGCGAGCTAAATCACTGTCACTGCCATGCCAAAACACCTCGGCTGCTTTTCTTAGTCACAGAAGTTGTTAAAACACAGGAAAAATATCTGAGTTGCACTTTAAGGCTTACAGAAGCCTCACTGCCATTAAAATCGCACATCTCTATTAGCCATCCTGCGATGCTGAGGGTGGTGCGAGGGTTACGCTGCCTTACCCGCTAGGCTGAGGGCTGTAAGAAGAGATGTCTCCGAAAACCTGGAACGAACTTCAGCACTGGCAGGCCAAGGGCGTCTGTTAACATACACAGCAGGCACAGCAGGTATTTTGACATGTGTGTCAGTGGCGCACACACACACACAGAGGAAAGGGATCGTATTCTGTGTTTACCATTTAGTCCATTTCCTACGGAATAGTTTTACCGCCTTTCACCCTCTTTCCTCCTTCTCTCTCCCTGTACGTAAAGCAGCTTCGATTTCACTGTACAAGAGCAAACTGAGTTACAGGCAGACAGTGATGGTCAACTCGAGTAAAAGGGCAAGCTGTGAGCAAGGCCGTGCACCCCCGGGCCCTGGAACCACCGGGCGATGCTCGGCACCGGGGCAGCCGCACAAGCGGGCTCTGCGCTGGGACCCCACCGGCCGCTCGGAGCCCGCTCGGGGCAGGAGGCCGGCGACCGCCGCAGGCTCCAGCAGCCGCTTCGCTGAGGAGGTGGTGCAGTCTCTGCCTTACAAACGCAAAATACTGATGTTCTCAGTCCCGGCGATGAAGGGACAGGACCGCAGGGGCTCAACCGGAGAGCTGCTTCGGACTCCTCGCAAGTGCGAAAGGCGGAAAAGGCGAATTTTTTTACCAGCTGTTTCCTCACAAGACGCCCCTTCGGAGCCGGTCAGCGGCAGGAGCGGCACCGGGGACCCGCCGCGGGGCCGGGCGGGGAGAAGCCGCGTTATCCCTTTTGTCTGCCCGCCGCCGCAGCGGCGGCGCCGCCTGCGCTCCCGTCGGTGCGAGCGGGGGTTAAAGATCCAGCCCTCGGAGGGCTCGCCCGGAGCCGGGACAGCGGGTCCCGCTGCGGGGACGGCCGGTGCCCCGCAACGCCGGGCTCCTGCGGCTCCGCGCCCGCCGGCAGGTGAGAGAACGCCATCCTCCCCGCCGCCCCTTTGTCCCCCGAGGCGACCCGCACCCCGCGGCACCCTCCCGACGGCCGGGACCCGCTACCTACCAGCTCCCCGCGGCGGCGGCGGCGGCGGCGGCTTCTCCGGGAGCCGTCAGGCAGGTGGCGGGGCCGGTCCCATCCCTCCCGCCGCCTCCGCGGGGCTGGGGGCGCCTCCCCGCTCCCTCCCGCCGGGCGCCTTCCCTCAGAGGCGCGCTCCGAGCGGGGCGGAGCGGCGCGGGGCGGAGCGGCGCCTCCCGCAGGTGGCTCCCGCCGCCGCCGAGCCGAGCCCCGCTCCGCGCCGCAGCGCTCCCGGCGGCGCAGGCGCCCTCCGCCCGTCCCGCCGTCCCTCCGTCTGTCCGCGGGGAGCCGCGGCGGGCGAGGCCGGGGTCGTCCCGCCGCGCAGGCCTCCCCCCTTCCCCGGGCCGCCGCCCCAGGGCATCCATGGGGCCTCACCCCCTTTTCTTCCTCTCATTCCGATGTTTTCATCTATTTCCTGAGGAAAAACATATTTTTTTTTCCCTCATCCTTGTTTTTATCCGCGATGTCCCAGCACTGCGGGCACCTCAGGGGCCGGCAGCCCCTCTCCCCAGGCCACCCCAGGGCTGGGGCAGGAGGTTTGGGGATGCATTGGTGGCAACTCCGCGCCCTCGAGGGCACCAGGCTCTTTGTCCCCAACGCCTGGGTCCCCGGTGTGGCAGGTCCCTTCTCGGAGGGTCCCCAGGCATGGGGTGCACGCCCTGCGTCCCTCCTGCCATCGCAGGGCATAAGCGGATGCTCCAGGAGCTGCAGTCTGACACCTATGTTGCCTCATCAGGCAGATATTCGAATTTAATTGACAGACACATTCTTTGCATGTGTTTTAATTACTCATCCTTCTTGAATCCTTGTAATGGTATCTGGCAAAAAAAGAGGGAGCCAGGAAAGCAAAAATCCTGCAACATGTTTTAACTTCACAAGAAAAATCCACAAAAAGGTTTTGCCAACATTCCCAGCTGATGGCCATTACTCCAGAAAGGAAATATAAATCTCACAGGAATCAATTTATTTGCTGCCTTGTGCTGACTTCTTCACCCCGCTGCTACCCTTACGAAGGACCAGGAGAGCTTGAAGCACGGTGATAGCACAGACCCTACGTGAGGAACTGAGATGTTACACGACCTTAGTTCTTAGACGTGGTTTTTCTAATTTGCATTTACTTGGGCCTAGCACCAACCCCATTTGGGTCTGTGGAAAGGTTTTAACAGAGATTTGGAAAGAGCAAGTCCTACAAAAATCCTAACTACTCAGACAAGTCTTTCTCAAAGGCAGATGATTAGAGGAGAACTACAAAGTGAGGGAGAGGTCCCCAGGATAGAGGGCAAACATCTCCAGCGGAAACACAGCTAGAGAATACAACTGGTGGCGGGGGAAGCTGGGGCTGGTGACACCAGTTCAGCTGCTCTTGGGCCACCGGGAAATGATCATGCAGCAGCAAGGGACATATCTGGAGTATCATCAGGCAGCTAACAAGTGAGACTCCATCAGCAGTACCATACTAACCACAGATCCCTTCCTCATCCGCACTCTGTGCCTATTCCCAATATGGTGGGCAGTCCCACTGCTCAGGAGGCTTTGCCCTGGACACCTCTGCCATTCTGCATGGGTGGAGGAGTTGGCCCATGTCTCGTAGGGGCTGAAAGCGTTGTGAGGTTTGGTTATGCCATGGGAGTCAGGGCTGCAGCAGTGGCCCAGGTGGGCTCTTGCTTTCCATGGGCACACAGCCCCTTCTGTCACCGCTGCCGGGTGTGCTGCAGGGCCTTCCCCGCTTTCCTCTCACAGTTCATTCCTGGCTGTAGTAGATCACCACACCAAACGAGGCCTCTTGATCGCTGCTACTCTTCTGACAAAGTACAGGTTGCCCAGCAGTCCCTTCCAGATGACCGCAAACCCTTCACTGAACAACCCTCTGTATGTCCCTTTCCTGCTTTATCTCAAATGTATCAGTCTTCCTGTACCACATTGCTGTTTTCAAAAGTCTCAGTGGGAAGAAGGAATAAATATTAGCATAATTGTTTCCTTCTTTATATGCTTTCCCCAATTTTTGTATTTACAGTGACTGCAAATAAATTCTGACTGACTAAAGGAGGACTGTTTGATCTCCAGACACAAATTTAAATAGACGCAATCCTAGAAGGTATGACACTGGTAGAAACGTTTCCAGCAGGCAGGGGGGCAGAGGTGCAAGGCACTGCTACGATACACACGGCAGGATTCACCTCATTTAACTGCAGGGGTCTGGGCTGCCCTGGGCTATCCATGACACACTGCAGGACTGCAGACCTTCCCTGTCTGGAACAGCAGCTGAAAGTCAGTGCTGGAGGAGGTGAAGGCACCCCATCCAAAAAAAAGTGTCTGTGTAAATGTCCATAGTTAGAGATATCCTACTTGTCCATACATCTCCATGCACTTCTCGTGGTTTGCCAGTGTGACTCCGCCTTCCTGTGACTGACTGCTGTCTCTCTACCTCTGATTAGGGGAAAGGATCATCTTCTTTTTGTGTGACGTTTGTACAGCACCTGCCACCATGGAGAGCTGGTCCATAGCTCAGTTATACAGTTCATAAGGCATTATGTGCCTTTACATACAACGCAGACAGATGAATAGGAGCCACAAGGCTTGGTGTCTACAGGACTCCTCCTGAGAATGAAACCTTAAAGAAAGCGTTGGGCACAACTTCTTTCATGTCAAAGGGAGTGGACAAGAATGTTTAGTTTGAAATTTGGTTAAAAGACATTTGGTTGCCATAAAAACTTCTGGATTTTTATTATTTTTAGGGCAATCATTAAACCACAAGCTCAGAAAAGACAGTTTGCCTGGCCTGTCTTAATGCCTGCCTTAAGAAAAAATGGACCACTGCCCAGTTCTCTCTAGAAGCTATAAACAAAATCTAACATTTTAACTTTCTCATTCGAAAGAGGAAAAAAAATACCCATTACAGATTCTTTTCCCTATGCGTATACTTCTTAAGAAATAAGAGCTCTGGTGAAACTAGGCTGCACAAGATTTTTAAAAAGAGTGAAGTCCAAGATCTCAGTGTTACTGTGATCCATTGTTGAGGCAAAGAGCAGTAAGTGACAACATACGTAAGGGTGAAGAGGTATTAGCTGTACTATATTGTCAAGTGATAACACACACGCTGACTTTTCAGCACCTTGAGAGTAAGCTGCAAATGAAACAGTCTACAGGTGGGAGCCCTAATGAATGGCACTGTCAGGAGACAATTTCTCATGGTTGAAGAAATCTTTTATTCTGCAGGGAACTGAAGTAACCTGGCGTTATGGGCCTGCGCCAGATTCCGTGGCAGACAATGGAGTGATTTCAGAGGCCACTGAGCCTGGAAGGAAGAATGACAACCCACAATTGGCTCAGATGAGTCCTCCCATTGCTCACTGCTGATGTAATGCAGCAGAAAAGGCCTTGGAGTTCCCCACTGCAAGGGCAGCTATCCAGCGGGCTCCCTCTACCTTTCCTGGGACAGAGACCCCTGCTCACAGATGCCGTTTCCAAAAGCTCTTTCTAGCTGTGGGAGGAAGTTAAAGGTGAAGGCACTCTATCTGTTTGTAAACAGTCTATTCTGAGGGCAAGGATGGTGCAGACTGGGACTCTGGAGAAGCAGGTCCTATCCCCATCTCTGCCCCTAATTCATTACAGCACTTCAGGAAGGCCCTGCTGCCTTGGTTCCCAATCTGTGCACGAGTGTGAGAACGTGTTCTGTCTCCATGCAGTGTTATGATGATAAATACAGCAGTGGCTGTCCCATGGCTGGGTGCTGTGATGATGTTTGCCCCAGATATGGTGCACCAGAAGGTGATACCACCCGGAGAGAATGAACTCTTTTTCCCAGATTTTCCAAGACTGTGGATGCAAGGGTGGTGCAGGAACTTATTCCTAGTTCCCAGAAGCAAAATGCTTTACTGTCAGTTCTTAAAGGAAGTATGTGAGGACTGAGAATCTGAGTTGTTTGGTTTATGAGAAAGATTGCCAAGTGGGAAAACTGACAGCTGAATGTGTACAATGTCCATCCTGTGTTGGTAAAACTCTTGTCATCAGCGAGTGTGACACAGTGGAGCCGAGTGGAGGACTCTAGCCTTGGAGAGGATCCTTCTGCTCAAATAAAGACAACTAAAAGCTAGGCACAACCACTCTAGATTCCTTTTGCAGGCCTTTAGGGGCTACCTCAGAGGGCAATTTATTACATCCTAAAATGGGATATAAAATAGGCCAGACAGTCATTCCTTAAAAGCACCCATTTCCTTCCACTGTCTGTTAGGAGAGGTTAAATCTAACTTTTTGATGCCTACAGTTACATTAAGTGAGTCCCACTCGGTGTGTCCATCGTCTTGGTGAATAGGGATATTTAAACATATAGTTGCAATTCTTCCTGACAGGGGAAGGTCTCCATTGCACAGTTCCACCTGCAGATATAACTGTGCGAATAAAGACTTTGCCTGAGACAACTCAAGCTTTACAGAATGTTTCTAAAATTATTAGAAAAGTAATCTACTTTATGGGAAGCACAAGAGGTAACATTGGGCTGAAAATAAAGTATGTTTAGGAATAATTTTGTAGGTGTTCCCCCTGCCCTGAATTCTCAGTTGAAATGCTTATTGTGATTATCTATATATCTGTCAGACAGGGCATCGGTTTCTCTAAATATCTGCTTGAAATAGAATATATTATGTAGAAAGTTTTGACCAAACTATGGGATGCATAGAAAGAAGAAAATGAAGAAGAACAGAACATTTTGACTTCAGCTTGGTTCAAAATTCACAGCTATATATATATTATATATGCTCTTAACTATAGAGAACTTGGGAATTCATGTTATTCATATTACTGAAAACATTTCTGACAAATTATATTTGAACTAACAGTGCTCCTTTAATTTCCTGATAGTGAAAACTTGTTGAAATAAAACAGGCATCTGGATTTGCTCCAGATTCTTGTAAGACACTGCGTCTTCACCATTTGGATAAACAGCATATCAATACAGTGACGTAATCCCAAAATAACACCTTAAAAATAAAACATCCAGGGCAACTGCCCTCCCGGAGAACTTCAGGAGTTTCCTGAAGAAGGGAATCTTCAGAGTTGTGCAAAACTGGATCACATTCATCACCACTGGTTTTGGTTTCGTGCTAGCCTGTGTCTATCTCCTGGGTTTAGATTCTGCTGTAGGTTTCACTGCTCTGTCTGGCGGTTTTGAACTCACCATGTACTCATCTAAGAATAGTGAGCTGTAACATTTTATAAGTGCTGTATGTGACCATGAAGTTACTATACAGTTAGAAGGTCATTGAGGGTATTAATAGACTGCTTTTCAGCTCCCGTTGGAGATCATACTCACCTCGTGGCCAGCTTGTTTAAAGGGAAGCCGTGTTCAATGCTCGCAACAAAGGAGAAGGTTCTATCCACAGTGAAAGCCCACACACGCAGAGCAGATGAGCTGGGCACAGTTTTTGATCAACCTTTTCACCATCTGCTCATCAGCCTTTGCAATGACGTTGCTTGGCTAATGCTGGGAAGGGCCTTTCCTAGTCCTGTTGTTCAGCAAGAATTGGTAGGATTTTTGATAAGATGCTTGAGCTCAGAATTAGTTTGATGCCTGGTCATGTTGCACCCAGCATGGCGGCACCCTGAAGTTAGCAATGTGACTCATAAGTGAGGGACATAATATTTCAGCCTATGTTCTAGCTATGGTCCATCTGGCAACACAGACAGAGCCTATGCAGTTAAAACTTCCCTCAGGGAGAGGAAAGGTTGAACATGGTGTTCTTGGCAAGATCATCCTGCAATGGAAGTAGGCCTTGTGGGGACACCTAAAGCAGGTGTATCTCCCCAGCTTAGGGAGACAAAGTAAAAGGAAAATCAGCCAGGGATGGGACTATTTTAATGAGTTGTTCTGCCTTAATTTCTCAGTCAAATAAAAATTTGCCAGTAGAATTTCTGAGTCCATATAGCACCTGTGAATCAGTGCTCCTAAGGGGAATGAACGTAGGCTTCCGGCGCATACAGGAGGGCTGTTTAGACATCGCAGCCAGCACATGGGACTGTCTCATAGCCGCCTCTGGTCTGAAACGTGAAGAGGAGTCATATTAGAACCAGGAGAGGTCAGTTATGATTAACTTGGGAACAAGTAAAAAAGATTAATCTCAGCTAATTTTAACCACCTAAAAATTATGCCAGTAGCCTAAGGAAGGCCATCGTTAAGTCAGAGGAGAGGAGGCATCTCCAGAGGGCAATCCATCCCACCCATGTTATTACGCAGTTATTACGGAATGAACTGCAGTCTAGCATTATTTTCTCTTGGGCGTCAGTAGAGGCAGTCTAGACAGCCCTTGTGAAGAGGACATTTGGCTTTTAAAGTTAGATGGCAATACACCATTCAGAGTTAAGTGCTCCTCATCAGAGAATTGCTCTTGGGCAGCTCTTGTTTACATCTTGTCAAGATGAGATTGGCTTGTTTTCCAAATCTAGTGTATCCAGCTATGAAAACAGTGATGATTTTTCTCCCAAATAGGCAACCTGTTTCACTAACCTATGATCCTTTTCCTTCCCTTGCGGCAGATGACTTCTTTCATTTGCAAGGTAATAATTGAGATTTTATGCTTCTCAGCTGTAACTGCAGCTGCAATATTTATTTTGTTCTGGCTACCTAGTTCCATGTGAGACGCAGACAAATTGGAGGTGACTAAGGAAAAAAAATAAACAAAAAATAATTAAAGGTAAATAAAGACAACTTGTGTAGCTCACCATAAGATGAATCTAACAGTCTACTCTTGCAGTGTAGAGTATATAGGACCCTAAGGAGGAATTATTTCACATTGCATTACAGAGTATAATGATAAGAGTATAATGTGATAAGAAAAGACATATTTGGGCTAAATGTCACCAGAAAAATTTCTAACTTTGTGAACTGGTTGTGAAATAGTATTCCGGGGGATTTCCCCCCTGCCAAGGTTATATAAACTGTGTGAGGCAAAACATTAGGAAAGGGAACAATCCTGAATATCACGTAGCAGTTTAGGTAATCCGATAGGTCTTTCCCAGCACTAATTACTACAATCTACAATTCAAAGCCTAGAAGATAAGAAAACCATTTGATGATACGTCTTGCAGAGACACATCCCATAAGGAATATTTATAGAAAGTCTGGATGTCTTATAACTTATTTTCGACACAGTGTGCCTTTGAGTGCATTTCAAAACTCAGAGAGGAATGTCTGAAAATAGCCCTGTGCTGCTCCATACTACGTACCAAGTACTTACTGGTGGTCTGTAAATATTTCCTCTCTCAAATGTACTCAGCGAAAAAGCCTGTTTCCGAAATGTCAAATCTATGCACTTGGCCTACACTCTTTCAGTTAAGCTGGGTTCCCTTCTGTACCAAGGAGAAATATTTAAGTGAAAGAATTCAATTTTTAATGACATGTATATAGCCTCACATAAGCCAAATCAGATAAAGATAGAGATACTACAGAGCCAAGTCTAGGACCAGGTCTGCACCAGGAGCTGAGTCATACATCAAACCTGTAAATATAATTTAGAATTTAACATAACTTTCTCATCCTCATCTTCATTGAAAATATGATCTAAGACAGTAAAGGTCCTGGCACTGCCCTCATCCTAGTGTATTAGAAGGAGGATCCCATATAACTACTGATTGGAGTAGTGGACCAGGGCCATGAGGAAAGACCCCAGCCAGAAGTACCAGCTTTTGCTGTACCTTAGGTGCTGCAAAACACTTTGGTCTGTCTTAGCTTTGCAGTCAAGTTACCCACACGAATAGGGTTTTATAGCTGGAAGGAAGCACTGTGATCTAGCACAACATCCTGCACTACCCGGTAGACTTCTCCATCCCAGGTCACTAGACTTGTTTGAGCTAGAAAGACATTTTAAAGAACACTCAGTCTTGAGCTAAAAATTATCACAGTGGAGGTATACATTACAGCCTTTGGTTCATCATTGTCTAGTTATTTCTATTTATACTTCAGCTGTTTATCAAAATATGTTATGGTTAAAGGTTTTAAAAGTCTAAGTATTCTGTCTCAGTACAATTACTGTTATTCTAAAACTTCCAATTTCATCAAATGCCCGGCTGCAATGCAGGGCTCGATGCCCCCCAGGGCACGGCTGGCCCTCTCGGCTGCCAGGGCACACTGTTGGCTCATGTTCCACTTGCCATCGACCAGAGCCCCCAGGTCCCTCTCTGCAGAGCTGCTCTCCAGCCTCTCGTTCCCCAGCCTGTATGTATGTCCAGCAGTTGACAGCAATGGTCAAGAGAGCTCTTGACAAGTTTTTAAAGCTCCTAATTTTAACATGTCTAATTTTAGTACCAGCTGTAAGCAATAATATTTAACTCTGGGACTGATACCTCTGTTAGCTGGCAAGGCTAATGTGTATTTTCTGTGTTGATTTTGGGGCTAGGAAACTGTTGTACGTAATTTTTAGAAAGTCCTACTCTCACAGTGGGAAATCCAGAATACATCATTCAGACTAAGTCACTTTCTCTATACATTGCAGAGAGGTATTTTAAGTAGATATTTATCCTGTGGTTCAAAAACATTTGAGACCAGTTTTTTTCCCTTATCAGTGACAGAAAGAGGCGATGCAATTTTTGACATACAATTTCTGCTATTTTGAGATCACTCCTTGCTGGCTTAGTTATAACAAGTGATTTAACTGCCTGGTCACAGAAATCCTGCCACTAAAGTCAGTAAAACGTTAGGTCAAATTGATGTTTATCAAAGAGCAGGCAAACTCCTCTTGCTTATTTTCCAGTATTAGCTTAAGATAATACTAATAATACTAATAATAGATATTTTCTTCTTTGCAAGTCTGTTGGTTACCTTGCTGATTTCTTTAATGATGTTTTAAATCTGTGTTAATCAGTATGCTTTTGTTCTACCTTTTCACTCTGCTCTTTTTCTATCAGCTTAATGCCCCAGCCTGATTCCAGAGAAGTCTACATGCTTTCTGATGATTTGGAGGCCATCTAAACTGTTCCATTTCCCTAGGAAAAGTAGGCCAACATTTCTCAAAGCTTTGACTTGAACTATTTACCTCGCTCCCGCCTAGCTTCTGCCTAGCATTTACCAGTTCTTCCAGATCACTTGAACATTCTTCTTAGCAGCTCCCTGCTGAATTCTCTGCTCTCAGTAGTGCCTGGGGTGGCCTGGCATTAGTATTCATTTAAACCATCAGTAGTCTTTAAATCTATTTAGAGAACCATAGAATAGTTTAGGTTCCTCTGGCGGTCTTCTAGTCCAACCTCCTGCTCAAAGAAAGACCAAGTCCAAAGCTGAGCCTTAGATTCACCTCTTGAGTCCAATAAAGCCCATCTCTTGCAGAATAACCATCAAGGACCATCTGCTGCCTTTGAACTGGTTGCAAGTTCTCTACAGGAACGTGTACTGCTTCACAGTTTGAGGCTTCCACAATGATCTACCCTGTATCCTCTGTTCTTTTCTAAACCTCTTGTGCATATACGGCTAAAGAAAACAATTAATAGCAAGATAAGTGGTTATGTGCAAGAGTGGCTTGATTTTGTTCTCAAAGACAAGTGAAAACCAATAAAAACAAGAAACATTTCTTCAAATGTCTTACAAAAAATATTTTCCTGCAATTTTTCAGATGTTGTTTTCCGGATTTTATTTATTTATTTACCATGTTGAAGGTGGATTGGCAGACATGTGGCATACAACAGGTTAATTTCCTGAAAACTTACTCAAGTTCCTTACTCTAACTGAAAAGATGGGTTGGTTAAAGTGAAATAGGGTGAAATGTAAGAGTTTGTGATATACAGAAGATCAATTGGAGAACAAGTCTTACAATGAGTGGCTGAGATAGCTGGGAATGTTTAGTCTGAAGAGGAGGCTGAGGGGAGACCTTATCGCTCTCTACAACTACCTGATAGGAGGTTGTAGCAAGGTGGGGGGTCGGACTCTTCTCCCCAGTAACAAGCAATAGGATGAGAGGAAATGGCCTCAAGCTGCACCAGGGGAAGTTTAGGTTGGACATTAGAGAAAACTTCTTCACCGAAAGGGTTGTCAAACTTTGGCACAGGCTGCCCAGGGAGGCGGTGGAGTCTCCACCCCTGGAAGTATTTAAAGGATGTGTAGACGTGGTACTTTGGGACATGGCTTAGGAGACATGGTGGTGTTGGGTTGATGGTTGGACTTGATGATCCTGAAGTTCTTTTCCAACCTTAATGATTCTATGATTCTACGACTTAGATAATACTGTGCATCTTTTTCTGTATCAATCTATGAAAGTCGTGGATTATAATAAACATAGTGTCCTAATACAAAAGGTACAACTATATGCACAACTCAAAGCATACTAGCTTTACTCATCTGGAGACACACCATTAATGTATTTCAAAATAAATACTTAACAAGCACTTGTTAAATCTTTCCTGCATTGCCAGCATAAGGATACAATTGTCCATTGTACTGCAACAGGCATGATTATAAATGGAAAGGCAGTTTTAAAATAACAAATTCTCTATTATGTTACATTAGAAGGCGGCCATTTGCTACCAACAATGCACACAGAAGGGCCTGTGACAGCAATGCTCCAAGTTATATTTTGTCTAAGTATACATTACATATAGTAGTATGCTGGTAGCTGCTGACCTGGTCTATTGTATGATTTTCAAACAAACTCTCTTTTGCCCTTGCTGTAAAGCTAAGCACATTTTTTCAAAGTTCTTAGCAAATAATTGCCATATCTCCATTTACAAAAATAGAATGGAGCTGAAATTCCTAACTGAGCCTGTGGGGCTGGACAAATGATCACGAATGTTTAAATATTTGATTGGTAAAAAGCCAAATTTTGAATGTCATGGAGAGTGGCCAGTGCCAAGCATCCCATTCTTCTACAGGACTCGAACATTTGAGCTGGAGCTAATTGTTTACCCAGTCTGTCTGCCCAGTCAAACAAGCTCCTCGAAGCTCATTGCTGTGAGCCTGCCCGGATCCCCATTCCTCAGCCTTTATGTACTTATTAGGCTTACAATAAAGGATGGCACCGAAGCAAGAGCAGACGTTAACAAAGCTGGGGAATGCCAGGCCTGGTCAGAATTAAATCAGTGTGTCATCTTGTTCTGATGCGAATATGGAGTTTCTGTGGTGAGGGTAGGCGAGTAGCAGAAGGAGGGGGATATGCAGTTGAGTCCCCTGTACTGAACTCGGCAGGGAAAGCTGAGAGCTGACTGAGCCTTAATCAGGACCTGACAGCCTGATCCTGCAGGCAACATTCTCATGGAAATAAATGGGAGCTCTGTCTGATTAAGAACATTATTGTATTATATTGTTACATATATTATTTGTATTCCTCCAGAATCCACAAATCCTAACTCAGTTGGAACTGCACTGTGCTATACATTATAAAAATGAAAAATAAATTTTACTTTCTCACCCTGTTGTGCAATCAAGATAGAAAAATCATTCTGTCTGCCTGTGTTTGCATACCATGTTAGTGACACAACCTGGAATAAAGCCAAGGTCCCCTGAACCCTCGTCCAGTAGGCAATGTTACTCTAATTTAATTAGGTTTCTCAGCTACATCCCTAACCTTAGTACTTAACTCACCTTTGAATTTCATCTTCTTTTGTATCCCTATAGCAGTTTCAGGAGACTGACAGAGACCCTATACTACAACCCCATGTGATATTTGGTGAAGAGCAGAACTTTTAATTTGTTTCTAGTATGTTTGAGGAGACAGAAATAAATTTGTGGTACTGATTGTCTTTCTTCCAGGAAATGTTTGAGGGACAGAAAGCAAAAGAAATGCGGAGCTGGAAACCAGCAGCTTTTGAGGTTAAACTGATTCTCTTTCCAAAAGTTATCTGAGGAGCTGTTTGTTTACTCAGGGTGGTTAATTAACTTCATAGTTTGACAGAGATCACCCAGTGTGGAAATTAAGAGGAGACCCTCAGTTTAGGTAACAGCCTCTGTGGTTTCCCTCTGGGATCGGTGGTGTGCTGCAGCATCAGTGCTCTCTCTGGTGCCCCAGCAGCCTGCTCCCTCAGCACGTGGCAGCAGTCTCTGTGCTGGGGTGAGGAGACCCTCTGCTCTTCCTCACTTGCTCAGCCTCTGGCCTTTCTGCTGAGACAACTGAGAAATACATCAAAAAGTGGTGCTGTTGTAAGACTGCATTTAGATTAGAAGCCCATGGCTCCAAACTGCCAGCTGACAGTGCCTCTGGTTGCTGCTGCCTTGGGCCTGATTTGAATGCCTGACAAAAAGGAAAAGCTCCACGTGTCATTGTCTGGCCCTGGCAGAATGCTCCTCCAGCTGTCTTTTCTAACCCACTGAGGAAGACTTTAAAGCATGTTCTGCTGTGGATGGAGATGAAATCACACAGGACACAGGGCACTGGGGGAGGCCCTTATGCTCTGTGGAGGCAGAGGACATCCTGGAGAGCGCCTGCACACTAATACATCCTCCAGGAAACAAACAGGAGGAACTGGAAGTCTGTGCAGCTGCAAAGCTACGCCATCGCTGCAATTAGAGATGTGGTGGGATGTTTGCATGGCTGGAGTGCACAGAGGCACTCAGGTGGAGCCATGATACATGCGTATTCAAATCTTAGGAGATATAGAGAAGGTGGGAAGATGGCTGTGCTCAGTGCAGAGGAGAGCTCCAGCGTGCAGGATGAGGGGCTAGGTGTCTCCAGAATTCTCTTACAAACTAAATTTCTCAATAATTCTCCATGAGATGTTTGCCACAGAGGACTGTTCTTCTGCCTCACAGATCTCTCATCAGGCAGCCGGCCTACATTGCCATTTTCCCTTTTCACAGTTTATTCCCCCTGCATTCTGCTAGATAACTCTTTTTTTTTCCTCCTGGTCATTTGCCATAATTAGTGATAAAACTGGAATTCCAAAGACACTGCCAAGGAGACAAGTTCCTGACATCCTCTGCTGAAAAATCACTTGTACCCGGGAATGTCAGTCCATATTTAGTTCTTGTTTTGGTAAACTCACGTTCAGTTGCTTCTTGCAAGCATTGCATTTATAGAGGAAAACAGGGCAACCTAAGAAACTGCAATTGGTTAAATGATAAGAGTAGAAGCAGGGCAGGTTTTCTGCACTAGAAGTAGGCATTTTACTACTGTGAAGTGGTAGAAGTCCAGAAGCCTGTTAAGGAGCAGTCACAGCAAAAAATTAAAGCTGTGGGTCTCATGAAGAGATGGGCTGGGATAGAGGATCCTAGGACAGAGGGGTAGGCTAAATGCAGAGAGTTAAACCTGCACTGATGTCTCCAAGTCACTTTACCCTTAACTGGACTTTCCCTGGAATGCCTGATGACATTTTGTCTTCCCCACCCCTCCATGTCTCCCTCTGGCCCTTCCCCTGGAGCAGCCAGAAGAGGGAACTTTTGCCTGTGCTGCCCAGAAGCCCTTCATCATTTCCATGCCCAGCTGCAGGCAGTATCATTCTCCATCCTTACAGCAAATACTAATCTGGAATAAAGATTCACTCTGAAAGCTGCTTTGCAATCCATTATTTGAAGGGATAGTACCATCAGAGCCATAACATAAAGAAACAGCAAGTCAAATTTTTAAAGCTTATATTTAGTCTTTTTCTTAAGATCTCTCAGAAATTATTCTGACCAATCACTTTCCCTATTCAATTGTATTAATTTACAGTGGGTGAAAACTAATGGCCAGTGATAGAAGTGGCTAATTTTTTTATTAGACTGTGGTTCAAATGCAATGGATAGGAAGTACATAGTTCCATGCTTAACTGCTTTGGGTAGTTCCTACACTACAGCCTCCCCATTATTTGCATGCCAGTCCTGCCAGTCCTTGTCAGAAATAGCCTTCTGGAGTTTGAAGCAAAAGGCTGAGGTGGGACATAGTTGTGACTTTAACACTGCAGTCATGTTCCCAGTGATTTCCAAGGAAGAGGACCTTTGGCCCTTAAGTGGGAATGACTGCAGATTGGCAAAGTCTTTTTCAGTTAGAGGTCCCCCAGTGGCCAAGAGGATAATAGTTTTGTCCAAAAAAAGATTTTTCCAAAAAGTTGAATGCAGAGAACTTGAAACACTCAGTGGAATCAGGCACTGCTCCTGTCTCCAGCAGAAGAAAGGGAATGGCAACAAGCAAATGATCGAATGTGTAGGTAACTGTGCTGGTCCTTTATTTCTGCCATTTCTGGACTTCCCACCATAGATCCAGACTTCTGTACGGAGAAAAGATGCCAGGCAAACCAGGAAGAATGCACAACCCTGCCATAAGGGAAGGAGGACCAAGTTACCTCAGCTGAGAGATGCAATTTGACCGAGCCTGTAGGGGTGCAGTGCAGGGAGCAGCCAGCACTCTGGGAGGCAAAAAGGAGCTGCAGGGATACAGCAATTGAACCAAAATCACAGGTGAACCTGGATGTCTCAAGGACGAGGAGCTGGTGGCCAGGCAGGGGTTCGTGCCAACCATTCTAAAATGTCAGCATTTCTCTTGCTCTGTGGCTCAGGGATACATTAGCTTTTCTGGGTCAGGCAGCCTGAAAATATCCCTCTGGTGAGAACAGGTGATTCAAAACCTGGCAGCTCAGCTGGTTCCATGCGCTGTGTATTCACCCCTGAGAACCAGCTACAGCACAAGGCAAGGGGGGAGGTGTCTGCAGGGCTAATAGCAAGCGGGGAAGCAGGTACACAGCTTCTCTCACCCAGAGATGAGGAGCTGTGGCCAGTGCTAATGAGGAGAGCAGCTGCCTCTACAGTCACCAATAGGTAAATCCTCACTGCCAAAAGACAGCTTATTCTGCCATCACCTTATCCTCAAAGCTGGAGACTTTCTGGAAGTGTTCTCACACTGTTCCTGGAAACGTTATCACTGTGGAAAGTTCTTATCCACCTGTTTGCTGGATTGTACCAAGGACACACATATATATGTGTAAGTTAGCTGCATCTCTCGCTAAACTGTGTTGACACTCTATAGGAGCAAACCAAAGGATGTTTTGTCTCAGTGTCTGGATTTCACCAGAAAAAAAGATCCATACATTTATTTCATCTTTGTCTACCTATATGATAATGCAACTATAATTAAAGCATGTATGACTGCCTGAAGATATTCTGACAGCATATTTTTCCGGTTTCTTCTACATTGAAAACTTCCTCTATAACAGTGCTGACTTTGATGATATTTTGGTCTCAGTCCTTTGACTAGTTCTTCATTTCACAACAACTTTTTGTCTCCAAACATATGTTGTTCTATATTACATTATATTAATACTCCAAAAAGCTAAAGTCAGAATAGCATTCTTTGTTCTTACCATAATTGAGCTGAAATTAAAATGTTGGCATTTCTTGTGGGATGGAAACTTGAGGTTTCAGCTAGATCTAATAGCATCTGTTTCATGGAAAGGAAGAAAAGTTTCCTTTGTATCTATTCCCTTTATTATTTTAATATAGACTAAAACTTTAAAAGCAGCGACTCACACCTGTTTTGTAGAATGCAGCTGCATTCTCGTAAAAACAGGGAGACATGGTTGTGTCACAGAACAATATTATCCTCAATGAAAAATTTGGTTGGAGATCAGAAAATGTCCTTCCAGCCAAAACCAGTCAATAGAGATTCTGTCTCTCTTCGCTGCTCTGATAAATTTAAACTTCACGTGTCATGGGGAGGAAAATGGAATACATTACCATTGATGAGCGAGATTGGCAAGCTATCTCAGCATGCTGGATGGAGCCAGGAATGATGTGCTCAGCTCCACTTACACCCTTTTACTTCACTGAGTGAACTTCCTCCTCATGTTCTGGGGGACTGAGTTGGAGGAATGATTCTACCCAGTCTTTTCATTTATAGCCATGGCAAAGCCAAAGTGTTTGACTTTTTACATCTATTAAGATAAAAATCACAGTGAGGAACCCAGAACTACAGCACCTTTTAGTAGATATCCATTTGCACAGTCTTTGCCAGTTGTGAGCTGGAAAGAGGCGACAGTTTTTCCATGCCAAGGAAAGGTGAGAGGGGTCAGCAATTTAGCTTGCATCACATATCTTTTCCACAGTCCCAGGCCAAACCACTGCTATAGATTTCCCCCCTCCTAGTCGCTGGACTTCCTAATGTGAGAAATATCTTCCCATGGAAAGCAGTGGTTACACAGTCACATGGGATCCTGCCTTAGTCATAGTGCTGGCTTCTGGCTCCGTTTTATGAAACTGGGCAGAGATGCCAGAGTTACCCTCAGGCTGACATCTTTCCTGTAAGCAGCAGCAGCAGAAGTCAGGAGGGAGTAGACAGGCCCCAAAAGACCCTCCCAGTCACCATAGAAAAGGACTTTTGACTAAACAGCAGGCAAACATCCCATGGTACATTACGGCACATGTACTGCCAGAAAAGCAGGGGATATGAATCTGAAGACGATACTGCCCGTGCTCCCTGAAGACCCTGAAACCTTTTTGTAAGACAAAGCTGTTCAGTTCTGAGTCTCAGACGAATTCCAATCTAAGTACAATGCACTTATCTGCACTGCTTTGGTGGTAGCTGTTGGATACTCACCCGTCAGTCTCTGACCTTAATAGCTCTACTGGTGCAGTTCAAATAGTTTCTCTGATGTGCACCAACCTCGATGAGAATATATCAGTGCTAAGCAGAGTGTCCTTTAAGCATTAGTTTTATGAAATGCCTTGAGAATGTCACACTATAAATTGCAAGCTTATTGAAAACCATGAGCGTACCCACCCAGACCCTGAACGGTGAGGAAGAGGGCTTGGTGCACCCTGGTAGCCCCAGCATTGTCAGGCCACGAGGAGCATCCTCACTGCTCTGGAGAGTGCTAAGCGGGGAAGCACAGCTCTGAGCCCTTTGGTCATCCCCCCAATTCATCAGAACAAGGCAGACATTAGGCATCTGCCCTGTGTTTCTGCCCCAGAAGGTGGTCAGCAGCTTTAGTTACCTATGCCTTAAAGGGCTTGATGTGCTTTATATGCAGTATCTAAGACTCTGCCATGGATTTGAATGGGCAGGTAGGGAAGGCTGTACAGGGCCGAGTGGAAAAGCCTAGAGAGCTCACTCAGACGCTGGGAAGGCTGGCTTTCTGCAATGGCAGAGCTTTCTGCTGGGGCTGCGGAGGGAGACAGAAAAGCACAATGATAGCCTGAGACTAATGTGTGGAGCTCCTCTCCTCACTCCCAGGCTGCTTCACCTTTCCCTCGCTGAGCACAATGACACCATTTCCTTCAAAATATGTCCCAGGAGAGACACAGCATGAGAGCGAGTTGAAGCAATGCATGAGGAATAGTGTGGCCAGCAGGATTAGGGAGGTGATCGTGCCCCTGTACTCGGCACTGGTGAGGCTGCACCTTGAATATTGTGTTCAGTTTTGGGCCCCTCCCTACAAGAAGGACATTGAATTGCTGGAGGGTGTCCAGAGAAGGGCAACAGAGCTGGGGAAGGGTCTGGAGAGCAGGTCTTATGAGGAGCAGCTGAGGGAGCTGAGGTTGTTTAGCCTGGAGAAGTGGAGGCTGAGGGGAGACCTTTTTGCTCTCTACAACTACCTGAAAGGAGGTTGTAGCAAGGTGGGGGTCAGTCTCTTCTCCCAAATCACTAGCGATAGAATGAGAGGAAACGGCTTTACACTGCATCAGGGGAGGTTTAGATTGTATATTAGGAAAAATGTCTTTACTGCAAGAGTGGTCAGGCATTTGAACAGGCTGCCCAGAGAGGTCGTGGAGTCACCATCCCTCGGGGTATTTAAAAGATGTGTAGATGTGGAGCTTAGGGACATGATTTAGGAGACATGGTAGTGTTGTGTTGACGGTTGGACTTGATGATCCTGGAGTTCTTTTCCAGCCTTAATGAATCTATGATTCTATGATTCTAAGTTGATGACACCCTCACCTGCAGGAGCAAAGGCAGAGGACAGTCAGGCTCAACAACTGTCCATGTTCTTAGTCGTCTTCTGCAAGGACTTTACACTTGGTTTGAGTAAGACAGTTCTAACATGGGACCTAAAACTACCAGGCAGAAGACGACCATCATGATTAGATGTCATTTGCCCTAAACCAGAGTTATTTGTTGACAGGTATGCTGGAAATAAAAGTTAAATAAGTTATTTATCTAAAAGACTTTTCCACAGGCAAATATGGATGAAATTAGGTCTGTAGCCATTTGGAGAGGCCTTAGCTCCTATTTCCACTGTCCTGCCACTGTTCTCTGAGTCTGGATAACTGTCCTGATACACCTAGTACTTGTTTTTCTCTCCCATTCATATTGATATGGCATCTAACATCTGGATCACAACTGATGAGTTGTAAAGAATCATAGAATCGTAGATTCATTAATGTTGGAAAAGACCCTTAAGATCATTGAGTCCCACCGCTAACCTATCACTGCCAAGTCCACCACTAAACCATATCCTCAAGCACCACGTCTACCCTTCTTTTAAATACCTCGAGGGATGGAGACTCCACCACCTCTCTGGGCAGCCTCTTCCAATGCCTGACAACCCTTTCAGTGAAAAAGTTTTTCCTAATATCCAACCTAAACTTCTCCTGGCGCAGCTTGAGGCCATTTCCTCTCGTCCTATTGCTTGTTACTAGTGAGAAGAGGCAGACCCCCACCTTGCTACAACCTCCTTTCAGGTAGTTGTAGGGAGCGAGAAGGTCTCCCCTCAGCCTCCTCTTCTCCAGACTAAACAACCCCAGCTCCCTCAGCTGCTCCTCATAAGACTTGTTCTCCAGACCCTTCCCCAGCTCTGTTGCCCTTCTCTGGACACACTCCAGCAATTCAATGTCCTTCTTGCAGGGAGGGGCCCAAAACTGAACACAAAGAGGTACGAAACAACAGTAAGAGACATTTTCCTTCCTCACAGAGCCTCCAGATCTACCACAATGTCCCCAGCCCCAATACGTTCTCTGAGGAGACTGGATGGAGATAATGTGAAGTAAATGAGTTTCAAGCTTCTGTCCCCGCACCTGGGGCCACTCTGACTCACAGGAGCCCACAGTATTGCCTACATACCATAATGGGGGCTTTTTGCTTTCTGCTGCATTAAAGCAGCCATAATAACAGAGTGTCATGAGACCAGCACCAAACAGAAGAAATCCTGCCAAGTGAAGCTGTACTCATGTACAGCTAGAAAGCAGCAAGGAAAGGAACTGTCCAGAGACTAAAACATTTCTATGTTAGACTTATGATTTAATACTTGAGTTAAACATTAATATGGATAAGGGAACTTTCGAAACAGTGCCAGTGCAGAGTTGATCCAGAAGTCAACAGCACAAAAGAATCTGCAGCAAAAATCTGAGCCAAACCACTCAAGTTGATAATGTCTGGCAAGAAAATTCACCTCAGAGAAGAGCTTGAGGACAACAAAACTCCTTTAAAAAACACAAATCAGACCTCGCCCTTTGCTGACTGCCCCTCTGCCTTTATTCTGACCAGATGTAAAAGACTCATGGTCTTGGAGGGCTGGGATATCTTTTCTAAGAAGGCTCTGCAGGATCAGGATTGCTTCTGTACCTGGGGATTCAGCTTCCAGACTGAGCTGCAGCTGACTTTGCCAACAGGAGACACAAGAACTGAAACCTCTGAGTGACTTTAGCCCAAACTGTATCTACTGACAGGGATATGCTGACAGCTGACCTTGCCAGCTATTAATTGTACTTTGACAAATTATAAAGGCCTCCTGTCGTCCGTCAGGGTACCCACTTCCCATTATTCCAAGCTAACAGTCTGTAAAACGAAATGGCAAACAGGACATCATTAAAACAAAGTGAGACACTTTCTCGGCTGGCAGGTTTGGAAGAGTAGGAACCGAGCCCCAGAGGTTGCACTTCCAGCTTCCTCTCTGACTAGTTATATGGGGAAAAAAGGACAAAAAGTCCTTTCAGCTTTCTGTACCTCAGTTTACACATTCATCAAGCAGGGACACTACTAGTCAGAGTCCTTTTGAGAACATTATGGAAATTAATTACAATTTATAAAGTATACTGTGACCGTGGGTGGATGCAAAGTATTAATTTCTTATTCCAGAAACATCCAGATTAGCTGTCAAAGCACTAAGTATTATCATTACAGTGATTGGAGAACCAGGATAGGAGTATTAAAAACAATATCAATAATTTAATTAATTTATCATCCAGCAGAGTACAAGGGAAAATACATTCCTCCAGTCTAATCTCATACACCTTCACTACCCTTGTTTGTGTAGATTCCTCTGCCCTGACTGTACGCATGCAGCTGAGGCAGCTGCCTAGGAAGGTAACACCTAAGTCTCCCAGTGCAGAGAGAGAGACAGACATCTCCAGGAGTAGCTCACATCCTGGGTGGGCTGACTCAGACTCTGGAAGTGTCTTTATCTTTCCAGATCTTAGGCTGGGTCTGTATTACTAAATTAAATATGTCCAGGTTGTAGCCCTGAGGCCAGCTGGCACCACACAGCTGCCATCCGGGTGTCTCTGCAGGGACCCCCAGCTGTGAGTGGTCCCAGCCTGGTGGGCTCCCAGGTCATGACCAGAGACTGTTGGGACAGGGCTAGTACCCTCCGCTACACCAGTGCCAGAGGCCTTTCTGACAGTACAGCAGCAGTTCAAGTCCCTGTGACCTGTAACATTCCTTGGCCCATTTAATTTATTAGTGGAGGCGTAGCCTTAAATGTATGAGATAAGTGTCTGAAGTTAGCTGAGATGTGCTAGGATAACACAGCTATGTGAGGGACAGGGTTAACTCTTTCCATCCTGTAGCCATGTGACGATCCTGCTCACCAGAAAGGAGGGACACCTCAACATCTGTGTTGACAAGGTAGGTCTATATAAGCTAAATACTTCAAAGGAACTCCAGAGAACCTCCTCTTGGTGCTCAGTGCTCTTGGAAAGCAGCTGTTTGTTTATGGATTTAAGCTCAGTGATTAAGCCCATGCTGTGCTCACAGCCCTGTACTTGGGCCGTTCCAGAGCCAAGCAAGGGATCATGTTCTCAGCTGCTACCGGCCTCCTGGGTCACCGGTCATCACGCTCTTTCCAGTGTTGCCAATTACTGACTGTTGTTTCCACTGTCCCCTTCCTGATCATTAAATACTTCTCCCTCATCACCCATATGCCAGAATCTTTGCATTTATAGTGCTTCTCACTGAAGCACCTCCCAGCCTCTGCAGACAGCTGGAGAGTGCTGCGTATACCCGATATACAGGTAAAAGAATCTGGGCACCCAGGACTTGCCCTTCGCCTGCCTGTGAGTCAGCGTGTCAAACCCGGGAATGCGGGTCAGGATGTCTGAGTCACAGCCCCCTGCCTGAACCAGGAGACCACAGTGCCTCACGACTGTAATCGGAGTTCTTCGGATCCCACTGCTGTAACCACCCCCTAATGAGTACCAGATACATCAACCTCCACAGGGAGACGGAAACTGAGGGAGGATTGTTCCCCTAATGTCACAGAGAGAAGGGTAGTTCCTGGAATATTTACCAAGCCCCTGAACCAAAACTTTGGTTTTATATTCTAGTTGACAGTTTTTCAGAGCTTTTCAGCTCCACTTCTTACATGACAGCTATGCAAAGGCTACATGACTAGCATCTGATGTCCTAGCATCCAAAAAGGAGCTGCCAGGGGCAGCAGAATAGAAATGAAGGGAAACTCCAAAGGGAAGATACATTTAGCATCATAAGTGGACATCTATTTAAATATTTTAATATTTCTATGATGAACCATACCTAACACAGTTATTGCAGCTTGTAAATATTAGGTGCTGTCTTCAAAGGCTTGTGGTTACAATTAGTCAGAGCTCAGGTAGATCATATGAAGTAAGAGGTGAGGGAGTTCTTGCACATCTGAGCCTACTGTGCTTAATCCTCAGCATTTAAAATACTGCTTTTGCCTTGCCTTAAAATAGTAACAAAAGAAACTAAAACTTTACATGCCAGTTAGGAAAAACTGCTCTAGATTTGGATCTTGAAGTGCTTTGATTTGAATGTAACTGTTTGGATTGCATGGATAGTAAAAGGCACATGCCTCATAGTGGCGGCTTTTATCCCTTTAGGGCAACGAGCATCCCCTCAATGCAGAGGATTAACTCAAAACTAAATTAAGAGACATACTACAGAGAAAGCTGGGTATGTACTTTTCAATATGGACAAAGCAAACCCTCTCCCTGCTGGTAAAAATTCACGCTAGTGCAGAGACCCAGCACAAAGCCAAGATGCCACTTAAACATCATACTAAGGGGCTTAAGTGTTGGCTAGGCTTTGTGCCTCAGTAAACGACTGCGTATCACCCACAAGAAAGAACAGGGACAAACTGAAGTTAGCATTTCCCTGAGTCTGATTTGGTATTTCCACAGCTCTTTTCTGGTGTGAATTTGGAGTCAGCATGAGATATAGGACGTGGCTTCATGTCTCACTTCATACCTGAAACCCAGCTTTGTAACGAAAGGGGCATACAGATACATTATGCATGATAACCTGGACGAGGGGATCGAGTGCTCCCTCAGTAAGTTGGCAGACGACACCAAGTTGGGCGGGAGTGTCGATCTGCTTGAGGGTAGGAAGGCTCTGCAGAGGCACCTGGACAGGCTGGATCGATGGGCCGAGGCCAATTGTATGAGGTTTAACAAGGCCAAGTGCCGGGTCCTGCACTTGGGTCACAACAACCCCAGGCAACGCTACAGGCTTGGGGAGGAGTGGCTGGAAAGCTGTCTGGAGGAGAAGGGCCTGGGGGTGCTGGCTGACAGCTGGCCGGGCATGAGCCAGCAGTGTGCCCAGGTGGGCAAGGAGGCCAACAGCGTCCTGGGCTTGTGCCAGCACTAGTGTGGCCAGCAGGAGCCGGGCAGGGATGGGGCCCCTGTGCTCGGCACTGGGGAGGCCGCACCTCGAGTACTGTGTGCAGTTTTGGGCGCCTCCATACGAGAAGGACATTGAGTTGCTGGAGCATGTCCAGGGAATGGAACTGGGGTTGTTTAGCCTGGAGAAGAGGAGGCTGAGGGGAGACCTTATCGCTCTCTACAACTACCTGAAAGGAGGCTGTAGTGAGGTGGGGGTCGGTCTCTTCTCCCAGGTCACTAGCGATAAGACGAGAGGAAATGGTGTTAAGTTGCAGCAGGGGAGGTTTAGATTGGATATTAGGAAAAACGTCTTCACTGGAAGAGTGGTCAGGCATTGGAGGAGGCTGCCCAGAGAGGTGGTGGAGTCACCATCCCTGGAGGTATTTAAAGGATGTGTAGACATGGTACTTTGGGACATGGTTTAGGAGACATGGTGGTGTTGGGTTGATGGTTGGACTTGATGATCCTAGAGGTCTTTTCCAACCTTAATGATTCTATGATAATATTTCTTTGATGTAAATGGACACAACATATAAAATATCTGCAGACCAGTTACCACCAATATTCTGAAACAGTGTGATGTGAGTAATTTTGGCTCAGGGTCTCCCATAGGGATTTCACATCTGTGTCTTCATTCCCTCCCTAACCATGCAAACAGACCGATGTGTGAGGTCCCCTGGGATCTTGCTACAGGTTCCATGTGGGACTCCACACAGATTGCTAAGACTGGTTCTTTGCTCAGGCATTACTGTATTTTTTCATATAATGGCTACATTTATATGCCAGATTCTGTCCTCAGGAAAGAGGGTGCAGATGTTGTTTGTGGCTATTCTGAACTTCCCATAATCTATTGATTTTTCCAGCCAGGGCAATCATGTGGTTTGGCTGCTATGGAGATTCAGTGCCTCTGCTGGCTGGTCTGCCCATGGTGCCATTTCTACACAGCTTCTTCGGCTGCTCCTTCACATGGACTTTCACATAAGGAAGCTCAAGTGGAAGTTGTTAAAACTCCAACTCATCACACCACAAGCATGTTTAGAACAAGATCCTGAGTTGCATCCTGGAGGTAAGAGAAGGGACACATGAGGCAAGCCATGGTATGTGTGCATGGGAGAGATTAAATATCTTTGTTCATCTAGATTTAAATAAGAAAACATAGGACAAATCTTAAGCTGGGGGTCAGCTGAAGAATTCAGTTCAAAAATCATGACAGACAAAACTTAGCAGTATACTTCCCACAAGTATATAGATACCAGGCAGTAAAACTCCCTTACAAACCAATTCCACGTTTGTGCCAAAGTACCAGCCCAGGTGTGAAGCAGTACGGCTTCATTCAGCAGCTCAGAGTCTAATGCACTCAGACCTGCAGCACTGGGCAAAAGACAGCTGTCAGCTTCCAACTACAAGCTTTGCCCTATTGCGATCAAGGAACAAGTCACGGAAATCAGAGGCCCTGAGAGGTATTTTAACAATCTTCACATTCCTTTTACCAAAAATGTAGCTTGCGTGGCAGGTAGCACCAGCGCTGCCACAGCAGAGTGGGCAGAGGGCCATCGTGTCCAGCACCCTCTTCCAAAGAACCTGCGGCACCAGCTGTTGCTGGGGAGGGTACCAGAAACCCTGTAATAAGCAGTTCTGTGTATTCTGTTCCTGGAGTAACTTAGCACTTTATCACTGCCGAAACACCTGATCTGGCTCTGGTTTTTGCTTTCAAAGTATTTTTTCCTGTTCCTCTGGATATTATTAGCTATATAAATGCATTGTCCCTTTCAAGAATCCAACTAAACTCTTGATATTGATGGCTATGTCTAGACTAGTAAGTTAAACAGGGCCATGACATTAGCTCTAACTCTGGTGCATGCTTGTCTATATTGTTTCGTGGTCCCTTGACATGGATTAGCATCAGCTAACAGACAATACCTGAGCATAGTGTAGAGAACAGCACGTTCTTGGGACCATTCCCAATAGGCAGCCTGGGTGTGGCCACCCTGTTTTTAGGGGGAAAGGAGTTTAGTCATGTGGATATGAATCATAACATGCCCTTTGGCTTCATGCCAGGCAACAGTCACTGGTCTGCTGCATTTAGTAGTACAGATGTAGCCAGTGGAACTTTTTAACGACAAGCTCCATGGACCAATTAAGCAAACTGTGAAAAGCATCACTGGGTGCCTTTTGAAGAAAGCCCGGAATATGTAGATAGCAGGCTGATCTCCTTCAGGGGAAGAACACAACATTTCCACAAAGGGCTTGGTGCTCTGTCAAAGCACAGACTGTGTCATGAGGATTTCACCACACTTCCCAAACTTTATCAGCAACCTAAGATTAAATGTGCACAAAGAAGACTTAGCACTGTCCCTCCCAAATACCTTTCCATGCCTGTGGGCATGTTCAAGGCTTGTTCAAGACAGCTTGGCTTGAATCTGATCAGTTATCTTCAAGGTAAACACAAGTATCTTCTAACCTGAGGTGCTTTTACATGAGTAACGAAATGGGAGGGTTTGGATTGCCTAGGCCAGCCACCACCCTAAATAGGTCTTCAGACTGACAGTACACAGATATTTGCAGAGAGGCACACCTCTTTGATCCTGTGAGCCACTTGTGTAGAGAATTTGGATGCTGGAAAAGATCGACTTGAGGACTCTGCTTCTTGCCACCGCTCTTTATTGGCTCTTGTTTTAGCTGTTGAAGGCCACTGAACCTGGAAATCTGTGGGTACAGACTGGGCAGAAGGATACCTAGGGGCCACTGGATTGATTGGTCAGTCAGTAAAAGGCAAAAGGACAAACCAGCATCACTGCAGTTTGTAAAATCAAATATTGAGATAAAAACATGCATGGCTGAGTTTGGTAGGAATGTCATACTTAATACACAGGAGGAAGTACATAAACATCTGAGAGACAATTCTGTAATATTTCTGGTTTGTTTCAGTGTTGTATATTTGCCATATAGATTTCAGTTCTAGACAAGGGACAAGCAGAAATTATACACATCACATTTCAGAAAGCATGGGTGTTACCTTTCCCAATGAGCAATTCTGGTAATGCTAAATCATTTGAGGAGGTGAAGACTCTGGCAGAAAGTTGACTGAGCCATCAGTTCCTACTGCATTCCAGCCTGTGCAGAGATCCTGAGTGTCTAGCTACAAGGGGATGGAGAGGCAGGGATCCTTGTTGGGAAGGAGTGGGAAACACAGAAAATCTTCTCTGTTCAGCTACATGTACAGGCTAGGAGTATAAAGCAGATGGTTTTCTTGACTGCAGACATTAAAGTCTAGGTTCATGTGGGACTTCAAATACCAAAATAATTATTTAGGTACAGAAGTCCAGCACTGGAGTGCCTTGGAGCCATGTCAGCTGCTGCCTAACACTACAGGAAAAGTCCACATTAATGCTTAAGAAGAAATATTTTGGTGTAAGAATAAAGCCTCCTGCATCCTCCCACCACTTAGCATCAGTCAGCTGGGGCAGGAGGGAAGCTCCTGTTTAAACTCTTTCTCTGTCTGAATTCATCCACACTCCAGGTGAGTGGTGTCCTCACTAGGGGCTGCTTCCGGTCACTCCAGCCTTTTGTAACTACTCCCGCTTTGTACAACCTATTATACTCAAAGCTGGCTCACACGATTGTCTGACCTTAAAAATATTTATTTATTTAATATAATGTGGGAAGTAAGAGAGCTGAAGAAAGACCAGATTTATAATAAAAAAGAAGATGATACTTGGAGCAGTCACCAAAGGCAACAGCAGCTGGAGAGCAAGTCCCTGCTGTCAGAAGGCCTTTGAGTAGAGCCATCGTGGATGTCAAGTGAGTCCCCTACGCACAAGGCTGTGGACATTTCCCATTCAACACACTACCTTCTTCCTTTTTACAGCCTCAAAATGTTCAGAAAATGGGCAGTCTAAGTAAAAAAGTGCTGCTACTAGGAGCATGAGGGGTAGCTTCAATGCTGAGCTACATTGATATATTATCTTGAATCTAATCTCCCTTTCCTCCTATTTTGGGCCCGTGGTGTTCCCCTAGTTTACCTTCCTCCTCTGTTGATTCCTCTCATGAAAAGCCAAGAGGTTTCAAGGTACTTCAGTGCTGGTGGGCATTTTACTGATATTCAGTAAATATGCTTTCATGAGAGAAGGGTGACCTAGGTCCTTCGTTCACTAATTTCTCACTCACTCTGAGTTATATAGGTTAATACTCCAGCCTGGTCCTACAGTCCAGTCTGAACCCAGTTTGAAATGTCTGCATCCAAACCACTCTTGCTCATACTTTTCTAAGAACAGGAGCAAAATTTTCCACAGGGTCTCTGTTGGCCTTCGTAACACAAATATGAAAATATTTGCAGTCAAGTTAAGTAGTAGAAAACGCGTCCAAAGCAGTATAAGCAGTATTGAGTAACACTGCTGAGGAGAAAAACGTCTATAGAGTCAGTGGGAATGGATGTTGATGTCTCCAAGGACTTGGGAATACCAAGGACAAGGCAAACCAAAAAAGGCAAAAATAAATATTTAACTGAAGATTGCAAGAACTTTCTCTTTTAAGTAAATTTTCTTCATATCTGAGTTCATCCCAAGGTGAAAAAGATAAACAGCTATTAAGTGGGCATCACCCGAGTAATTCCAGAAGCAAACAGTGTTGCTTATGGGAAAATCATTAAGAAAGAGTGAAAGATAAGCAGTTTGAAAAAGAATTGGATAATTGATGACCCTGTCTTATACAGAGGTGAGAAGTAGATGTTCTGTTAACCACGTCTGACTTGAACCAGTCTGCTCCCTCTGGCAGATCACTCTGCAGGCACTCTCCACAAAGAGGCAGTGATAGGTATGTTTGGAAGAAAGGGCCATAGGAGATGCATCTGAATCCTACTCCTAGAGAGATTACACTGAATTTTACCTCCTGAAATCAGCGTAATTCCCATTAGTTCTGAAGTATATGCATATACATTCATATATACATGCAATTCCATTGGGTTCCTCTGTTGCATCCACGTCCAAGTCCTGACAAAGTAATTGGATGCTCCCAGGAGAAGAAATACAAAGTCAGACATGTAAATCCATGCCTCGTCTTGATCTAGCGACAGTCACAGGCAGGTGAGCAATGTGTTGTGCAGCCCTCTGGAACAATCAGTACTTAGTTTCATTAATCTATTATGATGACTTAGGAAAAACATGTCTGACTGTTTTATTAACTTACTCTTGCAGGAGAGTGTGCTGGTTATGTTAGGCATATGTTAATGTATGGTAGGTACATAGTTCTTCCCAAAAGAGTTACCGGTAGGATGGTAATAATCATAGAATCATAAAATCATAGAATCATGAAGGTTGGAAAAAAACTCCAGAATCATCAAGTCCAACCATAAATGCAACACCCCAGGCCTCCTAAACCATATCCCAAAGTGCCACATCTACACGTTTTTGAACACTTCCAGGGATGGCGACTCCACCACCATTCTGGGCAGCCTCTTCCAATTCCTGACCTCTCATTCAGTGAAGAAAGTTTTCCTAATACCCAATCTAAACCTCCCCTGGTGCAGCTTGAGGCCATTTCCTCTCGCCCTATCACTAGTGACCTGGGAGAAGAGACCAACCCCCACCTCACTACAACCTCTTTTCAGGTAGTTGTAGAGAGCGATAAGGTCTCCCCTCAGCCTCCTCTTCTCCAGGCTAAACAACCTCAGTTCCCTCAACTCAGTAATATAAGACTACAGAAAGTCAAAAGGTGAAAAATCTAAAAGTTGTATCTCTGTGTAAAACCTAAACACCACTGAAATAAATTGAACAATTATTGCTGCCTTTGATAGAAACTGGAGTTCACGTTCTAGACAGCTTTAAAAGCATTTCAGATGTCAAAAATCTTAATTTGCCACTGCTGGTTTTAAAGCTTCACAAATGACACTTTTATAAGCACTTATTTCTCTATAATGAAAAACTTCTTCACTTCAACTTTAGGCATTGTGCAAACTCATTCTGGCTGAAAAGGGTGGTCATTTTTTATGTTGGATAGTTTTTATGACAAACAACTAAAATATGCATCTGGAGCTCTCGGGCTTATGGGACTTAAATCATTAAAATAGTTTTATGGGAAAAGAAAATTATGAGTACAAATAAAAAATCCTACACTTTTGCTCTGAGGGAAAGTTCATTCAAGGGTATGGTATTCAGGGCATACAACACCACTATTTAAGCATACATATGCCTCAGATGCACTATTTTACATGCACGTGTGCCAAACATCGGGTGTGTGTTTGTGTGTGTAAAGTTTACATGTCTTCTATTGGATTTCGCCACATTTACTTTTGTATCCAACAGCCCGGTTTGAACTGGGACCCACTGGTTTTTCAATAGGTTAGGATTAAACTTCTTAAAAACAGAGAACAGAATGACAGAGCCTTTTCACACCACATGATGCTGTGTAAACCCATCATATGGCTCGATCCAGCCATAGAAGGATGAGTACTGGGCAGCTGGGTATCCTGCACCTTTGGTGCCTCCCTAAATTCAGGCACAATGCAACGATTATTTTTAAAACCACCTCTGCATCATAATCTGAATGAACATCTTAAAAAAAGCCATGTGACACTTAACTGCTTTTTATGGGAAAAAACTTGTTGTTTAAATGAACTTTTATAAAAAAGCTGTAACCTCTGGACAATTTCAGCTGATGTTGAAAACAGACTTTGTGATACTCTAATGCTAGAGCAATGGGGGAATATGGCAGGAAACTATCACAGGAAATAGAAGGTAGTTTGCTTAAACCAGGGTGGGTCTTGTAGTTTTTTCCAAAAGAGTGTTGCAAAGGCTTGAAACCTTCTGTTCTCGTGGTCAAAATCTCCCTCATTAGCTAAAAAAAACAAGGGGTGAGTTTTGGACAACCTCATACAGTCACAAATAATATAAAGATAATCTCATAAAGGATGTTCCTGGCTCAGTAGGGTCCCACATGCTTTTACCAGTCCCTGCTGAACAGAGCAGGTGAGCAATCTTGCAGTACGCCGGCGATACCAATGACTGCTTGCTTGGTTATGCTGGCATGGAGGGAGCTACGCAGCGTACGTGAATGCCAGGAAGTGTCGGCTGGAATGGCTTAGCTGAACTCAAATATCTGCAAAAAAGGGGGAGGTTTCTAAACTGCTTAGAGCGCAGACCATAAAGGGAAAGGTTTACAAACCCTAACTCCTCCTCCATTTAAGGGGCTTATGATTTATTTACATGGCATGTTTTATAATGCACAAGGGTTACCTTGTGATGTGGGCTTGGAATAGACAAAAAAAAAAGTGTAGCTATAGGTAAGAAACTCAGTCCTCTCTCTTGTTCCCAAGGCAGTTTTATAATATTCATACAGAGTCCAAAGAAGGAGGAAGGCAAAGTGACTTTGGGAAGTTGCTCAGTGTGTGTTATAAGGAAAGCCCATGGAATATATGGGGAAATAACTGACCATAGACTATCAGTGGCAAAACCAAAACCATGGTTGTTTACATGACTCTCTGAATAAAAGCAGTAAGGTTCTGCAACTTTGTCATCTGTCAGCTAAGATGCATCTCAGGTCCGTTCTAAGCCTGTCTGAATAGCTAAACAACATGCATTTGCTGAAACTCCTCTCACAGCGCCTTGGAAAGGATCCACCTTCATGTTAGGGTCAGCTAACATATTTTGTTTTGCAGACATGACAGATGAAGTTGTTTCATGTTGGTATGTACAGCAGCTCAGCTGATGGGCAGCAATTCATTAAGCTGTAGGAACGCAGCCCATTTGGTGCATTTCTGCAGTCTCAGACAGATGCCTGAAATGGCAGCCCCCCATGTTCACCCCCGAACCCCAAAGTTCAAAGCCTCAGTTCTGTTCTACAATATGAAACCACATACTTTGGCCTCTGTGCACAGATGCCCATATGACAGAGGCCGTAGTGATACCATTATCTGCATCTATCCTCCCCTGCTCTTTCCCTAGCATTAGGATGAAGGTATTTGATATACCTCAATTCATTAGTCTTTGTACCCTCGCTTACACTGGCTTTCTGTATCAGCATTTTCCATGCCCTACTCCTCTTATAGGTGCTTCTATTGAATTCATCAGGGCAATGTATAGAAACTTACCTGCTGTACCTTTACGTTTCTCCCTTCCCTCTCCCTGCCTTCTTACTGCCATCTGTCACCTTCTTCTTGCTGTTGCAACCTTTCTTGATATGTATCACAAGCGTTTCTCTAGGAAATAGGCTCAGACTTGTGTGCTGCTTGTTTCATGGGGTATTCAGATAGTCTTTCTGGAGCCAGGAAGCAGTAGGAAGGAGCAGGACATGGAGAACAGTAGAGGTGAGGAAAACGCCCAGTGACTTTCAGCAGTTCAGCCAAAAGATAGTCTATCCTGTACCAAGATGTTTGCCTCTGTGTAAATCACATCTTAGGGTTTAAAGCATGCAACGGACCTTGCTCCTTACACGTAAGTGGCATACCAACCTGGGAAACCATCTGTTAAAATGCCATCTCAGTATCTGCTAGTTCCTTTATCCTGAAGTTTCTTAGAAGTTCACCTCTTAAAACAGATGTTGCCTTCAAGCTACAGTTACTTAAAATTTCACTGCATGAACCAGCATGTGGATCAGAGCTCTACCCCAGAGAAAGCAGACACTGAGCTAAAGCAGAATCGCGGATAGCTGTTGGTATTATGGGACCGCGTGACTCAGAGTTCAGATTCCATCTGGTAGGAGTTGGTAGCCCAGGAAAATGTGTGTAGATACACACCAAGAGATTAATCATAGGCCTAATTTACAATGAGTTCCAGTGTTTGGAAGCAGTGGAGCAACACTATTAAAGATTTTTTTCTTCAATGAGATTAAAAAGTCTGTCCATAATTCTTATCTAACATTAGGAAAATCTTCAAGGGAATAAATAAGGAAGTCTGCTTCTGACAAGTTAGCTTACCCAGTCAAAAAACAGACCATTTGTATGTGAATTGAATGTATTATAACAGACTTTTCTATAGATGGGAAAGTGATCCAGATAATATGATTTATCAGTCTCCTAGGAGTATTCCTGATGGGTGTATATGAGTAATCTGTCCAGGCTAGCTGAAACTCTGACAAGGGATGGAGTTTCCCCTGGTTCCTATTGCTAACAGTTTCTCAGCCTTCTTGCATGAGAGCTGTTTGTTCTGTTTTGTATCTGTGCATTTTATTATTATTTATTTGGTATTATCCACCATTAATCTATTCACTTATCCCTATACTCATCCAGTGATGAGTGGTGTACCTCAGGGGCCCGTACTGGGACCAGTATAATTTAACATCTTTGTTGGGGGCATGGACAGTGGCACTGAGTGCACCCTCAGAAGTCTGCAGATGACATCAAGCTGTGAGTGGTGTGGTTAATACTCTACAGGAAAGGGATGCCATCCAGAGGGACCCTGACAGGCTGAGAGGTGGCCCTATGCAAATCTCGTGAGGTTCAACAAGGCAAAGTGGAAGGCCCTGCACCTGGGTCAGGGCAATCCCAAACATGGATCAGGTTGGGCAATGAATAGATTGAGAGCTGCCCTGCAGAGAAGGACTCAGGGGTGCTGGGGGATGAAAAGCTGGACATGAGCCAGCAACGTGCGCTCGCAGCCCAGAAGACCAACTGTGTCCTGGGCTGCATCAAAAGCAGTGTGGGCAGCAGGGCGAGGGAGGGGATTCTGCCCCTCTGCTGTGGTGAGACCCCACCTGGAGTAACGTGTTCAGCTCTAGGGCCCCCAACATAAGAAAGACACGGACCTCTTGGAGCAGGTCCAGAGGAGGGCCACGAAGGTGACCAGGAGGCTGGAGCACTCTGTCCTGGGCTGAGAGAGTTGGGGTTGCTTAGCCTAGAGAAAAGAAGGCTCTGGGGACACCCTACAGCAGCCTTCCAGTTCTTAAAGGGGGCCTACAGGAAAGATGGTGAGGGACTCTATCAGGGCCTTTAGTGATAATATGAAGGGTAACGGTTTTAAACTGCAAGAAGGTAGGTTTAGATTAGATATTAGGAAGAAATTCTATACTGTGAGGTTGGTGAGACACCAGAACAGGTTGCCCAGAGAAGTTGTGGATGCCGCCTCTCTGGAAGTGTTCAAGGCCAGGTTGGACAGAGCTTTGAGCAACCTGATCTAATGGAAGATGTCCCTGCCCACGGCATTGGGGTTGGAACTAGATGATCTTTAAAGCTCCTTTCCAACCCAAACCATTCTGTGAATCTATGATTCTACACTATTTTCCAGTAATATGTTATGAAATGTATAAAACATCTAGCATTTGGTATTTGTTGTCCCACAAATGTGTCTTTTGACATTGTCTCCCACAGCATCCTCCTAGAGAAGCTGTCACCTCATGGCTTGGACACGTGTACCCTTTGCTGGGTAAAAACTGGCTGGATGGCCAAGCCCAGAGAGTTGTGGTGAAGGGAGCTAAATCCAGTTGGTGGCTGGTCATGAGCAGGGTTCCCCCGGGCTCAGCTTTGGGTCCATTCTTGTTTAAAATCTTTGTCAATGATTTGGACAAAGGGATCGAGTGCTCCCTCAGTAAGTTGGCAGATGACACCAAGTTGGGCGGGAGTGTTGATCTGCTTGAGGGTAGGAAGGCTCTGCAGAGGCACCTGGACAGGCTGGATCGATGGGCCGAGGCCAATTGTATGAGGTTTAACAAGGCCAAGTGCCGGGTTCTGCACTTGGGTCACAACAACCCCAGGCAACGCTACAGGCTTGGGGAGGAGTGGCTGGAAAGCTGCCTGGAGGACAAGGGCCTGGGGGTGCTGGCTGACAGCTGGCCGGGCATGAGCCAGCAGTGTGCCCAGGTGGGCAAGGAGGCCAACAGCATCCTGGGCTTGTGCCAGCACTAGTGTGGCCAGCAGGAGCAGGGCAGGGATGGTGCCCCTGTGCTCGGCACTGGTGAGGCCGCACCTCGAGTGCTGTGTGCAGTTTTGGGCGCCTCCGTACGAGGAGGACATTGAGTTGCTGGAGCGTGTCCAGAGAAGGGCAACGAAGCTGGTGAAGGGTCTGGAGAACAAGTCTTACGAGGGGCACATGAGGGACCTGGGAGTGTTTAGTCTGGAGAAAGGAGGCTGAGGGGAGACCTTATCGCTCCCTACAACTACCTGAAAGGAGGCTGTAGTGAGGTGGGGGTCGGTCTCTTCTCCCAAATCACTAGTGATAGGATGAGAGGAAATGGCTTCATGCTGTGCTAGGGGAGGCTTAGATGGGATATTAGGGAAAACTTTCTTCACTGAAAGAGTGGTCAGGCATTGGAGGAGGCTGCCCAGAGAGGTGGTGGAGTCACCATCCCTGGGGGTATTTAAAAGACATGTAGACACAGCACTTGAGGACATGGTTTAGGAGACATGGTAGTGTTGGGTTGATGGTTGGACTTGATGATCCTAGAGGTTTTTTCCAACCTTAATGATTCTTTGATTCTCCCATCCTTTCCCTGCTGGCAGAAGTGAACACTGCAGCATACTCTAGGGGGAGTGGGGACTGAAGGTGTTCGGTTTTGCGGTTAGTTTTATTTTCTTATAAATGTTCATAATCCTGTGGATTTTTGTGAGAAACATTTGTGCTTCTTTTTATTTCATTACATGACACAATACTGGTTTAGTATAGCTGCCTTTCAGACATTTGTTGCATTCAGGCTTTGTGCAGTTAATAAGAAAATTGTACCGCCTGCAATCAGCAAACAAGGTTGGGGTTTAGAGAGGCGCTGGGGCTCCAGAGACCCATGTAAAAAGCACAGCTCTGCCACAGCTCCCTACATGGTCATGGGCAAATCACACACTGCCTGTCTTACTTTATACCCCATAAGCTCTCAGACAACATTGCAGCATATTTTTACAGCATCAAGCTTAAGTGCCAGTCTAAACCAAGGCATTTGAGGCAGGTTATCCTCAAAACAGGACAGCAGCAAGACCTTTTGGTAGCTGAGGTTGACTCTTTCAAAGCTGCCTGAGACCCTTTCCTCCCTTCTCCTGTCAGCATCCTTCAGTTACTGCTGCTGATCCTTCTTCTAAACCTTCCCAGCACTCTTTCCAACTCTGTGTAGAGCTCCATTAGGAGGATGTGGCTCTGCTTTAAGGAATTATTCCCATGTGAATTTTGTGTCAGAGCCTCAAAGAAATCCTCCAGCTCTTCTAGATAACACGTACTCATCTAACATACCCGGGAGCAAAGCGAGGTGAGTACAAGCTGAGCTCACGGGTGCGAGGCCAGGTTACCTTCACTGACCGCACATTTTTACCCCCAGGTAGGCGAGATGAGAACCTGTCCCAGTGACAAAGTAACCTGGACAAAAGGGTGGAGGGGACAGGACAGTACATACCTGCTTCTCAAACAGCTTTGTGGAGTAAACAGAAATGCCTTCTTCCATCTTGATTGCTTCTCACCATTGGCTTTTTTACATCTATAAAAAGAGGTGTGATCCATCTTGCTGTGTCCCTGCCAGGATTGTAGGCAACACACAGCCACCATCCAGCATTGTTTTTCCAGATATAGCCTGTCAAAATGGAAGGAATGAGTCAGTGTTGTGCAGAGCAAGAACAACACGATTAACACCTATTTCATGTGTGTTCCTGCCTCCTAATCTTGCAGATGAGGGTTTTAGATTGTTGGGGTTTTCAGCACGCAGATTCCTAGGTGTCCTATAGACTGTCTTACCTGTGCACTAGTACTGATGGGATACACGCTCACACATCCAGAGGTGCAGACTTGCCCTTTACTATCCTTAGGACAATTCTCCTTACTGGCACCTCTTCACAGGCTGCGTCCCAGCTCCAGCTTTGGAAGGCAGCTAAAGCTGGTTGTGGGAGGGAGCCCGTGACACTCTCCTGCTGCGGTCGCAGGTTTGTTTTCAGAAGCTGAACAGTGGTGCCCTGCCAAGTTGGATACCTAGCACTGGGAACGCAGATGTGATCGTGCCCAGGGGGATGGTTACGCACTACAAACTGTTTACTTTTCAGTGAAGTGATTTGTTTTATGCTTTGTGGTGGCTCTTCACATTTGCAGGTTAAGTTGGTAGGTGCAGCCTCACTCAGGGAGATCTGACAAACTCATTTCAAAACAAGTTTTTGACATAAAATAATATGAAAAAAAGATGTCTTCATTGTTCAGACAGCGGAAGGAAAATTTCCTATTAAAGGAAGTTATGGAGACAGTTGAATTGCTACAGGATTAATTACCAGAGTTTTAAAGCAATATTTCAGCTGTTTCTAATAACTCATCACCTCCCTCCAGTATCCCAGGGACTCAGGATGGGCAGACACTGTGGTCACAGCTTTGTTTGTTATTTAGACGGAAAAAAAAGCCCCTAGCACTTCAGACTTTCTGCACCCCAAGAATCCTCCTTCCTCTTCCTTCAAAGTTCATCTCAAAACCCACTCACTGCCAAAGCTGTTGCTCCCACCCTCTGTCAACTTCCAAAACCTTTTCCATGACAAAAGCATTCTTTATCTGGCGCTAAAGAGTCCCTGTTATTGTATGTGGCAGCTGTAAATGTCTTGGGCTTAGGCCCGTGAACACGTTGTTGAGGGGCTAGTTGGGACGCGGGTACGCAGAGCATCAGTCACACCCTGGTAACTGCCGGAGCGCACTCCATGGGAAACGTGCCCTGACTGCGGGGAGCTTGTTCCCCAGCGGCTGGGGATGAAGCATGCAAAGGGCTGTTACCACAAAACAGCTGAAGTGTTAGAAGTTCACCACCAGCAAAACTTCCAGCCAGTTGTTGATGTGACCGTATCCTGTTATTGTGCTCCACAGCATAAATCTCAAATATTCAAGCAGGACTTTTATCAGACAAAAAACATAACTTCCAATATAGGTAAAACAATCTTCTGGCATCGGCCTTAAAAAGGAATAGTTCATTATAAACAAGACTGGATTTTGAAACTAACTTCTGAGACAGAGAAGTGACTCTGATGTAATTGTTCTGGCTGTGGATGTAAAATACCAGGTCGGGTTTTGGTCCTCCCAACCCATTGACTGTCTACACAAACACACTTCCCATTAGTGTCTTTTCTGAGATGTGATTCATGGTGAGCTAAAAAAAGGTTCATGTGCAGGTAATGGCCAATATTTATTGGCATGAGGAAAGAGTAGCTGAAAGGACTATTAAACCAAAGCATAATAAACTCTTCCTTCTGGTCAAGGCTCATTAAATTTTTTATTAGTCTTGCCTGCAATTTTCTGTATGTAGGTTTTGCAGATGATCTTCAAGCCGAGCCAAAATATGTATTGTGAATTATTCTGACCTTGCTCAGAACAGCTTTATATGTTTGCATGCGTGCCTGTAAAGAAATGCTTTCTCATAACCCATATCTGAACATTGCCAGATGCATTTGCCACATTGTAAAATACAGAACGTCATTCACCTCTGGGCATTAAAGGCAGCGCTATTTAATGACAGAGATTGAATGTGCTGCCCTGATCACAGTGGGCCATGCCCCAAGTGATCTGTCAGAAGGATTTTATATCACCAACAATGGCCCTAGATTAATCCAAATAAAAAAAAGAAGATGCAACATCACAAACTTTGACACAAACCAAAGTCTAAACTCTGTACGCAGCAGTCCCTTTGCTGCCGTTGCTTTCTGTGCTATACACCGGTTTAGAGTCGCCTCCTGTTACTGTGTGCAGCTTCCCCAACTTCTTGTACAGTGCCATGACGATTATTTGTATTCATACGTACTGCGGTTGCAATCAGAAGACCTAGGGCACTCGGCATTGTAACAATTCAATGGAAAAGATGATTACACCAAAGAACCTATTGAAAATCTGAATGGGAAAGATGGCCTCAGTCTTAGGGCACTAGGCTGGACAGGTGAAACTCCTCTGTTTTAACACTGAACTCCTATGTGATCCTAAAAAGGTCACTGTTAGTTATGGTGCATGTCCCCTACTGAAAAACGGGAATCACAGGAGACTGGAGCAAGAATTAGCAAGTTGAAGATGGGAAGTGTTTTGACACCATAGTTACAGAGGGCTCCTCAGAAGGAATACACAGCCAATGCAAACAGGACCATTTCATGCCTCAAGTTGTTCAGTTACAAATCCTGGAAAGAGATACTGTGAAAAATGGCCGAGTTCAATGTATATTTAGTATTTCACTGCTGGGGTTTTTTTTTTTTGGCAGCTGCTTTGGTGATCAATATTCTGTAGAGCAGGACTGTCACTCCCCCTCAAAGTCACTAGAGTAATGCATGACTCTGCAATCTTCCCAGCACATTGTGTGCTGTGTAGCTTATTAGCAATCACTGCATTCCTTGCTCTTGCATCTCCAGAGCTAAAGCTGAAAAACGTTTTCTTCTGATAAAGGTCAGGGAACAGGCTTATATGCAAACTTTGACATTGAGGTCTTTGTGGGATTTGAACAGCATGTAATCTGAAGTTTAAATTTATTTGTTTGGAGGCAAACTCACTGAAATACTAATACTTTTTTGTCTTGTTTATGCCATTAAGTGTAAAACACTGGTAATTAATCTCTCCATTGGATATCAGACCATGAGAGGAGCAGATATGGTGGTCCTTGAGTACTGAAATTTGATTGATCATTGTAATTAGTGTAAAAAAACACATTCAGAAAGGGAAATAGAAATGACCAGGACTAATGAGGACCTATCCCCTCCCTCCATTTTTCTCTCCGCAGTACCACAAATGGACCCTACCGTGATCTTCTCTCCAGGGCTCTTGTTTCTCAACTAAGGTATTGGATTGTCTTGTTCTAAAATGGGATATCGGTAGCAAACTGAATGTCACAAATTAAGTAAGATATCAGGGTACTGCTGTCCACGTTGGCTTAATTTTGTGAATTCTGGGACTCAGGACATGATTAGGACCTTAAAAAACCCAGCTTCAGCTCCTCCAGCTTGCCTGTTAGCTTTTCCCACACCTGCCACTACTTTTTGTGTCACACTGTTCCACAATGCTTACAGGGAAACACTGACTGCTTTGCAGCTGGGCAGATGGTCAGGAGAGGCATCTCCTCTCGCTTTTATTGATTTTATGGCTGCTTCATATAATTTACTCTTTTGCTATTACTTGACTTGAAACTGCTTGATTGTGCATTCATTAGAGCATTGTAATCCTGCGGTTTCCCATAAAATCTCTTTTCCTCCTTCAGTTCCTTCTGACTGCTTCTTACAACCACCTTCTGCAGTCTTCCATAGACTAGGTGGCAAGGTTGGAAGGGGGCAAGGATCATTTCTGACTCGGTCCTTTATAGGTTGTTCCTATAATACACAGAGCACCCACAGGCTTTGGCCAAATGTCGCTCCATGCAGGGCAATCTTCCCTGCCTCAGTACAAAGCATCTTAGCAGCTGTCCTACCTGAGTAGAATGAGCAAGAACAAAAAATACTGAGACTTTTGCATTCATTTCTTTGTCCCATACAAATAAGATTTTCACCTGCAGTTTGGCTGTATCATGTCATGAACTTGCATGTTCTCATGGAGGTGGCCGGCTCTGAACAGTGGGCTGAGAGGTCCTTGAGCAAGCCCTGAATGCTGCAGCAAGGTGGGGCGACACTTGGGCAACGTAGACTCCACTGCAATATTTGCAGAACATCAGCAGGAGACATGCATCCAACCCGTCTAATGGAAGCACCTACGCTGTACCCTGAATTTTATCCATCTACAAAGCAATCTTTTAAAACTCAGAAGCCATACGGTCTGTGCGGCCAATGGACAGAGGTAAGTGCCTTTGAAAACCTCCAGAGGCACCTAAATTGGGTACCTAAACTTAGACAGGCTTTCCCATTGGAGACCTACAACAGCACCCAGCTCTCCAGTGACTCCAGTGACTCGCCAGGGAAACCCGGCCTATAATGGTCATTAATTGTTGTACTAAGTTTTGGAAATTTCGGGTGTAGGTCAGTTGCCTAAATTACCCAGACTAAACCTCATCTAGAATCTCAGTAACCATGAGACCAAGGGCCAATTTGCCCCAGGTAGGTACAATTTACCGCTCCGCCTCCCATCTGCATTATCTGTTTTAAACTCTGCTGCAGTGTAAATGTAGCACGCTGTTAATATTTGATGCTTGACACCCGTAAGGTGGCTGCAGATCAGCAGTGGGTGACTCCCACCGTTTCATTAATGGGGTCTGTTACAATGATTCAGGATGATTATACACACCACAAGATCTTTATTATTATCTATTATTTATTATTACCTCATAACCTAAAGCTGCATCTAGCTACATAGAACATATTTAGTTAAATAATTGTTTGAAATTTCTTCACAGTATGAAAAATAAAAAAGCCATCTGTAAGTAGGACATGGAACCAGTGATGGGTTCAAATGGTTATCTGAACTAATGAACAGAAATCCGGGTTTCCAATACTTTGTCATATCTCTGACATATATGTCACCAGGGTGTTTGACCCTGAATACCTCAGTTTCTCTGAAAAAAAAGGTTGTATCTCTTATGATATTGTGACTCTTAATTGACTAATATTTTCAAAGCACTTTGTGCTGCTCAGATGAAAGGCTTTTCTAAATGCGAAGTATTATTACATGTTAAGTTCATGTCTGGAGTAAAGTTTTTAAAACAAACCAGATGAAAAGCAGAATTAAGAGTGGAAATGCTTATCCAGCCATTAATTACTTCACATCAGAGAGTGGGCAGAGGGTCTCCTTTTATGTTGTTTATTTCAAACAAACAACTCTGGGAATCTCCTGTGGAAATGAAATGCAAAAACCAAAACCCTTTCATGGGTATTTTTGGTTTATCTCCACATGAATCTTAAATTCATCATGTGGAGAGAATGTGGAACACATTTTTTCCCCCGTATACGCTCACTTTCCCACAATGAATAAAATCCGTTTTCTTGCACAGTTTGTCTGCTTGTTCACCCAAGGGTAACAAAATAACCAGAAAGCAGGAACACCCTGTCCCTGAACCCTGCTGAAAACTAAATAAATAAATAAAAGAAAAAGAGGGATGACTCGGAGGGTTCCCAGGCAAACCTGCCGTATTTAACATCGTGTATATAGTGACCACAACACAGGAGCCCCAGAGCTCCTAATTCCTTAGCTATTGCTCAGCAGTGAGTAATAAGCCCTCACTTAAGTGACTCACACAGGCTCCGAAATGCAGCTGAGCATCTGGCAGTAAACATCCAGGTTTTAGAAAATGTGAGTGGGAAGGGGATGATTTCTGGTATCTGCCTGTATGTGAACGGGGGAGATGCCTGGCACGCTGTGAGGGTCATTGTGCGCTTCGGTTACAGCTGTTGGTACGCAGAGTGCCATACCAGAGGTTCCCAGCACATTCAGTACTCCAAAGGAATTTTTCTTCTGTATTTTCTCTTTTCTTCCACCCTCCTTACAGCACACATGTAGACCTCACTCTTTTTCAGATTTAATCCTTGCATTACCAAGATCTCATTTCTAGAGATACAACATCTAACCAGGAGTTAGCTGTCAGCTGAAACGCTTCTCTCACTACAGGGAAAGTTTAGCTTTTCCCAATGAATACTGGTGTGAAATACACAGCAGAGGAGGCAGCTGGCTTCAGCAAGAGGAGAATAAACTTTGCTGTAACTCAGTTTCTAAACTGTAGTGAACAAGGCACGTAAACCAGGCCTGTCACAACTGGTGTCTAATGATTAATCCTAATCAATTTTGTCTGTTTAAATACTAGACAGCAGCTCGAAAATACGCCCCCATGCTTTAGGATGAGAGGAGTAAGGCACTTCCCAGCTGGTGATTCACCATCTCTTAAAGCCTTAGCTTAGGATGGAAGAAAGTGCCCTCTGGAGACATCTTTCTCTCTTCGCTCAAGATTAGACTCTGTTTGCCTAGCTTAGACCAGCCGTCCTCTTTTCAGTGGTTTAGCAACATCTAATGTCTTCGGAGCATTTTATATGGTTTTGGGCTTCAAAAGATCCTTCGTTCATTTTCTTGTTACACAAAGTTTAACTACAGCACATTGGCAATTTGACACTTGAGCAGGTGATAATTTGTCTTATGATAACGAGACGGTAACACTTTCCTCTTCTTCGTTCTAGTGGTTTGGTTTTGAAAATTTGTTCCAATAACACTCCATTGCTCACTGCTCTGAACTCTTATATATTCTGCTAATCAAATGTCAAAGCTGAGGAGGGTGCGTAGTTGCCCATGGCCATGTTGACATTCACAACTGTTTCAGTGAAATATCTGCTAGTGCATAATTCGAACAAATACTCCACCCACATGCTGCTGCTAGATGCATGATTTATCTTGTGGAAATATTTTGATCTTAGCAAGTCTTCAGATTTTAGAGACGATCTATAATTTGTACGCTTTGAACTTGGCATGTCTCTCTACCTTTCTCCCCCGCTACTCCTTCCATTGCTGGCTGTAGTGATGTTGGGATACAGACAAATAGTTTCACATCAGTTTCGATAGGAGTTTTGGACATGACGATATTTTGACATCAGATTGCTTTTTAGGATTCTACAGGAGTGTTTCCTCATTTAAGAACCAATCTCTGCTGATCGCAGACCCCTCTGTATTGGTGACAAGTTGCCTCCACTCAGCCCTGGAGAATCAGCTTATTCATCAGCATTGCACATGCCAACAGTTGTCAATGGTGGTAGCCTGAGCTCCCTGGGGGTGGACCTTCGGCTTGCTGTATCGTCCCCTCCTATTCCATAAGTAACACAAATTAGTTCATCATTTAAGATTCACTAAGGCATAAGTTAGCCCTTTTGCCCTGTTCACCATGACAATGGTCTATGTTTTCCCCACGTAGCAGATGGCAATTCATAAAGCATTAACTTTCACTTGTGGTATTTTCCGTGCATTGAAAATGCTTTTGGAAGCCTCCGAGGCATCTGCCTGGCCCCAGTAGCCCGTATGGATGCACTGGCAGCCTTTGCACACACATTACAGCTACAAGTAATGAGTCTTCTTACTTTGCCTACTTATTCATTCATCCCCTGCACAATGTCAGAATTCCCCACTGTGATGTAAAGAAAGTCTATTTGCCAAAAAAAAAAAAAAAACAACCAAAAAACCCCAACCCCATGTCTGCCTGGTACAGTGTTATGACTGCTGTTTCCTCTCCTTCCCTTGAAAAAAAACCTGACACACTAGGTCTGGCGACTTGTGCTGCAGAAGTTTACAACATCAGCAGAGCCAGCTGTCCACCCCTGTGCCAGAAGTGAATTCCTCAAAGAGCCAGCAGTAGTGAAGATCCGCCCAGTTGCCAGCAGCTTCAGCGCAAAGTCTACCTTCAGCTGGAGCTTGGCAGACCACGATTTTTAATGATAGGCAGCAGTTCTGATTAGAAAATGAACACATGAAGATTCCTTCCCACAGTTGGCTCAGGCATCTAGACTCCGTGACATGAAGTATATTACTTAAACTGTGTTATGTCCCCTCAGCAGCATATCTGAGAGAGATTTCGCAGGTGACTATCTACATTAATTGACTTCTAGAACTGCAAGCTTTCCTGCACTTCTATTCAACAGCCTTTTAAAGTACTAATTTCCTATTTTCTGGTTTTCTTGTCTCTGTAATAAATACGTATTTATAGCTACAAGCATTCAGGAAAAATGCTATGTGTTTGGAACGAAGTGATCAAGTCAGTGATGCAAGTCTCCTAAACTTCTGCTAGTGTAAATAAGAAAAATGCTGATGTCAAGAAAAGCTACAATGATTTATATCAGTCAAAGCTATCAGCTCATTGACTTAAAAATGTTTGTCCTGATTTGTTTTAAGAGACATAAGAGTCTCAAAGTGTCCTAAAGTCAGACCCAGAGGCTTTTTGGAAGATTGTCTTGGAGGTTATAGAACTGATTGAAGACTTGATGAACAGATAAAATTTTTTGTAAACCTTTGATTTGCCAAAAAATAGTGCTTAATGAGAAAACCAGCAAACAGTTTTGCTTTGCTTATGTAAATAGTATGCTTTTACGCTACATGATTTAAGAAGCCTGTCAATTTTTTTTTTTTTCGTTTATCATTGCGTAGGACACTGCAAAACATTTATGCTGACATTACACACAGGTTTTTTTTAAATGGCAGCAAGATTGAGAGCTCTGCTCCAGGTACGAGAGCGTGCCAGCGGCTGAGTACATCTGCACCTATTCAATGCGCAGCTGACCTTTCAAACTACTTCTCACTTTCAGCTGTTTACTTCTCTTATCAGTGCTGTATCTCATCCGTATACCTGTGAAAAGCTCTGTCATGTGCAACTGGGTGCACAGCAAAGTTCAGCAGGAGGCTGCTGCCCTCTGCGAACTGGTTATTGCTTAGAAATTTCATGCGGGCATTTTCCCCTTGCCAAAGAGCTTAAAGAAAGTACATTTTCAGATACAGTGCTTAACAAGATGATTTTACTAGGTGGCAGTGGTTGCAACTTCACTTGATAGCTACTGATTGTTCATTGCAGAACTAATATAATTATACAGAGGCCAGTTGAGTTAAAGTGGATTTCTAAAAGGGCCTTGTACCATACTGGCACCAGTTTCTCCAAGAGGCTGAGAAACCTTCCAGGCTGGAAGATGAATTCTTCCAGTGCTTACTCTTCCTACAGTTCATGTTGGAGACCTGCCCGCTGAGGAAGATATCCTTTGGGATAGGGGTGAGTATAAAGAGTAATACATATATATAGCACTTGGAAAATGCTCCACCTAACATTAAAAAGGCTTGTCTTCTAGGAATAAGGTTCAAAAAATGAACTGCCTGGTTGTAGAGAGAAGGGTGAAGAAATGCTTTGCATGCAGGCATGGAGGTTTCTTCATGATATTTTCTCTTTCATGGTATCCAGATTTACTTAGCTCTGCAGGTATTTTCATAACGTTCCTTTATTTGCAACCTGTCTTATTTTCTCATTTTGCAGTATTCAAAAACAGCTTTTTTTAAAACCCACCTTTTCACACACATAAGTAAAACATTTAAAAATCACATAGGCAGAGAAGCCAATGAATACATTTATCAAGTATAAATTATCGTTTCTTATTAAAAGCTTCTCACACTGTCTTGTCCTTTCATCATACAGACTCATACTGCCCTAGAAGCCTTAGGAAAGTCAGAACATGACCTAAAATAATTAGAATGATAGACTGGTTTTGGTTGGAAGGGACCTTTAGGGATCATCGAGTCCAACCCCCTGCAGTGAGCAGGGACACCCTCAGCTAGACCAGGTTGCTCAGAGCCCCGGCCAGCCTGACCTGGAATGTTTCCAGGGATGGGGCATCTGCCACCTCTGGGCAACCTGGGCCAGCACTTCACCACCCTTGTTGTAAAAATTTTCTTCCTTATATCCAGTCTGAAACTATTGAACTACTAAGGTCAAGTGCTACTTGCAATTTTGCACAATTGAAAAAGATTTTTCAGAGATGTGTTATACTCACTTTTGTGGCCGTAAATCGTTATTAAAACCTCCTTTGACCGAACTCTGGTACGATGATAAATATTTTCTCGCTTTAAAGCCAGAGAGGACTGTTAAAACTTTGGTTACTGTGATTTGTTAAACTTGCTGCATATCAGCTCTACATGTATGTGTTCCCATGCCATGACAAATGTGAGCTACTGAGAAGCTGGTTAACCCAACGCCTGTGTGCTTAGTGCAGTCAGGCTGAAGGTAGTCCGGATCACTGTAGTGTACTTTCACTTGTAATTAGGGTTCCTCAAACTGCCTTCACAGCAGCAGCGAGGGAGGATGCGCGTGGGTGGATCAGCTGAAACAGTAATTTTACCCCTCAGTAACTTGTATAAAAGCTTTTGTTCGTAAGCCTGAGTCTTTGATCACCTCCTTGACTTCTTTTATATCACAAGGCATTATCAGGATATCTTATCTTTTTTTGTGAGATGCAAAGTCTCACTCAGCATCATTTTAATGAATCTGTATTGTTAATGCAATCTCTTAGTAGCACAAAGTTTTCTAGCAAAAATAAGGGTGCAGGTCATACTTAGGGCACATCATTACTACTTGTGCTCCTTTAAATAACAAACTGACTTCTGAGGAAAAAGAATACCCACCTCCTTGTTGTCATTGATACCTTTGTTTAGACACATGTGATGTTACTTAAAAATAGTATCGTCATGCCAGATGTAAAAATGTGCTCTTGCACTGTACAGAAAATTATTTTTCTATTAAACAAATGACTAAAATTTATAGCAGTATTCTAGTCCTGTTGAAACCTACTGTAAAACCCATGACACCTTCTATGGGAGGAAGATCAAAGGCTATGCCTATGAAAAAAATCAGTTTTAAAATAAATCAGAATTATAATACTGTGTAACACTATAAACTGATTCTGTCTAGTAGAAATTCAGATATTAAATAGTGCATTGTCTTTGCTCTTCTGCCCATTTCTCCTCATGAATTTGGATCCTGAGGATCATGTGTGTGCACTACAGGGTTAACGTACTGCTTTGGACATCAGTAAGATGGCAGGAAAACAACAACAAAAAAGCCAACATTCATTTTAGAGAGGACAGGAGAATTTACTGACTGAAGCATATTCATCTCAATGCTCATTTTTCATTTTAAGAGGTGTAAGTATAAACTGCCATCATTATCACTTAAAACTAGCCAAAGCCAGGAAAGAGGTCCAAAGGTCTGATTAAGGCCTTAATTGCACAACTGCAGATGGTTTTTGTCTGGATGACAGTGTAGTCTCTCCCTGCTGAAGAATAACATCATGAAAGTGTATGTCAAGGAAGTAAACTGTGACAAAGGGAGCCTAGTGATAGATGACAATGTAAGCAACGGACTGACAGCCAGGATGTATGGATCCTGCTCCCAGCTCCGTCACTGTCTGAGTATGTGACCATGAACAAGAATCCCCTCCATGTCCCTCCATCTGTAACGTGTGTGAGAAAATACAGAGTTAGCTTATATGAAAAAACAAAAAGGACTTTGAGCTTTGCTGCATGGGACAGGCTGCAGTAATAAAGATTTTTAAGACCAGAGAGGATCCCATTGCAGGGTTCTGCTATTTTAGCATGGCGTGCGATCATCTGTGATGTTTTGACTGTAACCTTACATCTTGTATTTGTTAGAGGTCAACAGAAGAGTTCTGGAGCTGCTGCATCTGGAGCAGACTTCTGTGAATCCTTGTGGATTAAACATCAAGTATATAATTGCTTGCAGTTGCGAAAGGCTGGCGTGATGATCCCTGTGGTGCCTTCAAATCCCATGGTCTGACCCAGTTTGATACCCTGTATTGAGCCCATAACTTCTAACTGAGCTAAAGCATACCTTTATAATGTATATATTTTACTATAGATACATTACCCTACAAAAGTTCTCTTTCCATATATGTATGCATATATATACATACATTATGGACAGCAATATGACCAAGAATCATAGAATCATAGAATGCCCTGAGCTGGAAGGGACCCACAAGGATCATCATGTCCAACTCCTGTCCCTGCACAGGACACCCCGAATTCACACCGTGTCTCTGACGGCCTTGTCCAAGTGCTCCTTGAATATCACCAGCCTTGGTGCCGTGATGCCTCCCTGGGGAGCCTGTTCCAGGGCCCCACCACCCTCTGGGGGAAGAACCTTTTCCTAACACCCAGCCTAACCCTCCCCTGGCACATCTCCCTGCCATTCCCTCGGGTCCTGTCATCGGTCACCAGAGAGAAGAGATCAGCACCTGATCAGAAGAGCAGTCTAAATGTTACAGCAGATGGAAATGTTGTATCACCTCCTGCATGGGGAGCTCACCACAGCTATCTGTGATCCTGCTGGCTCCAGACTCCTCGGTAGCACTTATTGTTTTTCTTGCCACTGTTTGTTGAACAGAGGGGTCCAGATCAAAACTCACGGAACTCACGGCCCCTGTTGTGCTTCTTGTGTCACGATGGACTTAAATTAACAGTCTGCGTGAACAGATAGTATATAGTCTCTGTAAAATCTAATAAACCAGGAGACACATGGCTGCACAATGCCAAGAATTCTCAAGGTATGTGGTTTGAAAACCACTACAATGTACATTTATAACTGAAGCTCAATTCATTTCCTGAGAGAAAAGATAATGCCACAGAAGAATAGGCAGTATAAGGTCCCTCTTTCTATGTTAGAGATTCATTCTCTGGTAAGTTTAAAGAGTATTTCTTTGGCATTCTCTTAGATGCCAAACTGTCAAATGCAAGGCCACAGCACAAAGAAGTTTCTTAAATTACTGGAGGAATAAATTAGCTCTTATGACACGCTTTGAAACTTCAGTTGCATTCTGTAGCAAGCCGCAAATCCCCAAGTGTATATAGAATCCCACTCCACAAACCATTGTTTCCTTCCTGCTGCTGAAAAATAGCTTAAATAAAATTGTAAGAGCTCAGTGCTGAATATAAGCATGCATTTCATTGCTTTTATAGCTTTCTTTTGTAACAGTCTTTCTAGTTTTTTAATCAGAATTTAATCGTAGCTTCAATCAAATTTGCCTTCAACTTGCAGGTTAGGCAAAGTGCATTCATGTGCATCTGACAGCAAGCAAACTGCATCTTGGAGATAAAGAATCTAAATCAAATTCAAGCTTTATTTTGCAGTGCCAGGTAAATTTTAGAAACCCAGCATTTGTAATTTGTTTCTCACTAAGCTGCAAAAAATCAGTTTGATGGCTATTGTCAGCCAATAGGAGGTAAAAGACGAGAAGTCCCCTGGCAAGGCGCTACTCAGTGTCTGCACAACAGCATGGAGACAATTCATGGCTGCAGAGAAAACCTTATTTTTACTTTTATAAATGTACATCCCTCCTCTGAGAAGAATATAAGCTAGAATTTTAAAATGTAGAAAATAAAATATGTGAAAGAGTCCATACAGTAACAATAAGACAGGCTGAGAGAGCTGGGGTTGTTCAGCCTGGAGAAGAGAAGGCTGCGGGGAGACCTTAATGCGGCCTGCCGGTACTTAAAGGGGGACTATAGGAAGGGTGGGGGCAACCTCTTTAGCAAGGCCTGTTGTGACAGGGCAAGGGGTGATGGTTTTAAACTACAGGAGGATAGATTTAGACTGGATATAAGGAAAAGATTTTTTATAATGTGAGTGGTGAAGCACTGGCCCAGGTTGCCCAGAGGTGGCAGATGCCCCATCCCTGGAAACATTCCAGGTCAGGCTGGCCGGGGCTCTGAGCAACCTGATCTAGCTGAGGGTGTCCCTGCTCACTGCAGGGGGTTGGACTCGATGGTCCCTAGAGGTCCCTTCCCTCTAAAAGTCAAAAGCATATATATGTGTGTATATCTCTCTGTATATATATCTTCCTGTGGCAGTGTGGGTATAAACCAAAAATGTTCAAAAAGCTGTGAGCTTTTTAAAAATAACCCTTCTGAAAGCCTTGTCCTACATCCTCAGCGGCCAATAGTGGGACATCCTGTATGCAGCCATTTCTGGAGCCCATTTAGAAATTAGATACTACAGATACAGCAGTTCCCTCCCTCCCCACCTGTTTGCCAGTCCATTGTGGAAGGGGTGTGCTGGAATTCCCACCTTTGCTGTTTGACCTGTCCTGTAGCCCCAGGCTAGCGATGTCTCTCTTCCCCTTCCTGGATTTGTCCCTCTTGCACATACAGACCATAAACTTCTGAGGGGTTACTGTGCAAGGCCACTGATGTATCTCCAGGCGCTCTTGAAATTGAGATAATGACTCTATCAACTCAGGGCCAGGAAAAGAAAACAGACTTCTCTTCTGACAGTTCACACTCAGCTCTATGGTCTTGTCATGACCCTCCATCCAGTGCTGATGGGTAGATAGACATGCAAAGTTGAGATTTATATGATAACTCCCTCCCAGGGATACGGTGGAAGTTGTGCCCCCAGCCAGAGGCTGAACCAACAACTCAGGGAGCTTTCTCAATTTCGGTTGCTGCTTTGGGACATCATTGCCTGACAAGCTCCAAAGCAAGCTCCAAAGCCCTTTTATTTTGTTGTGCTTTGGAACAGTATTAGGCAGGAAAAGCTGATTTACTCTTGAGAAAACTGTGTGAAATCCTTTGACAATAATGAGTTAATTTTGTTAGCTCACCGTGTGCTAGTTTATGGCCATTCCCAGTAAAAAAAAAAAAGGTGTTCTGCTCACGTTCATACAAAAAGAGGCCGTGATTCACGAGTTCTCAAAGAACGTTAAGAGGCAGAATAAAATTCCAGTATTGTTTAGTAAATTGGAGCCCAGCCGACAGAGGTGTCACAGTTACCTTCACTCGCTCAGGTCCAATGTCAAGAAATAACAGTTCCCTGCACCGTTCAGGAACAGACCAAAGCCCTCAGCCTGGCCAGCAGTCACGTGCTGTGGGAAAGGCCTTTTAATGTCTTATTTCCTCCTCCTACAGCTTCCCTGCCTTTTATCAAGCAAACACGGACCATAAATTTGTTGTTCATTATTGGTGTCTGCCTGCCATGGTAGCTGTGCTGATATCTGCGCTTTTGCATCTTGTCTTTAATAGTAGTTAGTCATTTACTTGTCCTCTGACACAAAATTAAGTAAGGTCGACCAGAAGGTTTAGAGGATTAAGAGGTGCAGCCTCCATGGTTTGTAGATACAGAAGCCAGAAATGTCCTGCCCTTCTCTCAGACAGCGACGTGTATCCTCAGTATTTGCTACAGATGAGTAAATTTAAGCAATCAGTTCTGCAAAAGACTCAATAAAAGTTATTCTTGCTTGGATTGATCTAAAGATTCAAATCTATTTCAGACAAAATTTTGGACCTTCTGTTTTTAAATGTATTATATTTAGTAAATCAGACCCAAAAGTAAATTCACACAGTGACAAATTATTAGAAAATCTGTCCTCTGTAAATTATTTTCTTATAATGGATTTTTTTAAATTCAAAATGGAGACTAGTTAGGGTTTCAGCATCATGGAGAAACTGGAACACTTCTGTAGAAATGAAAACACCCTGTGCTAACACCCATTTTCATCAGTAAAACATTATTACTGTAAAAAAAAAAGTTGTTTTCACTAGATAATACTTAATGTTTTACACTTTTATGGGCCTTTCTGTATTTCCAAAAAGTTGGAAATTTACTCCATTGCATGTCTGAAATCCTCCCAAATTATTTGTTCCGCCTACTTACAGTGACATAACAACATATCCAGCCCTGAAATTCTCTTTCCCTCTTTCTCCATTCTTGTGGGGCTTGTGTATGTGTCCAGCTGTCACTATGCACAGAAGAAATAATATTCAATGTGCAAGGAAATCTTTTCTGCCTACAGATACTGGGTTAAAAATATCAAAATACTTTGTGAAAAATTTGCTTTGGCTACGTTTCCGGTTGCAGTGTAGTATTTTTTTAAATACTGTCTCTGTGTTGTTCAGAGTAGAGCTTTTCCTTTATGAAGGAGGCAGCGATGAAGCCCATGCCTCACCTCCCAGGTATTTTCATAACGCCATAATGCATGATGGTTTTGGCTCCAGACAATTCAAGATGCTAAAGCTACTAGTTAGCGAACTACTTCAAACAAAACTAACTGTCTCTCTTTCTGCTGTTCGTAGCAGAGGTGACAAGCATGTGGTCCCCAAAGAGAACTTCTGCATGTAGTCTAAAAGAGTTTTAAGTTCCCTCTTAGACATACACAGTCAAATTATGCTGCAGTTCTGTCCTTCTCTAGGGCATTTTCAACACAAAATTGCAGGCTGCTTTTTCCAAGGAGAGGCACGCTTACAAATTGGGCAAAGTGAACTTCACTTTGAGATTTATTCTGAGTTTTGTAAGAAAGCACTAGATGGTGGAATTAGGTCCTGCAAGTACGAAGGGCTTGTCTAGAATCTCGAAGGAGCAGTAATTGCATTTGCTCTGAGCCTGAAGAAGGACACCTATTGCTAGGAGAGCTGATGCTACTGCATGAGACACTTCTCAGCTGTGCAAAGCAGCCTCATTGTGCAGGCTCTCAGCTTGGCACTTTTTAGTCTATCAGGTAAATCTCCTCAAACAACTTAATGGTACTCTTTTGCAAAGCAGTCAGGGAAGTTTCTCCTCTTTTTTTATCTTTGCTCACCAGGAGTGGCTCAAGAAACCAGAGGTTTAGTGTTATGGACTCTCCTACAAACAGCAGTGTCAAATGTCCTGTCAAATGGCCATGACTGCCACAACGACAGCAAAATTTACAGCAAGCCTGGGGAGGGGTGGAGAATAACTCAAATTTAGGCTGGCTAAGACCAACATGGCTGGTGAGGGTAGGAAAGCTTTGAAGAGCTGGTGAGATGTTGACTTTGTTTTTGTTCAAAGTGACCCTCACAATTCTCAATTCTCAAGCTGATGTAAAATCTCAAGATTTTTCCAATTTATAGCTATGCATAAAAGCAATAATAATGGCACATTCCTTCTTGTGTCTTCCATGCACTAAGAACCTCCCTAATCATAATCTGGCCTCAGTGATGAACATATTCCTTACCCCCGCTGTCTGGGTCTCCCCAGCTGTGCATCTCCATTTATGGCCAATTTCTGATATTTGAAAGGAAAGGGAGAAAAAAAAAGACCAGACAACCCACCTCACTCTCAGAAAGTATCTGACGGGGGGGGGAGTTTTCTTCCCAATGGTTCTAGTAGTTATTTAGTGGCCACAGTCCGCAAGTATCAGGTTTGAATATAATCATTGTCTTAGAGCAGAGGCGTGAATATCCTGGGCATGCTGAGGGCAATGCATGAAGCCTTATGCTCTTTAGGGAGAAATCATAAGGTTATGGAATTGAACTGAAATAGTTATTCTATTCTGTGGAGTGCTTATAAAATGCCACGGCAGCACAGCTGAGGGACATGATGAGTGCACAGCAGACCTCTTCTAATTAACAACTTGCACTCTGCAGTCCATTCTTTTCTGCACAGCCTCTGTCATTTATCCTCCAAAATGTGAAAGCATATTCAAAAACGCATCTGCTGACAGCAGGACAAATGGAAGGAGAAGCCGGAGACCATCCCTCACCCAGAGCAGGCCGGAGCTTCGCGATGGGGGCGCAGGTCCGGGAGCGGGGTTGATCTGAAGATGGACTTGAATGTGAATCTTCTACTTTTTGGGGGAGTAATCCGGGCATGGGGTTTTTATATGAGAAGTGATAGTAGTAATGGTAACATCAGCATTTGAAAGGACAAAAGAGCTCATTTATTTGAAAAAATCGATGCAGGGACCTATGTTCTTCAGTGAATAGGATATAGAGATTACAATATATTAAAATATATGTAATATACATAGTATATACACTATATATGCAGTATAGCATATATATAGATTTTGGTGGGCGGCTGGAGCGCCTAACTGCGGGCAGCCGCTCTCGCCCCAGAAGGAGGGGTGTCTGCCGAGCCCTTCCCGAGGACCAGCAGCCCCTCCGAGCAGCTCGCCCCTCGCCCCCCGCCGGCCCCTTGCCCAGGACCCCACAGCCGGGCGCTGCCGCCGGGGCGGACCGCGCTCCCCTCGGTCCGGGGCCGGCCTTTCCTCTCAGGGTGCCCTTGGTTAGGGGGAAAATGCAAGGCCGAGAGGGGAGACGCGAGGCGGCGGCGGGGCGAGGGGCTGCCTCAGGCCCCGCGATGGCGGGAGGGCTCCCCCCAGCCGAGCAAGCCCCCTCACGTCCCCTCCGGCCGGCCGCGCTGCGGGGCGGCGCGGGCCCGCTCGCTCTCCCCGGCGGAGGCGGGGCCACAGCCGGCGCCCCCTTCCCTCAGCCGCCGGCCGAGCCTTAACAGGTAGCGGAGGAGGCGCGACCGCCGCGGGGCGGAGGCGGGATCCGCTTCCCGGGTTTCCTTTCGCTTCGGCGGGGACAGTCGCGCCGTGAGGGGCCGGGGCGGGCGCACCTGGCCGGGGCGGGCCCGCCCTTCCCTTCCCGCCCCGCCCGCCGCCCCTCGCCGCTACGGCCGCCTCCGCCCGAGCAGCCGCGGCGGGGCGATGGTGATGATGATGATGATGATGGTGCCGGTGTGTGGCGGGGCGGGCGGCCGCCTGCTGCGGATGGCAGGGGCCGGCCGGAGGCCGCTTCTCCTCAGCCTCAGGCGGGGCTGCAGCTGCCAGGCCGGGGGGAGCCCGGCCGCCCGCGCTGGGGCCCTGGCCGTCAAAAAGCGAGGCTACGACATCACCAGGAACCCCCACCTCAACAAGGTCGGTGCCGCTGGGGGCCTGTTTTCCAGGGCCGTGGGCGGCCTGGGTGAGAGGGAGGGGAGAGGGGCTCGGCGGCGGCCTCGCCGAGGCGGGGGAAGGCGCTCGGCGGGGGTCGCAGGTGTCCCGCGCTGTATTTCAGCAGCCTTGCCCATGTCTGTCCCCAGCGTGCAGCCAAAGCAAAGCCCCCCAAACCTCCCGAAGCGGGGCGAAGCGCCAGGGCGAGTGGTCGCGCCTTGGCCTGACAGAGCACAGGGTGAGTTTTATGAGTGTCCGGCTGCTGGCTGGGCATCGGCGGCGTCCTTCGGAGCCTGGCTCCCTGCCGTCCACTGGAAGAGCCCGCGTAGGGCAGGAGTGCCTTTGGCAAGAACCTGAAGCCGTTTGCCCATAATCTCAAACTAAAGCGGCAGGAGAAATCATAGCCTCCCCCAAAAATCCAATACCAAAACCTGGGGTATTTTGATATACCTTGTATTACACGTGTAAATTGGAATTGGTCATTTATGCCTTCATGTTAAAACAAGCATGTGTGGTTGTTCTTGTTGCAAAGCTTCCTTCCGTAGTATACCCATAGCAACATGCGTTCTGGTACCTAAACATCATGTTTTGACCAGATGAAGATGTCTTTGCTCTAAATATTGAGCAAACCTCAACATCTGAAAAAATGAAGAGAAAAGCTTTAGGAGAAAGGTTTTCAACAAAGTCTGTAAGGTGTGTAAAATGAGACCCCATATATCCCCACCCTACTTTTCCATCCCTTTCCATAATTTGAAGGGGAAAAAAAGAACTAAATCTGGGTGCAAATTTTGGGGTCAAATACGTCAGATTCTAGAACGTTGGGTTTCAGCTTCTTGTATTAATATTGCTAGAAGTAACTGCAAATAAATTAATTACATTAAAAATAAGGAGGTATTAAACATGATACTGATAGCCGATGGGGCTGTGACTGCTTGTCAGCTGGTTGTTTTGTAGTTACCCAGTGTACAAGCCTCCTGTGTCACCTTCTGGGCTGGAGACTCTTTGGATCACAGCTCTTCATGCAGTATGTGGTGCGCTTGGCTTGCGTCTCCTGGTACCCTTTCAGCACCCATAGAGGTGCACCCCTAAGGACCAAGGCACACGATGACACAGGATATTACTCAATAGGCAACAGCTTTGTAGGCCATCTGGTTTGAATCCTTACACAGTGAATGTCTGTAAGACTGGAGAGAAGAGGAATTGCCAACTATCTCATAAGCGACAGTAATTCACCAGTGTTAAGTGGTTTTGATGGGTTTTTCTTTAGCATCTGGCTTATCCGCTTTGGTGTTTGATGATAAAGAGTGACACAGCTAATGTTTCTAGCAGTCTTATATAAAATCAGTTCAAACTGAAAAATTAATCCTTTGCCCTTTGCTCAGTGTAATACGATAATAACACACAAATGGTTGAACCTATCTCATGTTTTCTGACTACCACAGGAGCAGAGTTTTGAATGTCCCATTTGGTGATTTTCAGAACTTGAGCTTTTCTAAATTGTTTTCTCCCCTTTCAGTGAAAGAAAGTATTTCTCTAAGTCTGAATGACATTTTAGCCCATGTGGGTAGAAGGGAAGAAAACTGCTTCCTTTAGAGGTAAAATATATTTCCATGTGCCATGTTTAATTGGCTATGAGAAGTCTGCCAGCTCGTCTCCAGCCTGGGTGTTTGCTGTTTACGTTGTTATGTTCCTCTTCCAGTACAGACCTTACACTTGTTGATATAGTCACCTACAGAACATCCAACTGAGGACAGAAATGGCTGATAAGTGTTGTAAGAGATAAGGACCGCCTGTTTATGCACCTAGGTGACTAGTAACTAGTCATTAGTAAATGCTCAGGCCCTCTTTCCAAACTTTTCTAAACAGGTTTCTATTTCTCTGTTGCTCTTAAGAGTTTGTTGTAGTATCTAAGGAATTGACTGTCCTCAGCTGAAATGGGGTATTTCAGACAATTCCCATGTTGTCAGAGTATGAGAGATGGCCCTTTGGTCTGCTGTGCTGCAGTGGTGTAGGTCAAAATTAGGGATCTTGAGAAGTTTTTCGGCTGTCATACTCTCATCGCAAAGCAATTACCATTTACCTGTTTGGTAGGTAAATGTGGGCAAGGGGCCATTGCTGATTTTCTACAGCGGATCTTATTTTAAGCTTTCAACTGATCGAAGGCTGATTTGCAGGGTACAGTCGTTTCATCTCTCCAAGAACCTTTCAAAAAGTCTTTTAAAATGAGGGTTTGGCTAGCAAGTGTTTTGCTGCTTTATTCAAAGCCCTGGCTGGTTTTAGGTGAAGTTTAAAGTATCAGTCTAAAGCTGTGGAGTGTGTGGTATTTACTGAATAAAGAACCAGCAGAACCATGGACAGATTTACAGTCTGAGGCTATCGATCCAAGTCTTTGCTTGCTTACTAGGTCAAAGCTGCTTTGTGGAAGCCTTTCAGACTTAGAAGTCACTGCTGCCAGGTCCTCTGTAATACCCTAAATATCAGCAAAAGCAAGTGATGGAGGCAAAAATTTTGCAGTTATTTCTTCCCTTTCATCATTACTATGTGAAGTTGGCTTGTTTTTCTGGAGTAAAGGAATTAAATGTCTAAATATTGATCAAGGGTGTCAACGCTGTATTAAGCACAGATTGTAAATGAGTTATCTCCAGTTCTTAAATTATTTGACCACTCAATGCATTTGTATAAGAGCTTGCTTGACTAGCCATTTTGGGGAAAATTTAGGGGAAAAAACTGCCTTGCAGTTAAGGCAAGACCGGGTTCCATCTCTGAGACTGGGTTTGGTTATGTCTCAGACTTTCTGTGTGACCTTGGGGAAGTCATGTACAAGGAAATCTTGTAGCTTAAATCGCTGGACCGTAGGAGGAACTTTGAGGACAGAACTGGTTATGCTTCATCTATGCTGACGAGACTAAGTGCACTGTATTTTTTTTTTTTTTACTATTCAGGTACGGTTCTTCCTTCTGTTGGCAAGTGTCACAGCCCTGTCTGATCTAAGGGCAGGGACGTGGGGAAATGTCAGCATTCTTCTGAGGGCTATTTGCAGTCTTAAAAGGCAATAGTAGTTGTTCTCAGTTGACAGAACAGTCTCAGAAATAATAGGAGGATGAGAAACAGCTTGTCACGTGTTTTTGTGAAGTGCCTTATGTAGTAGTTCTTCTTTTCCTGCCTTTGTATGCTGCAAAATTGGAAAACCTAAAAATGTCAGATAACCACAGAGAACCAGTAAGAGCATTCTGTGGCGATCCAAGCTCAAGGTGGGTTCCAGGAGGATTTGTTAGACGATTGGGCTATGTGTCATTAAGTGACTTGCTGACAGGGCAGCAGCAGTGCTGGACTTACTGAGAAGACTGTTCTACTGTGGGGCCTCAGCCTCGGGAAAAGCTAAATCAACACTCAGATCCTGAGAGGAAAGATGGGGCACCTTCTACCCACTACTTTATTTATCAAAGTTGCCTTGTGTTTGGTGTGGTCAAGGCTATGTTGTCTCCTCTCTTGACGCTGCTGTCAGTTCTTATGATTTGTGCAGTTCTTGTCTCAGACATGATGGTCATGATTCCCCAGTTCTTCCAGGGACTCCATGAAATTCACATGCTTTCTCTGTGTTTTAACACAGACTGAGCTGGACAATTCCCAGTTTGACCACACACATTTAGGGACCCAAACATCTTGTCCATAATCAACTGTAATTTTGTTCATGACTTCAGATTGCCTCTAGTTCTGCACTGCTCAGTTGGAAGGTTGATGGCACTGCATCCGTTTTGCTGGAAGTCCTAATTTTGAGATAAAGCGTGCCTCTTTGGAGAATTGCCACAGCAAAAAGGCGCAGAGCTGGAGGTCACAGTTTGTTTCCAGAGTGGCAGGATATTGCTGTATTTGAAGGGCTGAGATGTGTAACAGATAATATGCTGAACTTTTCTGCAAGGTGCAATGTAGAGATCAGTATTTGGGGTCTTCTGCGTACATCTGGGTAACACCCTGCACTTTTCTGATGTGCGTGCATGCTCTCCATTTCTCTTCATGGAATGTGTTATAATGAAGTATCAAAAAAAAAAAAAACCCAACCCAAACAACCCAACAAAACAAAATTACCAGTCTGGATTTGTAAGAATGAAACTTTAAAGAGTTCCTCTGGGTTTCTGCAGTGTTTTTAGAATGTGCTGGTGCTCATGTCATTAAAATGCAGAAAGTTTGTTTGTCCTTCAGCTTTGAGGGAACGAGAATTGAGCTGACTTGAGGGTTCTTTGAACACAGTGTCAGTAATTTGCCTCTGCAGCTGGGAAGAGATGACACAGTCTTGCACCTGGCTGTACTCTGCAACTGTGGTGAAATGGGCCTAAAAGTAGCGATTTGTAAAATGATTGCATTTAAACAAAATTAGTAAAGAGCACAAGAATAGTGCATGTGAAATGGCAGTTGGCAAGGTCAAATCGAGGCAGGATTCTGTTTTCAAATTAGTAAATCTCCTCTCTAAATCCACAAAGTTTTATTTGTGCAACTGGAGTTTCTGGTTGTCTAGCTTTAGGTCTGGATATGCTTCCAACTGTTGAGGTGGGCACAGGGCTCTGAGCAGCTGTGTGACCCCCAGCATTTGTTAATTTACCATGTGTTCATGTTTTGCAAAGAGTATGAGGTGGGCAGAGTTTGGGAGTTCCCCTCTTATTTTTCAGGAGCCTGTAGCTATTCCAGCAAGTTTTTTTAGGGGACAAGTTCACTTAAAAAAAAAAAAAATTCCACTCAGTTACTAAATACGCTGAAACCACACCTGGCTTAGAAAGTCCCCAAACTGAAAATGATGAAAGGATGGGAGCATGCAGGGGAGAAGAGTATCCTATTTACCTGTGCCATTTACTCTTCTTAAGGTTTATGGCTGCTGCTGGAGACGGGATGCTCGTGTAGATGAAGTGACCTGATAGGACTCTCAAGTTTGTAGGGATATCAGGCATTTTCATGGCCAAGCCCTGCAGCACATGGGCCACTTCTGACCCAAGCCCAACCACAGCTGAGAGAGCTCTTTATCAAATCATGCTCCAACTCTTCTAGAGTTGAAACATGAGTGAGCTGGAGCACTACGCAGTGCGATGGGCCATCAGTGGCATCCAGGGCAGAGAGGTTGTTTTAATGTTTTTACTCATTCTTTATTTCATCAGCCAAGCCTAGGTGTATCACCACTGACTTTGCTGGAAGCAAACTCTGAGGACATGAGCTTTGGCCCAGTATTTTGGCAAACGTGGTAGTGTTCTGAAAATATGATTGCTCAGTTAGATTTGTTTTGGCCTTCATCCTGGCATGTGGAGTTTCATTTTTTCTTTCTTTGGTGTTAATGTCAAGCTTTTTTTTTTTTTTTTTGAGTCCAAAGTATCTTTTGGCAATGGCATTTCCTAATGTTTTCATACCAAAGAACTTGTCACTGGTGTGATCAGCAAACTAAGCCCAAACTAAATCTGCCCATGCTTCTGGTATTGGCAGCAGCTTGCAAAAGTCCCTTTGCTTCCCCAGCTTGGATTCTGGTTGCTCTCCCTTACCATAGTCAAACCAGGAGGCCACCTGCCTTCCTGTCCCTCTGCACAATATTTTGCCAACACTGTCACTCTGGGACGCCATTAATGCTTTGGGGGTAGAGGTCTTGTGGAAAAGCTTGGAGGTGCAGAGCAAGTCTGTTGCTTCCAAGGTGAGATGAGTGCTGATGCAGACCCTGCCTTGGTCTGTGTTGTACTAACTCTGTAACACGTTGGTCCTTGCTTTGCCTTTAAACCTTGTAAATGAACTGAGAGGTCTGGAAGTATAGATTAGGCAGCATTCATAAGTTTTGAGTTTGTGCTTGCAGTCACTATAAGTTATTAATAAAAATAAATTGGGTTTGGACCAAAATGCTTGTTTCTGTTTTCTGAGAAGTGTATCTTATAAAAATACTTTTAAAATTGCCTTTAAGTTGTGGAAAATCATCAGCTTGTCAGCTGCCTAAGTCTCTTTCTTTTTACTGTGACCTTTCTCTTAGGGAAGCCTTAATCCTTACACCAGGCATGTTTTGATAGAGTAGAGCCAAGACTGAATGTAGCTTTTGTTTTATAGGATGGACTAAGCTTTTTGGTGCTGGAATAAAAATTGCACTTCAGTAACACAAACTGTTTGATAAATAGCATGAACATTGATATTGTTGCAGTTAGAATGGATCTAGGGCTGAATGTTACAGCTCGTTCAGCATTCCTATTCGTTGTGTCTAGTGAAACGTGTGGCAAACCACCAGTTCATTACTTTAGAAGCATTGTGGATGTTGGCGGGAAGACTGAGCGTACTGGATGTGGGGCTGGTCCTGTAAACAGTCTTCACTCCGCTGACCTCGGCAGGCTTCAAGCCTTGCCCCATGTAAGTATCATGACATATAACTTGATTGATGTTAGATACTGCGTGCTGCTGTACGTCGAGATGAGTCATTGGTGCTCATCAGAATTAGTGAGGATTTAACTGGAGCCGCTGAAGGGCAGTGCTAATTCACAAGACGAAGGGAAGAGCAATATTTTGTGGCTTGGTTTTGATTTCAGATGGATTTGCCGTGCAGTAAGGTACCTACTAGAGATGGGTCTGGCAGCTTTGTAGTGCTGTGTGGCAGAGTTTGACCCCTGAATTTTTGCTTTTGGTGTGTCGTAGGTCTGGCTCTTGCTGAACAGAACTGGACCTAGAGCAAATTCTGTTTGATTTTTGGAAAAAGAGAATGTAAACTGAATTCTTCTTTAGCTTCTGTAGCAGCCATGTCCAGGGGAACACTCTAGCTGCTGTTACTGGCATTCGTTTAGAGCTGAGAAAGGAAAGAAGCAAGAGATGGAAGCTATTTAGTGACTCCACTGTTCTGATTTGAAGCCTGATGGTAAGAGAAACTGACTGCTCGGGATCCTGAGGTTTGCGTCTCAATGCACAATGTCCCTCCTTCTGGGGGGAGAGCCCTGCAGCTGATCGGGCTGTGTGACCTCTATACCTGAAAGACCCATAAACTAACACTGGCTCTCTAATAGGGTTTTACTTTAGTAGGAGCAGCATGTGGATTTTAATTCCTGTTACAAGGTGAGAATGTTTTATGTAAACACCGAGTGTCTTATATAACAAAAAATATGTTGTTTTACCAGTGCAACACATTGAAATTGGTGAGTGGCAAAATTTTTTTTTTTAGCCTTACAGCAGAAATAGATATGCAAGATCACCTTGTAAACTTACAGGATTACCTCAGTTGTCTAGTTTGACCCTTAATCTTGTATCTCTAACCACCATATATCTAGTTTCTGTTCTCTTTTCATCTGCCGACACAATCAAGTGCAGTATGCAATTTCTTAAAATCAGCACAAACTCCATAGCTTGCATATGCTGTGGGAACAGAACATAATAATTACAAATGGTACTGTATATTTTTTTTTAATTTAGAGCACAATAAATGGGATTGAACACAATAAGATGCAGTTTTTCAGTTTAATACATGGTAGTAATCTTTTGGCTGTACCCCGCTTGTCCCTTCATGTTCCCTTTCCCACCCCCACAAATAACTCTTAGTTTTCGTGGCATAATTTAATCAATTTTTTTCTCTTTAATAAGAAAGCATACTGGAACAAAGCACACATAGTCATCTTTCTATTTACTAGACATGTTTTGCTGAGGGGCTTGTGCTCCAGCTCCATGCCACACTTGTGAATACAGTGGGCAGAGATGTGCCCTCTGCTCAGAAAGAATTGGGCTCCGCAGATTTGTTTATCTGAGAGCCCAGTTGGATCTACCATAAGTGATGGCTGGTTCCTGTGAGCTGGGGAGAACCAGGATTTAATTCATGAACTTTTAGCAGACAACTGTGTTCTATTGATACCCCTTGATCAAGGGGGAAGTAATGAGTGTTTGTAATATTTAGGCTCCTCCAGGGCTTTGGGATAGTTTTCTTTCTCTGACTCGCTACAAGTGATGTGGATTTACCTTCCTGCCCCCCCCCCCCCCCAACTTGCCTGGCTGATGTGAGGTACTGTGCAGGCATCTGCTTTTGGCAGCTCTCCTGTGGTTTCAGTGTTTTACTTGTTCTTTGCTTCAAAAAGTACCACTGCCAGCACGTGCCCCTGTGCAGGCAGCACCCAGGTGTTTCTAGCACTGACCCCCTCACGGTGTTAGGGCCTGGAGTTCGATATGGGTGCTGCCAATGCATGTGCCTGCTGTAGCTGAAAGCTGGATGCTGCCCTGCCCAGGAGAAGCCTTGCCTGTACCTGTCTCTGACTGAATGCCATGCAGGAGTACAGATTTCCTGCTTTGGTGGTTTGTTGTAAGGTTATTGTGGTTTTGTTTTTGATTTGGGTTGTTTTTTTGTTTTGGATTTTTTTTTCCAAAGAAGCTAAGACGCAAATGACCATTTTAATTATCCTTGGGGTTCTGGATCCAGAAATATTCTTACACTGGCAAAACCTAGGAGAAAAGTCAGGCTGAAAAAACAAAGTTTTTACTTTGTCTCTTGCATTTCCTCTGACTTATTTTTCTGTCTTTTTCTCATGAACTTATCAGACCTGCTATCCAACCTTGAACAGCCTATTGTAGCTTTCACCCAAATAAATTCTTTTGGGACAGACTTAGCCTTAGAGCTGTTGTGAGCGGGTCAGACAGGCCTTGATGCTTGGGGAGGAACAAACACTGTGCTGTAATTCCCCCTCTTTCAATAAAAGGCTTAGCACAACAGCAAACTTGCCTACTTTCAGCTTATAATGTGCTCTAGTAGAGATAAGCATATTTTTCAACCTCCTCTTTGAGGCCCAGGGGAGACACTTGCTGTCTGTCTCCCCAAACAGTATGACATTTTGATAAATGACTTATGTATTGTCAGCCTAATACAATATCTTTCTTTAAAAAATGTTTTAAATGGCAAAGCTTTTTATAGTTCTGTAGCTGCCAAACACAAAACTCAGACATAAACTGAGCAGACTATGGTTCTGACAGAAAATAACACCAATGCAAAAGTTTTCTGCATATCAACATTTTCTGCTTCACTTCACTTTGCAGCTCTGTTGTGCATGTGTCCTTTTTCAACATGTGGAACCATGGAACCAAAACAGATTTTCAGTAAATTTCAGAATTGTGTACATAAAAAAAATTAGCTCCACATCTCAGCAATTTTTTTCTGTGTGTCTAGCTTATAAAGTGATAAGTCTGTTTTGTAGTATGCCCATATGGATTAGCTTTGTTCAGCCTCATAAAATGTGTAGTCAAGGCTTTACTGTGTTTCTCAACATAGGAAGGAATTAGCTATTTCAAATATAGCAGTGCTATGTTCTCCTGCATAAGACGTCTTGAACTTTAACTCTTTGGCTTGGCTAATGGATTTGTCACTTTGCCTAGTGGTTAAATTCATTATGGAATAATTCAGTATTTCATTATTAAACTCTGATTAATCTTCATTTGAAGCGTTTGATGTTAAATCTGCAGGTAATTTTAGCTGTGATGCTTTGCAAATGAGAGAATGGCTTATATGTGCCAAATCCTGTCATTTTTGGAACTGTTCAGATTATTAAGAATTTCTGTTGTCAGGATGGTCTAAGCATGTAAGCAGGACAGGGGCTGGAGGGAGAGATAATGTGTTTTATTAGGCCAGCTGATTGGGTGGGGGTGGGGAGACAGAATTAAAACCGTGTTCATAGCCCTTCTTCTAGCAACTCAATTTTAGCTCCAACTAGATCAATTGGTCCAATAAACAAAAAACCCCAACCCCAAACCCCTCCCTGTTAGCTGTTTTCTGCCTCGCAGGGAGTTAGATGTCTTCATGTTGCCATTTGTGTCTGTAGCTAATTGCTGGGGTAAAACAACTGCACCTGTAAACCAGGTCCCTTGATCACAATTATTGGAGGGATGAGGCCCTTCTCTCCCCTAATACTGTGTAAAGGTTTCTAAATCTAGCCATAAAATGAGGCAAATAACAAAAATTACTTGCTGAAGTGCTAAGTCTGAATACTGTGGAAAAAACCTAAATATAATTTAAAAATATACTGTATCTCCCATTGATTCCGATTATTTTTATTTGACCAGACCCTCTTTAAAAACAAAAAAATGCTGGGAGAGCAAACTATTTGCGCTCATGCGATACGCACCAAGTCTGAACTCCAGTCAACACTGTTGTAGGGAAGAGAAAAGGTTGTACAATGGTTGCATGAAGGAGCATGAAAGACACTCACCATTGTACTGGCATAGCTTAGTACTTTAGGTAGGTAGTGGGTGAGAGACACAGTTTGAGCAAGAGGGTCTGAAAGTGTTTGAAGTCCTGAGGATGTTGGGAAGAAGAGTTGAAAAGTCGTCTCTTCCCGCAGTGCCTAGCAGGTGGCTTGGCTTGCGGGGTGAAAGTGTTGGAAAGCGATGACAAATATGGCCATGTGCCCCAGGCAGGTACAGCTAGAGAAACTTTCCAAGCGTGAGTTAATGCCAATCCTAATGCAGAGTGGCTGTGTTCTGCAGTGCCTGCTACTTTATACTCACAAGTGAATTTGCTTACGTTGGTGTGTTATAAGCTTGTCAAGTAAATTGCATTCAAACACAAACTCAGTTGCTCAAAGGTAATAAAACGATTTTTTTTCCCCTCCCAAGTTTGGAGGACTTTCAGTGCACGTAGCGTTGGAACTTGTTTCTCACTGCACACACGCAACAGATTCCTCTTAGGTTTGGTGCATTGCCCAGGTTGTGATGTGCAGCAGTGTTTATTAGAAGGAGACGTGTGACATGCCTTTCGCTCCATGTGCTGATGCCAGCAGCTTTTATTGGCTTATGTCTTGAGGGGGGAGGAATTGCTCGCAACAGCACAGAGGTTTCGCTGGGCATTGCTCTTTGGTTTCTAAGAGGCAGCATAGGCTTAAGCCATTGGGAGGTTTTCTGCTGATTTCAATAAATTTTGCATTGAGCCTTTTTTGGATTTAGGAATAAGCAACTGTGTTATTCAAGATGTGAGATTATTTGATCATAAAAGGATAATCTTAAAGATATCATAGTGTGAAATTTCGGCGATCTTGCTCTGGGAGTAGATTGTAATTAAAATGGAAGCATATGTGAAAGATTATGCTTACTACTTGTTTAAACCAAAATCTCAAAGCAAAAATGGAAGTTGCCAATATCATCACTTTCAACTGATACAGATTCACATGAAGGCTCTAGCTGCTTCCATAGTTTTGTGTCCCAAAAATTGAAACTGTTTTTTAGTACTCTTTATTTTAGCATTATCTGTCCAAGCTCATTCATCTTTCTTATGAGCTTTGGAGCAACCCATCCAGTGATGCCTTTCCAAAGCCAAAAGCTGTCCTCTGGCATGCAGGCAGGAAGAGTCGGACTTCTTCACAAGAGTTGCTGGAGGGAAAACAAGGGCACTAAACGCGATATGTTGGAGAGCTTGAAGCTCTCCTGCAGAGTTCTTGCAGCTTAATAAAATTTACAGAAAGTGCCTTTGACTTGTGACATTCCAAACGTCCATTGGTCAAGGGTAACTGGGATTATGAAACCAGAATAAATGCGTAATTGATGCTTGCTGAAACTGGGCCACTCTCCCTAAAGGCAAGTAATTGTTTTGGATTTAACATCTTAACTGTATCTGAAGTTATGAGATAACAAAGTCATTTATCATAGAAATAGAAAAGAAGTGATGCAAAGGTGCTGGAAGGCAGCAGCAAGACTGGCTGCTGCTGGAAAATAGGTTTCGTGTTTTAATTAATTGCATGTTAAAGATCAGCTTTAATGTCTGTGGCTGTGAGAGTGCAACTGTAACCAGATCTTGTTGTTTTGTACAAGTGCCTTTCAGGTTTCTCTGCAAGGTCAAATGTGCTATTGACTGGCAGCTAGAATGCTTTGCTTGTAAGAATGTAACTGGTATTTGGTGGAGTTGCAAAATAAGTTTCCCACTGAAGCCAAATATAAAAGCCTGTGACAGTCCAGCAGTTTCACTTCCTGCAAAGCTGGAAGCTCTTGTTGCATTTATCAGGACTTCCTGCAGGGAAAGAGGGCTATTAATCTTGTTTGACTTACAGAATCATAATATTTGCACTGCAATTTGTAATACAGAGCAAGAAGTTTTCAATTAGTATTTCCTGAAGAATAGCAAATTCAGTAAAGTGGATGCTTTTAACTTTTTACTTTTTGTCAGAGAATAAATAAAGCACCTCACAGGACCTTAAATGTTCCACAGTGTTGGAGTAGGAAAGAACAGTGAAGGAGGTTACAGATCTACAAGGGAGCAATGAACAGCTGAAATCATTCTCGTGTCTTTCTCAAAGTCTTTGCCTGGCATCATCATAGTTAATCTCTGAACTGTAGTAATGTATCAAGTGTGCTCATGAGAGGCATAAACCTCAGTCGTCTTGATAAAATAGTCACTTGGTCACTTTACTGCTGGTTTTAATTTTCCTAGTGTTACAAAATTGTTCTCAAAGTCTGAGCTGCTTGCAATGAACCCTGACTTGGGGCCCGACCCAAATTTCCTTGAAGTCTTGGGAGCCTCTTCCCTTCCAGGTCTATAGTAATTTCATACCATGGGACATGCTTTATGTCTTTTCAAGAGGCTTAAAACTTAATTTTGAGACAACATTGCTTTTTTCTATTCAGGCAGAAGAGCGTTGCAGGAGAGGTGAGGCACTTGGGCTGAGGAGCTTCTGGTATGTGAGAGTTTCCAGATCTGCAGTGCGCACATATGCATATGTCCATGGCGGTGGGACCCTGTGGACATATGTTATTCTGGGCATTGCAAATATTCCCCATCTCCATTCTGGATGAGATGAGGCACTCCTGAACCTTGAGTGTAAGGAGATCCCAGGGTGACTCATTCACCCACAGACACCTGCACTGTAAATGTCTAAAGCAGCTGAGATATGTTCATGCTGTGAATGGGCACGTACTGGATGGCTTGTGCTGGAGTTGCTACTATTTGTCACTGATGCTTCAGGTACTCTAGCAAATAATTTTCCTTCTGTGCTTTAGTGTGCCCATCTTTGGCCCAGAGCATTGCTACACAGACCTCCTTTACACAGTGGTCTTTGAAGACTGACTTTGTCCACCTGTTTGTAGAACCTTATAGGCAAAAGGATAGGGGAGGCTTAGACTGGATATTAGGAAAAATGCCTTCACTGAAAGAGTGGTCAGGCATTGGAACAGGCTGCCCAGAGAGGTGGTGGAGTCACCATCCCTGGAGGGGTTCGAAAAATGTGTAGATGTGGCACTTGAGGGCATGGTTTAGGAGACCTGGGGGCGTTGGGTTGACAGTGGGACTTGATGATCCTAGAGGTCTTTTTTGACCTTAATCATACTATGATTTTACCAAAGGACAAACAGTGCAACAGCAGCAGCAACCAGTTCTTTTGGACCAGTTTCTTTGTATTCCCTGTTTTTGCTTACTGCTATTTTCCTCGATGTGGCTGGAGATCCTCCCTTTGCTCAGAAGAGATGGAAAGGGGGGCAGAGAAGAAAGATGAAAATGGGTAATAGAGGGGCAAGTGCAGAAGCTCTCTCCCATGAGATGAGGAGGAGGCTTTATCCAACCTGAATTCTGTTGCTTCAGCACATACTTTAGTATTAAAGATAATTAAGGTATCTCTGAGGCTGAGGTCTGTTTTCTGCCCAGTGTCTTGTATGAAGCAGGCAGAGACATTAAGGGTTGCTGCTCCTGTGCAGAGCCTGAGTGTGCAGAATGCCCTGGCAGTTTGTAACTTGGTGTGGGAGATCCTGCCTCTAGTTCAGATACCAAGTTTTCACACTTCCCCTTACCGGTCAGTGTCCCCTGAGGTTTGGTCCAGCAGTGGTGAATATTTCATCTAAGCTGTTTGTAAGACCAAACTGTCTATTGTCCAAGGTTACCACAAAAGCCCCTCTCACTGGCATTCATTAAATATCACAGATTGAAAATATCTTCTTTTTGCATGGCATTAATCTTTGAGTGCCACGTGTGCTTCCTGGTAATGGATACTGTGTGAGCACAAAAGGGAGACACCAGGCACCTTCCTGGGATACTTTTAACGTTGCTGTTATATGCATAATTTAAGGTTTAAAAATATCACCTGGAAAGCAATAGGTAAAATTTTGTATACCAAGAACTTATATTCTTCTGTCAAGGGTTGGTGTTTATTTCCAGGGTTCTTGTGTTTGTAGCCAGGATTTCCCTGAGAAGAAACATCAAGTACCTCACAGTGAGACTGATGTGCCAAGGGTGTGCTGGATTTTTCTCTGCCTATTTCCATAGCACACTCATGCTGCTTCTGGGTAGGGCATTTGCAGAGCTCTGACGTGTCCAGATGATGAGATTAACTTGCATCTGGGAACTAGAGGGTTGATTCAAGTGCATGCTATGGCTGTACATCTGTGATTGCTGGGCATCCTGCGTCTGCATATAGTACATATGCAGGGGTCTCATCATCCTGTGGATGCACTGTACTTACTGACCATTTACAGAATAACTCTGCATGTAAGACTAGCTCTGAGCTGGCTTCTGGACTGTCAGAAATCCTGGGGCAATGGCCAAAATCCTGATGCATTTCCCCAGTAAAATATCTAGGTGGAAAAAGAGAACATGTCTTGAGATGCTGGTACTTGAGAGAGCAGATCTCAAAGTTAATTCTTTAGAGAGGAGATCTATATACATGTTTGGTAATTCACCTGACAAATATGAGATAAAGAAAAAAGATACTAGAAGTTGTAAAGATACTTGTTTCTTAGTTTGTGGAGCAATAAATATCTTCATTATCTAGAATGCATTACTGAAGTTTAGAATTTTCTCCAACTTGAGCCTGAAGTGGAGAGACATGACTCTCTCACTCCAGTGAGACCATAGTTAGACACATCATCCCTGGCTGTGGTTGCCAGATTGTGGCAAATATAGGAACTATTGAGTTCGAACATCAAGATATAGGGAGAGAAGGGGAAAAAAAAAGAAAACAATGAGAATGGGGAAATTATTTGTGGTTTGTAATTTCTTATTCCTCATTCTTGGAGGTATTCAGCACATATTATGTCTTTCAAGGCATGTATCATTCAGCTTCTGCTTCCTTTAATGAGATTCATTCAGGGCATTGAAGTTCAAGCTGCTGGAGTCCTAACGCGCTTGCTGCATTACATCTAGTGCTTTTGAGCTTCATTGTGCTTCTTATCAAATTATTATGGACGGTGGTTTCTGAATCATTCTGGTGTGCATTTAAGAAAGGATCAAGCAGTCGTGGGCATCATTAGTGTGGTATGTTTCGTGCTTAGTCTCGCAGTGCTCTTCTGAGAGGGTGAAATGGAGCTATTCTCACTTCAGTGGAGAACTGAATTTAGCTTGCCCAAGGTAATGTGGGATGTTTGTGGCAGACTGAGCAAGCGAGCGTGAGTCTCTCCAAATTAACTTCTTACCAATTCAGCCAGCGTACCTGTCTGCTCAGCTGTCTTATCACAGTGTCTTTTATCTATACCAGCAATGGTCTCAAAAACAGCCCGTTAGAAACATGATATATCAACAGCTATATCTCATACATGCCTTCAAATATGCATAGTTTTATAAAATGAAAAGCATTTTGTGAAATATTTTCCAGAAGTCATGTGCAAAGGAAGCAAGCACTAATAAGCAGCTGTTCTAGGAAGGTTTTTAAATTTTGTTTACTAGAACTCACTTCATTTTTTCCATTAATAAGCTTAGTTAATCACTTAAAATTTCTCTCTTTATTATGTAACTGTTCAGAACTTCCAGTCTCACTGTTTATAAGTTTACAGGTATTGGCATTTGTAACTTGAGGTAAATACCTTGTCTATGTTACTAAAGTAATAATTCAAAGAGAGAACCAAAATAGAGTAAGTACATATGCTTAAAGCTAGTGGGCCAGAGATCTGGGTGTGGTGTGTGGTCCTCCTGTGGCTGTTGCTTAAGCATCTGATTGGGCAGATGCTACAGTGATTTCATCAAAACCGAGAGATTATTGGCTTGACTTTCCTCTCATTTTATTTAATCACAGAATGGCAGGGGTTGGAAGGGACCTCTGGAGATCATCTCATCCAACCCCCTGCTTGAGCAGGCACACCCAGAGCAGGGGGCACAGGAACGTGTCCAGGCGGGGTGTGAATGTCTCCAGGGAAGGGACCCCACAGCCTCCCTGGGCAGCCTGTGCCCCTGCTCTGGCACCCGCACAGGGAAGGGGTTTTTTCTCATATTGAGGTGGAACTTCCTCTTGTTCCAACTTGTGTCCATTGTCCCTTGTCCTGTCATTGAGCACTATTGAAAAGAGTCCAGTCCCATTGTCCTGACACCCACCCTTTAGATATTTATAGGTACTGATGAGATCCCCCCTCAGTCTTCTCTTCTCCAGGCTGAAAAAACCCAGGTGTCTCAGCCTTTCCTCATAAGGGAGACGCTCCAGTCCCCTGATCATCTTGGTAGCTCTCTGCTGGACTTGCTTAAGCAGTTAATGACACCTTCCAGCAAATGCCTAGGACTAGATCCAGAGCAGATTGAATTTGATGGAAGGAAATGAGTAAGTTAATCCCTTTGCAGCAAAGTATTCAGAGTTATAGCCTTATTGGCTTCATATTGTTTAAGAAAGTGCTTTGCTGAACTGGGGCATAGGGGTTTTTTATTTAGTATCCCACTGCTGCAAGACTGTGAGTGTCTTCTGGCCTAAAGGCTCTCTGAGGAGTGGCTTTACAGGAGCACAGCTGGGTTGTGAACAAATGGTGATATGCTTCTGCTCAGCATTCAGAGGGAAAAGAAACAAAAATAAAAACTAATAGTATATCTGTATTGGTGTGTACCAGACAGAAGAAAATCAACTGCAAAGTCTAAATCAACTTGCAGAATGAGGTTCAGACAGCCTATAATGTCTCCAGTTGGAGTTTGCTTTATTAAATAAATAAGAAGAAAAACAGGTCACAAATGGCCTACGAAGTGACACAGTCACTTCAGGTGTTAAAACTTCTGAGTGCTATAAATTTGCTCTCAGCCTCACACTGTTTTGGTAACATGAAACTTTTTCATTGATTCACTTTCTTCTTTTGATTTAAGAGAGGAGGACCAGAAGAGTAGTGGATGAAAGCAAAGAAGAAAGTCCTGAAGCAGTATGACAGACCCATATATGAGTAGTGGTCTTAGATCCTACATTCTTTAATGCTAGTGTAGGAGTTTGGCCTGTCCTTTCCAGGTACTATGCAGTAACGAGCAGTTTGATTACAGTATGATGGATTAAATAGACACAGTAAGGGTGTTTGGAGCCAGGGTCTGCCCCCAAGCCATGGAACACAAACCGGTTCTTCTCCCCACATAGCTAGATCTTAAATTTTGGTTCACTTCGTCTTGGTGCAAAAATACATATTCTGATATATTTGCTGTTCTGGTTGACAATTTCCTTGGCTCAACTCCCCTGTTCCTAGGTTTGGGACATTAAGGAAAACAAAGTGTAGCAGTAACAAAGAACATAGTGTGGACTACTCCTAAGGTTTGGCAAAAGGAATAAAACCTCACAGCTGTGGCAAACGTGGTCTCTCTTCTACATACCGGCCCCTTTACAAGCAAAAATTCCTTTCTATTTCTTGAAAAGAAAACTGAGATCAGCAACATTGTGTAAATGTTCGGGGTTTAATCTTCTAGGTCCTTAGGTGCAGTGCTTATAGTCCGGAAGTGGAATCCTATCTCCCTGATCTGTACAGAAAGACTTAAACCTGGTAGCAGGTTCAGGATGATGCACAAATTCTGAGATCTGGTGGGAAAATTCAGTGGTAGAAAGATTTGTGAATAGTATGAATGTGGATGACCAGATCTGTGTAAAAAATACTTCAAGGTATGGATTTTCAGGGAAGACAAAAATAAACCCAGAATGTTGGCTTCATGCTGAGACTTGGCAATGCTGTTCCAAGATAAATGTAGTTTAGAAGTTGGGAGCTTTTGAAAAAAAATCTAATTTTTAAAATGTCTTTAAGTTATTCAGGTAAGCTCAAGATTTGCAGAACTGCATTGTTTTGTCTGAGGATAAAAAGGCTTGGAGAAACATCAGGGCAACTTTTATGCAGAAGTTTTGACTGAGGGCAGTGTAATTGAGTGGGGAGGTACCTGATTCTATAAACTTATATGTAATAGGAAGCTAATTTAAAATGTGCAACTGCAGGGGCACCCTTCTGCACTTGCCACAGCGTTTTAATCTGAAGGAAGATCTTGACAGGTACAAAATATACATCCCCAACAGCACAGGATTTGAGCAACTTTAGTGTCATTTGGATACACATCAAGGTAGAACTTTACATGAAATTCGTCTGAAACCACTTCTCCATCCTCCCCTTCCCCCGCCCCACCTCGCCCCCCGTAAGCAAGCTACATGCATGTGCCTAGACCATGATTTTTGGCAGAATATGGCCTCTTTATTCTGAGTTCTAATTTGCCCCTGCTGTTCTCTGAAATTAAAACCTTCTCATTCTCCTGCAGGAAGAGGCATTGCTACTGCCATCTGCAAAATATCAACAACATCTACATCATCCTAAAACTTCTCTGACCTCTCAGAATATGATGACTTTTAAAGAATGTTCAAAGCCGTATCCTTATCTTCTGTTAAACACTGAAGTAAAGAGACTGGATATATCTTGTCATGTAGCCAGTTTAAGGTGGACATCAGTTAATTTACAGTGTTTCTTGTCAACCATTAATCTGTGTTTCTGTTCCTGTATTCTGGTGATAGAAAAAGGCCGTGTGTATCTACTTTGTGTTAACCCATTATTTTGTGGACTTCTGTATTTTACAAGTAACATTTCTGTGAATCGATAACAGCTTTTAAGCGCTGAGCTTTCAAGAGAACTTTCTGGATGTATTTGCACAAGCCATGTCTTTTAGAGCTCTCCTTTTATGAATATTAGATGTAGATCATGAATGGAAATTATTGGGAAATGCATTCATAGCTTCAAGCCTGAAGCTGCTTTTAGTGGATGATCTCTAACACCTCTGAGAAAAGTGTGAAACATCCTATGCTGCTATTAACCTTATTTTGAATATGACATACATGTCAAAAAGAGATTTTAATATAACAGTGGGAGGGATTTTTTACCATCAGGAGTACAAGGTAAGGAGATGAGAAGCAAAATCTCTGTTCTGTAATAGAAGGAAGATTTGGTGTGTTGCCTGTGTCTATACTGTACTCAGGCTGGCTTGGAGGAACACAGGTCCTGGTCGGTCTGTTTATCCTTGTAAGCACCCAAACCTCAGCTTGTTCGTGAAATTAAAAGACCCTTGTGCAGACTCTTTCAAGAATAAACATGTGGTCTTCTCTGTTGGCATCAGGTCTCTGCAGAAAAGGATGAGAGAGAGAGGCATCTGAACCTCACAGTGATCTGCTACTCCACAGCAAATGGATGTGTGCTCGAGTGTATTGTAAAGCACAACTCTGTACTTACTTCAGATCTTTCCCTGGTCGTAGCAGCCTGATCACCTTGGAAATGCTCCCTAGAGGCCTTCTGAGGGTGAACAGGATGGGCAGGTGGTAAAACAGGCTTTGAGCCTGGCTTTATAGCAGTGCTTAGAAGACATTGTAGAAGTAGGTGGTATTTCTGTTTCTGAAATTCTGTATTGTGAGCATATAGCTACTTTAATTGCCCACACTTAACAGAGTTTTCTGATGCATCTAGAAAGACTTCAGGAGAACATCTGATTTGAATTTGAACTGAGGATTTTCCATTAGAAATACCTGTTTGTCTTCTCCATGCTTCATGAGACATCAGCTTTAGGTAGGATGATGGTGTTAAGAGATGCTTGTAACCCTCTATTTTAGGGGGTAGGTATTGTAGATAACGTATAAGCTCTTGAGGAAATGGTGGCTATAAGGTTTTTGAAGCTGTTGGAAGTCTGTGTGTGTGTGTGATATATAGGAAGGCTGTAGCTTGATCTCTGCAATCAAAATCAAATATGATGTATTACCCATCTTGACATCCAGGTAATCTGCCGGATCTCAACTGTTTTGTGATCACTAGTAACCTTCCTTGGACTGTTAATTGACGTGTACATCCTAACGCTCATTTAAAACTACAGCTGCTGAGCTGCTTTGCCATGTGAGCTAGTCTCAATGACATGATTAAATGTTTGCATTCATAATCTGGTTAGTGTCTCTTAATACAGGCTTTATTGCTTGAGTTCATCTCTGTCTCATGGGAACACTTCAGTCAACACTTTGTGTGAACGGAGGTACTTCAGACGTTGCGTGGTACTGGATTCCTGCTGATGTATGTCATTTAGGGTTTCTTGAGTTTTTACATCAGATGTAGGCAGTATCTGTACTTACAAATTAAACATACCCAAGACCGCTCTTTGTCACTGAGGCCAGCTGCAAGGTCTGCACGCACACTGCTAAACTCCTGTCCTTCAAAACAGTGGGTCTGCTTACTGGGTCTGGTCTGTGACCCATCGTCATGACCACGACTCCCAAATGGCCAATCCAGGAGTCACCAATCCTGTAAATAGGACTGACTGCTCCAGAAGTTTGGTTTCTAACTGTTACTGGGAGACTTCATAGGTTTTCATTTAAAATATAGTATTGGTAATTACGGCTTTTGATAATCAGCAGCTGTTGCTTGCTTATTTAATTATTCCCCTACAGTTGTTTTTAATATCATTCTGTATGAAACTGCAATTCTCCTTTCAACATCAACAAAAGTACAATTTAAGTTTTTGTTAGAAAAGTTTTCTTTACACCTCAAATTAAAGACTAGGGTTTTAGTTCCACAACTGATTTACAGCTTCTCTGTAGTTTTTCATTTCACCTTACTATTTCCATTTTTTAAGCTGGAGAAACATTTCTTTCATACTGCGCTTGTTTTTTTTGGGGGGTGGGGAGGGGTGGGGAAAGATGTAGTTGGTTTGGTTTTGTTTGTGGTTTTTGTTTGGGTTTTGGTTTTTTGTTTGTTTTTAACATCAGTGATGACTCTAGGGTTTAATTTCTTTTGTAACATGCTTTCTGCTTAGAGACTGGTATATGAATCCCTTTATGAAACACTTCTGGATAGAAGTAGAGTTTCTTTTTAGAGCAGAATCTATATCTAATCCTGTTCTTAAAATACAAAAGATGCAAATGCATTTCACATTGCCTTCCTGTTCTTGATGCTGTACCTCAGTTGTGCTGTTATGTCTGTTTCTGTTCCTTTGGAATAGAATGTGCAAATGATGAACTACTCCTTTTCCATTTTTCTTTTTTGGTGACAGCATCTTACTTTTAGTCACCAGTTTGTAAGTCTTACTAAAGCTTAGAATATGGAAAAATAGTGACCCCTGTGAGTGTCAGTACAACTCCGCTTCCCCAGACCTCTGTGCCCATACCTTTTCAGCTTAACTCCTGTGTGGTCTGTATGACAGCTGCTTTCTGATTGACTTTTTTTTTTAACACTAGTCCACAGCAGAGTCAAAGAGCTGAAGACCTACTGTGCAATAAACAGGGATTTTCCACCCATGTTTTTAAGGAATTCTTTGAAAATTGTATTTCTGTGGGCTACCTCAACGTTGGTGAATCATGCGGCACTAAACCCACAAATTACAGCTCGGTTAAGAGGCCTAGAATAAACAAAAATTTCCAGTATTTGAAAAAGAATTTGTGACCCTGAAAGCCTGTCCATTTCCCCCACTGTCCCCCACCCCCGACTGCATTGCTTGGCATAGCCAAACTCAATGGGAATGATTGTCACATGCCAGGAGCTCATAATTCTGATGCTGAGAACGGTCGCACATATGGTTAATCCAGAAATGGTTAATGCATTTGCTGAGCAGCTCCAAGTGGAAAGTTGTTCATTGCCCCGGGACGGTACTTTTCTCATCGACTAGTCTCTCAAGACGAATAGTCTTTCATAATGATTATTAGTATGAAAGCTGAGAAAGTAATTGCAGATAACTTTATACAATTACATTGATCTTAGTTTTCAAACTTTATTATACAAAATATTTAATTCCATAATAATGTCTTTTAAATCTTGGGTTCTTAATTGATTTGCACTGTCTAATTATAATTTATCATATGTTGCTTGCTGCTTCTCCTCTGAAGTGGGCAGGGAAGAATGATGAACTAGAGCCTGCTTATGAGCTCTGTTTTCTGGAACAGGGTTGCTTAGAACCCCATGGCTTCTGATGATTGCCAGTACTCCTAGATTTTCCTGGCCAGATGATGGAAACGCCCTCTTATCTGCAGCACGTATAAGGTTTGTGTGATTGGAAGGTACATACAAAAGGTTTCCATAGAACTATCTGGGTAGAAGAGGTCCCAAATAGGAGGCAAGTAGACTGATGGACCTTTAAAAAGTAGTACTTCATCAACCCAGAATAAGTAAGGACTTGTGTTTCATTAGCAGTTTAGCATCCTTTCGAAAAACATACTCGTCAAGGGAAGTGTCTTGGATGGTGGTCAGTAATCAGGTAATTGGTGTTCTGGAGTTAATGAACCAAATTCAGAGGGAGTTTGGAAACGTAGGTCTATCTTGCTTCACAATTGTCCCTTTATACTGTGGTTTGTTTGTTGCTTCATGCTTTACGTGGACATGGTAGACTCTTCCTCACCTTACTGCAGAGACAATCAACTTCAGCAAGGCTGGACAACCAGATTGGACCATCAGAGACTATAAGGTCTTAAACTGCTGCAGCAATTTTCTTCAGGGCCTTGTGACACACGTTCTACCTTAAAGCAAATGTTCATGCTTGAACATCCAGCTTTACCACCATAGTGGTTAACAGACCCTTAAAGGCCCCTCATCTGTGTTGTGGCGCAACTCCTTCGATGTGGGTGTTTGGGTTTTGAAAGGGTTTGCTGCATTTGTGAGCCCTGAAGGGGTTCTGCTCATTTGTAGAGTGCTGTGAAGTCTCCTTTCTACAAATACAGGATGTGTTTCTGTATAAAAAGGGAAAAGACTTTTTTGGGGTATTTTTTGCAGACAGGTCTCACACTCATTAAACACCAAGAAAAGCCTGCTGTCTTTATGCTTAGCAAGGCTCAGTTCGGAAGCATTGCCAGGTGTAGCGTAGGGTTTCAGACAGATCTGGCACGGGGATGGGGATCTAACTGAATGACGCACGCTTCTTCTGAGCGATGCTTCAGAAAAGCATTCAGTTCTTAAATGTATTAAGTATCTTTCAAGAAGCACTGCACTGTGGTTTCTAGCTTCACAAGCTTGTGAGACATCAGTTTTGTCTTGTCTTTATCTGAGGGAAACACACATAAATGCTGTAAGTGCTGTTAGCTGGCTACGTGTAAACATGTTAGTAGTAGTGAGCATGTGATGGGTTTTATGCTGCTGTTCCAAAGGAGATTTGTGCCTTGCCAGTCTTTTCAGTCAGAGTTTATGTAGTCAGCCTGTCTTCTGTAAAGACCTTTCATGGCTAGAGAGTTCCCCCACAAGCAGAAGTTTGAGAGGTGTCCTGGTATATTTAGGAGTTCTCTGTGTGTGGATATATAGGGAAAAAAGCTCTGGAAGATGTAGCTGCTTTTTAATCTTGCTTTAAATTTCCTCCTGCATAGCCTTGCATTAACAGTGGTGTTACATCCAAACAGTTTCAAATCACAGAAGCACTCTTTCATCTATTAATTTACAGCCTGTTCTTCTAAAGCCATTCATGCGTGTTTCACTGTGTCAGGGGTGCTATTTCTGTAGCACTATCTATATCATGTTTGAGCTTATTTCAGCATTTTTGCCTAGCTGCTGTGGGTAGGACTGCATGTATCTCAGTTACAGAACACACTTGAGTCAGTGTAGGGCTTTTTGGCCAATAACTGATGCTAGATGTTACTTGGCTCTGTCAGCAGGGTTTGGCTGGTCAAGCTGACTCTATTCTGTCTTCCTTCCACCCACCCTCTGATTTGTTTTCCCATGTTCCACAGCTTGGAAAGGAAAAATCTGAAAGAGAAGAAATCTCAGAGATTCCACTACTTCATTCCCAGTCCTCTGCCATTAAGAAATCCAGTTCCCCCATGGGTAATAACCACCTCAGTGCAAAGCTTACTGTAGAGAAAGTGCAATCTTGTGTCGCTCTTAAGAATCAGTTCCATGATATGCAACTACGTGAGTCATTTCTGATGATGTTTCAGTGCTTGATAAACTATTAGAACATACTTTTGCCTTTTCAGGGGATCTTATTACAAGCCACTACTTGGTAGTTGCAGAATTTTGGTTTCTGCACAAACTGTGTGGTAAGATCCCCTGGCACACGCCTCAGCTCTGTGATGAGTTGGCCTTGGAGCATCGATGCTAAAGATGCCTGTGGAGAACCTCACAGCAACAAACAGAATGAAAAAACATGAGAAACTTGAAATAATTTGGCGTTTCTTTGTAGTCTGTCAACCAAACGGCTCTTCGTATCCTACCTTCTCTTGGATCTCAGGTAGCTTAACAATTCTACTGCTTGGATATGTCTATGTGGCTTTGATTAGACCAGACCACTTATTCTAGTATCCTGTTCTCATAGTGGCCAACAGCAGACACTTAGAGAAAAATGGGGATAGGCAAGCAAGCAGCGACAGCGCTTCCTGCTGCCAACAGTTTGCGGCTCAGGGACATACTAGCTTAAATTATTGCATTTAATAGCCTTTAAAATATTTTTTTAATCCCCCTGTTTGTTAAATGCTTTTAAATTCCATATTCAAAGAAGTAACATACAAGGCAAGGAGTTCTTTAAGATGACCAAATGTTGCGTAAAGAAATATCTCATTTTATTTTGAAACTGGAGTTTGGTGGTATTGTTCGAAGCTTTCTTGCTCTTCTATTAGAAAAGGCTATGAATAACCACAGATTACTCTGTTCCTCCAGGAGAAATATGATTTCCAGTAACTTCTTAAGAGCAACTTCTAGAGAATCTCTGCACCTGAGGTGGTGATGGGATGTAGGTGTTATTGATGAAGGCCCTGCGGTGGTGGGATGAAGGCTCTGCAGTAGGACAACATGACCAGGCTAATTCAATTTCTCAGATTTAGGGATGAATTACTAGGGCTGACTAGATACAGGGGATAACTTGATCATAAAGAAGAGATTTCTGCTTTATGTAATATATTAGTAATGCCCAGAGGTTTGTGACCTCCTGAAACTCAACACTATTTTTTCCAGTGTGTGTGTGAGGGGGAATAACACCAAGAGTCAGGAAATGTGGATTCCCTTTGAAGCAGATTAGTCTTGAGTCACACCAAGGTTAAAAACCAACCAACCAACAAACAAAAAATACCCCAACCCCAGAGAAGAACAACACCAAAAAATTAGCACATCTAAAATCAATGAATTTTTAAAAAAGTAATTGGTTGTCAGCCAGTTGCTTAAAATCTCATGGGAAATGAGGGAAAAATTTGAAAATATAAAAGAGACTTGATAATGAAAAGCCCTAGTGTGATGGAGTAGAGCTAGAAAATTAATTTGAAATGTGCAGTTATATGAAGTCAGTTTTCTCCTTTCATAGGAAAATAAAAACTCTAAAGCGATGTCTAGAATACAGTCCTGCAATGGAAATTAATTCCATAAACTGAAGCTGTAACTTCAGGTGCATCACATAAGCATATATTCCACAACCTCAGAACATATTTAATAAATTGATATGATAGAATTTCAATACAAATAGCTCTGTGAAAGAGTAAACAACACCGTGGTGGTAAAGCTGTAGAGATAAGCCTTAAGGGTCTTTACGGCAGTTTTTATATCTTGGATTTAGAAAAAAAACAACAACCCAACTGTGTAAAATACATTTTACTTAAGGAGACAGCCCTTGTCTATTTTATGTAATAATCTACTTTGAGCCTGGCTTTAATTTAAAATAAATAAATAGCTGCAATGCCACAGGCTGGGCTTCAACTTTCCACATATTTTGAAGTCAACCGCTGCACAGCGGGCTCTGAGGATTCATTATGAGCTGGGATGGGAATGAATGCAAAACCAGCAGGTTCATCCTTGCAGCCTCAGCAGAAACTCCCTAGGATGTTCTGTGGAGCTGCAGGAGCAGACCCTAAAGCTCATTTTTGCTCCCAATCCATCTGCTTTATCTTACTGAGCAACTCATCTGCTTCACTGAGGAGTATCTCTGAGCCGGGCTGAGTATCTTACACTGGGCTTTGGTTCTGCAGAGAATGTGAAAGAAAATAAAACTTTAACCTAGAACCATGGAAAAAATTTTGCTGATTGGCAAAGTACGGAGACTTCAATCAAAATTTTGGGGAGGTTTCTGTTACTACAATGCTGGAGTTGACACATGAGGATGACCTGGGGACAGGAGGGGAGTCAGGGCAACTGTGAACTTAGCCTTCAATGTTGTCCTCAGAGTGAAAGTGAGCCCATAAAGGTGCCAGTGAGGACCAGTATGACCAGTAGTGCTCATTTGCTGCCTGGAGAGCTGCAGCTCTGCTAAAACATTCTTAAGCTTTGGCTTTAAAACAAATTTCTTTCCTGACTGCATCATTTGTAACTTTAAATTGTCAGCTTTTGCATCCCAGGTGCCTAAGCAGCCTGCCTGGCAAGTGCTTCCAAGCTGCTTCTGCAGGAAGCCCTGTGGGTCTGTGCAGTTTCATCTCTCTTGGCTGTTTGTCATCACTGTGGTTGGGTTTTCTGGTTTGGGTGTTTGGGTTTTTTTCTTTCAGACTGTAACTGGGGCCTGTGTTATGGTTGTCATAATTCATCTCACTTGTATCCAGGGAATTTGACCTGGAATTCTTTTTGTGTGTCTCTGTCGGTTTGTGGAAGTGAGCTGGTTTGTCCTGAAGCCTATTTAGCAGTTGGAAATCAGCTGAAAATTATTAGTCAGCTTTTCCAGGAGGGCTAGTAGTGCTGGACAAGTGGTTACCCCAATGTCTTTGTGAACAGGAACAGCTAGAAACACTCATCAGTTCATAGAATCATAGAATGGTTTGGGTAGAAGGGACCTTTAGAGGCCATCTAGCCCAACCCCCTGCAGTGAGCAGGGACACCCTCAGCTAGATCAGGTTGCTCAGAGCCCCGGCCAGCCTGACCTGGCATGTTTCCAGGGATGGGGCATCGACCACCTCTCTGGGCAACCTGGGCCAGCGTTTCACCACCCTCATTGGGAAGAATATTTTTTCTTATATCTAGTCTGAATTTATTCTCTTTTTAGTTTAAAACTATTACCCATTGTCCTGTCACAATAGGCCCTACTAAAACGTCTGTCCCCGAGGTTCTAAGGTGAGAACTTACTTTAGGGTCTCATTTAGTTGCTGTTTAAAACTTTTTCCTTTACAAAAAAGTACCTTTCATAATTTTTCACTGGAAATTTTTTTTATTCAAAGTTTTCCACCTTTTGATTAAAATGAAATATCAAAACTCTGTTTCTGAATTTACTCTTTTTAAAGAAAGTTTTGCTTTTTGTCATTAAGTACAGTAAAAGGCTACATGCTGTTTTTTGCTCTTCTTCCCATTACCATGTTGCAGGGTTTGTTTTTATTTTGGCGCTTTTTTTTTTTGTAATAGCTCAAACTTAAGAAGCTTTAATAATGCAAAGGCAGTTTAAAATGTGGAAGGAGAGAACTGATATACATTTTTTTTTTCTTTTAGAAAGACAGAACAGGAGAGGAGAAAATAAGGTTTAAATAAGAAAATCCAACCTCCTTCAAGGGTCTTACAGGCAGAGATAAACCCACTGAACACAACCAGAAGAGTTTTTTAGTAATCCATCTGAGGAAAAATGAGGCAAAAAGAGAATATGCAAATGGAAAAATTCTTAAAATAAAAGTATTCCTGTAATTATATTGTCTAGAGCTGTACAGCATAGTGACCTGGGGTCTCATTGTGCTGATTATGGTTAATTCAAATAGTGAGAGACACTGTTCTGCTGTCCTCTGCCACATGAGAGAAACAGGGCATGGGGGAGGGAGACATTCAAGATCCAGAGGACTTGGCTTTAGCTCCTTCAGTCAGATGAACGAAGATGCAGACCCATGGTCAGTTAGTGTCAGTGCACAACTTCAGCAGGATGAGAAATCTGGCATGCCTGGTTTGAGTCACCTTGCAAAGCGTGCCAGGTCTCAGCAAGAATAAATATTCTCCTTGCCTCTGTTCTGATAATTTTATTAAAAAAAAAAAAAAAGAGAAAAAACCTTGTTTTACTATGGGAATCAAAAAACATGTTCATTTTTCTACTTTTTAAATCCCTTTTATTGTAAAAAGTGAGTCTAAATGATAAGTGGTTGTGCTCTAGTCACATTATTGTCTTTGCTCTGTCAAACCCACCTCGTTCTTGCAAACTACTGAGGAGGCGTGATCCTGAGCAAGCTGACCTGCTCACTGTAGGGGTAGGACTAGATGACCTTTGGAGGTCCCTTTCTACCTATATTAATCTGTGACTGTGTGATGTACTCAAGAAACTGAGGGAGATTCTGCTTCAGTGAATTGTATTACAGTGTTTGGTGTTTTGCTTCCACTGCTGCCCCGGACAGCTAGAAGAGCAGCTCTCTCCTTGTGGTTGAAGCCAGGAGTTTAAGGGGTCGAAGACTCTCATTTCTAGCTGTTAATTTCTATCTATTAAAAACAAATTTGGTTTGTTTCTTTTTATTTAGCTTGACATTAATTGATACTTTGTTGCTGCTTAAGGGATATAAAATGTAGGATTTTCATGTTGTGTAATGCTTATTTTTAAAGGGAGACCAAAATTAAACTACAACTTTTGGCAGAAGGTGTATTTTTTTTTTAATCTGTGCCAAGAAGAACTGTTGTTTCATTTCTCCTTCCCTATTCCTTAGCACAGAGCTCTCAAAATTAAAAAACCTGCACATCCATACTGCATCGCTGAATCGCAGTGAGGGGCAAAAACATTGCTCTTGCTGGCTGGGTCTTCACAGATAACTTAAACCTGCTCTTGGATGGCAACAAGTACTTACGACAACTTTTTTTCATGCACAAAAGCCTCTGGTTCACTTATAACTTGAAGCCAGGGATTGGCCTGTTTTCTACCAGAAATATTTGGGCCATGGCTCAAATGAGAGCTGTGCACTTGGTATAGCACTATAGGGATGTGAAAAATTAATTCTGAGAATAACATCTCCTGACAGTGCTTTGTTTATGTGAAAGTCAGGCAGACAGAGAGCTGCTGCCACTTCATCTCTCACAGGCACTGAGTTAAAATTCTTGCAAACAGCAGTTCCACACAAAGAAGAATCCATATTTTTCAGCAGTCTTTCAGACCCTTTTTCATTATTATTTTAAAAAGATTAGTACCGAAGTGATTTCTTTTTCTTTAAAGGCCATCAGGAAGACCTGTCAGTGGCTTATTTTAGAAATATGAAAGAGCAAAACAACTGTACTTCCAACATTTAGATATCGCCTGCCATCTGGAAAGGCTTAATTCCCAGTAAGGTGCAAGTCTGGACATGAATTTGCAGTGTTTGGTCTCACTCAAAAATCGCACACAATAGTTTAAAGGTCAGGTTAGGCAGCAGGAGTTGTCAGGGATTCTATACAACTTGGATTGGAATTTCATGTCTAAATATGAAGAATATAACATTGGATCCGTATTATTGGCTCTTTTACCAGGACTGTGACTCGAACTGCATGGCAGCTCATACACCTGTATGTGGAAAATCCTGTTACCACCATATCTGTTGTTTCACGTCTTGTCTAATATTTGCCTAGAGGTAAAGTGGGGAGACGCTGTCAGTAATTGTTTCCTGCAGCAGCTGATCAAGGCGTGACACAAAAGAAAATACAACCTGTGTCTTGGCATTAAGGTGCCAGATATGGCTGAAAATTTTGCAGTTTTAAGTGCTGCTTATACCAGTGACTAGAAGGTATTTTAGATTCTGTGTCCCTACAGAGACAAAGTTTGAACATCCACCAGTTGTGCTCAGCTTCTATAAGAGTAAGTATGGTTGTATGAGGAAGATTGCTAAAAGGATGTTAAAAAGGGCCTTTAAGAGAATTAAACACTTATAGGAGGTATGGAGATGCTGAACACTACCACACCAGAATCACTAATATGTATCACCTTTTAATAAGGGCTTAGAAAATGGTCAAAGGGAGCAGGTATGGGCTAAACAGCAAAGTAAATCAGGTTATGAAGACATGGCAAGGCAGTCTTTGAAAAGCTGAAAGCACAGCCAAAGGATGAAAATGATCCTAAGGATCTCCGAAGGATGGAGAGGATCCTAATCTCTGACAGATGAGATAAAACAATATAAAGCAAGATCAAGGAACAACTAGCTAAAGGATTCAAAACTAGTACTAAATTCTTCAAACATATCAAGAGCAAAAAACTGACCAGAGAGTCCGTAGGGTTACTTTACAATCACAGTTTAAAAAGGAGCGGTCGGAGGTGATGGACACGATATTGAAGAGAAGCCAAATTAGTTATCTGCATAGGTATCCACTGTGGAAGAAACAGGTGAGATGGCCATACAGCATTTTGGGGTAAACAGGAGAGATTATGTCCAACATTGAGGCTACTGTGGAAGAAGTTACAATACAGTAGATCCTACAAACATGGTGGCGCTGACCTAGGAGCTCTAGTAAAACTCAAATATTAAGTAGTTGCATTGCTTACAGTAAAATGTATTGTGACTTAAAACTTTCTCAGTATCTGAAGACCACAAGGTGGACTATGGATGTCCACCTTAAAAAGATTCTAAGGGAATGTGGGGACCTACAGGCTTGTGACATCAGCAAATTAGCAGAGACTCTCTAATAAAGGACAGAATGAGCAGATACTTGGACAAATAGAATCTGTTAAGGAAGAATCCATATGGCTTCTCTAAAGGCTTCCATAAACCTCTTGGTCTGTAAATCTGCGAAGGGACCAGCAAGTATGTGGGTAGCATGGTTTGGCTGATGTTGTCTCTATGGATTTTGATGCAACCCTTGCCAAAGTCTTTTTAGGAGACAAACTAGCTGTGGTAGAGGAGGGAAGATCCTGTCATGGTTATATCAGTAACTAAAAGATAAGAAACAAAGGCTTGAGGTGAGTAGAGAGAGGGTAACAGTGAAGTCCCAGAGGAATCTGTGCCGAGCCTCATCTTACTCAGCTTATTCATAAATGCCCTGCAAAAAAGGGTGCCCTGGCAAAGGTCTGGAGAAGGGCAGCAAGGCTGATCACAAATGTAGAAAGGCTTCCATATAAGGAAGAGTTGTCTAGATTGGGACTGTTTGATTTCCAAAATTGTGAGTGGGACAGAAAGGATAGACAAAAATGACTTTATTTTTCCCAGTATGTATGAAATGTAGAGCACTGTTTTCACAGGTTATCTCTTCGAAGAAAATCCCAGGAATTAAAACAGGAAGGTGAAAATGTCTCAAGTTCCCTCTGAATTTCTCACTGCTTTCCTTAACTTTCCAGACCCAAAATTGAGATGTGAGTTTGTTTGGTTTCAGTCTTTTTGTTTTCATTTTGTTTTTTAAGTCCTGGCCATCTCCAGCCCTTCCTGAAATCATCTCTTCTCAGGTGTCTAAAAATTGTACACAAAGTGCTTCAAAACAAGCACTCAAAATTAGCCATGATTTTCAAATTGTTCTAAGTGACTCTGAGTACTGCTTGGAGTTTTTCTGTTAAGACACACATTGTGTCTAAGCAAATGGGTCTAGAGAGACTTGAGTTTATCTGCTTGTGCTAGAAAACTGGCCAGAAATAATGTAGCTCCACTTCAGAAGCCCGTGGCCACGTTAGTGACTGGTGAAGTGGCCTGCTGCTTAGCTTCCAGAGTGGAGCGGGATTGGGTTTGTTTAGACTGGAATGTAAGAACAGTAAATTTGTGCCTTTTCATGTAGGTGTACAGTACAGCTCCCAGACCGTTCATAGCCTTCTGAAGGATGTTACAGGCCTGCCAGAATAGAAGGAAGGTGAGGAGAGGCACTTCAAGTTTATCTGTATCGGGGGAAAAATAGTATTTAAAGCAATTTGCATTCACTGGGTAAATAAGGGATGACGAGATTAGAAGCAGCCAAAAATACTTCAGTGCAGACTCTTTCAAGTTTATTTTGTACCCATTCTGCATTGTACATACTTGTTTTTCATGAGCACACATGAGAGTTAGATCAGCCAGGCCAAGCTTCGGTCTGATATAAACACACACAAAAGTTTTATTGCCTGTGGTCCCGAACCCTTATTTTCACTTCGTCTGATTTTTCCCTGTTGTTATGTTATTACTGTCAGTGGAGTTGCTCCAGGTATTGCTGATAAGTGATATCAAAATCACACTTTTAATGAGAGCTAGGCTCACGACTTCAAGGTAAAATGGTTCCCTTAACTGTTGCCAGAAGGAGAGCAGTGCTCATTTCCAAACCAGCTCAACTGTTGCTGACATTTATTTGCTATGAGAGTTGTTGCAGAAGTGTTGGTGTTTATGCTGATCAATAAAGGGACTCCCGTAAGCCGTATGGGCCAAAGTATTAAAGCTGTTAACTTTTTCTCTGTGGATCACTTAAAAGGGTTACTTCATTAAAGGGGAATGGACATTAAATCACCGTCATGAACATAAAATCCTGTTCTGTTCACGTGCGATGCAATTAAAGGTTTCAGGCATTCCAATAAGGATCAGCCCACGCTGATCCGAATCACTGAACAGGAAATGCTACTAGGCAAGATCCTGAGCTTAACTAATTAATTTTAATTTATGTATTAAAGTGTTGATCTAGATAATGCAATAATTACAAATGCTTGTGTTTGAAGACCATGAAAACTACAAAAAAATGAAATTTTGCAATCGTCAGAATGTGAAGATTGGTCATATTTGGCAAAGAAATGTTTGTCTTGTCCCAGGGCAATGAGTTAGTAATTAAGATGGAAATAAAGACTCTTGAAAAGACTTACGCCTCTGAACCACATGCCAACTTTTAGACTCAGTAACGCACTACCTCTGTTGTATATGCAGTCCCAGAAATGGATGGTTTTGCAAGATGCCCAGCAAATATTTTCAAAAACCAACCCAAAGTCCCAAATGCCCAAACTATCCTTTTTGTACTCTGTTCTTCAAATGACATGTCTTCCCAGGACATTTAGTTTAACCATATTAATTTTTGAATGATGGAATGAGACAGTGTTTTCAGGGTCAGTAGCTGATTTGACACTTCTGCTCTTGCCTTTGGGCAATGGTTTATCACCCACTAGAGAGACCTGAAGAAGTTTGTCTGTTGTCCCACCAGTATCTAAATCAGCTACTTTCAGGAGGGTGTAAAGCATATCTCCAGCTTTGGAGTTAGCTTATAGCTGAGAGTATTTGTCACTTCACTCTGTTTAATGAATTGCTGCTCCCAAAGGTTCCCCACAACTGCCAGATAACTGGGAAATTGTTTTATTACCAGGCAAAATTTAAAGGTAAGAACTAGGTTTGGCCATTATCTTCACAGAATAAAGATAATCATAAGTTATTAATTTACTACTTTGAACATCTACAAAAGAAAATCATAAGAAAATGCATTTCTAGAGAGTATTAGGCAGCTATCCTTCCCTTTCAGTGGCAGTGTCTTGGCTCACTGCAGCTGACTTCTCTTCCAGCCACTGGAGGCTGGTTTGCCAAAGAGCTGGCTCTCTTCTTTGTGGTACCCTTGGGTTGCTCAGGCTGAGACTTGGTCTTCTGTAATAGGATGATGTTTCCTCTTTTCTCTGACCTTTTAAGCTTCTTGTTTCAGGCTTTTTCAATAAGAATTGTGCTTTAGGACTTATATTAAATGTATGTTGAAAATGTCCCTCTTTATCTGGGCTCTGGGAAGACATGGATTCCCCATGCTGCTTCTAGGGGAATATTATATATTATATATATATATTATATATATATTATATATATTCCCATATAATATTATATATAGGAAAATGATATAAATATCGTTCTAGGGGATTTTGCTATTACAGCGGCCATGGATTGCTTTGTTGCATCTGTGTGTGCACTCCTTAAGGCATAAGAAGAGTATGTTGTCAGTTCCACAGTTTCCTTTTGAAGATGAAAATACAGATGCTTGACATGCACTGCGAATGATATTTATATCAGAGCTGCATTCAAGATCTCCACAAAGGCAGTTCCTGCAGGGACCTTCTGGATCTGAATCTGGAAGATTCTCAGTGTCCCTCTGCTGTCTGTAGATTTTACCTGTGATTTGTTGTCACTTTACTTTTCATCCACTCTGGCCATGCACATGTGATATGAAAATATAGGGGGGTTCTAATGTGTAGGACACAATGTTTAACTCTTTTAACAATAAAAGACCTAAAGGTGGTGTATCTTTAATGTCTTCTAATTCTGGTTTTCATTTAAAGCCTAGCTATGTATCCTGCTAAAATGTCTATTGCTGTTAAGAGAAAAATTACTATTAGCCAACTGTTTTTTCTAAGTCTCTAAGAGTTTCACAGTTAATGTATTTCCTGGCTACATCCACTTCAGCAGGTGTGCGTGTGCCTGTATACAATTACGGATGAAAAACTACTTGTGCTCCTTAGAACCAGAGCGGCATGTAAACTGTGGCCTCGTGTCAGCATGATTTCAGTTCTGCTGAAATTCATGGGAAGTTAGTGCAGGCTTCTATACAAGTGTTTTCTAACTTTGGGGCTACGCTACAGATAAATACCTATTGCATCTTCTCTGATCCTAATATAGACAGGGAAGCTGAACACAGCGCTGTAGAAGGAGCAATAGGAAAGGAGCAAAAAAGGAATTGCTGCAGCCTGTCATAAACACAGATGGTCCTGCCCAGAGGTTTAAAATGGGTGTTTGTTGTCTCCTTTCATCAACTTTTCCCTAAGACTGTTTACTTAAGAGCTCCTCAGCTATTGCCAGGAATGCAGTTATCCTATTTCAGGCTAGATGTACTCAATAAAGCTCTAAGCCATTCCCACAGCGGATGAGAGAAGCTTTCAGCTGGTGTGATGCTGCAGTGCTGTGGTCCACCGGACTCTGCAGGTTTTTAACATAAGCCTCTTTGCTCTAAGGTGCAAAAGGGGTACAAAAAGTTGATGCTTCCAGATAATCTACCAAAATCAGATGCAGGGAGAGAGAGGACTTGAAGCAGAGGGAGTAGGTGATAGACACTGGGCTGTAGAGCAGATGGAAGGAAGGAACAGGTATAAATTTAGCATCACTTCACGTGTGTTGCATATCATCCGTGCTTCTGCTTGTGTTTTTAACAAATTACCCACTGGTTATGAGTATGAAAACATAGCAGATAGAGTGAAAAATGCAGGAAAGAAGGATTTTATATAACCTCCTGCTGAAAAGTACTTGCTTATTCAACCTAGTAAGGGATGGGGATCATAATGCCTTTGCTGTTGTATCTGTGATCGCTTTTTGTGTACTTCATGGCCTCTGCTCTGAATCTAAACAAACCAACTTGAACTTCAACAGCCCTGTGAGTGAACTCGATTCAACCTCCCTGCCAGAAAGTGAGGCCTCTCTCATTAGCAATTTCAGATGGAGCAACTTTTGTTTGTCTGGCCTACGTTCTTTGCATCAGGTCTTTATTTTTTTATGAATAGCCTAAAAGGTGGAAAATAGTAGCAGTTTGGGCATGTTGGGGGGAAGAACCGAAACAACTGTCTTTGAGCTGCTTAGATCAGATTCAGTGCAGCAGCAGAAGTCCCAAGCAGGGCTGAATTTGGCACCATCAGACACTGCTCCACTGCTGATGGGGCTGGATTTGTCCCGCCTGGAATTTGAGAAACAGGCTGTTTCTTGTGCTTTCTTCACTCTGCTGCTTATTAAGAATTTGACCTTTTGAGAGGTCAGTGTCTTGGTGCACTCTAGAGTTGTGTAGGTGAGTGGGGATTCGAGCTAAGTCTTGACATAGAAGTCAGTCCCAGAGCTATCTTAAGGAGCAACATCTTCTCTTCTGCTTATGGCTGATTTGCTGCCACTCCTCCGTGGCCTTCTGTGTTGCACTGGCACTCGTTTCTGTGAAGGCTTTTTGTTGGGATCCAAAAGCTCATATCTGATTTCAGCTCTCTGTTAAGCATTCAGCTCATGTTGAAATACTTGTGCAACTTTCCCTCACTTCATTCAAGTGTTCATCTAATAGTTATTTAATTTTTCCCATTGCTTTCTAGTGGGTGAAACAGGTTCATCTGTTTACAGCTATGAGATTTTCCGCTAAGGCAGCGGAACAAACATATTTTTTTCTTAGACATCAGCTCATGGCCCGATGTCAGTGTGAAGGATTTAAGAAAGCCTGTTTTGGCTGGCATAGCAGGCTGTCCGTCTGTGCACATGCCTAAACCGATCTCCTGCTGGGGGTCGGGAAGGGAATTCCACTATCAGGAGCAGCACACAAAAAGCCAGGAGCATTTCTGAAGGAGGGAAAAGCTGACATTCCTCCAGAGCATCAGCTACCTGCGGCTTCGAGGGGGACATGCAACAGCAGACCTCCCTCTGCTCAGGGGACCAGCTGGTTCTGGCATGTGGGTACCCATCTCCTTGACTTGATTGCTGCAGCATTTGTTACACATCCTCTGGGAGTGAAACCCTGACATCCAGTTCCTATCTGCTGTATTAAAGCCCCTTCGTTTTACTTCTGTCTGGGTGAGTGGAGGGCACTGTGGTCTGTAGCTCCCCACAGTGGGAGATGTCTGGTAATGCTTTAGGCTCGAGCAAGTGTGCAGGGATGGGGGCAGTGGCTGGGTTTGGTTTTTTTAACTATCTCTGCACTTGGCCTGTTTCACCCTTTGCAGGAGGTAAAATATGTCCCAAGTAATGAGACTTTTTTTTGTCAGTTTGTCTGCAAGGTTCAAAGGAGCAGAAATGCTTGGTAGCTTTTGTCTCCCCTTTGGGAAAGAAAAATGCAGCCCTCAAATTCCTGCTGCGCTGCTGGTGAGTGAAATCTGTCCTGAACTGCAGCTGTACATCACTAAGGACAGGCAGGGGAACGGCTCTCATCTAGACAGAATACAAGCATGCAGACAGACATCTGCAAGCCAAATAAAAGCCTTCCTCATTTAGGAAGAGAGGGGTTTAAAAGCAGATTCTGTTTTGTATGGGCTAGTAACTTGGGATAAGGTTTGACTCAAATGAGGTTGTTAACATTTCTCCCAGGTTTCGGTCTGCTTCTCTGAGGAGCAGTGTGAGCTCTTCAGATGAGGGTGCCTGGAGAGATGCCCCAGCTCTACTAGTCCCTCCTTGGAAATAGCTAGGCTTGGGATTACCCTTGTAGTGTCCCATGCCTCAAATGGGCATGGGATTTGTGGTGACCACAAGAGAGAATGAGGGGAAGATGATGGGCTGGAGAGTTGTGCCTTCATCAAGTCCCACCTCCAGCTGTGGGAGACGGGTGTTATATTGAGACTGGTCTTGAGTACCCTCAGTCTGTGTAGGAAAATAATGTCCCTCATGGGAAAGCCTTTAGCTGCAGCAGACCTTGTCTAGGACAAGTTGTTCTCCGAGGTTAAAACTCAGAAAGGTCCCTGTGGCTGGTTCCACAATGTACCAGTCATGGGAAGGGCGCTGGTGAGCAATGGACCATGGATGGACTTCTTGGGACTGTCCCATGGATCTGGGTCACACAGAGGGGAATGAGCCATCCACCCACCACTGTTGACCATCTGTGTTGAACTGGAGACTCAGTTATTTCAATAAGCCACCACTTCAGTCTAGCATTTTCTAGGCTGAAGCAACACAAAATAAGGCTTTCATGGTCCATTGACTGGCCATCTTACAAGTGGCTGTTCCCCAGAACAGGGCAATCCTACGTCCATGTCCCAGTCTTGCATTTGCTCTTGAGGCTGAGATAGTCATGAAGAACAGAAGAGGATCTTCATCCTGATCTTTACCCTATTATGTTACTGTGGTTTATTTTTTGTATCTGTATATGTATTTTGTGGATAATACTTTAAAATGGGTTTGAATGTTTGTTTCTTCAGAACTATGATTTACATGTTACATTTGGTGCTAATGAGCTTAATTTTTATGTGTGTGCATTTGCTGCCACTTGCTATAGTTGCATTTCACTCAGCTGAAGTAACAAGCACCTACACATATCAATCTTCTGTTCATAATCTGTTTTGATTCCAGTTCAATTCCTTGCGTGCCCCAGCGCTGGGACTCCAGCCCTCCATCCCTTCTTGCCCCATGCAAATACAAGAAGTATCTTCTAGCCAGGAGAGGTTTCTGTGAAGGAAAGGAGACCTCTGTGTGGAAAATCTGAGAACTGGTGCACTTGTTTAGCATCGAAACTTTGGAACTACACATGCAACAGGAAAATAGGAGTCTGAAAACACTTTTCAGACCGTTCCTGTTGGTCTATTTTTTACGTCAGTTGCAAACACAGATACTGTGTGCCTCCAGTCAATAGCTGGGTTTTTTCCCTTGTACTCATATATGTGCTTTTATATAATGTCTTTGTGGTCAAGGAAGGAGGACAGTCTTTTATATGGATACTGGGAATAACCTCCTAGTATGTTCCCTTCAGGTCAGTCCTGGCCTGAAATTGCCTAAACTGTTTCTTGAACGGGGAGGCATCACGGCACCAGCCTGATGCTATTCAAGAAGCACCTGGACAAGGCCCTCAGACACACAGTGTGAATCTGGGGTTGTCCTGTGCAGGGACAGGAGTTGGACTCAATCCTTGTGGGTCCCTTCCAACCCAGGGCATTCTGTGATTCTATGATCTTGTAGTGTTTAAATCTGCTGTGATTTCTGCCCCATGTTTTTTTCCACAAAAGCTATAAATTAAAGGAAATATAAGCAAAACACTTCCTTATTTTTGATTACATAAAATTTATTAAATGCAGCTGTAAAAAATTGTTGTTTTATATTATAACTTTTGAAAAACAGATAGTGAAGAGCTCTAGAGAGCTCTTTGAAAAATGTATTTATAAGAATGCTATCCAATTTGTTTCACTATAATCATATTTGAGTAGCATCACCAAGAGCAGCTGATGAGCTTCAGTGGGGACTGTGCTTCACACACTTGGAGATTTCTACCTTTAGTGTTACGCTGAGTGATTTCAAGAAGCAATATTATGTATAACCATAAAAAAGCATGTAAATTTTTATTTTTAAGATCCACCACCATTGCATCTGTGCATTTTAGTAGCATCCCTGCGCACTACATCTGGGAATTGGCCCTTAGGCACCGAAAACCTAATCATTTCCAGGCAGGTTGTGACACAGGTCTATGTCACTGCTCTAATTCTTGCCACAATTTTCCAAAGTTGTAAAAGTCAAAAGCCAGTGCACTTGAAACTACATTTTGCTACAGATGTAGGTTAATAAGGGCTTTTCCAGGGGCGAGGGTTTGCGCAGCACTGGTTGCCCAGCCATTCCTGTCTCATGAACTCAGTGCTGTAGTGGAGGGCTGCAATAACATCTTTGCTGCAAGCAGATTTACACAGATACACCCTGAACAAACATTTCCTGTCATTTTTTATCTCCTTTGTTAGATGCAAACACAAATGTCTCCAAGGACAATCAAATGGGAACACTTTGAAACGAACCCAAGCAGTGAGCAAGTGCATTAACATGCAGGATCCCATTTTAGTTTTCTAATTAAACTCAATTGTGTTCTCTGACCTGCATTTTAAATGCAGAATATTTAGTGAGATTCATACTTTTTTTTTTCCCCTAGCCTGCCTCCTTTCAGGCTTTGTTCAGCACGTGAATAGCTCCATTAGGGAAATGTGAAAGCACTGGACTATGCATTGAGTTGCTACTTTGACATTCCAGAGGGAGATGCTACTATGCTGTAAATTACAGAATTGGACATCATTGGTTTGAATTCAGGTCAGTTTAGCCTGAAAAGCTGGGTTTAGCTATTTGACCTGCCCTGACCCATTTCTGTGCTTTGTGCAGTAAGGTACCTGAGCTGTTTGCAGATTTCTTCCTACTCTACTCTGTACAGAAATCTGAAGTATTCAAATGTTTTAGCCCATACCTCTTGCTTTGCTGAAATAAAAATCATTATGTGCCACATCATAATATAAGATTTTTAAAATTTTTTGTTGCTACCCTTTTTTATTTTCTCCAGCATGCCCCAGTTTCAGAAGTATAGCTACAAAAAATAATTTGCTTATAAAACCCATGAAACTCTGGACATTGTTGAAGCTAACATTTAATACATTGATTAAAGCCAGTGTTTACAGTTACCTGAGATGAGACTGGAAAGGTAATGGGTTGCAAACCTTGCCTTCATTAAGAAGTACAATACTCTGCTTGAGCCATAGCCTAGTGCAGAGCTTTGCTTGCACGTTGGAGGGATGGAGCTGGGGGAGTCAGAGCAGTGCTGAGGGGTCTGTGCTGTGCCCGAGCCAGGTGCTGTAGAGGCAGCATAGCAGCCCTGAGGGAGTGGGAGTGGTGGAAAGAGGTGGTGAAGTGAGGAACATCACCTGTTTTCTCAAGTGAGATTTGGTTACAGACAGGTTGGGATTTAAGAGACCTGGGGTAGTTCCCTGCATTTTCCTGTTATTTACTAAATGAACCTGAAGGTTCGGAGCATTGCTGAATCACAAGAAAAATATAGGTCCTTATTATCTACTTCCAAAGGCTCTTAAGCTGAGTGCACGAACGCCTCAGCTGGTACCTAAGTATGTGCAGATAGACTGTTCGGTCACAAACCCCAGACCTTCAAACGGAAACCCTCTGGATGCAAAGCAAATGCCCATTTGCCATCCTTGCAAATGGTTTCCCATTTTTCCAAGCAGCTGGTGCTGGCCATTGTCCGAGCCAGGAGAGCACGTTGCTCAGGTCATTGGCCTGACACACACTGCGGTTCTGGCTGTGCCTCTGCACCTACCTGGCTGCCGGCTGCTCTGCATCCTGCCAGCACCTCCTGCCTTTCCTCCAGCTCTAGTAGGAGACATCCCATCTGCTCCCACGCTGCAATTCCCAGCTTTTCAGAAACATAGGCACCCAGCTTTGCTACCACAGCATGCTCGAGGCTCTTGAAGGTGCTGGGGCAGAGGGGAGCTCGCCGAGGCTCTCCACTGCTGCTCCTGAGCCCTTCCCTGGGGGTAACGTCCTTTCAAGCCAGCATGCTCCAACCTCCCTAGCTTGCAGACTGAAGCTTGTGAAGAGTAGCCTGTGGCTACACTACATCTGTCCAGATGTAATGCAGCAGGATCACTTCTCCAAGTTGCCTGCTTCTCATTCCCTTTTTGATTTGGCCTTTAGAGAAGCTAGGATAAATAGGAAAACATAGTGTAACATTGATGCTTATTCAGGTCTCACAGGGGGACAGGAGATGCCTTCTTGGTTATTGCTATTTTTCCTTGTCTGCCTCTAGGTTATTGTCCAAGTCCAGAAGAAGAGACCCTCTGGTGCATGAATTATGGTGTTTATCCTCCCTGGCTGTAGGTTAGAGAATGGGCAAATTTATGTTTTCGCTCCCCCAGAGCAAGTTATGAATGCAGTGAAACTGTGCTTGAGATTTGGTTTGTAGGTTGGCTGATGCAGGGTTGTAAAATGCCTGTGAACCAGACAGGTAAAGCTGATATAAAAGGTTTTTCTTAGTGGGGAGAGGAGCTGGTACCCAGGCCCTGGGCATCAATTTCCCTTTCCAATTCCATGCAGGGGGTTTGCAGGGGAACTGTAAAAGTCATGTACTATGGGTGGCATTGCTGGGACTTTGCAATGAGAAACAAGTCCTTTAGCTAACTGAAGCAGCCATCAGCTTGCTCCAAATGTGAGCTGGCAGCCACTTCTGCCTGCAGCCCTGAGCTCTCCTGGCTGATTGCAGCCACAGCTGAGAGGGACGTCTAGAGGTGGAAGGTCATGCCTGGCAGCAGTGAACTGCCTTAATGCTGTACACAAGGCTGTGATGTAGATCATGGTAGTGTGAAGAAATGATAATTCAAGAGTGCTCTTTACTACAGCATAGTAAGAGCTATGCCTAAGCTTAAAGGAATGGGAGGGAGAGCAGAAGTGTCAGGAGCCAGAGAAGGTGCACCAAATAGAGAAAGATGTACATTGACAGTGTTCCCTTATTTCATTTTTGCTTTGTTTCATGATTTCAGAGGCATTTTTCCACCTAATTTTTATGCTTTTATAACGACCATGGCCCACAGAGTAAAACAAATCACTTGTTCCATTTTGCCTTTTCCAGTCCTGCACTGTTCCCCCGAGAAGCGCAGTGCAGACAGAGGTCCTCCGCAACAGCCGTTGAGTAACTCGTTCTGACGGGAACCTGCTGCTCTTTGAAACATCCCGTCTAGCATGTTTTTCCTGAAATGTGAGGTGTAGCCAACATTTCTGGTAGTGGCAGCTGCAGTACTTACTTTTTGTTCACCAGAACAGCTTGTGCTTTGCGTGTTTTGGATGCAATACGAGGAAATGATATGGAAAAATGACTCCATTGGTGTGTTGCCTCCCCGTTCACTCCAGTCACAGCTCCCTCTAAGTCCTGATGGACTGGGGAGGCTTAAGCAATCTGCTTTTATCAGATGCTGACGGTTGCCTCTGCTTGAGATCATGTGAATGCTGTTGGCACCAAGAGCAATGGTTCCCTCCTCCTGAGTTTACTGAGACCAGAAGAACCTCCCATCATGCTCCCACGCGCTTTGCCATGACAGGAGACAGAAACTGAGAAATCACTCCTCTAAGCTGGATGTTAAAAATTCAAATGCCGGTAGTGATATAAAATAGGTCTCTCTTTTTCTGTACTTTTTATTGCTTTCTGAATATTGTAGACTCTGAGTTATCAGTGATTTTGAAGGTAATTTAAGCCACGTGATGTGATTATTGTATATGCTCATTATATTTGCTTATGACAATGAGCAATGGAGGGCCTATGAGTACATCCAAAGGCAGAACTAGAATTCAAACTGATTTGCACAAGCTGCAGAAATTATGTAAAAAAACACACAAGTGATGTTGATTTGCAATAATCAACAGCGCAAACACAGGATGAGGGGGGAGACCCAGCCGGAGAGCAGTTTTGCAGGGGAGGATCAGGGGGGTTGTGATGGATCTCAAACCAAAGACAGGCAACAGTGTCATACTGCTGTGAAAAAACCCCAGTCTTTGCACTAGGGTATATACACTGGAGTGTCCTTTGCACAATGTGTTTAGTAAACCTCCTCTCTTTGGCCTGTGTAGCTGAGCTGGGTGCTGTGCCCCATCTGGGGCACTGTGCTTCCAAAAAGATGTGGCCCACCTGGCCAGAGGGTGGCCACTCAGTAAAGGAGTGAGGGTGACATGATAGTGGTCTTCAAATAGATAAAGTGGGGCAGTAACCCAGAGGGATAAATTGTCTTTTGTAACTGTGGGAGTTATGATGGGAAGTAGTGAGCTTCACTGTGCTGAGGGTGGGACAGAAGGTCATTTCTGTAGAGAGCTGAATGGCCAGTGTGGACTTTGTAACATGGGAGATTGTTAGGACCAAAGCAGAGGTCTGTCCAGAGAGATGTAGGTGTAGCACACCTTTCCTTACGGTGGAAGAACGAGCTAGATGGCCCTCTCGTGTCTCCTCCAACCCCTTTTTTTCTTTGATTCTGGGCCCAAAGGACAGTAACATTACAGCTGAGTGGACCTTTAGACCCAAAGGGTATATTGGCAGTGGGATATTTCCATGGAGTGGGAAGGGAATTAATCCTTTCCCAAGGCCACTTGACGGGGAACGTAGTCTCTCCAGGTAGATCATTAATTGTGTGTTTCCCTCCACCCCAGGAGAACTAATAGGGGCAAGCAGCTTTAGGCAAAAAAATTTGGCTCATGGCTGTAAAATTGTGCAGAGATCTCCCTCCAGATGTGTTTCCTACCCTGTGCCAGCATGCAGTGACACTGTGTGGGCTATGCTAGCAGGGCAGCAGCAAGGAGAGAGGAGTGGGATTATCCCCTTGAAGGATTCAGCTGGGCTAACAACGTGCAAAATGAATTCACTTTCATGAAAGGAGCGAGTTCAGCTGGAAGCACAAGGTTTGCAGAGCCTGCTGCTACCTGTGGATTTATGTTGGCACTACAAGCACAGTCTGAGATCAGAATGATGGAAAAGCAGCACCCAGAACAGCAAATTCCTGTTCAGTGATTTTTATAACCCTTCTTGTTAAGTCTGTACCGCATAAGCAGCTCTGAGCACTTGCTTTCTCCCTCCTTCCATGAAACAACCAACCACCTTTTTAACGAAGGAGAAAATTGGGATCAGGTCAGCGTTTACTTCAGTGAACGAAATTACTATTTATGCACAATAGGAAGCAATTTGGGCTTCGCACAGTAGGGAGTAAGATGGTAATTACAGTTTGTCATTTTTCCCTCCCTCATTTCCAAAAAATAAAAAACTGAGATGATTTGGGATTTATATGGCAGATTTGACAATTGTGCTTACTTCCTGGGACTGAAGGGGAGAAGGCAAGTTGGAAAGTTCAGTCTCAGACAAAAAAAGAAATGTCTAGAAAAAAAACCAACTGCAATGCTAAGAATTCCAACGTGATGCCATTATGGTGTGTATAGGCTTAAGCACAGCCCAAGGAGCTTTAAACTTCTGCATACTAATTCAAACATCTTCATATAAAGTGGATAGCATGCCTTAACCATAAATAAAAGGGATGAGGAAACAGTCCTGGGCGTAGTTTTGCGCCAAACTTGCTTTTAATGAAGCCCCTCGAAGTTTTGCCACTGGCTTCAGTAAGGTCAGATTTCACCCTTTGGAAATGATCCTCCCTAGAACTAGAAATAGGCTAAGCTTTTATATAGGTGGATGGGGTTTGTCTCCAATTTCTGTAAATTTTCCAGGTCAGCTTTGGGGAGTTAAGTTATGCAAATAAATTAAAAGAAATGGGGAAAAGTGTGCTTGTGTGTGCCTGCATGTGGTTTTAGAAAAACATGTTGAACGTATTAACACTGAAAGAGAGCGGAGGGAATTCATAAAACGTTTTACATTCTACTAATTCCTGAGCTACGCAACAGATGTAAGGGTAAACCAAGTGACACTGGTAGAAAAAAGCTTTTTGCAGAGTTCAGTGGACATCTGGCTACAGTTAAGGAAAGCTTTTTTAATACAGGATGAACACCCTGTTAAAATATGCGGTCCTGTATGTTCTGAATTGGGAGGGGCCTATATTAGCCAAGGGGGCCATAAACAAAGATGCAGCTATTGGGAGAAGTGTTCAATAACTTGCACATTATGAGTGTTCAAATTGGTTTGGCTCTGGATCTAAGGCTCGCACTGATGAGCTGTTCAGGATTCAGAAGGAATCAAAAGAGAAAAAAAGAAAGAGCGACGGACCCTGAACTGCGAGGAATCTCCTCTCTTGACGGCTGCCTTCTGCCACGGCATTAGCTGCCAGAGGTTGCTGGCTCAGCTTAAGACCTTGCTCCAGATCCTAGTGGGGTAGCCCAGTACTGCTGCCGATAGTGGTGTTGCCTCATTTGTAGGCTCCGTGTAGAGGTTGATGCAAAGACCTGGAGCTTTTGGACAGGGCAGATTCCCCAATGGGGTTTGCAATAGCTGGGAATTTATTTTTAAGGAGTGCAAGACTTCACACTTTAAGGCTGATACAAGCTTTTCACATCAAATTGTTCAACCTGTTTCCATAGGACAGGAGTTGTGCATTCCCAGATTATTGTCATTCCATTGGCTCTATTTCACCCTTTCTGAGGTTTTGCTGTTTTTTATCCATGTTTCTCCCTTTCTTCTCTTTGCAGCTGAGCTGTGTCTTCAGAAAATCACACATCCTTTGCATCGCAATTTTTGTTTCGCAGAGGGAACAGCAGTGACACCAGGAATTGGAAGTTAGTGGACCAGATTGTGGTCATGTGGGAGTTTCTCTTTTATTAAAAGTTCAAATGCAGCATTTCTGTGCACTCTAAGTAACTGTGTGATACTCGCTGTATCCTCCTGATGGGAGCAATATTTCTAGTGACCTCATCTTAGGAAAAGCTCGAAGTCAGTATTTCATACCCTCTCTTCTTTCCCACTGTCAGCCACTTTCAACGAAGTCCATGACATCTCTCTTCTTGAAGTCCTGCCATCCTTGGCCAGCTGTGCCTTTTTGCCTCGACTCATACTTGTCTCACATTTTTCTTTTCACTGGTGGACTTCCTGGTGGAGGATCTTCTGTCATTTGTTCCCTTCTCTTTCTCTGTCCTTGATCTTTGAGAGATGATAACTACAAATGCAACTGCTATCGCTATGTGTATATCTTACAGTTATATTTCTCCACATGCAAACCCCTTTCCAAACTACAGTCCTTTCTCTCTGAGCTACAATTCTAGCCTAATTCAGATACAATCTTATCTGACCTCTCCTGAGGGCTATCTAACTGTTAGCTCGCCTCTGAACCTAGGATGGAGAACTTGGTATTTCATTCCCTACCTTCTTTCTCAACCAGTGTAAGCAGCAGCAACCTCCATCCTTACACTTAAGCCGTCCCCTGGGGTCTCTCTAAAGGTTGTACTCTGTATGTCTGCGTGTTACTGGTTGCTTTTTGCATAACACCTTTAATGTATGGTCTTTCTTATGCTAAAATGGCACACAGCTATAATTTCATCCAGGCCTTTAGAATTCTGTATCTGAATTAACCTGAAGCATTTTTGCTTTGTTCCTGGCCTTTCTGTGTGCTGCTATTCTTTCTCCACTTTTCTGTAGTGAATCAAGCTGGTTTTTGCGGTAACAGCGGTTCACAGGTGATCCTCATTGCGTGGCTGCTTTTATTTATTGTCAAGATGTTGACTCTCAGTTCAAAGCAGCCTGCAACATGGGCCTCTATCATTGCCGTGTTATATTCTCTGTCTTCTCTCATTTCCCCCCATTAGAAAGAACTTCCTCTGAGGACGACCAAAGCTGCTACACTATCAACTTTTCAGAAAACAACCACCTTACCAAGTTAGGCTACTGATCTATCAAAACCATTGCTTATCTTGCAGGTACATATTTGTGCTGTGCTGCGTGCCGCCTGTACCAGCTGGACCTTCTTATGCTTTATAATCTGTTTGGGACAGGTTTTTGCTCTGTTAATACCACCTCCAGACAACCACTCTGGGGCTCACTAGCCAAGACCCCCCTAAGGTGCCATGGTAGTTCAAGAAGAGAAGGAAGTTTGCAGAATATTTAGTAGGCTCCAGCTGCTTATCTCTGAGCCCTGGCCTTTGAGAGTCTTTCTTTAACCTTTTGTCCAGTACAAAAACAATGAATTAATTCCTCTCTCATTTTAGGGAAAGTGCTATAAACCTTTAGCCCGTGACCTCCCTGAAGAGCTGTGCTGGCAGGAGTGTGCTTTGCGTGTGCTTCTCAGCCCTTCCTGCAAGGCTGAAACTGAACATCCATGTTTGGCTGCAGTTCTGCAGTCTGGAAAAACTTCCCTTCGGTGCAGTAAAACTGGAAACTCATTTTGCATGCTTCAGCCACAGACCACGAAACTCAGCTCGAGAACTTTGCATGGCAGTGGTGCTGGAAGGAGAAAAAGTCTTTGTGTTTGCAGTAAAATGTGTATGGAAAGTGAGCTATTGGGGGAATTGAGATCATATTTAACTTGTTATTTACTACATGTCAGATTCATAGTATCAGTGATGTATTCACAAAATTTGTGTATGAATGTGTCAGGACTGAAGTACAACCTCCCTGGAAATGGAATATTACCAGGAGCCATCTATACCCTTTGGTATGGTGCTGTGCCCAAACACCTCCTTACAGCCTGCTGACTCACGTTCTCCTCGGTCTGCCTTTGACACACACAGGGTGTAGACATTAGACATCTACACCAGAGGTCATTCCCTGGTCTTCCCTTATAACCAGCGGAAAGAAATAAGCACCCATAGGCTACTATCATCCGAGCTGAGAAATCTGCCTGCAGATGACACAGCAGTATTGCCTCTGTTAGGTGCTTTTTTTCAGCTTGAGAAATGTGTTGCTTTACCCAAATTTTAGCTTTGCTTAGATACCTGTGCCCTGATAGGAGCTCCCTGGTGAGAAAGGAGACCACTAGCATTGACACTGATGGGGCATTCCTGGTGTGAGGCGTGGGTGACATTAACCTAGGCTAAGCCAGAGCCACTGGGCAAGAGAACACGGGGAAGGACTCTCTCTCTGTTATGGAAAGTATCTTTTTTATACATAAAACTTTACACAAATTATGCAGGACGGGAGGAATTCAGGTTTCTTTGAGATCTCCTAAGAAGCGTCACCACATAACAATCCACATGTTGCTATTTTTAATTTTTTTTCTTTACTCTAGAAATGAACGAATTCTAAAAATAAAGTCTTTAGGGGCTCAAATATCAGATTTCTGAGCATTCAAATATATGCTACTTGGAACATTAACTACCTTTTAACATTTGTTTAGAATGTTGTTTTTTCGTATTTGTCTTTATTTTTGTTGCTCGCTACTATACATGATCTATAACATATGTAGCACTATAACTAGCTAAGTCTGGTCAGCAAAACCATATATAGCAACATTCTGTGGAAATATGCCTGACCAGGTAAATATGAATTACTTTCCGGGCACATGCTCACGTCTCCACCAAAGAAACACAAGCTCTTTAGCCCCGCAGCTTCCCCCTTAGGGTTTTCCTCAGTTTACACCAACTGTGTAATTCTACTTTTGGGGTTCTTAGTAGGGAGAATCATTGGCATCACGCCATTACGGGTATCACACCGTTATGCTTTCCTAGCCTTTTTCCTTTTGCATGTTCTCAGGAAAATTTTGGTTAAAATTTTGGGAGAAGCAGTTGAGGCCGGTCTACTGCTGCTACTGAGTGGCATAGGAAAAAATCTCATGTGGTGTCATTGTCTACTTTCATTCTGCCGTTCCTGGTTCCCCCAATTAATTCTGAGGGCAACTGTTGCATATTAGGTAGCTAATGATCAAGTAATTTATGCTGATTACATACCTCCTATGGCTGGTAATGCGTCCCAATTACGTGAAGCAAGGCAGAAATTTGGAGCATCTCTTGCTTGGTGTTTCTCACTCTTACAAAGAACAACATGCTCTCTTTTCTGCTCTACTTTATAGATCCATAGTGACTGTTCAATAGATATATAGTCCCTCTGAGGAAGCATTCCTTGGCTGTCTGTTGTGCTATAGCATGATTTTCCTGCGTAGCCGGATCTTTCCCCACCAGGCCCGGTTATTGCCAACGCTGGCACTGTGAGCTCCTGATTTGCATGGCGTGCTCAGCTGGGTGTCACGCAGCTCGTTGGGAGCAGCCTGATTTTCTATGCAGACATTTCAATGGAGCCATAGGCAATAAACCGGTGTCCTATGGTGAGGGGGTTTTCCTCTGTGTCACTCACAATACGAATTCAGCCAAAGATCCTCTGTGTTTTACCTCTGAGACGAATGTCATCCTAGAGCAAAATGACTTGCATGGAAGGATTACTTTAACATAACAAATATTTTTGGGCTGACTTACCGACTTGGCTACGGGCATGCTGAGAGTGCTGTGAGGCTTGTGCTGGGGATGAAGCTTGTCGTGCTAATCAGTACTGCTTTTCTGTTGTCTCCTGCCTCTCTTCACCAGTTGTCTCTCTGGGATAGAGCCTATCTTTTTTCCATTGCTTTGTTTTGATCTCCTTTTTCTTTTTTTTACAGTGTGCTTTGGTCCCTAAGGCTGTGGTGTGTGACAAGAGCTATTCTAATATGATTCTTTTTGAGGGTTTGTTCATAGCCCAGAGCAAAACTTTAGCATTTATTGAAAAGAAATATGTTCCCATTCTTTCAGCCTGTCTGCAACTCACAGTCCTCTCCTAGTACCTGGAGTGCCTCGAGCTTATTTGTCTGCGTTGCTGTTAAGTGATTCTCTTAAGTGTAGTTGTCTATACTAAGTGCTGCCAGGCTGTTTCTATAAAGGGCTATGTCTCACCACTGATTTTTTTTCAGAAGGAGAATTTATGTTGATTAATTACTTAAAACAAGTAAAAAGTGCAAATGTTACAAGTGGTGGTGTTTCCTCCTTATTTTCAAAGGAGAGTTCTTCTGAGAAGTTAATAACACAGTGTACCCTAGATTTAGGTAATAAAGACAAAGGAGATGATTTAAAAGCTAAGAAGGAAAGCCTAGGACTACCAGCATCTAAAGACTTATGTGTACACTTGGCATTACATGTCAAATAAAGAAAAAAATCATGTCCCAAAAGCCTTTGTAAAATCAGGAGGCCTTCATTTCTGTTTGGAAAAAACTGAAGTCAGAGGAGGAAGGATGTGCAGGGCAATTTTCCATAAGAGAGAAAAAATTACCACAAAGGAGAAGACCCAAACCTGCAGTGATGAACACAATAAGGAAAACCTTTTCCCTCACTCAAGTAAAAAATCCCAAAGAATCTGGATTAGAAACATGTGTGAAATGGCAGTAGAGACACACCAAGGTCACCTGGATACCCCGTTCCCATGGACTACCAGACTTCTCCAGTGGCATTTCCATTCTTAGTGCTATGCTGCTCAAGAAGCTCAACAGAATATTCATACCCCGTGTATATATAGTGTCTGTCACGGGTGGGCATCAATCTTTGTTGGAGGCTGCAGGTGCCACCAGACTCCAAGGTGGGAACACTCTGCTCTGAGCCTGTGAGGGGAGGAAACTGAATCCAGAACTGGCAAGCCCCCGTGTGGTGAATTAACTGTGGCTTTTCTTTCCACTGTGGTGGGAGCAGCCAGCTCTGATCTCAGCTGGAATCTGGGGGCTTTCCCGCAAACTTAATAGCACAGGACATGCTGCAGAGGCAAAGCGTCAGGAGCAGAGCTGTGCTTTGTGCACAGATGGGCTGCGAGTGACAGCCTGTACTGAAAGTCTGCTAAAGCCTCTGAGCCCCCCCCCCCCCCCCCGCGTGACAAAAGGAATCGGATATTGTGCACCCCAGAGCTTGCTCGGAGGTGGCACCTCGGTATTTGACCATCTGTGAAGGTCCCTTTGCCTCTTCTCCGGGAGGGTTTCTTCTCCTGGAGTTGGTTCTGGACTAAAGAAGGAGCAAAAGACAAGGAGTGAAGTGGTGAAAAGGGGTGTTGGTATTGCTTCTGGTGTGGGCATGTCTCGATGAACTCCTAGTTTGACCTGAAGGCTTCCTTTTTTTTTTCTTTTTCTAACCAGCATTAGGGAATTCCTCACCAGCTTGTTCTTGCAGTAGCCAGGCCAACAATGACAAGAATGTGGAAATCAACTAAGCAATTATATTCACAGTGGTGGTTAACAGCATCCCTTCATCTGAAACAAATCAGTTACAGTCCAGTGAAACCTGCTGTACCTAGTGCGTGTACATAATAGAGCCCTTGTTGTGCATTTTCAGAGCGTGCCAGATCACTTAAACAGGGTCGATAAGAAGCAACAAGAGAGAAAGTTCATGTTTTATTAACCAGAGACACAGAAACCTGGATATTATCTTATTTAACCCTCTTCCACACAGAGAAATCTGTCATTGTATTTATAAATGTATTTCTCCAGGTGCTGCAAAATGTTGTAGGAATGAAATCCAGGAGTATAACTTAGAATTAGCTGTGAAAGAGAGCGACGAGCAATTGCCAAGGTAGGAAAAGTCAGCTAACAGACTCTTAAGATTAGTGGGACTTACTCTGACCTTGGTCACCTCTGAAATCTGCTGTATTTTCTGTACCACTGACGTTTACCCTGTGAAACCCGGGAGTCTGTGAATTGTTTCTAAGCATGTCAGTGAAGGGTGGTTAGGAACGCAAGTAACAGCAACCAATGTACGGACGCCTCTAAATTTGCATCTCACTGGAAGATTTTCAGTGACCTACAGCTCAAACAAGACTACAAAAATGCAATACGCTATGACAGATAGAAGCCTATAGAAGTCAGCCAGGATGTGCAAGTGGCAATTTGGAAGGCCTGCCCTAAGTTACGCTCCCGTTAATGTCAGCCCCGAGGTACGTCTTGTGCGGAGTTTGACCCTTGGTGTTCCCTGACCTAAAGAATCATCTCCTGCTCTTGGAAGTGAAAGGCATTAACAGTCCCAGGCTGTGCATCATAGAAACTCCTTGTTTATTGGGCTTTTGTTGTCTTCTTGTTGAAATGAGGGGGAAGACACTTCTTCAGTGGTTTCATTGGCATAGTGACTGTTAGCAGGTTGGGGAGGATTCTGCAGCTGGGTTTGGCAGTGTCCACCCAGCAGACATACAGTTAATGCAGCTAAAGCCTGAATTTGTCGTCTGAATTACCCTCTAGTCTGTGCAAGTCTCTTGAAAGTGAAAACAAGCCAGTTCAGAGTGAAATGAACAACAGGGTCCTAAATGGGAGTGCAATGTGAACTACAGTAGCAAATTTTCATGGATTAATGGCCAAATTGTTGTCTCATTAAAGTCCGATGGCAAAATTCCCATAGGCTACAATAAGGACAGGATTTGACCCTAAGAAAAGATTCCATGTGAAGCATTTGAGTGTCTCCCAAAAGCCAATTATTAAATCAGAGGCGCCATAATAACTGAGCTAAAATTTATTTCAGGACAAGGAAATGCTCGCCATGTCATTTCTGTGGTGACTTCAGTGCAGAGCTCAGCACTGGCTTGTATACGGTACTGGCAGTGTGTCTGAGAAGAGACAGAGCCTGAAAGAATCACATTGTAACTCATGAAAAGAAGCTGTTTCCATCAGTCACCTCATCAAGCAACTTGGCAAAGCGGAAGCAGAAAGGTCGCTTCTGGTGACTGACCTCCACTGCATTTCTCTGCTTTCGGTGCCATCAGTAGGCACCACCTGGCTCTGCTCCAGGCGCTAAAGAAAGCTCCAAGTAATCAAATGGTCACTGACAAAACACGCTAACAGAGTGTGTCTGTCTCCATGGTACAGTTTAATACCCACGCTTCATTATTTCCTCTTCCTCTAAACCAAAAAAAAAAGAAAAAAATCAACAGAAAAAATACATTTACATGGCTCCGTGTGAAAGGTGTGTTACATATTTATTTTTAAATTTTGGGGGTTTTTTCTTTTTTTTTTTGGTTCATGGTTAAATAGAAGAAATCAACTGGTAGAGGATTTTCCGAAATGCCATTCTATCTTAAGCACTTCTGCTAGGGATACTAACCTCCTAATCAGTGGTTCTGGACTCTCTTATTAACAAAACAATAAATGGCAAGTCCATGCACTTCCTCTTCATATGCTGGGATGCTTTGAGCCTTGGAAATTGCAGAGGAGGTCTCAAAATTAGAAGGTGAGGAACTTGGTTGTCCAACAAACTGTACATCTAGAAAACTCACGTAGCCCTCTGAATGAAGCAAAACCCTGTAGTGGAAGCAACTCACTGGTTACAACACTGTGGTGCAGAAACAGCTTCCAGCTGGAGTAAATGATCTGGAGGGAAGCACTGGCTCACGGAGGTGAGACGGGCTGACCTATAACAAGCAGGGAACCTGATTTTGTATTTTTCCTTTGTTTTCCTAAAGGTTCTTTCTCCTTGGCTGACAATCTTTATGCATGTGTTTGTCTGTAAGCAAGTTCTTGTTATCAGAAGGCAGCCCCACAGCTTTGTTTTTACTCAAGCAGTCAGGTAGCTTGCCTAGACCCATTCGCATGTGTTCCTCTTTTTTCCTTTTCCAGTTGCTTTTACTCTGATTTTATGTTAGAACTGTTTGGCTAGAAATCGGATCTCCCTCTGAAAGCAATTTTAAATATTTGCTTTTCTCTTTTTGTGTGTAGCCAGGTCCCCTTCGGATAATTTTATTTTATTTACAAAATCAAATTTCTAAAATAAATAAAATACTAACATCCACTAAAAATATGTAGTTTCTTGTCATTTTTCTGATCAGAGTTGTGGAGGCATTTAGGCAATGATACATTAAATCTCTGGGATCTGAACACAATGCACATAAGAGACCTATCCTGTTAATATATCTTTGATAGTCCCAGTAGATATCTTTCTGCATCTACAAGTACCTAAATACCCCTGGAAATCATGGCTCTGCTTTCATTAAGTAAATGAAAATCTCATTTTAATTTTGATTAAGTAGGTTTGATTCTTGGTTCTGCTTTGGTAAAAGAATGGAGAAGGAAAACAAGTTCTCCTTTATCAAATATGAGTTGGTTTTCCAACTTTGTGGCTAGCCTAAATGGAGAAAAAATACTGTGCCTGCTAGCTAAACTCAAATCCATAGATGTTAAGATGAGATATTTCAGAGTAGCAGAAATTAAAGGATTTATATTTGGAAGAGTGTACTTCGTTGGCATCTGTTGCATACGGTACCTGATACTGGACTTCGGCTCTGTTGATTCTATGTAAATTAAAAAGCATCAGTTTTCCTTCCAAGAAATGTAGCTTAATAATGCAACATTTTTATTTATTTATTTATTTATTTATTTATTTTATTATACAGAATTTATATTTATTTAAAAAATCATAAGTCTATAATATCATAGAATCATAGAGTAACTCAAGTTGTAAGACATGGTGGCATTAACAACTTCAAGAGACCCTATGCTCTGGTACAACTCGCCTCCGGTGCAACTGGCCATAGCAAAACACTCTGCTCTTAAATTGCTGTTAGGTTCTTTTGACCAACATAAAAAGCTGTCGGTTTGCTTAGACAGGTATGGTGACTGGGATCCCATCTTCAGGATCCCGGACCTTTGTCCAGAGCATGGTTTTTATTGAAGGGGCTGTTGATGCAGTTGTATGCGCATCCTTAAATAACTGTTGAATAACTCCCTGGGGTGCCATTCAGCTTCACGCCTTCCCCATGAGAGCATCCTTTAGTTCATCAACATCAGTAACAGATCTCTCAGTCAAAACTGCTGACCTCTTCTGCTGGGTTGGGAAAGGATGCTGTCGTGGGGCAGCAAGGCAGAGACACAGCCAGAAAGTAGATGATGTTCGTTAACGACTGGCCTGGCAAAGTCAGCACTTCTATGTACTGATGGAAGAGAAGACAAAGCATTTTTAAACACACAGAAGACATGCCATATGGACATGCAGTCTGACAACTATGCTTTCATTGTAAAGGATAATAAAGCAGAGTGTGACTTTTTAGGTTTAGTTCAATACCAAACATAATGGTGGCCCAACTACTTCAGGAGTGAGTGCTCCCTCACTCAGATTTTATGGATGTTGTGCTAACTTCTTATATCTGAGTTTCAGCCCCAGGAGGAAAGCAGTTATGTCTGATAAAACATCATATAGCCATTAAGAACTGACAAAATCGTACTGATGCCAAAGCGTAGCCTTGTTTTCCCCAGAATATAGACTCATGGAATGGTTTGGGTTGGAAAGGACCCAAAGGATCTTCTAGTCTAAACCCCCAGCCATGGGCAGGGCCATCTTCCACTAGATCAGGTTGCTCAGAGCCTCATCCAACCTGACCTTGAACACTTCTGTCATGGTTTTAGCTGGGACAGAGTTAATTTTCTTCACCGTAGCTGGTACAGTGCTGTGTTTTGGACTTAGTATGAGAATAGTGTTGATAACGAACTGATGTTTTATTTGTTCCTAAGCAGTGCCTATACTAGTCAAGGACTTTTCCAGCCTCCCATGCTCTGCTGAGTGCACAAGAGGCCGGGAGGGGAGGGGGCGCAGCCAGGACAGCTGACCCAAACTGGCCAAAGGGATATTCCATGCCATATGATGTCATGCCCAGTATATTATCTTGGGGGGAGTTGGCCGGGGGACGCAGCGATTGGGGCTCGGGGATCAGCAGCATTGGTCGGGGGGTGGTGCGTGGTTGTATCACTTGTTGTTTTGTTTTTCCCCCCACCGAGGTTTCACCTCTCTCCCTCTCTCTCGTTATTATCCTTTTCATTATATTATTGTTGTTGTTATTATTATTATTAGTAGTAGTATTAGTATTTTATGTTTTATTTTAATTATTAAACTGTTCTTATCTCAACCCATGAGTTTTCTTACTTTAATAAACCAAACAATGACAGGGCATCCACAGCTTCTCTGGCAACCTCTTCCAGTGTCTCACCACCCTCAACCTGAAAAATGTCTTCTGTATATTCAATCTAAACCTACCTTCTTTCAATTTAAAACTGTTAATCCTTGTCCTATTACAACAGGCCTTACTAAAAAGATCGTTCCCATCTTTCTTAGAAGCACCCTTTATATTTTGAAGGGTCACAATAAGGCCTCCGTCTAGCTTTTCAGCTCTGAATAGCCAGGGCTTCAGTTATTTCAAACACTGAGCAAGTTCAAAATCATTTTACATTTGCTTTACTCTGGTGTTGCTGCATGACTGTGGTGCCAGGCAGAGGAGGATCAAAACCCTGGACTGAAACCTCAGTTTGAGGGGTCTGTTCCTAAAGATGTGCCCAGCATCATCAGCTGGTTTTGATGCAAACAAAATCAGTGGCCATCCTGTTGTCCTGCATGCAGGTCATAAGTGAAAATCACTTTAACCTTCCCAGTCTTTGCAGACTTTAGGAGACGTGGTTGGACTGGATGATCCTAGAGGTCTTTTGCAACCCTAATGGTTCTATGATTCTATGACGTTGCCTGGCTCTGCCTCCAGTGCTCCCCACACTACACCATGCTCTTCTATTATTAGGTTGAAAGGTATAATCAAGTTGAAACTCAACTTTGAATGGTGGATTTGAAGGTTTGATGCACCAGCTGGTGTCTCTTAACAAACAGAGGTGCAGGAGTGAAATCAATGCTTTAGCCATTGCCTTCTCTTGATCATCCATGTAGCAAATTATTTTGGGATAATGCTTGTGTTTCCAAGGAGTCTGGACTGTGTTTGTTACCCTTACTGCAGTCATGCTTCATCTTTGCATCATTAAGCCAAATTGTTTTGGTTACAGAAGAATAGATGTTCTGTTGGAGGAAGGAAGCTGCTGCGTTGGCCTCGGACAATACTCGTCTAAGCTAGGAGAGGCTGGAGTAATTGTGCCGAGGTGGACAGGCAGCAGCCATGCCAAAAACAATATTATTTGCATTTTAAGTTATAGCATCTAATTGAATCAAGAACAGAGCTGTTTTTTTCTAAACTCATTTGAAGGTTTGCCAGAAGCAGGATTTACAGCTTCCTACTAATAATGAACAGTTCAGCTGTCTTGACCAACATGTGGTCACACTTGCAGCAAACTGACATAAATATTTTATAACCTCTTGCTGCAGTTCCTGTTCCATAGAAATGTTTGTCAAACAGCTCAGGGAATCAAAAGAGTTTTAATCTTTAAATTTAATCTCAGAGTAATTGTACTTTTTTTTTTTTTTCCATTCTGAACTTGGATAATTTGTTTCATACTGTCCTTGATTAAAAACAGTTGGAAGAGGAGGATGGGAGTTTTCATTTTTGAACTTTTTTTGGAAAAATCTCAGGAACTTTATTAGATATTTGATTTATAGTCCAGTGTAAATATCTTTCTAGTGCGGCGGGTGCTTTTGAAACTGGAAGTAGTTAAACTCAGTCTTGAGAAAGTGATAAAAATTAAAGCACTTGTATGAAATTAGTGGTATTTTGTCACCTGGGATATTTGGATGTAGTTCTACTCGCACCATATGGAAAAAATAGAGCTGAAGGTTTGAGGAGCAAAGAAAGTGGAAAATAAAAGGACTATATCATTGGAAGAATATTTAGAGGTCCTGGGGGGGAAGTTTGATAGAAAGGATGTATCATTTTGTATTTGTGTTATTGTGCAAATTGCAGTCCAGATGCTCCGGCATCGGGGCCAAGCGTGCTGAGAGCTGTGCATTCAACAGCATATAGTTTAGAGGCAGCTCAAATCAAGTTGACAGTAGACCAAGATAGCAGGGAGAACGCACGCAAAGGTGATGAGAGCTGTAGACACGAAAGGTCAGATCACACGTATGTGAACACTTCATGCATCTTCCTTTTTCCTCTCCACATTAAAAAGGAAGAAAAAGTTTGAAGTAAAATATTTAGACGAGGAGGAGGATAAGGGGCCGGGTCAGAGGGTAGTCGTGGTAGGCTAGCTATTCTCCCGGTGATTCCAAAAGTAGTTTGGACAGTTGGATGACTGATCTCAACATTTAAGCAAAACATGTGCTTGGCGCAACAGCAGCCTCTGAGGTCAGCACAGAAATTGTCTTAGGGCTGGCTGGAGGCTGGGTTGGAAAAGGACATGCACTTGTGCTACAGATGTATATGTGTATATGTGTGTGTGCATACATGAAGCTTTAGGTACCTGTCAGTGTTAAAAGGGGTTTTGTGAAACACAGTTGTAGAAATGCTGGAGTCAAGAGAGGGAAGCAAGATGCTTAATGCCTTGAGAGGCAAAATAAAAGACCATCGGAGGGCTGAGTCTGTGGAAGGCTGAGAAGCAGAAAGAAAAATATCATCACGGTGCAAAGCACAGCTCAACTCTCGGGTGAGCTGCCAGATGAGGACAGCACGAAGATCTCCTTTTGCCTTCCAAAGGGAAGCCCAACACCCTTGAGAGTGCTGTACGTCTCTCAGCTGGTGTGTTGCAATGCGGATGCGCACAGCAGTGGGTGACTGTACCATGGCCCCGTACACATCACAACAGCTACAGCTTCTCTGCTGAGCCACAGCATAAGCTGCCTGGGTTGAAGTCCATCAACAACCTTGCAGTGCAGATGGACTGGAGAAGCAGTGAGAGAAAAACAAAAACAGTGTGAATTCCTCAAACGGGAAATGGAGGCTCACACAGATTTCCTGCAGGATGCTCTGTGTTCACCTGCATGGTTGGTTCTCTTCAGTGGTGGTTGTATAATCAGAGAAGAATTTAGTGGTGTTTTTTCTAGTGCATTTGTTTTACTGAGATGACAGATTTCTTATTTAAAGCCTTCTTTATTTCTCATATTCCTAATTTTTAAAGGAAAGCATTGCCTTTCTCTAGAATCTTTTATCTGAAGGGGTATCTGAATGTTTTGTAAGCATCTGAAATGGCCCGTGGTGTTCTGAAGCATGCATATGTTGCATCTCATTAAACACCTACCAAATTTATGGTTCAGAAGCCAAGCCTGCTTGTCCTGGATTAGATGGGAATGAGCAGACAGTATCTGGTACTGCTCAAGAAGCTGCTTCTGATGGTTCCTTTCTACAGAGCTTTGGCAGAAGAAGCATGCAAGGACATATGAATGATACAGTGGAGAAATCACTTCTGGTGAAGTCAGTAGAAAACTACTCTTGGTTTCATTCAGATGACGCTTCCATCCAAGCAATCTTCATGTGAAACAGCTAGTTCTATGGCTTAGGCAGTGCTTTTCAGTGGTGTTCAACCAAATATAGCTACCAGCAGCCATCCAGCTCCAACCTACATTTGGAGCAGCCTCATTTGCTGGAGCGGCAAGAGCAAATGAGATACAAATTGCGGAGAGACTCCCATCCTCCAAACCTACAGCACGATACAGTTTGCGTGCAAGTAATTAAGTGCACGAGCCTCATTTTATGTAATTTGTTGGAACTTCAAATGGAATTTAGTGCTCTCTATAGCACCAAACCCAAATTATATGCAACCATGATTCCTGTGAGCAGCTGCCTGTACAATGGGAAAAGTTTCCAGACATTGTAAAATTGGCTTTTAAAACTGTATTCTCTTAACATTTTGGATCACATTTAAACCTTAAAATTGCCTTGATCTTTCTTCTCAGACATATTTGCTTGTCGGAATTGAAGATGAGGGCTGGTTTTCATAGGCTTAGGAATGCAAGCGTTGTAATTTATGCTGAATTCTTCCTGTCTAGGAGAAACATCACACTGGGAGAAATGTGTGTCTGCAGCATCACGGAAGCTGCCATACTCTGACAGAAATACTGGGTTTTGTGCTTGGCAAGCCTTCTGCAGAAGCTGATTTTACCTTGCTCCTTCTCCCCATGAGGCGAAAGAATAGCATCGCCCACAGCTGAGTTGGGTAGCCAGGTGGACTACGACCTTCTCATTTCTGTCCTGGACTACCTCATTTCACTCACTAATTGGCATGAAAAGGTGTGACAGTGGTAGGTGAAAAACAGATGTGGAATTACACAGGGAGGCTGGGAATCACGTAGAGGAGGAGACACCAGGGTGTCTTCATGTTCTTGGGAGTCAGGAGGGCTAATCCACCGGCATCTGTGTGCCAAGATCTCGTGGGATAGTTTTGATAGAGGGCTGAGAATTTGGGGTTTGCCTCAGGAATCTGCTCGTGCACTTGGTTGTAGCACAAAACCCAATGCCCTCATTACTGCTTGCTTCATCAGGCCTCCCTTCTCTACCAAGTATTTTGCTACACATGAAGAGACAACCAGTGAGTGCTTTGTGTTTTTAAACTCATCTGGGCAGGAACAGTCGTTTGCTCTGCTGTATGCGTGTATGCATGCACCATGTGTCCCACCCTGTTTGGGACTCTGTGCTGCTCTATTGCTCCTAATAATTTCTCAGGATTTCTCAGGTTTTTTTCCCCATTACACCAAGTCTTTACATGGCAGTCCTATTCCCCATGCAGTGATTTGACTCTTCTCCTTTACTGAAAGACCCTGAAGCTTGTATTTAGACGCTTCATGCACGTAAAGACACTTGTGAATCTAGTCAAAATCAAAAGAAGTGTCAGCCTAATCTATTTCTCACTAAAGCCAAAGAAGTATCCCCATTAAGCTTGGCTAGAACTCTGTGAGGATCTTAATATCAGTTTTGTGGGAACAAGGCATTGAATTTGTCCCAAAATTTCAATTTCTTAAAAGAACAGCTGTATCTTGTCTCCTCTTACTTGGCGTTAACTGCCTATCTCCACCTTTCCTATCAATAGAGCAATGATGCTATTTTTAACCATCCACAAAGTTCATAGATCCTTCACAAAACCAGCCTGCCAAACCAGCTGCTCTTTGGGGAAGATTGTCTAGCTCAGTTTTAAAAATCTGTTTTTCTCAATGCACCAGAATCTTGTTTGCACACAAAACACATATAATTTCTAGCATATGGATTTCTTTTTTTTTATATATATATATATATATATGGAGGAAAAATTGCTGCCCTGGAGGCTGGCAAACTGTGAGAAATAGTAATGAGTTCTTTGCTGAATTTGGTATAGAACTGTACCCCCGCAGCCTGAAATCACAGTACAGGGCTTGAGGAGCTTAGCACTGAGGTTCTTCCTGAGGATTAATGAATAAACCCTGAAGACATTTGTCTTATGAGTTTTATTTATTGAGGTAAACCTCGTGTACATGTGGGAACAGCATGGTTTTGCTTCTTCTGGCCTTGCCTTCTTGCCCTGTCACATCTTGCCCACCACATGCCCATCAGGGATGTCGTCATCATGAAAGCATTTACTTCTGTGACATAAACTGTGCAGGATCGGGTCCCTGGTCAGTAAGTATTCTGGCACAGGGCCTTTGTAACATTCCAGTTCTGCTTACTCTTATGTTGGTGTAAATCAAAAGTCACTGTGTAAGACAAGGTAAAAATGAGAAGAATAATGGAAATATGTCCCTCTAATCCAGTGAAAGGAAGTTACTTGCACAAAACAAAACAGTTACTGGTAAAACCTCATTAATAGTAGGGACAACTTATGTTGTAATTGAATTAGTGGACCTCATTAAAGATGGTTCCCCAGGAACTGAAACAAACATGAAGTTGAGTTGCTTAATTATCTTTGTCTTGGAGGGTTTTCGTCGTTCCCAGGCTCTGCGGGAGAGGAAGGAACAATGATATAAAGGATTAGAAATCCTTTATTATATCACTTTGTAACAAAGGGGATGGCCAAGAGTGTGCAATTTTTTCAACTAGTGACTTTGAACCCAGAAAGAGGCAAAGGCACTATGAGAAGAGTTTGTAAATCACCGTCAAAAAGTGGTTTGCCCAGCAATAACTGCTGAGAAGGCACAGTGGGGAGTCTTTCCAGGTTTCACAGAAGACATGCTGAACGATGTCTTCCACATACCCAAAGCATCCTGGGTTTGGGTTTTTCACAAGCTCAAAAGCATACACACATACAAATTAAAGGTAATAAGAAGCTACAAGATATGTAAAATGAGAAATAAAGAATTACCCCTCCAGTGCGCCTCTTTTTATGCAAATAATATTTTCAGTACAGCTTTCCCAGGGTGGGATGCAGTGCAGGACAGCGTCTGTGGCAGTTCTTCCATGCCAGCAACAGAAGCTTGAGTAGCTGAGAAGGAGCACTGTGAAGAGGGTTATCAAGTCAGCCGGAGCCAAGGAGGCCACAGTAGGATCTGACCTTTGTAGAAAAATCTTTCACAGTGTAGAAAATTGATGTTTTCTACTGTTGCTCTCTGCTCCCCAGCCCCTGCATGCAGTCTCAGTAGGGATTAGTTTAGCTTCTGGCACTGACCTCTTATGGGAGGTACTTTTGCTAGCAGATAGTCAAAGTACATCCTGGCTATAAAATTGGACAGGTGCAAATATCTATGGAAAACACATTACAGGAAAAATCTGTACGGAATAAGCTTATGAAGTTCCCTGACTTTTAGGACTTCCTAGCATGGCTGTTAACATGCTAATCATAAAGGAGAAGCCGATTAGCTGTGCCTGCTCTTGCAGCCTGCAGTGATGATCCCTGTGTGTCTGTATTTCCCCTGTGTCCCCTTTGAGCACTCTGTTTTTATCAGACTAGGAAGTTCCCTGTTCCAGGGACTGTTTCCAAAGGGTTGGGAGATGTTCACTGATCCTGGTTTACTCAGCTCAGAGACTGCCAGGCCAGCTTTCAGTTGCGTGGGTTAGGGACTGTGGTCCCAAAGGCTGCCTGAGAACCGCAGCTTGAGTCCCTGAGGACAACAGTCTGGGACCGTACAAACTGCATAACCCCCTCAGTCTGGCCATCCAAGCCAGCCCACAGCCCTCCCTGTGCTGTGGCTGCTAGCTACTGTCTAGAGCACAGAGATATTGAAAGATGCAGTAAGTGAAGACTTTGCTCCAAAAAGATACTGAGAAGCCAGAGGTGGTCTGAGCTGCAGTGGACTCTGCATGCTCTGCACTAGGTAAAGCCTCATTCAGCCCTTGATTAAACCCCCACTGCCTTAACAAAAGTTTTCTGGTACCCTAGGAGCTACCATTTTGTGTCTTTGTTCCCATCTACAGAAGTATGATCTATAATGAGCAAATTATAAGGCTAAGCCATGCTAGCATCCCTCCTGCTTGTATTCATCCCTGAGTGAAACACCCCCTCCTCACTGCTGGAGAGTGCAGGCAGTGATAAAACTATTCGTTAGCTGTGAATTGGCTTCGCCCTTCAGTTCCTGAAATAAGTGGCTTTTATGGGCTTGAGCTGCAAAGAGGGAGCTGCCACATAGCAGCCTTGGTGCTGTCAGTGATAAGAAAACAGAAGCATTTGGGGTTGTTTGCAGCAAGCCTTTTTCAGCACAAAACCCATCGCTTGGCCCCTACGTAGCATGAAGCCTTGTGGGCAGCTGATATTTTTGCCTTTGTTTTTGGGTAGTGACATAGCATTTGCCCTCTCCATGACAACTAGTTTCCCACACATTTAAAAATGAATCGGAGCACCTGGCTTTAGCTCTGCAGCGCTGTGGCTCACCATCTAATCATTAGACCTTTCAAGACCAGAAAAAGAGTGGTACAATATGGCTTTCAGGCAGTCTTAAAAAAAAAAAAATCCAACCCTAAAAGCTTTAATCTTAAACATAGCAATACCTCAGTGAATTCCAGCTTTTGATCTGGGGCAGAATGTGTTTCCAAATTCATTTCACGCTGTGCTGTTTCAGTGAATATAACCACTTCACCCAGGGGTCCTACTCCTAGACCTTCTGAGAAACTTCAGAGAGCAGCCTTCAAAGTTAGGGCAGGCAATTTCTGCTCCACTCCCGACCCTACCACAGAGCCACTGTATGATGGACCAGCTCCGTACTTCAAAGTATTTTTAAGATTTAACTCGTGAAGGCTGCGACTTCCTCATCACATGTGGTTGCAGTCACTCCAGTGTGAAGATGCTTATGCTGGTATAGGTCATTTGGGTGCAAAAGTGCGGTGAGCTAGAGATGCCATATGTTAGTATGACCATGCTTACCTTGGACCATTAACAGCACAACTGTGGTTGTGTTGAAATAAACAGTTTAGTTTGCTCTCACAGTCCAAAAAACATGCATCCGTGTGCATAGATCTCCGAAATGCTTCAGATTCAAGTTCAAAGTCTTGAGTTTGTCCTGTCTTGAAATAGTAGGTCGGCACTGGCAGGGACCAGACTGCTGGCACTGTGCAGATATAAAAACTAGACAGAAGTTAAGCACCGAGCAGAGTTGTGCCCAAGGTGTGCACGAATGTTCCCCCCAGCCCAAGTTATGCAGACAAACTGCTCTACAACCCCACGCTCCTTATTGACCCTATTCAATCTTATTAATTATTACATTAATTCCCAATCCCACTTCAAGAGATTTCCCAGCACACTGCTGAACACTTTTCAGCCTGGTGAATTCCTCCCACAAAGGGAGAAAAAAAGCCCAGCAGGACTGAAGGGCAAGTGACCGAATAGAAGTGCTTCACCGTTGTGGCAGCTGAAATTCCGTCACAGCTCTCACGCTGCCCTGGCTAAAGGGAAGCCAGATGCTCCTGGCCATCCTGGGTCATAGGAGATGTCATTCAGGCAGAGCCCAACCCACTGGAAAAAAAGGGGATTTACTAGTGGGCATGCAGACTGATGTTTCTGTAAAACATCGTGGTATTATTTTGAATAGAAATTAGCTGAAATAGAGACATTTTTTCTTGTGTTGGGTGTGTGATCATTTGATGAAATATTGCAACTTTTCACTATTTTAGTGGGTGGAAAATAACTGAAAGGCCTTTTTTCCTCAAGAAGTTTTTTAGTGGTTGGAGGCAGTGATGCCTTGGATACTGCATTTCTGCCTGTTCTACCCCTTTCTCTTTTAGAAGAGTAACCACCACTGGTTTACTTTTCTTTTGCTGAGCTTCATTTCTGTTCCAGGGCTCAGGTCTTGGACCCTGATCAGCCAACCCATGATGTGACTCTCTCTAGACAAGCAAGTGGAGTATTTAGTGCCAGATACTTCCATCTTCCATTTTTCTATCCTCCATGTTCAAAGGTCGAAGGAAGTAAATGATTTGAAATTGTATCTTTTTTTTCATTCATTGCAGATAAACTTTGACATTTGCAGTAGCTGTATTTCCACTGCCATGATACAATATTGTCAGCATGTAAGCCAAATGCTGACCCAAGCTTATGTCCAGTGTTGATCTTGGTCTAGTATTTCAAAAGTCTCCAGTCTGGAGAATACAGATGGTTGCAATTTTTCTGATGAAAATGTGTCAGGTTTTTTTTTAAATTCAGAAATGAAAACTCACAAAAACTCAAACTTTATCTTGCGCAAATATACCAGTTCTGCTGTGAAACTCATTTAGGGGAAGGCTTCTCGGGTCCAGGAAGGAAATCTGGGTCAGAAATGTCAGGCACTTAGGAGAACCAGCCAAGTCCTTGGTACAACCTTCACCAACAGCCGCAGAGACCTTGGTGGTGTTTCTGGGTTTGACAGCAAAATCTTGACCTCCTGCCTCCCGGGCAACTGCTGACTCCTCGTCTGCTGGCTGGAAGAGGAATGATTTCTCTTAGCTGTGTTCTTGTATCAAAGATTTGGGAAATACTTGGCTCTATCCTGATACAGAACAGAAAAAAATCTATGAAAATGCTTGTGGGATAAAGATTGTTTTCTTCTCAGTTGTCTTGGATAACTTTTCTGAAATATATGAAGACTTTTTAAAAAAAATTTTCACTAGTGCACAATTTAGTAATAAAAGAGGTGTCACGCTAGGTACAAAGCATGGATCTGGCAAACAGGAGAATCAGTTTCAGTCCTTTCCTCTATCCCATCACAGGTTACTTGGTATCGCTGCCAGTTTGACAAACTTTCACCAGCAGCCGCGCCACTTACAAGTGAGCGGCTCTTCCAGCGGTCCGATCCCGTGGCTGTATGTCCCCAGTGGCTGTGCCCAGGTTTGCCAGCGTCTGCGGAGCCATCTACGGTGTATCCTCAGCCAGGGGAGCTGCTCTGAGCTCAAATGACCTGGTTATTTTTAATCCAGGTACTTCCTCTCGCTGATTAACCATGTGACTGCACACATGCTTGTCCTGGCACAACCGTTGGGATGGCACGGGGACAGGAACAAGCAACAGGAGGTGAGGGAAGGCTGCCAAAACATCAAGATATGTCCTCAGTTTTTTCTTGTGCAACATTAATAACAGTTATTTGTCATAGAAAAACACTAAATCCATGGAAGAAAATAGCTGTTTAACAGCTATGTAGTCATAAAGCTGCTCGTTAAGATTTTTTCAAGCATTTGTCTGTGTGCTTGAATAGATGTAGTCCAATAATTACTGATTTTGAATATTTTACTGCCAGCTGTTCATCAAGATATGAATCAGTTGGTTAGTTATGGGTGAAGTTTTCATTAGGATTTAAGCTCCTTACACGCTTCTGAAAATGTTTTCTTCCATCCTGCTGTCTAATCTGCTATCAGCATAGCAGAAATCCCATTAATTAAGGACTAAAACCTTTTATAATCTTCTTCCCAGACTGCAGAATGCATTTACCATTGCTGTTCATCGGGCTGAGTCCAGTGCAGGGTGCTGCTGGCCGTCTGGAGCATCAGCCCCTGCATGCATGGGAGCGGGGCAGGCTCAGGCTTCTGCCTAGGAAGGATGAAATTTGCCCCATAAGGGCAGGGATATCACACCCAAGCTAGCATTTGAGCTTCAGCTGTGGGCCAGTGTCAGCTGCTTAATAATACTTGTGCCACTCTGTGTGCTCCTTGAATAAAAAAAAAAAAAGGTTTGACACTGAGAAAGCATCCTACATGTCAAGTCTGTCTTCTGCGCTGCTAATATGTCATTAATACACATTGTGTCTGGTGGAAAACTAGAAGATAACTGAAGTTGATGAGTTGATGCTGTGATGACCTGATGAGTTGGGTATACTATCGGGTATCCACATCTAAACCTGATACATGGTTCGTAAAGGATTGTGAGAGCTGGGCTATCAGGAAGGCCATTGAAACTTCTAGGCCTGAGCTAATTAAGTAATGTAAGAGCATAAAGTAAATAACCCTTAAGGATGTATGCACTATAAGGTTTTATATACTGTAGAGACCAACCAAATTCAAATGGCAGAAAAGTGTGAATCATCAAAGCCTGGCTGGCACGAGGCACTGCTAATCCAGAAGCTGTCGGGTCTGGGTGGTCTGAGCCCCACGTTCCCTGCAGCTGAGGACTGCCTTCAGGGCCTTGGGGGCTGCATGCTCTTCCTTGCTTTCCTCTTGGATTTAGAATCATAGAATCATAGAATGGTTTAGGCTGGAAGGGACAATTAGAGGCTATCTAGTCCAACCCCCCTGCAGGGACATCTTTGGAAGTGTTAGGGAAGACCACTCCACTCACTGGTGGGCAGGAAGCTCAACATGAGTGAACAGTGTCCTGCTGTGGCCAAGAAGGCCAACATGATGCTGGGTTGCATCAAAAAGGCCATCACCGGCAGAGATAAAGAAGTCATCATCCTGCTCTACTCAGCGCTTGTCAGGCCACACCTGGAGTACTGTGTACAGTTCTGCTCCCCGCTATACAAAAAGGATGTGGACAGGCTGGAAGGGGTCCAGAGAAGGGCCACCAAGATGACCAAAGGGCTGGGAAGCTGCCATGCGAGGATAGGCTGGGAGAGCTGGGTTTGTTCAGCCTTGAGAAAAGAAGGCTCAGAAGGGATCTCATCACCATGTACCAGTACTTAAGGGGCAGCTACAAAGAAGATGGAGACTCCCTTTTTACAAGGAGTCCCATGGAGAGGACATGGGGGGATGGACACAAATTGCTCTTGGGAAGATTCCGATTGGACACGAGAGGGAAATTTTTCAGAGTGAGGACAGTCACCATTGGAATAATCTCCCCAGGGAAGTAGTTGATTCAGCCACGTTGGACACCTTCAGGAGTCATCTGGACAGGGTGCTGGGCCATCTTGTCTAGACTGGGCTCTTCCTAGAAAGGTTGGACTAGATGATCCCTGAGGTCCCTTCCAACCTGGGATTCTGTGATCCTGTGATCTTCAACTAGATCAGGTTGCTCAGAGCCCCGTCCAACCTGACCTTGAGTGTTTCGAGGGATGTGGCCCCCACAACATCTCTGGGCAACCCATTCCAGTGATTCACCACCCTCATAGTAAAAAGATTTTTCCTTATATCCAGTCTAAATCCACCCTCCTCTAGTTTAAAACCATCACCCCTTGTCCTGTTGCAATAGGCATTGCTAAAGCGATTGCCCCCATCTTTACTATAGTCCCCCTTTAAGGGAGGACTTCCTATATAGGAAGATATCCTATCTAGTAGTGTGTATCATGCCATTTGAACATGCCTTCCTCTTTTCTTCCCAGGGAATGGCTTTTACACTTGAAGAGAGGCTGCAGCTGGGAATTCATGGCCTCCTTCCTCCTTGCTTCTTGAGCCAAGACGTCCAAGTCCTCCGTGTTATGAAAAACTACGAGAACAAATCTAATGATCTAGACAAGTATGTAAACACCATCTTATTTCCTTCTCCCTTTAATTTTCAGTTCTTTAAAGCCCCTGGGAAGACTTGAGGATCCTGCTTCAAGGCACACAGGTTTCTTTCAGAGTAATTTTTTTCCTCCTGTCCGTACTCTCCAGCACCAGGAGTGTTTATTCTGGCCAGTGTGCTGTCGCCCCAGTTAGATGCTGCCCCAGTACCAAAATAGCAGTGGCACTGCTTTTTTCTACCTCCACATTGCTGGAGAGCTCTGGTATTAGCCTGGCAATTCACTGTACTTTGGGTACAAGTACACAATGAAAAGGCAGGCCCTGCTGCAGAGCACTGGAGTAGAGTGAATGCATGTAGTCCATGTACCTGTCTGTATGCTCATTAATACATTCACTGAAATACTGGCTGGAATAACAGAAAGAACCTGCCAACTGGTAAGAAAAAAATAAAAAGCAGAAGCAATGACGAATGATGACTAATCTTTCTGTTCCTGAGCTTGCTTTGTGTCCAGTATTGTTCATCAGGGTTATGGATGGAAGATGGTGTTTGACTCCTGTCATAACAGACGGTAGGGTTTGCATCTCTGTCTGCCTCAGCTGTTATCAATCTGGGGACTGAGGCAGCAGGACCCTTCCCCTGCTGAGCAATTCCATTGCATTGTTTTTTCTGTGTCACAAATGCACGTGTCAATCTTGCAAATTGTATATTGTGGGCAGCATGTGATGCCTTTTTGAAGCCATGCTGCAAGGCTGGGTGCTGAACACAAAAGGGAGTTCATCATTAGGTTCATACAAGTTTCTCAGACAGAAAATCATGCGCAATCTCTCTTTACTTTTTGAGTTTTTCATTTTTCTGGCTTCAGTCTGACAAATTCAATCTTAGCCAATGAAGCATTTTCAAGAAAGAAAAATCTTAGGACAAATGTAACATATTCGAAGTCACTAGGTGGTCATATAAACCCAGTGATGCACGTGTAAGTCTGGACAACACTAAGAATACAAAGTTGATTTAACATTTTCATTTTCTGAATTAATATTTTTGGATTTTTTTTTTTTCAAATACGGGATTTAACTATCCTGTGTTTAGTGATTAAATGAATGAGGAAGTGGGACAATGGAGAGAGAGGTTTTGTGAAAATATTTTGAGAAAGACCATGCTTTGAAATATGCATAACAGTATTTGCATATATGCATATTTTATCTTATAGATTGCATTACAGACTTTGGTAATAAAGATGATGTCCCGCTCTGTCCCAGGTAGCCCTGAAGCCAACTTTTGACCCTTTCCATTGCATTTACTTCTAATGCAAATTCCAAAATTCTCAGCATACGCACGTGGGTCTGACTTCCAGCTCTACCGAGTCTTTATGAGCTGTCGGTGAGGATGGGGGAGTCGCTCAGGTCCTCTGGGAAATTTTGCTCAAAGTATCTGCTCGCGATGCAGCACGGAGGAGTGTCAGGGCTTGGGAGAACTGAGCACGTACTGAGCGAGCCAGCTACTGCTTTTTATGAAACTGCCAATATCCATAAATACCGATTTATATTTTATTTTACTTTTAAGGTATATTGTTCTTATGACATTACAAGACAGGAACGAGAAGCTTTTTTATCGAGTACTGACCTCCGACATCGAGAGATTCATGCCCATCGTTTACACCCCAACGGTTGGCCTCGCTTGTCAGCAGTATGGTTTGGCTTTCAGGAGACCACGGTGAGTGAAAAGACTGTTCTTGCCCCTTTTTAAAATTTCATGTGAATGTTTCTTTTGTATCGACAGTCCATCTTTATGTGGGTGGCCCGAAACATTTAAAATGGGATCCCTCATTGCAAGATGGACCAGCAAGCAGCTTCGTGTGTGTACATTTGATGATGAGCTGGGGAGTCGAGAACAGCTCTGCCTTCTTCCTATAAACAGTGAACAGAGTGGTTTTGTTCTCAAACAGTACTGTACAGTCTGTGCAACTCAGCTCCAAACGGTTCTCTGAACTTATGGCTGCACCCCTCCCCATCTGCTGTCTCAGGAGCACTGAGTGCCTTCTGCAGTCCTGGCGTTTGAGTAATTGTTGGATTTTGGATACATTGTGCTGATTTCAAACTTTTGTATGCACGTCCACACATGACCCCACAAGAATCATTTTCTGAGGAGATGATGCTCTGCATCAGTGCCCTCCTTGCTGTTCAGAACAGTTACTGTGTAAATTCATGCAACATTAAACACTGTGTACCATGTTGGATGGCCCTGCTCTGCATAATTTTTAATGACTAATGTTTAGATAAAGCACTCATTAGCATTCTGAAATACGTTTTAGTCCTAGCCTGAAAATTCAATGGTAACGTTCTGTTTTCTTTACAAGCTTTTTTTTTTTTCTTTTGTCCTCAAAATGTACCAGTAGGCAGATAAATATTTTAGCTTTTGCTATAGGAATATGCAAAGTAAAGGAATGGAATAAACCATTTTAAGAGCATTTCACAAGCATAAGGTTTAACTGCAGTTTCAGCTAAGAGCAGTGTGATAGGTGGGGAAACTGAGGCAACTTATACTGACCAACTCAAGGTCACTGGGGGACCCTGAGGCAGACCTCGAAGATGTAAGGGCTGTGTAGACAGATAAAGAATATTATGGATAAGGTTATCTTGCATATGCTTGCATCCTGCTTGTCATCAAAATTTCTAGTAAAGCCACTGTATTCTTTCACATGAGCTACTCCTCAGGATTACTTTTTGGGGTGTGTTTATCCCAGGTAATTGTGTCCTGTTCCCTAATACCCAGCTTCTGGATCTGCTGGGCTATGGCGAAGTCATTCATCTAGTCAAGCCTTGATCATATCCCCTCCTTCTCCTCACTGTGTATGCAGAAACCAGAGGAGGAATTGCTTTTTGTACAGGAAGAGGACACTTCTTCTAGGCAGGGGAAAAGGTAGCCGAGATAAGAGAGCCCAGACTCTGTCCCTGGGTGTCGAGCTGCAAGCACTGTCCAGCAGGGAAGAGCACATTGCTGGTTCTCAGCTAGTCAAGACTCACAGCAGGCAATTCCTGCTGCACAGCCACTCTATCTCTGCCTTCAGTCTGCCTTTACCTTGCAAGAAGTTCAAAAAATATTTGGGAGCTTTGCCTCTTTTATTTTCCATCCCTGTTGTTATCCTCGGGAATGCAGGAGTGTCTTTCCGTATCATGGACTCTCTGCAGTTGTTGCTGTTGGAGTATTTCCCTTCCTGTAACTCGCTCCCTTCTCGTTTTCTAAACACACAGTATTTTACCAGTGTGGTAGGAACATCTGCTCTCGTAGTCTGACAGTTTTGCTGTTGAACTTGGGCTTGGAGCTTGGTTCTGGATTCCAGCCCGTGGCTTCCGCAGGAAAGGGCAAACTATCATGCCCTTAGTGCACTGAATTTCCTATGATGGGGAGTTTGTTTCTCTGAAGACGTAGAGTGAATTTCAGCCTACCTCAGATTTGGTTTTAATCAAGGTTGTTTTAGCAGAAGAATCATTTTGTTCCATAAAGAAAATAGCTATTATATCATGTAAAGTGATGAGACTAAAATAAGAAGCATTTTTTTGTAGATCTGACTCGTATTGGCTTGCAGTATATATTCTCTCTCCTGGAGCGTATTATGTATATAAGGGTTGTCAAGGATTGGAAGAGGCTGCCCAGGGAAGTGGTTGAGTCACCATCCTTGGAGGGATTTCAAAGACGTGTAGACGTGGCACTTAGGGACATCGTTTAGTGGTGGACTTGGCAGTGTTGGGTTAACGGTTAGACTAGAGGATCTTAAGGGTCTTTTCCAACCTAAATGATTTTATGTACATCAGGAGCTGGCCTGAAAGACACTTAATTCAGGGTCGGATGCTAGCATTTTCTGCTAAAATCATTGGGACCTGCAGATTTGGGGAGTTCAGGAGTTAAGATCTAAGTTTGTATTTCTAGCTCTTCCTATGTTTGTTATCCTAAATTACACTGAGTCTGAAAGGTGGTTCCTCTAACCTAATTGTATTTGTATCAGAAGGTTTTTCAAACAAAATGATGCCCATGTAAATATATTTGTTTTAGTGAGAAAGTAGCACCTAAAACTAGAGAGGATGTCCAAGCCGTTCAGTTTTGCTCTGCTGTAACAACAAGCCTTATCATATAATCCTGTTTGTTAACTGATTATGTTTTATTTTAAACCTGCAATTAAGGTGCCCTACATGGCCCATTCCAGTACTTAACTCTCATATAAGTAGAAAGTGGTTTTTCCCTAGTATATAACCTAAATGTTCTTCGCCAATGTCATCCTCTCTACAGTAGGCTTTTCAGGGTAGAAAACTGGGATCATTTCAGCCTGGTGGTTTTCTTGCCTGTAGTCCTTGCTGTTCTGTCCAGGCTGTCCCACTCTGGAGTCTCCTGTTTGGCTACATTTCTTCTGAAATGAACCACAGAAGAGTGAGCACTGCTTTGCTGTGGAGGACTGACAGGACCGAGGGGCCTGGAGCAGTTAACTCTTTGCGTTTGCTAGCAGGTCCCAGTGTGCCCTCACCTTTTGTGGCATTATCTGAGTGGTCTGGCTGCTGTGATTCCCTTTGTCATCTTCTCCCTCTGAATCTTTTCTTTAACACAATTACCCCACCAGATATGTGCCACTCCATAATTGTGCTTAGCATTTCTCCTCGCTATGTGTCCTGCTGTGAACTCTGCCCTGTTGGCTTTGGGTCATCTCTCCAGTGGATCAAAGTGTTTCTAAACCTGTCCTCTGGAGTGCCGCGCCTCCCAGCCTGACTCTTTGGGCAACAGTCTCTCGCCTCGCTCTCATTCATGGTTTGAATGTTTGCTGCACCAATTAACTTTTCATATAAACTGTCACGTTTAACGCTGTTGATCAGGCATGGGAGATGAGATATCTTGGTTTTAAAACACCACATTGTCCTCCAGCATGGATGGACGTGCACATATAGCACAGCTTATGGCGAGGAGGGAAGTCTACAGAATACTATGTAGTCTTTCTGCAGCCACAGCACCAGCAACTAGTGACCTGCGGACACAATAAACTTCTTCCCTGCGCTGAGGTCTTTCTCAGCCCCATTAGTGCTTGGCTTTATATTTGAAGATTGAGCCTGGAAAGATTCAATCACCATTAACTTGCTTACAAAGCAACTCTTGTACAAGAGCATCTGAAAATAGTCCTACGAGGTCCAGGAGGGCTTCTGTCATCAGAATGCATTTATCAGTGTTCGCATGGCTGCAGGTTTTGTTTGCCAGATACTGTTGTCATAATTGCAGGGCTCAATGCCTCTTTTACCTTTCGTGGTCTCTATGTACAAATTCTTAAGGGTGGGCTTTTTATCTGCACTTCTTTGGGGCTGGCGTCCAGAGCTCTCCTCCCAGGTCAGGGCTCCAGCATCCTCTCTGCCAGCAGATTTATCGGCTCCAAATGGGGCCAGACATCTGCTGTTCTTTCCTTTAAAAAAGCTACACAACCAGCAGTCTTACAACACAGGTTTTCTCTGTTTACCAGTAGAAAAGAGCTACTGAGAAAAAAAAGGCTTGCAAACATGCAACTCTTGGCATGTTCATCTATGATGCCCACAGTCTCCCTCCTCCTGCTGGTGGGCCAGGCAGAGCTCCTGTGCCCCAGCAGGCTCCTGCCTCTTCCCCAAAATCCTACTGCCTTTCTCTTCAGGGGTCACTTTAAATTCTCCAAGCAGGCTTTTCTTTTCCTGTGGTCTCAGACTTTTTCCTATGTGCTGAAAATTCAGGCTTTTAAAACAGCTGCAAGAGAGGTGGAACCATCAAATTATTGAAAATGGTATTGTGGCACTGTCTCCTAAGAGCTCTGAAGTTTTTTTTTGCTGGAAGATATCTATGTTGAATAACATTTTTCCTATCTTGTTTTCCAGACAGCTCCCTGCTGAGTTACCAATATTCGTTTATTAAAAGTCATGCAATAAGCATTCAAATCTTGAAGCCAAAGTACAGTGTCATTTTATATTGTGTATTGTAAGATAAAAAAATAGAAATTATTGTATAATCTGGAAGTACAAGTTGAAGTACCGAGCAGTTTCACCTCTGTGACACTTACAATAAGGACCCTGTCAAAACCTCTGTCTTTTGTGATCAGACAACATTAAATAAGCACAAGAGAAGAGCAACTGTCCAAAGAGGAGTCTTCCTAGCCACGGATCCTGTCTGCAGCAGTGGCCAGTAGCAGGCACCTCAGGAGGAGAATTAGGGCCACAAAAACGATCTGAGGGCTGGAGCACCTCTGCTGTGAGGCCAGGCTGGGAGAACTGGGGCTGTTCAGCCTGGGGAAGAGAAGGCTGTGGGGAAACCTTATTGCGGCCTTCCAGTGCTTAAAGGGGGACTATAAAAAAGATGGGGACAATCTTTCTAGTAAGGCCTGTTGTGACAGGACAAGGGGTGGTGGTTTTAAACTAAAGCAGGGTAGATTTAGACTGGATATAAGGAAAAGAATTTTTACAATGTGGGTGGTGAAACACTGGAACAGGTTGTGCAGAGAGGTTATGGAGGCCCCATCCCTGGAAACATTCAAGAATAAGACTAGGGTAGGCAAATGTGTTCACTTCTCAGGGGCTGCTCAGGTTGTGCTCCTCCACAGTTTGTGGCTCAGGGCCTTGCTGTTGTACTTTTGTTACAAAAAATCTGCTGCCACATTTGTCTTCACAAGTTCTGGAACGATTGTGAGGGGACCTGGATATATTTGCATTGTGAAGGCCAATGTATATTGCTGGAAATAGTGTCCTAAGGTGACAAGGCCATGTATAGATGTAATTCCTGATGCTCAAGGGTGGCCCAGACTTAAGGGAGATTTCTTTTAGAATTGTACAGCTTCAGATCCTATGGCTGAAATGCACAGCTTTGCAGCCTGTGTCCTGTGATCCATCCCTGGTTATTCATTCTTCCTTTCCACCACCCTTGTGCCTGCACAGATGTCCATGCACCTGGTTCAGGAATAAATGTGGGTAGATTCAAGCCTTTTTTGGCCAGGCTAGTGGTAAACCAGTTAGCCAGTTCACTGCTAGCTGCAAAAGGAGTCGTCCTGACATGGTGAAAGGGATGTGAGAAGCAGGAGCAAGCTGCTGAAGGCACGGGGAGGACAGGTTTGCTTATTTTCCAGTGATTACATACTTGTAGCTTCAGGCAAAGGACAGGTACTAAGGAACATGGGCCTTGGAAGCATTTGCTTTTCAAAGCCTGGGGATCCTTCATCCTCATCAGAAATTGGTAGGGGGAAGGAATGAATTGTAACAGAGCAGGGCTTGCAACTTTCTGAGGCACTAAAAGAGGGAAGAAGGAATTTTCATTCTTTTATCTCGTTAATAGAAAGAGTCACTGTTATCTTAGGAAATGCTTCTACCAGCCCTAAAAGCTTTGAAACTGTGATTGAGGGTTCTTTTTGCATTAGAGTGAAGATACAAAGTCCTCTATGAAGACAAGTGCATAGTAGTATCGTGATCTTTTTTTCCTTTTTCTTTTTTTTTTTTTCAATGTAAAATGTACTTAATGAATGTCTTGGGGGCCTTTATGCAGCACAGGACAGAATATGTGCAATGCTATTTAAAAGGTATTTTTTAAGCTGGAGGATCTCTTCATTGTGACAGTATCTTTGGAAAGAGACTTTATACTTTTCCACAAAGAGAAAGCAGAAAGGGAACTTATCTCAGAGCATGGAATCGGGGTTTTCTGTCTTCTGTGATAGTGAGGGATAGTTTATTACAGTGGCATAAGACCACAGTCTCTCGAGGCACTGGGTAATTCATGAGCACACTGGTATTAGAAAGTGTAAAGTTTTCAGCTGCTCTGCAAAAGCTTTTGGCATCCCCTGAGAGCAGGGCTGGAACAGGTTAGTGCGTCACCATTGGAGGAACACTATGGGCACAGGAAAAACTTGCTTCACTCTCCTTTTCTGGAGACATAAATATCCTTGAGGACTGATTGCAGAGCAATGCAGAACATATTGGGGTGAAACTGAACCTGGAGAATGAAAGCTAACAGGATGCAGATGGTGCGAAAATTGAGTCTGACAGAATAATTATCGTGTCTCTGATGAAAAATGAGAAAGTGAAACATCAGTCAATCTACAGAATTGTCTTGTCAACAAATCTGGCTCTACTGAGGCTTTTTTTTTAATGGTGTTGTGCAGTCTGAGCAGCAGGAGAGAAAGTCACCTGCCATTTCTAGGCACTTTAAACCCAATCCAAATGGAAATTGGAACAAAGGTCTAAATCCCACAGACTTCTCCCTAACCACAGAATTGTCTGCAAACCCTCTTCTATAAAATGGTGGAGACCAAAAGCAAGTGGGAAGACTGGGTTTTGGATCATTCTCCTAAAAATTATACTTTGAAACCCCTTTAGGCAATCTCTACGTCTTGCAAAAACACTGATTGTCATTAACTTCTGTTGCTGCCACCACCCTGGTTCATCCTTCTTCCAGAAGTAGCTGAAGGCAGTGTAAAAGAAGATGAATGTGTTTCATTATCTGCATTTAGATAACATCACCATGAGCAGACTGGTCTTGTAACAGACTGAAGGGGGGGATCTGTGGAAAGCATCATGTGGAAAGCATCATGGGGACAGTGTGTAGTCAGGAAGCCCTGAAGATGTTGGTAGGGAATTTAGGTGGGAGATAGTCATAGAATAATTTGGGTTGGAAGGGACCCTTAATGGTCACCCAGTTCAATCCCTCTGCAATGAGCAGGGACATCTTCAACTGACCTTGAATGTTTCCAGGGCTGAGGCATCAACCACCTCTCTGGGCAACCTGTTCCAGTGTTTCACCACCCTCATTGTAAAAAATTTCTTCCTTATATCTAGCCCCAGTTATGGGGCCATGTTATGGAATGAGGAGGAGAAGACCATGGCAAGAGTAGGTGAGAAGGAAGCTATTAGCACAGAGGGAGCCCAGGGCTGCTGAGAACAGCTCAGCCTGTCTGGAAACTGCTGCCAAGAGGTGACAGAGTGGTTCAAGAGTTCCCACTACTCCCTCCATGCTGACCCCACTTTTTTCAGACAAGTCTCTTCAGCATGTTGTACCCCCATCCTTGTCCCTTCTCTGTTCCCCCTTCAGTTAAGTGGTTCTGGAAATGAGGAGAGGAGCACAGATTGGCTCCTGGGTGTATGGAGAGAAGAGCTGGTGTATCAGCCATTATCTGAGGTACCATGTAGACTGTCTGAGGTACCATGAAGACTGGGGGAATCGGATGGGCACTGTTGGTGGTGTGAGGCTGTACCACAGTTACTACATTGTGATGGGAGTGAAGAAGGACTTAGATCAATTTTTTCATTAGCAAAACAGCCAATGCTCCTCCCTCCAGATATCCAGTCTTCTCTCTCTCTCTCACCCTTAGTTTTCCTGAGCAAAATGTATGTGCAGTGGCTCTAACAACCAAGAGAAACTTCCATGGGCTTGAGGTAAAATCTCAGGCACACTGAAGCTAACAATAAAGTCTCATATTAATTTATGAAGGTCAGGCTTTCCCCTGCTGGCAGAGGTGACTTAAATCTAAGTCTGTTGAAATTCCCTGGTTTACCAGGAGAAGCTCAAAGGAAGAGGTGGAGTTGACCAAAAGAAAGAGGTTGACCTGGTGAAGGAAATTCAAGAGGATATGTTTTCCTTTAATCGGGCATAAATCTATGCTGCTGCCACACGGAACAACCCCACCTTAAACAAAAAATGCCAAAGACAGGGAGGAGGGAGGAGAATTATTTTGAATACTGAATACCAGGATGTAAATTGGAGGGGAAATAACACTGGCCATCATGAAAACCTCGGACAGCAATATCCATTGGGCTGTGGGACAGCCTCCCATGGACTATTCATCGTGACCTGGGGACATTTTTTATGAGGAACAATCATCCTTTTTATCTGTTTAGTTTTTGGAATATTTATATTAATAAATGATACATTTTCACTATATAATTTATATTGACTTTTATATGTTACTGTGAGGGAACTGTGAGATGCTGTCTCATGTTGCTGTATAACAGCGGTGTCAGAGCTAGCAAGCTAGCACCCTATCTTCTAATAACAGGGCATCCATTTCTGAAAGGGAGGAGAAGTTAATAAGCAGCATAAAGAGCTGTTTTGCATTTGCCAAAGACTTCCTCAACGGGTCTGCACAGAGCGAGGAATTCCATACTGTAATTCTTACCTTCCTTACGTTTTGCTGTGTTTCGGGTTTTGTTTTTGGAGAAGTCTGTGTGCAGGTACACTATTGAAACATTTTGACAAGGCAAACCACACTCATATTCAGTACATGTTTATGGAAGACCTGCTGTAAAAGCTGCTGGTATTTTCTGTATTTGCTGCAATTTATGGCAAAAGTTAAAATTTTTTATTAGGTGGATTCACTAAGACAGAGTATGCTGGGTTAGATTTAATTAATCTAAAAGTTAATTGCTCTGGTATTGTCAAAATAATATCTCTTTTCTTTGTTAAACTTCATCCTAATTCTGCGTTCATTCCTGAGGCTCCCTGCAGTGCACTTTAAAAGTGAAGGTGTGGGTCTTGGAAGAATTTGCACCACACAGGAAGGAAATATAATCAGGGTAGGATGTAATTTAACTTCCCAGGGATTTTTGATCCCACCTTAACCTCTGGACTATCAAGTAAAACAGAATACATTATGTGCTTAGCAGTGAAAACAGATAAGGGCTCCTTGGTCAACATCATTGAGCAACAGCACTGATTGCCCATCTCAACATGTTTCACTTTGCAACCCTGTAATCTTCCAATTATTGAGATACTGCCAGGATCCAACATACAGGCAGGTTTAAGACTGAGCCTCCAAAAAGGCAGAAAAAAATCAGGGCTGAGTCAGATTTTCCTACACTTAAAGTTGTTTTTGAACAGAGGGCTTCAAGCCCCTTCAGCATGATGAGATTAAGTGCAGCAAAGGATACTGGATTTGGGATATGCCCACACTTGCTGGTTGGTGGAACCCCTGGGTAGTGAGACCTTATATCTCACCTCAAAGCCGAATCTTTACCCATGTGCATCTGTAAATTTACACATGGGTGGCAGAGTAGTTATGAACAGCCTGGTTTCATCGTCTCCCTCCTAAATATCAGCAAGAAGGGAGCTCTGGGTGCTGAAGGTAAGCAAGAGTCAGACCTCGTGCTGCAGACCTGCTTGGCTCTTACCCAGCCCTTGGCTCCAGGGGCTCAATCCTTACACAGACCTTCTCAGAGGTCCTCTTAAACACCACTAGTGAAACACCACTGCTGAAAAGGACACTGGAAAAATTCCTTTCTGAGGTTTTCGAATACAAGCAGGATTTAACCACTGAATTATGATATGACATGACAGTCCTCTGGTTAAACCAGAGAATACAGCCTGGAGAATCCAGTAGGGACAAGCAGCTCATGACAAGCCAAGAGCAACCTGGGGCTGTTTGCCTCCTCACTTAATCCTAGACTGTGGGTACAGAGATTCACTGGGGAGCTGATGCCAACCCTCTGCATTTTCACATTGCTGCATAATGACCAATAGCGGTAGTTACTCAGCTGCTTTTTCTCCATTGACTCTCCCCTGGAGAGGAAGAAAGGACTATTTATTCTTTAGGCTGTTTCCTGACTAGCAGAACGAACGAATCCAGGATTTCTCCTGATTTCTGTTCACTCTCCCCTAACGTATCCACTTTGTAATAACTTCTCTACCCTTCCACATCCCTTTCACCCCGTCTCCATATCCACCTGAGCTCCACTATAGCCACCCACACCAGGTAGTGCTCCTCCCCTTACATCACCTATTCTTAGGTTAGATGAAGGGGGGTTAGATGAGAGGACAGTGAGGAGAACAGAGAACTGGCTGAACAGCAGAGCTCAGAGGGTCGTGATCAACAGCACAGAGCCTGGATAGAGGCCTGTCACTAGTGGTGCTCCCCAGGGGTCTGTGCTGGGTCCAGTCCTGTTCAACATATTCGTCAATGACCTGGATGATGGGATAGAGTGTAACCTCAGCAAGTTCGCTGATGATACCCAGCTGGGGGGAGCGGCTGATACACCAGCAGGCTGTGCTGCCATCCAATGAGACCTGGACAGGCTGGAGAGCTGGGCCGAGGGGAACCTCATGAAATTCAACAAGAGTAAGTGCAAGGTCTGGCCCCAGGGGCGGAACAACCCCAGGCATCAGTACAGGCTGGGGGCTGAACTACTGGAAAGCAGCTCTGTTGAGAAGGACCTGGGAGTGCTGGGGGACAGCAAGGTGACCCTGAGCCAGCACTGGGCCCTTGAGGCCAAGGCGGCCAACAGTGTCCTGGGGTGCATTGAAAGGACCGTGGCCAGCAGGTCGAGGGAGGTTATCCTCCCCCTCTACTCTGCCCTAGTGAGACCACATTTGGAGTTCTGTGTCCAGTTCTGGGCTCCCCAGTTTCAGAAGGACAGGGAACTGCTTGAGCAAGTCCAGCAGAGAGCTACGAAGATGATCAGGGGACTGGAGCATCTCCCTTATGAGGAAAGGCTGAGAGACCTGGGTTTGTTCAGCCTGGAGAAGAGAAGACTGGGGGGGGATCTCATCAGTGCTTATAAATATCTGCACAGTGGGTGTCAGGACAATGGGACTAGGCTCTTTTCAGTGATGCCCAATGACAGACCAAGGGGCAATGGGCTCAAGCTGGAACACAGGAAGTTCCACCTCAATATGAGAAAAATCTTCTTCCCTGTGCGGGTGCCAGAGCAGGGGCACAGGCTGCCCAGGGAGGCTGTGGGGTCCCTTCCCTGGAGACATTCACACCCCACCTGGATGCATTCCTGTGCCCCCTGCTCTGGGTGTGCCTGCTCAAGCAGGGGGGTTGGACGGGATGATCTCCAGAGGTCCCTTCCAACCCCTGCCATTCTGTGATTCTTTAGGGAGCTTCAGGCACAGCTTTCGCTGCTCTGCTCCTGTCTCCTCTGGTTTCCTACCTGTGCATTTTTGATCCTACCCCATAACCATTCCCTTTTTTTCATTTGGTTTCCTCTATAGTCAGCCTTTTCTTCCTTTTCTGTGCCTTCTGCTTAGTACTGCAGCCCAGGAAGGCCCTGATGTTTTGCTAGGCCTGGGCTAGTGAGGGCTTAGTAGGAACTAGGTGTGAAGCAGCACATATTATGTCTAGCTGCAAACTATCTTTTTGGCCAACTGTCAGAATAATTGCCAGAGGAAGGTCTATGTTCCCCTCCCCAGGGTGGTGGGGACATGAACCCCATTATCTTTTCCCTTTATCTCGACAGTGATTTCCATAAAAGGGTGTAGGAACAAACATCTTTGAGACCTTTGCCTTTCTGATAAATTTGCTTGAAATGAACTAGCACGTATGAGAGGACACAGAGTGATTTTATAAACTCCCTTTTCCTGGAAAAAAAAAAAACTGCTAAAAATGCTGCTGGGTGTTAATAACTTGGCAGAGAAGGAGATGGATCTGAAAGCTTTGCTCTGGGCTCTGGTCTGAATCTTCCTGCTGTGGCAGGATTTGGACTATGCCAAAGAACTGGGAAGGCGGCAGCTTCCACTGAAGCCTGTATGCATTGCTGTCTGCATTTAGGAGCAATCACTTGCATGTGCTCATTGAATTCTCTCTGTTCCTGATCTTTGCCAGTTTCCTACATCTTAGCTGTTTGCCATCCCTTAGGGTCATGGAGATCTCCCTGTGTGGGTTTGGGCGGTTGGCATGGAGAGTGAATCTTTCATTATTGTACCTTGGAGTCTGCGTCTTCTGGCTCCCACAATGAATTTTGGTTTTCCTGCCTAAAATATATTATGACAACCTTAAGGACATTTATAAGATCAATGCAATCATTCACCCTATTTGACATTAAATCTCTTAGCATACTTAAATTATAGGATATTGCCTTATAAATCTCTGTATAGATTTATAATCTGTATAGATTTCATTAATAGTTGATTGTGCTTAGTTTCTATTATTTTTTCATCAGTACCTCAGGGTACTGTTCAGCATCCTACAATTTACAAAGGAAATTATCTAAAACAACAAAAAGTCCTTGTCTTTTATTACTAAAAAAATCTGCAAAGATAGCTGATGAATCACCACAGAGATTTTGTCCAATTTGATGATTAATTGCACTGTATTTAGACAAATCAGTGCATGCTGGCACATACTTTCTCTCCAAAGCCTGTAGCCCACAGGCATTTATAATCTCAAGCTCCTTAAAAAAGCCAAGCAAATTCAAAGTTTATTTTGTTATTCTGAAGCCTCTTATCCTGTTCTGGCAGAGACTTGAACAAAAAAAAGTCAACAATAGGGGTGCAGCTGGTGGAAATGTCTCTAGAGGCTCATATTGCTCAACCTATCAATTTTGTGTATGAGTCTTGAAAGTGTAAATAAATAAAACCAAATGTAGGGCTCTACTGTAACCACATTTTACTGCATCTCTAGCACAGACTGGCCTTTAATCCAGAGCGTGTCCTCCAGCCTGTTCTTCTGGCACAGCAGTGAGTTTTCTGTGGTTGGCATGCAACAAAAGCCAAGGCCACCAGCTGATCCCTCCCTTGCGTGTGTCCCCTTTGCAGCCTTGGACAGCCAAAAAACCTACCAATCATCTGGGCTTGGGCCATAATTCAACCAAACTCCAAAGAGCACAGAGCAGTGTGCAGCAGCAGTCAGCACCCTTCCACCGTGACAAGGAAACTTGTCTTTTTCTTTCCTGAGTGTGAAGATAATTTTTGCAGGTGAACCTCAATGTTACTCTATACAGTCTTGCTCAAGGCTTTCTGAGAGCATCATGCCTTTGTGTAAGGCAATGTCTGTGGTCGCTGCAGGTCACCTTGTGCCGTGCCTGCCAGAGCCCCTTCCCATGCAACCTCATATCTCAGTGTAGGCTCCTGACCGTTGTCTCACAACTTTTTCACGCTGTTCAACAGCAGCCTCGTGCAGACTCAGATATTGGCAAAGAACTGGCTCATCTCTTTTGTTTGTTGCTTTTTTAAAGCAATGGCTTCCCATGGATTTCCTACCCCTTCTGAGGGAAGTCCAGGCCCTACTAAGTCAAAACAATCAAGGACTTTTATGTGGGCAGGATTTCGTCACCATCAGGTTGTAAGCGGAGATGCTTAATCTTTGTCCTGAGCATTCTTGTTCTGAGAATGAGCCTTTCCTATCCAGATGAAAACATTTAATCATGATGCCTGCCCGTCTCATACAAGTATTGTGAGTGTGTTAATTTACTTAATGCTAACCCACCCGGTAGCCTTTAGCCTCTCCTCGCTTGTGGAGCAAGTTCCCCTCATAGCACCCAGACTAGAATTTAATAAGTGGAAAGAAAATGAAACAAAAGCCTGAGTTTTGTTGCCATATTCATGGTTTAGTCTTGCAATTCATGGCACGCTGGTACGGCAGCACACCCACAAGGAGCCAGACTCCTTGCAAGCACCCCTCTCATGTTGGACAGCAAGCAGAGTGTATCTGGAGAATCAGGGACCTTAGCTACCATTTTTATCTGCTTCCTCTCATCAGTCCCTCTCCTCAGGAACAAGTAATTATATAAGGCAAAGACCGGTAGCCCATTAAAGAAGACATCTCTGATGTTTTTTTTCTGACATCCAATAAACAAGATTGATGGACTGATTGCTGTGCAGAAAGCATGTGGAATTTGCAGTTGAGTGTTTGGTCCTATCTCAGCTAGGAAGGAATATTCACATGAAGCAAACAGTAGGGTCCTTTTGCATCACACTAGTATACAAGTCAGCGATCCAGCGCCATCGTCTATTCTGCTTTTCTGTGGATTTTGACCAGGATGGTAAAGTCGATGAATATAACTGCTGACTGTTATTCATATATGATAAGCGTAAAGAGGCCATTAATTGTATAGATGTAAACAGGCACTGGAAGTTGTAGCAGTGCTACCCAAAACCACAGCACAGAACAAGTCTGTAAGAGGAGCACAGCACTGGCCAAAGAGGTTTCACAAGGAGCCTGATAAAGCAAAGGCATTGATTGCATTGGATTTCTGCTGATTGCATGTCAGAGGCAGCAGTAGGCTAGAAAAGTGGGGCAAGACAACATCAGGAGGGTTGCAAGCGCAGCCACAGAAGCATTGGTAATTGCCAAGGAAAAGCTATCGGGAAAGGGAGGGAGGCTTTTGGGTAGAAGGGAAGCAAGGAGAGATTTGGTGGTGTGAGGAAAGAAGTTGCATAATCTTTTTCACTCCCCTGAGTTTTGGGAAATGAAGCTTTGCACATTCTCTGTAAATAAACAATAGTGCTCTAGAGATAGCACTCCTGGCTCTGTCATACACTGCTCACAAGGCAGCATTGCTAACACAAAGATCAGAAAGGGGAGCACTACTTTGCCTTTTTGAAGAAGTAACTGCTCCTTGAATGAAAGCATTAAAGAATATTTTGGTTTCCTAATACCTGAGACTAAAACTTGTTCCTTCCCAAATGTCTAATGGAAATGAATGTTATTCTAAAAAGCCATTACCAGTGTCTGACATTGCTTCCTCTGGGCATCAGATATGTCCTGTCTCCCTTGATCCTGAACTCTTTCTAAAATGAGCCTTGCAATTCTGGGATTGTCTTCATTGTGGTTCTTTCAAAATGCTGTCAGGATGGCCAAGATCTAACCAGTACTGAGCACTGCAGCAGGATCCTTCCTATGGCTCAGACGGTAAGCTGTGCAGCTTTATAATTCCTGCAGCATTTCCATGAACTCAGCCAGAACAAAATCAGAAAGGAAAAGAAAATGTCCCTGGCTTAGGGATGAGAAAAGGTCCTGTGTGGTGTAGGTGAACATATCCAGCCCCTTTGGCAGATTCTGCAATGGTGATCTGCAGTCTGCTGGATCCTGCAGTCCAGTTCGGGCAGCTGGACTTGACTTGCTGAAATCCGGATAGAAATGCTGTCTCAGTGACAAATTAAGAAGTTACAACACTCCTCGAAGTTTCCTGGAACCTTACAGATGTGCTCAGTGGAACAATAAAATCTAGTCTGACTTCCACCTTAACTAAAGGCAGCTGTAGTGAAACCTGTGATGTTAATGGGCTGAACAGGAGACTGGAGCTCCGAATCCCTAATGAATGCAGGTTGGAGCACTCCCCACTCTGAATTACCCCCACAAAAGTAACAACAGCTCTCTGAAGGTTACTGTTTAGCCAGAAATAGTGGTAGAGTGTGTACATTCTGGCTTGACATTGCTGGGGCAGTTAATTTTTACTAAGCTTTATTTCTTGTATTTTTACACCCATGCATGTGTGTTTGGCTTCCAGCTAACTGTGTGCATAGCTGCTTCTCTGTGGGGGATAAAGAGAGACAGTGACTAAGCCTGTGTAGAATAGCAGGGTCCTCGGCACAGGTCAGTCTTCTGGTCTGGAAAACCAGGATGTGTGTTGCCCCACGCAGTGCCCGTGTTACGTGACTTGATCAAGATGACTTATGTTTTTAGCATCTTCTTTTAATTAAATTATTTTTACTGAGTCCCAGGGGGATTATGTTTTTGTTTCCCTGAAGAAATTTATCAAATGTAATCCCAAGAGAGGTGGAGAAGGCACGATGATAAAGGCAGCGTCTGTTGCATTCCCTCTTCAGAATGCTTAGGCTGCATCTTTTCCTCAGAAAGTTCAAGTTATTTGGTTTTATTGCTGCTTGGATGATTCTTATTTACTACTGGTCCACTTAGACCAGCCCGTCACTCTCGGTATTCAGAGGTCTGCCTTGCTGTCCTCAAGGGCACAAGTGCGCTTTTGCTCCTGTTGCTGCTCCTATAAGCTGTGTACCCTTGAGAGAAACCCAGCTGCTACTCTTCTTTGTTGAGTCATCAGCAAACCTTTTGCTGAGTTCAGTTTGCGGAGCTTGTCTGTTCCTTCTGCCTGCCTTGCAGAGGGGAATTTAGGGAAAATTAACCCTCTGCCAATTTTAGGCTTCTTATTTCAACAAGTGAGTTGGCCAGCTCACCTCTGTGGGTAACCGTTATCATCAGGGGAGAGACCACAACACTCCTGGGGACCATTCAAAATGATGACTTACTTGTGACCCCCGAGTCAAAAGCCTGACGTGTGTCTGTTTCCCTTTACATCTTAAAAACACAGCGAATCCACTGAACTGCCTGTCAGAGTTGGTCATTTCATACTCGGTCTGCAAAGGGACTTCCAGCTCACCACTACCAGGATCCTCTTCTGATTGCTTGAACACCTGATGGAGTCGACAATGCCTGGACCAGGTTCAGAAACGTGCTGCAGGCATTGGAAACTTTTGTGTATTATTGAAACTGGGCCCTTCGGTCTTGGGTTCAGTGTTAGGGGAATATGAAGCTTGCTTAGATATGTGCCCACTTCCCGATGTGGTTGTGTCAGTGTGTCAGGTCACTTTCCCCAGGTGGATCACCATTTCTGCTTCTGAAGGTTTCCCTTCCAAAGCTGGTAATGGCATTACTGTGTTAATTGTTAGTCTAAATAAAGCCATTTGATTTTGCCTGGAGTAAAGTGAGGAGCAATTTTTCACCTGAATTGCTCCATGCACATGATAGCAGAGATAAGCAGCTAGGACTAGGGATCTGGTCAATGGCATGGCCTGAAGGGATAATAAATGTGTGTCGTAGCCATTTTGTTTTCAGAAAATGATCCATGAAAGTCAGCGTACTCGATGGGAGGGCCTGCTTAACATCAAATAAACATAATATTAAGGAAGGGAATGCAAATTCTGAGAGGAGCGCCTCTCCATGCTTGGTTCTTCAGTTACCTACTGGCTATCTATGCCAAGCCAGTCCTTCCTCAGGCAAAACATGCCGTGGTGATAGCCATGAGAGCCCTTCTCCCAGGTAACATGGTGAGAGCAGTCAGCAGATTTTGGAAGAGCCAGGCTGAACTCTACTGCCAGATCTGGAGCAGGGATTGGAAACCAGCCCATTGCTCTCCTGAGACAATGGTCAGAGTCAGGGGCTCTTCAGAGGCAGTGGGTATCTGCCCTCTCCACTTCGTATGAAACAACCAGCAATTCACCAAGCCACAGGGCCAGTGGTGGGTAGACAGTTGGATTTCAGCTTCTCCTGTGAGCACTGGATGCCTTTCAAAGGTTAAATAGCTGGTAGACTCCCTTCAGCACTGAAGAGATGTGAATGTATGAGACACGCAGCTAGACACTTAAATAATAGGTGTCTTTATTATGTATGGAGAATGTTGCATTAAAGCAATAACATTATTTTTAAAAGCATGTCGTAACTTGGATTATCTGCAATGACGTTACTATTTTGTGCTTTTAATTCCTGGTTAATAACTGTTTTCTAAACATAGATGGCAGCAGTACAGTACCCCTTTTTTATGAAGATTAACATCTGTGAATATTGCCTTTGTGTTAGGCCATGTGTATGTGATTAGTTCGTTGGTTACTGGGCACAGTTTTAAAGAATTATGCAGAATAAAGGAACCATTACTTTCCTTTTTTTTTTTTTTGCATTTCTGATCTTTCTGTGTGATTGCAACTTGATCAGTGCTGAAGTCAGCACTTTTATTTTTCTTTTCAAAGTAAAGGGCTTTTTTATTAAGATTCCCACAGTTAACTGTGGGAAGATATCTGCCACCCTAGAAGAGTCTTGTGGGAGAAGTCCTTGCTGTGGAGAGTAGCCCAATTATGTTTGATTATTCTTCACTCATATGGACTTACAGTGGAGGTTGTTTTCAGCCTGCTCTAAAAATGAGACTTTTTCTAGCTAATATTCCACATTAGAACCCCAAACCATGAGCTGATCTGTATTTACTGGGGCTGAGCAATAGTAGAGAGATGTAAGCAGCAAAAATGCGTTTCTCCATCGCTCCAGCTGATACTAATCACCAGTACAACTCCTGCTTTTGTGGCAGATAACAAGGCAAGGAAAATGGGTGCCTCCATCTGCCAGGAGGAGTCATTGAGTTAGAGCCCTTGATTTGTGCTCATTAGAGAGCACTGTGAGAACATAAGCAGTTTCCCCGAGACAGATATGGAGGAGGTTGGTTTTTTGCGGTTAGTGCTGCCTAGAAGGATCTTCAAAAAATCCAAAAAAATCTGAGCAGAGATCAGTCAATGGGAAAAATACTATCCTGGGTATTGGAAGAATCCCTGCTAGGAATGCTATTTTTGGTAACGACAGCAAAGAGGAGAAAAATAAGACACAGGTCTAAAACATGTTTCAAGAATACTGTCTTCCAGTTTAATTTTATTAAAAAGAAAGCATTTTTGTTTAAACCTTAAAGACCTTTGTGTTGAGAAGTGATTAGCCTTTGTACAATCAGGTAGGCTATTGTCCATGCAAGTACTTCTTACTGAGGTTTCATCCAAACATTTAATTTTCTGTTTCACTTCTCATAATTTTTGGTGTTTTTCATTTGGCAAATGGCTGAGTTCAGATATTCAGGGGGAAAACAGTGTTACAAGGGCAGATTTGGCTTAATCAAAGCAAATTCCACGGCAAATATTGATTTAATTGCACCCAGTTGGAGCTCTGTTGACTAGAGAGGGGACCAAAAATGTCTGGCTCTGCAACAGCCATCCACATCATTGACACTGGTGGCTGGGTGAGAAGGATCACGCTTGAACTGCCAGCAATAAGCTCTCCGGGAAAGAATGTGTAACAAGACTTAAGGTAAAACCATCAGCCTCCCCTGCATTTATCAGAATTATTTTAACTAGAAAGCTCTTCTGCACTAAAGCAGAGTTTGCTCCCCGAATCAAAGATGTTTCACAAGGGTGAAATGTGCAGCACCAGTGGCTGTTGCCTGAAGTTGCCATTAAAGATCCTGAGCCTTGGGGGTTTGAAAAGAGAGCTAAACTTGTTATTAGCAGTCCCCTGAGGTCTCATTTCCATGGCAGTGAATAGACTGGTTTTGTGCTCAATAGCTCATTTCCATGCATTTTCAAGTTTCACCTGGTTTTTTTTTATCTTGGAGCTATTAATTTTATGACAAGGCTTCTTTCTCTTCTTTTTCTGTTCTTAGGGGGTTGTTTATCACCATCCATGACAAAGGCCATATTGCAACAATGCTGAACTCTTGGCCTGAAGAAAATATTAAGGTATGTGACATGTCATGTGCAGACTGGGAAATTACTGGGTGTTAGGTAGAAAATGGGATACTAAATGGAACTGCTTAGCATTATTTACAGAATTGCCTATTTAAAATGACAAGCTAAGAAATATTCACTTCCTCAAAGAATTTCCAGGCTAGTGGCTGGACTTCAGAGACTGTCATGTGTGTATGTGGTCAAGAACATCTTTATCAAAGGTAGGAGGACCTTGGGCAATAAAAGGATGTGTGTTGAAGAATTCTGTGGCTAACTTGCAACTTGTTAGATCTACCAAAGCTCTTTAAGATACCTCTGTAACTGACTTGCTCGTAGGGCTCCTTCCCAAATCCAGTGAGTCATGCAGCATCCAGAACACTGGCAACTCTGCAAATAACGTTTGATATCCAGCAGCTGAAATTATTACTGACACTCCACCCAAAAAGTGATCTTGTGAAGTGTTTTTCACTAGAGCTCGGGGCTGGGCAAGTCCCTGGCATGAAATAAAGTCAACATTTAAGACAGGTCTTGCCAGTCACCTCCTTCCATCTGTCTGCAAGTAGATGTGCCTGGGAATTTCCCTGGCTATTGACAGAGCGGTCTGTCCCCTATCAGTTACATGTTTCTTCTAGGAACAAAGGTTTGGCAGCTGAGAAAATCTTGCAAGTGTTTTCCATTTCTAAGAAAAAAAAAAAAAGGCATTTAACATGTTTTCAGAAAAAAGTAATCATATTCCTATAACCTTGTCTTTGGAACCATGGAGAACAGATGCAAGCTAGGTATTTTGTCCTTGCTCTGTCCAAAGATCTCAGTATTTCCATTTGTTTCTGACTCGGGACTCTGAGCAGACCTCATTGTGGGTAACGGAGATGTTTTTGCAGATGGGGAAACTGGCACAGAAAGATTAGAGACTGTTGTTGAAACAGCCCCTGCTGGCACCCAGAACGGACCATAGGAAGGGCAGTGGTCCATGGAAGAGATTCAGACTATCTACTTTCCAGGTCTGCCAAACTACAAAGGCAGCTAACTTCATCAGTATCGCTGTTTTGGACCGCAGGGTTCCCTGTGTGTTTGTACACAGACTTCTCCATGCCTGAACTGGTAGGCACTGGTACACCTGAGATGTTGAAGTAATCAGGGAGGCACCTGGACTGCACCTAAGTCCCTGGAGGGGCCTGTTTCTTTGAAAAGGCCTGGAACGCGCTGAACACCAACGAGAGCAAGTCCCATTAAAGACAGTGAAAAAACACCTGGAGATGCTGCCCCGCCTTTTGCTTTGTGGCTCCTTAGGGCTTCGTGGCAACAGCATGTACTGTGGAAAGGGGAAATCTGGGTCATAGGCCTGCATCCTCTGCCTGGAAGAGCTGGAAGGGTGCTCTGCTTAGCTTAGCAAAGCCTCAGACAAGCTCCGATGTGCCCCACCTCCACCCCTCCTGCTGAAGCTGGGCTGTTCTGAAAGAGTGCTGGAAGCAGAATGAGTGAGAAGAAGCCATTTCTGGGCATACTTATGTGGGAGTGCGGGGTTTTTTGTGTCTCTTCCAGGGTTGCTAATGAATCCTGCCATGAAGAAACATTGGATAAACTGTCGATAGTCCTCATCAGTGCCTCCCCTTGCTAATTTTCTCTCTGGTTCCTTAATCTTGTACTCTCTTCTGCACGATGGCCCAACTAGATTAGGCAGAATGCAGAGAATCATCCAGGATAGTGTTGTGGTAGGATGTCGTCCCGGGGAATGACACCTGTAGGTTCAAACCACTTGAAAGTGAGGGTATTGTAGAAACCGTTATCTCCTATGCCTAGACAAGTGTGCTGCCCTGCAAGCTACTGGACCGGCCTTCCTACCTTAGTTCCTTCCCTCCTTCTGTAGGATGCTGAACCTGAGACGTGCACTCAGCAGCTTGGATCCCCATCAGGATTACTGTTGTACAGGCTGTTCATTTTCTGTTGGCACACTCAAGGCAGAGTGTCAGTTCATCCTAGAAAGGCTGACCTCGTACAGTCAATACGGAGAAGTGGGAATGCCGACAGCAGCACTTGCCTCTCTGCGTTGCCTTGGCAGCTTGGAGATCAGCATAGTGCTCTGGATCACTCTCCTGGGCCAGATGTCTCCTACTTAGGTGTTGCAAAACTGGGCTAGGCACCTACAGCAGCTGACTGGATACAGCCAATGGTCCAGAATCATCTCAGTTAACATCAGCTGCCTGAAGACTCTGTGCCTAATCTCAGCTTTTGAGTACTTCTGCAGTGATCAATGAGGAGGGAGATGAGCATCTTCAAAGAGAAATACCCCTTTCATCCCTTCCCAAAACAGCTGCTGGAGGGAGAAGATGCACTCTGGAGGTTTCTCTCTCACCCCATCAGCTATCAAAGTTTAGGAACCTGTTAGATGATTGGCTTGAACTGCGCGCCTAACCTTTAGCCAAAGACTTGACTAGAGTCATCAAGAAAAATTGTAGCACAGCTGGAAGCAGAAAACAGGTTCCTAATTGTTAAACCAGTGGTTCAGTCAGAAGGCTCTACCCTGCTCAGCCAGAGATTAATGTCCTGTTTGCTGAGTTCTGATCACATGAATGTGAGTGATTAAAAACATTACTTTAATGTGCCTGTATATCAGGTAGCCACTGAAACTTTTTTTTCAGTGTTTTTCAAATCTGAAGAGCCACAAATAAATGCAAATCCAGTTTCCCCCTCTGATACAGACAGCAATGAATGTCTCTATGATGTATTTTTTGTCCTCCTGTATTTTTCAGTGTTACCTTGAGGAGCTTTGGTACCTATAGAGTGCAGCACATCTAAGGCTGAAGAATTTTTTTCTCTCTGATGGATATCCAAGTGCTATCAAGAAGGTTTTAGGCTTGCCTGAGAACACTTATTTGTTTGGATGAAAGGGAATCAGTGCTCCGAGAAATATTTTGACTCATTAGAACTTAATTATTAAAAAAAATATTCTCTGCACAGTTAGGATTTTAACTCCTTTTCATATAATTTCCATCAGTTTCAGGATAAACCTGTAGCAGTGCATGTGCTTGCTGCTTTCCCTATTCCCAGTGCTGCCTTCCAGTCCCAATTGCATCCTCTGGGTGTGGTAAAGAAGTGAGCGCATACCCAGAAACAGATGGAGTCCACCCAAAAAGAGACTTTCCCATTGCCAAACCTTCACATTGACTCAGAAGGAAATACAAATAGGAAAGTGTTCAAAAATTGAGATGGATAAGCGTATCACTGCCATTACTGAATTTCTGTGTTGGGGATTGTGCAACCGCTAGCCTAAGGATAGGTGTATAGTCCTTCTGTTTTAATAGATTTTTCATTGAAGGACCAATTTTAGGGATTCTAACTCCTAGTGAAAATAAAGTGGTAACAGCAGAACAACAAATACTCTACACATAGGAGGGCCATTTCAAAATAATCCTTATTCCATATTGGTTGTCACTATCATTATGTGAATTTCAGTCCTGGAATATATCATGCTTCAAACTACCAGAGGGGGTTTTTTTATCACTAGAGGTCAAAATAGATGTAAAAGGCAGAATAGATGCATGTGTCCTCTGTATCTGTGGTTTCTCCTCAGGCTTATTCCTGAACTATGCAATGTAATGTAGTTCTGCTCTGCCGTTACAAACAGTGGTTTAAGTTGAGGGAGGAAATAGCCTTGGGATGTGTATATAGTATATGTGGAATAAGAAAGGATGCTGAAACAGATGAGTATGATTCTTCCTGAAATAGGAAAGTGCAGGAAGAAGTTTATTCCATTCCTAAATAACAAAATGCTTCTCCATCGCAGCAATAAACTAATGCATCTTTATTATCCCCCCCTCCCCAAGGAAGTACATCTATTGAAAGAGCTTCTAATCTCCCATTCTCTTATTTCTCACTAAAGCACACAGATGTGTATGTCCTATGTCCTAAGTTTAGCCTTAACTCTGCAGATTAGCAAATAAAGACCTTCTCTGCAGTCTTCTCCTTTGAAATCCAAGCTAGACTGTGCACTTGAGTCCCCCGCAGTCTGATAAACCATTTGATGTGAGCGCTCTGTTCTCTGACGTGCTGGGCGAGTGCTGAAAATTGAAGTTTATTATTGTATTTACAACTTTTCTCCCCCAGTGAGACTGGATGCCAGTATATTCCTGGTTTTAATGGATTTCAGAACTGCCCCAAAGAGTGCCTGACCCTGGGGACAAAACCAACAAACAGAGTAGTTAACCTAAAAGTTGGGAAGTTTAGTCAGATCTGCTTGGTCATTTGCCTCCTGAGGTCTCAGTGATGCACAGCATGGGTTGAACAGCTCAACTTTAGGCTTCTAATTTGGACAATACTAAGTAGGCTTTTATTTCTGCTCTTGTCACAAAGAAATGATACAATAAGAAAAACCTAAAATTATGGATTAGGGATTTTGGTGAGGTAGCACATTACAGTATTGCTGAAATGCAAAAGGCCAATTGCACAAAGAGTTAAATGGCAATTGTTTAACTCCCAGCTGGGTGGGAAAAAAAGTCTAATATTAAATACATAGTGTGGGAGCCCCTCTGCAGTCTGTGCTGCTGCCCACGCTGATGGCTTCTGTCTACCTGCCTTGCAATAGGGGACAAGATACAAAGGGACCCAGTTAAAGTAAGTTGTGTTCTGATTATTTGATTGTGGCTACTCCACAGCTACTCTATAAAAGTGAGAAGACATCATCTTGTTAATTCCACAGATGCAGTTCATAAGCACAAACACTTTTGTACAGAGCTCTTTTTTCCAGAAAAAGAGGAAAAATCAAGGCCAGATCTCTTTTGTGATGGTTCTTGTTATGCAGCTGAGGATGCACAAAAAGCCACACTGGCTGGGCTCTGCTACAAGTGAATCGAAGTGCTGGCAAGCAGAGCTGCTGCTTTCCCACACTGAGAGCAGCTACCCATCAACCACATTGCCTCTGCTCCCCAAAATGAACAGCCCTTTATCACTAACAGCTAATTAACATGGCGTCATGTAGAAGGAGCAAATATGCATTGCACAACGCAACTGCAAAATGGCATCGGTGTGAAGACAATGGGGCTGGTTTTGCTTCTAGAGCCTTGGCAACACCATACAATGGTCTCTTTTGATCCTCCTAGGCTATCGTGGTGACAGATGGAGAGAGGATTCTCGGTTTAGGAGATCTAGGAAGTTATGGCATGGGTATCCCAGTGGGGAAGCTTGCTTTGTACACAGCTTGTGGTGGAGTTCACCCACAACAGTGTCTCCCTGTCCTGCTGGACGTTGGCACAGACAACGAGGTAAGACAGTTTTTCATAAATGTGACGTGGGAGAAAGAATTGAGATGAATGCTTAACTGAGGCCAGTTCCCTAACGTGAAGGCAAAGCCAGAGACATCCAAGATGAGATGATGGCTAGACCAGCACTGCAGGGAAGTGGGCAGGTTTCATTCCTGTTTGATGATCGAGAAACTTTTGCTTTGATGGGGAACTGAAATAAACACTAAAGAGGCTCATGGTCCCCTGGTGAGAAGACTGAGAGTGTTGCCAGTTGGAGCTGAAGGGTCTGCCCCACCTTTCAGCATGGCAAGGTGAATTGAAAGATTTTGTACAGGAAGTCCCAAACTTATTCTTCCTCTGGTAATTATGAGAAAACAGGCAGATACTCATGTCTTTGTGGAGGTAACTGTATTCCAGAAAATAGAGAATCCCTGGTGGGTGGTTTGGGAATGATTAATTTCAGTGTTTTGTCAGATTGCACACTTTACTACACATGATAACCAAACAAGAGGACTCCATCTGTTTGCAGATTTTTGCCTTACGATTCTGGCTCAGAAAGGCTGAAGCGCAACATTTTAGCAATGCCAGAATGGACATCTGTGAGGATGTCTTTTTTAAAAAGAATATCCTATAGTTATTTGTGATGGCCTAGGTTTTCCCATTTTTGTAAAATGTACTCATGCCTCACTTGACCCCAAGGAAACCAAACACATTTTCTGAGAGAAAACAAATCTGGGGTATAAGAACTTTAAGTTTGTGTATGAAGACGAATGAGTGCTGACATTTTCAGACATGCCCATGCTCACTCGAAAGCTGGATTTTCTGCACCTCTCTTGCTCCAGACCCAAGTGTCTCACACTGGACACTTGAACAAAAGAAAGCAAAATCAGTAGCCACAGATGACATCTGGGATAAGATTCCCAGTCACCTCTTTGGTCTCTGGTCCCAGGATTATTTTATCGCTTTAGCATAGTGGGCTGTCATGGACTTGTGGAACATAGGGTGTGCTCATCTCGGCCTGATCCACGGTCTTTCCTGAAAAGTGGAACCTCTGAGTTCAGACTCTCTGAAGCTAAAGCAGGAATTAAATCTCAGTCTCTCACATGTTGGAGTTTCCAGTCAATAGAGCATTGTACTTGACTTTGGCTCCTTCATCTCTTCCTTCTCCTCCATGCTGGTCTGCACACTAGCGAGTGTCAGCATGCTCTGAGCCCCCCAGCTGGAGCTCCCCTCCAGAGGGACCTGGGCGTAAGTGCTTCCTTTCCCATGGGAAGCTTCCGACCATGCATCTTAGCATCCAGGGGGACACTAAAACTGAAGTGGCACCAATGATTTTTAGGTGTCTCCCAGGGTCAAATGGTGTCAGAGAAAGGGACTCCCAGAGTCAGTCCTGGGGAGTTTATTTCTGCCTAAGATCAAGTGTAGCTTATGTGTCCAGGAACAACTCTGTGAAGCCAATATCCACAGCTGGGATTAAGATATAGAACTTGCTGTTTTCCAGCATTACAAATTATATATTTCCTCACAATATAAATAATTTGGTTATTTATTTATTTAATGGATTTCTCATGTGCATAAATCCAGCTTAACCCAACCCTAAGCACATCCTATGATCATCCTGCCCCAAGACTAAACTCTTATCAGTGCAGAAATAAGACACCTCCTGTAGGCATTCATCCTGGTCATCTCTGCCTGTTAATATATGTTGAGCCTAGGGTGACTGTGTTGCTAACAGGCACCTCAGGTAGAATGGAGTAAATATAGCAGTTATATTTTTAGCGTCAATTCACAGCTTGCCTTTCTGACAGTCCATAATATTTTGTATACTCTTTCAGCAAATGGGGTTTTTTAGGGCTTGGCATTTCTCTGCTTGCCTATGGGAGAACTTTATACTCCATGAAGTGGCCCCACAGCACATGGCACTATAGGAGCAATCAGTGAAGTAATGCTTTCTGTTTCATGGCCCTGAAGAGTTAATGTATCAAACTCAGAGGAAAACCTCTTTCATCTTTCCTTCTAAGGGAAAACAGCTGTGGCTTTAAAAACAGATCTAATTTTAGCATACCTGCCAATATTTAGGGCCCATATGGCTGCAGGACAATAGATCTGTGATGGCTCATCCCCTTCTCATCTGGATGATTCAGTTCCTAAAGTTGGAAGGGAAGTAGAGTTGCTTTGCAGTGACTCACAGAGGTGTTGGCCCACCTGTCTCCTGCCACTGTTTGTCCTGTGTTTGTGCTGTTTCCATGCTGACCCAGTCCCTTTTAGGTGGCTTAGGGGTCCTGACTTAACACCTGCTGTGCTGGTTGGAGGAATGGCCTGGTTTTTTGTTCCCAAAGGAGCCAGAAAATAAATTAATCTGTTGTATGCAAATACCTTGCCTTGACACCTGCAGATAACCGGAGATGCATGTGAGTAGGTGCAGGGTTTGGGAATATTCTGGCATCTCGTCACTGGTTCTGGTTAGCTCAGGGCTGGCACTGAAAGACCTATATGGCATATGCCATTTCAGGTTACTTCAGGCGATCTTCATTGCTCAAAGCGCTGTTTATGGTCAACAGCTTTCCTGGTAACCTCAGTGCAAACTTAAGTACTGCTTGAACAGTAAGCACTCCCCACACGAGGTCAGTTTTATTCATTAGGAGTGAGGCACCTTGGCAAGGAGCCGTGGTAGAGCTGTTCTGGGGATGCAGAGCTCCGTTTCCTACAGCAATCAAGCATTGCATCCCTCCGACTTTATTTACGCAAAAAGACAGTCCATAGCTTCTTATGGGAACACTTTCTGCTCAGGAAGAGCTGTGTGAGCTGTCCTTCACTGCATAGTAAGTAAAATTAATATGACCACAACAGACAAATTTTTGGGTAGGCTGGGACATAAATATAGCTCCATTCACCCATGGAAGAGAAGATGTCAACAGAATTGCTTTGTGTCCTAGGCTCTCCTGAGTGATCCACTCTATATTGGACTGAAACACAAGAGGGTTCGTGGGAAACAGTACGACGAACTGATTGATGAGTTTATGCAGGCAGTTACCAACAAGTAAGTGGGATTACGTACATGGCTCCTCTTGCCTGCTTCCATTTAAGAACAAATGTTGCAACTCGTGAAATAAACATTAGTATAATTGATCGTCCAAGCAAAGAAAGGTAATTTAAATGCAAGTCTCCTGGGTGGTCTACAAATGACTTTTTGTGCTTGAGCACTCTGTGTCAAAAATATTTGTCTTCAGAGAACTGAAACGGGACCGACCATTTATAACCATTTCCTGTCCATATAGGCCAGAGGTGTCAAACATATGCCCTGTGGGCTGTATCTGGCCTCCATCATGCATTTACGAGCCTCATTCAGCATCAGCAGAATCTAAACTTTGGTTTGTTTACATTTTGTAAAGGAAGTTTCCAGCTTTCACAATTGTGAAGGAAATAATCTAACTGGAAATGGCATGTTACTCCACACAGTGATGTCTGTGTGAGCCTGCAGACTGCCCGTCTATGTCTTTGTTAAATATAGGAGCTTCCCTGCTGGCATTTAAGTCTATGGAGTGAGAAGGCTAGGATTATAAGCATTGTCTTTTTAATGGTGGGACAGACCAAGTGTGTATTTCCATTCTTACTGACTAGCTGGGGTAGAGGGTCTCTGATATACCAGGGAGTTTGATATGGGAAGAGCAGAACCACAACCTCAGCACTGTATGTGCACCTCCTGCACTGCATTGAGTTCCTCTTCCTGAAAAAAAAGAAAATATATTAAAATCTCCATGACTATCTGGAAAGGTTACAATATGTGAGAGCAACTGTTATGGAAAAAAATATCTGGAAAGACCCAAGCTCCTAAGCAGCTTTTTCTGCCTTTCCTAAAGCAGCAGATGATATCGATCAGGAGCAGCGGAGAGCTACAGTCTGTGCCTGATTAACAGGCTGCTGCCTATCTGTATGTTGTAGGGTCTTTTCTTCACAGCTGAAGGAGCTAGGTTTGATCTTCCCTCTTCCTGTGTCTCCAGCCAGCTCTGTGTGTGTGTGTTCCTCCCTAAATCGGAGTGGGTGGTATGTGTGTTGTCATCAGCTCTCAGTTCACCTTGTCTCCCTTGAGGTAGGAGGCATCATGTCCAGTGCCTAATGGCAACACCTAGCCGTCTCCTGAGAAGCGTATCTTTACATAAGGTCTGACTGCCCAGCTGGCTGTGGGCGGAGGGATGTAGGAAATAGGGGCTGAAATGCCGAGGACCATTCAGTCACAGCTGATGAACCAAGTTTTGAGAGGGGTGAGTGCGTCATGGAGAATTTCAGCATCTGTCAACGTGGTGGCTCTGTGCAGCCTTGTGCAACGCTGCTGTTAGGACAGGAGTCTCTCCTTTGCTGTTCAGCAGCATGGTGTAGGCACGTCCCACATGACAGTCAGCCAGTACATCAACCCACCCAGCTGCAGTTGCCCACTTACAGTGTAAAGATACTTGCTATCAAGCAGTGCTATAGCTCCTATATCTGTGAATCTGAACGCAATAACACTGACCTGCCTGTTGGATTAAAAATACCTAGGGAAGATTGCAGAGAAGAGAATTTTGTGTTTGTGCTCTGGTTTGTCCTTCTTTATATTTGATTAGAAACTTGACTGAAATGTCTGTTGATTGCAGTGCAGTATTATGTTAGAAACTCGTGGGAAAGAAATTCCTGGAGGCTAGAAAACTGGTAAAACACAACTAGGAATTGTAAGAGGCTCTAAAAGTAGAAAAGATTTAAGAGTTGTCAGGGATGATTTGTGGGGTTTTTGTTTGTTTTGACTGTAGTAACTAACTAATCCTTCAAGGAAACTATCCCACTTCCTTCTGGACAGGAGACCTTGGGGTATTGCAGTGTTGGTGTCAATGATAGAATGGGAACAACGGAATGAGAACCCAGGTGATGGTCTCAGCCATCATAAATTTGGCTCTGAGATTTATGCTTGTGATGTTAAATGCAAAGCTCATCGTACCCACTGCTCCTGCGATGTCAGCGACAGGGCCAGAAAGACAACTTCCCTTTTCTGTGCTTGCTGCTGGCGAGGAAGGATTGGCTGTTATTTTCCTGTGTTTAGTTTACATGAGCTAATCTCCACACTGAAGGAGAAGACACTTAGCCACAAAACAATAAGTTCTTATCTTGTGAGGACGTGATGTCATGTCTAATGCTTTCATCCAAGTTGAGGGAATCAAGTTCCTGGGGCCTCTGTCCTGGCTTTTCTATTTCTTTTAGCCAGGATGAATTGCTTGAACACGGTAAGACCCCAAAAAGTTCTCTGCAAAGTGGGGCTGGGAAATTCCACCTTACACTTCTCCATTCACATCCATAAAGTATTTGGAGATCCTTGAGTGAAAGGAGCTATTACCTAATATTCAGAAGGTCAAGAATATGCTGCTTGCACGTGTAAGGAAACCTGTGAGTACGAACTGCTATGAACTTTGGTCTGCCGTGATTTCTTATGTAAGTCTATAATGTCACATGCAAATTCAGTTATTTGGAGAGGAACCTTTCGGGTTGCCACAAATCTCTTGCAATTTGGAGGGTTCCTTTTCAGTTCGATGTTTGTGTAGAAATTCTTTCTACTTCCTGAGGGTACTTCAACTTCTCATGGAAGCCATTTGTCAGTTCCTCTACAGGAGTACCTCCCACCCTGTCAAATCACTGCTGACTCAAGGGACATTTGTCACTGAAGTGAAATGTGTCAGAACCCACAAGAAAGCCACATTAACTCTTCTAATGGAGTAATAATATCAAACAGATGTCAAATTTCTATAACTGGAGACCCATACGGTCAGCAGAAAGGGCTCCTTGTCTCATAATAACCACTTAGTAACAAAACGAGTTCATCAGAGGCTTCAGAGTTAGCACTTACAGTATTTTGAAATAAAGTGGGACTTCTGAGCAATTTTAGAAAGAAAAACCCTTTCTGAAACACCTGGATAAATTTCTGCATTTCCCTGCTGCCAAACCTACATTCATTACTCTCTCACCCAAAACACATGAAATGACTGAGCTCTTTAACAAGAGCTCCAAACCATGCATTTTGCTCATCTTGGGAAGCAACTATGTGCAAAATTTAGCCCACTGAGCCTACCCTATGACTGAATGAAGCAGCCTGACAAATTGGTCTTTTCTCACAGTGACTAATATGCTTTGTATGGGAAAATACAGTGCTTCAGTTTTCCCTCTCTGCAGTTACCATGGCGAAGGGCAAGTCAGTCTTATTCTTGAAGTAGTACATTTTTGTAGGCTGGAATAAGTATTCACCTAAAGTGTCAAGGATCATAATCTGACTAACCTACAAAATATCTGAGACTTGCCTATATGAGCAAACTAAGGCTGAAATCAAAACACCATGGGAGATGGGTTGTGCTGGGGCATGTTCTCTGGGCTCTGAAGAGCTTCAGCCTAGCATCCACGGTAACAATATGCATTAATCCTCAGACTCTTTCAAAGCAAACTACCACTGGAAATTTTTTTCCTCCTCCTCCTTTTCTCCAAAACTGGTATAGAAACTGGAGACCAGTTCTGTATCCGTCCTATTCCATTCACTCCTGTAGTTTCATCATACAGTAACAGTGCAGCTTGGTGGCTTCAAGTGGCCAGAGGTGTTGATGGATGGCCTATTCCTAAGCTCCAGCCTCCATTTCAAATGCTGGCCTCAGTCGCTTACCAGCAGGTGCTGAGCAAGCAGCCTGACACTCTACAAGATGCAGTTCCACACGCCAGCAAATCATGTCACAGAAGCCTCATTAAGCTGTCATAACTTCACTCCCTTTTCTTTTCCCATCAGTGCTTATTAATAGGGTGATCAGGGAAACAGAAGCTTTCTATCAGCCTGTGCCATATGGCAGAGCACACATGACATCAGATCAAGTGCTCAGTTTCTCAAAATGGAAGAAGGAAAGTAGCTCTGCTGAGTTTGTTTTCCCTGTGCCTGTTTTATACCTGATTTCTCTTTGCCAATTCCTTCGCAGCACTTTTACCCACAAACATACCAAGGCAGGTCACATGTGCTCTCCAATAAGCAGAGCCTGCTCAAAAACAAGCCATCTCTGTTTCAGCAGTTCTCCAGGGCCGTGGATCACAAATTCACCAGCACGCTTCAGAAAGAAAATCACCAGTACAGGTGCCCCCGTGTTATTTCTTCAGATGCTCTAGTTAACTTGGCAAATTGATCGTGAAAGACTAAAGTCTCTAGGCACCACTGGCCTCCATAAAGCCCTCATATAATATGGCTAACACCGCCATAACATCACCAGAGCAGTGATGGTAATGGGAAGAGCCACCCCGGCTGTCCATTATCCTGGCTTGATGTGGATGAGCTTGCCAGCCAGCTCCTACAATCTGCTTTTAGCCACTGGATAATATTTAAAGTCTAAGAACAATATTTATGTTTTATTAGCTTGATTTTCTGCTACTGAGGAATGATTGAGCTCCAGATGTGCTGCTACAGGATCTCTGTGGTAATGGACTTTCATTACCTTGCCCTCAAGTCCTTTGGGATAACACATTTACAGATATCAAAAAGCCCTCTGCCCTAGACTTTCCATCTGTGCTTTCCACCTAAGCCAGATTTACCACAGCTGGTTTAGAAAGATGTAGCTGGAGATGTTTGGGTAGAAGGCACGTGTTGAGGCTCCATTCTTTGTTGTCCATCAGAGGGTAGCTAAAGTCTACATCTGAGGGTCAGCACTAGCACAGCTGCATCTCCTACTTATGCCCTGCTCCCAAGAAGCCTTGTGTCTCCAGCTGCAGTTGTTCCTCACACCCAACATCAGTTTGCATAAAACCACAGAATGGCCATAGCAGCAGATGTAGCGCAGCATCTCATGACTTCTGAGCACTAAGAGCACAAAAGGGTTGGTTGGTTGGGGAGAGTGGGGGAGTTTTGCTGCTGTAAAGACTATAATGAAGGTTGACTATGATTTTTCAAGATCTTTTTCCCAAGAGCTTTGTGATCGATCTTGGCTTGATCTTGCCTCATATCCTGTCTGTGACAGTAGCTCATAGCAGATGCCTCAGCATATGACTAGGAACAAGCAGCAAACAATCCTTTGCATACCCCCAGCTTCCAGCAATGCAAGATTCAGGAATTTCCTGCTATCTTTTTGCTTCAAGAGTCACTCTCATTTAGCACTTACTGAATCCGCAGCAGGCTCTATGCCTGGGAGCACGGTGGCTGTGTTTATGTTGGCAGAAACCCACTGAGACTCCTACTCAACATTAGAACTAGTCTGCAGTCCAAGAAGATGGTGAGGCAGGCAGCAGTTCCTGTTGGGTTCACAATGCACCTCCTTGGCATGGGATTTCTAAACCCAGGACCTAGAGATCTACATTTTGTACTGGCTATAATATAAAAGGCTGCAAGTTTTTGCAAAACTCCCATCTGTTGGCTCAAAACCAAAAGTTGTAGCATAAAAGCAATTGCACTTTTGTCTCACTCATGATGACCACCATAACGGCTACATCTGCTATAACAGTCATGACTTCTATTGCGGATCATTGGATCCAGCTTTCACTGTGCTATGATTATCCTGACAATCAATGAACCTTGCCCATGACATTTCCATTTCAAAACAAAGTAACAGATACAGTCATGTTTTCTAACTTATCTCTTCATCTCTCCCTTTAACACTAGTAAAACTATTTCATGAGTGATATACATAGTGCTATTAAATCACATCATGGTACTGAATGAAGCTTTAAAGGGTTTTTTCAGTGGTTTCAGAACTGGAAAGTCAACTCATATTTTAATTTACCAGAATTTTAGTTTTCATTGTCAGTTTTTAAGGGAAAACTATCCTTTCTCTTAGCTATGTGGAAGTATTTAAAGGCTTTTTCTGATGTTAAGCGTAACATCTGCCTGCAGCCTGTAAGCAAACAAATGTTGCAAGCTTTCCCTGCAAACAACACTGCACTTGCCTGGCACCATGCCTCCTAGTAGTAAACCCATCTCTCTGTTGTCTCTTTACCTATGTGGGTTTCCTGTTCTTGGCCAGAAACACGTACAAATATGCGGTCAGTGCAATCCTGACGTGAGATTTCCCAGACATGAATGACAGTAGAAAATCCTTGGGCTTCTGAGACGTCCTTATGCTTTTGTGTAACCTGCCTATCACAAAGAGCCCAACAAGCACACCAGAGCTGCCCTTAAGGGACTATCGGCTGATTCAGAGGTGTGAAGGAGCTGGGTCCCCAGTAACAAGAATGAGCCTGGGCCTCACGCCCTTTTTAGGTGGGATGAACAAAGGTACTTTTCCCCTCTAAGCCTCTTCTTAGCTTTGTAGCAGGTTTTGCTTGTTTAAGATGCTGGTTCTTTCTCTAATTCTAATGTAGATGAAAGTGTTGTCTTGTTCTGTGCCTTGAGTCAACATTGGTGTCAGATGGGACAACAGTCTAGTTTTCTTCCATTCTTGTGAAAACTCAGTTTGCAAAGACCTTATGGGAATCATCTGTCTTTTCCCTCTCTGAATGCCCCAGATGGCCCTGGGCCCCGTTTCTGCCTGCCTGAGGCACACTCCAGCAGGACCCCATAACACTGCAGAGGCACAGGGCTTATTCCCCTTCACACACAAGGGAAATGCAGATTCTTATGTCACTGCCCTCACCCTCTCCAGGGGCAATGTGAGATCCTGGCTGCAGCAGAATGAGGGAAGTGCTTTGCCCACTTCTAAGCTACTGCTAGCTACATCTGTACTAGTAAACAAGAAAGGCCAGAGCCCGTTTTCTGGTCGTAAGGCCAAACGGCATTGTGGTTGCTGCTCATATCCGTACTACTTAGCCTTACCCATACCGCTTAGCCTTACCCATACCGCTTAGCTCTCTTACTGCTATAAAGGCACAGGCGGCCGATCTCTTGTGGTGGTGCCTAACCAAACTGACCCCTAAACTGTGGCCAGGAATTGTGGGGCAGAGTACTGCTGGTCTGACCAAAAGCCTGCCAAGGATCATGTTAACAATCTAACAGTAAGAATGGCCTCAGGACACTCCCAGACTCAGGTGCTAGTATTTAACTTGCAAGAGGGGACTTTGGTTTTCTGATCCTGAATGCTGATCACTTGCCAAGTATGATTTTTTTCTAATGACGGGCTCTGAACATTTCTGAAATTTACTGAAAATTTCATTTTTCTTGTAAATCAGAAGTTTGGCTGCTGGTGTATCCAGCAGCAGTGAGGAAGTCTCAAGGACAAGGACAACTGGGCTCTTCTCTGCCTGGTCTTACCTGAGACTGTGAGTAGGAGTTGCAGTGCATCAAAGCAGACTCCTTACATCATGAATGACTGAAAGCAGTGCTATAAAATGCTAAATTCAGACAGGGATTGGAACCTCCTGCCTGTGATTCTTTCCATAAAGGAACTGGACCTCCTTACAAATATTTTTTTTCCATACGTATAGGAATGTTTTATATTCCTTGCTCATGGTGAACAAAAATACCCTTGTGATATTAGTCAGCAAAGGCACTGCACAGGTCCTGAAGCCACCCTTGAAGTTCTGACTTGTGCAGTTTTGGTCAGATGTTTCTCAAATGGTAACCGCTGCCTCATGAATTTTTACCTCTCTGACCTTGTGGCTTATAATGAGGCTGGATGAACTCAGAGGTACATACAAATGAGGATGAAAGAACCAAGTTGCATAATGAGATTGTTCAGGCAATTGAGAAATCTCTTGAATAAGAAGCAAAAAGCAATGTCATCAGGAAAACATCTGCCTCCCTCTTCTGGGATTCACGCTTTTTTGTTCCACACTTTGTGCTCATCCAAGAGAGATGTGCATCATCCTCTACAGGGGATACAAGATTTATTAACAGCATCTTTCCTGTCAACATAGCCAGAGATTCAGTGTAGCACTAGGTGATAGTAATAGCACCCGAACAACAGTACAGCAATAAAGAAAGCATGAATCCTACACTTGTTTGTTTTCCAGGAGACAGAATAATTTCTTAATGAAGGGTTTTGGTTGGTAATTTTTACAACAGACTTGCACTATTTTATATGTTTAGCTCTTAGAGTCATCCTGCATTAGGGCAACAGTCTCATACCATTATTTTGATCAACAGTATATTATTTCATTAAAAATCCTGTTTGTGCAAAATTTTCTAGGCAAGGTCTGGAGATCAGACTAAAATGATTGTATGGGACCATCCTGTAAAGTTTTTCTTGGTGAGGCTATTTTTACAGGAAGGTTTTTGCAAGGTATGGGAGAGAAAGCCAGACTTTGGGTCATAATTATGGCACAAAACTCCCAAATATGCAAACTAATGAAACAGCAAGGTAATCTTTGCCATGAAAGACTAGTGATTTTTTTTTTTAATGAGGAAGAACTGACAAAGCACATCTTTTTGTTTCTAACTCTATGAAATGGATAAATTGATTCCAGACATGGTAGAGAACAGGATCCTCCGATGGTGGTCTGGCAGCCAACAGTGAACTAGGAGACATGATGATGGTATTAAATAATGACTCTTGTAGAGGCACGAGTTACAAGACAGAAGTGAAGAACTGGTTTTAGAGACAAAATTAGATTCAGTGTTTTATCTGAAAAAAAAACCACACAGAGTTTGTATCCTGGGCCTTCAGCAAGGGATACCAGTTTGCACCTGACATTAGCCCTCTTTACAACAAGCCAGTACAGCAGAGTTCAGCTTGCAACTCCAAAAGGTCTCATTTTTGCTGGAAACTCTGTATGTGTTGTGGTGGTTGAGGGGACATTGGTGTTAAGACATCAACCTGGACCATAAAAGACTTTGTTGTTACAGTCTCTCTCCATTCCTATACAGCATGTCTGAATCCTTTCAAAACCACCTCTGTCAAAGAGGTGCAGAAATGAACTGTCCAAGCATCCTTCTCCACAGCCAGCAAATGTAAGATTTACTCAATGCTAAGGGGAAAGCTCCAGTTCCACAAGGAGATGTAGGAGTGCAAAGATCCCAAGACATGCACACTTCAGTGTGCCCAAGCGGAATGGGAACAGCTTTGAATCCAAAATCAGAAGGTCAAAAAACAAGAAGTGGGGGAAGGAACTGGGGAATGGGAGAAACAAAACTGGAGATTGGCACTTGCTTTGTTTCAATGTACCTTGTCAGTCTGAAATCCTGATAGTCTACATTTGAGCTTTCCTTTTAGATAAAGGCATTTAAATCCTGCATGTCTAAGTACTGATGTCCCAGATGCCAAGAAGATGATAGAATGCTCTAGAGAAGATGAGTCACTGACAGTCAGGAAGAGATTACTGGAGGGAGCCAACCTTCACTGGCCATGCCTTTGCTGAACTGGAACACATTCAGTCCTGATGTGACCTGCTGCTCTTGGCTTCAAAGTCTCCTTCAGGCTCTGAGCTGAAAGTTAGGAGAAGAGTCACATGTGTCAGCAGAAGCATGGAAGAATCTATGAGAACTGGCAACAAGCCAGGCAGACTGACCTCAGGAGCCTCTTCCTACCACAGCAGTTTGCAAAATCTCTCTGCAGGGCCACCCTCAATTCTAGCAACAAATTTAAGGACATTTAAATATCTTGGAGGGGATCTTCAGAAATCCTTGTTCAAATACTCACTTTACAATCACTTATTCTATAAAGAGGGATCCTGCACCTGTAAGCATGTTCTAAGTGCTTTGGTGTGTACAAGTTAAGTAGACTTGTACTTAAGTAACAAGTCTAACAAGTTAAATAGAGGAAAAATTCTTAGCTGGTTAAACAAAAGTGTACCTCACTAAAAATGATTCCTCCAAGAAGAAATCATTGATTTTGGTTTCTTGATTGAAACTACAATGTTTCCAGTGAAGCACAACAGTTTTGCAAAATCAGTTTTGTCAAAATGCAGTTTTGATTTAAAAAACGTTATTATGCGGGGAGACTGGCCAGAAGATTTTGGTCAATCCTTAAGTATTTCCATATAACTGATAGGAGACCACTTGGATACCATGCACAAAATGGAGCAGGGCAATTTCTATAGAGAAGATCAACAAAGAAATTACAGGCTTTGAAGGACAGCAGAGCATTGCAGTTGAAAGGGTGATAAGCCAGTGGCCTAGAGTGTATGACGTATATTTACGATCTTCCTAACAAGCTGTGATAATTAGATAACATTAGTTTATCTTTCCTAATTTAGGTGTCTGTTAGGCATCTAAATTTAAGTTGGTCATCTTAGACTCCTCACACAGACTGTGGGGAGAGAGGCATCTCCAGACACGTTATCTACTTTCATTTTCCGTTTAGACTAGTCCAAAGAAGTTGCTATTGGGTGTACCTCTTTCCCTCTGTTGTCTGAGAAAGCAGCCAGAGTTGTCTAGTTCAGCATTACACAGCCAACTTCTAGATGTGTAAAGGTAGTGGAAGAAGTCCTAGTCTGCACTGCATTTCATTGGCTGAATTCCAGTACAAGTAGCAGCTCTTTGACCACCCTTTCCCTTTGCAATAACAGACATTGTCCAGCTTCTCTCCTAAGCTGGATTTTTTTTAGCATTGTTGCATATTAAAGCACTTCTGTGCTCTAGTCCCATGCTGGCTGTTTTACTTTTGGATGCTACCCAACTACTTTGTAGAGCACTCTGAATTCTTCTGGGATGAAACAGGTTACACAGACCTTGAGTTACTGTGCTGTGGAGGAAGGACAGTAGAACTGACTCATCATATTGATACTCACAAGGTTATTTCTGCAAATGGCCCCAGCAGTAGTTTTGGTCATACTCCTTGCTAAGTTTATCCTTGGGCTGAGATGGAGCATTGCACACAGCCACCAAAGTACTGTCAGGAAACAGCAATAAGCATTAACTGTTGGATTTCCAAGGTGGCTCAGTAAGTCAGCTGCCTAATTTGTGTTTAATCTCAGTGACTTTGAGCAGCACAAGTTCTTTAAAGTCCTCTCAAAACCCCAGTAAGGTGGGTAGTCCTTGAGGACTAGGGTCATCATCCCAAGATTCCCATCTTTTAACAGTGAGTCTGAAACATTTGATTCTTTCTTTTAAAGCATGTGGTCTTAGGGTCTTGCCATGACCGATCTGTGGTCTTTATTAATGAAAACTTTAGTTCTCACATTATGCAAAGGCTCATGTAGGCTCAAAAATGTGGTTTATAGTTCAAAAAAATCAGTGGACATATTGTAGAGAAAAACAAAACAACCTTCCAAAAAATAGCTCAGTGAAAAGAGTTTGCATTCCAGCACTGTCCTGTCATACTGAGGGGCAGGAAGAGAAATGGTGTTTATGGGCCACCGTATCCTCCTTGTGCTCTGCTTAATAAAAAATGATCAAAGACAAAAATAGAAGTAACTGCACTGTCTCATGCTGCAGACCAGGAATGTGAAGCGTGGAAAGAATTCTGTGCTCAAAAGAGAAAAAAAAATGTGCAGGTGGATACTCTTGCAAATTTGACTCTGTAGTCAGGGAAACCCACCCACCTACCCTTATGCTCTGTGGAGAGCTGGTCACGCATATGTTAATGCTGGCTGAGACCACTGATTTTATTAAACAAGTCAGTAATGTTACTTCCTCAGTGATACAAATAAATAATAAGACTGGTGTTAGAGAAATAGTTTCTATAGCAACTGAAGTTCCTTAAAGATTTGCTAATTCTTTGCTGTGAGATGTTAGCAGCTGTTGTGGATGGTGTGTCATCTCCCTCTTAGCCTTGTTTTTCTTAGACATTCAAACAATGGATAAGAGAATAATCTGTTAGAAAACTGATTTTCACAGGCACTTTTTGTATTTATTTGCACAAATTCTTTGGATATCCACAATGTTCATTTTTACTTCCAAGACTTTAGAGACAGAAAGAGACTTTGGAATCTTCGTCTATTGCTTTTCAGAGTGTTGCTCAGATTTTCAGAAGAAATTTTGGTAATGGATGTCTCCTTGATAGCTGCCAGAATCTGCAGTGGGGAGGCTTAAAGTGCATAAGCAGTCTGTCCCTCAAATACTTGGTGTAACTTGTAGTTAGCAGCACACTGGGGACAATTTAAGAGTATCTTACAAGAAGAAATGAAAAAGTTCAATAGATACCAGTTGCTGTTGAGCCGTGTAACGTGGCCTGTCATACAGGGTGCAGGAAGGAATTTGTCCTGTTCAAAGTCACAAAACAAATGGGAGCAGTTTTCCAGTCCCTTTTCTAGGGCTTTTTTTCCCCTTCAAGTATGGCGAGCTGGAATCTCCCCACCTGAGCATCTAGATCCTGCTGAATTTCAAAGCCTGTTGGTCCCCTGGAAAATCCATGTCTAAACCTCCTAACCCAGGGTGAGAGTTGTGGAGCAGCTATGGCAGGGATATTTTACAGGGCTCTTTTGTTGCTCCTCACAACACAGTAAACAAGACTAGAGTTGCTGCCTTTCTGGCCAGTATGACCAGTCATGCTTGCATCTGCCTACCTAGAGAGGGCTCAACAGACTCTGACATTGCAGAGAGGGGAGTAAGTATACTTTATAAAGTTTATAAAGTATCAGATGGCACACAATAAATATAGACTAATTTTGAAAGTAATTTTTAACGCCACTGCACTCTATTCTCTTTCAGGAGAGATATGGGGAACACATACAGTAGGGACTGGGCACGGTAGTCCATCTCTGATGGTGCCCAGGTAGTAGAAAGGTCCCCAGACTGCACACGAGATAAATTGCAGATGCCCTCAGTCATTGGATTCCACATTAGCCAGGAAGAAAACCACCCGCCGTGCCATGTCATCCCTTGCAGGTTTGCCACATCCATTCCCAACATCACAAGCTGAGAAGCTGAAGAGAGCCAAAAGGTGTCCAAGAGAAAGGAAACAGCACCACGTTCTGGCATGGAGCTGTGCTGTACTCACAGAATCACAGAATGGCAGGGGTTGGAAGGGACCTCTGGAGCTCATCCCGTCCCACCCCCTGCTTGAGCAGGCACACCCAGAGCAGGGGGCACAGGAACGTGTCCAGGCGGGGTGTGAATGTCTCCAGGGAAGGGACTCCACAGCCTCCCTGGGCAGCCTGTGCCGCTGCTCTGGTACCTTCAGTCATGGATCTCTGCACACAGCTCTGTGATGTGGACATGCCCCATTCTTTGGTAAAAGGAGCAATGACATGTCCCTCTGGGGATGACAGTGCATTGCAAACCCCATAGAAAAGTTGCCACAGCCTCTGTGTCCCTGATTCAACAAAGACTCCAAGCACCTAATTTTTCATTGACATTTTTGCAAATATTAATATTATATTGCAAATATTAAGCTTAGTAGGATACTGGGAGACTTAACTGAAGTGAGGCATTGAGTTGAATCTGAGCTTTTTTTTATCTAAAAGAGTCATACACAGCTCTCAAATCATTGTGGTCCTTTTCTAAAAGCAAGCACAGAGAATGTGAAGCAAGTGTAAGAGCCAACCCTTTTCCCTTTTTGAGACCAGAATGTTTATGAAGCAAGAGTTTCTCATGACTGACAAATAAAGGAGCTCAATGCATGTGCTTACCATTGTGTCCTTGCCGAGAGACATACTTGAAATGGAAAATAATAATAATAATAAATTTGAGACCTTCCCAGGACAGCCTGAGTCCCTTCATTGCAAGTGCCATGAAAAGAGCTTTTCATGACAGGAGCCACGGTTCTCAAATGGAGCACATTTTATCCAGTATCAATTTCTAGTCTAAAGCAGGGCATCCCCTACCTCAGATTTCACGGCAGAGGAGGAAAGTCTGAATGGGAGGTATGTAAGGTGATGCTGCCGCTGCACTGCTTACAGTCCCAGAGAGGCTCAGGTCTCTAACACAGTGCAGCTATTTAGAGCTCTCTCACCTGCCTGCAGCCCAGAGCTTGCCAATAGTTGCATTAGTCATTCCCTGAGCTTCTCCCACTGCCCCATCACATTTATGTGTGAGAAAAGAGTACTTATGGCCCTTGTAGATTTTATTAGCAAAGCTTTAATGCAGCCTGGAGTCATACAAATTCCCGAAAGTGTATAGATATGGAGCAGTCTGAATATTACCCGATTTTTAGAAACTGCACACATGCCCTGATATTACTGGATAATTATGGAAAGTTGGCAATTATTTCCTGCCTTTTGACTCTATGGTTCACTAGCTGTCATTGCATGCTGGTTTGCAAAGCAGCTCAGTGGAGAGAAACATGTTACCAAATCTGGCTATGAAATCACACAGTGAAGCACTCCGTCCATGGGATCCTGCAAGCAGGTTTTTCTTATCTCTTGGTCACCTACAGTTGAAGTGGGCACTTAGTGGTGTCCCTTTGATTGGTGTTCCCTTTGCAGCCAGATTTGCTGTATTGCAACGTGGCAGTTGCAATATCCGTTGCGAAGGAACATCTCCTTCACTTTGAGAAGCTCATCGGTAAATATGCCAATGGAAATTCATCATACCAATAGTCCAAAGATCAATATATATATATATAGCGCTATAGGTATATATATTAAGAAGCCCTTTGAATTACAAATACAATTTATTCTTGGTGACTCCACCTTTCTGAGTGTATGGACCTCGGGAAGGGTGTGTTCCTTTTTGCTGTTACTGTGATGCATTTCGCTTACGATACTATGATCTTTTATCATAGAATCATTGAATCATTTAGGTCAGAAAAGACCTTTAAGACCATCAAGTCCAACTGTCAACCCAACACTGCCAAGTCCACCACTAAATCATGTCCCTAAGCACCACGTCTACACGTCTTTGAAATACCTCCAGGGATGGTGACTCAACCACCTCTCCGGGCAGTCTGTTCCAATGCCTGACCACTCTTTCAGGGAAAAAAATTTTGCCTAATATCCAATCTAAACCTCCCCTGATGCAGCTTGACGCCATTTCCTCCCATCCTATCACTAGTAACTTGGGAGAAGAGACCAACCCCCACCTCACTACAGCCTCCTTTCAGGTAGTTGTAGAGAGCGAGAAGGTCTCCCCTCAGCCTCCTCTTCTCCAGGCTAAACACCCCAGTTCCCTCAACTGCTCCTCATAAGACTTGTGCTCCAGACCCTTCCCCAGCTCCGCTGCCTTTCTCTGGACACGCTCCAGCACCTCAGTGTCCTTCTTGTACTGAGGGGCCCAAAACTGCACACAGTACTCAAGGTGCGGCCTCACCAGTGCCACGTACAGGGGCACCATCCCTGCCCTGCTCCTGCTGGCCACACCATTCCTGATACAAGCCCAGATGCCATTGGCCACCTTGGCTGCCTGAGCACACGGCTGGCTCATGCTCAGCCAGCTGTCTACCAAAAACCCCAAGGTCCTTTTCCTGCAGGCAGCTTTCCAGCCACTCCTCCCCAAGCCTGTAGCCTTGCATGGGGATGTTGTGACTGAAGTGTAGGACCTGGCACTGAGCCTTGTTGAACCTTGTACAACTGAGGTTCAATTTTATCTCTGCACTAGAGGCTTTATCTACCTTGCCCTGGTAAAAGATGTATATATTGTCCTACGTTGTGGAAGTATTTTTATCCATTTTTAACTACCCTTTACCTTGCAGGTATGGCATGAATTGTCTGATCCAGTTTGAAGACTTTGCCAATGCTAACGCTTTCCGTCTCCTCAATAAATACCGCAATAGATACTGTACATTCAATGATGATATTCAAGGTAAGTACTGTTAGGAAAATGCAAATTTAACCTTCACCTTGTCATGAGGAAAGATGATTAAGATCACAAGACTGTTTATTACACAGTACTCAGATGCGTGATAAAGTTTAGAGTTTACACATAAGCATTTAAAAATATAAACCAAAGCACAGCAGTCTAAATTGAAAAGTGAGTCTCCATTGTTTTGAGAAATTTAGCTGTTCACTGCAGAAATTATGTTCAAAGAAGAAAATGGATCATGTGCTTTAGATTATTAAGGTAATTTAGAGAGTTCCATTAATTTTCTGTAAGTTAACTAAAACAATGATGACGTTATAACAGTTATGCAAGGCTTTCGGTTTCCATGAGCCAGGTGGTCATTAGCTGATCCTGGCACTGTCCCTCTATTGTTATCCTCTTATTACACGCACAAACGAAAAGGTAGACCAGCTTCTTTCCTCTCCATGGATGCTAACTCTAGGGTGATCTGAGAACAGATATGTTCTCCCCTAGAGTGGTTAGAATAACTCTTCTGGCACCGAAGAGAAATGATAGCAGCAAAGCTGTGGTTATACCCAGTACATCTCCCAGGCCCTGTGAGGCTCAGCAGTCAGCAGAATTGCTCAAATGTGCAGAGGGGTGCAAGCTGCATATTGGTGGCATCCTGGTCTGGTGCTGACTTTGCTTTAAACCATTGGAAGGGCTGTTTGCCCACCCAACAGGGACAGGATCTTCCCAAGCGATTACAAATAACCAGTTCTTCTCCTGTGAGTCCCTTCATCTTTTCTTCTTTTGTCTAGTCCTGCTCGCAACATGCAGAAATTTCCAGGGTTTGTTGATCTAATTATTTGCAGTCGACTGGACTTATCCTCACTAGTACTTGAAAGAGACTGAAAGAAACCCCAGTGTCATTTTTCACACAGTGCTGGTTCTTTTGTGAGCAGACTTTCCAGCACTATTTCTGCATCTGCTACCCACCTAGCAATATTTGGCAGCATGCGTAACAGCTTGTTCATATCTGTCATGGCACAAGAGGGAGTAAGACCTTGGCTTGTGGGAATATGGTTGGTGTGAACAGATGCACAGTCCTGTTCAAAGACACTTCCATGAAAAGGGTTTAGAAATACACGATTCTGTGGTTCTAGAATCACAGGAGCTTAAGGCATTTCAGAGAAGGTAAGATCGATACTCCTGTACAAGAAGACTCATTAGGTGTTCTTGCCACCCACAAAAGCTTCCAGTAGAGAGAGGAGCACAGAAAAAGAGAACACAGGAGATAGATACATTTTTTAAATTGAAGTCTTGAATAGAGGAACCAAGAACTCAAACTTTTCTGGAGATCATAGAGCCATAGAATCATTAAGGTTGGAAAAGACCTCTAGGATCATCAAGTCGTTGGACCACCAGGCCTCCTAAACTATGCCCTCAAGTGCCACGTCTACACATTTCTTGACCACCTCCAAGAATGGTGACTCAACCACCTCTCTGGGCAGGCTCTTCCAATGCCTGACCACTCTTTCAGTGAAGACATTTTGCCTAATATCCAATCTAAACCTCCCCTGATGCAGCTTGACGCCATTTCCTCCCATCCTATCACTAGTAACTTGGGAGAAGAGACCAACCCCCACCTCACTACAGCCTCCTTTCAGGTAGTTGTAGAGAGCGAGAAGGTCTCCCCTCAGCCTCCTCTTCTCCAGGCTAAACAACCCCACTTCCCTTAACCGCTCCTCATAAGACTTGTGCTCCAGACCCTTCCCCAGCTCCGCTGCCCTTCTCTGGACACGCTCCAGCACCTCAATGTCCTTCTTGTACTGAGGGGCCCAAAAGGGATGGGATGAAGAAAAGAGATGTCCATCTGGGGTGGACAGATGAAACCCCTAATAAGAAACCAATGTTCTAAAGATTTATTTTGGATTTTTTGCTCTCTCTGTAAGTGGTAGGGGACCCAGCAGTCAAAAGGAGAAGAGGCCAAGTGATGTGGCAGATCTGTGGGCCTGGATGTAGGTTTTCTTGGGGGAACTAGAGTGAATTGGAAAGGTTTCTTGGTGAACTGGAATAGTTTCTTTGATTGACAGAGAGAAGAAAAAGAGGATATTAAACAAAACTGAAGATTCTGAGTGGGAAGCAGGAGACTGTAATTTTTTATAGGTTTTTTTTGGCCATAGGTCATAGATGAATGCCTCAGACAGTTCCTGGAAACTACTCCCCCAGAGGGGCAAACTACATCCAGGAGGATGCTGTAAAACAGTATTGCCATAAAATGGACCTTGTCTGCTTCTTCCCAGTTAGATGTCTGTCACGGTACATGGGAGATGTCATGTCCCCTGAAAATTCTCCAGAGTCCCCACCTGTTAAAACAGAAGGATTTTACCTCTTACTACTAAAACTCATTATTATTATTATTATTCTCAAATAAAGCATCTAGCTGATCTGTTGCACAGACAAGCCACCAGCTGAGGGAAGCAAGCCACTGTTTCAGGCTTTTATATATAGCTGTCAGCAAGAAAAGGGGATTACAAGCCAGGGCTGTAGTCAGGAATGAGTTTTCAGAACTTTGGGAAGCTGAAGTAACTTGGATCTGCCTGGAGTCGTGTCAGAGATTAATGGGATGAGTAGTCTGATTTACCCCCTAATGTACCCCTCTGTACCCCCAGATGGTATAAGAAAGGTAGGAATTGCCATTTTCTCATTTACAGCCTCCTGTTCTTTGGTTTTGCCTCAGGCTCTCACTTTTCTAACATGCTGGTGTTTCATGACTCGCCTACATAAAAAAAAAGTGTGAGTTTTCAATGCAAATTGTGTTTTAAATAGTTAATGAGAATTTTACAAAGCCTTGTTTAAGCAGGCCTGATTCATTTTACTCAAGTCAGGCAGGAGCAGACCTCCTGAAGCCAGAATTATCCCAGCTTCTGAGCCAGCTTTGTTTTAAGTATATTGATTTAAAAACACATTTTAGTCACAAACAGTGCAAGTTAGATCAGGCCTGAGCTATACTAATTTAAACTATTGCCCATTGTTTAATGGGTCTCTGAATGCAGTATGCCTACACACACACATACACACAGATGAGGTGTGGGAAGAAAGCATAAATTGCTCCACTTAATCTCCCTTAGGCCTCCCTCTTGCTGCCCCAGGGCCTACCCAAACAGAAAGCAGTTTAAAATATTAATGCCTACATTTTTTTGTTACACAAATTACCATATTGCCAAATCCATCCTAACCCCACTGAATTAAAATGACTCAGACCCCTTCCAGTTCGAGCCAGCCTGCTGATGCCGAGTGGGATGCCTGCCAGGTACCACAAACTGGGACGAGGTGATTGCTCTTATTCTGAAAGCCATTACCCTGGGAGCTAGCAGGAGCTGGCTCACAGTGCCCGCGCGTGGGAGCTCCCCGTTAAGGGAGTGCTTCTCCTTCCTCTATGGGGGTGATGACATCAGTCCTTTCCCAGCTCTGTCTGGGTTCATGCAAGGGGCAACAGCTTCAATTTCAGCTCTATGGGAGAAAACTGATTGTCACTTCTTCCTTTTTCCCAGTAAAGTACCAGGGCAGGCGATGAAGCACATATGAAATGTGGGGGACAAGAGAATGCTTTAGATCCTGCTCTTTCTCTTCCTAAGGTAATTTTGCTCCATTTAACTGTGCACAGTGATAAACAAAAAGTAGGCATTTGAAAAGGCTTACGAAGGTGTCAAGTCTTGTGAATCTCTGAGACAGGCATCCCTGGCTTCCTGCTTCATACAAGAAAATATATAAAATCATTGAAGAGGTTAGTTTGGAAGGGACTTCTGAACATCACCCAGCCCTCACTCAAATAAAATGTGATTTCAAAGTTAGATCCAACTTAGACATTAGATCAGGTTCCTCAGTGTCTTGTCCAGCCAAATAATTTTCAATATCTACAAGGATGGATATTTGCAACCTTTTTATGCTACCTGTTCCAAAGTTTCTCATCTACCTCGTGCATTTTATCCCCCGATATCTAATTGGAATTTCCCTACATGCAACTTGTGTTCATTGCCCCTCATTGTTTTGCTGTGCACCGCTCTGAGAAGAATCCGGCTTCTTTACAAACACTCAGTAAGTAGTTGTAGACAGAAGTCAGATGCCCTCTTAGCCTTCTCCAGCCTAATGAAACCCAGGTCTCTCAGTTCTCCTTGTACACCCTGGTCATGTTGATGGCCTTCCTCTGGACTCCCTCCAGTTTGTCAATATATACCTTGTGCTGAGAGCCCCGAACTGGAGATGTAGTCTAGAGATTACCTCAAAAGTGCTGAAATAGAAAGAAATTATCGCTTTCCTTGACCTGCTGCCTGTTGACGCAACCTAGCAGTCTGTTGGCCTTCTGTGCCACAAGGGCGTATTCATGGCTCGTCTTCAACTTGTCCACCATTACCCCCAAGTCTTCCTCTGCAAAGCTGCTTTTCAGCCATCAGCCCCTACCATGTGCTGTTGCAGGAACTTATTCCTTCTTCCCAGGTGCAGAATTTTGTATTTGCCTTTGTTGACCTTCATGAGGTTTCCCTGAGCCCATTTCTCCAGCCTGCTGAGATCCCTGTGAGTGACCGTCATCCATCACTATATCATCCATGAACTTGCTGGGGGTGCACTCTGTCTTACCATCCAGGTGGTTAACAGAACGTAAATAGTACTGGCCTCTTCGTACCACTGACCACAAGCCTTTAGGCCCAGCAGCCCAGCCACTTTTTCACCCACCTGATAGTCCACTTGTTAAGTCTGTATCTCTCCAGTTTGGCTACAAGGATGCTTTGGAAGATTGTTTCAAAGGCCTCATGCAGGTCAAAGAAAGCAACACCCACTGCCCTCTCCTTGTCCACATAGCCAGTTGTCTCATCACAGAGGCAGCCAGGTTGGTCAGGCATGATTTGCCTTGGGAAATCCATACTGGTTCTCAATCACCTTCATGTTCATAGACATACCTTCCAGGAAGATTTGCTTTGTAATCCCCCAGTATTGAGATTAGGTTGAGCTAAAATGCCCTGGATCCTTCTTACGGCGCTTCTTGAAGATGGGTGCGACATTTGTCTTTTTTCAGGCACTGGGAATCTCCCTGATTACCAAAACCTTTCAAAGAAAGACTCTGTAATGCCGTTGGCCACACACCTCAGCATCCTCAGATGGTCTTATCAGGTCTCATGGACTTTGTTGAATAGTCCCTGCTAAATACGCAGGAGCCCATAGAAAACCTGTAAATTTGCACACCTAAGGTTCTCAGCATGGGCCTAAGGCTCTGTGCGCACATGCCTCGCTGTCTTTGTGGTAAAGAGCCTGTCTAATTCCAACACAGCCTTCAAAGATGTGCACTGAATACCCACAAGAATCAGCAGGAGTTTGTGCCTGGGCTAAGCAGAAGTGGGATCAGACCCATCACCCTGTGAATTGAGTTGGACCACTTGGCTTGCTGAACTCAAATATTTATGCTCCAACAGAGATCCTTCAGTGTCATTATTCAGTAATCTGATCAGGCATAACAAAAACATTATTCACCACGACAGTGGCTGAGCATTGGGACTTCTATCCTTCAAGAAGGCCCTAAGCAAGCTAATCTAATTTGGAAGATAGCCCTGCCTTAAGCAGATACTGGGCGAGGTGACCTCCAGGCATCTCTTCCAACCTTATTTTTTCTATGAAAAATTCATTCTCCTGGTTGATCAGTGTTCTACCTCCATATTCACATATCAAACATCAATTCTTGAGGCTTAGATTGCTTACTCAGTACTGAACAGCAGAAGTTGTTTTGGAAGTTTAGTCAGAGTTGCAGAAAAATGAAGAAATCTCTAACATGTTATTTAATTAATTATCATGTCATTCCAATGCCTTTCACACATATGAGCAGGGCAGAGAAAATAGTGCACAGAAGCATAAAGCCTAATGTCTCCTGGCTCTGGACATCTTTAGTAGTCTTCTAAAACTAGGCCTGATGTACATGTAACATTGATAGCTTCTTTTGAGAAGTGTTTCAGATATATCCATATCCATTTTGAGACACTGTGAACAGAGAGGTTTTCTAAAATAGGCTGAACATCTACGCCGTGCAAATGAGACTCCTTCGAGGCACTTCAAATCAGGAAACCCCATATCAATAGCCACATTAAAAACACTGAGCCTTTTGCATTTCCATAGTCCCTCCACAACTGAAGTAGTCCACAGGCAATGCACTGGGGTCATCACTTTTGCAGAACCTCTCTGCGTCTTTTCCCACGTGTTAGAGCAATGATTCCCCTTTGTTGTTGGATGTGTGACTGCTGATGAGCCTCAAAATATCTCTTCACCCACCAACCACCTTTTCTCCTTATCCTAGCAGATAACCTTCCATAACCTTTCCAGGACACTTCGGGAAGTGGTGTCTGAGCCTGGAGGAACACTGCTCCCAGGCCTCAGCTGAGGTTGGGAACAGGCTGACTCCAGTGCTGCACATCTGAGTGGCTTCAAACATTCGGGCAAGTTAGAGATCAGTCATGTGCAAATGTGGCCTAATTTTCAGGCACGTTTCCATGTGCTGTGTGAAGCAGGCAAAGCTAGTTTTTGGCTCAGCATTAACCAATTGCAGCAGATTGAAATGGTACAGTATCTTACTTTGTTGTTTCAGCTGGTGTGGAAAATGCATCAGTAATTATCACAGGAAACTAAGGAGGGGGACAAGCACAATAGGAAGGGAGCGCTGGACGATACCCCGCTGCAGAACAAAGCAGGCTATGTCCTGCTAGGCAGCTCCTGAGCAGCATGCTTTCCCTGTGGGGATTTACCCGGCCTGAAGATAGATGTGGAGATGTTCTCAGTCCTGTAGGGGTTCACCATTGCCAGGCCCTCTTGGAGATACTGTGCCCTGCAGCAGAAGAAGCTTCTGCATTTTCCTTTGATGCTACTACACTAACTGTTTAAGGGCCAGCTCCTAGACTTGTGTTTAAATCACACATTGACTGCTTAACAAGGCAGGTCAGAACAGTATGGACTCCTGGGTGTGAACGGGCTTCGTGGTGCAGGGCCCTAAAGGGCCTGTATCTTCTGCCATGGTTGGGACTGTAACATCTGGTCCCTTTTCCTCTCCTGCTTTTCTTGCTCGCTGTTTCTCTTCTCCATTGGATGCCATTGCAAACTCCTCCTTTGCAGTGAAGAACAGCACACACCACCTCAGTACTAAGCTGTCTGTGACTTTAAGCGAAGTCCAGGGTAAGGAGGCAAAATGAACAGAAGAACAGGGCTGCGCTCTGAACTGGTTTAGCTCCTTGGTCTAAAACAGCATCCACAGGGTCTCCACTGCTGCAATGGGTATGGAGATACTTTCTTGTGAAGTGCTGGCAGCTGCCTGGTAGCCTCTGCCTTTGTGGACAAGGGTTTCTCCCATCTTCCCATCTTTTGGTCTGCCCATTGGCACAGCCCGTGTGCTGGCTGGCTCTGCGCAGGCAGGAGGGAACACAATGCTGCAGACCAGCACTGCGACGTGTTGTTAAGGTGCTGCACTGTGTAGTCCAAGCACTTTACAGTGGAACGATTAAAAGCAGGCACCTAGAGGTGACCCACGTTAAGCATATACTTTAAGATGAGCTCCACGTCTCCATCATCAGATAACTCTTCACCATACCACCGCCTCTTCTGGGTCACCAGTGCCCCTAAACCTGTTAGCGAAGAGAGCGAGTTCCTTCCCTGAGCACTAACGCTTTGCGTTTTACTACTGTTCTTGTTGACTTGCCCCGCACCATTTCTAGGTTTATTTTCTTAATGTCTTACAGAGGCACTTTGGGGGAAGGCTAACGCTAGCCCGCAGCCATTGAGGTGAAGACCTTGAGCTGCAAATACTTCAGCAGCTTTTTGCTTCAGCTTTGTTGTATTTGACTTTTGATTATTTATTTGGAGTAGTTCTGGAAAAGCTCCACTCTGCTTTCCAGTAACAGGCGGAACTGCTGCAGGGAGTTAATGTGAGCCAGGATTTGGAAAATCCCTATGCTTCCTCTGCATCCATAAATTTAGATATATTTTCTTGGCTGCCCTTTGCTGGAGCTCTTAAAATGGTGTTTGCTGTTCCCTGGGCCCTCATCTTAGCATGGTTTTGATGGGATGAAGTGTAAGCAGGCGGGGCAAGGGTGAAAAATAAAAGATCAGGCTGAATTTGGCCATCTCTTCCACCAGTGTGCTGTGGAGAGGGGGAATCACCCACATGGGTGTTGTATGAAGAAACGGGCCGTGCTGTGGCTGTGTGCTCCCATCACTGCTGCTATCAGAAGAATTCAGCATGGTGGCAATGCTCTGCTCTGCTCAGCCAGCACCTGGGCCAGGTGACAGGGCAGTGCCAGCCCTCAGCATGGGGGTACTCCTGTCCCCAAGCATCTGCAGGGTCCCCGCTTCCCCCCATGTCCCCTGCTCAGCCAGCGGGTGCTGTCACACTCCGTACAGCCTTGCCATCGGCGCTGGGCAGCACTTTCCCTGTCATACTCGTGCCAGCACTGCCTGTAACCCCATGTGCGAAGCTGTTCACCCCTGTGTCCACTCTCCCTGCTTGGAAGGAAGGATAAGGTGCCCCCAGACATGGGTGCCTCTGGGCTGCAGCCTTTTCCATCTGTGCAGTGTCTTGAAGCTTCGGAGCAGATCGTTTCCCCCAGGTTTTGCTCCAGCGTAGCTCCACCTCCCTCTACTGGGGCTTGTTCTCACTTACATTAGTGCAAGCGGAACATGAACCTCAGAGGGGTTTTCCGTAATGTTTTACAATATTCTGAATGTGCCTGAGTGTCAGAGATTAAATCCTCCAAGGATGGCCATTTTCCTGAGTGTACCTGAGTTTTAAATGCCTCTTTTTTTTGCTGGTCCTGTTACTCTGGACTCCGCGGAGATGCTCCTGAGGTCTGTTTGCTATTTTGTAATATCATGTTAAGCGTTCACTTTGAGTCTTGGACAGACAGGATGATTTGCAAGCATTTTCCTTTCTTCTCTCTGTCCCCCTCCATATCTCACCTCAGATACAGACCAGCCAAGCTGCCTCTTGCTAATTATTTAAAGAAGTAGTTATCTGTAATAGCAGCATTCAAACTCTTTGGGAAACTGATAGACCAACATGTTGAAAGGTGGTTGTTTTTTTCTTGCCACAAGTCATGGTTAAGGGCTCCCTGCTCCATCTCATTTTGTGGTCTTTTCGGAACCGAAGCACAACGATTAGCCAATTCCTTACATGAACCAGCTGTGAACTCCCTTCCATAGAGATGCTCTATTGTTCCATGCTCAGAAATTGTAATTACCAAAGAAAAATATTGAGCTGAGGCCAAGGTACTTGAGTACCTTCTGTAATGGGGGTGAGATGCAGTCTGGGAGACGTGGAGTGATTAGAAACACATTGGAGTGAGAGGAGGAGGATTAGGAACGGCAGAGCTGAACAGAGCCCTGCTGTTAGTCAGAGCTGCAGTACAAGTGCAGGGGGATGAGTAACGGCACACCCAGTCCCACAGGTCTCTGCTCTGCAAAATGCACACTGCTCTGCAGACTGAATCCATGCACCCTTTCTTTCGGTACGCCCCGCTTCCCAAATTCCTGCTAGTAACGCCTTTAAAAAGACCTCGACTCCCTCTCTTGAATGTCCCATGAGCATTTTCCATTTAAATAGGTTTGCCACTACCAGCAATTGTCCCATCAGAGTTCTTGACAATCACAGGGTATAAAGCAATTTTGCCTGGGTCAGGACCAGTTACATTTCTTTCTTTTAAATACTTTCCAGGCATTTATTGCTGCTAATGCTGTGACCTGACACACTGTCATACTGTAATTGTTCCACTTTAGGATTTTTTCCTCTGATGAGTTCCCCACTCCCACCCACATGGGGGTTTGGGGATTTCTGTGCAAACTAGCCCTGGGAGATAGCATGTGAGCATGCATGAGCATACGCATAGGTGTTCATGTTCTGCTGGCTGTCACAAGCTTGGCATCGCTGACAACTGTGGGACCCTGGTCTCTCCCCACTTCTTTGCAGTTCAGACTGCCAGGGTGGGATCCCTTCCTCCAAACTTTAGATGTCTGCAGGAGTGTTTACATGTATTCCAGTTATCTTGTCCCTTTTAAAAAACGGTGGCGACAGTAACATTTTTAGGGTGCATTTCACTTAACCCAGTTCAGGTGTCTGTTTTAGCATGCACAGGACCATCACGTTTGTTCAGGGGAGTCCCATCCTTAGCAGCTGGCATGGCAGCGAGCCAAGCAGTCCTGCTGATTAGAGACTTGCCAAAGTACGGAGAATGAGCATGGGTTAGCTATGTGACACCCACAAAAAGCAAAATCTGAAAACTAGGCAATTATCTGGTGTTCCTTTGAATTCCTTGGACATTCATTATCTTCCTCTGTAATTTTTCCAGTCTGATGGCACAGCGTTTCACCAGGTAAATGCATTAGTCTAAATACAGCTTTAAAAGGCAGAGATTTCGTGCAGGAGAAGCAAGAGGAAATCCTTCATATGCCTCCTTCAGTTGTCTGAGTTGACATGTTAATACTAAAGCAGCAGAGCATTTAGTGGCTGGTTCCCTCCCCATCAACTCCCTTTTAAACTGACTGAACTCAGATGGTCTGGGTCTGGAAATAAACTGACACAAACTGTCTTCTGAGCTAATGAAGGGAATTCACCCTTAGTGCTGAAGCATCTCAAGTGATTCTTTGCAAGTAAGAAGCTTCAGAAGCCACCAACCATTAGCCTAGTCCACTTTGTGTTTAAGACACAGGTGCTTGCAGTGCCCTCATGAGTAAGAAATTATGCTGCTGCCATTCTGCACCAGCGTGCCTGTGCAAGGGCAGCATGGCACTAACGTTTGCTGCAGGACTGTGGTTGCTGCCACCTCTGCTAAACCAGAATCACTCTCAAGTGGCACTTATTCATTTTTGGAGAACTAAACTCATCTGAGTTTTTAAAGCAAAAAGTTGGTGATCTAATGGTGCTGATAAACACTTCTGGTCTGGCCAGTAAAGATTTTCTTTGTCAGAGTAGCTTATATAGGTTCCCTAAGCAAAATAAGCCATGTCAATAAAAGTCACTTCTCCGCCAGGGTAACTGCTCCCACTAAGTTTTCTGGTTGCATGGAAATAATGGGAGAGTAAATCATTCCCCGATGCTGTGATATACCTGTAGATTTCTAGTTTAGCTGTGGCTTTTGGACTAAAGAAGAGGAGCAGGTAAAGCTGAATTTATTTTCTCGGCCCTTGACAGATGAGGCAGCACCATCTGCTGGTTTCACTGCTCATGGTCACACCTTGCTCATGAGCTGCTCTCGTTTCCCAACCGGGCTGTTCGCTGACGCCCGCAGCACCCCAGGCCCTAAGGACCCTGCAAGGGGGGTCTCACTGAAGCACTGACTGATTGAAATCCTGATGCACTGGCTGATTAAATGACCAGGAAAATAGAAAATGCTGGAAATTTTGTGGAATCAGGTTTATTAGCCTAAAAGGGTTCATTGTCTGCCCCACCCATGACCACCCACACAACACTTGTTACTTGTGGCCTCCCTGATTTCTCACAAAGCTTCTAAAGATGCGAATGGAGACACCAGCATTAGAGTTAGGGACAGCATCAGAGGTGGGGGCACATCTGAACTGGCATCCTTCAAAATGTTGAGAAACAAAACTGCCTCCTAGCTCACCTTCACAGGCACAGGCTGCCCAGGGGGGCTGTGGAGTCCCTTCCCTGGAGACATTCACACCCCGCCTGGACACGTTCCTGTGCCCCCTGCTCTGGGTGTGCCTGCTCAAGCAGGGGGTTGGATGAGATGATCTCCAGAGGTCCCTTCCAACCCCTGCCATTCTGTGAGTCAGGGTATCAGCATATCAGGGCATTAAAAAAGAGAAGATGTTGCTGGGCTGTGAAGGTAAATGAGAAGAGGATGGTAATTACATGATCACAAAGGATTTTGGCAAGGGTGCCCAAGTTCAGACCACCACTCTGCTACAGATGTCTTATGTGACCTTTGACAAGTCACATGCATCTTAAACCCTTGGGAGTTAGGTTTTAACTTCTGTCATTCAGGTACTCAGTGTCCCTTTGAGTCTTTGAGGGAAATTGGTGGTCTCCTGCCTTGCGGGGATCTTCTGAGGATTAATATTTCAAAGTAGGGAAGGCACTCTGATCCTTTATGATCCTTAGTGACAGGATCTAAGAGAATTGTTCCTATCCCAAGGTTTCTAACAGAATATCAGTAGGGTAGACAATCCATTTGCCAGGATGACCATCTCATGGTGTTTCTCTCTTTTTAGGCACGGCGTCTGTTGCAGTTGCGGGCATCTTTGCAGCCTTAAGGATCACAAAGAACAAGCTCTCTGACCATAAATTTGTTTTCCAGGGAGCTGGAGAGGTAAGAATGTTCTCGAGTTTGTTCCTAACTATGATCTAAATTCAAAATTAAAGAAAGAAACGTCAACCATGAAACTTCCTGCAAGGTTTGGCTTCATGAAAACAAAGCACAGAAGCAGGTTCCCTGTCACTGGGCAGAAGTCGGCCCCACAGGTGGATCTTGCTGCTGTGTAGAAGTTGCCAACAATCTTTCAGTGACCTCTTGGCCCATGAGTCCTGGGCACACTTCCTGGATGCTACAAGGCTGCTCATGTGTCAGTGGGGCTTTAAGTACCTTGAGGGAAGTCCCTTATAAGGCAAGGTGCTGCAGGAACATTAAGGAGGCTGGTTTGAGTCCTCAGGGTAAACCAGAGCCTTTTTAGCAATAGAGTCAAAAGCGCTCAGACTAAAATAACTGTAAGAACATAATTTCACTTTTTGCAGTCAGTCATATTGCCCCCGTGGCAGAAGTCAGGTAGTCTGTAAAGTGCCTTGCTCAAAGAGAAGGGGGAAGAAAAAATTTCTAAAGCCTAGACTAAAGATGTTGGTCCAGGTCCTGGCTCAGCTCTCGCCCACCTGTAGGGCTTTGGGCAAGGTCTGCTACTCACTGTTTTTCTATCCCTCTGTGAAGCAAAGATTGCTGCTTCTCTTTTTCCACTCCTCCTGACAGACATGTCTGAGCTGTGGTACAGAGACCATCCTGCCTTGTTAGTCCCTGCCTGGGTAGGAGGGCTGGGCACAGCTGTCAGACCACTAACACACACACCATGTCCAGGGCTGCTTCCTCAGGCAGGAATGGGAGAAGAGGACTTTCCTTGCCAGTACTTCCGATGCAGCAATCCTGCTCTGCTTTGAGTTCCTCTACTGGCATTGTCAGCAACATTTGCTGAGTGTCTGCCCCTTTTCCTCCCCTGCAGCAGCTGGTTTAAATGATGGAGACAGCCTCTGCCTGTCATGGTACCACTTCCACTGCTCCAGCCTCACGGCAGCCTGCTCTGCTGGATGATTGGGGGTTTTTATTCATGGCAGCACCGATAATGCTAAAATCATGGAGCAGAAAGCCTCATGACTTTGTGCAGTGCTGGCAGATGACTTAACACAACTCTCATTTAAAACCTTTCCCCCCAAAAGATGTTGATACCCCAATGAAACGTTCATATAATGTGTTCCAGGCTGCAATGGGCATAGCTCATCTCATCCTTATGGCCATGGAAAAGGAAGGAATTTCACGAGAGGATGCCATCAAAAAAATTTGGATGGTGGACTCCAAGGGACTGATTGTGAAGGTAAATTTGTCTCCAGAGATGAGGTCTACTCCCCCACCACGTCCTGAAAGCTAGAGAGAGACCAAAGCAGGCAGATACCTTGGACCCTGCTCAGCCCTGGCGTTTTACTGGTGTCAGCAGAGCTGGTCCTGCTCTCAGAGGGCTGGATCTCATGGTGACAACAGTGTGCCAGCAGCACTGTCTACCTTAAAGGCAATGCTTTGGACTGGGTCTCTAAAGTGGTAGGGTACACTGATGTCTCAGTGGCACTGTATCTCCACACGGCCATTGTGTCAAGCACTGCTGGAAGTCTTGCACATCGGTCATACGGGGTATTACAACAGCGACGTCACGCACTGCTTGGTGATCCAACCTGGCCCAGCACTGCTCTCGCTCCATGGATCCTTAGGGCCTCTGCCCTTGTCCCTTCTTAGACTTGAGGAGACTTGTGCTATGAGTACAACTTCTCTGCCCTGGCAGCCAGATCCTCCACACAACCAATGTGTTTGGAGGGTGAGAGGAGCAGAGCCCAGCCCCACGTGACATTACACCAACAGCTCAATGCCTGACTGGCCGATGCTGAGGACCTGGTCTGAGGAATCTGGTTTCAGCAGAGGGCCAAGAGATGATATGAACGGATAAGTTAATACGGTATCCTTCTACTTTTTGCCCACAGACCAAAGTTTCACTCCTTCTTTTTCCTCACAGGGCAGGAGCCACCTGAACCATGAGAAAGAAATGTTTGCCCAGGACCACCCCAGTGTGAACACGCTGGAAGAGGTTGTGCAGAAAGTGAAGCCTACGGCAATTATAGGTGGAGCTCCATTAGCGCGACCTTTTCACATCAATTCAGTTCTTGGGAGAGTTTCTCTCTTTCTTCCAGAGCCTCCTTCTGTTCTCCCAGTCAAAATGAAATGAGCTTTTTCTACCCCAATTTTGTCAGCTGAGTTTTTCACATCCCTTCCCCCTTCAACTGTGAGGCACAGGCTTCATCTCTTTTGGAGCTGTAGGAGCCCTGCAAGACAGGGATGCAGAGGGAGGTACTGCAGGAGGCAGGATTTGCCTTCAGGCTCTCGGCAGTGAGCATGGGTCGGGCAGGCTGAGCAGGATGAGGATGACAACAGGCACCTTGGGCAGGCCTCTGGGAGGCAAAATGCTGAGCGCCACAGCTAGACCAGCCCAAACACCAACTCCCACCCTGCCCAGAGCAGCAGAGGGCTTTATTCTGAGATAGGTTTTTAATCCCACTGTAATACGAGAAACATTCCCACCTGCATCTCCAGACATGGAGCCTGTTCCCTCTCACAGTTAATCTACCGGTAAAGCCATTCAAGAGGGATCAGCACAATGCACTGAAGTCAGACAGTCGGAAAGCACTGTCTCACTCTGCTGTTGTTGTTTTAGGTGTCGCAGCCATTGCAGGAGCTTTCACTGAGAAGATTTTGAAGGACATGGCAGCCTTCAATGAGAGGCCCATCGTGTTTGCCCTGAGCAACCCCACAAGTAAAGCAGAGTGCACGGCAGAGCAGTGCTACCGCCTCACCGAGGTACTGGAGCTCAGCGTAGGGAAGCTGGGTGCTCCGGGTACGCTGTGGCCATGACTGTGCCCAGGAAACCACAGTGGTTCATGGTGGGCGGACAAGTGGCAGTCCCTACCAGCCTGAATTCGTGATCCTCTAAAGAAAGCACTTGCCTCCTTCATGCGCAGCTGTTTGAGGTGTCCCATCCTCCCAAGTTACTGTCCCCTGTGTTTTCCCACCCTAACTGTGTAACAGTTTCATCACCAACTCGGGCCTAATGTTACTGAAGAGTTGTTGTCATGTGGATTGACTTGGGGTGAGAGAAGAGGCTTTGTCTCACTCTACCCTTTGCCTCCCCAACACCTGCTGCTGGCTAGGGCAATCACACAGCCCCCAGACCTTTATCCCACACGAGTCCCTCCTCACACTCAACAGATGGTTGATAGTCTCCTTCTCAGCAAGTTCAGAGCACTTGCAGTTGGGCAGGGCAAACACCTAGTAAGTGCTCAGTGGCCCTGCTTATGGCCCTGGGGATCAGGCTCTCCAGAAGTACCAGCTGGAGATGGCTCTGGTGGAGACACGCCTCACTGGCTGGCTGGAGATTTGCCCACTTGGTCACAGAGTCCCCTGAGTGCAGATCATGGCAAGCTGTGGAGATGTAAGGTGTCTCTTCTGATTTTGGATGCCTCTTCCTCTTTCTTATCAGGGACGGGGAATATTTGCAAGTGGAAGTCCATTCTCAAAGGTAACCCTGCCCAATGGACAGACCTTCTTCCCTGGCCAAGGAAACAATGCCTACGTCTTCCCAGGAGTGGCACTCGGAGTCATCGCCTGCGGAGTCCGGCACATCTCTGACGATATCTTCCTCCTCACAGCAGAGGTTTCCAACTGGCATTTAACTAATGTTTTTAAAAATATTGTAAGAGGCACAAGCACCTACTTCAAGTATTTTCAAGAACCTGGCCTGGGGCAGTGCCTTGAGTGGAAATTGTACAACCTCAGCAAAAAGCCTTTCCTGGTCTCAGGGAAAGCTCGTTTCCATCGCACCTACACAGGTGTAGGAGCCATGACAGAGTTCCCCTCATTCTCCACACATGATGCCCTGGCACAGCACTTCCATCATTCTGGCTCCAGTTTTAAGTCTGTAATGAAAACATATACACATGTGTACTTTGAAGAGTTCAGCTGTACCCATTGAGAACTAGTCCCGACTCCACCACTGCTGAGGTTTCAGCCACAGGTCGTGTAATGCTCGTGGCTGCGGTATGTGCTTGAGTCTGTAAATGACCTTTCTCTCCTTTCTAGTCTATTGCTGCCGAGGTGACAGAGCAGAATCTTGCAGAAGGAAGACTCTATCCCCCCTTGGACAGCATCAGAGAGGTGTCTCTCAAAATCGCTGTGAAAGTGAGTACTCATTTATTTCCACTTTCTATGGTAGGGAGGGCAGGAATTGTCTTGGCATCATTCTTGCTTTGTGTTTTTTTAAATTCAACTTTTTCTACAGCCTAAAGCAACAATTCTCAGGAATCCTTCCACCCAGAATTGCTGGTTTGATTTCTACCATCATTAAATCCCAAATGTGAAAAATACCTCCTGATTCTGGGTGCCACACAGCTCGCAAAGCTCTGCTTTATTGCTTGGAGCTGTGAGTGCTCAGCATTTCAAAAAATAAGATTTAGGGTCAAATTCAAACATGACACAAGTTGCTGAAAGATTTTAGGTTCCAAATTGCTATTTGAGAACCTCTCCTCCTGTATTTGATAGGGGCCTAAGTACCTGAACTATTCCAGATCTGGGGTTGTTGTCTAATTGTGGGCTTGGTGCCTGTGTACACCAAATCAGTAATTCCTGTTCAGGGGACACCCACTGAGAGTCACACTGGCCTGCGAGGCGTTACTGATGGATGCACAGCATAGCTGAGGAGCGTAAGGGGGTGAGCGGAGGTGGTCAAAGGGCTGCTCTCCTCCTTTAATTGCACACTCCAAGCATTTTGCCAGGGCAGTGGGGTGTGCATTTCTAAGCAGCCAGTAATTGCAGGCAGCTTGCATTCCCTCACCCAAGGAATGAAGTGCAGCTGACTCAGGGCATTGCACAAAGAGGAAAAAAGCAAAAAGAGAACACAATTTTAAGGGGAGAGAGCGGGGAAAGAGGGAAAATACAGCCAGGGCCAAACTGCAGTTTGTTTCAACTTCACAATGTGCCAACTTTATTTCATCAGCTCATTTTGCTTATCTTTTTGCAGATTGTTGACTGGGCCTACAGGCATGGTCTTGCTTCTTGGTACCCTGAGCCAGCAGACAAGGAAGCCTTCGTGAAACGGCTCATTTACAGTCCTGATTACGATTCGTTTGTTATTGATGATTACAGGTGGCCCCCCGCAGCCATGCAAACACAAGATGTATAAGTTTTTGTGAGAACTGTTTTCTCATTTTTTCCATCAGTTCCCATGGTTCATATCGTTGCTGATATAAATGCACCTCCAGGCTTGCAGAATGATAAAAGTAAATGAATCCAAGTAGTTTTTTACTTGCTGCTGCTTTTTTTCCATGGGAGCATATCAGTGGGGAATAAAACAGAGTCCAAGCTGGGCAGTCAGTACTCCAAGAGAGGCAGACTACGGCTGCAGCCCGTCCCAGTTGATCAGCACTGCCTACTGCTGCTTGCTTAACGTACTGCCCAGCTCTCAGCTCAGCTGAGAAGCTACCTGGGCCACAGAGTCCCATTCCTAGTGGGAGTGCCTGCGGGAACCTCGGAGCCCCACTTCCATGGTGGCAGCGTGATCATCCCTCACACGCGACAGCCACACTTTGCCAGTGGCACTCTGGATGTGGTGGGAAGCATGCACATTGCCCTGGGAGAGGTGCGCACTTGGGCAGCGCTACCCACTCCTGCTTCGAAAGTCAAGTTTGGGGAGTCTCATCCAGCCCAAGCTGGTGCATGGGCCACATGGCCTGGCACTGTCCTCTGCCCCAACCACTTGGAAGCAAAACCCAAAACCTCCCTCAGCCCCACAGGGACAACAGACTCCCTCCCCTCTGCAGTCCAGGCTGATCTCCAAGGGCACAGGAGCCAAGGGATGCACGGGGAGGAGCCAAGCTGGAGACCAGGTCACCCCCAAACCTACACACAGCTGCCCACTGCATCACTGCATTTTCTGCTGGGCACTGCTAAGGAAGCTGTGCCAGCAGCCAAAGGCTCTCCTGGGGGGTCTCCCTCTGTCACAGAGACCCAAGGAGTCCTTCCCTAGCCCTGCAAAATTGTCATGCCCCGCTAAATACTACCCCAGTGGGATGATGGTGCTCAACACAAAACCCAAATACAAGATGAAGCTCAAGGCCAGTGTTTGAATAACAAATCTCCCAGGCAAAACATCACTAATCACTGCAGAGCACAGCAAAGTACAAAAAACAACACCAGTCTTTAACATGTACTACAAAAACATGAGCGTGGTGCAGATCGGATAAACTAATATTGAGAACATGAATCAATGCTATGACCAGCATCTGTTATTATCTCAAACCCTTCGTGCCCCACATTGGGCACCAAAAAGGAATGTTGTGGTTTAACCCCAGCCAGCAACTGAGCACCACGCAGCCGCTCACTCACTGCCCCCACCCCTGTGGGATGGGGGAGAGATTTGGAAGAGCAAAAGTAAGAGAACTCATGGGTTGAGATGAGAACAGTTTAATAATTAAAATAAAATAGTAATAGTAATAGTAATAATAACAATAATAACAACTACAATAACATAATGAAGAGGAAAATAACAAGAGCGAGAGAGGTGTGAAACCTGGGGGGTGGGGGTTAAAGCCCAAACAACAAGTGATGCAACCGCTCACCACCCACCAGCCAATGCCCCCAGTCCCTAAGCCGCAATTGCTGCATTCCTTGGCCAGCTCCCCCCAGTTAATATACTGGGCATGACGTCACATGGTATGGAATATCCCTTTGGCCAGTTTGGATCAGCTGTCCTGGCTGCGCCCCCTCCCCTCCTGGCTTCTTGTGCCCCTGGCAGAGCATGGGGAGCTGGAAAAGATCTTGACTAATATAAACACTACCCAGCAACGACTAAAACATCGGTGTGTAATCAACATTATTCTACTAAGTCCAAAGCGCAGCACTGTGCCAGCTATGGTGAAGAAAATTAACTCTATCCCAGCCAAAACCATGACACCCCTACATGGCTCTTTGGAGGCAACGGTACTCCTGGGACCTGGGTACCTTCAGCCCCAGCTCCCCTGGAGGTAATGGCTGCTTTGGGGGAAGTCTGAAAATGCCTTCCATAGCTGGACCCTTCTCCCTGTAAGCGTCTGAGCCATTTCTCATTGGACTCCAGGAACAGCCCAGGGTGCTGAACAGGCTCAGACACACGTGCAGTGATCCCAAGAGCGCGTGGCCCTCTCCCCATATCATGAACTGATCGCTGTTACCGTCTGTTGTTGGTTAATGACTGTAGGCAGCTAAGTACCATAAACCAGCTTGCTCACTCCTTGGCAGTGGCATGGGGAAGACAACCAGAAGGGTAAAGTAAGAATACCTCTGGGCTGAGGTAAAAGATTAATAGATAAAGCAAAACCTACAGACACAGAGGCGCTCCTAGGAGCCAGCTCCCACACCACGTGTTCTGTTAGGCTCTTCCTTCCTCCTTGCTTCTCCCTTCTTTTCCTCCACCTGCCCCTTGCATGTCTGAGGAGGCCCTTCCCCAGCAGCTCTTCCAGGTGCTACATGGAGCCCAACCCTGAAAACCAGAAGACAACAGGACCCGATTTGTGGACAAAGCCTTTCTCCAGCTCCTCCGAGCAGTGGACAAGGCCTGGTGCTACCAGCTGAGCTGAGAGAAGCTGCTGATGTGATCAGCAGCCAGGGGCTGCGGAAGCAAACATACTCACTTGAGAAACATGATGACATTGCCAGAGGCTGTCTGGGAAAGGGCGTTCTTTCAGCCTGATACATCCGAACCCATCGCCCCTGGCCTCTGCAGGAGAGGCAGGTGAGAGCATTGCCAGGAGAGGATCCTGTTGCCAAGCAAGGCAGCCAGCCTTCGGGCTGTTAAGGCAGAAAGCTGCCCACTGGCAGAGCTCCCTGCCCTCAGCGTTAACCCCTCTTTATTAGCAGCAGGAGCTGCACAGCGAGCACCTGCACCCGGGTAATGACAGTCTGGCTTTGTGCAAGGGCAAGAGGCGGCCGTCTTGAGCAGCAGATGAGTCAGACCCACAAGGAGAAGTCAGTGCCAATGGCCTCTCAGGGCACCTCCCAAGAACCCATAGCAGCGCTGGCAGAGGGAGACACTCACGCTGAGGGGAGATTTCAGCAGGTGGCTCGTGCCATTGGGATGCAAACAAAGCCCGTGGAAAGCCGCATGTTTATTTTGTTCTTCCAGAAGCGCAGGCAGCCAATGTCCTTGAAGATGAAGTCTACGTCCTGCTTCTTTGCCAGGCTGTAAGACAGAAAAAGCAGGTTCTCTTGAATGGATCACTGCATTCCCATGTCCCAGGGAGCGCAGGCGTCAAAGGACACTGAGGCATAATTCAACAGAACAATTGGAAGAGCACCTGGGGAAAAAACAAGCGAGGAGCAAAGAGAGGGAGGGTCAAGCCATGCCCTTGCCACAGAGGGGCCTCTTTTTATCCTCCGGATTTGTCTGATATCTGTCATGCCTTGTGGGGCCAAGGCCAGCCAGAGAGACAGCAGTCCCTGCCTGCCTCTCTGAGGGCAATGATACTCCTGGGACCTGGGTACCTTCAGCCCCAGCTCCCCTGGAGGAGGCAATGGCTGGTTTGGGTGGGAGATGTCTAGAAGTGCCTCCCATGCATGGGCCCTTTCCCTTTAAAACTGTTCCATGTGAGCCTGGAAATCAGCCCAGAGACACCTCTCCTCTTCTGCTCTCTGCTGCTGCTCCTCAGTGTTCATGAAATATGAACACCAATGACACAGGCACATAGAAGGTGCCTTTCTGACTCCCTTTTGTCCATCTCAGAGAGGTCTCCATCTGGGCTCTGACTCTTGCTGTCCTCCTGCCATCCCGCAGAGGCTGCCCTCCCATGCTGGCAGTGGTCTGCAGGCACGCAACAGGAGGGGTCTCCCCCTCAGCTTGTGCTCACCGCAAGGTTACCCACGCGTGCAGCAGCCGGCGCGGCTGCTGGAGGGCCGTGCGTGGCACGGAGCCGTAGCCCCGAGCTGTGCTGCGCAGCTGCGGCCTCAGGCCCAGGGTGCTCAGATGCAGGCCTTCCTCTGGGGACAGAGGCCAACACTGACACTCCTCAGGGGAGACGCCCGGGGGTGGCCATCCCTCCTCTCCTGCCACTTCCATGAGACAATGCTGGGTGGTCCAAAATGCTGGCATAGGTTCCTAAGGGGGGTCCTTGCTGGGGAAGAGGGCAAGAGAGAAAGTTATCTAGTGTGGGAAGAAGTCCTGCCATTGGTGCTTCTCCTGTGCCTGCCACAAAGACGGCTTCTCCTTGAAAAAAAAAGAGCCTTTCCCTAAGGCTTCAAGATCTCTCTGGCCTTGGGCAAAAGAAGCAACTGGGGGAGCAATGCCATGCTACAGGGAGGGGTCAACACATAGTTCAGGAAGAAGAGTGCCTGGCGAGCCTGGACAAAGAGGTGCTTGGCACAGGACACAGTGGGGAAGAGGTAGAAACCTCTGTACTCACTGTAATGGTTTATGTGACAAGGTTTTGGTAGTGGAGGGGCTGCAGGGGTGGCTCCTATGGGAAGAGGCCAGAAGCTGCCCCCATGTCAGGTGGAGACGGTTCCAGCCAGCTCCAACATGGACCTGCCACAGGCCCACCAGCAACGGTGGTGGCTCCTCTGTGATAAATTATTTAAGAAGGGGTAAAAACTGCTGTACAAGAGCAGCTGGAGAGAGGAGTGAGAATATGTGAGAGGAACAACACTGCAGACACCCAGGTCAGTGAAGAAGGAGGAGGAGGTGCTCCAGGCACTGGAGCAGAGATTCCCCTGGAGCCCCATAGGGGACCCATGCTGGAGCATTCCGTTTCTGAAGGACTGCACCTGTGGAAAGGACCCACGCTGGAGGAAGAGCTGTGGCCTGTGGGAAGGACCCACATTGGAGAAGTTTGTGAAAGATTGTCTTCTGTGGGAGGCACCCCATGCTGGAGCAAGGGAAGAGAGGGAGGAGGGAGGAGCAAGAGAGATGAAGTGTTGCGAACAGATTGTAATGCCCATTGCCCATGTCCCTGCACCACTCACAGTGGAGAAGGTAAAGTCAGGAGTGAAGCTGAGACCAGGATGAAGGAAGTGGTGGGGAGAATGTGCTTTTAGATTTGTTCTTATTTCATATTACCCTACTCTCTTTTTAATTGGCAATAAATTAAATCAATATCCCCAACTGAGTCTGTTTTGCCTGTGATGGTAATTGCTGAGTGATCTCCCTGTCCTCATCTCAACTCACAAGCCTTTTGTCATAGTCTTCTCCCCCGCTGTCCTGTTTACCCTTGCCGCTTCTCATGGGGAATGGGCTCGGTCCTACTGCCATAAGCATTTCTGCACGGAGTCTGGGAAGGTGCATCACGAGGCAATTCCTTATGTACACTTGCACCAGCACCGCTCCTGTGAAGGTCTGCATGGGACGCCTAGAGTCCATCTCCCAGCCCAGCTCTGCTGATCAAAAGTGGCCTCTGAGCACTGGCATTCTGGGATTGCTGCAAGACAATGCTGGCGCTCTTTGGCTCTTTTGTGTCTTATCACAAGGGAAACTTCATTCCCTTACAGGGAGTCCTTCTGTCTCTGGCATTCCTGCTCCCAGCCAGTTTCACAGAATCATAGAATCATTGAGGTTGGAAAAGACCCTTAAGATCATCAAGTCCAACTGTTAACCCAACACTGCCAAGTCCACCACTAAACCACTGCCCTAAGCTCCACAGCTACACATCTGACACACATCCAGGGATGGTGACTCAACCACTTCCCTGGGCAGCCTCTTTCAGTGCTTGGAAACCCTTTCAGGGAAGAAACTTTGCCTAAATAGTCAGTCTAAACCTCCCCTGCTGCAACTTGAGGCCATTTGCTCTTGTCCTATCGCTTATTCCTTGGGAGAAGAGACCAACACCCACCTTGCTACAACCTCCTTTCAGGTAGTTTTAGCTCAGCTATTGTGATGATAAGGTCAAGTGCTTATGGGTAGGGATGAGGGGGAAGGCCAACACGGCAGATATCCTGCTGGGGGTCTGTTATAGACCACCCAACCGGGATGAAGAGGTAAATGAAGTGTTCTACAAATGACTGGCAGAAGTCTCATAATCACTAGCCCTTGTCTGCTGGAAATTCAACAGAGAAGAAACAGTCTAGGAGGTTCCTGTAGTGTGTGGGAGATAACTTCCTGTCACAGCTGGTAAACGTGCCTACCAGGGGAGGTGCCTCACTTGACCTCCTGTTCACAAACAGAGAAGGACTGGTGGGAGATGTGGCAGTCGGAGGCCGTCTTGGGCTTAGTGACCATGAAATGACAGAGTTCTCGATTCTTGGCAAAGTAAGTAGGGGGTCAGCAGAGCCACTACCATGGACTTCCACAATGCAGGCTTTGGCCTGGTCAGGGCACTGGTTGGGAGAGTCCCTTGGAGGCAGTCCTGAAGGGCAAAGGGGTCCAGGAAGGCTGGGCTTTCTTCAAGAAGGAAGTCTTGCAGGCGCAGGATCAGGCTGTCCCCAAGTGCTGCAAGACAAACCAGTGGGGAAGACGACTGGCCTGGCTGAACAGGGAGCTTCTGCTGGGACTCAGGAAAAAAGGAGAATTTACCACTTTTGGAAGAAGGGGCAGGCAACTCGGGAAGAGTGGCAGGGATCTTACTAGGTCATGCAGAGACAAAATTAGACAGGCAAAAGCCCAGCTAGAACTCAACCTGGCCACTGCTGTAAGGGATAACAAAAAATGTTTTTACAACTACATTAACAACAAAAAGAGAGCCAAGGAGAATCTCCATCCTCTATTGGATGTGGTGGGGAACATTGCCACCAAGGACAAGGAGATGGCTGAGGTACTAAATGCCTTCTTTGCCTCAGTCTCTAGAAGTCAGACCAGTTATCCCCAGAGAGCTGCTTCTGGTAGGGAATGATGTGGAAGAAGACCTGATCCCAGCTGTCCCCCTGCAGCCCAAAGTCCATGGGCTAAAACTCATGGATACCAAGTGGAAGGGGGCTGTGCTCCCTGCACCTGGGGGCTGGGAGCAGGCAGAGGCAGACAGGTTGGCAGCTCAAGTGAGAGCATTGTTCTCTGCTGCTGCAGCTCCCTTCCCTTGCAGGGCATCCTGGTGAGGATGCTGCTGGATAAGAGAAAGGAAGCCCTGTAGGAAGACAGGAGCAAGAGCAGAGCTATGGAAATCCCAAGGGAGACTGCAGAGGAGCTCCTGCCGCGGGCTCCTTCCCACTACCAGCAGCCACTTGGGCAACCAGGGCCCTGGGCTCTCCCCACTCCACGGCAGCAGCAGGCTTTGGCTCCTGCAGCCCTCCCCCAGACATCCCTCCCTGCGGGGGAGGGCGGTGGGTACTCCAGTGAGATCTCTGGCTGGCACCGCCACACTCAGGGATTCTCCAGGGGGATCAGGTGCGGGGCTCCAGCTCCTCCAAACCCATAGCCCCTGCTTCCTCCCACCCAGCACCTGCAGCCAGAGACCTTGCTCTGTGTCTCTGTAGCTGCTCAGCCAAAGGTCTCTGCCCCGGCCTCGCACAGCACCCCAGCACGGTGCTGCGTAGGTTCCCCGCCAGGGGCTGGGACAGGAACATAGACTGTTCTACCTCCACAGAGACCGTCAGGGCTCCCGCAGGCCAGGCACACACCCGAGACTGTGGGGGCTGAAGGGGGCAGGCAGGGTTTCTTGGTCTCCCTCACTGTACCTGACCCTTGAACCTATTCTTTTTCGCTCCCTAGCGCCTCTGAGAAGGTCTCCCGGTAGGACCAGCCGGAAGGGTGCCAGTGCCCCCGGTCCTGCAGCTGGGAGAAGAGGCCGGGGGGATCAGCGCTGCCCTCTTGCAGCTGTCAAGCTGTGAGCAGAGGAGGGGAAAGCACTGCCCAGGGTGAAATCCCACTGCTGAGGGAACAATAAAGAGAACAGTTCAAACAGAAGGTTTTTGCAATATATTTATTTGGAATTACTGCAAAAGGAAGACGGCTTAACAAGCCCCCACGCCATCCCACAGGATGAAGCCAATGTGTGAAGTAACATGGCATAAAAAGTTGCCTGAATGGCCTTTCCTGTTTGCCAGGAAGGCGAGGCGGACCCTCCATCCCGCCCCAAGCAGCTCTTTGTCCAGGATCGCCAGGCTCTCTTCTTCCCAAGCTGCCCACTGACCTGCCCCCGTAGCCTGGCAATGCTCCCCATCTGTTCTCATGGCCAAGGCCAGAGAGGTCTTGGAGCGTTTGCCCTCCTTTGCGTTCCCAACGTGTAGGATTCAAAGTGAACCACTTGAGGGCTGTAGAGGACTTCTGTCCGTAGCTTTCGCCTAGCTGAGACAGTCCTGTCAGTGGTGCATCGCCTTTTACCGGGGACTTGGCAGTGCCAATGTATATTTTTTTTCTTGTCTGATCATGCAGAAGAAAAGCCTCCTGCAGAGGCACTTCTTACTGAAAGCATGAATTGCTGTGTTGCTTCCTTACAAGACATATTAACTAGTAAAAGAGATTAACTCAGTGTAGGAAAACCACAAACTGAATATTATGGGACTATTAGCTGTTGTCTGCTTGTGTTTTGTTTTCTAATTGAAAGTAAGGACATTTATAGCCTATCATTGTGGATTCCTCTGTTTGCTCCCCCTTTTTCTCTCAGCATCAGAACAAGTCCTTTATTCCTAAGCTGTTCTTTTTCTCTTCCTTTGAAAAATGAGATTATTTGAATCCAGTGATTAAAATAGCATAAATACAAGAAAAAGATATCAATACAAGTAATAATATGGCAATAGTAATATCTATTTCAAGCCCAGAAAGGATCACCACGGCATCCTAACATGATGCTAAGACCAGCGATTGACTGATACCTGCATGACCTCTGCCAGAGAAAACCCTTCACTTCTTTGCTTAGTCACTCTGGTCTCTCCTCTTGTTTAACAAAATTGGATCTTATTTATAATCCCAGCTGGTCTGGATTGCTCAGGTAGCACTTGTCCCATAGTAAAATACCCTCTTCCTTCCCTGGCAGGGCCCATCTATCAGCCAAGCCAGCACATTGCTCAGGGCACTCTGCCGCAGGCCATGGTACTGGCTAGTCCCCAGCATGCAGGAGCCAGTGTGTGGCCCTGACAACCAAAGGGTCTCTGAACACTGAATACAATAAAAATAAATTATATCAAGGCCAGGCCCACATTCCTCTGGCCTGACTTCTCCCAAATTCCAGAATCACAGAATGTCAGAGGTTGGAAGGGACCTCTGGAGATCATCCCGTCCCACCCCCTGCTTGAGCAGGCACCCCCAGAGCAGGGGGCACAGGAACGTGTCCAGGCGGGGTGTGAATGTCTCCTGGGAAGGGACTCCACAGCCTCCCTGGGCAGCCTGTGCCCCTGCTCTGGCACCCGCACAGGGAAGATGATTTTTCTCATATTGAGGTGGAACTTCCCGTGTTCTAACTTGTGCCCGTTGCCCCTTGGCCTGTCATTGGGCACTACTGAAAAAGAGCCCAGTCCCATCGCCCTGACACCCACCCTTTAGATATTTATAGGTACTGATGAAATCCCCCCTCAGTCTTCTCTTCTCCAGGCTGAACAAACCCAGGTCTCTCAGCCTTTCCTCATAAGGGAGATGCTCCTGTCCCCTGATCATCTTCATAGCTCTCTACTGGAATCTCTCCAGTAGTTCCCTGTCTTTCTTGACCTGGGGAGCCCGGAACTGGACACAGCACTCCAAATGTGGTCTCACTAGGGCAGAGTAGAGGGGGAGGATAACATCCCTCGACCTGCTGGCCACGGTCCTTTTAATGCACCCCAGGACACTGTTGGCCGCCTTGGCCACAAGGGCCCAGTGCTGGCTCAGGGTCACCTTGCTGTCCCCCAGCACTCCCAGGTCCTTCTCAACAGAACCTCTTTCCAGTAGTTCAGCCCCCAGCCTGTACTGGTGCCTGGGGTTGTTCCTCCCCAGGGGCAGAACCTTGCACTTGTCCTTGTTGAATTTCATGATGTTCCCCTCAGCCCAGCTCTCCAGCCTGTCCAGGTCTCACTGGATGGCAGCACAGCCTTGTGGTGTATCAGCCACTCCTCCCAGCTGGGTATCATCAGCGAACTTGCTGAGGTTACACTCTGTCCCTTCGTCCAGGTCATTGATGAATATGTTGAACAGGACTGGACCCAGCACAGACCCCTGGGGAACACCACAAGTGACAGGCCTCCAGCCAGACCCTGCTCCACTGATCATGACCCTCCGAGTTCTGTTGCTGAGCCAGTTCTGTCCACCTCTCTGTCCACTCATCCAACCCACACTTCCTTAGCTTGCCTGTGAGGATGTCATGGGAGACAGCGTCAAATGCCTTACTGAGATCAAGGTAGACAACATCCACTGCTCTCCCTTCATCGACCAAGCCAGTCACGCCATCATAGAAGGCTATCAGGTTGGTCAAGCACAATTTTCCCTTGGTGAATCCATGTTGACTACTTCTGATAACCTTCTTGTCCTTTACATGCCTGGAGATGACCTCCAGGATGAACTGCTCCATCACCTTTCTGGGGACAGAGGTGAGGCTGACTGGCCTGTAGTTTCCTGGGTCCTCCTTCTTGCCCTTTTTGAAGATTGGAGTGACATTTGCCTTCCTCCAGTCCTGTCCTCCATGACCTTTCAAAGATGATGGAGAGTGGTTCCGCAAGAACATCCGCCAGCTCCCTCAGCACTCATGGGTGCATCCCATCGGGGCCCATGGATTTGTGAGAATCCAGTTTGCATAGGTGATCTCTGACGCAATCCTCCTCAGCCAAAGGAAAGTCCTCCTTTCTCCAGATTTTTGCTCTCTCCTCTGGGGGCTGAGAAGCCTGAGGACCAGCCTTAGCAGTGAGGCTGAAGCAAAGAAGGCATTCAGTATCTCTGCCTTCTCTGCACCCTGCATGACCAGGGCCCCTACCTCATTCAGCAGTGGGCCCAGTTTCCCCAGTGTTCCTTTTACTGCTGATGTATTTGAAGACGCCCTTCCTGATATCCTTGATATCCAAGAGGGCCTTGGCCTTCCTCATAGCATCTCTGCATACCCTGACAACATTCCTATATTCCTCCCAAGTGGCCAGTCCCTTTTTCCACATACTGTGAGCCTCCCTCTTCCATTTTTGTTTCTCTAGAAGCTCTTTGCTCATCCATGCAGGTCTACTGGCTCCTTTTCTTGACTTCTTCCTCCTACCGATGCACCAACCTTGAGCTTCTGCCATGGTTTAGCCGGCAGCTCAGCCCCACGCAGCCACGCGCTCACTCCCCCACCGGCAGATGGGGGAGAGAATCAGAAGGGTAACGCTCGCAGGTTGGGATAAGAACAGTTTAATAATTAAAATTAAAAGAAACAACAACAGAAATGCAATGTAAAGGAGAACAACGAGAGGCACAAAGCCCTGGGGGAGGGGGGAAGGGAGGGGAGAGGGGGAACGAACCGCCGAAACAAACCGCACGCACCGCAGCCGCGCGCCGCCCGCCGACCCGACGCCGCTCCCGAGCCCCAAACTGCCCCCCCTTAATGTACTGGTCACGGTGTCACGTGGTATGGAATGAACCTGCCATTGGCCAGTCGGGGTCAGCCGCCCCCACCATGGCCCCGCCTCTCCCAGAGGGAAGCTGGAAAGGTAGCCAACCCCCCACAGGGAGGAGAATTAACCCCTTCTCAGCCAAAACCAGCACAGCTTGGAAGAAGTCATCCTTGAATATTGTCCAGCTCTCTGGGACCCCCCTGCCTTCCAGAGCCCTAGCCCATGGGATTCCTCCTAGCAGGTCTCTGAAGAGGCCAAAGTTGGCTCGCTTGAAGTCCAAGGTTGTAGCCCTACTTGTTGCCCTGCTTCTACCTCGCAGGATCCTGAACTCCACCACCTCATGGTCACCGCAGTCAAGACTACTCCCAACCCTCACATCCTCAACCAGCCCTTCCTTGTTCGTTAGTAAAAGGTTGAGCAGCACATCTCACCTCATTGGCTCCTCCTGCTCCACCTGCACCAAAAAGTTATCAGGTGGCCTGTAGTAAACGCCTACAACAGTGTCACCAACTTTTACTTCAGCCCTTGTGCCTGGTGTTTCTGTCAGCTGGCTCTAGCCCTGAAGGGTCATCTAATCCATTAAAACTATTAATCACAGACTTTTGGATAAAATTCATGCTATCTGGTCATCACGTTGGGGCTTAGCACACCATGTGTGCTCTTAAAAGCAGCCACCCGAAATTAAACATCTACCCTTTAGGTCATTTCCTGAGGCTTCTTCCTCACAAGCCTTGACTCCATGTGCAAATCGAAGACGTGTGTTTCGCTAGCACTTCAAGGGTGTGCTGACCTTTCAGTCCTGAAAGGAAAATCTTGATAAAATCACTAATTAATGACTGAGTTTGAATCATTTGTCCCAGATATGTGGATAAACAAAGAAGCTAAAGGTCTGGCTATTAAACGGGAAAGAAAGGGGTTTCTTCATAGAACAAGCTTGGCTGTTCAGATACCTAAAATGGTGGTAATTGATTTATATTCAATTATTTGAGTGCACAGAAGCAATTATAGCTCATCTTTAAAGCCCAGTTCTACTGTGAAGCGTTACTATGCAAAAAATGGTTCCTTATTAGTTACCGCTGATGAAAAATGGTGGTAGGAGGATGGAATTTCCCTTTTATTTAGAATTCACACCCAATTTTACTTATCTGATCTCTGCTTTTTTGTGTATTGAGAACAACAGGGCTGTTTACTCCAGGCCTAATGAATCTAGCTGACAAACCACTGACAGGGAAAAGACCACTGGAACTGGGAGGGGATTTGTTGACAGAACTGTAACACTGGCTGGTATTGTTCAAACAAGAGATCTGTCAGGGTCCAGCTCAGCTCAGTTACCCAGGTTGTGTTCATGTAGTCGGCAGTCAGAACAAGGAACGGTATCTTAACCTGTAACTCCTGCAGATTGGTTCAGGAAATTGCTGAGATTTTCAGAGATCTCACAAGTTCAGGATGAACCCTTTTTTTAACTGTTGGAAGGGAAGAGTACTATTCCAGGTGCTCAGCCTCAATACCCAAAGAAGCACTCCAGGTAGCTTAGGAGCTCAACACATCAAAGAGCCACAGGAGGAGAAGGACATATTATGTGTGCCATACTAAGGGAGGGTCCAGGATAGCTCTCAAGGCCACCCTGGAGCGTCGACTCAGCCTGAACCCTCAGTCATGACCCGAGTACACTGCGCACAGGCTTGAGCTCTTCACCACAAGGTTTGGAGGACTCCCTACAGAAAGAGCCACGTCTGCTACATCTGCTACATGTCATTGAAACGCGTTGTTGGAATCACTCCCTATAAACTCATTCTTTACTTTGCAGTGTAGCAAAGTCTGTATCACAGTCTGCAATTAAGAAGATGAGAAGAGGCAAAATCTGGGCCACCCCTCTCCTGGGCCACCACCCCTGGTCCAGCAGCCTGTATCAGGCAGGATTCTTTACACTTGAAGAGTGTCTTGGCAACATCAAATTAAAAATCATTCACTGAGTTTTCACCACTGTTGAGGCACACAGAGGTTTAAGCGGTAGGCCTGTATCTTCTATAATGCTGAACACAAAAAAATCGGTGCCCAGCTCCTACTCAAGAAGTTGTAAGCAGTCTGTAGTCCCTATCTATAGCTATTAGTAAAGTAATACAGTTGTTACCCAGCATCTCAGGTTTGCCTCACTCCCAGCCTGCAAGCAGATTTGCTTAGCTGAGCTGTGGCTCAAACGGCTGAGCTGAACTCCAGCCGTGCCCAGGCTAATCGGTATGACACCCAGTTCACTTCAAACCATCCTTGATGATGGACTTAGGCACTGAGCGCAGGCTGGAGTAACGGAGGCACAGGTACACTTCCCTCCAGCCCCCACTGCTAAGGGATGGCACCTATGGCAAAGAGGCAGGGTAGCAAATGGGGACAGTCACCTCTTCACCTGGCACAGCAGGCTTTGCCAGAACTTGTTCAGCAGAGGCTGCAGAGTGAATAACAACTAGCTGCTAAGACTGAGGCAGTCTAAAATGCCCACCAGGAGATATCCTAAGAGACAAAACATGCACTAACAGGAGCACCAGAGCCTGTGGCTACAAAGCTTGCATCCTGTCCTCCCTCCCTTTTTACGGACTGATCCACATTTGCTTGCATGCCCAACATTGCCGGGGAATACCTGGAGGAAGCACGCGGTAAAGCGTGCAGTTTTTAGCTGCCTCTGGGAGGGTCACAGAGATTTCATAAATAAGACATGATTCCCCCATCTCAGAGAAGGAGACATGAAGGTTCATGTGAGAAATGCTGCGTATTCCTCAAATCCTACACTGGCCAATTCAAGCAATTAAAAGTATTTCCGATGGACAGCAATGCAGTGATGCTGAGTCTGTGTTGTCTGGACAACTGTGGGTCTGTGGACTACAACCAAAATAACCACAAAAAATGAGCCCTTGACAGTACATTCACATTTGATATGTTCCAAAAAGCATAAAAGGCTAAAAACCTCCAGTCTAGTGAAGCAGTTCTGTACCATTAAAGGAGGGGAGTTGCCACGGACAATCAAGGTTACAGTGAGGTATCGAAAAATATTATAAAACACAGAAAATAGAAGTTCTCCCCTCACCTGTCGTAACATCACCTTTCAGCAATCATCTGTCAATCTTTACCCACGCAGATTATGGGAGAGGGAGTCACTATAATACACTCTTTTACTCTTTTATGCAGGTGTGTTACAAAAACCATCGGACTTTAAACAAGTGTTTACCAATCTTAAAAAGGAGAGATGAGTTTATTGCAGAGAAGGCAGGCTGCAGCCTCCTTGGTTGACGTAGAGCTATCCTGAACGCATTCCCAACTCTCTTTCCATATAGTCAGGTTTGTAGGCTTGAACTCTCACTTTTCCATCTTAATGGCTTGCACATCACCGCGGAGTTGCTCCACCACCTTTTTCCTCCTGTTGCCAGTGGCTGCAGAACAACCTTCAGTTTTTGCAGTTGCCAAAAGCAGTTTATTCAAAAAGTCAGAAAACAAAAAGAGTTTACAATAAACTTCTGCATCTTTTTTACTAACATTGTTTGAACAACTCTGTAAGCTCATCGAAGCTGACTCATCATCGACGGTCAGGCTGTATTAGAGCAGTCCCAAGCTCAGGTGATTAAATAGTTAGCGAGCCTGTTTCAAAAGCCCATCCAGGAAAATAAAGGAATCTTTCTGCTTTGGAAAAGACCCAGACTGTTTAAGTCACAAAATATTGAGACACAGTAATGCCATTCATGGTGAACCCTTTGTTATTCTTCAGTAAATCACCATTAAGGGAAGGTAAGACTCCCCCACTTTAAAAGAGAACAAAGGGTTCTCGTTATTCCCCTTTATCACCTTTGACTGCATATAAAAAATTATGAAGATGTGTATGCTTTTCCACCCAAATCTCCAGTAAAGTAGGTAATATGTGTAAAATGCACCGGCAACAAAATGGAATTTAGTATATCTGGGGAACTCAGAGCAGGCTGTGTAAAACAAAATAGTTTGATAGTCTGACCTTGATCCAACCAAAGAGAACCTGCTTCCTTTCAAAGGGACACACGCCTTTTAAGACAGAAAAGCTAGAAAGGATCAGCTTTAGTTCTCAGGGACAGACTCCTTGTAAAAGTGCACCAGATAACCCAAAATATCTTGCTCAATTACAAAAGGTTTTATTCTTATTGATGCTTAAGAAGATGCTTTTCAGTGTTTCAGTGGAGAAAGCAATTTCCCAAGGGTGTTTCTAAGTGAGACTCTTCTGTGACATTTTCAGTGCCTGCACTATTCAAACTGGGGGAAACAACCGCAACAAAAAGAGGCCACACATGCACAAAGAAGATAAAAGATGCAGCTCCGCTAGATGGCAACCCCTGGTCTGGTCGCGGTGCCCTCGCCTCCTCTGCAGCGCGGAGAGGAGCTCCAGCGCTCCTCGGGAGTTGCACAGAAGTCCTTTGTCTGGCCTGTGCTGTGGGAAAAGCCGCCGGGATCACCCCAGCCATTGTTAGCTCCTTTCCAGCCCTATCAGACTTCCCATACCAGGTACTCCTCAAATACATCCTCTGGCAGAAATGCAGCAGTACTTCAGAGAATACCTATACTACATGTTTCTTTTCTTTTTTTTTTTTTTTTATAGTGTAAGCTCCTATGAACTGAAAATCCCCTTTTAAGGCACTATTGCAGAATAGAAGCTAAGCTGAAAAAACAACCGTAGCTGCTGCCCAGTCAGGCTGACTCCTGGAGCCTGCCCCCAACTCTCGCAAGCCCACGAAGAAGCCTCCCACCCTGGCAGCACCTGGAGCGGGCTGCCGTGACGTCTTTATACCGGCCCAGCCCTCCTGACACCCACAGAGCCGCTTCTCCCACTGGTTTGAGACAACATCGAACCCAAGAAGGCTGATGACACTGCTGGGCACCGCAGCTCACCGCCCACAAGGGAGCAGAGCAACCAACGAGTGAAAACCGCCGGGAGGTCAGATTTGTGGCACTTCACGGCTACTTGGAATAGAAGGGTGAGGCCTGTGGGCAACCAAACGACTCAGGTTTGCAATGTCTGCGTAGCACACCCCAGAGCCTATTCCTTACCTCTTTTAGGCTTTTTTCAAGCAAGATCTCACCGAAGTCTGCGAGACAGCTGACAAACAGTATGGCTGTAAAGTCTTCAGGATTCGGTGCCTGGTTAATACAGATTTGCATATGGAGCTTGTGAAATAAATAAATTGCTCAGTGAAAACCTAAGTGAAAAAAGGTGTTATTTTTCCTTAGCAGAGACCATTGCATTATCAGCCTCCCCTTCATTAGCTCAGCCTGCTGAAAGCACAGGGCTCGGGTGAGAAACCTGGGCAATAAGATATATATTAGCGCTGCACCATCAAGGTGAAATACTCCAAGCAGCTGCCAATAAGTGCCACAAATTCAAGTTTGAAGCAGTTGCTAAAGAGAAAAAGCACCTCCCCAACCGAAATAACCCCCCAGCCGGTCTTGCCTGGATAATCACAAATGTAGTTTTACGCAAGCTCTGCTCGGAGCTGGCAGCGCGCTGCTTGCGAATGCAAACTCGTGCTCTCTTCACTGGGAGGTTTGGCAAGGAGAAGGCGGCAGGGCTGAGCTCACAAGAGCAGGACACTGTCCTGTCATCGAAACCAGCAGCGGGGCAAGATTAACTTAATTTGTAGCTATCTTGGCTGGCCCGGCCACCCACTGTTCCCCGCACACACTCCTGTGAAGCTTAGTTAAATAAACTACCGCAAAATTACACTTGAGAAGTGCGTTCCCTCAACAGCGCTCAGCTATGACACACTGGAGCCCTGCGGACATTCATCCACGGCGGTTCCCTTCCACGCAGCTTGTGGAGACCTTGGGCAGCTTTGGGGGAGGGAAGAGGCAGCGTAACTTACAGCTCTTGCTGTTTAAAAGCGAAATGAAGCTGGTTTCTGAAACAAGGTATCTTGTGGTTTATTTCCAGAAGATCTCGCTTCACCCCTCGCGACAACCTGACCCCAAGTCTCTGGGAAGTTACATCTCGGCTGATGAATGAAAAAAAAAACCCTTTTACCTTTCACGCTAGCTTTTAAAAGACAGAAGGCAGAAGGATTTTTCCCCACCACGGCGGGTAAAGCCTCAGGCTGATCCGTATGTGGATCCCGTTTCAAAAACAAACAATCCACTCGGGGCTGGCGGGGAGCCAGGGCGCGGGGTTGCCGTTTAAGACTCCCATCTCAATAGGAAACCCCCGAGTATTTTGATCTGTTTTCATAACTGTAACAATTTTCATCCCTTGGCTCCGTGGCTTATTATCATTTCCTTCTTTCTAGTAAGTTAAAGAACCAGCCGGTACAAATGAAGGCAAAACAAGCACGGGTCGCTGTGGATAAAATACGGCATTTCAAAAGGTTTAGAAAAGACAAAAAAATACTGCCCGTCTTAACTCCTGCCAAGAAACCATTACGGAGGGTGGAGGCGCGGTGAAAGCCCCCTGAACGCCGCATTTCCACAGCAGGAACAACCATAGGTCTTGGATCTATTGTGTAGCTTTATTTTTATAAGACCTATCATAGACTCTTTTACATAACTTAAATGATTATCAAATAATCTCCTGTACACAATGAGACCGAGCCGCGTTGCTTCCCGAGCTTTGACACATTCCTGGAAGAGATCCAACCGTCCGTAGGAATCACATCGCCGCAGCAGCTACAGTACATTTTTGTCCCGAACTTATGCCGTCAATTAACTTACGTATCGGTGTAAATCGCTGTTTGCAAGATCCTGCAAGACATTGTTAAATTTCAGGGCACTAAGTTTTGGTAGCAGCATTTTTAATTTTGCTTGTTTTTTTTTTTTTTTTTTTCCTTTTTCTCCTTCTCGCCTTTGTGTCCTCAGCCGAACATCCGCCGGCGCTCGCGATGCAGGCAAGCGCGGGGGAAATTTTAACAGCAGCGCAAGAGTTGACCGAGTTTTACTTCTCGACTGCCATCGCTCGCAGGTTGGTCACGGCTGCCTTCGAGGAGGGCGGCCCCCGTCGCGGCATCGCCTGAGTCAGGCCCACCGAGCTGCAGCCGCCTACAGCGAGGCAAAGCCTGACCCCTAAGGAAGGCTAAGGGAGGGAGGTCACGGCCGCTAGAAAAACACCTGAAGGAACCCAGTATTTCACATTTTATTTGCAGCGCCTCCCAAACCGCAGGAGGAGGCGAGTGGCAGAGCGCCGGGCCGAGCGCTGCGGGAGCCGCGGTCTCGGGTGGGTGCGCGGGTGGGTGCGTGGGGGGCGCAGGCGGGCCCCAGCCCCACGCGCGAGCGGCGGCGGCCCCGCGGGGGGCTCCCCCGGGGGCTCCCCCGCGTCCCCCGCGCCGGGCGGGCGCCGAGCCCGGCGGCGCTGCCCTACAGCCCGGAGAAGGCGGCGCGGTGGAAGCCGCCGCCGTACTCGTAGGGCAGCTGCGGCGGGGGCAGCGGGCACTCGGGGAAGAAGGGGGCGAACCCCGCCGGCAGCGGCCCCCCGCCGGGCTCCTCGCCGCCGCCGCCGCCGCCGCCGCCCGGGGCCGGCTCCCCGCCGCCGGCGTACAGCGGCCGCAGCGCCTCGGACGGCGCCTTCTTAGGCGGGCTGCAGGGCCCGGCCGGGCCCCAGGGCGGCTCGGGGTAGAGCAGCCCGCCCAGCAGCGGGTGGTGGGCGGCGGGCAGCGGCGCCTCGTACAGGCCGTGCTCCAGGCCCAGCTCGGCGGGCAGGCGGGCGGCGGGGAAGGCGTCCGGCGGGGCGGCGGGCTCGGGCAGCAGCGCGCCGTACTCGGGGCCCAGCAGCTCGAAGAACTCGGCCGCCTCCGCGCCGCCCCCTCCGCCCTTCTCCGGCTCCTTGGCGCCCGGCGGCGGCCCGCGGGCGGCGGCGGGCAGCGCCGGCTCCGTGAAGAAGGAGGGCGGCAGGTTGCGGTCGCGCAGCGGCACCTTCCGCGGGCCGCTCCCCCCCGCGCCGCCGCCGCCGCCGCCGCCGCCCCCCGCCGCCGCCCCGCCGCCCCCGGCCGCCGCCTCGCCGCCGCCCGCCGCCCCCCGGCCCGGCTGCAGGGAGCCGAAGAGGGCCGCCAGGCTCTTGCTCTGGAGGCTGCTGGCCGCCTGCGAGGCCTCCCGGCGCGGCGGGGGCTTGGCGGGGCAGGCGGCGGGCGGCGGGGCGGCGGCGGGGGGCGGCGGGACGGGCGGCGGGGCGGCGGCGGCGATGATGCCGGTGCAGCGCTTGATCTGCTTCTGCAGGTACTTCCGATGGTTCACCTTCCGCTTGGACTTCACCGGCTTGTCCAGCGCCAGCTTGATGTTGCTGGAGGCCGAGTCGATGAAGCTCAGCAGGTCCCTGGTGGCTTCTTTAAAGTCCCCCGCGTCGCCCCCGCCGCCGCCGCCGCCGCCCCCCTCGTAGCCCTTCTCCAGGTCCGCGTAGCCCAGGAGGCCGCCGGCGGCGGGAAAGCAGAAGGAGAGGAGGTGGTGGGGGCTGAGCAGGGCGGCGGGCACGGCCATGGCCGGCGGCGGGGCGCCGCCGCCCCGAGCTCCGCAGGGCTGCGCCGGGCGGGCGGCGGCGGCGGCGGCGGGGAAAAGGCGGCGAGCGGGGCAGGAGGAGGGCTCAGGAGCGGGGCTGGCCCCGGCCCTCCCCGCCTCCCCGCCGGGCGCCCGGGGGCCGGGCCGGGCCGGCTGCACCCACCCCTCGGCCGGGGACACCGGCAGGGCGGGGGGCGGGACGGGCAGCGCCGCGGGGACAGGGACCCACACCCCCCGGGACAGGGTCACACCCCCCGGCACGGGGACCCACACCCCCCGGGACAGGGTCACACCCCCCGGGAGAGGGACCCACAGCCCCCCGGGACAGGGACCGACACCCTCCCTGGGAGAGGGTCACACACCCCCGGACAGGGACCCACACCCAGAGCCAGCTACACCGACATCCCCATACCAGATGCCCACACCCGCTCTGGACAGTGTCCACACCCCCCCCGGGCCCTGTCAGTGTGATTCCCATCTCTGGGGTGCAGCCCCCCCCCCCCCCAGCACTGTGTCCCGCTCCTGCAGCGGGCACAAAGCGTGTTCCCCCACTCGTGGTCGGAGCCGGCGGGGCTGGGTCACCTGCACGGCTCCAGGTGCAAGGGCACGGAGACATGCCCTTGCTCTGACACCACCGGGATGCAAAAGCCTAAATTAATTTGCAGAAGGTTTTTTTTTTTCCCCGTGCTCATTGCTATGCACGCTACCCAGCATCTGGTGTTCTCCTGGTCAGTCAAGTCCTGAGAAAATCCAGCGCTGTGATCCAGTAGAGATTTTAAATGACTGGGATGCATTCAGTTAAAACGGAAGAGTTTTACTTGTGCGAGTTTAGTGAAGCAGCGCTACAAATTTCCCATACAGGCGGTAGAAAAATGGGTGAAGCGGCTACCGAAAGTACTGGTGACAGCTCCTGAAGGAACTGTCCTGTCTCTTCTGGGAGTAAAGAGGTATTTGGTTGCTTTTCCTTTAGAAAACTTATACACTGATGCAGAACGACCTCAACCCTTTGAGCTCCCGATTTATTTTCAGTGATTTTCTATGTCCAAACATGACAAAAAGAGGCATCTGATTTTGACTGAAGTAAAGTGAGTTTTCTTGGTCTGCATCAATTCATTGGAAATGCAGCAGTTTTGTATGGGAAGGAAAAAACAGAAAGCAAAACTCTGCAGAAGAAAAGGGAAACGGGCTCCTAAGGCTGTCCTTAGCGGTAAAAAAAAAGGAAAAATCAGCCAAATCCACCTCACTCTGGTTTCAAACACTTGTTGAATGCAAAGCAAGTATTGCGAGGAGGATAGAGGCATGTTTCACGAGAGGAAAAAAAAGGCTGAAAATCCTCTACAAAACAAAAACACTGATTTTCTTGGTCTCTCACCTGCACCTGAGCCGGCCTGAGCAGGGTCCCATCGGCAGGCAGAGCCTCGCGGCCCCAGGCGCAGCCTTGGCTCTGGTGCCGGCACACCTGGACTGGGTCTCCTTGCAAAACTGCCGCTGCTGGAGCCTCCAGAGTCTCTTACCTGGGGAGTTGCCCTGAGTGCAACTGTGTAACTGAAGCAGAAGACACCGGTAAGCAGAGGGCTACGGGAAATCTGTATCTCTCCGCGTATCAGAATGAGCACATACGTATAGGTGGACTGAAACCTTTTTGCCTAAATACAACTGACAACTGACTGACTGGAGCTCTTACCCTGAGGTCCTGTCACACCCCGTCAAGCTTTGCAGCCTGCTCCAAGCTCCCTTGCTGATGGGAAAGTGTAAGGACCAATGTATATAACCCCTGTGTACTCCACTGGATAGTTTTGCATCCACTTTGAGGCCACTACAAACCACACATGGGTCTAGAAAATGGGGATCATGATCTGTCACTGGACTGGATGTGCAGCCAGTTTGGGACCATTTGTTATCTGGCAACGTGAAATGACTCTGTAACAGGGCAGCAACTAAGTTGTCCTCAAGTTAGTATCTGCTTCAGCATTGTGGCAGCAATATTTCATCAGGAATATATCAGGAATATTTTTATCAGGAATGGTGTGGCCAGCAGGAGCAGGGCAGGGATGGTGCCCCTGTGCTCGGCACTGGTGAGGCCGCACCTCGAGTGCTGTGTGCAGTTTTGGGCCCCTCACTACAAGAAGGACACTGAGGTGCTGGGGTGAGTCCAGAGAAGGGCAGTGGACCTGGTGAAGGGTCTGGAGACCAAGTCTTCTGAGGAGTGGCTGAGGGAGCTGGGAGTGTTTAGCCTGGAGAAGAGGAGGCTGAGGGGAGACCTTCTCGCTCCCTACAACTACCTGAAAGGAGGCTGTAGTGAGGTGGGTGTTGGTCTCTTCTCCCAAGTTACTAGTGATAGGACAATATGAAATGGCCTCAAGTTGTGTCAGGGAGGTTTAAATTGGATATTAGGCAAGGTTTCTTCCCCAAAAGGGTGGTCAAGCATTGGAACAGGCTGCCCAGAGAGGTAGGGGAGTCACCGTCCCTTGGGGTGTTCAAAAAACATGTAGGTGTGGCACTTTGGGACATGGTTTAGGAGTCCTGGGGGTGTTGGGTTGGTGGTTGGACTTGATGATCCTAGAAGTCTTTTCCAACCTTAATGATTCTGTGATTCTATGATTCGTAGTCTGGCTAAAGGGGATTGTTAATGAGTCTGGGTGGTATTATATGCAGAACGGCTAAGTATCTGGTGGCCTAGAGAAAAAAAAAGCTGAAAGCCCTGGCTTCTCTTCTGTAAGGCTGAATTCAAATTCATTCAATTAAACAGCTTTGAGAGCTCAGCTACGGTTTAGCGGGAGACTTTATTACCTCCTAAAATTGGAGAGTATTAAAACAATTGTCAGGCATGCAAAGGAAAGTTTGCATTCAGATGTGCTAAGCAGCCAAATTTACATATTCTCAACCAGATCTGGAGATTTAGAAAGCCTTCATAATTGCATTAAACATGCTTATTCTCTGTGTTCTCTCAAGCAGAGCTGATTACCCCAAGTTGGGCAATGACTGGAGGGAAATTTGCTAAGCCACATGATGTCAACAACTTGCAAAGAAACTTAATTTTTTTTCAAGGAAATAGCGGTTTGGTTATTCCTACAAAAAGTCTCTTTCCCAGCAGCTCTACGAGGCAACGCTTGTCTTCTGCCTGTGCTCTCTCAGGGTGATGCTGCTCAGCCCGCACAGGGTGGCTCTCACGCCCCGCCAGCGATCCAGCTCACCTCACTGGCAAGGTCTAATGTCCAGGAAATGCTGGGATTAGATCCACAAAGTAACCCCAGCCCCAGGCAAATGCTTGGACCAGGTGACCTGGTCCCTCCACTCTCTCCCCTCATCAGACCGAGGTGAGTGAAGTGGCTGCAGAAGCGCTTCCCGCACCCCAGACTCCATCCTGCAGGACTGTCTTCATGCTCACTAAGGGGCTCCAGGGGCTTTACTGCAATTTCCTTGCCCACTTTTGTGTAGGAAATCTATCTGGGTTTGCTTATTTTCTTGCTTATTATAGGCAGCAGCACCTCGACCAGCTCTGGGGATTAAACCAAGGCTCTTCAGACCATGCCCTTGGTGTCAAATTTGGCATTTTTAGAGGGAACCGCAGCAAGGTCACCCTGTGAATCAAAGGGAGCAGGAGCACACCGTGCTCACTAATGCTTTACACCGGCCACAGACTGAGCTCGCAGCCGCACGATCAAGCCCTTCACAAGATCAATGTGTTATCCTTACAGACTGAGCGGGCCAAAAAGGAGAGAGCGCCTTTCACGAACATGAAAGCCTTGCACACTGAGGACCGTGTTACGGTGCCGGCATTTTTGTGGAGCACCTCCTCACCAGAGGTGGCTGCAGAAAGTGAATCCCCCCTCTTGAGGCTTGCGGGGCTGCCTGTCTCAGTGTCCAACACCGGGTTAAATCCTCTGCAAGGCAGGGACGGGTAGCGGGATCCAGCCCAAAGGAAATATCTCATGCTGTGCCCCATCACTAAAAGAAGGTAGATTCAGACTGGATATAAGGAAGAAATTTTTTATGATGAGGGTGGTGAAGCACTGGCCCAGGTTGCCCAGAGAGGTGGTCGATGCCCCATCCCTGGAAACATTCCAGGTCAGGCTGGCCGGGGCTCTGAGCAACCTGGTCTAGCTGTGGGTGTCCCTGCTCACTGCAGGGGGTTGGGGTAGGTGGCCTCTAAAGGTCCCTTCCAACCCAAACCGTTGTATGATCACTAGCAAAACCTTCCCTTGGGGAAGGCAAACAAAATCCCGCACCGAGCCCAGCCCTCACAATTCACACCACCCATTTTCCTTTCACTGCAGCATCGGGAAGGCAGCGTGAAAGTAAGAAAAACTCTACAACAGAGGAGGGAGGACTGGTTTTTTTTCCCCTGGCCAGTTGTATGGCCCATATGGTTATCGAGTTATGGGAAAATCTGGCTGCCCAAACAGGTGTCACCGCTCGGAACCTACAGTCTCATTTCCTGATCGCGTCTTAATCGGCGAGTTGGTTGTGAAAGTTGATTTCTTGCACATTCTTATATCAGTGGGAATTTCTGCCCTTCCCTGACAAGTATTATAGGCAGCCTTTGACATACAGCCCTACAGGACCTAAATAGGCTGCTATTCTTTCCCCACGCTGAAAGGGAGCTTTGTGCCAGGGATTCATTAAACTGCACTGCACAGCCCTTCATAAATGGGCTCAATAATGAACAGTCGATTTAACTGGAAAAGCTGCTGGAGCTGTTAAATTAAAGGGAAATAAAGTGCACTTCAGGCTCAGTCTGCCAGAAGAAAATGTTGACCTAAAAAAAAAAAAAAATCTTCATTTTACTGAATCTCTTGCAAACAGGCTAAAATCTTCAGGAAGTTTATAGTCACTACAGCGGGGAAATTTTTAAAACATACCAGTTTGCTTCCCCACTAATACAGAAAGAAAAATTGATGATAAAATAGTCAGTAAAATCGGAAGGAGGGATGAGAGGCGTATTCCACTTAAGCCAAATTTAAGCCACTTAACCTAAATTTAGTATGTGTGTGTAGATGTAAGACTGTGTGGCTTACATAGACCCAGGTCTCGCCTGCCTAAATCACTACAGATGATGCATGTTCTTACATGTGCATATACACGGTTCCTTCAATTACAGTCTTCGCTTCTTGGACATGTTATTTTATTCAAATGAAATTATTAGTGGGCTCAGGACTGCAGCGTTGGCACCCTGCAAATGAAGCCGTTTCCTCTTGCAGCCTCTGGATCCGCTGTCTCAGTTTCCCTTCCCCTCTTTCAATCTCGGGTGCATTTCATGTTCCCCAGGGATATACTCCCCCCAGAAGCAAGGGCAAAGCAGGTTTTGGTGGCTCTGCTGGCACCGGTGAGTGGGTGACGTGTGCTTGGAAGCACTGCATCACACTGGCAAGAGCTGTGCACGGACAAAGCACAAAGCTGTAGTGTTTGTGTTTAGGGGATCATCACTGCATCAGGAGACGCCGTAAAGGCTCTCCTGGTCCTTGCCCAGGCTGGGCTGAGCTCTGAGATGCCACTGGAGACTACTGGCTTTCAGCAAAGTATTGCTGAGCTACTCCAAGGTGCACTTTAAACATTTAACTTGAGATTTTTTATATGCTTATTTTAAGAAAGCAAAAAAATCCCAAACCCCAGATATGGTTTAGACTGGAAAAGAAACAGTGGGTCACTTCAGGCCCTCATCCAATCAGCTTCATACATCCAAAGTTTCCATTGGAAACTTCATCAGGGAGGGACTTTATTTCCCGTTTGCCAGTAGTTTGTGAAATCTCAGGTATTTACGCAGCCCAGTCCTCAGCACCCTGGTCTGGGATCATGTGGCTCATAAGGCAGTGGTTGTTTCACCCGCGTGAGGAGCGCAGGACTCAGCTGAAACATGGCCTCACATAGCAGGACTATATTCAATCTTCTGGGTGAATAGGAAAGTCCATCATTCAGCTGAGCCTGACCCACCCCATGGTTTTATAAGAGTGGAATTCCTTATTTCAGTGGGGTTACTTCAGCATAAAACTGGAGTTGCTTAGTGATAAATCAGCTCTTCCATCATAGCCATCTTGTTCTTCATCTGAGCAGTCATAAATATTGTTCCACAGCTGTGTTATGCACTTTGCATAGGTTATATTGTGAAGGAAATCTATCTATGGGGAGGTAGACTGGAAGCTTAAGGACAACAACATCAGAAGTAGCATGCAGTGGGGACCATGTCCAAGTCTAATTCCTGGGGGCAGATCATCCGAAAACAAACCTCAGAACCAGCTTAAAAAACTTTGTGTTGCTTTCACTGTTTGATATGGTAGATGGTTTTTCATTATATAAACTTCCTGGACAGAGAAACATTCATCTTCCTTATAGCATTATAACTTCTGTTTTAATCTTCTATATAATTTTGAAGGTGATGGCAGCAGGTTCTCGGATCTTCACTGAAATTGCCTTTAGTAGGTTTAGTATTTTTTCACGCTTTCTGAAAACGTGAGCATTCAGGAAAAGTATTAGCTGTAATCAGTATCAGTGTTCCACCTAAATTTTCCATAATGATTTATGACTTGATTAAAAATGTCCTGGTGTAGATGAAAAATCTCACAGAAGTTGCAAATGCATGAACTTGGCTGCAGAAATAATGCATTTGATAACTTTTGTGGGCTGCTTTCTTGAATGCAGAACTTGGGTGTATTGCTGGTGGCTGGCTGTCACTGCTACAAGAGCTGTGCAAAACCACCACTTGCCTCCTCAGGAAAGAGTTTTGGGCATTGAAATTGTAATTTCATTTCATTAAATTCTGCACATAGTCCAGCACTTGGCTATGGGTAGAAATATGCTTTGAGGAAGCATTTACAGATACTTGAATAAGAAAGGAAATTACTTTTCATCTTATTGAGAAATATTTTTCATATTTTTTTTCTCCTTGTGTATTCCTTGAAATTTGCAGGGTTTTATCTTCATTCAGATGTTTCTATAGGTAAACTTGTGGGTTTTTACATCAAACCTATTCCTTTATTTTCACTAGTCATGCAGGGTGCTGCTTGGAAATGCTCTGATGTGTGGAAATAAAATGTGAAATGCAAATAAATAGCAAGTAATGTCAAGCACCATCTTGTTTGCTGCACGCTATCCTTCCACTAATCTCTGTTTGCTCGGCAGGAACCAGTTTATTTGATCTCATGGCTCCTACAGGCTTTGACATGAGGTGCTGCATGGTTTTGGGGAGGTCAGGAGCTCCTCAAATATTACCTGATGCAAATAGTGAGGATTTACTTACTGCTGCCAAGTAGCCTTCATGTATCTCAAACCAGTCACTGAAACCTAAGGCGCTGAGGTGTTTCTCAGAGGTCCGGCCACCCACATCGTGGGGGAGAGCATAGGAGGGCTGGGTGCTGCTTGATGTGCGGTCCGTGGTCATACTCAGCCTGGCACCAGTGTGTCAGAAAGGAGTCTTCTCGTTCATTATTTATCCTCCGAAATAAGGACCGTGTCCAGCCTCCAGCAAAGCCATTTCCACTGACTTTCACTGAGTGATGAATAACCCAAATTAATGAACCTAAGGTTCAGAACTGCTGAGCCTCAGTGACTCCCATGACTTTGGTGAGCCAGTCCCTGTCTCTTTGCCCTCCATTTGGGAATAACCAATTTTCCTGATCCAGGAAACCCTATGCCAAAATCCTCATATGACAGGTGGCATCTTCCCTCAACGTAGCTATGAGCTAAACTCAGCTTTTCCTTCCAGCTCTCCCACAGCCTGGGCTCAGCCCCCTCTCTCACTCCTTGTAGCTCTCAATTGATGCTTCATCCATGCCATAGAGCCCCTGGCATGGAGGTGACTTCAGCTACCTACAGCTACAGCAACACTGTCATAACCTTTATGTCTCTTAAATAAACCTGGTGCAGCCAGTGATGACACTGGCGAAAAGGTGGCCTCTGGCTGAGGAGCTGCTCTGGCACTGCCTCGTCTGTGTCAGCCCAGGGAGAGAGCTGGGGCTCAGATGCTGAAATGGTGGGAGCTGTGTGGCCCCATGGCAGACAACAACAGAGCCCGGGTATTTACCTAAAGGAAACTTTTTTTCTGGTGTGTTAAAATTGTTGGGAGGTCCATTAACGATGAGATGCATCACAAGACCATCTTTATACAGTCAAGAATGTGTCCCAGTATTTAAATGGTTAAACTCTGTTTCTTTCCACGATTTTTCTTTTTTTTTTTTTTTTCCATAAAAAAAAAGGACAATTGTGGAATTTTTAGTTGAAAATGCTATCAAAAGTGCGGCCACTTTTGCCTGCTGAAAACGGCCCATTAGAAAGATCATTTCCTTCAGCAAAACACCCTCATCCAAGCACCTTTTAAGGGCTTAACTGAACAGACAAATAGGATTTTCTGTTCCCAGTCTCACCTGCATCCACTGCAGGCCTGGGCTGCTCCGAGGAGGCCTCCAAGATCTGGACCAGGAATATGTTTTTGACAGGGTGACATGAAGATCTGACAGATCCATGTCAAAAAAATGTTGTGAGCGGGACATCCAATGCCCCTTGCTAGGCTGCCATGGGGAAATCCGGGCTCCGCACTAATTCCCTCCTAGATTTATTTTCTCCCCTGCCGAGGGGTGTCTGCAGGGAGTTTAATCTCACCAGGAGCAGGAATTGGTCCCAAGACCCCTTTCATAGAGCAAAAATAACATTCTTGTTTGTGCAGCACAGTCTGCAGGCTGAGACGGCCACCAGTCTGCAGGGCCTGGCGACGGCAGGAGTCCCTGCTCCTGCACCAAGCGCTCTTCAGCCCACCCTTGGCCCCGATACGCTCTCACGTGGAAAGCCCCAGGCCCTAAATCAGCACAACACGAGCGTCAGCCACCCAAGTCAGCCTCTGGATTTCAATGGGTTTACTCTCATGCTTAGATTTGGGCATACCTTGCTGAACGGAAGACTTTGTTCACAGAAAGAAGGGTTCAAAACCATTTTGTGGCACACAGCTACCTTTTAAATGTTCATAGGATTCATTAAGAGTTTAAATCCTAATACCTTACTTATCTATAAATTATCTGGATGAACACATAATAAATCATTATATACACATATATGCCCAGAGTGGGAGCATACTGTGATTAGAAGCTTTGCATACAGGAATTATGTGTAGACTAAAAATACTGTAAATTTGTAAGTCTTGTAAAAAGACTTTTTTTAAAAAAAAAAAAAAAAAGCTATAGCTAACAAAAATGTTGGATTTTTGGCTACCAGAAATGTTTTCTCAACCAGATGTTTTCAGTCTTTTCTTAACCGAGCCACTCACAGATTGTTCCCTGAATTATTTCATGTTTAGAAATGGTGTCTTGTTAAAAGAGAGGGAGACGAGGGAGAGAGTGTCGCACAAACTGCCATTATCATGCAAATAGCCCCAGAGGAAAAAGGACAGTGAAAATGATAGCACTGATCTAATTATCTGCAGGCCAATATAGCTAAGTCACTGAAAGAGGCCCACAGAAAAGGCTGCCACAGAAACACAAAAAACAGCCAGAAAACAATAAGGAACTTAGCAACAGTATAAAAACGGACTTTTTTTCTGTGCACAAAGAGTAGTTTTATGAGCATTTTTCTTGCTTTCAGTTTGCAGAAAAGGTTAGAGCGCATTTTAAATTCTATGCCAGGATTCCCCCCCCAGCCCCTAGAGATCCTTTGGCACGCCGTCATATCGCTGCGCGCCCGGCGGTGGGAATGCGGCCGCTCCTGCTTAGCATGTCCGAACCGCCACGCGTGTTGGGGGCTGCTGGGTTCGTGCGAGGTGGATTTTGGTACCGTCCTTCTTGGGGGCTTGGATTTTGATCACGACCAGTGTTAACACTCTCGTCTTCTTTTTGGTGCTCCCCAAGGGTTCCCAGCTGGAGGATGAAGGGTTTGTACGCTGCCCACCCTCCCTTGGGTGACCCATGTGGTGCATCTCGGCGCTCCCTCCATGGGGAGCTGCAGGAGAAGCCTGGCTATTGCAGCCTGCACCCGGGCACAGCCATCCCCACAGCCATAATTCACCTCAGTAAGGACCTCAGAAAGGGCCATGAGATGCTGCCCGCCAGACTGACAAATACAGACACTGACAAGCAATTAAAAAAGACCCAAAAGCCACTGATCTTGGCCGTCAAAGAGGACCCCACATGAGCATCTCACCCACAGCTCCTCTTCTGTGGACATGGCACAGACCCCCAGAAGGACACCTGCCGTGTTGGCCTTCCCCCTCATCCCTACCCATAAGCACACGACCTTATCATCACAATCGCTGAGCTAACCTGAAAGGAGGTTGTAGCAAGGTGGGTGTTGGTCTCTTCTCCCAGGTAATAAGAGATAGAACGAGAGGAAATGGCCTCACATTGTGCCAGGGGAGGTTTAGATTGAATATTAGGCAAATTTTCTTCCCCAAAAGGGTTGTCAAGCATTGAAAGAGGCTGCCGAGGGAAGTGACCATCCCTGGAGGTGTGTCAAAGACATGTAGACGTGGTGTTTAGGGCCATGGTTTAGTGGTGGACTGGGCAGTGTTGGGTTAATGGTTGGACTTGATGATCTTAACAGTCTTTTCCAACCTAAATGATTCTATGATTCTTGTTGGCAGAGGGAAACAGGCAGCTCCAGTGTAACTTTTCAGCCTTATTTTAGTGATCCTGCCTGGGGATTGCCTGTTTTCCCACTGACCTTGAAGGGACCTCCCATGATCAACCTAATCAAAGTAATCCCACCTCAAAAGCTCAGGGCATCTGCCAACTCAGCCCAACTTTCTTTGGAGCTACAGGTCTCAAACCAGTGCAGGACAGTTGCCCAAAATATCCTGAAAATCTTTTTTAGCCCCTCAGAGATCACCACACTCCTTTTTGAGGGGGAAAACTCCCAGCCAGTAACTTTTTCTCTTCATTACAGGTTTAGACCAGACCAAAACTGGAAAGACAAAATGCAGAGCATCTCTCTACAAAGTCTCCAAGTCATCTAATCCCACCTGTTAGGCTTAAAAAGCTTAATAATATCTGAAAATATCTTTAATTGTCTTCATGTCAAGAATGTACAGATGCTACAACCAATAGTTGCCAGACGTGGTAAGCCTTGTTCATATGGCTGGATGCTCTAGGAAAATAAAGGTGAGGAAGGGCAATAGTTCTCTGGGGTAGGGTTTGAATTATTTCTTTTGGGCCTATGGAAGGGATTTTTTAAGAAGGATCTGAATGGTAATATGGAGAACTCATTCAATTTGGGTGAGGAGAGTCATCAATATAGGCAAAATTCAGTCTTTTGGTGGCAGCACAAGGAGGAAGAAGAGAAACCACTGGGATACCCTGAGGGGTGACAGAATTCAGGCTACATCCTCAGACACAGACAAGGTGGGCACTTTTGCCAGTGGCTTGAGCCAGTTCTGAGGCTGGAACCCCTCAAAAGCAGCCAGACATGCAAGATATGGAAATACAAACATTGTGCGTTCCATTCTGCCCAGAGGCCATTTATTTAGACCTGGTTGGAGGAAGTCTGGTGAATTTATTTTTGCAAGGGACCATCTTTAAGCCATCCTTCTGCAGTCTGGGGCCTTCAGCTCTGATCTTCAGGTGAGGACCACTAGGTCTGGACTGCTGCAGAGTGAACACACAGCCCAGATGCACTATTTAAAGGTGGCTGTTCCTTAGAAGTGTGGTATGGGTTCATGGGATGGTATGGGCTTCATAGAGGAAGTGTAACAAGGAGAAAGAGGGCAGAAAAACTCAAAGAAAAAACAAACAACAGACTTCTGGAAGGGATGGGCAGATCCATTTTAAGAATTCACTTCTTGAGAAAGATATGTTAACTCTCAAGTGCTTGAAAAATTTGTTGTGGATAAAGGTTCCTCTATCTAGCCAGCAAGTGCTCTTGCCCTCCTGCCTAGTCTGTGTCCTAAGAGAATAAACTGGGGATTCATAGTGCCCATCCAAGAGTGGAGATCTGTGGAAGCACAGGTCAGTAAAGGGTATTGGTCTGGGCAGTGGAGCCCTGTTAGATTAGAAATCTGCTAACGAGCCACAGGCAGACGTGTGTACATCTGCCCTGGTCCTTCTTTCTTCTGTCTCAGTCCCAGCTCCCGCTACCCTCTGGAGCCAGCATCATGTGCAGCCCCATGGTGAACAGCCTGAGGAGCTGCTCAAAGCTAAACCTCTCCTTTTTCAACATTGCCAGGTTCATCTGAACCCTGATCGATTCCCCAGTGCCCTTCACCTCATCACCAAACTGCTTTGCCAGCTGCTTTACCAAAAGCTCTACCAGCTTTTCCTACCTAACAGACCTCTTGAAAATAAAGCAGAGAAAGGAGCAGAAGTCAAGTTGGCATGAAGAGTGTGGCAGGTAGCTCTTTCCCCAGCATGGCCATCCAACTGCGCAAAGTCTTTCTATATTTGAAGATGCAACTCACATCAGCAAAAGAAATAAATCAAGTGAAGGAAAGTACCATAAATATTAAGATGAAGAAATAGTAAGAACTCAGCCCTCCATCCAGCTCTCTGGAGCACTCATTGCATCTTATTTTGACTTTATAAAGTCTCCCAAAAACTCATTGATTTCCTAGGAGAGCTTTGTTAGCATTTATACTAACAATTGGGGGGGGGGGGGGGGGGGAGGGCTGTCATTTCTGTGAATAGTCAGTTAAGGTCAGAAAACAGATTTTGGTAGCAAAATTGGCTGTGTCAGATAAATGTTAGTCATGGTGATTATCTGCCAGGGAATGCGAACAGGCTACAAAGCGATAAGAGGAGCTGCTGGCACCAGAGATCCTGTTTAAATTTATTCCGTGTACATGGAATTTAATTTATTCAGGCTTTGCAAACAACATCTGATCGCAGTGTCAGATGGTGCGGCAGCAGATCAGCAGCCGCCAAACTTGCACTCAGTCAAACTCACCTCCTCATTTGCTGCACTGGAGAGAAACGGAAGGGATTTGAGCCTTTTTCCTCAAAACTCTGTGCGTTTTCTAGGTCTCCCACATAGCCACTTTCTCCCCATCCGATCTCTTGTGACAGTATCTACCCGAGACACATTCTTCCCTCCCTGTTTTTTTTTTTTTTTAACTTGCTGCTTCCCAGGCCACTCTGTTGGAAGAAATTACATCATCAGAGAAATATCTGACATTTCAGCTGAGCTATATTCAAAATACACTGACTATTGAATAGCATGGCACAGCACACAAAGACCACTGACAGTCACAAGCCATAGCAGATACCTCAGGGAGGAACTAGAGCAAGTGCTACTTTGGTTAACAAGAGCCCTGAAAACTAGACTTAATAGTCAATATCTAAACTACACCTTTATCATTTCAATATGTAATAGGTTTAGTTCCTTTCTGTGTTTCCCAGACGCAACATACACAATAATCTGCTGTGATGGAGGTGTGGAGATGAGCCTCTCAGTCTGATACCCCCGGTCTGTGATCTGCCCTGTGACGTGCAGGGCCATGTAGAAAGGTCCAGCAATAACCCAAGGGGGAAACGCTTCCTTAGGATTCCTCTGGATTATGGGGAGAAGGGAGCTGAGACCAGAGGTGACTTTGTGAGGACGCCCTGGGTCAGGCACCATCAGCACGCCTGGAAGGGCTGCACATCTAAGCACCCCAGCTCTTCCCGTCACCAAGCAAAAATATGACCTTTTTAAAAGTGCCTGGGATACACAGATCCCTTTGTGAGTACATGGAGGACGTGTCTGTGCTGGTAGCCAGGGAGCTGGTTTCCAGCCACCTTGACTAACAGTCTGATTTCTGGCTTGCCCTAATCCTTGCCCTGGTTGATCCTGCTGGTCCTGGTCCGTAGTCACTGGCCAAGGAGGGGTTGGTTATTCCCCTATGACATTAGCCAAAACTGGGCACTTGGGGCCACCGGGGCTGCCTGGGCGGTGTGTGTTCAGGCTTATACAGGACCAGAAGACACTATCTGGGTCATGGAGGCCAGCCAGCTATGCAGTAAGGGGTCCCCCAGCCATGAATTGGAGGTGGATGGGGACAGTCTAGGGGGAGCAGTGCTCTGTGCTCACCCCATTCCTGCAGCCCTTCCCAAGGGTCTCCTCTGGCCTCTCTCAGGGAGAGGACATGGAGTTGCTGTAGCAGACATGCAGTTCAGAAGGTCTGTAGAGCATCCATGTCTCATGCCACTACACGTGCTGGACCATAGGAAATAAACTCCAGCAAAAGACCAAATCAACAACTGCAACGTGCCTCAGGAAGAGAGGAGGGGAGACCTGCAACATCGGTGTCTGGGCTTTTACAATAGCAGAGAATTCATGGAGTAAAATCTCAGATGATGCTATGAAGTGCCCCTAGCTTCACTATGCAGCAGAAGAAAAATAAATTGCTAATTTAAAGACACACTGCAGAAGAAGTTGACTTGCACCCCTCGCACTGGTGTCCAATAATTCAGCATCCATTGGGACTGAGAGCAGAAGTGTTCCTGCAGCTTCATGCCAAAGGCACCTGCGTGGGAAGGGAAGCCCTGGGTTCTGGTGTCTGCTCCCGAGCTGCCTTTGGTATTTAACATGAAAGACCAAACTGCTGCCCCCTCTCACTTCCATCCTCCCCACCTCCTCCTCCATCAGCAATGACTGATGGGTGTCCCTGTGGGCCCAGGATGTTCCCTTCAGTTGTGACAGCAACCCTCTGCCTTCAGGGTGAGCCCTAAAGACAAGGACGTTTTCTCCATTGGGATTTTAGCTGGAGATCAGATATAATTCCCTGCCCACAGGGACATTTCTTGTTGGGCCAAACCTTGAGGCTCAGACCCCTAAAGGTGCCTAATCCCTACCAGTTTCTGGTGTGACTCAGGGAATATTGCCTAAATTCAGAGATGAGCTGTGACGGTAACTATGCAGGGCTGTAGGACTTAAAGGAGAATAGGTCATGCTTGGTCAGGTACAACCCCTTCCAACTAAAGTAAATCAAAAAGAAGAAACACATTAAAAAAATAACTACACACACTCCCCCTCAAAACTTCAGAAAATGTGTACAGTTTTATCCACATCTTCCAGTTTTTCTTTTTCTATTCACCACACACAGTATTATACTTTTGCTTTTGAAAAAGGAAGAGAAAAAGAGAGAAAAATTAAGAAGTAGGAAATCGTAAAACAAATAATTATTTATCTTGCCAGGGAAACAGCTTCCCCATTTAAAAAAAAAAAAAAAAAGTCATATTATTTTATTTTGAGAATAACACTTGGTAAAAGCAATCTGGTTTGGAAATCTCAACCAGCTCTTGGCAACAAGCTGCCCTAAGAGCAGCACCGTATTCCTGGGCCGATCACCACGGCGGTTGCACAAGCACATCATTCACGCTGCCTTTCTTCCTCCCTGACATGTGGCTCTGCATAGCATCGCTGCAAACGCAGCGCAGAGCAGCTCGTGATCTCCCACTGCTGCCTCCCTCCGCTGGCACCGCCTTCCCCGGGGTTGGGCAGGGTCATCCTTGGCTGCGTGCGCTGTGTGTGAGCGTGTGTGTGCGCGCGCATGTGTGTGTGCATGTGCAAATTCCCATCCTAAGCAAGGGGCTGCTGTAGTTTGACTTTCTTTCAAGAAAAGTTGTGCACAGCTCATAAATTGCTGCTGTCACCATCCTCTTTTTTTTCCCCCCCCCAATGCAGAAACTTGCCAAAAGCCGTTGTGTAAAGATGCAATCAGCTAATTACTTGTAACTGGAATAACTCGGAGGGAGAACTGGTAACGTGGGACCCTTACCCACCTCGAGGACACAGCCTACTTAGGGGCCTGAAGCTGCCGGCACATTTTCAGGAGCCAATCGTTTCCTAGGCGGGGTTACCCAAGGGTAAGAGCATGGTGGTCACTGCGCTCAAATCCTGTTCTTCACTCTGGATTTGAGCCTAACATGACCACGATGGGCACAGGGAGACCCTGGGATGGCACGAAGCCGTAGGTCCCAGCCCCGGCGCAGGCCTGTGCATGCATCAGCAAACCCACCTGGTCATCGGTTACGACACCCTCCCAAGCTCTCAGGGCTGTTTCTCCAGGAGCTGCTTATTGACTTGCCTCAACCCAAAACAACGACGTCAGTCATCATTCCTCCTCCCGGCTCGGTGTCCCCCCCCCCCCCCCGAGTAAGGAAAAGCGTCGAATAATTCTCCTCCGTTCGGTGTGTGGTCTGGGTTTCCGTGTCGTCATGCAGACAGTACAGAGACGGGGGGTCAGGCAGGTCATCAGAATGCTAATAAGAAATCTGATTGATGAGCCGGTGCCTCGGGGATGAATGGGATACTTAATTAATGACTTCTGCTCTGTTTAAGAAAAAGTTTCCCTTAACTCCCATCCCTCTTTTTCTTAAAAAAAAAAAAGAAAAAAAAAAAGAAAGAAAAAGAAAAAAACCCCTCTATAATCCCAAGTTTTCCAAACAACATAAAGGGAACTTCAAAGACAGACATGGCCAGTTTTTATGCGATGGGTTGGTTCAGTGATTCTTTCCTTTCTCTGTTTACAAGGGCAGCCAGGCTTGATTCCAAGGCTGAAAAATAAAAGGCCACATTGTTCAACCAGATTCTGGATTTTTACAAGAAATTTCCTCCTTCCCAGTAGGGCAATTAACTGCTTCATTTCTGGGTCTGCGAGTACCAAACCACCCCACCGGCCCTGTGAAACTCGGCAGCGGGCGGTTCCTGCCAAAACACAGCTCAGCTTCGGAAACAAGACGTACTATGGAGACGCTATTGTCCCATTAAAAGCTAACCAGCGAGCCAGGACTGGGTTTTGGTTTTTTTTTTTCAGGGAAATAAAAACCCGTCAGGGGAAAATACCTGGTAGGCATTTAGCTTAGAAACATCAGACTGTATATTCAGGGCGATTCGAATGGGATTTCAACCCAGCAATTAGCAATGGGAAAACAGCAACAGTTTCAAATGATCTCTTCCGGATTGATCTGGAAGGTTATTTCATGCTAAATGAATAGCAGCAGGAAAGAAGATGAAAAGGGGGAGGGAAAAAAAAGGGAAACGCACACAAATGAATTTTTTAACTCTGAGGTCTTTTTTTAGAAACCAGCTCAGCTGCTGCATTCAGGGCAGCACAAGCTGCCCAGTATCAGCGCCGGGCAGATGGGAGATGGCAACGAGGCAACGCGGGTGGCGGATCGGGCCCCACGTGCCTCCCACCCAGACTCGGTCACTCCCAGCAGACAGCTCAGGGCACCTCGTGGGCCCAAACACCGCGACGCGCAGCCAGGCCCACGGGCTCAGCGGGGTTGCGGGACCTCGAGCACCTTGGCGGACCCAAGCGGGGAAGGAAGCGGCATCCCTCCGCCCCACACAGGCTTCGCCAGCCTTCGCTTGCCTTTAAGGACATCCTAACCGCTAAGGCCATTGCAAGGACATTTCAGTAAGCGGGAGCTGCTCATGCACTCGAAGTTAAGCGTATATTTAAGTGCTTCATTGATCTGAAACCCATGGGAGGAAGGGATGGATCCTGACCGAGCTGGCGGCTGTGCCTGGCAGCGGTGCTCAGCCCAGGCTTGCAGGACCTGCAGTCTGCCTTTTGCTGGATTACTGGAGCTGAATTTTGATATTGATGTCTTGTTTTTAACTTCTTGCAGTAATACTGTGTGCAACCAACATAACCTGCAGCTCTGTTCAACTGTAGCTTTAAATACAATTTAAAATAAATTATTTTAAAAAAAGTCAAGACCCTGAGGGCACAGAGAGTCTGCGCCAGTCTGAAATTTGGGCATGGAAGAAAATGTGCCAACTCCAGAAGAAGAAATGGCAGGCGTAGCTTTAACCTGGCAGCCTGGTCTACTGACTGTACTTTTTAAAGAATAGTGCATGAATTTTCTAAGCGAGTAGACCCCTGCTTTGGCCTAAGGGTTTAGAGCGCCAGTTACTCTCACCAGCCTGGCTGGTTAAAATCCCACTCATTCAAATCCCACTCACAGGGGATTTAGGAGTTCCTCATTTAGGTATTTCATTACCTAAAAAGCACTGACCTATTTAAAGTGATGGGAAAGTAAGTTCAGAGTCACCTTCCTCCCTCTGAGCTGGACTCCCTGCAGCCGTGATCCTCTACTTGATGTTATCCAAGAGATGAACCCTGTGGCAGCAAAGCAGGAACACAAAGTGCCCAGATGTTCTCATCTGGGGCTGGTGTCGCCCACTCAACCATTATTTTAGGGACTTCGAGTGAGTCCTGGTTTATTTTTAGCCCTTCAGCTCTTTCTGCTCAAGGGGTTAATAAACAAACAGGCTTTAAAAAAGTCAGGCAAGAGGAGGAGGAGGAGGAGGAGGGCAGAGGTGTGGGAACTGAGCAGGTCTCTGACCCTTCTGGAGCCCTTGCTTCGGACACACCAGCTAAAGGAAAGGGAGGAAAAGAAACAAGCGAAAAAGACTGGCCAAGTGATGCTGGGCAGCCAGGAAAAAAAAACAAACCAACATTTACCACCCGGAGCTGATTTGCATTTGTATTGGGCACTTGGGGAATACGGATAAAACACTCTTTATTCTTCAGGGGAATTCAGGGAATATCAGCAGCAACATCCGTGCATAAGCACAAAAGGGAAACCAGAAGTATTTTGGTGATCCTGTTCTTAGGCATCGGCAGTGATAACATCAGAATAACGCATCTCTCACCCCTTCTTCATGGGTCCCACCAAGAAAAAGAAGCACAGGCACAAAATTACGATCATTTCTGGTGGTGGCACGTGTGGGAGAAGTCAACGAGGGAGGTTAGATGGGGGTGGATGTCACTAGCAATTTACTGCTAAACTGTGAACAAGAGGAAGGGCCTGGAGTCTAAAACTAACATCAGAGTCCTCCGTACCTCCTGCCACGGATCCCGTGGTGCTCTGTGGCCCTCCTGTCTGCCTGCTGGGCACTGGGAGTGTAAAAGTAAAGCAAAACTCAAAACTGAAAAAGAGCACTAGCCAAACATTGAAAAGGGCCATGTAAAGAGGAGTCCTTTGTGGCCATTGAAATATTTTCTATGGCCAAGCTTCTTCTCAAATGTCAGGCTGTGGCGGCTCACTGTGTGGGTGTAGGACACACCTATCAATCCTAGATCCCGCAGCTGGAGAGCCCGTCTGCATGAGTTTCACAGAACCATGGAATGGTTTGGGTAGAAGGGACCTTTAGAGGCCATCTAGCCCAACCCCCTGCAGTGAGCAGGGACATCTTCAACTAGATGAGGTTGCTCAAAACCCTCTCCAACATGACCTTGAGCACTTCCATCCAGTTTCAGGACTGTCTATCCCTGTATCCCCTAAATACATTAATACAGTCCTGCTGGACTTCTGGGACTCTCTGCTCCCGTGGCTTTGCAGGTTCAGGGGCACCTCTCCTGGGCAGATGGACATCTGTCAGCTGCTGAACCTCTGCTCTAAATCCAATTTAGTTAAACAGCCATCTGAATTCCACCTGAGCTGTGAAAAAGCAGTGAATTGGCCAAAGTTGTGACAGATGGGAAAGGGGAGCCACCCTGCACGCTTTGTTTTCTTATAGGAAATGTGACAACTGGTCACAGCCATTGCTCCGCTCCATCTCCACTGGGGAGGTCACAGCCTTCCAGACTGTGCTCTGGCAGCCCCTGATCCAGTAACACAGTTGTAATTTGTTCAACACTGGAGCCAGCGAGTCTCCTTACAGCCATAAGTGCTTTGCTGGATCGTGGACCCAGACAGCTCTGCAGGTACACCCGTGTTCACTCCTCACATGCCAGGCACTCCCAGTGGAGGATTAACTGGTCCACCAGTGCGCTGGTCCAGGGCGGTGCCTACCACTGGGCAGCTTCACATGGCCAGCTTCTTTTTGCTGCACAGTTTTGTGGAGACTTACTTAAAAGTGTGGACACTTTCAAGGACCAAAGAGAGCCACTGAGTTCATCTCATGCCCCAAGTCAAAGTGTTGATGCTGCTTCTCCTGTAACGACCTCAGCCTGTGGCCAGAGCGATGCTACAGGAGGGCTCCATGCGGAGCAGGGGACCCCAGGCACAACAGTCGCTTCCCAGGCACTGATGCGATCTGTCTCCCACACACATGGTGGATCAAATGGGGACGTGGGTCTATCGCCTCAGCTAATGCCTGAGGCAAGAGCCTGGCTCCACTACCACATTACCATAACAGCTCCGAGGCAAAACCTCTTCTGCTATAAACCAACATCTGCTATCTATCCCTGAGATAACGGCTGGGAAGCCTTCTCTGATCCTTTAAATGCCCTTGAGAAACATTCAACCCCATGTTTAAACAGACAATGGGATCCTCTGCATGAGGAAGGGCCAAAACCAGGGAGGTTTTACTTGTCTGTTTGTTAGCGGTGTGTACCAGATCAAAGCAACGCAGTAAGTAGCCCCCTGCTGTCACTTCCCAGCTGAGGAACAACTCACAGGTTACTTCAGGCTTGATTCACTTCAGGCTTTGCCCACAGAATTCCTTACTGCACCTTTGCAGCAACCTCAGCCCACACAGAGCTTCAGTTGGGTGAGGAAGGGCCACAAAACCCAAAGCGATGATGTAAAATGGCTTAAAATTGCAGCTGTGGCAACACTACCCTGCGACACGTGTGTCTCCTGGCACCCATGTGCCAGGCTCCGTACACGTCGCAGAAGGTGTTTGTCCTCTATATCTGCTCCGAGGTTTTATATATGTCCTCTTCATCCAGGAAGTCTCCATTCACAAAAAGGAGTTTCCAAAGGGAATTTTCTGCCATTTCTAGATGTTTTGGAGGATGGGGGTTGGGAGGAGAAGGGAGGGACTGAGATAGCAGAGGTCGAGCCCCTGGCTTACTCCGCTGATCAAATCCTGGGCTGTGGCATTACCTTCCTTTTCAGCTGACCCAGTTCGAGCGCTGTGACTGCTTATTCCCACGCCACGTCAAAGAGAAGGTTTACATTGTTCACTGGATATTAATTTAAATTATTCTGGGGCGCTTGGAAACCACCTCCCGCCCCATTCAGTCTCCATGGGGACTATCACAGAGGCTGGGAGATATCAATGGGCGGCCACTGACACACCGATCTTCCTCCCCTTCTGCTGCAAACTGCTGCGAGCAGTTTTCACTGTCAGCATAAGGTGACACACTCATATTTTGCTGAACAACTTGCTAGAACAAGATAGATAGATTTCTTTTGCTCATTAGGGAGCAGTATGATATCCTAATAATACCAGTTTCCATTTGTTCCTTAGGTTCACACGCTTGTGTTGTGGTTCTTTTCTTCACACCAACATCCTGCTGCTTGTTGATGGTATTAATAATACACCCAGCAGGAGGCTGTGCCCCCCGGCGTCCGGGCTGTCAGAATAATTATTGAATGACATTAGGGTTGTTCTGTAAATTACTTTGTGACCCAGGAATTCAGCAGGTTACCGCTATAACTCAGGCTCTCGCACTTGATTGCACTCACCTCCCGCTGCCCTGACATTTATTAGTCTAGTTTGCGTAGCAAGTACTGACTTCATCTGTTAGGAGGAAAGGTGGGAGCCTCCGCGTGAGCTGGGAGGGCCTGGGCTTTTTTAGTGGCCTCTTTCGTGGTGATTGAGAATGGGGGACTGGTCTTTGCAAGGAAATAACATCGTTCGCTTCCTCTCCCGTCCTCTCTGGCACATGGTGAAATGTTAAGGGGCAGCTGAAGAGCCCAGCAGGCTGCAAGCAGGAGGGGAAGGTAATTCCTTTCTTTCTGGTGGAGGAATGCTGCTTTTCCCCATGCATGCTCACACATATATACACCTTTCATGGAGAGGGGCTGACTGCTCTCCCCTTGGACCAAAGGAATGGGGCTCCACATCACCAGAGCCTGCCTCAGCCAGGAAACTAAAAGCAGGCAGTGGGTCTGTGGGATGCCTGGAGAAACCCCAACAGGCATTAAACACAGCAAGGTGTTGAGTTGCTTCCTATCAAACCGATTCATGTGCAGGTGTGGAAGCAGAGCTCCAGGTCCTCAGGGAAGCCCAGTGTTGGAAATAGGGACCCATTGGACTGTGCCTGCCATCACTCCTGAAGCTTCCCCAGCATCTGCCCAGATGTGCTGGGTAACTTCCCTGGGAGCGGTGGGCAGCCCTGGAGCCCTGCTCGAGATTTGGGCAGTGATATGACATAAAAAGTTTTACAATTCATCCTGAAGAAAAATCAAGACCTCTCTGGTCTTACTCAGCTCCTTCCTCAGTAATGAAATGGTGATAAAATACCTGTGATATAACAACAGTGATCCAGTGCATAATTCCCTCAGACTCATTTGACCATATGAACCACCATCCAAAAGAAATCCTTTGCTGCTTACAAGGAGGCAGCCCAGGCAGCTTTTCTTCCCCCATTCCATATTTCTGAAGAGTGCTTAACTCTTAAAGCTGTCCCACAGTCTCTCGCAGAAATGACTGGGGTCTGTTCCCATTGCAGCATGGAGGTTGCGGGGCCTGAATGCCACTTCTAAAGCTCACTTGTACATCAGGCATTGCAGAAAGGCACATCAATAAGCCCTGCTGAACATCAGGGCTCTACGAGCAGAGCGGTGTGAGGCTTTCCCGCCTTGTCCTGGCAGCTGGTCAGACCTCAGCTGCAGAATCCGTGGCAGAATTGATGTAGGGATGCAGAGAGCAAGAAGGTGGTCAAGAACAATGTCATCCTTTCAATGCTGCAAATACTTTAGAGAACGAGTGTTTTCAAGACCAGTCCAAGCATATCTTCTACACAAATTTATTTTTAAAATCATGTTGTTCTCAGGTTTCAAGCTCTTCTTTGGCATTTCTCACCCTTGCAGATGACACCAAGTTGGAGGGAAGAGTTAATACGTTCAAGGAAGGGTGGCCATTCAGGCAGACACGCTCAAGGAAGGAGACAACAAGGACCTTATGAACTTCAACAAGAGCAAGCACAAAGTCTTGCCCCTTTGGGAAGGAAGGACGCATCGCAGTGGTGCAGTCTGCGCACTGACAGCCTGGGGAGCAGCTCTGTGGAGAAGGTCCTGAGGGTCCTTGTGGACATCAAGCTGGGCATGAGCCAGCCATGTGTCCTGGCAGCAGAGACCAGCAACCTCCCAGGCCACGTGAACAGGGGCAGAACCAGGAGATCCAGGGAAGGGATCATCCTGCTCTAGTTGGTGCTTGATTACCACAAATCAAACACTGTGTTCCAGTTTGGGGCATCCCAGTGGACGACTGATCATCTAGAACAAGTTCGGGGAGGACCACTGGGATGGCAGGGGCTGGAGCACTTGGCCTGTGAGGAGAGGATGGGGGGAGCTGGGCTTGTTCAGCTTGGAAAAGGAACAGCTTTGGGGACACCTAACAGCAGTCCTAAGTGGCTCTGGGTGTCATCAAGAAGACAAAGCAGGGCTTTTCATGATGGCGCACAGTGGGAGGATAAAAGACAACACACATAAACTAAAACAAGAGGTTCAGACCAGATGTGAAACTTTTCCACCATGCGGACAGCCAGGCACAATGCCCAGAGAGGCTGTGCAGGCTCCGTCCTTGCAGGTTCTCAGGACCCAATGGGATCCATCGCTGCGCATTTTGGTCTGACCCCGTAGCTGACCCTGCTGCGAGTGGGACATTGAACCAGAGACCTCCTGAGGTCCCTTCAACCTATGTCATCCTACAGTTACTGGTCGTACAGCAGCCTGCTGGGGAGGTGCCACGGCTGCATCTGTACCATTTCCTTCAGAAAATTCAGTCTGACACAATCTGGGTCTGGTTTTCAGGTTACGCACTGAGTCCTTGAATACGGTCTCTCTCCACAACAGAGAACCCAGCCCCAACTCCACGGCCGGGGTAGCCAGGTGAGGGTGTAGGGCCATAGCTCAGTGCCTACCTCTGTGAAGAGGACACACTGATGTTGAGGTACCATTTGTCCCTGTGTTACTCTACTGGGTGGTGAGAGGAGACTGTGTGTTTCACTCAAACTGGGAAAGGCAGCAGCTCAGTACCCTTCTCCTACGTGCTGTTTTGAGGATGTTTGGATAACGAATTACAAAATGCAACCTGTTTGCCTCTGCTATAAAGGCAAATCGACGTGCTAACGAGTCCCAGAGCCACTACTTGCTTTGTTAAATACTTTGGCAAGGTGGGGGTGTTCTACCTATCTTGCTAACTGGTGCAGACAATAGGATTTCCGAGTGTTTCTAAGATCTGTGTATCCAGACGGACGTGGGGAAATGAAAGATTCACAAGCACAGGCCTATGAACAGTGGAGGAGCTGAGCAGCGCCGGGCTGGTACCAGCCGAGGTCCAGCTATGGCTGAATCCCACAGCATCACCCTGCGGTGCTGTCCTCCCTGTCTGAGCTCACCCCTGCTCAGGCATCACCCTGCCGTAACTTGTCAGCAGGTCCAAACCATTCCAAAGGGTTGAAATGGAAAACATGACCCTCGGAGAATTCCTCAAAGCCGTGGATCCACATGAGAAGGGCTGCTCACCCAACACACACCAGGCAGGGTCCTGTCATCCGAGCATCCATGAGCAGCTTTCCTGCACACTCAGAAAAGAGAAAGCATTTCTCTACTTCATGTTGCGGGGGATGTGGTTCTGCAGGAGGGCAAAAGGAGGACCCTCTATTCAGGTTGCAGTCAAAGGGAGCGAAGGGTGCTCAGCCGCCTGCCGGAATTGGCCCCGTATTGGTTACACCCCGGCTATTTGAGGAAAAACTTGGCCTCTCAAAACTCTCTGCCTCTCTCCTGCGCCTTTGTATTCTCCAGAAGGTGAAGCGTAAGGGTATAAAAAGCTGCAAACAAGTTCCTACCTCTGGAGACCAGGCATTTACTCTAAGAAAGAAAGACCAATTGCTTCCCAGAGCATTGTCCACCCACATTAGAGAAAGGATTAAGCAGATACATTCAGCTATTCTAACAGATTTTCTTTAAACCTTGAATACGCCTCTCACACTCGGTAAGATAATCACATTAGTTTTGTCATTAAAAGATCCCTTTTATAGAAAGTACCTAAACCGCTTAAACCACCCAGAGAGGTCGCATACATTAGAAAACAACAAGACAAACGGAAGGGATTTGCTATTCCCCGTCTCAGTGTTTCACTGCCCCTACTTTCTAAACTGGGGGATTGAACTAAAAGATTTTGCAAATCACCAGCGGAGGGGAAAGCCCCAGAGAGCTGGGCAGCAGCCGCCCCCACCCGCCCCGAGGAGGCCTCGCTCCCCACTGAGGAAACACTCGGATATAGCACTGAGGGCTACGGAAAATACATCTTCCAGTATGGAGATGCCCACACGTTACACCCAAAGCACCTCAATAGGCAGCTGGCACCCAAGTGTTCACATCTGGCACCCAAAACCCAACTGCAAGATAAGCAACAGCTGGAGTAGTTTGTTACTGCCTTGGAGAGCACAAATACGGGGTGTTCCACGCTAAGGGAGCACGTTCTTGCTCTTCGCTGCCATGGGCATTTGCTGCCGCTGCATCATCCCCCAGGACCAGAGGGACCTCCAGTGCGGGGCTGCGGAGGGGACAGAGCAGGTCCCCACCTCGGCGAGGCTCAGACTAGCAATACCATTAGCTGGTAGCAACAGAACTAATGCTACAAAGCAATTTCTTCCTTGGGTTTGTATTATTGAAAGGACACAGAGAAGCAAACTGCCCTAAAGCACGTGGGTTAGTTTCAGATTTGCTGGTAAAAATGAGTTGGGCTGGGGGAAAAAAAAAAAGAAAGGCTGTCTTGGGGCTTCAACGCTCATGTCTCAGCACCTGGAGACAGTGCTGTGAAATCAAGGAATCAAAATAATATAGGAGAACAAGTCTATGGAAGTCAGTGGAAGTTGCAATCAGATGCCCACCATCTTTAAAATTTTAAAATAAGGTATTTTTTTTAACAGTAGAAGGGGAATTTTGAAAAGCATTTAAGTACTGGGAATTTATCCCGGATATCATCCTTGGTTCAGATCTGCCATCGCTCCACTGCTCAGGTAACACACGGTAATGTACATGTGTTGCTAACCTGCGCTGCCAAACCAGAGCATTTTAGTTTCTTAACATGGACAGTCTTAAAGAAGGTGGATTTGTAAAGTCATTTTTCTAAGACCAAGGCTTTGGTTTAGAAACACACGAAGAGGCTAGACTGTACAAAATCTAGAGGCTACAGAAGTAACACCCAGCACCACGCTGACCACCAGCGCCCATGACGCTATCACGGCAAATGACGGAGACAGAAGCATAATGGGATTCAAACCAATCATTTATGAATTGTTCCTGGGGTGTAAAAATCACATAGACAGTTTCAACTTCAGAAGGATCTCTATTTTAAGGAGCAGCAGCATATTTTGGAAGGGTGAGATGATGTGTTACTCACCCAGCTCTGCAAAGACCTGTTTAATTGTTCCAATGCAAGCACAAGTCTGTCCCCATGGTGGTCTTTTAGTACAGGTAATTCCTGCAAGCTGGTCAAGGCTGGGAGTGCGAGCACCATCGGGTCACAAGTCTGAGCAGTATCAGACAGATTATTTTTAACACAAACTACCATAAAAATCTTTCAATTTTGTCCCTCTAAACACATGGTTTCACAAACACGCACCCTCCGTTACAGCGTAGCGACGATGTTCTCCTGCAGCAACAAGGGAGAGCAAAAATAATGTAAGCTAGGAGCATACAATCTCCTGGGTTCTTTGAAACCCAAGGTTATGGGTTTCATGGCATCCTCCTGACTGTCAGAAAGACACAATGATTCCACCGTGAGTCCTGGAAGGAGTTAAAATATCTGAATGTCAATGTGCCAAGTCTTTAACATACAGAAAACTCTTTAGGTCATTCGTAATTCTTTCCCACTCCTCAGCGAATAGGTACGCAACAGCTAAATACTCTTTTTAAGAACAGAGGTAGAAAAATAGTAATTCCTTTACTTAAAGCACGCTGGCATTTGTCTGCAAGGCGCTTGGTGGGCGGACAGCGTGGGAGACAAAACACGGTGCACACACTTTTCCTGTGATTTAGAAGCCATGTTCCAGGTTCCTGGAGGGGCTTTCCTTTCTATAGTCTCCTTTGTTGATGCAATAGTTGATGATCTTCAAAGTTAAAATGACCTACAAACACAAGCTGCAGAAGCTATTTAGGTCCCTCCCAAGACCCTGCAGCCATAGCCCTGCCTGATTAACTCTTTGGGCTACACAGCCCAGTTAAAACCTCCACTTGCCAGGTCAGGGAGCGTTACGGATCCGTCCACACAACCGCCATCACCACTGACGTGTAGGAAGCGCGTGGTTGCTTGGGACTCGAATAAGCTTTCAAAAACAAAACGGATTTTTGTCCCATTACAGCCAGCTTGATCGCATTCAGCACGGTCACCGATGGAGAACCGCCCGCTCACGCACCCGCCCCTCCCCAGGCAGCAGCTAAACCGCCGAAATAAGAAACCACCAGGGAAGCGCAGACTCGTCACCCGACGTCTTGACAGCTGTGTGCGTGTAACTTGAGGATTACCTTAACTAGTTTTCCTCCCACTCTAGTAGAGTCAAGCACAAACAAGACAGCGTTATTTGCAGAAGTCCAAATTTGCCGAGGGATAAAAACTCATGTTCTTTCAAAACAAAATCCAGTTCCAGACACTCACAATTCATTGTTTTAATTCATTTTTATTGATACAAACTGCATCAATAACATTCATGATTTCGGCAAATCATACATTCGTTTCCTTCTACATTTTCCCCAACGCGTAGAAAACATACATTTTTAACTTCCAGTCATTCATGACATGCCAAGGACATACATAAGCCTTAGATGAAGTATGGCCCATTACCATATATCTGGAGAGAGAAATCAGCCATTTCCTGTGGCCCATTTTGTTCTCACCTGCATGAAACAAGCAGGAGAGGCAACGCTTGGATGAGGTAGCCAAGCACCACAGACAGTCCCTCAGCAGCATAGAGATGTGTACATAGATTTTAAGATGAAGTCTGAATGCTTAAGGTAAATAAGACCTGAAGTTTCAACTACTCAACTTGAGGGGGGAAAAAAAGTAAAAAGGAAAAACAATTTAAGAAAAAAAAAAAATCACAGAAAGCCACTCATCTAATTCATAAGCCGGTCCAAGCAGTAAGAATCTGATCCAAAGATACAGAATCAGAGCCTCACAGGCAGAAACTGAATGGAACAGTGAAACTAACACCCAACCAATCAACCAAACCCCAACAAACTCCGAGCCACAAAAGACTGAACAATTTGTTTTTAAATACAATTTCTCAAAATTCAAAATGGCAGCTTATTTGTTTTCTTTCAAGTTTCATTAAAGGCAAATTTTTTCCTGCTTATAAAAGGGGGGGAAAAAAAACCAACCCAGGAATGAAAGTTTGAAACTACAAAATATTTTCCAAACAACAAAGCAGCAGCTGTTTCCTGAGACGGTAGGTTAGCCAGCAGGGGCGAGAGAGAAGGAGACACAAGCTGATTACTGTGCGTTACTACACACAGCGGCTGGTTATTTGGGCCATTCACAGCCCATTGCATGAATTTCCTGATGCCCTTCTCCACACAACATCAAGTGTTTTACCCAGAATTTGCACTGGGAGCAGCACCTGAGCAATCAGCAGGAGTAGCTGGACCAGGCTCTTGCTTGCAGTTACAAACCAAATTTATATTTACGCCTGAGGAGTCCATTCCCTGCCTTGCAGTAAACCAGGATATTGTCATACATCCATTAACAAGAAGATGCAACAGTATTTCTAAAAATTTGACTGTAACTCACTTGATTAGAAAAGAATCATTTTTATTTGTTTCAAAAAATTCAAGGCCATCATGTCATTATAAAGTACATGAGCAAGAGACTGGGGTGTATTTACAGGAGAGTATCAAAAATGGGAATGATTGGAAAAGGGATTGCAAAAAGCTTTCAGCAAGCTCTACGTAGCTATTCCTTTTCCCCCTGTGGTTCTTCCCTGGTCTTGTTCTCTACAGTCTCTTAAGTAATTACCTTGTTCAAGAGCATGAGAGGTTCAGATTGCAGAGTCTGAGCATAAATGCCACGTTTAATGCAAGATGAGGGAACACCAGGAACACTATTGGAAAGAAGATGCACAGGAGTGTTTTAAAAGATAAATTTTAAGTGTTGGGTTCGCTTTGTTCCCAGAGGCTGGGAGGAGACTGGAAACAGAAAAGGCCACCTGGTGTCTTAGGAAAATACTCAACTATCAGGCAAATCATCAAAGCCGAGAAAACCTTACAACAGAATTGGAATTTTAAGAGTCTGGGGGCAAGAAGCCTTGCCCGAGTCTTTCTAAAACGGAGTTGTCCTTTAAACTGCAAAGAATCCTTTCTGAAGGGCTTCAGTGTGAATGAAGCCAAAGCTGGAAGACGAGGGGACTGCCCCAGCCATTTATTAATGTCAAATATGCTGTCTCATGAATCAGGGCAGTTTGTCTGGTTTGGAAGCCTTACAGAAAGCCCAGTGCACCTGGCTTGTTGAGCTCAGCATCAGGCTTTAGGCAGATCCAAGAGGATAGCTGCATTCTGTGTTTTGAATAGTTCGTCCCGCAAACAATTTTTTTAAAAAGGCTTTTATTGAAGAGCCATCAGCAAACAGATCATGCAGAATTTGAACAATACACCGAATGGGGGGAAGGGGAGAACCCACACAAGGCGCAGCCCCGATTATTTGTCACTTCATAAGATCTAGCCAGCACAAGTGTCACATTTGCTCTTCAAGAGAAGAGCTTCGAAAGCTTCCTGATTTGAAAAAGCTAAGCATTTGTGGGGGATACACACATACACAAAATATACCCAGAGTTTTCTTTGGCAACCATCATCACAGTGGCGGATATTTCAGGATTAGGACAAACAGCAAAGGAAGAAATAAAACTGATGCAGATTGTGTATGCTCGGCCAGTTATCTGCAGAGTCTGGGCCCAGCCCTGACCATTCACTACAGCACAGAAAGGAAAAGCCACCTAAAGCAGCTTTGATTAATAAGCTGCCAGAAACTAAGGAAAAGAAAAAAAAATATATTACTTCTTTTCCAGCATCGATTCCAGAGGGTAAGGGCTGTTTCATTGCTTTACAAACAGCACAGCCAGTTTCCCCAAGCCTTCCCTACCTCTCCGCCAAACATCACAGCAAGATGTGATTTCCTTTCCCCAATTATCTCCATGCCCCTGCTGTGAGTTTACACCATCTGAGGACATCTGAAATTCCATCCCACTGAAAGCAGCAGGAGTTCCACCATCACCAGCACTGCCATTTAATCCACTGTAGATACCAGCAGTCAGGACAGTCACCTAGCGCAGCGAGGAAGGCATCAAGCCTAGAACAGGAACTCTTTACTTTATGGTAAAGTATAACAGTTGAGAAGAGCAGAAGAGGAAAGCAAGCCAGAGCAGGCAGCAAAATCCATGCACTTTGACTAAAGTTTATTATCTGACAACGCTCTCCATCTGTCTGCTGCCTGCTTCTCTCATGAGCACAAGCGATGGTTAGCACTGCAACACAGGTGAGGAAGCAGGAGTGAAATGTTCGGACGACCACGCATAAGGCCTGGCCCTGCTCCCACCAAAGCCAACGGAGGTATAGCGGCCACAGATGTTGCAGTACCACTTCAGTGGCTGTGCCTGGCCTTTTCAATCCACTGCTTCATGTAGCAGATTTCCAAGTCTCGAGCTTGCTGCACAGATTTGGGGTCCAAAGGGTTGCGGCTGCGTAGGTCTAGGTGATGGGCTCCATCCGGAATCATGATTGCCACGAGGGAATCACTGATGTTCTGGGTCACCCCACCTGCAGACCACGGGTCCAGGCCACCGTTGCTGTAAGGGAATACCGCCTCATTAGGGTACATGTGCCCAGCAGCAGGGCTGCAGCTCACATCAACATACCCGTGTTGACTTTCAGCTAGTTTTGCATATGTACAGACAGAAGCAGCCCTCAGCCCTCTCTTTACATCTTGTACACATCCCTCTGCTGAGAGAAGCCTTCTTGACAGAGGTATGGAGCTGTTGGCAGCTTAAGCAAGGCTACCCTTCTGTCCTCCATTATCTGCTAATTCAGATAATAACATATAATAGCGCCACAGCCTCTGAGACAGATCTGCTGCTGCCTGTCATTGTCATAAAAGGTTTGGGTTCCCCTGTAGCAAGACATGTCCAGATTCTCAAATCAAAGCACTTTGCTTTCCTTCTTCAGTCTGACATAAACTAATAACCAACTGGACCCTTTAGAGATGAATTTTCAGGAAGTTCTACCTTTTTCTGTCTCAGCTATGTGCCAACCTGGTTTTGCAAATAAATACTTGGACCTTCCATTAGCCCCCTTATTTCCAATAACAACCATATTAAAATAAAGCTTTTATCCCTCAAGAAACTGTCTAAAGTGACTCTTCCTCTGGGACAGGACGATTTAATGCAGTGTACTCCCCCTCCTCCGCTACCCTAAATCAATTAAAGGGCTCCTTGCACTGTAGATCCAGCTCCAGATAATGCCTGGTCCAAGGAGCAAGCCAAGGGCTGAACTGGGATGAGAGTTTTGCATCTCTCATTCCCAGCTTCAGACTCAACCCCATAATCCCTACCACATCTTATTTTCCTCTACCACAATGTTCTTCCCATGTGGTCCATCTTTCTGCACAAAGAAAGCAACATCCGTAATCTTATGGAACTAGGCAAACCTAGATCTGTTCCTCACTTAAAACACTGGACCTGCCCACAAAAGGAAACATTAGAGATGGCTACTGTATGTCAGTGTAAATTTCTAGGAGGACCCAAGAAATGAAAACATCCTTGGAAATTAAGAGGTACACTGCTAGAAAAGTAACCATAATGGCAGACCAGAAAAAACTGAAAGAAATGAGTAAAAAAAAAAAAAGAGTTTTGTAGAAATAACTGAGAGTAAAAGCCTGATGGGGTCTGAATTAATACTTTGTTTCTCCACTGAAAAAAACAGAGTATCTTGAATCTCTGTAGCTCTTTATTTTCAGTGATTCTAAACATGACTTAGGAAAAGAGAAACATTTTGTAGCTGCCCAATAAGCAAAAAGCACTAGATTTAAAAGGTCGCCTGAACCAGCAGAGCACCTTGGCAACAGGGGGAGGAGTTGCTGAGAGACCCAAGATGTACATGGACTTGGATCTTTTGGTCCCAGTCACGTGGAAACTAAGCATGCCACAAGAAAACAACACTGTCTCTGGCTTCATCCTCTGCGGCTCCTGCCAAGTGACGGCACCAGAGGCACTGACGCAGGTTGGGAAGTGATACTTGCTGAGAGGAGGGGGGATGGAGGGCTCACCACAAAATAATTGTAAGTCTTAACAGTTGTACAGAATAAGATAAATAATCTATTCCAGTTGGTACTGAATTATGTGTTAAAAGTAAGCATGCATGTAAGTACTCAGTTGCCCATCTTACAGGACAGAAGTTTCCCAATGTAAACAGAAGGAATAAAAAAGAATTTAAAAAGTCAGCCCTTCCTTCCTAGCAGTGGTCAAGCAAGTAGGGCTTCAGAAAAACACCCTAATGCAACGTATCAGCATGTTAGTCCTGTTTTCAGTTCATCATTATTTCCTTGACAGCACAAATAGGATCCTGACTATCCCACAGCAAAGAGTTCCCTTTCCTACCATCTCTTCAGAGCCTCCTCAGTCAACCAGCCCTGCCCAGAACAATGAGAGGTTTTTACACAATCTTAGCAGCACTGTCTGTGCATCCTTTTTTAACAGGCCCACTCTCCACAACTGCCAAGTTTTCTTTTCTCAACTTTTTTCGTCTTCAGCCAGGCATTGTACTGCCTTCTCTTCCTCCATTACCTTCTTCCATGCTAGCAATCCCCACTTCTGCACAGAGCTCCAGTATCTTTCAAAACAGAGCCCTCGCTTTCTGCCATTACAGAACTGGATAGGTGGGTGCCCTAACTCAGAAGCATACAACACAGGTGTCATCCATCCAGACTGAAAAAAAAACATGTTTTTAGACTGCGCACACCAAATTTCGTATATCATTGTCTGATATAGTCTGGGCTGATTTTGCCTACCACAGTATGTTGATAATGAGATGCTACCCATTGCTACAAGATCTCTGCCACCACATGCACGAACAGAGTTAAAATGCCGTTTGCACCACTGTGCAGCTCTTCCACATTGAGTACAGAGCGTGTTCCAGTACGAGTATCAGACATGGAAGTTGCTGGAAGAGAAATGGCAAACAGGGTTCTGGAAACCCCAGTTTCCTCAAACTAGCGTTTTAATAAAGATGTGCTGCCCAGGAGAGACATGTAATATCTGCCTACAGCCTAAGGAACCACTCATGCACTACATACCTCCAAGAAGGTACAAAGTGGCAATGGAGATTCCTGTGTCAATATCACACAATACATACAACACAGTGTGAATCTGCAGAGTGATGCACCGCTTGCAGAGGGAGAAGCGGCAGCACCAGTTCAAGCATCCTGGCCAAATCCCACTGTGGCTGGATAAATCCACCCTACAGTGGTTCTCTTTAGATGGAGTATTCTTCTCTTCCTGCGCTAAACTGTTGTGCAAGTTGCCTGACACTTGAAACAGTGCTTTTTACCCCACAGGGAGCCACATCCCCTGGTAAACACAGGGATATTTTTTGTGAAGCACTCTGTAGTGTTCGAGGATAAAAGGCTCTTATATAAAATGCACAGTGTTGGTAATGTATTTGTTTGAAGAGAAACAACCCAGCTTGAGATCCAAAGCTTTGTGTGTACAGCACTACTTCATTCATTTGGTTGCTTTCAAGCTTTTCTCATTTCAAGCTCCTTCAACTGGCATAAATTCTTAAACACTTATTTAGATTTGCTTCCTTGTCTATCGCTTACAAAGCGGATTTCTACTGTACAGAGCTGTGAAGCCTTGGAAATAAGCAACACTTTGCAGAATTAAGTTAAACCAACAAATTTTCTTTAATTACAAAGTTTTCATAAAAAAAAGGTGGAGCTTTTCACTCTAGAACAGATATCCTGCGGGGATGGAAACAACAGGAGACAAACAAGGAAAGCAACAGGCCCTTTGGAGCCAAACAGACCAATGCTAACAGATGAAATCCAGAGAATAATCCCTAATTCACATGAGGGCCTTCTACTTTTAAAATACACACCTATTTACCAGGTCCAACAGGCCACTTCTGAGTTTTGTTTAAAGAAGTGGAAGGTCTTGGGGGTTGTTTTTTTGTTTGTTTGGTTGGTTTTTAAAAGGCCTTGCACAGTTTTAACCAGAGCACAGAGGAATATATATCCAGGAGCTGCCACAGTGGGCAATCAGCACAGCAAATCAGAACTCCTGACGCACAGGATTCAATGTGCTTGTTAAATGTCTCCCTACCATGTAACAACCTCATGAACATCCAGTACTTAGCTGTTCAAAATTTCATACCGCCTCACAGAAGAGGTACAGCTACAAGAACCTCCCTTTAAAGAAAGCAGAGTTTAACCTTAAAAATAAGGAAAACGAAGGCTGAGTAGAGAACAAGCAGCCCGCACTGGTTTTTACACTAGACTGAAACATTTCTTTCACTTTTTGTCCAATATAAAGGTGTTTCAGACAAACTTCCATTGTATTCCCAGCATGCCTTGCTAGAATGGAAACATCTTTTTGTATTTGGATCTTACACAAGTTGAAACCTGTCTAATTACTACTACATGAATAGGGTAATCAGCAGTGATAGGAAAGCTCCCCAAGTTACTTCCCTCTCTTTTCTGTATCAAGGAGAAAAAGGAACATTATGCCAGCCCCTCCATGAGGCTATCACCCCGAGCAACAGTTTTAGTGACCGAGATACTGTGTTAGAGCTAGTTTAGACTTTCCTTTTGTGCAGAAGAGACAGTGCTTTGGCTTCATAAAAGCTAGATGGATTTACCAGCATGGGAAACCTGGACTTTGGCCACAAGATAAGAAGGAATCCACATGGGAAGAAAATTACATTTGGCAGAATCCCAACCCAGACTCTTCTTTGAGAGTCACACAGGCAGTGACAGAACAGTTGGCTTCTTTGGCCACTGCAGATTGACCATTTTACTCTCAAGAACAACACAAAGCATGCCCATCATTTATTCAGCTGGAGCACTGGAGACAGATCCTTTTGCTACTTTGGGCAGGCTCTCTGCACTCACAGCCCAAACTGGAGGAAGAATCCACTATAGAAGCTGAAACAAGGCTCACCTGAAGACGATGTTGCTGTGTGAACTGATGTTTTTCCCTCCATACATAGAAAGAATCCAAGAGGGGCGAGGCCTCACTCCCCACAGCCTGTAACACTCATCTGAAAGTGCTTCAAAGTCCCATTTCTGAGGCTCAAACATGTCATTGACACCATCTGTGCACATGGGCATCACCATCTCAGTGCAAGCCTGAAAGAAAGAGCAATGAGATGCATTCCCAGGACACTGTCCAATAGCTCATAGCGCAGATTGAAATAAAAGAGCTCAAACAGGATTTGAACAATAATTACTGTCAAACTACAACAGAATCATTTAGGTTGGAAAAGACCTTTAAGATCATCGAGTCCAACAATTAACCTAGCACTACCAAGTCCACCACTAAACCATAGCCCTAAGCACCACATTTACACATCTTTTAAATACCTCCAGGGATGGAGACTCAACCACTTCCCTGGGCAGCCTCTTCCAGTGCTTGACAACCCTTTTGGGGAAGAAATCATGCCTAATATACAAGCTAAACCTCCCCTGACACAATGTGAGGCCATTTCCTCTCATCCTATCGCTTGTTACTTGGGAGAAGAGACCAACACCCACCTCACTACAACCTCCTTTCAGGTAGTTGTAGAGAGCGTTAAGGTCTCTCCTCAGCCTCCTCTTCTCCAGGCTAAACAATCCCAGATCCAGATCCCTCAACTGCTCCTCATCAGACCTGCTCTCCAGACCCTTCACCAGCTCCGTTGCCCTTCTCTGGGCACGCTCCAGCACCTCAGTGTCCTTGTCCTGAGGAACCCAAAACTGCACACAGTACTCGATGGGTGGCCTCACCAGTGCCGAGCACAGGGACACGATCCCTACCCTGCTCCTGCTGGCCACACTATTCCTGATACAAGCCAGGATGCTCTTGGCCTTCTTGCCCACCTGGGCACGCTGCTGGCTCATGCTCAGCCGGCTGTGAACCTACACCTCCAGGTCTTTTTCCTCCAGGCAGCTTTCCAGCCACTCCTCCCCAAGCCTATGACATTGCCTGGGGTTGTTGTGATCAAAGTGCAAGACCCAGCGTTTGGCCTTGTTGAACCCCATACAGTTGGCCTTGGCCCATCCATCCAGCCTGCCCAGGTCCCTATGCAGAGCCTTCCTACCCTTGAGCAGATCAACATTCCCGCCCAACTTGGTGTCACCTGCAAACTTACTGAGGGTGCACTCGATCCCCTCACCCAGATCATTGATAAAGATATTAAACAGAAGTGGCCCCAACACTGAGCTCTGGGGAACCCCACTTGTGACCAGCCACCAAACGGATTTAACTCCATTCACCACAACTCTTTGGGGCCCAGCCATCCAGCCAGTTTTTTACCCAGCAAGGAGTATGCCCATTCAAGCTATGAGCAGCCATCTCCTCCAGAATAATGCTGTAGGAGAAATTGTCAGAGGCTTTACTAAAGTCTACCTAGACAACATCCACAGCTTTTCCCTCATCCACTAAATGGGTTACCTGGTCAAGAAGGAAATCAGGTCAAGCAGTACCTGCCTTTCATAAACCCATGCTGACTGGGCCTGATCACCTGGTTGTCCTGTACATGCCACATGATGGCACTCAAGATGCATCAATCCACAACCTTCCCTGGCACCAAGGTCAGACTGACAGGTCTGTAGATCCCCAGATCCTCTTTCTGGCCCTTGTTGTAGATGGGCCAGAGCACAGACGCCAAGAAAAAAGATTTAATCTTTTGCACTAACTATTCTCCAACATCTTAGTGATACTACCTAAAAAAGAAAAATAAATTATATCCTGTAAGCAATATAGCCCCCACCATGACAAGTAATTTAACTCTCATACTGTTCCTACTTGCCCCCTTATGATGTGCCTTCAGAAGCAGACAGGGTGGATGTGTCGCTTTGATGAGCCCAGCTGCCATATTCTTTGTTACCCATTTGCCTTTTCTCAGAGGGCAACTTATAAAGCCTGCACATCCCCTGGGGTTGTGCAGAACAAAAACATTGGAGGCAGTAGCCATGAGCAGATAGTCACCACCTGAACACCAGTTCTTAACACCTTGCTTGTCAAAGCAGCTGCCCTGTTCCTCAGAAGAGAGACTGTGTAACTGTGCTGCATGCATTTAGTAAATGGGACGGGGAGGGCATAACGCCCTGGACCCCTTACCACAGGGATCTGAATTTTTGTTACCTACTTGATAGGAAAGGTTGGGTCTCAATGAGCTACATGATAAACAGCTTTAGTTGAAAGAAATCAGTATCAACATATCCTGACATATTTGCATGCACAAATTGGGATGGATGCTGGGATAGGGCGATTAGAAGACCAAGACGCTGCTGCTGTACATCATTTTCCAGTCTCTAAGAAGAGCTGAAACTCAAAAATTAGCTAGATAATGAAGAAACAACCTAAACCTCCTGGGAAAGTTGCTTCTCTTCAATGCCTTGCCTTCGCCACTACAATCATACTTGCTTCATGCTTACGTTTGTCATCAGTACATCAATTACACCTGGTGCAATATATTGACAGTTAAACGACCTGACAATTCATCAGCTCTAGCCCAAAAAACCTCACTGAGTTGCAATTTAGAAAGGACAGAGCACATACCTGATAGTACCAACCCAACTGGCCCAGATTCTTTGTTGCAGTCTCATACATGTCTAAGCATGAGGCTTCTCCTGAGTAATTGTAGTATAAATTTACTGCCTGAAAAACATTCTGCAGCAACAATTTGTCAGACAGACTGGGATCCTTCAAGAACTTGCAGACTTCCTGCAACAGAGAGAAGGGAAGTGTCTAAATCTGCAAGAAATAAAGATTAATACATGATACCTGATAGGACACCAATTTATTTTCAAAGTACAGTCAGGCTACTTCCAGAAAGTGTCCTTCTATGCAATGATATACCCTGATCATTATTTTTTATTATCACAAAAAGCAGTATTCCATTCACATAGTGCATGCTACTATGAGGAACCTGAAACTTTACATTTCCTTACTAAAAATAGTGCCACCCTAGTATTTCATTCACCAGTGAATGATCATAGAATCATAGAACTGTTAAGGTTGGAAAAGACCCTTAAGATCATCGAGTCCAACTGCTAACCTATCACTGCCAAGTCCAACACTAAACCATATCCTCAAGCTATTTTCAATCCATTTCCCATTCTTTAAGATAGATAATAAAGAGTATTTAGCTCCTCTGTAATGAGAGATAACACATGCAAATGATTGACAAAGAAGCTCCAGGTATAGACTGGGATTCCCTGCAGTTTGGTGTAGTACAAATGGGAACATAATATTTTTAGGTCCTTTTAAACAGCAGCATTGCAAAATTCTTACTTCTTCATGTTTGGAAAATATGAGGTGGTGGAACAAGGCACTATTTTGCCAGTAAAAAATTAAGAGCAATCTCGGGTAGAATTTAATTCAAAATCTTAACTGAGGACAAAAGCAGTGGAAAAAAACCACAGAAAACACAAAAGCTACTGCCCCAGAAAGTTTTTTCATCTTAAAACCTTTAAGTGACCATATTCTCTTTGGCAAGGCTTTCTGCTTACCCCTGCTCCCATGGAGGTGGGACTAATGCAAGAACAGTGTATGATGAAAGCTGTAAATCTGAGCTCCCAGCCCATAGAAAGAATCCAATTCTTCCTCTTTGAAGGTTTGCTCTGCAAGGAGCAAAGGATGCATTGCAACTCCAATGTCGTTCAAGTACAGGGGCACAGGCACACAGGGACAACTCACATGGCCAAGGCAAACTATACATGTTCAAAAAAGTGAAGTATCCTTCCCTCACCTGTATAATCTTTTCCCTCATTTTCATTGTGGAAGCTAGGAAATTGATCCCTCCCTTGTAGACAACGTCAGAGCACAGCTTTCACATTTGGCCACTCCGAGTAGGTTTTATGGTTTGGCTAGCTCGGCCACCAGTTCTTAACTCAACAATTAGAGTTTTGGAAAGCTCACTAATTCATGCAAATGTACACTGCAGAGAGCAGAATAGAGGGCTGCAGACAGCCCTGTATCTGAAGCTCAGATCATGTGGTAGAGACAGAGATCAGTAGTTCTGAGATACATCCGATGACTCACATTTCCCCCCTTTCTCACCTTCAGAGTCAGGTTAGAGCTTGTTTCAGAAAAAGTATCTTAACAATTTAAATAACTCAGATTTCATACATCAGCATCATCCAGAGAAGTCGCAGCCTTTTCTATTTTAGGTTTATACCTCAGTCAGATATAGCATGGACAACGGTGAAGGTGAGCACATTTCTTAGACTGCGTCAGATTGATAACAAAGCAGCAATAATTTTCAAGGCATTCATACTGCCCTTTGCAGGCAGCCACATAGGAGAGATGAATGTCCCTCCCCTCCTCCATCAGGCAGCTCTACAAAAGGGAGATTTTTTATTTTATATTTAACTACTGTTTAATAGCCAAAAGTACTAACATTTTATCTACCTTACCTGCCATACACAGTATCCCAAAGCCATGCAGGGATATTCAGCTAGGGTCTTAAAAGAACAAAAACACTCAGAGAAAACAGAAATCTTGGAGAAAGCACTGCAGATAAACGGAACAGCACAGGTTGCAAAGGTTTGCAAATGTGAAAAGCGGTCCTGCTTTGAGAAGTGATCCTGCAAGGAATACATTTGTGGGGATCCACCTTTCCTCTCTCACTAGTTCTCACACATCAAAAAGGCTCAAAACTTTCTCTTTAACTGCAAGCTTTGACAGCTAAACCTGGCATCAGAAGCTCGAATTGCATGTACTTTTTGTGCAACATTTCTGCTCCTCAAGAACAACTCTGCAGGACAGCCAAGTTCTTTCAGTCATCCCCAGCACTTTTCTTCTTCTTGGCTCTTGATGCAACCAATTAGCCCTACAAGTGGCAGTTGGTCAAACAACCAGTTGATGCACAAGAAGATACTGCCCTGGTTCTCTTTGTCAGCCTGTTCATCCTACAGAGTCAAAAATAAAGGAAAAGGTGCAAACGGGGAGAAGAGAGAATTAGTTAAACCAAATGGTCAATTCTACAAGACATTGGTTCTCAGTTACCTGTACAGGCCAAGCTGGCAGAGGCTGTAAGAAGTCGGCTTTATAGGGATAGTTCACCATAGCCAAGTTTATCCATGTTTCACTCAGCCAGTTTTTCAATATAGCAGCATCCTGAAGATTTTTTAATGGGCTGCACAAATGAAATGTGTTGGAAAGCCACTGTAAACCTGTGTCTTTAATAAAAAAAAAATTATGTTTAACACATTGTACCTTTAGTACACAGGTCAGTTGTGCTGCTGCTAAAAAAGTATTTCACTTAGCATAATTAATCTGGTGAAATTATTCTACATACAAACAAGCATAGCAGATCAAATTTTGGTCAGCACCTCTAGGTGATGGGCAATACAATCTGCATTCTGCAGCATATGGGTACATCAAAAAACCCCAAAGATTTACAATACATTTGGCTTTTTTTTTTTTTTGCTAGAAAGTTAACATTAGGACACAACTTCTTCCAATGAATGGAAAACTTCAAACCAGCTAGTGCATGGACTATTAACAGACGGATCTTTTTGGACTCTCCTTGAATTTCCTTTCATTATTTTATCTGGTCTAGAATTCTTCCAGTTCAGCTTCCCTGATTTTCATTAGCTAACTCATCATACCAGGCTTTCTTTTTAGGACACTGAACTCAAGTAGCAAGATTTTTTAAAAATTTAATTCCTTTGCTGAGCTCATCTGATAAAGTATCATAGAATCAGTTAGGTTGGAAAAGAACTCTAAGATCATCAAGTCCAACCACAAACCCAGCACTATTAAGTCCACCACTAAACCATGGCCCTACGCACCACACCCAAACACCTTTTAAATATCTCCAGGGATGGAGACTGAACCACTTCCCTGGGCAGCTTGTTCCAGTGCTTGACAACCCTTTCAGTGAAGGAATTTTGCCTAACATCTGATCTAAACCTCCCCGGCGCCATTTCCTCTCATCCTATTACGTATTACCTGGGAAAAGAGACTGACACCCACCTAGTTACAACCTCCTTTCATGTAGTTGTAGAACCATTTATGTTGGAAGAGACCCTTAAGACTGAGTTCAGCTGAGTCCCTGGCACTGAATCCATAAGGACTGCCATGATTTTTCTATAACTTATTGCTTCTGTTGGTATTTTAACTATTTCTTTTTAAAGTAATGGCTATCTGGCCTACTTTGTCAGAACGGAATGCAAGCCTCGAGATTCTGATCTGGAGTCAGCTGTCTGACCATAGTGATGTTTGGACCTGGATTCTGAATCACACCAGGCATGAACAAAGCTTGAGATCCAACACAACAGATGTTTAAAAATAACACTAAGCTCATTTGGCAGTTTTCAGTGCTAAGCGTATAGTTTGGGAAAAAAAAACAATACACACACAGGTGAAAGCTGTAACAAACTTGTTGATTTTATGAAGTTATAACACGATCCTGAACATTATGACCCTCTGAAAAAGTATTGGTGAGGTCTCACCTGTTGAGGAAAGGTTGTTAATAGCGTTCCAGGAATTCCGGATGCTTTCTGAACAGCCTATCCCACTCTTTTTGAAATCATTAGTCACTATGCTGAAGTAAGTGCCACATGGAACCAAATCACCAAACTGCCAGATTGGGGCAGAGGCTGCCAGAGCTCTGCAAAGTAACATAAAAAGATTGTTTGGAAAAACATATGCACCCTGAACCCCTGCAAAATGAAGGTCTGTCCTCTGGTCAACACACTTCCCACAACCACTACCTAAGCAGCATTTAGAATTCAGCGTGGACACTGAACCATAGGCAAACTAACCATAATTTTGCAAAACTATTCCATAAGTCTGCATGCAAAGGCTGTTGAAGGTTATAAGTCTTGAACCCTGGTACAAAGATATCAGTAAATACATAAAGTAGAAATTCAGACTTCATTATTTTTCATTCTTATCTAGCAACTAGGTCTTTCTCACAAGGCACTGTGCAAATGCAACTGAAGAGAGCCCCTGCCCACAAAAACCTATTCTCTAGCAGGTGTGGATGGCATGCCTGATGGAGGGGGTTTCATCCAGAGGGATCTGGACAAGATTGAGATGTGGGTCCATGTGAACCCCTGATATCAATACAGGCTGGGGGACGAAGGGACTCAGAGCAGCCCTGCTGAGAAGGACTTGGGGGTGCTGGGGGATGAAAAGCTGGACGTGAGCCAGCAACGTGCGCTCGCAGCCCAGAAGGCCAACCATATCCTGGGCTGCATCAAAAGCAGCATGGGCAGCAGGGTGAGGGAGGGGATTCTGCCCCTCTGCTCCGCTCTGGGGAGACCCCCCTGCAGTGCTGCGTCCAGCTCTGGGGTCCTCAGCGCAGGAAGGACATGGACCTGTTGGAGTGGGTCCAGAGGAGGCCACAAAAATGATCTGAGGGTTGAAGCCCCTCTGCTGTGAGGCCAGGCTGGGATAGTTGGGGCTGTTCAGCCTGGAGAAGAGAAGGCTGCGGGGAGACCTTATTGTGGCCTTTCAGTACTTAAAGTGGGCTTATGAGAAAGATGGGGACAGACTTTTTAGCAGGTCCTCTTGTGATAGGACAGGGGGTAATGGTTTTAAACTAAAAGAAGGTAGATTCAGACTACATAAGGAAGAAATTTTTACTATGAGGGTGGTAAGATGCTGGCCCAGGTTGCCCAGAGAGGTGGTCGATGCCCCATCCCTGGAAACATTCCAGGTCATGCTGGCCGGGGCTCTGAGCAACCTGATCTAGTTGGAGATGTCTCTGCTCACTGCAGGGGGTTGGACTAGATGGCCTCTAAAGGTCCCTTCCAACCCAAACCATTCTATGATTCTATTTACTTACTTCCCAGAGGGAAACTACGGCACTGAAGAGATTCAAGACCTGCCTAAAGTCACCAGGAAGTCTGGTGGCACAAAAAACCCCCAACATTAGGTGCAAAGTCAGTGCTCATAGTAACTGTTTTTACAAAACTAACCAATAGCTCTGAAAATACACACCATCCAGTACCTGCTGACCTACAGCTGCCTTTATCAAGCAAACAGTGCCTCTTACCAAATTCAAGGTCACTTAATTCCTCCTCCCAAATAATGAAAAATTCAAGCCAGCTTGAATTATGGTACTTCTCCCAGTGCTATAATACTTATAGCATGGAAGTAACAAATGCCTGCTCTGTGTTTGAGCAGGGTGATTGCACTCACCCAACTACCACATGGGGGTACTTCATCCTAAACCAGGCTGCAAGCATTCCTCCATAAGATCCTCCTATAGCTATGACAGGACTGTTACGGGCTCCTGCAATGTTCGTCTTTAAGTACTCGATCAGTACTGCGAAGTCTGCCAGAGCTTGTTCTGATGTCAGGTAATTCAGATGCTTGGAATCCTGAGGCAAAGAAAGCAGGTTATGTACAGCGCGGGAGCTATTTCCAGCAGCAGCCTTTTTATTCCCCACAGCAGCTGTTGAGTTCTACATCTGTGCCTGATACCAAATGAAATATTCTTTGCAGGTGTCCCTTGCAGTGCTAGAAAATTGCAGATTTTTTTAAAATCCTGGAATTGATAGTTACAAAAATAGGATAGTTGTGTGCTTCTAGCACATCTAAATCTTACTCAGGCTAACAGTCATTCCACTGGCAAGAACTACAACAGGCAGAGTTATGTTTGTATAGAACACATTTAAGGAAGACAAAAGACAACACTTACGCTGAAAGACTCATTCCCAAAGGGCAATGATTCTCCATAATATCTGTGTTCAGCAAATACTAACATGGCATTAAGTTCTTCAGCCACATCCCACATAAAACCCTGGTTGGAGGAAACCAAGCATTTCAGTAAAATGAATCAATTCTTTTCAAAGTCTCTACTTTCAGTCTAGTATATTCCAACTCCTTTATTCTTTGATTAGAAATATTATCATTATCAACATATGACTATAAAGACAGAGTGCAATTTGGTTTTGAAGTATCACTGAAATAAGAAAACACACAAAACATATCCACCCAGAGACAGGAACACATACAAAGAAAATATGTATATTTTAATGCTGCAAATTATTAAGCAGTATTGTTTTGTGAGTACACACAGGCAATCCTGCCAGAACTCCTATAGCATGAGCTTAATCCATAGGAAAAAAAAGAAATAAAACCACTACAGTAGAAAAGCATGCATTTGAGGTAGGACTAGATTACAAAAAGCAAAATTTGCTTGGCAATAAGCAATAATCTAGAGCATTGCAACACACTTATTTTCAACTAATAAATAACTACAACTTGTTATTACTCCTTGGCAGCAGCTTGTTACCACCAGTTATGGAAACAGGCAGACAGAGATCACCTGCTGACAGAACAAAGTGTGTGAGGAGTCCTTGGTTGCTCTGAGCCCAGCACATGCCACCTCCTGTTGCGTTACTGGGCTTCGTATTGAAGCAGCTGAAAAATGCCCACACATGCCATTCTGCATTTGTATCAGTCAGGGCAGTAAGAACTTCCACAGGTCTTGTCAGACAACAATAATCATCTATCTTTGATTTCCAGCACCCTTCATTTCACTTCACATTTTTCTTATGGAGAAAAAAACATCAAAATCTCCCATTTTACTTGGGGAATCTGAAGTACTGGGATAGGTGTAATTTGGTCCAAAATTTTGCATTCTTGCTTGAGGCACTTTATAGTGTTTCCTCTAGAAATTTTCTTCACTACTCCAGGAAGTTAACACAATTGCATCCCTCTGATTTCTATGGGCTTCAAATAGGCCATGAACCCCCTAAGACTTTCTGTGCTTTTGGGTTTTTTTTTCCAGCTTCCTTTTCCTCCTATAACAATCATAACAATGATTACAAACTTCTATCTTTAAATGATATTCTGACACTGTGTTCTTCCTTATTTTTCAGTAGGCCATTACTGGAAAGAAGGATTGTAATTCAGGAATCATGAATCTATTTTCTACACACCGTATTGTTGCAGAACCACGTGATGTCTCCTTCATTGCCTGTGTAAAATAGTATTGGCCCATTGTCTTTCTTCCAGTGCTGATCTGCTATGAGATACCGCTGCTGGAACGTAAGATTTTCATCAAATCCAAAGTGATCAATCTGTAAGAACAAGGAACGACAACATGTTCAGAAAGCTAAAACTGATCATGGAGTCCACTGCAAGTCCTGACAGGCACTCTGCAGTTGAAAAATAAAGAAAAGCAAGAAAGTTTTACTAAGATTGAAAAAAAAAGACATTGAATTAATTTATATTCTTAGATTCCTAATACATCAAAATGCTTCTGCTTTACGCAGGAAACCAGCCCAAATTACAGGTGTATACACGGAAGGCAAAATGTTATCTCCACCTATAAAAAGAAATCCATACCTTTTTTACAGTATCATACTTAACATGAGATACTCTAAACATATTTAGGAAATCAGACAAATCTGCTGAGGGGTCACAAACTATCTTGTGTAATAAAACTGTATCAACAAGGAAAAAGATTCATTGTCCTGCAATGTTGAGTCTTAGGAAAATTCCTTAGTGGCCTTATTTATTTATTAAAAACAAACAAAAACCCCACCTCTTCCTTCTCTCCCCCTTTTGACATAAGATTGACATTTAGACAGATTCTTGTTAGAGAGTGGGTTTGTTTAATTCCTAGAAAATACTAATTCTCTGTACTTCTTGTGCTATTGACAGATTTTTCAGCCACTTTCATGGAGTGCTTCTCCTTCTCTCCTTGCAATTTTCACTAATTCACATACCCTCCCCAATTTTTACACTAGCCTATAAACATTGCAAGCCTATACACAGCACTTAACCCAAACTCCACAGTGTTAGCTTTATTGCTCTGTTAGAAATTTAATTTCCACTCCTAAGGTCAGTTTTTATTCACACTTCTTTGTATGCACTATTCCCTTTGACCCCCCCCAAGAGTTCATCCATACTAGAAAGTTTATCAATTACTTTTACAACGTAACTCCCTGCATGGGCATAATCTTATTCTGGAATACCCGCACAGGCTTTTACTATAGAAAAATTAAAAAACAAAATGAAAACAAAACCAATCCAGAAGAGCTATGCTGCTTAATTACTATGTATTCACAAATCACCACTACTTTTATTCATCAGTTGAAGATAACCTGTAGTTTCCCAATTTTGACTTCCATCAGCACAAAGCATCATCTTTTCCTTTCATGTTGTTTCTTGCTGGTGGTAACAGCCTGACATCTGCTGGCATGAACGTCTCTGCTCACCCATCTGCCTTTACACCAACAACACTGCCAAGTCTCTTGCATGCTCCAGGAACCAACCTTTCACATTGCCTATTTTGAGAACACCTGCAAGTTAATGTTAAAAAGCAGCAAATCACACACAAATCCAAGCACTCACTGCTAACGTAGTGATGCAACTGCTAAAGCAGATTCCTCCAGGCAGCTCAGGAAAGCCTAACTCTTGACATGCCGGATCCAGCCACTCCACACCATGTACTTATATTTGCTTTGGGTCAAAGAGAGCACAGGAACTTATTTAAGATATACAGTCTGCTGCAAAGTATCTTTTCCAAACTCTCTTGAAACTTACTCTTGGGCTGAAGTGAGATGACAGTTGTGTTGCAGCTCACTGCCAGGAGAACAGTAGGAGCCATTGAAGGTCTGTGCATGGTCTTGACAGACATAAGAGAAAAGGCCTTCGCCCTGAATAAGTTAGTTTCAGTGACTGCTTCCAGACCCAAATTAAACTAATTTTTGTACATTCTACATTTTTGCTCAGTGGGACCATTTACTACTTACTGACAAGTACGTGTGCTATCGTGTGAATATTTAAGGGCTCTTTCATTGAATTCAAGTGCTGACAACATGTGCTGGGCTTATTTTACACTGACAGCTCACCTGCTCCTTTTTCATTTGCACAGTTATTAATTTTTGTTTCACCTTCTACATCAAGCATCATCACGAGTGATTAGATGTAGAAAGGCAGAACAAGGTCAGCAACTGAAAAAGCCTTTGGTCATAAGACCTTGGGACAATTAAAAAGAAGAATCAGACAAGGCACATCTCAAAAATCACAGTATAATTTAATGAACTCCAACACTATCAGAAAGCGAAACTAATACATCTTCTGTTCCAGGTCTGTTTGTAAAAAGGATAAGTATATGTTTCTATTTAACTTTCCTGGTTAGGCTGCTAGCCAGAGATAGTTAAAAATAGGCTCATGTGTCCTGTGTGCCTGTTATGGAATCATCTAAAATTAAACATTTAGCTTTAAAACTTGATTCTGCAGCCTTCCTGCCTGAAGGCACAGCACCAACTACAAGACTACACCACAACAAGTATTCAACTTTCCTGAACTACAAAGATATGTACCAAAATCTTCTCAGTGCAGGCAGCCTAATATGCAACAGAAAAAAACATACAGATGGGAGAAGAGAAGAGAAAAACATCAGAATAGTTTAATGGATAAACATCCTTTTGGCACCAGGCTGAGCTTGTTCAGTGGGGTATTCTGCAGAACAGATTCTAAAGCCCATCTTACTGCTCCTATTCCACAGGAGCTGGAAAATTAGGATAGTAATATTCCAATATGAATATGTTTTCCCAAATGACAGCTAATTTTCTTTAGAGGTATAATTTACTACAATTTCCTTGTGTGTGATCTGTCAGTCTACTCCCACAAAACAAACCCCAAAATCCTAATGCTTACATGAGTCTCCTCCTCACTACTGAGAGGGAGAAAAGTACAGGAATTTAAGTTTTCTTTTGCTGGTTTTAGTAACCACACTGATCAAAGTGTCATGATTCTCTATCTTGACTCTGAGCCACTCTGTAGACTCACTCACTGCCATTAGTCACATTCTCTTTTTCCATTCCTCCCTCAATCTGTAAAGTCTTCATAGCCTCACAGCAGCTAAACTGTTCATCATATTCAGAACACATCAAACCATGGATGCGTGTAAGATCCCAGGCAGCACAGACACAAGTCCAGCCAGACTTCTTCAGAAAAACAAAAAACTAACAGGTACCTATTCTCAACTCAAATGCAGGAACTCCTTTATTGCTAGATGATGGGGCTTCATACCTTGTAGCAACTTGTCTTTGCAAGGGTAAGACACATATACCTGACCAACCTGATAGCCTTCTACGATGGTGTGTCTGGCCAATGGTATCCTGGAGGGGCATTAAAAGGACCATGGCCAGCAGGTCAGAGGTTATCCTCCCCCTCTACTCTGCCCTAGTAAGACCACATTTGGAGTATTGTGTCCAGTTCTGGGCTCCCCAGTTTCAGAAGGACAGGGAACTGCTTGAGCAAGTCCAGTGGATAGCTACCAAGATGATCAGGGGGCTGGAGCATCTCCCTTATGAGGAAAGGCTGAGAGACCTGGGTTTGTTCAGCCTGGAAAAGAGAAGACTGAGGGGGGATCTCATCAATTCTTATAAATATCTGCAGGGTGGGTGACAAGAGGATGGGGCCAGACTTTTCAGTGGTGCCCCATGACAGGACAAGGGGCAATGGGCACAAGCTGGAACACAGGAAGTTCCACCTAAACATAAGAAGAAATTCCTTCCCTGTGCGGTGCCAGAGCAGGGGCACAGGCTGCCCAGGGGGGCTGTGGAGTCCCTTCCCTGGAGACATTCACACCCCGCCTGGACACGTTCCTGTGCCCCCTGCTCTGGGTGTGCCTGCTCAAGCAGGGGGTGGGACGGGGTGATCTCCAGAGGTCCCTTCCAACCCCTGCCATTCTGTGAGTACATGACTTAAAACCCCTAATGTTTGTATCGCAGACAGAGAGATTTCAGAACTGCTGGTAACTGCCAAGAAATTTAAAGAAATTCTGAATCCAGAACATCAAAACACAGTTTGGAGGTGTCCCAGGAACCATCTTCCCATAGGAGTAAAAACTCTTTGAAAACTCACTAAGTGAGGGGGAAGAAGCACGAGGACGAACACGAAATAGCGAGGCGAGAGGTTCGGGCCCGAAGGGAGCGCCGAGGCTGGGGGCCGGCAGGTGGGGCTGTCGCGTCGCAAACCGCGCCGCACGAACACGCAGGGCGGCCCACGGGAGCCCCTGGCCCCCCGTCGGCAAGTGCTGTCTTTTACCATCCTTCACAGAACAGGTGTGCAAACAAGCAATGAATCCCGCAAACCGTGTGAAGTATACGTTACAACTCAAATCACCCAGATAACTTTTTTTTTAGCTTTTTCTTAAATCAGACTTCATTAAAAAGTTGACCCAGAAAATTTCTTTTCCACACTTACAGAAAAGGAGTAAGACAAAAGCAATGACTTTTGCAAACAGATTTAATTAGAACAGACCACAACAGCAAAAGAAAAAAAGCAGTTTAGCACATGTGTACAATACCTTAACTGTTGGTTAAAACTAACAATGGTAAAGGTATAGTAGCATATGAGGGTTTTCTAATTACAATTTTCATAACTACAGTTACTGCCAGGATGTCAGCAGTAAGTACGAGGTCCTGAGCAACCTAATACTGCTTTGAAATCGGTCCTGCTTTGAGTGGGAGGTTGGACCAGATGACATGCCCAGTTCCCTTCTAAAACTAAACTATTCTAGGACTAATCCAAACCAGTTACACAGCCTAAAATTTTAGGCTTCTGTAAACAGGACTACCTAGCAAGTTTGGTTAGCAATAAGACTACAGTCATCATCAGCAACACAACAGCAATGCTTTACAAATGAAAGAACGATGTACATAAAACACTGACACTGAAACAGTCATTCTGATACTAATAAAAGGAAGGATAAAAATAGAAAAAGGAGTACTGAAAGTAATAAGTTTAGGGGAAACTTTTGTCAGGCAAGGTAGGCAGGATGCTTATACTTGGAGAGCTGCAGCTGTGAGGCAAAGAAAGCAAGCAACAAAATTTCAGTTCCATGTACAAAAATCTTCATGAACCTTGTTCGATTAAAAAAGGAATCACCTTTTATTGTCCTGCACATCTTTGAGTCCAAAGACTCAAAAAGCACTTGGGGTAAGTACAAACATACATACAGAGTGGTTAAGAGCTGGCCAGCTCCAGATGGACGACTGTAGCCACTACTCGAGCACAGCTGTGAGAACTGCACTCGCTGAGTTTGATGAAAACCAGCAGCAGGCAGCATGAGACATCGAGCCCAAGAGGCTGATGAGAGCTCCAGACTGAAGGCTCAAGTCAGCAGCTTTGATCCTTTAGCTCAGAGAAACTTTCTCCAGTGAAGTGCAGCTCACTGGCTCAGGAGGAGGAGCCTTCTCCAGACTGGTCCACTGAACAAGCTCACACTGGAAGAAAGGGCCAAGACCCACCATGCTGCCTTCCACTTGAGATACATGGCACGTTTCTTTACCTTATATTTGCACATGCATCGTGTGCCTTTGTTGGGCTCTCAAAGATGACTTATCTCAGGGCAGGGCTTTTTTAATGGGCTTTTTTGTTGTTTTGGAAGTCCATTTAAAATAAAACAAGCCACTCTGCCACACATCTCCCCTAGGGAGGAAACAAAACAGCACAGCAGATGTTAGTTATTTTACAGATGTTAGCCTGCTTAATATACTCCTGGAAGTATTCAGGAACTATGGCACTGCGTGAAGTACAAAGACAAAACAGGACATGTGGGCTAAAACCCACTTCCTTCTCAGCAGCATCTTAAGGCAATCAATGACTACAGAGACAAGACAGCAAACCCAAGCTTTCACCAAAAAAAACTAATTCACAGACTAAATAATAATAAGACACAGAACTAATTCTAACAAAAAGCATTTAACATCATTCAAGGTGGTAAATCAGCACCTGATAGTTTTTTGCTTTTGCATTTCTGCCAATACTGCAAGTGTCTGAAAGCCTTTCCGTCGTGCTTCAGATTTCAGTCCTCTAGGCAATAGCTTTATTTTCCCAAACTTGGATATTCTATTTGACATCAAGTCAATTGTTTTACTAGTGAGAAGCCAGGGGATTTTAAGAGGCATGCTCCACCCTCCTGGAGTTCATGGAGTTGTTTTGAGTGCTCATCCTGTCTGAATTATTTCCTGAGGACAGGAAGATACAGGATAGTGTGAGGATATCCTCCTGCATGAACAGCAGCATGGGCACTGGCCTCTTTGGGATTTCACCGATGTGTTTCTATTCCTGGTTTTACTCCTGACAGGTTGTGGGACTCCAGTCCAGTTAGCTGGCCCCATTAGCTTTGTTTCCTCTTAAAAATCTTTGCTTCCTTCATTTAAGTTTCAAGCTGATGAGGGCAGGGACTGCCTTGCCATCTTTGTAGAGCATCATATTCAAGAGGCCCTAAATTTTGTTACAAGTTCTACTACATATAACTAAATATTCAAGCTCATAAAAGCCATTGCAGCAGTAGAGTATCACTGAAAAAAAACACATACTCACACACTATTTATGTCTTCATAGCAGGGGAGACACAGAACCAGAAATGGAAGCTAAATAAAAATCAGTTTTTAAAAAAGTCTCCCTCCCTGACACTATTCTCATTGCTTTGTTTCCTCCTATTGCATTTTTGTGTATCACAGCCTGCCAGGACTGAGGCTTCATCTCACTGACAGCTGATAAGATTCTCTCAGTTTGTCCCTGCTAATTTAGTGCAGAAGGAAAAGAAAAAAGAGACAACAAAATTTAAGCCTAGCTTTGGTTCCTCTTTTCCATTTTACATGCAAGGAATGAGGTGTTTCCTTGCCTTCTAGGCGGATACTTTTGCATGGGACAGCAAAAACTGAAGGCTAGCACCAGTCTGTTGAAATGCATAATCATCTGATGCTCTGTGGAAGAACAGGGAGATGTAAACTGCACCTTCTTGCATCAGCCTACATTAACCCACTAAGTTGAATGTCCTACACGTAAATAATATAAGAAAATTGGAAGAGATGGACTCTATGTCATTGTAATCTTCCACACTACCCATACTTCAGAGGTTTTGTTCGCCAGATTTAATGTTGTTTCATTCATCTGTTACATTTAACAAAACATATGTACATAACAATACATGGTGCTTTTTGCCTATTAATCGACTCCAACTTCTATTCTACTAGCAATGGTCTAGCACAATCGTTACCAGTCTTTCCTTGGTTGGAAGTAGCTTTCAGCCAAACATGGTCCCCACAACAAATGCAGGCTTAAGAACCTTGTAATAGAGGGATCCCTTCCATTGCAACTATGTCCTTGTGAACACACTGACCTTCAACTAGAATCATGCTTTGTGCATTTTACTGAAGCGCCCTTTATGCTACAGAAGCCACATCACCTGCTCTTGGGAGGTTACAAATGTTTAAGGAAGTCTGCTTTTAGCAGTCATTTATCATTTCAGTGATTAAAAAGCACTGACAAGGAAAGCGTCAGACAGGAACTCTACCCCTGCCTTGAGTCACACAGTTTGGAGAAGACACTTAAAAGAAAAAGGCCAAAGAACAGTTAAACAGCTACAGGATATGCTGTAGGAAATCACCAGGCTACACAGGTCAGCCCTTGTTAGAAACAAAGAGTTTCCAAACAGTATATGATGAAAGGTTATTTTTATGTTGGGAACCTAAGCAGCTAACAAGTATACAAACAAATTTGTTTCAACTTCCACAAACCATTAGCTGTTTTCTGCTGCAATTGAAACTCCAGATTCTCCTTACCACATAAAGATGAGGTCCATAGACACATTTAGGCTTTAAATAAAGTGTGAAATCCTGCAGCAGTCACAGTGAGGATGCAATTCCTCATTACAACTCCTCCAGTTGGAAGGACAGTCTGAGAGGTCTCAGAAGCCCTCCTGAAATTTGCTGCCCCAGACTAGAGAGTGGCAAACCTCCAGCACAAGGGAGAGAATGGGTGACCAAGGCAGGCAACAGCTGGAATCACTTCAATCAGCCTTACCCCTGACGCTCCTTAACCATGCTCACCATTCCCCTTCCACTCTGTCTTTCTCCAAGCAACAGAGAGGCTTGTGCTGTGAGAATCAATCAACTACATAGATTTATAACAAACTGTTATGGTGATAAACACAACACATGTTCACATCATTGATTCTTTCATTCAAGGCATTGTTATCCTGGTGAAATTCTTCCACAGGACCAGGGATGGGGCAAGGATTAGGGAACAAACATGTCAAAGCTGTATTACCCAATGTGCATTATTTCATAAAGCTGAAGTAAGCACAAAGATGTACTACACTAGCAAAACCAAAAGTTACCCTTGTGAAATGTCTTTCAGACCCTTAAGAGGCAACAGCCTGTGATTTTTTCCATCTGACTTCCAGATTGAATTACAAATCCATCACATTTGGAGGATTAACTTCAGAGGAAAGGAAAAAATTGTACATGAACCTTCAGCATGTCACAGATTAAGCATTATAAAAATATTTCTGTTTTGCTGATCATGGCCTAAAGTTTTGACATGGACTAATTGTTTAAACAAAATACTTTTCAAAATAAGTTTGATATTCCGTGATCAAAATGGTGTTCATTTCAAAGACTTCCTCAATCTTTTTGTAAACGAGTACACGGGGAAGGAAAACATTTCAGATTCAAGACAATATTTTTATTTGGTCATACTAAATATTTAACACACCTCTATTCCTTCCCTAAAAAGGGCTAGGGCTTTGTACTTTCCAAATATTTTTAAAGGTGCAACTCAAATTGCAATTGTTTTACTTCCCAGGTTTTCCTAGCTACAAGGAAATTTCCTGTATTCTGTCATTCTCCCAGCCTTAATTCAACCATTGTTATTTGTATTTTATTTTCTACAGCTTATCCAGTACAAGACAGGGGATCCAAGGAAGAAGAGACAGACATAGTGAAAGCAAACAGGAAAACTGTCCTGTCATCCATCCGGATATTCTTCTAATTAGACAAAGCACAGGCAATATGGCCAAAGCTCAGTGCAGGGATGGCTGTTTATTTGTATTAAAAGGCACTGAATCCAGTGCTAGGGATTTTACACATGCCACTGTGGATCATTTATTTAATAGCCACCAGTTCTGATGAGCATCTAAGGGGAAGGGGAGAAGACAATTGCAGAAAACAAAGCAGCAAAGCAGCAATTAGTCATACAGCCCTTATGCAACAGCAAAAATACCCCATAGCAACTGCTTCTCTGGCAAGCTTGCAGCACCTCTGAACGCTGAAGAACAACTGCTCGCAGGGCTCTGAGACTTTGGTAGACAGGATGATAGGGAGACCAGCAGCAGCCAGGGAAATAGAATCATAGAATCATTTAGATTGGAAAAGACCCTTAAGATCATTAAGTCCAACCATTAACCCAACACTGCCCAGTCCACCACTAAACCATGTCCCTAAGCACCAAGTCTACGTGCCTTTTAAATCCCTCCAGGGATGGGGACTCAACCACTTCCCTGGGCAGGCTGTTCCAATGCTTGACAACCCTTTTGGTGATGAAATTTTCCCAATATCCAATCTAAACCTGCCCTGGTGCAACTTGAAGCTGTTTCCTCTCATCGTATCACTTGTTACCTGGGAAAAGAGACCAACACCCACCTCACTACAGCCTCCATTCATGCAGCTGTAGAGTCATAGAATCATTTAGGTTGTAAGACACTTAAGAATGAGTTCAACTGAGTCCCTAGCACTGAATCCATACAGATTGCAGTAATTTTTCAAACACCACCCATGGCTCCCTGCAGGTGAAAAGTTTTTCTACAGATTGCTCTACTCTAAAGCAGAAACATCCGGGTCTCTTGTCACAACTATTACAAAAGTTCTCCAGTGGCTGAAAAGCTCTAGCAAACATATGGATAAATGATGGGTCTTTATACCAGTGCAGTGATCACCCAGAAGTGAGCAGGACCACAGATGCTTTTCTTCTCACAGCAAAGCAACAGTTCTCATCTAAATAGAGGCTCCCAGATTTTTATCCAAAAAGATCTTTATTTCCATTTCTAGTTTTCTTTTTCCATTTAAAACCAGGCAAGAATATTTTGTTATAAACTACCCTGTTCAGAATCTGTTCTGAACAACTCCACAGCCATTGCTAAAAGCCATTTGTTGTCTGCTTGAGGACAGGAGCGCCTGCTTAGGAGTCAAGAGAACTCTATGCTCCCCCCAGGTAGCAGCGACTTGCAGGACTGAAAACTGTACACCTCCAGGTGGCCAGCCATTTATCACTGTACTGCAAACACTACAGAAAAGCCAGCGCTTCCAGAGCAGCATGTGGTTCTGAACAGCTTTTGTGGAAGACTAGATTTTCAGGGAGTCAGGCAATAAGGAAAAGCAAGCTGCTGCTTTGAGGCATAAATCAAAAGTTTTGTTAATGCTAGTTTTGCTTTCACCCACTTCCTCTAGTTCAGCCTGGCCTCAGTCCAAGCCCTACTGAAGTCAAAGGGCCTGATGCCCATCACTTTCTGTTCCTGTTGTCTTAAAAGGAAGTTCCTGCATGGAAACTACCATCTAAGCCCACTTCTGACTAGCTTTTTCACACCAAGTGACTTTGTGTATGATTTTAGAACTTTTTTTGTTTCACAATGCAAAAAAAACTTACTGCATTTGGAAGCAGAATAAATTTACGAGGAACAAAAGCAGATGCACCACCAAGTGCATCCATACCAGCAGCCAGAGGGAGAAGCTAGTGCACAATACTATAGCACCATGCATACTCACATCCCATGCAGGCAGGCCTTGTAGCGAACCCTCTCCGCTCCTGGAAAGGGAAAAACTCAGATCTTACTCTTCAAACACCCCTGCCAGGATCGTCTTCATCTAATCACTCTCACTAAGCCTGACACAACAGTAAGCTTGTAGGAGTGAATAATGGAAATGTATTATGACAATTCAAAGGTAGAAACAACAACCCGAAGGGATCAGAAGTTTTGTTCTTTGCTCACTATACGCTTTTAGAGAACAGCAACCACACCTCAGCACAACTGACAGTAGTAATGCCACTTAGCAGTAGCACTACAACAGCGCTGAGTATTAGAAAATATTCCAGGCACACTAGGGCTGAACTAAAGCATAGGAGGCAGCAACTAAAAATTTAAAAAAAGAAGAAAATGAACCCCCTACACCACAGGCAAAAGGACAGTATCTACTAACTGAAAAGAAATGCAATTCCCATTCTTCTGTCCATATTTAATTAACTGAATTCCCATATCTAGAAAATGAAGACATTAACCATTTTGCAAGCATATGGAAGGTCACAGAGTGAAGCCTATTTTTTTCCTCACTGAATTTCTTACAAGTTTCACTGCTTTAGATAGATATCTACAAATTCCAGAATGTATGAAATAAAGAAAATTAAGGGGGTTTTTTTCAGTTTTTGAAAGAAATAATCAAGTGTGACCTCTAGTCTCCCACCGATTTGGCATATGTTACAAATTAACTGCACGTTTTACGATGACTGTTGGATGGTCTTTCTCTTCAAAGTCAGAGTTTGAAATCAATACAGAACACATCAAATTCTATTTTTAATTTCATTTTCCTCCTCATTCCCCCACCCCTCCAAAAAAGGAATAAATTCAGAGCTAAGACTTTGATTCAACTGCTGGAAGCTCATGGGCAATTGGTACAAGTCAAAACAACTTCAGTGAAGTTAACAGCGTTTATCTCATGCACATCAGGCTTACAAGCAGCTTGCTGATTCAGCCATATGCAGTTCTCTTTATTGTTTAGTCCTTTAGACTTTCTTTGATTGAGTCTATCAGAAATCTTTCAGTGGCCTACTACAGCTTTAAATGATTAAAGCTAGCAAGAAAAAAATGTTTATTTTCAGAGAGAGTAGTGATCATTGATGCTTTTTGTAGTCTCTAGTATGAGCTGCTCACTTGAAGGAAGAGACTGCAGGTTGTGAGGAAATTAAGTGTTTCCTTCTTAATTTGAGAAGCTGATGTCTGCATTGTGACCTACAGATAAGTAGTGCATAAAAATAAAAATTCACTGAGGAGCTTTAACAAGTACTTCCCTGTTTTCCTGTCCACTGAATAAGAGCTATTGTTTCTGCTTATAGACCTGGTTTATAGCTTACAGCTCCTGTTTTAAATCACACTATGAAATCACAGTGTAAGAGCTGCCAAGTACTCCTGTAGTACTTAATGAGTAAAACATATATTCCAAGTAATTCACCTCCAAGACAAACATCAGCATCACTTCTTCTCTAACCACTGACATAACTTTTAATTGGTACCAAGGGGGTCTGTAAAAAGCACTTTGTTTTTTCCTTCACCAGAAGTTCGAAGTGCTATTGTATTATGGTGCCAGACATGAAAAACAAACCCATCTTAACCATTCCTGCCATCTGTTACTATTCCAAGACACCAAGCTGAGTCACAATAAGATGCTGAAAAAATTGCTAACCAGAATTTAAAGTGCTAATCTCAATCTGTTTTAGTATCTTAAAAGCGGATTTCAGGGCCATAGTTGAGAATTACTTCATTAGCATTCCAAGAGCTTTTACAGTACTGTTGTATATATGCTTTTAATCTTAAGATGTTAAATCAAGACAGCATTGTCATCAAAAAGGTGATCCAATATCTTCACCTCACTTTCTTTTACTCTGCTTATTCATGCAGTGACCCGAGATTGAAGTTAAATTGCTTTTTGCTGTAGTACATTTTTAGTTAGAGCAGGAAAATTCTAGGATTCACTGGCTTCCTCCAAATTGGCCCTTCCTGTAAAACAAAGAACCATGTCTGAAAAAATATATCTTTGCTGCTCCTTTGCAGCCCTTCTCAAATCCTCATTTCTGGCTTGAAACTTGCATTCTAAGTTTTGCACTTTCAGTTAAGGCTTTCATCTTCTATGCCTCAAAACTTCAGCCTGTAACACAAAATAGGGTATTAAAGACACCTGATATAGCCAGAAAAGATCAAATTTTGAAACTTCATTACTTTGACACTTCAACATAGCTTCCTGTTACGAACACACAACATGAAGTGCAGATGTGTTTCAGAGCACAGAGACTTGCATAAGAATTTACTAAGCTATGAAATACTGATGTAGGCACGAAATCTAGGAAGTTACTAAATGCAGTCAGAAACCATCTTCTGGACACCATGACACAATTGACATGTCTTCGTTCAAAGACAATCTAACTGAAGGACCAGGCTCAGTAACTTGCTGAACTTAAGTTTATTTTTACTTAGAATCTTGTTACATTGGTTCTTAGGCCAATTCATAGCACTTCACAAAGCAAGTGATGTGCTTACAAAAGCATGATTGGGGTGAAGGGTCCACCACCACCAGAAGTCTTGCACAGCCATCAGTTATCAAATTGAGCGAAGCGACACCACATCCACTCCCTTTTCTGAAAAGGCAGTTTATCACTGAGAATCCTTCAAATATCAGGAAATTCAAGGCATCATCCTCTCAACAGTACTGCACTTAAAGCACCACAAGATCTCAGGCTATGGTTTTTCTACCACCAGTATGTGCGTTGAAGACAGGCATGTGGAAGTGCAAGACAAGGCTCCCCCAAGGTCAGAAAAGCTGCCTGACTCCAGACCCTCCCCACTATCATGGAATGGTTTAGGTTGGAAGGGACCTTTAGAGGCCATCTAGTCCAAACCCCTGCAGTGAGCAGAGACGTCTTCAACTAGAGCAGGCTGCTCAGAGCCCCGGCCAGCCTGACCTGGAATGTTTCCAGGGATGGGACATCAACCACCTCTCTGGGCAACCTGGGCAAGTGTTTCACCACCCCCACAGAGAAAAGTTTTTTCCAGTCTAAATCTACCCCCCTTGTCCTGTCACAACAGGCCTTGCTGAAGAGGTTGCCCCATCTTTCCTGTAGTCCTCCTTTAAGCACTGGAAGGCCACAAGAAGGTCCCCCCCAGCCTTCCCTTCTCCAGGCTGAACAGCCCCAACTCTCCCAGCCTGGCCTCACAGCAGAGGGGCTCCAGCCCTCAGATCATTTTTTGTGGCCTCCTCTGGACCCACTCCAGCAGGTCCATGCCCCTCCTGTGCTGAGGACCCCAGAGCTGGACGCAGCACTGCAGGGGGGTCTCCCCAGAGCGGAGCAGAGGGGCAGAATCCCCTCCCTCACCCTGCTGCCCACGCTGCTTTTGATGCAGCCCAGGATATGGTTGGCCTTCTGGGCTGCGAGCGCACATTGCTGGCTCACGTCCAGCTTTTCATCCCCCAGCACCCCCAAGTCCTTCTCAGCAGGGCTGCTCTGAATCCCTTCATCCCCCAGCCTGTATTGATACCAGGGGTTGCCCTGACCCAGGTGCAGGGCCTTGCACTTGGCCTTGCTGAACCTCATGAGGTCCTCACAGGCCAACCTCTCCAGCTTGCCCAGGTCTCTCTGGATGACATCCTGTCCTTCTGGTGTGTCAACTGCACCACTCAGCTTGGTATCACCTGCAGACTTGCTGAGGGTGCACTTGACCCTGCTAAGTCATTGATGAAAATGTTAAATAGCACCCATCCCATTATGGACCCTGAGGGACACCACTTGTCACCAGTCTCCATCTGGACATTGAGCCATTGACCACTACCCTCTGGATGTGACCATCCAGCCAGTTCCTTATCCACCAAACAGTCCACCCATCAAATCTGTATCTCTCTAGTTCAGAGAGAAGGATGCTGTGGGGGACCATGTCAAAGGACTTACAGAAGTCCGGATAGATGACATCCGTAGCTCTCCCCTTGTCCACTGATGCAGTCACTCCATCATAGAAGGCCACTAGGTTGGTCAGGCAGGACTTGCCCTTGGGGAAGCCATGCTGGCTGCCTTGGATCACCTCCCTGTCCTCCATGTGCCTTAGCATAGCTTCTAGGAGGATCTGTTCCATGATCCCAGGCACAGAGGTGAGGCTGACAGGATGGTAGTTCCCTGGATCCTCCTTTCTACCCTTTTTAAAGATGGGCATAACGTTTCCCTTTTTCCAGTCCCCAGGGACTTCACCTGACTGCCATGACTTTTCAAATATCATGAAGAGTGGCTTAGCGACTACATCAGCCAATTCCCTCAGGACTCTGGGATGCATCTCATCAGGTCCCATAGACTTGTATATACCCAGGTTCCTCAGGCAGTCATGAACCTGATCTTCCCTTACAGTGCGAGGGGCTTTATCCCCCTGGTCTCTATCCTGCAGTCCAACTGTGGCCCACTATGCTATAAGGTTACTTCTACTTGGGCTAAGAGAAATAGATGGCTCTTGGATACCTCACCAAGCCTTTCCAATGACTTTGAATTGCGGTCACTGACACAGCTGCCTATAAAGAAGCCATTCAGATAACAGTGGTCTTCCTGCACCCTATGCATCCTACACATCATTCTCTCTTTAAAGTTCAGTTTTGGATGGATTAATTTAACACACAAATCACAAGCAACGTTTTAGTAAGCAAGCTCCTAAAGCAGAAGTGAGAATAGTCTTGCCTTCAGAAGTCATGCTAGTACCTCAGAAAAGCTGAAAATGAGACCAACTTCCCCAATACAGATGCAATTTGTTGATGTAAGGACATGGGTGATGACAGAGTTTCTCCTTCAAGGGGCATCTACCAATCTAGGTCAGCATGGGGTAATTTCACTTCTGCACTGGAGGAGCAGAGGGCTGAAGGGCATCAGTTACTTATGAAGGGGGAGGGGGGGAAACCCCACACCCCTAAGCCAAAATAATAGACATACACAGTCCAGAATGCAGGCTGAAGTCCTAGCCACACTGCCAGGGGCAATGCTTGGCTTGTTTCTCACTATTCTAGACTTCAGCCCCATCATTAGGGACGTCTGACACTTAAAATGGTAAACAGGAGGAAGTTCAATGTAAGGAGTGTTGAGCTGACCTCTGACCCTATTACTACTCCCTTTTTATGAAAGCAAAATTAAGTATCATGGCTTCTCAGCAAGGGCTGGCACTAAACCCTCAAACAATGTTACAGGTCTATAGGCCTTCATGCTAAGGGGCTCCATTTAGAGAGTGTAATTTCACTTGAAAATTCTCAGCTTCTGAAATTCACTTCTCCCGTGTGCAGCATTAATGAATTGTCCACAGTGCTCAGCAGGCATTTTTAAGCAACAGAAATCATGCAATAAATCTGTTTAGACTTTTCAAAGTTTTCTTTTGTGGAAGTATTAAAGACTATTCAAGAAGATTTTTTTTTTAGTAGAAGTAGGTATAAGAAATGTTTCCTTTGTCAGTGTAATATTTTGCCATATTATAAAACTCACTTTTATATTGCACGATTTTACATAAATAATTTTAATCGATGTTGAAAACCATCACAGGGATAAACGAGAATCAAAACAGGAACTTTAGGTAAGAAGACTCAGCAGGACAGAACAGAAACAGATGATTCATGCCGTAAGCAACTATAACGTAAATAATTAAACTTCAACAATCCTGAGAGGTGGCAAAGTATCACCGCCCCTAATTAATGTGTTAATGATGGTATTTATGCTCCACTACAGAATCATAATGTAATTACAAATTCCCAGACAGCAGCACATGTTTCATAAGGGCTGAAGAGTTTTCCTATCAGTTCTGCACACCATGCTACTGATAAAGAGCAGTCTTATGCCCTCTGTGTGATTAGACCTCCTATACATTAAGCCTACACCATTGAAGTGCCAGGCAGCAGCATTCAAATCTTTGATGAATATAAAAAAAAGACAAGAATATACACATATCTCCCACCACATTCAGCAATACTAATAAGTCTTTGGAGAAGGAAAGCAAGTATTTCCAGGCCTGTGAACAGGACCCCTCTGTCCTGCAGCAGCCCCTCTCAGCCAGTATGATTTTGCTTGAAATACAGAAAGAGAACATGGAAGAGACTTAAGGGAGCAAGATGTGGCATGATCTTTACAACAGGATGTCATGGAGACTCCTCCCTCCCTTCTCGCAACATCTACCTACCTCCCAAAATCCACAGATCTCAGGTACCTTGCAGCTCTGCTGCTTTGTTGGCAACTGGAGGGCACACCGCTGCCTCTGCCGACGGCTGAACACCCAGGCGATAGGGGATGAGGCCAGAGGTGTAACAGCATGGTGACAAAGGATGGTTCAGACCACATCACAGAATTAGTATCACTGATACTATGACAGCGACGCACAAGAACTGATGAGCCAGAACAACTAGGTGTTATGCTTCGAGTTACAACACTACCGCAGGAATGATATCCTGGCCAATGTGGACCACGCACTGTGGAAGGTATCTACAGAACGCCACCAAATCATGCTTCAGGGCTATTAGAGGAGTTAACGGAGGAACCCAAATCTCAAATCACTACACAAGTGATTGAAAAGCATTAGACAGAGATGCTTTCAGGACACAGGATTTACACAGGGAGACCACTGGAAGAAGAGTGCTCCCAAACCAGTAACACAGTCTGCCGAAGAACGTAATTTCAATGTATGGATTCATCACTAAAATTGTTCCCAGCCCACCTCTTACAGCCCTAGTGACAGGGACCTTGACTCTGAAATTAATCCATAGCTATTCAGTATAATCTCAGAAGGGTTATTTGTTTTCTTCATGTCTATTCTCTCCAAAAGTATAATCTTCCCACTTTGCTCATTTCATCGTAAGTTCTCCTTCAACAAAGTCAAAACAGGAGAGGTTCAATCCACATATCAACCAAGATGCCTGCAAATTAAACCCCTTCCCACCACTCCCTGTGTGGATCAGGCCATGAAATGCAGGTGCAGGCTACAAGCCTGATTCTAATCAAACCAAGAGAATATTAGAAAAGTGCCCTCTCCCCTTTACTGCACCTCCCAGTAGCAGCAACAATTATCTCCCCTGAAAAAAACAGGTATGGCACAGGTGAAGATACAGTGTTCCCCAGCACATACAAAGGAACTATTGACTGGTTTTGCAAAAAACCTATAGACAAGGAGGGTTTCGAGTTTTCTGCAAGGGGCCCACACCAGCAACCGTAGCCATCTGTTCGGTCCATGAGCTATGGATTTTGCCAACAATTTGTGAGAATTGTCAGACCAGACAAGAAAAGTAAGCTCAGATTAGTCAGAGAAATCTATTCCATACTTAAAGCAAACAAACAAACCCCACAACTGCTATTTGCAGTCAGGGTACAACTGAGGCCCCTGGCCCCTCTATCCGCTGCTTTGGAATACAGACTTCGGTGCTAGAACATGGAGCGTAGATACAACAAAGGAAACTACTTCTCACTTTAAAGAGTTGCAACTTAACCGGGATATTCAAGACGTGGAACGTTTTGCCAAAGGGAATGAGAATTGCAACACCTCGAAATCTGCAGAAATACCGCACTATCCGGTCTGCGGCTAGAAGAGGCAGCTGAGGGAAGAAAATACCCCGTGAATGCCCACGGAAACTCCCTGCGCTCGGCTGGGCTGCGGGAAAACCTCCGAGCGACCCAAACTCCACCGGCGCGGCTGCCCCTCAGCCCCGCTCAGGAGCGCCCGGAGGGGAGCAGCGGCGACCATCCCCCTCCAACCCCCCCCCCCCCAAAAGCAGCCTCGTTACTGAGGGGAGCTGCGGGGCGGGGAGGCGGGAAGCCCCTACCTGCTGCCTGAGGTAGCGCGTGAGGTAGGGGGCGGCGGGCTGCGCGACGCCCCGGCGGTGATGGTGGCGGCGAGGGGGGGCGGGCAGGGCGCCGGCTGCCCCGAGGAGCGGGAAGAAAAGGAGGAGCCGCAGCATGGCCGGAGAGATCAGAGCCCACCCGCCGCCCCGCCGCTTTATAGCGGGGCGCTGACCCCCCGCCGGCGGGACGCCCCGGGGCGCGGCGGGACCCGGCGGGGGGGTGGGTGGTGCCGCATATGCTGCCCGCCCCGAAGGGGAAGGGCTATCCCGCACGTGGGGAGGGTGGGCACTGAGCAGCGGGGCTTTCCGATTGGCCGCGGGTAGCGCGTGCGCCCTTTCCCCATTGGCTACGGCAAGTTGAATGCGGTGTTCTGTTTCCTCTTCTGAGAAGGCGGTGATTGGTTGCTTGGAGCGTGTGGCTGGGTGCCGTGTGAGCGACCTGCGAGAAGGAAGCTGCCATCCTCGCTTTCCTATTGGGTAAATGAGGGAGCCGCGCCCTCCCAGAACTGCGTGCGATTGGGTGAGCGCCGCCTCTTCCCCGCCCCCCAGCGGCGCGCCCTTCCGTCGGCCGGGCTCTCCTCAGGGCTGGGGGCGTCACCTCCCCGGACTGAGAGGACGGAGCGGAGGGCCTGGGCGCGGGCACGGGCACCACGACAACCTTCTCTCTGCTCCTCCCTCGGCCTGAGGGCGGGGGGCGGAGGCTGGGTTTGGTCACAGAGGCAGATGGGTAAGAGCGGTAAAACGCGGGTAACTGCAGCGTTCCCGGGCGCTGAGCACAGCGTGAAGCGCCCGGGAGGAGCGGGGGGTGTGGGGTGAAGCCAGGCGGCTCCCTCCGTTCTTCAGCGCCCTTGTGCCAGGCTCGGCCGCTCGCTGCCGACCTCCGGGGCCGCCTCGGGGCTGGGGCGGGAGGAGGCTGGTGGTTATGGGGCAAAAGTTGCAGTGTGAGACCTGTTACGTACAGCTCTTCTTGTGTGCTTTGATTTTTGTTTCCCCTTAGGGAGAGATTTAAGGCAGTGTGCCCGCTGGAGGGCAGCAGGCACTGGTGGGGATCTGGGTGAGGTTCCGGGGCTGTCGAAAGGCGACGACGCTCTTTGGAGGCTGGCAGAGGGGAGCACCTGGAGTGCCTGGCTGGGTATGTGGATCCGGAGCCTTGTTTTGTTTTGTTTTGTTTAATTAAAATAACCCAAAGTAAACCAGATGTATTTCAATCAAGAGGGCCAGCCGTGCCCTGGGGGGCATCGAGCCCTGCATCGCAGCCGGGTGAGGGGGGGGATTGTCCCGCTCTGCCCCGCGCTGGGGCGGCCTCACCTCGAGTGCTGGGTGCAGGTTTGGGCACCACAGGACATTAAGGGTATAAAGCTACTGGAGAGTGTCCAGAGGAGGCCACAGAGTTGGTGAAGGGTTTAGAGGAGAAACCCTACGAGGAGCAGCCAAAGTCCCTTGGTTTGTTCAGCCTGGAGCAGAGGAGGCCGAGGGCGGCCCTCATGGCGCTCTGCAGCTGCCTCCCAAGGGGAGGAGGAGGGGCAGGTGCTGATCTCTTCTCTCTGGTGACCAACGCCAGGACCCGAGGGAATGGCAGGGAGATGTGCCAGGGGAGGGTTAGGCTGGGTGTTAGGAAAAGGTTCTTCCCCCAGAGGGTGGTGGAGCCCTGGAACAGGCTCCCCAGGGAGGCATCACGGCACCAAGTCTGGCGATATTTAAGAAGCAGTTGGAAAATGCCCTTAAACACATGGTGTGAATTTCAGAGTTGTCAATGATCCTTGTGGGTCCCTTCCAACTCAGGACATTCTGTGGTTCTATTTATACTATCCTTTTTTAACTTGCATCCAGATAATGAATACTGTATTTCTACCAAGGAGAAACGGGTGTAGACCTTGAGTCTGTTTGCTGTAAAGGGAGCTCTTATCAGAGGCTGCATAAATACATACGTGCTATGCTTTATCTCCCATATTTCGGTTGAATACTTGAAGCATTCACTGGTTTCTGGGGCATGGGAGGGGAGTTATTTTTTTAAAAAGTGCAAATAACTGTACTTTTTTAACTCACAGCTATGTAAACAACAGTTGGAATGCAAAGCACCTGCTGGTTTCTTCTAGTCCACCTTCTTGGGCAATAACAAAATTGGACTTAATTTTATTATTTCTTCTCTATATGTTGGTAAACTAAAACAAGATAGTTCCCTTTTGGCAAGAATTGAAAGCATGCACAATTTAATATATTAGGTCAAATGAGTCTCTGTTAATAATTGTTCTGAAAAGAGATTTTTTTTAAATTCAGTTTTGTTGGCCCTGAGTAAAGCTTTTAGTTTTTCTTGCCTCTGTTTTTCTGGCCTTTCTACCATATTGGGATATCTGATTTTTTTTTTTTCTTCTCTGAACCTCTCAGAGCAATCGGTTTAGTCACTCACATTTTTCTAGTACTCATGTTACAGATCTTGTTTTTACCAGAATGCTGAGAACAGTGCCCCCAGGGGCAGAGGGATAGCCTGTAAGTTAAACTTTATGTTTTGGTGGCAAACTATGAACAAAATACCATTGATTATTGAATGAGTTTTAACGTGTAAAAGCTGTACTTGAGTGTCCTTTATCTCTTTGGCCTTTTGGCTCCCTGGGGGAGTTAAGGGATGAAGAAGTGAAATTCACTTCCTATTCTGAGTTCATTCTGCAGTTTACATCGAAGACAGATGTATATTTAGCTATTACTGTGGGAAAGTACTTTTGCAAAGAAGGATTTTTAAGGTGTGTTTTACTTCAACTGTAGAGAACGTTTTGGCCATTTAAGTTGGATCTCTATGATTTGAAGTACTTTAGGGTATTTTTGTCTACATCTGCTGAGAAAAGAAGTTAACTTTCTAAAATAGGGGAAGTTTCCTAAAAATAGATATTTTGGACAGTATAGTGATAATAAAGGCAAGGTAATTCTGCAGAAAAGTAATGATGAATAAAAATTATTTACTTATTTATTTAAATTTGTCAGCATTTATTTGTCATTTCCACACATTGTCTTTGTTGAAAGCAACAGCGAATACTGTAGAGCTGTCTCTTTGGCTGAAAGGGCATGAGCGTAGTTGCCGTTCCGAGCCCTTTTGAGATTTTCTAGGCATCTTCTCCTTTCAAAGCCATTGGTATTGAAGGTGTTTGCAGAATTACAAGCGTAGAAATGTTTCAGTTTTTAATGCCATGCTGTGGCTTCATTCTGAATTAAGGAAAAAAATCAAACAGATTTGCTGCAGTGCCGTGCTCAAGGGTAGTTCTAATAAAGATTCCCTAAATCCAAGGGGGAATTGGCATGACTTATCTGCGGTGGTGTGTAAATATCATGAACACTTGCTTCTTATTACATATCTTAATTTTTTTTTCTTTTTAAAGGGTTAATTAAGGGTAATTATAGATGTTGCATCAATTGGGCTACCATTTTCAAACAGAGATCGTAATTTCCTGAGGGCTGCCTTTCAAAATGTTCAAACAACTCAGGTAAAGGCAGTTAATATTAACATCTCATAAAATGAGAACTCTTTGAAGCATTTTGACCTACTTGTTTCAGGTGATGCTGTGAGCACATGAATAGTGTGAGAGGACTCTTGGCTGCCTCTGTAATTTCTGTTCAGAACTCCTGCTTCACCTATCCTGCCTGTCAAAAATGCTTTTCTAGGCTGATACTGGATTCTAGGAGGTAGGTCCTACTTTGGGGATTGTTAACTGTAACTGTCAGAGGCCTTGGGGATCTCTGGGAGCTGGACACAAGTTAAAACAAATTGGTGAAAATCTAGCCATTGTAGAAGTAGGTGCTAATTTCAGATATTTGTGTTACGTATCACTGGTTATGTCTCTCTGTATTCCAGTAGCAGCTTGGAGGTTGTTATTGATCAAGAGTTCTATGGTGTTCAGTGCCATGCAGCACTGAAGGACAGTTTATGAGAATAAATGATGTGTGTTAATAGCTTCCAACTGCATCCCCCCACAGCCCACTTCTTCGGTGCTGTTTCTAAGTTGGAAAGCATTGGTAGAAAGTCTCTGCAAATCAAATCCTAAATTTTTCCCCCTCTCATTCTATATGTACAATGCATCAGGCAGTCCTGTAAGGTTCTTCCATTTAACTGTGTATCCAGAAATGTGTGAGCTTTCCTTTTTAATCCCACTGTTAGGTGGAATCTACGATACACAGAAGAACAGTAAATCTATGAATGTCACTGCTAAATGGAAGGAGCTGACTTCGTAGAGCAAGAATATCTGTTATTTCAGATGCTAACAGTGCTGTTTCTGATGATTTTTTGAAATCTAGGTATTATACTAAAACTACAGGAATAAAAATCCCAAACTGGAACAAAATGCAAAAAATGGGGGTGCAGGGAGTTCAAAATGAGTCCCCAGCAGGTCATTCAAAGCCCACTTTTTCTCTCCAATTTCACAACAGACTAGCATTTAATAAATCAATAAAAAAAGCCAGAGGGATTCTGTCATGATACAGACACCTTGCTGAGCCTACGGTGAGATTAATGCCTCAGAGTAAAGAATAAGAAAGAATCTTACCATGTGTAATCGAATATTTGATACATTATAGTAGTAGTACTTATGGCTGCAGGTAAGTTCTTACTAGAGCAGTAATTAACAGAAGTTCACGTATTCAACCTTTTTTTATTCTTATACTGTCTTTTGGCAGGTTTAACTGTCTAAAATGTGGCTGCACAGGTGAAGCTAAAGATGCAAGCTACAGATATAGATTGGCCCTAAGGATTGCTGACACTAAGGATTTGTTTGATATTACCGTGTTTGGCAGTTGCTTAGATCCATTCTTTGGGGTCACTGCAGAAAATCTGCAGAGGTGAGGACTGGTTTGTTTCTAACTATAGAGCTGCTGCTTTTTCTTCAGCCTAAAAAAAAATGAGATGAGCCTGGGTGGTGGGGAGACGAGTGGGAAGAAGCTGCTAAAGTGCTCCCTTCTATCATTTCCTTGGTACCCATCACCTTAAGAAAATGCTGAAATTTTGTTTCTTCCTGAAATCTTGAAATTTTGAGATTAATTACTACATAAGAGATCCTCTACTTGTCTGTTGAAGGCAGGTACCACCTGCTAAGTGAGCTTCACAGTTTGGTTCCTTGTGTCCTTCCTCCCTTATCCGAGATGATTGAATTTCCTTTGTCTAATGTCACATTACTCAGTAAGTTGCCTTTTCCAGAGATTTAGAAATATTTTTTTCTCAGGATTTTAGAAGAAGAATCTTAAGGTAGAGAGAGTGTCTTCGGGGTTTTTTTTTTGTTGTTTTTTTTTAGCCGTTTGGATTTTTAAAAAAAAGCATGTACATTATGACTTTAATTCAATATGACCAGATTTTAATTTAGCAAGGAGGGATTTCTAAGAAAGCCTGGTAGTCCTCAGAGCCTGACACCTACATTGTAAGCTTCAGGCTTTCTGATATGTGAAACTGCTAGGATGGGATAGTTGGATACATTCACTGCTTGTTTCTCAATTCTGTTATTTTCAAATAACTTCTGTTATCACTGGGTCAAAGGTGAACACTTATTAAATCCCATATTAGCAGCATTAACAACATACTCATGGCCAGCATTCCACACTAGACGGCTGTACTACTGTCAGCTGTGAAAAAGAGAGTTGTTTGCATGTCTTGATATGGATGCTGCTGTTGCTGTAAAGGTGTGGGCAGGAAGGATGTGTAAGCAATAGCAGCACGTTGACAGCGTTATGCAGTCATTGCATTGATACAGAAATCACAGTCACGCGGGGACCACTCAAAAGTTGTGTGTATATTAAACCTATTCAAAGCCGTTGTTTTACTTCTGTTTCACTAACAAATTAGGTAAACTAAATTGATATATAGGTTCATGGTTTCCTGTTTTCACTTTATGTTTAGTTTAAGCTGCCACAGTATCTTCTCTTTAGCATGTGTTCAACCTATACTACAGCTAAAATGCTATGTAAGGCTTCCTCTGTTGGTGCGATACTTCTGTGTTTTTACTCAAGGTGTATTCAAGACTTCAATCAGCTGTCAGGAGAAACCAACGCAGAGGCCTGTCCAGGAGTGTTAGTTCAAGCAGTGGAAGCCTGTTTCATTGGAAAAAGATTTATATTTGGAGTGAAGGTAATATCTCATCCACATTACTCTCTTATGATGAGTTTTTTCAATAGCTTGTAGCCAGCTGGGGGCATAGACTGAGTTACCAAAACATCGTGTACAATGTCTTTTGGGAATTTGAGAAAATTTAGGGGTAGGACATGGGAACAATTCTGCTCCTCTTCCCCCAGACTCCTGTGTTATTTTAAATGAGTTGCATCCAAAAGTCATCTCTGAATGGCAGTAGTCATCCTGACAGCTTGTCAGGGCTGCTTTTCAGAGAGCCCAAGCAGTGCCAGCTCCTGTGCATGTCAGTGACAGCTTGGAGAGTCTGTAAAAAAAAAAAAAAAAACCACGTACAGTTCAAGCAAGAAACAGACTGTCTTTTCAAGCACTGCCCTACCTTCCCCGTGCAGCTGAGTCTCCTGGTGTCTGAAATGTAAGGAGAAACACATCCCCTTACAGCATTTTGATACTTCTGGATATAAGAACATGTTTTAAAATGTTGATGAAGGACTGCTGTTCAACGTATGCATTTGTGGCTCTTTTATGTGTTTAACAGACTTTGGAATATTAGTTCTCAGTAATATTTCCATAGAAACAGTCTTCTAAGTTCTCTTCAAGTGGTGCTTGCGCAAATCATTCATATTATGAAGTCTGTGAACTAAATCCTACCTGGCAGGTGTTTTTCTTCTCCCACAGGTACCATGAGGTTTATATCTGAGCTGAGACTTTCCTAGTGCACAGCATCTTATGTAATGGACCCATTTACTTTACTTCACTTAACTGGACCCATTCACCAGGTCTCTAGGTCCAATGCCTTTGCAGATAGAAGTAATCCTGCACTCACAAGGAATGAACACACATTTAGAGACCATTTTGTTTGTCCAGCCTTTGGCTGCAGACATTTCTGTGTAGTTGTGTTCAGCTCTGCACACAGTTGCACTCTCCCAGATAAAACTCACAATCAACATTACATGCTTTCCTAGAAGGGCACTGTCCTTGGCTAACAGCCTTCAGCCTCAACCTTTGCGTAGAGTCAGGGAGTAGGAGGGTTGTTGAATTTGAAGACAGACGTATTTGCTTGCTGGCCTCTCTGGCATTGCCAGACCTTGAGGGGGAGGTGAAAAAGGGTTTATTCACCTCTTGAAACATTAGATAATGCCCTCGGCTTTTAATGGCGATTTTCACCTGTAATTTCTATGTGGAGAGAAGCAGGTTCTGTAAAGAATTGCAGCTGAAGGTCCTTTGAAATGCTGCTCTCCAAATAAATCTGAGAAGATAATGGTTGTAGCTTATTTCCCTTTCGCAGAGGTAGCACATAGAAAACAGCTTTGACAGCTGAGCTGCCAAGTCAGTACTGCACAGTACAGCACTCACCAGAGTGCTTTGCTTCAAGTACTGCCCGCGCCTCCTGCATAAAAGAAAAGCATTGGCCTTAGGCAGCTCGCCATTTGCACAGAACTGCGCTGGAGGAAGCCCGGAAGCACCCAGTGCCCTAAAGGGAGGAAGAAATTTTGTGTGAAGTCCTCTCTTAGAATTCTTGTTTGTTTTTCCAGCTCCAAAATTCTGCGTAATTGCAACAAGCAAGGAACCGCTTGCTGTGATGCCCTTTATAGCCCTTGCCAGTGCGTATTTCCCAGGGAGTACTGCTTTGTGTGATGGACTGTTTTTTATTCGCTTCCCTGCAGATCCTGACAAAGAGCGAGACCTAAATTTAAGCCTAACTTAAAAGACATGAGTTAAGTTTTTTTTCTATCAAAAAATAAAGCATTGCACTAAGTTTTTGTTGTTTTGTTTTTTTTCCCTTCCTCCCCCCAGGATTTTGCAAGGGAAGATAGAGGGCATTCTGCTGCCAACAGCATCTTGCAAAACCGTTCCAGAATTAATAGAAGTACAAAAAACCTTACAGCTTGCCAGATCTTCCTGCCAAATGCTGCTGTTACTGGCTTCACCGTTATCAGCTACTTCCATCGGCTCCTACAGTCGGCAGAATTCAGGAGCTGTAATAACAGCTCATACTTACCTGATGCGTCTTCAGCTCCAATAGATGAACCTGTCAGTGAGCTCAGCAGCTTGTCTAGCCTCAGCAGAAGCTCCTGTTTTGTTCAGTCTCATGGCAGAGAAAGTTTTTTAGGGTCCTGGCAGCAGTCCTTCAGCCTGACTTCATCTGTTGCTGGGGTGACAGTGGAAGACTTTCCCACTCTGGAAGTGGGAAAGCTGGTAAGTGAACAGCATGACCAAGAGGGGTGGGCTGTGTCTGCAGAATCATGCAGTGTAAGCCTCAACAATCAAACTCTTTGGGATTCACAGTTTTGCAGCTCTGCTGTGAAGGAAAGGGATAAAGAGGAGGATAATGAATTGAGTTCACAGCCCGGTCGGACTGACAGTACCTCTGCAACTGATAAATTAGAGAGAATATTCTCTTCAAAGACTGAGCCATCACATGGAAACAGTTCCAGGTTGTTACAGCATCCCTTGGAATCTGGGGTAAAAAGCATTTACCCAAAGACTAATAGTAGAGATTATTCTTACCCAGAAAAATCCCACAACTCCCTTTTTTACAAGAGAGATCCCTCAGCTTCTGACCATGTAAATGTAGCTGGAGTATCTCAGACAGACTCAGTGCTTTGGGATGATCTCCCATTCTCAGAAAGCCTAAATGAATTTTTAGCCAGATTAGAAGATGGTAAGAGTGGTGTAACATCACCCAGCCTTGAGGCAGGCAAACATGCCCTTCTTGAAAGTAACAAGTTGGGTGTAAATCCTAACAAATCGTATCCCAGGCAAATCCTAGTAGCTGGTGATTCACCTAAAACGAGCCTCTCGGGGAGGTACTTGCCACCAGCAGAGAATGATAGCTGTGAGAACATATCGTTTGCTTGTTTTCAGTTGAATGCAAAGTCTCCAAGCGATGAGGTGTCACAATGTGAGTCTTCCTCTAATGCTTTATCTTCAACTGACAAGGAATGTGGAGCATCTTGCTTTGCACCTAACCCTCATCTACTTATTCTGTCACAGTCCTTGCCGGTTACATCAGAGCCTTCTGCTTCCGAGAGCAGAGATGTGCAGTCCAAAGAAGCAAATATTGACATTTCAAAGTCAGCTTGGTCTTTTATTAGTCTGCAGCCTACTGCTGAACACAGAGAAACCTCCTGTTTAAAAATGAGCAAGGGAGCTACCTGTCTGTTTTCTGCATATTATAGCTGTTTCTCTGGTTGTACAGATAAAGAAAATTCTTCTACGCCAAGCCAAAGGACAGATCTTATGTGCACAGGGGGATGGGACTCTGATCCAGCAACTCCCAGCAGCACAAGAAGAATATCTAAAGGAGAATTAAAACCGTTGACAGAACTGTCAGAAAATACCTTCAAAAGTGTTAATAGGAGAGAGATGCTATGGAACAGTATCCTCCCTGAAGGCAGCTACAATGCTTCTGCTGATCTCTTTGATGAAAGCGCAAGAGAGGTAGCAAAACCTGTAGAATTCTTCAATAAATCCTGTAATTCTTTAATACAGGAAGATATTGTGACAGAAAAGGTCACAGCTCCTGAATTGGTGCTTTATCCTGGAGATGTTCCCTGTAACAGTTCAAAATGGAGCTCATCCCTACACCAGTCCCCTCCTGTTTTCAGTCAGCACAGTACACCAGTAACTCGCTCCTCCTGTGAGTCCGAGGGCAATTCAGTCAGCGCTCAAGACTTTGTTCCTTATTCACAGTCAACTCCTTTGACAAAACCTTGCCAGAAACTGTGGCCTGTTGAGGAAAGCAACTCTTTAGTCCCTATCTTCACCCCTAAAAATCCCGCTAAAATCCATTCCAAATGCAAGCGATCCAGGTCTTCCTTTCAAAATGTTCTGTTGCAGCAGCTCACTGGCAGGTTAAGGAAACGGCAAAGGCCAGGTAACGGGGAAAACAAAGACAGTAACAGCGCTGTTTCACAGCAGTTCCTCAGCAGCCAGCTGTCTGCCAGCTTGGAGGAGTGGGTCCCTCCATCTGCAAACAAAAGGCTGAAACCAACAGCATCTTTACGCTTTAAAACAGGTGCCCGGGCTACTGACTTGCAGTTGACCTGTGGGCATGCGGGCAGGAACCCTGTTTCTGAGAGCAAAGAGAAGAGTGAAGATTATATGTGCTCCAGAAATGAGAGATTAAACCCTGGGAATAGAGCTGGGATTCTAACAACTCCTGTATCTGCAGGCATCACCAAGGCCTTGTTTTTAAATGATACAATCCTGGAAACTTGTTCCCCTTCAGAAGACAAGAATCTCCTCTCAAGTGCAAATTACTCAGGGGGTGTTTTGGAGGGGGCAGCTGCCTGGTCTCCTGAGTTGTTCTTCCAAGCGCAGAGCCCTTTTTCCAATAAGCCTAAACACTGAAAAGAGATTTCTATGCTGTGTTCTTTTTAATTGTTTTTAAGACTTTTGGGAAGGAGCCGGTAGAAGAAAAGATCTGTTTAAAAACAATTATATTGTTTATGCACCTATTGGCATATGTATCCCTCAGACAAGGTGTGTTTATTTGCAGATCTTTGTACCACCGAGATGGGGGAAAACAGAATTTGCAATTACTTTCTTTTATGTAAGTTAACTCCAGAACGTGCAATAAAAACTTCTCTAAATGTGTATTTAGTAGATCTCACTTTATCAAGTACAGGTAGGTGAAGTGCTTTAGCCTTCAGTGTTGTCTTTTTATCATGAGAAGAGCCCTGGAGTCTCTGTCTGCTCCAGACGCTTACCTGATGACTCCCTGTGGAGAAGGGCCAAGTTTTCATCAAAGAATTTTGAATACCACATGGGAGCCTTGTATTTGAGCCCACTTGGGATCCCAGGGCAGAGTTGAGCTGGGTGGAGGGGACCATCCTGAGAGGTTGGTAGCAGCTCCCAATTTCTCTGTAGGCTTTTTCAAGTTAAAGTCTGCAAGTGGCAGATTCCTGGCAGCATCTTTCCTCTTCCTTGCTTTGGGGTCTTCCATATCCCCCAGCCAGAACAGCTCGATGTAGGAGCATTGAGCAGAGAGGTCTTGGTGCTGCTGCTGCAACGTTGTAGGCCGGGTGCTGCAGAAGGCTGTGGGAACCCGATGGCACAGCATCCCATCAGTCTGAAAATGCTGACTTGTAGAAGCAGACATGGGCCTAAAATTACTTGCTGCGGGGGTTTTTCGTGTACAGAATGGGTATGCGCCATAGGCATTGTGACTGGTGACAAGGAGGCTTTGCTTGGGTCATTCTCTGCTACAAGTAGAGGTTACTACAGTTCTGTGTGTGAAGCCTCACTTCATTTCTCATGTACCCACTTGAGCTCCAGACTCAGTGTTTGGTCAGAAGGGTTTTGTGGCTTTGCATGCAAGGAACAAATTGAATCAACACTTATATCTAAAGGACTTTACTTTCAGGTTATAAAGACACCACCTCTGCCTTAGGAAACATGAGAGGCAGAAGCTGCTGAAAGTCATATTGTGGGAACCTATCATTTTGTGTTCATCTTGTTCCTGGGCATTTTGCTTACGCTCTGCTGTGAGTCACTGTTGCACTAAGATGGCCAATGGAAGCAGTGGTTGGGAGGGATGAAAAAAACCAGGCCTTTGGAACTGGAGCTGTAACGCTGTGTGCCTTCGTAGCGCTTCTGTAAAATACGTATGTACCTGCTCTTTATTTTCAGGAGACTTGGGGAAGTATGAGGGCAGTTAGTCTCTTGCCACCTTTATCTGCTACTTTTAGCGTGGATCAGCCTTACAGAAAACATAGGTAAACCTTTTCAGTTTCTTGGTCTCTACGCTAAGTTCTGCACCTTCTAATCAAGTGCATTTCTAGCAGGGTACTAGTGAGATGCAGCCTCTCCTACCGAGGGCACAGTGTGCTGAGGCTGCAGCTCTCCCGCAGGCTGGCTGAAGCAGTTTCTCACGGGTACACAGCAAGTCTGCACAGGCAAATTCACTTTACAAAGAAGTTTTTCCGTAGCAGTCAGTGTGGATTTGGGTTTTTTCACTACTGACAGTTGAGGAAATTGAGGCACAGGTTCAGAGACTTGCCCAGCACTAAGAGAGCGTGCAGCCTAGCTCTGGATATCACTGAAAGACCTTAACTAGCAAACCATCCTTTCTCCTTGCTGTGCTACTTGGCAAGGTACGCAAGCACAACCCGAAAGTTCTTCCTTGTATTTAAAGAAGCTGCAACGGTAGGTGGCAGTGGCAAGAGGCTTGAGGTTTCTTCTTAGAGATCTGAGCCGAGATCCCTGCAGTCCCTGGATCCGAGATGTAAACAGAAGAAGAAGGAGCATCTGTTTATAGCAAAAAAGGCAGGGGGGAAGCAGAATTAAACATAACTTGTTGACCAAAGTAACTCCAAGCATTGTACCTGTGAGTGGAGTCACTCGTTAAGTGCTGTGCCAGTGACGCCCACCTAAGCCTCCGCTGCAGACCGTGGCCATGCTGTGGGCGATACACAGAACCCTGCACAGGGTTTCTCAGCACAGCCAAGGGGGTGTGTCCGTAATAGAAGACACACAGCCTCTATAAGCTGTCAGTGACTTGCCCAGCTGAGCTTTAGTCCTGCATGTGCCAACAAAGAGCACCAGAACTGCACCAGGGTTGCTTCAGTCAGGATAGCGTGGGGCTCTAGGGCGAGCCCAAGTGAGCAAGCCTATGCTTGTGCCTACACTTACCAATGCTCTGCCTGTTCAAAAGATTTTTATTGCAAACAAAATCCTACTTAATGAATCTATGTTAGGGGCAAGTGGAAAAGGAGTAAGAAATGTAGCCTGCCTGGAAATGGTAAATCTGCATTGATAGCTTAGGTAGAAGAAATAAAGGGAAAGACGGCATTACTCATACACAGATCACTGAGCACAGGGAAGGTGATACTGAAAGGGTTTTAAGACATCAGTGCTCAAGCAAAGCAAGCTTGTAACTATTTCCACTACGTCCCCCCAGATAACAGGAGACTCTGGTTTTGCTGGCTTTTTAAGCACTCCCTGGTGATGAACTGGACAGATTCCCACTTTATCATGGGGGTTAGACCGGGTCCAAGTGATACACCAGAGACTTGATGTGGCTAGCAACAAAACACTGCCAGAACTTCTACATCATATACCTGACAGCATCTTGACATGTAATGTTTTGTCCAGCATGAGTGATTTTATTCAGCAGAGAATTCACCTGCATACTACTCTAAGCGATAGCTTTGGTGCAAGCTGATATAATTATAAGCTTGTACAAAAAGAATAAAGCTCAGCATGTTTAATTCTGAAGGTAATAAAACTCCTGAAAATGCATACCGGGTTAGTCGTTGAGTCCCTGTGCACAGAAATCCATAAATCAAGACTAGATTTTAAATTAGGTTTGGACTGTCTGCATGATACCATTGAAATTAGTGCAGGGCAGTCAGATCTCCTGTGCTTTCTGCGGGAGGACTGCGCGCACAGAGAGACACCAGAAAGTACTGTTGTGTGACAGGCCCCTGTCAGCAAGATGACATCTTCTGGGCAGAGCTCCCCAAGCGCTCAGTAAGAAAACTTTGTACATGAGAAGATGGAGGAGAGGCAATAAGCTGTCTTGGTTTTGCTCCTGTAGTCTGTCAGTCTTTCATTTCTCCCCCTGGGCAGTTTGTTCCCGTTTTGCAGGGAGCTGTTGTGCTCCTATAGTCCTTTTGCCCACAGCAAAGCCTGGCACAGGCTGTGCCCTTGCTGCTACACCTGCTGAAGAAGAAGGTTGCACATCCCACCGGTTACATACTCCTTGTAAGGAAGAGCTGCCACTCTTCACCTGTCCCTTACCTTTCCCCAGGAAGAGCTTGACCTGGCTTCTCCAGCCATCTCCCCCCAGGCACCACCCTCCAGCCCTCCTCTCTTTCAGTAAATACTCAGCTCCAGCTGTCTGAGCTTTAGGGGTGTTTTCTTTCCCTCCCTTTGCCCACTTCCTACCTAGAAGCATGCAGGGACTTTTCCCTCTCCAAATACCTCTCTGTTTTATCACTGACACAAAGTGCCAGCTTCCTGGGAACACGGAGCAGATGGTCCAGCCCTCATGTCAGACACTTACCAAGTAAGGAGCTTCAAGGTCAGTGGAAGAGGCAATAAAGGACACATGGTGTCTTCAAGCTTCACAGCTCATTTCTCAGTTTAAGTGTTAGCTGAAGTAATCTTTGATGTGGAGCAGAGCACAGGGGAGGGAACCCCATCCCCAGAATGAATCAGAGCACAAACTTTACATATTGACTAAAAGGCTAAAGGCTTAAAATGGGAGATCTTGTCCAAAAGGATTCTAGGCCCCCAGAAAGGCAGGTCACTGGGGAACTCCAGTGCAGTTCTACGAGTGTGAAGAGAGCAAGTTGAAGGCTGAAAAGAAGAGCTAGCATTAGAGAAAGAAAAAAGAGGTACTGGGAATAAGAAACAACTGCAGCATCCAACCATCACCTTCAACACAAACCTAGCATCTTGCTAGGATAAGTTTAACCAGCACAGGTTTGCAATGACAGTGAGTGAAGATGGTACCTCTGTCAAAGACCACCCTCTAGTGACTGATGCCGGCATTTCAAACTTCGCTATCATCTCTCTTGTGAATAAAATTTTTTCTTCTGCTCCAGTACAAAGGGGCACTGCTGTCAGCATGGACACAGCTCTGCTTTTGCTCTTCTTGTGAGGTCTCAATGCTGTGAGAGCCTTGGTATGCTCAGCCCAAGCAGAAAATCCTTAGAAGCCATTTATTTGTTGGTCTGAGTTTAAATCATGTCAAGTCAATCTGTTTTGTACGTATTAAGGCAACTTTGCTTTGCAGTGCAAATAAAAAAACCAAACAAACCAAACACTTTAAAGACCAAGTGGAAAGGATTAAACATTTATTTACATACAGATACATACATAAGCAATTTCTAGGTATAAAAAGGACATTACAAATAAACATGAAGCATCATACATTCATCATCCTGGTCATCCAAAATACATTCCTTTCTCAACCCCACTGTACCACACTTGACAACAGGAACTTAAAAAAAACACAGACAAGCCAAATGCTTCTGATAGTCAATGATTCACAGTTTGGCGATTTGCTCACACCTATACCCTTCCCAGCACTACCCCAGCAACTCGAGATCAATGGTCCGACCAGCTGTAGTGCATTTTCTCACTGAAATGGTTGTGCTTGATCAACAAGAAACACGTCCTCTCCTCATCCTTCTGGCCACGTGTTTAGGAAGTGGGGATCTTGCTAAAATTCTGTACATTGTGCTAAATTCACAATTGTTGGGGAAAAGACAGTAGACCTTTGTGGGAAAAACTCCAACACAGGAAATTCCTTTAATGCTGTGACTTTCCTGGCATGGAAGTTGCAAACAAAATGCTGCTTTTAGTGCTTATGCAGGTTTTTAAACTACAACTCAGACTACAGTTGATGGTATAAAACGTACTTTGTTCATGCTGTAAAAGAAGAAAATACGTGCATCAATATTGATTTGCTAGTAATCAAAGCTGAGAGTAATTCAGGTTTTCTTCTGAGGAAATGAAGACACCTTTATAGCATCTCCAGAAGTGATCATAGCTTTCAGGAAAGAGGAAACATTTCAGACTCAAAAACCTAAAGGTAATGCAGAGCACGACAAACTTGTCAGATAACATTACAAAGGGAAACAATCCAGTACACATGAAATTAAAATGCCTACTCAACGTATTAATGAATTCAGATGAGCTGGGTGAGTCTTTCTGTATAGATCAAAGGCAGTTAGAAAAAAACCTCATGATCTGCAAATTCACAGAACAGCCAAATATGTGCAGCAGAACAGAGTGAAGTGGAAATAAAAGAGGAGCAGGAAGAGCCTTGTCCCATATTGACAACTGAGTGACTGCAGCTGCTCCAATCTCAGGGGTTTTTTATTTTTTTTCCTTTTGTAAACAGCTGTGGGGAATGAAATGGATGTAACATATCTGCAGTGCATCTTATTATGCTAAAAACCATGGCACATTTTAAACTACTTGTCTAATTTCCAGAGATAGACTTGTCACTCTAAACCAGCGTAGCAACAAGCACTGGGCTTCCTCCATATCTCATTGATGGCCTTTTCCCCCCCAAAACATTGGCTTAAGAAGTTGGTTTTTCCTCTTCCAGTGCTGACTGTATGTGGAGGCCAGCGGTAAGGCTTCTTCCAAACAGTCTGCAAGAGCTGAGGAAATAGCAGTGCCTGAAATCACAGCAGTCCTCCCTGCCGTAAACCAAACATTTTATTCTCGCTCCATTAAAATGTCAAAACGGCATTCCCCTCTCCTCCGCTTTCCCCTCCATAAAGGCTGGGGACACCGAGACCGTTACATTTACTAAAGCTCATGCCAATGATGCAACCCAGACCCTGGGAGATATTCACACCACCACCCAAGTGACAGCACAGAATGACTCCTCCTCCACACAGCCGTAAGTCTCCCTGGACAGAGAGCATCCTCCTCCTCACTGGGGATTTACTCACTTGCACCGAACCCCCACTGATTCTCAACATCTGAATCTCTCATATTAGTCCCATAAGAAAGGAAACATTCCTTACAGGATGCCCTGGCTGAGAACAGAGGACAAAGTGGAGGCACAGAAGACAAGCCACGGATGCTCTTCCTTCTACCTAAAGCAGGACTCTGATCCAGTGGTTCATGCAACCAGGCCCATTTCCAGCCTGAGATCTCCACAGCACTTTGGTTTCCCCTTCTCACAGTGCTCCCATAACACCAGCAGCACACCATGCAGGGCACGAGCAGTACTGGGAACATGCAGACTCATGGATGAAAGGTAAAGGTACTGGAGGAATCAGGCTTTGAAAAGCTCTGAGGTTTCCATTCTTGTGACAGGAGACACACCAGACCCCTTGATCACTGCCCATGAAAGAAGAACAGTACTTTTAACATCCTCTCGCCCCAGGGACCCGTGTGCAGCTAAAAACGTGACTGACACAGGTTTTGGCCATGTCAGGTGCCTGTAGACCAGGGCTGGACTCCAGAGGATGCTCGGCAGGGACACCGCTGCAGCGGAATCGCAAGTGTGCATATGCTTGGGAACATTGCCCCAGGACAAGCAGTAGCAGAAAATGCTAAGGTGCAAATGCATAGGTGGCACCTGCTTCTTGAGTTTAATTGTAGCACTAACCAGAGCTCAAATTATCTTCTGAGCTTGCTGGAAAAGGATAACTGGTTCAACAAATGTGAGCACATCCAGGAACTGCTAATAGCTAGTTATTAATGTAAAAACAAAGACAATATCTGAGTACAGTACAGCCAGCTCCTGATTATCCAGACAGATGAGCTGAACTGTTAACCCCAGCTATTCTCTTAAAACCAGACTAATTTTTCACTGATAACATTTACAACCTAAATTATACTCATTGCCATCTCAGTTTCTGCTACATCTGGGTTATCTTTCCCTGGTTATCTAGTTGACTACATTTGGAGGGGCAAACATCAGAGATGAGCTTTTTCTTCCTGGATCTGTGGGGCTCCGGGGCAGGGTAAGACACACCACTCTCAACTCATATGGCATAGTTTTTACTTCTGGTTTAAATTACAGCTCATTCACATGAAGGGAAAGGGTGTGACGGCATCCATGGGTGATGACAGCCAACTATCTATCTCGGCTGGATATACTACAGTGCGGTAAAAGGAGGCTTTGGGCCAGTTTAGCGAGGTGGTGATTAGTGAGGTAAGTCAGAGCAACACAGCAGGCTACTTTGAGCACCTTGCATCATGGTCAGCATCATTACCCTGTTGTCTATTTTCCCAGCCAAAATAAATCCTGAACTGAGGCAGATGTGAGATCTGTAACCTTTACGGTACATTTAACTACAGCGCAAGTGGATGATCACATTTCAAGGAAATGACCAGTTCCCATCGAGGCTGCTTTCCTTAGGGTGTACTAGTCACTTGTTGGAAATCAAGTGTCTCCCCTCCACTCATCATCATGAGAAAACAAGACTGTCCTTCAGAATGATGATCCTTTGCTGCCTGTGAACAGTAACTAGAGCAATTACTACCCACAGCAACCAGAGGATAGCCTTAACACAAGGAAAGAAAGGTTGGCTTCAAAAGCCAAATTTGTTCAGATAAGCAAAGTTTATAAAAACTAAGGAAAAACCACCAAAACATTTTTATGTAACATCTTTCACTGGGCTTTCGATACTAGAATTGATCAGAGTTTCTTTCAGCTCCAGTGGGTTTTCTGATGAACCCTTATGTACATCAATATTTCAGAGAGTTTCCATACTTGCTCACTAGGAATTCAAAGTGTCTTCTAGAAACACCTTTTCTAACTGAGTAAGCTCAGAAAGATCGTTGTTGGTAGGAGCAACACCTGTGAGGATATTGGGTACTTTGATATTGAAAGCAACAGAATGCAGAAGAATCTCAGGTGAGACTCAAATTCAAAGCATTCTTTATTAAAATCCAGAACAATCCAACTTTAGACCATAAATGCCTTTTTTTAAAAAAGACGATGGGATTGAGGAAATCTTGAGTAGAACCATCCCTTTACCTTGCATTTTCTGCTTCACACAGTCATCCCTCCCCTTGCACAAAGGGCTACAGCACTCACTCTGCCCCACAGCCAGGAAAGAGTTTCTGTGATAGCTTCTCCAGCCATATCAGGCCATGATGACACCACACGTCCCCGAAGGGCAGTGTATCCTGCATGTTTGCTCAGCCTGTTTTAATAGCTGGAGAATTTCACCTGTCTTCCAACTGAATCCAGCCTGACTACAGAAATCATACCAGCAAAACACCTCAGCCTGATTTATAGACAGTTCTTCATACTGAAAAGAGAAGACAAGTGGAAAAGCTGCTGAACAAACAGCAGTCCTTAGGGACAACGAACATGGCAAAACCCAGTGGGTTTGACTAGAACTAATTGCATCCCTTGTCAGCAAAAGCTCAGGAAAGCCTGTTGTCCCACATAGGCGCACCCACCACGCTTCTGCATCGCTAAGTTCGACTTTCCCTCTTTTAAAATCACTGTCTCCTGTGTCAACCTCAGTCTGCTGCTGTTATTACTGATGCTGAAGGAATTCAATAGCCATTAACCACTAAGCCTAGACCAGCAGGAGCCAACTGTTACCAATATAGCTATTTCCAAAAAGACAAACAGCACCAGCAGGCTGACAGGTTTTAAGGGCTGTTTCATGCATTCTACAGCAAACAAAGTATCTTGTCTGACAATTTATTATCTGTGGTTTTCGTTAAATAATGATCACAAAACCATTTAGCATTCAGCACAAACACGTTTGACTGCATGCTCAAACAACTTACCTGTAGGTTAAATCAGGACTTCGGTGTTAGAGGTAGGAAGAGGCACCCAGTGTCCCCTTCTCTATAGAGTTCATAATTTCACATTTTCCATCATAGGTTTTTGTCCTGGAGGGCATTTTTTTCCCTTATGCTTGCTCTCGCATGGGGAACACAGATAGGAACAGAAGGGAGTCATGGCTTGTCCCAGCAAACATGCAGTGTAAATACCCAATGCAAAATACTAGCGAGTACTTCACCCACGGTGATCCAAAGCACAGAACATTTGGTGGTTTACCCAAGATCAGCCTGACTGAATCAGTGGCTAAACTGGAAAAGAGTTTAGAACATCCAGTTTCCAGGAGATGCTTTTACTAATCTCTCCAAACAGGACTCCTAGATTAAACAAACATTTGTTGACCGTCCAACACTGGTTTCTGCTTGGAACTAATCATGTGCTAAAAATTTTCAAGAAAAAAATCTTATATGGGACAACTATGAAAAACCCCGGAGTAAGAAGATTCCTTCACGGCTGTGAATGTATCACCCCGAAAATACATCAAAATCTAGTAGCCACACTAAAATCAGTGCCTTACTCTCTTGACAGTAGAGAACATTTCTAGACAATTTTGGTCCAATTATATCAATTCTGCATGGATTTTTGGATGCTCGACCCAGCAAGCATCACAAAGCTTTTACTGTTCTCTCAAAAATCCACTCATCTAGCAAGGTGTTGGCCATAGTTGGAGAGATGATTGTCATAATGGGGTTTTGTGGGTTTATCTACTTTTATTTTTCAAGACTTTGATCACTAGGCCAGGGAACTAAGCTGTCATTAGCAGTTGATAAAGCTTCTCTTCTAGTTGGGAAGCCTTCAGCAGTGGACCAGACTGCAGAGGAGAAGATAAGCCCCCAGTGCTACGAGGGGAGATGGGTTGTACGCACTAGAGAGATATTCAGAGGTGTACAAAAATAACTCCTGTAAAAGGAATTACTACAATAAAATATCACTTCTTCAACAGGCAGTGTGTTTGTTAACTGCAGAAAAAGGAGCAAGTTTCAGACTACAGCTTTGGCTTATGACTATATAAAATGCTGCACATACCACCATTGCTTCCTTTCAACTTCTTAAATGTACACGGAATATATTTTGAAAGGAATCCTTTCACATTTGTCCCTGGAGGAGTCAGATACTTCACTGTAGCATCAGCCCAACTGCAGCATCCAACCCCATTGCAAAAGCACGTCATTGTCTCGGGATGGAGTCCTTGCAAGGGGAAGGTTTGCTGGCAATAAAAAGACCCAATGCTTGGAAGCTGGTAGGCAGCTAGTCGCCAATATAGTCACCCGCAGGTTAGGAAAGCACTGGAGAAAAAGAGACTTAGCCTTCTAGAAACTCTAAGTGAATACCCATGAAAATAAAGTTAGTTTCTGCTATTTGACCAGTTCAGCTTGTTTGGTCGTGATGATGCATTAGAGTTCAAACTCCAGAAGTCACACGAGGAGCATTTTAAAATGCATTTATAGCAGTACTCAGAAGGAATGAAAAATACCAGCCCAGCTTTGATCCTTCTGGAAAACAGGCTGAGGAACCCACAGCAGCTTTAGTGTGCAGTCTCCTTCCTCCTTGATTAACTCAAACAGCCCTGCCCTATTTGTTATCAATTACATGCTGTAACACCCTAAGCCTTGCTCTAAACAGCTGCCCAAGAGCTGTGCAGAGTCAGCTGTCTCAGAATTGGGTGGTCTTCACAAGCTTATTTGGGGAATGCTCAAGACCGACATTGCTCTTTGGCAGTCTCTACCACACAGCCCAGCACAGCAGAAGCCACCAAGTCCCACATGTTACTAAATCCTCTGGGTTACACCACGAGCAGAGACTGAAAAGGACCAGTACAGGCCAGCACAGCAGATGACATGTCCCCCAACATCTCACACTTACAGCAGCACTTTGCTAAGTGTTACCTAAATGACAAACAAGCCTTGTACCACAACTTCTACATCTTCCTTTTTACTGCTCGTCATAAAAGAAGAAAGTGACCTAAAATATAGCAAGAAAATACTAAAAACGGTGATGTGACACACTGATCCCCCCTCTCTCTGACACAGAGTCAGCTCTCCATTACAGATCAAAGGCACAACATGACACAGCCCAAAGAAGTCTTTCCAGGAAAATGTGAAAAAGCATTTTAAAATGCCTTTTTTTTTTATTATTGTTACTCATTTCAAGAAGTACTTACTGGCAGCCTTTTATGACAATACAAAAGCTCTGTTATAATCTTCAATAAATGCCAAATAATATTAAATTGATTAACTCTAAATTACAGCATATCACAGCCATGTAATCACCAGAAGATATTTTCCAGATTAGCTAAACTGAATTCAAACATCTGAAAATCATTTTTCATGTGCGCATTCACTATCTTCCAATTTCGCTTTAACATGTAAATTTGCAATGCATTATTTGCATATGGCACTAGAGGTGTAATAACATCGCAAAGTCCATAGTGCTTCCGCTTCAGGGCGTTTGTAGAAGCTGCCTAAACAGTTACATGTACACGGGAGTCTGAGATTAAGAGTACAAAGCAAGTAAATTAAATGACTCTACAGCCCCAAACCTGAAAGCGACTCTAGCAGAGACTAGATGACAAGAAGATACCTTCGGGAGCATCGTGGAGAGCAGTTCCACAAGGTGAGTGCTGGATGGGTCAGACAGAATGATACCACTTGCAGCCCATTGCTACTTCCACTTAGCATTAAAAAAAAAAGCTCTACAAAATTGTACGCCTGCCTTTCAACAAGAATGTATCTACAAGCTTTATTTTTAAGCCAGACATATTGCAGCCTGCCACTTCAAACTGTGCTCTCTTTGAACCCTTATACTCAATCCATGCACACATGAGATTTCAGCCGTGTCTGGTGTGCTTTTTCCAACTCCACCAATAATGTTTCCCAAGGCTGATTTTTCACATTAGGACATTACTAATTACAGGAGGGACGGTTAATTTTCTTTTTTTTTATTTCTGGAACATCCTTTCATCCTATGTTGGATATCAAAGCAGCACAGTCCTTTCCGACTATGTTCAGGCCTGGAAAAAGAGGTAACAAGATATTTTTTTTTTAATGAACAGCGCTAATTAGTGTTTTTTCCTAACCAGCCTAGGTTACACATTCAGAGGACAGTAATGTAGTAAGACTACATTTGGTCTACAGAATATTTGCTGAACTGCTAGCACCAAAGGGAGCAACTGAGCTGTATCCATGTCTTCTTAAATCTTGAAAATGTTGATATAGGTAACTTTTTTTTTTTAATTCCATGTTCATGAAAGTGCCTGTAGATGAGAGACATAACACTGTTTCAAACACCAGAGTCCTCCATGAAGATGTGCTGGCACACGCTATATACATGTCTTAAGAGCTCACCCGCTGGCAGCCCAGAAGATTGCCAGCGTAGTCCAGGGTCAGTGTTCATTGTTGGGTTTTTCTTTATTTTTTTAATTTTAAAAAGGACAAAACATCTTGTTCTGTAAGAAAGATTTTGATCTCTTCAATGTCTTCAAGAGGCTGCTCTAGTCTCCCACAGAAGGAAATGCAATAGCTCACGTTCTGCATTACATGAAGTGTTTGTGCAACTCTCCTTTTCCTAACCCGCTCCAGAGACTGCAAGAAAAATGAAGTTTAAACCATGTTATATTCTGCTACGTTGCCATGCAGCTGGAGCCTTCAGCCTGCCATGCTTCCAGGTCTGCAACCTGACTCAGGGTAAGTCAGATGGGTCAAAGCAGCAGGAATTCCCTTCAAGGAGATAAATCCCAGCAAAAAAAAAAAATCCTCTTGGCCCATGGCAGAAAGGGAAATCATATGCCAGCTCTTTAATTAAAATTACAGCAAGTCAAGTAGCTGATACTTTTCCCCTCTCCTGGTAAGGGGGATGAGACATTGTTCACAAGGGTGTTCTGTCGTGCCTCGCTGATCAACCGGCAGGCCAAGTCCAGGAAGAGTTTTTCCACATTATCCGATTCTTTTGCTGAGGTTTCCAGATAGTACATGTCCTGCGCTTCAGAAAACTCTGCAGCTCTTTGCTGGGAGACTTCCCTCTTATCAGCTAAATCAATCTTATTACCTGCATTGATAAAATATTTTAGAAAATGAATTAATTTGACTTCCAAAACAAGAGAAACAGAAGTTGATAAGGGACAAAGAAGAGTCTGGGGTTGCATATATGTATGGATAGTGGTTTTGTTGTGAAACTTAGTGCTTGCTCTCCCCTCCAAATAATAGATTCCCTTAAACACGTGACCAAGTTCATTTAATATCAGCTCATTTAATGGAATATGCCCTGTGAACATCCAAGTCAGTTAGCTGTAATTTAGCACCAGTGCATCTGTTTGCTGCTATCAACCAACATTAAAGGACTTCCATTTTAACATCTACTGAAAGTTCTCCTGTCCTTGCTCTGAGGAACACTTGAAATGTCAATTATAGCACATGAGACACAAACCGTGTTATTTCTCATGTCGTTACAAGCTTTAAAAGAAGCCTGGCATGGAGGGCTGCTTTCCTATTTCAGTATTCCCCTGAAGGATTTGGCTGTTGAGGCTGAAGAGGGACAGGCTTGAGGGGGCACTCGCAGAGCGAGGTGGGGCAAGAAACAAGCCCATTCCTTTGGAGAGCTCGGTTTAGCAGAGAGCTGATTAATGCCTCAAGCAAGCGTCTGATATAATTATAGCCTATTACTGGCCACTTCACTCCAAACATGATGTTTTTGCCATAAATTAATCTTACAAAGAAGATAACAGAGCAGGACCTGCGATAACAGGAGGCTGTGTCTATGGAGTCAGCAGGTTCAAGAGGAAACATCTCCTGGCCTCACTTCTACCGGCAATTTTGTGATAACTACTGGAAGACCACACTTCCACTGGCAAGCCACATCTCATTGCCCTCCCCTTATCTGAGATGCCCTTTCTTTCCTGATAAAACAGTTTCTTGGACCTGCGGCATACACTGAAGTTACCTTTCTAAACAAATTCTCACTCAACACAAGCCGTTTATGGGTATCACCATCTTCAAAGTGTTACGGCTGTTATCATCTATATTTTGTGCTGTAAGTGCTGATAATTAACTTAATTTCCCTAGAAATTCACATATACATTTGTCAGTAATTATTTCTGCACCATTTGTACACATGCCATACCCTTTGCATGGAGTATAATAAGTTTCTTAGATGGAAGCTCCTTAAATCCCAAAGCTCACTTGCAATACCAATGGGGCAGCTTGTTTCTTTTAAACAAGCTATTAAAGAAGGTAATAATACTGCAGTATGAAACTTTTTTGCCTTCCCCAAGTTATTTTTCCATTGTTATTACTTGCTTCCTATTGCTGCATGTTTCCATTGTCCATAAACCCTTGGGCCTTTAAAATCCAAGTCCTAACTATCAGATGCTGAAAGCAGAGAATGGAAAAGCATGGGTAAGCAAAATAACCTTCACCTTGCCTGTAGCAGACAGATGGTCTGAGGTCTGCTTTAGCTTGAATTGAAGCTCTACAGATTAACATAGCATTCATTCATTTTTACTTTCCCTAAAATGCATGGAAAAACATCCAGTTTTCCAGCTCTGCCCCACCTAAGAATGCTACGATCCACAAACCATCACATCCTGATGTGGTTCCCAGATGTTGACCCACCTGAGACAAGACTCTGGTTATCCCATATCTATGGGGTACAGCGATCTACAGGCAACCCCAGCTTGAGCAGTTCCTTGTACATTTGTAGAGATCTGAGCTCAGTCGGTAGCTGCACTATCAACACTTCAGTCCCACACGGGACCAACTGGTAGGGAGAATCCACCTCTGCATGCAATGGCCTTAGACTTGAGGCAGGACCACACTTCAAGAAGTGGCTGTGGTGTCCTGAGCATCACTGTCATCATCTTGGGGTTGTTTGCAGAAGGAATGATCCAAGCACCGGGTTTAAGGCACCAGCTGTACCCTGCGCCCACTTGTGGTCACAACTGGTTGGCAACAAGATCTGCTGCACCAGTTTGAGCATCCTGCACCACCAGTTCACATGGATGCCATGTTTTCCTCCTGCTAACACCTCTACCTGCCACCACACCCCTGACATGCACAGCTCAGCCCCTCATCACACCACCGCCCCCCTAGGGATGATCGTTGCTTACCCACTAGCACGGTTATGACTTTATTGCTGGCATACTGCTCGATTTCTCGCAGCCACTCAGGGAGACACCGGAAGGATTCTTCACAGGTGATATCGTAGGTCAAGATTAATGCGTTAGCACTGCGATAGTAACTCTGCGTGATGGACCGGAATCGCTCCTGTCCTGCTGTGTCCCAGATCTGCAGCTTTTGGCATAACAAGGAAGGGTGGTAAAAGGGGGGAAAAATTATTTAACTTTTTAATTTGATAGCAGTACTCTTTTGACCTAAAAAAAACCCAAAAACCAAACCCCTTCAGGGTAAAACCAACGCAGGAAAGCACTAAGCTCTTCTCCCCTTTGGCTTCCCCTCCCCCAGCAATTTGCATTTCCGTTCCTGCACTTCTGGGTTGAAATGCAAGGCACAAAGTCAGCTGGCACTGCAGCCGATGGCCCCTGGAAGCCGCAGGTCTGCAGGCTTTCACATGACTTCTAGCATCTCCCTCTGTTGGCCTGGAGTTACAACGCAGGTGCTGGAAGAAGCAAGTCACTTCTCCTGCCCCTGAAAAATAAGAAAGCCTGTTCTCTAGCTCCCAAAGCTAGTTATAGCTATCCTGAGATGATGCACTCATGGGTGGGAACCACAGGGTTGAATAAGGAGCTCAGCGGAAGGCTGATCCAAGGACTCCAACACATTTCTTCTCTACAGCCTCAGCCACCTCAGCTGCTTGCTGCCTGCCTTCCCAACACGTAGAATCAGTTGACATGTCCTTAACTATTATCAAAGAGGTCATGAGGGTTTGCCAAACCCTCTGGGTCCAGGAGGACAACATGCATCTCCCAGTACAAACTAAACTCATGATTTTTTTATGATTTGACCATTTGATAGTTTTTGGTGGGTCATCAAAACATCAGTTCTTCAAAAAGACAAAGAAACAAACATTTTAATTTTGGATGTTTCAACATTTTAATTCTCTGCTTCAGCTTTTAGGTTTTTTTAAAGCACCCCTCCCTGGAATTAAATATGTGAAAGGGTGATTTCCAGCCAGAATGCTGTGTACTTTGGGAAGAAAAAGGTAAAGTATTTGAGATTTTTTCCATATATTCAGCAGACCGCAACAGAGAAAACCTTATTCTTGCCCAGTTCCAAAGTCAAACTATGCTAGCTACTCATCATAAATGTGTTAGTTTCAAATGAAAGCTCCCAGTAGCAGCTTTCAGACGTGGGGTATGATTTTGAAAAAGTACAGTTTTTGCAGAGAAAGTCATTTGTGGCTGCCTCACAGCTGCCGGGCACCTTTGTTAAGCACAAAGGCATTTCTTGGCATAGCTGTATTTAAATGGCTGAACCTGGCACCTGCAGTTAAGTGACACACAAAACCATAAGTGAAATTACTTGCATTATGAAATTCAGGTAATGAACGAGTCCCCATTAAAACAAACCAGCCTCCAAACTCTGGCAGATGGAAAAATACAGCTAATTTTGTTGTTGCTCAGCTATTTCCCAGGAAAAACATTTACTGATTTGTCTACTGGTTAACTCCAGCTTATATATGTTTTGCATTTATTGAGATGATTTCCAAGCTGATAAAAACTTGATGTGAAGTTTCACATACAATGGGGGAATAAGCCAGGCCAACAAGAGCAGTGACAAAGGTGCCTTAGCTGCCTCACAAGGCGACAACCAGGAGACCAACCACCTCAAGGGTTTGCACGGCTGTAGTGGGTCCTCGTGCACCCCTCCGAGGAAACCTGTGTGCTCAAGCACCTCTCTGAAATGCCTGCACACCAACGCACGCAGTGTGGGGAATAAACAGGAGGAACTAGAGGTCTGTGTGCGGTCTCAGGGCCACGATCTCATTGCAATCACAGAGACATGGTGGGATGGCTTGCATGACTGGAATGTGGTCATGGATGGCTACAGGCTTTTCAGGAAAGACAGACCAGCACGGTGAGGTGGGGGAGTTGCTCTTTATGTGAGGGAGCAACTGGAATGCATCGACCTCTGCCTTGGAGTGGAAGGAGAACAAGTTGAGAGCTTGTGGTTAGAAATTAAGGGACAGCCAAATATGTGCGACACTGTTGCGGGTGTTTGCTACAAGCCACCTGATCAGGAAGAGGAAGCTGATGAAGCCTTCTACAGACAGCTGGAAGTAGCCTCACAATCGCAGGCCCTGGTCCTCATGGAGGACTTCAGCCACCCTGATATTTGCTGGAAAAGCAACACGGCGAGCTATGCATGATCCAGAAGGTTCCTGAAGAGCATCGAGGATAACTTTTTCATGCAAGCGGTGGAGGAGCCAACGGGGCAAGATGTGCTGCTTGACTTTATCCTAACGAAGAAGGAGGGGCTGGTTGACAATGAGAGTTGGGGGTAGCCTTGGCTGCAGTGACCATGAGGTGGTAGAGTTCAGGATCCTACGTGGTAGAAGCAGGGCTATGAGTCAGGTTACAACCCTGGACTTCAAGAGGGCCAACTTTGGCCTCTTCAAAGACCTGCTAAGAGGAATCCCATGGGCTAGGGCTCTGGAAGGCAGGGGAGTCCAAGAGCTGGTCAGTATTCAAGGACCACTTCCTCTGAGCTCAAGATTGGTGCATCCCCAGGAGAAAAGTCAGGCAGAGGAGCCAGGAGACCCACATGGATGAGCAAAGAGCTTCTAGAGAAACTCAAATGGAAGAGGGAGGTTCACAGTATGTGGGAAAAGGGACTGGACACTTGGGAGGAATATAGGAATGTTGTCAGGGTATGCAGAGATGCATATACCCAGAGAGGTCATGCAGCCTCCTTCCCTGGAGACATGCAAAACCTGCCTGGACATGGTCCTGTGCCCCCGCTCAAGCAAGGGGGTTGGACAAGATGATCTCCAGAGGTCCCTTCCAACCCCTGCCAGTCTGTGATTCTGTGAATATGTTCTTCCACTGCTTTAATACAACAGATATTGAAAGCAAGAGGGACAGCCCTGGGGGAGTGTTTCCTACTGGCTACAGCTGTGTGCCTACCTATGAGCTGGGTGCAGAAGTCCAGGAAGAGCCCCTGACAAACTTCCTGCACACAAAATGCACATCTCACATTTCACCCCACTGATTATTTCTGCCAAATAAAATATTTTACAGCAACCATTTTACTTTTATTTTTTTCAGAGGAAGCAAAGGACGGTGCCTGACTCAGCCTGCAGAAAACCTAGATGTTTATTTTCTTGGAGCCAGCTGATGCTTTCTACTCTCCCAGCATTTGTACGTACATTTATCTTTATGCATATGAGCATTTCCACCAAGTACAATAGGATCACAGGTCCATATAGCATAGCCCTCTGTTTGCAGCACTGATAATGCTTCACTTTGACCAGTGTGATAACTGCTATCTAGTTGGCTCGAATTTGCATAGCCTTTTAGTACAGATGTTGTACATATTTTTGCTTTTATTAGAAATGGCCAAGCAGATGAAAATCCCCCTCAACTGCACAGTGCTGCCTCAGCTCATTTGTCAGTGAGCTTTAATAGCTGCTCATATCTGATACGGCTTGCACACAGCCTTCATGCTAGCAAGTCCCTCTCCACTGACTTTCAAATGCCATTTTGAAAGCTAGAAAGTATTTTTCCCTAGGAATTTATAATTTATTTTCAAGTCTGAAAACCTTTTCAGTAGACAGCTCTGCTCTCTCATCCTGGATCCCAGCAGACGTGCAGGAGATGCTGCCCAGCACAGCAGTGGAGTCATGGCCCGGGCACTGTGAAGCGAGCTAGCAGTTACAGAAGCACCTCATTTGACAGAGACATCATTTTTATTGCTCTGTGCTCTGAGTCATTCCTGCTTTTCCCGCTCATTAAATGTTTATTCTCACTAGCACTGCTTACTCAATAAGTTTCAGGTACAAGATCATTCCCCAAAAGAAATCCGTTTGCCTTTTGGACTCCAGGAGGCTCATTCAAATGCCAAAATGTATCGTGCTAAGCTTCCTCCCAAGCTCGGTCATTGTGGCTGAGCTCTGGCAACTCCAGTTTGCTCCACTGGTGGGGTCACAAGAGGGACTTTGATTTAACAATTCATTATTTGCTATGTGAAATACAGCTGGTGTACTAGCTACCACTTGCTAAGGCTCTGTGAAACAAACCAGCTCCAAGGGATTAAGAAAGAGTTGCTTGGGTAGACACTTGTGCATTCATCAGGCATTTGCAAGGCAGCAAGGGTTTACGTTTACCACGCTCACAAGTTTGCATTTAGCTTGTAGAGCTTCCCTGAACCACCCATGAAATAGCCAATGTTGGCACAACTGCTCCAACTTTCTCTTAAGGAGTCTGCATCCTCAGACCAAGCTAGTCTTAAAAGTCAAGGTCAGGTTGGATGGGGTTCCGAGCAACCTGATATAGTTGAAGATGTCCCTGCTCACTGCAGGGGGGTTGGACTGAATGACCTCTAAACATCCCTTCCAACCCAAACCATTCTATGATTCTACAAAACAGGATTATGTGATGGGAGCAACAACTCAAGTGCAGAAAAATCCTCAGGGTAAATTCACCTGTCCAAAACCCAGACCTCAGACACAAGTAATTTTCTTAAGGCTCTGTCTGTACTTGATGGAGAACAAGATGCTTGGAAAGGAGAGGTGTCTGAAGTAGATGAGATTAATCTTTGAAGATTGCTTTTCTCTCTCCATTGACAAGGACAACCTTGAGACACCTGGTTTAAGCCAGATATATATGGGGAAAAAATTAATTTCGCCTTTGGTGCAGTGCTTAAGCCATTTACCAGCTTAGATCCTCTGAGCTGCTCCACTGGAGCTGGTTTTGGCAGGAAGAAGCATCTCTGCTGTCCGAGAAGCCTGGACAAGCAGCATCCATGTCCCAGCCAACCCCATTACACCAGATGCCTGCTAATGAGCATCGCAACCACCAACTAAGCACTGACACCACAGGGGCTATATGCGATCCCCACTGCCTTCCTGCCTGCTGCTCTGTCCCACTTGCACAGCGATGTGCTGAACATTAACTCTGTCTTTACCATGGGAAAATATTTACACATCTCGTCCTTCATCTGCTTAGGCTGGAAAGTCTTCTGGTCAAGGACCATCGCTTGCCATATGTTTGTGCAGCTCCTCAGGCAGCACGGTGGCAGCCTGCTGACACGATCACAGCTTTTAGAATCTGTCCTAAACTTAGGAACACACTACCTGATTTTCTTGTCAAAAAACCTCTGCACTAAACTACAGGTGGAAAAGAAAAAAAACAAACAGGATTGAAAATCTTCATGAGTTCACCGTTTCCATCCAAGCACAAGCTTCAAAATGGTTCTCAATGTCACATCCAGCCGCCCTCACACTGCTGCTGCTCTCCCATTTGCTCACGACCAGATTTGATGAAGGCAGCAAGGGGAAAAACCCTGTTTTTCACTTTGATGCACCTGGATTTAATGCAGGCAGAGTAATTCCAGGAGCAGCTCAGAGATGCTAGACATCTTGACATCTGAGGCTCAGATAACCATACTCTTCTCTCACCCTCTTGAGCACCACAGTATCTCTAACAAGGTGTCTACGAATGAACAAAGGAGCACCAATGTCTCTGGGCACTGAAACTCAACCATGGGTCCCATTACAGCATTAGATTGGTCCCTGGTGTGTTTTGACCGAGGCAAAGCAGCTCTCTGCCAAGTGATGCTCAGGCTCAGTTTAGGAGTTGGCACAGGACACAGACAGTTTCCCAGTAGCACTTTGGTTGCAACCACCCTATTTTAGAGGGTGAAAGAGTTAATAATGCAGACATTGCCCTTCTCACTTCAACCCATTGAACAAAGCATAAGTACTGTGACCATCTCAACTTCTCCCAAACCCACACCTTGTCAGAAGTGGAAGATGAGCCTTCGTTGTGCAGAACCACACAAGTCTAGAAGCCTGCTCTCCTCCACCAGCCATCTCAGGAGCTCATAGGAGAAGACCTTCACCAAGCACATCCCAGTGGGAATGCAACAGATTTTGGTTTACCAGAAATGCTTTAAGCAGAGGTTGCAGGGAAGTCCTCCTTTGTGCCACCTCAACCCCAGCCAGGCACGATCTCAGTGTCTCCTAAGCAAGGCCAGAGTTTTGTAAGATCTTCCCTCTCAATTTTCTCCCTTAGAGTAGGTTTGCTGTTATGATCCTGATGGTAATTGTGGAGAGGGGCACAAAGGTCGTTAGACCAGCGTTGCCTGAGCCATGCCAGGCAGCCCTGCACTTCCCCATGTGCCCTTCCAGCAGTGAGGAACCTCAGCTACAGTACTGCCACATGAGTTTATGCTGAAAACCATCAGGCTCCTACCTTTACTTTTTCACCATTTATCTCCACAGTTTTAATCATAAAGTCAACTCCAATCGTGGCTCCTTGACCCGGTGGGAAAAGCCCCTGAAACAAAACAAAGTTTTAAGTAAACTTATGTAGCACTCTCTGGGTGCCAATCCTCACTCTTTTCCATCCCCAAAACTTTCTCCCTTGTCCCCTTCCCCAGACACTTATTTCCATCACATTTAGGGAGGAAAACATGACATTTCCCCAGTATAACTGTTACCATAATTCAACCCTACAGTGTTTTCACTGTCTACACATCCCTAGTCACGTAGCAAGTTGTTGACTTGAGAGGTGGGAAAACAGGAGAAAAGGAGGATGCATACAAGGAAATAAGGGTAAAGACCACCTGCTTGTGTGCAGTTGGAAGAGGCAGGGGAAGGGTAGATGGAGACCCTCTGTCCCACTTCCCAATGCCTCAACAGAGGTGGCAGCACCTGCATGGGATGAGATGCCTTTGCTCCTTCAACTTCACACCTTCCTTCTCCCCTCCACAACACGCCACAGCATGGAAAGACATTTCTGGCAGCTCCCAGCACTGCACCCAAAGGGTCACATCCCTGCACAGCATTTCAGGAGAGAAGCATGGAGCCAGCCACTACTGGTACCACAGCAATGACAAGGGCCAGCACGATGCTGGTGGTATTCGATTGCAGGACCATCGGAAAGGAGCAACAGCAAACCAAAAATAAAAAAAAGTGTTTTGATTTCTGGTGTCTAGGTCTACAAAGTTACACTGATTTTGGGGACCATCTATCCCCTGTGGCAGATGCACTGCCAAAGCACAAACAGCAGAAGTAGCCACAGATTTTTGCTGTTAACCCTTTGGGGTTGACTAGCTTTATTGCCATCAGCTGTTACATACGGTGAGAGAGCATTTAACATCATATTGGCTTTAAAACGAAAATTAACAGTGAGGGGGAAAATTGCTGACAATTCCTAGTGGAGAGTGCAAACATCCCATAACTTCTGTTTTATAGTGCATCATGCAAAACCTTCTCTTGATCCGGATCACAGAATCCTAATCCTTTCCGTGCTATTTTGCCACAAAGAAGGTCTGGTGTTTAACAGAAGATGCTGGACTGACAGCCCAGGACTCAGATTATTTAATTATTGGCTAATGACAAATAACAGGGAGAGCTTTTTGCAGTAGCAGATGGGATGGGGAAGAGAAGGCACATGCGAGCACACCAGGAGATGTGCTGGTCCTTAAACCAGTCTAGAGCACCCCAAATCAGGAGCTTTGCCAGTGGCTTTCAGAGGACTTTCCGTCTTCAGAGAGGGATGAGCTCTCTCCAACGCACAATCCCCAAAGCTAAGTACAGCACTAGATTCAGATATGCTGCTTGTGCCAGTGTGCCACTATAGGTGACGTATACACCAAGAGTGTAGACAACGAATTACTTCAGAGCTGTAATGCCAGCAAAGCCCTTGGTGCACAGCCACAGGCTCCATGCTCCCACCCTAGTGCTGTCCCCACCAAGAGGTCCCCATCCCACATCCAAGAGACTGCCAACCTTACCTGAGTAAAGCGACGGACTAAGCAGGTCTTCCCCACACCGGCGTTGCCAATTAAAACAATCTTGAATAGAAAATCATAATCTTCCATACTCATTTACGCAGCTGCAAGACAGAGCACAACATGATGTGAACCAAGGCAGTGTGGAAATGCCCTTTTATTCCTGCTGAACTTTATCACTCCAAATATTCAGAACAAAGGTCTCCTGGCGTGTACACGGCTCCTCAGATAAGGGAGAATAGCCTTTTCCGCTCCAACCTGGGAACATCCACGTAGTCTAACATCAGCTGCTGTGAAACCTTGGCCACATTTTGGCCTTAAATAGCATATCACCTGGCTGCCCATGAATTAGAGATGCTGGTTTTCAGCTTTCAGAGCAAGGCTCCACAAACCGAGACCACCATTTCTTAAGATTAACCCAAATGTTTGTTTTGCTTTTAACTGTATCAGCCCCAAAGGACAGTGTGGACTTTACCACCTTGTACGAGGGGAATGCATAATTTATTCCTATTAGGGCAATACCCAGAAACCTGGAAGCTCCTCCAGGTGGGTAGTAGGTGTGCACAGAGGGGGGCTGGGGGTGCATGGGGAGAGTAGAAACAGGAAAATTTAAATAATTTAAGAATAAGAGCAGCAGCATTTTCATTAAAGACAGAATGAGCTCATTTGCTAAAATCAAAGCAGGGAGTCATAGAATCATATCATCATTTAGGTTGGAAAAGACCTCTAGGATCATCAGGTCCAACCACAAACCCAACACTGACAAGTCCACCAATAAACCATGTCCCTAAGCACCACATCCAAACATCTTTTAAATACCTCCAGGGATGAGGACTCAACCACTTCACTGGGCAGCCTCTTCCAATGACTGACCACTCTTTCAGTGAAGACATTTTGCCTAATAACCAGTCTAAATCTCCCCTGATGCAGCACTGAGGGTGCACTCGATCCCCTCATCCAGATCATTGATAAAGATATTTAACAGAACTGGCCCCAACACTGAGACCTGGGGAATGCTGTGATCAGCTACCAACTAGATATAATTCCCTTCACCACAGCTCTCTGAGCTCAGCCATCCAGCCAGGTTTATTTTTCACCCAGCAAAGAATATACCTGTCCAAGCCATAAGCAGCCAGTTTCTCCAGGAGAATGATGTGGGAAATTGTGTAAAAGGCTTTACTAAAGTCCAGGTAGACAACATCCACAGCCTTTCCCCCATCCACTGAGCGGTTCACCTAGTCATAGAAGGAAATCAGGTTAAGCAGGACCTGCCTTACCTAAACCCATGATGATTGGGCCTGATCACCTGGTTGTCCTGTATGTGCCATGTGATCACAGTCAAGATGATCTGCTCCACAACCTCCCCTGGCACCAAGGTCAGACTGACTGGCCTGTTGTTCCCTGGATCAACCTTCTGGCCTTTCTTGTAGATGGGCTTCACATTTGCTACCCTCCCGTCAACTGGGACCTCCCCTGTTAACCGGGACTGCTGATAAAGGATTGAAAGTGGCTTGGCAAGCTCCTTCACCAGCTCCCTCAGTACCTTTGGGTGGATCCCATCCAGCCCCATAGACTTGTATGCATCTAAGTAGTGTAGCAGGTCAGTAACCATTTCCCCTTGGATTATGGGGGCTTCATTCTGCTCCCCATCCCTGCCTTCCAGCTCAGGGGGCTGGGTACCCAGAGAACAACTGGTCTTACTATTAAAGTCTGAGACAAAGCCAGCATTAGGTACCTCAGCCTTTTCCTCATCCTTTGTCACTATGTATCATAAACTCTTCTTCCTGGGTTCCAACCAAAGCTCTCTGTTCAGCCAGGCTGGTCATCTTCCCCGACAGCTCGTCTTTTGGCACATGGGGACAGCCTGCTCCTGCATCTTTAAGATTTCCTTCTTGAAGAATGTCCAGCCCTCCTGGACCCCTTTGCCCTTTAGGGCTGTCTCCAAGGGACTCTGTCAACCAGTGTCCTAAACAGACCAAAATCTGTCCTCCAGAAGCCCAAGGGAACAGTTCTGCTGACCCGTCTCCTTACTTATCCAAGAATTGGAAACTCCGTCAGGTAACAGTTTGGGTTAAGTACATTAAGAAAGGATTTTAAGAAAGAAGAAGTAATAGACACTATTAACAATATTCCTACTAATATTATTTTCTTTAGTGTAGTGAGGATAGCTTGCTTGGTATAAAGTTCAAATGGGAAATGAACACAGAGGAAAGTGGGTGGGGGGAGGACCCAGCACACATTCCTGCCATCAAGTCCAGCCTCCTTGTCAGGATGCAGAGACTGATGTTTCAGCAATTTGCAGGAGATGGGCAGGGTTGCTTACATACAGAAAGATCTACAGGGCTTCCTCAGGCCACCCAAAGTACGGGGAGGACCAAACAGGTATGCATAGTTTGTTGCACCTTAGCAAGGCATGAAGGATGAGTATCCACACCTCCATCTCCAGTGCACCCGAGGGTGCTGCTGACACTGTGGCCAGAGAAGGGGTCTGTAACCATCAAGAAAAGCAACAGCAGGCAGAGATTCAGTTGGAGATTTTAGGTAGACAGAAAAACCCACAGACAAGGGAGCAGAAGGGCAGCGTCCAAACCCAGCTGTGTCCAGGAGGATCCAGATATTATACATGGTGCCAAAGACCTGTCCTCGAGACTGGTCTAGGGTAATGACATAAGAGACATCAGTAAAGACAGATTTACATGCCATCAGCTGAGATACCTGGTAAGGCAATATCTGAGCATCAGTACCTAACCCACCAGTACCAATAGGTTAGGCACTGGATGAGGAGATAGAGCTGAAGACAAGAAGTAGAGATGATGGATGGGGGGAAAACAATGAAAAGTATTAGGAAATTGCTGTCCTCAGTAAAGCCCCAGATTGCTTTGAGGGTTTTTACAGAGCTGACAAAGGGAACAAATGCAGCACAGGTGAAACAAGCTCATCACACTCAGCCCAAAGACAGAGTGCCCTCTCCCACTGCCTTCAAAGGTCCTTCCTTGGGAGGGTTCACTGCCACACACCAGAAGGCCCCAGCTACAGACACCAGTCCCACCATACAGCTGTGACAGACTTAGTCAAACACCCAGAGAGTACAAGACAAAACAGACAACCTGGGTCTGCCTGGCAGGACACACCAAAACTACTCTCCAAGCACCAACAGGAGCCTGGTAGACCTGAAGGCAAAAGAGGGGGAAGGCTGACACAGCTGCTTCACGTCTATGTGATCCTTGGCCTTTCCAGAAGCCTAAAGAAAGGGTAATTAGTGACTAATGATCTGCATCACATCAGCAGATGGTTAGCAGGGACACAGCTGAGTCACTACACAAACACGTCACTTCACCTGGGCCAGTGACACAGTGCAGCACTTGCCCTGATGCTTTGCTGAGCTGGAGCTATGGTTCCCTGCAAAGTGCCAAAGAGCAGCAGCTGGAGCTGTCCTGAGGATGCTCTAACCTCACCTCGCTCCGACATGCAGGACCTTACAGCTCCCTCCTATCTCTTAATACAGTGAAAGAGTGGGACCTCAAAAAAAGGCTCTTTTTTATTTTCTGGGGTTATTTTGTGTAATCCTTTCATATCTCCATGTCTGGCTTTCCCAGAGTGGAACTGGGTAACAACAATGGTATTAAGAACATGTTGACAGTGCTGTTATAATGAAGGCTAAATGTTAATATACAGTTTCAAGCTTTCACACTAGCCAACGTGAAGAAAAACATGATCATCCACTAAAAGCTATTTCAAGACTAATGAGACTTACTCAGCACTGCATAATTATCCCTGGGATGCTTCAAATCCCGGAGGGCACTGCTCCCCCCTGGAGGGATTTCAGTTCTATTACTTGTACCCTAAACAATCTAACATTCAAATTTATCTTCTCAGGAAGCTTAAAAATAAACTTCCTCTGCACATCTTTGAGCTCCAAAATGCTAAATGGCTCAGACATACCCTAGAGTTATGTCTGATCCCCTTCATTAGGCTCCAAGACTAATCATATGCGATGTTGACCCCAAATGCGAGCGCGAAGATGAACCAAGGCCATAAAACAAACAATGCAATGATGAGATTAAATGCCAGAACCAAAAAGACACAAGAAGTGGGGGCACAGGAGAGGGGAAAGCAACAGACTGAGCAGGAAGGGAGAGAGAGGAGGAGTTTGGGAGGTGGAATGGGCAGGTAAGGTTGACCATCGCTGCCCTGTCATTGCCCTGTTCACCACTGGTGTTTCTCCCTCTGACATGCACAGACACTAACCTACCACAGCATCAGCACTGAACACAGAAACATTGCATCAGTTACCATTACGAAATCTCCTTCTGCAAGCCGAGCCTTTCAGCCAAGTGACCTTTGCTGCTGACTCAGGCTCACACAACCCTCCCTCTCCCCAGAGAAGATATGTCTCAACCTCTGCCCCACTTGCCATGGTCAGGGAACACGCATCTCAGCAATACATCACACTTTGAATTATACGCCTTAAAAACAAACCAAAAAACCCCACAGAGTGCAACATTGCTTATTTTTGGTTTCGGGGTTTGGTGTTTGCAGGTGCAGGGCTCTGCCTTGCAACCCTGCAGAGGCCGCAGCTGCCTGTCCCACCCTTTGGCAAAGACCAGGCCCTGCAGCAAGGGCAGGCGATAGGATGCCTGTCCATGTCTCAGCCACCCCTCACCACATTTGTTTAAATCACAAACAGGGCTGGCTACAGCACACAGACATACCCTATCATGAGACGAAACAGGAGCACAGCCTGAGGCTGGCAGCAGGGCAGAAAATTGGGTTTCACAGCCGTTTTTCCCAGAGGCAGTTTATAGAGCTCACACCCCACCCAGTCCTTGTGGCTCATGACTCCCCCCCAGGCTGCTCCCACCAGCCTCACAGGGGATGACTGTTGCAGGGTTTCATTTCATTTGGGTAGCTGCTCAGCTCCACTCCATCACGCGGCCCTACGCATGGTCACTGCAGGCACGAATGAACAGCCAAGAGGAATGAATCGAAGTGTAGCGACCACCCGAAGCGGTCCATCTGCAGGAATGCAACCAACAGCTAGCAGGACACATTTCAGGCTTAGCTGGTTCTCTACTTTGACAAGACAGTGCAATAAGTGCTCTTAGCATATGATTAATTCCAATACAACCAAAATATTGGTGAGACCCACCCAAAACAAAGCAAAAGGGCCAAGGGCTTTCACCCCTCCTTCCCCCATGCCAGCTCATACAAGCAAGCTCCAGCTCCCACAGAGACACCCGAAAAAGGAGAAGCAGAAGCCATGAGCTGACCTCCCCATACAGCGAGCGCTGCTGCAAAGGCAGACACGCACCAGCCCTTCCCACTTCTCCCAGTGACTTGGTTACTAAAAACACTCCCATAGTGCAGTCAGCAGAACTTGGTCCTCTGTTTCATCCTGCCAGGGGCTCTTCACTGCCTGTAGATGCTGAACAGCAGCACAGATAAAGACACACTCCCTCCTGCTTCTCCTGTTCACCACAAGGCAAGGTGTTTATCCACAATAAATACATACTTTGGGGAATAAGTCATCCAGGTATGTTTTAGTTTATTCTCCTACGTGATGTCCTCCCTGCATTTGCTCCTTTCACCTCTTACCTCTCCCTGTTCCACTTGGGTTTACTTGACAATGTTTATCATCATCTGGACCAATTATTTTATGTTGTTTTTGCAGGGTTTTTTCACCCATTAGTTTGGATGGGCACAGAATGTTCCTCCTCATCTCTGACCTGCTCAGACCATGCCACATTCAGCCTCTCTGGGTATTAAATAAGTAGCAGAAACACAAAGCAAAGGCTCAAATACTATCTGGCAAATATGAATTACTTTCAAGTGACCGAGTGGACAAAACCACAATTCTGCCTGTCCTTCATGAGCTTTTACACTAGGACTAGCCTTTGCACAAAACAACAAGCAAATATAAGCCTGCTTTTTAGCTGATAAAGAGATCTCTGGCACTTCTCTCTAGACTCATTTGCTCAAGTAAAACTTTCCACCTCTAGGCATGATGAGAGCAGACTGTGATGATGATTTTTGCCCCAGTCATTTTGGCTCATGAAGCCAAGAGTAGAGTGGGAGACTTCAAAAAGAGCAAGCCTTTTTTGGTTGACCACAAGGTGTGTCCACCTCTGCCTGTCCTTCACCCTCCCTGAAGATCACAAGATAATGCATGCTCAGGAAACACAACAGACAGCCTTCATCTGAGGTCAAAAACCTTTCATGTCTAAAGGAATGTTTTGATGCCTTCATTTTAGAAGAAAAAAAGATAACCTGTTTATAAACGCTCTGTGGTAACTCAGTCCTCCGAGTTAGAGGCGCAGCAGTTCACACCTCCGCAGGGCCAGGCAACAACTGCAACAAGGAGTGCCTGGGACATCATGGCAACACCTTCCCTCCTCACCAGTCTCACTCATGGGTTTATTTCCTGCAGCCTGAAGAAGCATCAGAAAGCTTTGTTGGCATGTCCTGCTTACGAGCCATGGTTAGGGGATCACTGTCCTCACATCAGGACAGGTTAAATCAAAGCAGGCTTAGTGCAGCCAGGTGATGCAGACCCATGCATGGTTATACAATTATAGAATCACTTTGGTTGGAAAGACCTCTAGGAATGTCAAGTCCAACCACAAACCCAACACTGACAAGTCCACCAATAAACCATGTCCCTAAGCACCACATCCAAACATCTTTTAAATACCTCCAGGGATGAGGACTCAACCACTTCCCTGGGCAGCCTCCTCCAGTGGTTCACAACCCTTTCAGGGAAGAAATTTTGCCTAATATCCCATCAAAATCTCCCCTGATGCAGCTTGAGGCCATCTCCTCTCGTCCTATCGCTAGTAACTTGGGAGAAGAGACAAACACCCACCTCACTACAACCTCCTTTCAGGTAGGTCTCCCCTCAGCCTCCTCTTCTCTGGGCTAAACACTCCCAGCTCCCTCAACATCTCCTCGTAAGACCTGCTCTCCAGACCCTTCACCAGCTCTGTTGCCCTTGTCTGGACACGCTCAACCACCTCAATGTCCTTCTTGTCCTGAGGGGCCCAGAACAGAAGACAGTGTGCGAAGCATGGCCTCACCAGTGCCAAGCACAGGGGCACGATCCCTGCCCAGCTCCTGCTGGCCACACCATTCCTGATACAAGCCCAGATGCTGTTGGCCTTCTTGCCCACCTGGGCACACTGCTGGCTCATGTTCAGCCAGCTGTCAACCAACACCTCCAGGTCTTTTTCCACCAGGCAGCTTTCCAGCCACTCCTCCCCAGGCCTGTAGCATTGCCTGGGGTTGTTGTGACCCAAGTGCAAGACCCAGCATTTGGCCTTGTTGAACCTCACACAGTTGGCCTTGGGCCATCCATCCAGCCTGTCCAGGTCCCTCTGCAGAGCCTTCCTGCCCTCAAGCAGATCAACCCTCCCACCCAACTTGGTGTCATCTGCAGACTTACTGAGGGTGCACTCGATCCCCTCACCCAGATCATTGATAAAGATATTAAACAGAAGTGGCCCCAACACTGAGCTCTGGGGAACCCCGCTTGTGACCAGCCACCAACTGGATTTAACTCCATTCACCACCACTCTTTGGGCTCAGCCATCCAGCCAGGTTTTTTTACCTAACAAAGAACTGCATAAAAAAAAGCTAAAAACCAACAAAACAAAAACCCAAACCAAAACAAAAAACCCAATACTATCCACATTTGCAAAGGCTTCTCCGCATTTAGGGATAAAGGCTGAAACTATATCAAACCAGGAATGCACCCCAGCTCTATCCCACCTCAAATCCTCATTTAGAAGCTACTGCTTCAATTAGGCATAGAGAAGGATCTGCAGCCTCTTCCACCTGCTGCATCTAACCAGTAGGCCAGGGTGGGTTTTGATGTACTTACACAATTCTTAATGAACAAGTATTTTCTGCTCTTCATCATCCAACAGCTATAAACAAAAATAAGTTTACCTAAACATCTCAAGTTCAAACAGCAGCAATTATGTATACAGATATTACACTGATCGCACATGCCATATGAGCCAGGAAATTCAAAGCTAAGGCTAATATTTCAAGCAGAAGATTATTCCTTGCAGGCCTGAAAATTGCAGGGAACTCAGGTCTGGACATGCTGCTGCATTATGTAACTCAGGATAAAATATTCTCATTTCCAAAGCACCTGCCAATCCAACCGAAGCAGGCTCCTGCACTCGGCAAACACAAATCCACCTCATGCCTGGATCTCCTCCTGCTCACTTGCCCACCTTCCTCAGTCCTCTTCTTTACAAGGTTTAATTTAACTTCCATCCACACAGGAAAAATTAAGAGGCACTTCATCCCCACAAAAGCCTGGATCACCTACATCACAGCCCTGCTCTGTGCTGGTGGTAGCAAAGCCACATGGGATCCACGCTCTCAGCTAGGTGGGTCCAGGGATATCTTTCCCAAATTCAAGGGAGAAACATCTTCTGCAGGCACATGGGAGTTGCAGAACCCAGTATTTCCCATCTCCTCCCTTCCCAGTTGCCTTTCTGGGTGAGCAATACCCAGTTACCTGCACATTGGCAATCTTAAACATGCCTCTTCATCAAGGGTGGTCCCTCATAGGAAGGGAGAAGGTCCTGAATGCAAGAACACCATGCCTCTAAGTGTGATTTCCCAAGCAGAAACACAGCAGCTTTTATCCCGCACACGCATCACCTACACACTACAGCACACACCCCTCTGGTACACCAGGCTTGCAGTGCGCTCGCACTACCACTGACAAACTGACTGCAGGCTGCCCTCTTTGTCTGCCTGCTTTGCTTAAAGCAGGTACAAGGATGTTGTAAAGAAGGTTACAGATCTCACATTTAGGAGCAATCTTTGGATTTTTATGTGTTCCTGGCATCCCCTGATGGTGAAAAGGCCTTGTGTCCACGCTGCCCGCCACTGGGTAAAGTCTGCTGGATGGCTTTGCTAGTACTGGTGTCAAGAGCAGCATTAACACATATCATTAACCATTTCTTGTTGGATGGTGGAAGGATGGGTGGTGTTTGGGTTGGACACATCCTTGAGGGTCTCGCTGCCACCAAAGCCTCTTCAGGAAGGGCCAGGCAAGTCACAGCTTCTGTGGCCCAGTGTCCTCATTTAACTTTCCCACCTCCTGGAGGAAGAGGAGACTCTGACATGTGTAATGCACTTTGGTGTTGGGAACAGCCACGAAGTACAAAATATTGCATGCAGACAGCAAGTTATATTCCATCAAATATGAGGATTGAACTGTTAATCAACGGTGATTCTCATCACACAGATAAATGAACTAATCAGATTTCTACGTTACTTAGGGAAAATGAGATACATACACAGCACTTGCAAAGTAACAAATAGAAAATTAATTTCTTGAAGATTAAAAAACAGATGTTGACATGCATATCCACAATGCCACAAGAGTTGGCTGGTTACCAAACCACACACCAGCGGCAGCAACACACCCAGGATACACAGCATCTTCAGAAAACTGTTTCCAGGTATAAGATTCTGCCAGTAAATGGAGTACAGGGCTGTTCCGAGTTCTGACTGGAAAAAAGTCAGTGCAATCTTAATACATACTTTTATAAACATCTTTCAAGACATGCCTGGACATGGAGACCCATTACTGCATGCTCAAAACAACACTCTGTTGGCTTTGACCACATTTTACCAAATCGTGCAATCACTGGGCCGTATGCTCTGCAGCAACACATTTTTGTATGGAAGCGGTTAAAGACTCAGCAAGCACAGCAGACGGGCTGACTTCCAAGAGTGGAAAACTGCATTGCCAGAAATCCAGCCAAAAATGCTGTTTTATCCACTCAAAAACAACAGCCTCTTCCCAAAGGAAAAAAATTACAAAATTTTTTTTAAAACTACAGCCAAGCATTAACTGGAACGTGCCTTGCATGGTAAAGCTGGGAAAGGTTCTTAAGTCCAGCTCTCTACAATGGGAAATAAAGCTCCTGCACTGAGGCTTGACACCCAATGAAACAGGGAAACCCATCAGGACCTTAGGTGAGAATTTCTCTGCCTTTAGAAACCAGGTGCAGGATCAGGCTGAACCCCAGGTGTCTCATATGAGCAGGGCAAGGTTTACAGGGAGAGCAGCCCTACAAGCAGGGAGACAAAGCTGGAGGAGAAATTATTTGCCCTTGGTACAGAGAAAAGGCTTGTGCATGTTAACCAGGTAAAAGGCAAAGTCGTCTCATGATACATTAGTTTGCTGGGCTGGCATGGCGGGGTTTGAGTGGTGTCACAGTTGCACGTGGAGATGTTTTGACACTGGGTGACAGGGCTCCGATAAAACACTTGCAAGACTAGACAGTTTGACACCAACGTTTTTGACAAGATACAAGACAAACTATCACAACTAAAGGATTTCAATAAAATATTTAGAAGAACATCATGACCCAAACAAGGCTGCAAACACAGAAGTAGCACACGTGTAAGTACGTCATTAACCAATGACATAAGTCCCATAAATGTATTGTGAAAAATATGTACATAAAATAGTTCAGGTTATAAAAGCATGCCCAAGAAAATTTTCATACAGTTTAACTACAGTGACACGTCTTAATGCTGTTGAACAGCTTGTTTTGCTTGTGCCAGAGACGGATATGAACTAAAAATTTTTCTAATTAGGTTTTGTTTTGTAAGAATGCTTTTTAATTAAAAAAATAAGCAGTTATTTCCATCTCTTCATTTCTGCTCAAGTTAGCTTGTGATTTAAGGGGATTTACATCACTTCTCCATCAAACCTAGTAGAAGTAACAAGTAATTAAGCTTCATCTAATCTCGCTTTCACATGGCTGAGATCAACTCTGAACCCTGCAGCTTCATGCATGATGCTCCTGTGCCACACCACGCTGTCATGCCATGCCACCGGTGAGGCCACGCTGGGCCAGCCCAACGGTGTCGCGCAGTAGCAATCAAAAAGCTAAAAACTGCTATATTAAGATGAAAGTTTGCTGTTTGTTCAGAATGGACAACAGCATCCACAGAAAAAATTGCTTTTGGCTCTTGGTTCTGTTGCTTGGGACAGATATATCAGACCTGAAAGTAACTTTCCTGAAATATAGTAATAAATCAGCAATACCACCAGTAAAGGGAAGAGGTAATAAGCAAGACAAAAATCAGAGTTATAGAATGGGTTGGAAGGGATCTTTAAAGATCATCTAGATCATGCCGCCCACCATGGGTTGGGACATCTTCCACCAGATCAAGTTGCTCAAAGCCCTGTCCAACCTGACCTTGAACACTTCCAATGAGGGGGCATCCACAACTCTAGGCAACCTGTTCCAGTGTCTCACCACCCTCAGAAAACAAAAAAAAAAACCAAACAAAAAACTATCTTGCATACTGTTCTTGACAATGTATTTCATCATCCACTGTTAATCTTACTAATATTCAGACAGCTAGACTTCCTGAGGAGCAGACACAGTATCTGCCATTCCTCTATACCAGATTCAATCTACATCTGGTATCACCAGATCTCCAAAGAGTAAATGTGTGTTCTACTACAGCTACATGCATTTGTGCTGGTTCTATCAAAACAGCAAGAATCAAAGCCAAAACTACAAAAGCCAAGACACTGCAGCTGTAAGAACTGTACCTGCACTGTAGAAACTGTAAAAAAGAAAAAGAGGGGGACAGGGGGTGGAAATGATGCTCTTCTGAAGAATTTGGACTGACAATGGTTCATTGAGAGGAGCTCAACCCCTAACCAGCACCTCTCATATATTTTATGTTGCAGCCTGAAGCACAGTGGAGAGGCCTTCAAGACAATTGCTTGAAAGAGCTTTGTCCAGGAAGGAGCACAAAGTTATTAGGGCAATTACTTGCACAGTACAGGTAGCCCATCGTCAGTCTTTTGCATCCAGATTTTGTGAGGCAGCATCTTCCTTGTGACTCAAGAGGGAGGCTGACATCCCTAGGCAAAACTTTCAGGCATGCCCTCCAATTCAAGAGCACAGCCTGCTACTACAGTAAAGTTGGTTTTTGGTTGTTTGTTTTTTTTTTAAACTTACATGAGAAAATAAAGAAGCGATCCTGTGTTTCAGCTGGCAGCTCCCTTATCACAGCCACACATGCAACATCAACCAGCCCCATGGGAGGGAGCCTCACACCCTTGTGCCACCACAACAGGGGAGGTGGCAATTTGCAAGAGCACATTTGCATTTAGGAAGGCCTTATGCCTGTTATGCATGTTAAAGGAAGGTTCCTCCTCCAGAAACGCCAGCTTTTTTTGAACATGAAGTGATAGAGCAATGAAAGTGTTACAGGCTCCTGTTAAGGTGACAGAGGCAATGCAATAGCATTGGCTACTGAAATCCTTAGGGGGAGGGAGATGGAGAAGGTGCTGGAGCACTGAGGGCAGACCAGGGAAGCTCATCTCTCAGGTCCCCATTCCCTCCAAAGGTGAGTTTGAAATCCCAAACTAAGAGCCCTCTCTGCCACTGAGATCAAGTTTGGGTGATGGGTCTAGGCTAGTCATAGGCCAATCATAGCCTCAGTGCTCCCCAATTCATCACCTTCTCTTGTTTCCAGATCAGAAGCACATTTTACCTGTAACGTCATGCATGCTCATGCACAAAGCATGTATGCTTCTGTTTCTACCACCAGCAAGAGAGTTGTCCCTCTAAAAATGTTCTTATTTGATGGAAAGCCCCCAGCTGGGATCAGCCAGCCCGTCTGGCAAGTAGCTGAGCTGACAGGGAATATTCTTTGCATTTCTGCAAAGAAACACTTCAGTACAGTTTTAACTGTGAGTATCTGCCAGAGAAGCAGATGTTTCATGAAAACAAATTCTTCAGAGGGGGAAGAAAGTGGAAATCATGGGGACTTAGGTGTAGCTTCAGGGCTGGTTTAAGCTGATCTAAGCCCAGATGCCTCCAAAAGAGAAGGTTCCCAGCCCTGCCCGCACCCTGCCAGCTGCAGGAAGAACCCAAACCAGATGGGAAAAAATCTGGGGGTGGGACAGCAGATTAGATTTTACGACCCTGGTCCCAGATTTTCATTTTTGTAAGAGGTATCTTTACTATAACCAGCACCTCTATAATGGTCATTTCAAATCATAACAGCTCCTGAGTAAGATTTTTATAACGATACCACAGGTTTCTTCATAGAGTAAGGAACAATATTCATGTTCTGGTTAAATTTTAGCTCACATGCTAACACGTAGCCTGTTTTCAGTTCCCCTTACAGTTTCAGATGGTTACAGTACTTTTGATTTTTTCCTAAACCACCAAAGTACAGTTATTCATCTAAGGCAGCTATCTGCTGTTAAAACCTCATTTCAGCTTTGGGCCAGCTGCAATTCAAGAGACTGCATGGGTTAAATGTGATACTAAAAGAAATCCCCAAGAGCAAAAAAAAGCAGCTTTATTGAAGTTTTCTGCTCTAGTCTCCTACCACTGCAGGGACATTACTCAAACAGCTTGCCTAAAAGCCTGAAATCTGTAAAAGTAATAATTAAAAAATGTGTTCCAGGCGCAGGGTCTTTGAGATTTATTATTAGAGCAAATGCAGCAAGTGGCACCTTGAGGGCTAAAGCAGGCAGGCCCCCACAAAATGCATGCACACACACATTAAAAGGCCACATTGGTCACAGAAGCTCTCTAGTCCGGATAAATTGTGTCTTCACCTCTGTACACCTCTACTCCCAGCTCAGCTACTCCCCATCTCCAGCCACAAGGGTTAATAAATTATTGAAAAGATTTGCAGGTAAAGATTTGCATTTGGAGAGAAGGTGAAGGCACAACTACAGGTTCTGCAGCACCAATATTCACCCGTTTGATGTTGTCGATGTTTAACAACCTTATGACATAATGCAAGGTCTCCCAATACACAGTACGTGCATGCCCTTTGCTCAAAATTATATTCCCATCACAAACACGATCTCTCAGGGCTTTTCCAATATAGACATTCCTGGGTTATACATAATGCCATATAAAAATTCAGAGATGTCCTTTGCTACTATTGATCTCCTGGCAGCAGCCTACTGAAGTTTTGACCTTTTTGGGACTAATATTAGGAAACAAAAAGCTATTTCCTTTTGTTGATTTAAAGCGAATGGTAGCCAGTCCTCCTCAGACACTGATGCCAGCATGACATGTGCAGCCTGGGCAGTGCTGTCACTGCCCAGCTAGAGACCTTCACACTCACAGCATCATGGTCATGGGGACACGACTTGGCACATCAGCACTGTGTTTATGACCATTTATTTTTATTCCTTGGCAACAGAGCAGCTCTTGGGGTTGGGTTTTGCATTTGTGTTTTTTTTTTTTCTGGTGTTGAATCTATTTGGCACCCTGGGGAAATTCCTGAGCAGAAGATAGCAATTTTTAAAAGAGAGGATAAATGCTGGCACTCAAGCTTTGCTAACAGTAACACCACCCCCAGGCTTTCCGATAGCATGAAGTGCTCAGACCTGGAGCCAACGGAAGTCTTCACATGCACCAGGCATCAAAAGTCACATCCATCACATTTTCTGCCTTTGCAAACCCTGCCCCGGCATAAGAATAGTAAAAGATTTATTGGCTCATAAAGCTTCTAAGCTGTTTGTATCATGTGTAAACATCGTCAAGGCTCTGAACCTCATCACTGTTCAGCAGCACTCGTGGGTCCCATGATAGTTTTTGTCCTGTGGGAGCCAGGACCCCTCAGTAATAGCATTGCCTCAAAGAACAAACAAAAAAGAGACTTTGGTACAATACAGTAATTCTGAACTAAGACACCGTTCTTACCATGAATCATGGAAATATCAATATCCCCAAGCTCTCCACAGCTCCCAAGCAAACATGCAAATTAAATCCTGCCCAATCTACATGAGAAAAACAAATAACACCTGATGTTTCCCAACTCTGTTAGCAACATGGCCTTTAAAAAAAATAAAGATTTAATCATAGGAAGGATAGAGAAATCACATGGCTCGGCAGTTTCATTGGTTGTCATGGCAAATGAAAATCCCTGACTCTCCGATTTGTGTGTTTTAGAGGAAAGGCAACAACAAAAATGTCTTTTTATTAGGAAAACATTCCTTTCTAGTAATAATCACTTTTGAACCCACTGCACACTATATATAAACAGCTGCTCCTTCCCAGGGAAAATGTTTGCTGTTTCTTACTGAGCCCTCTCAGGGATCCAGGCAATTCAGCCTAAGACAACATTCAGGCACAGGTGATAAGAATCATGTGCTTTTAAATGTGATGACTTCTTGCCTGCCAAAGGGAGCCTGAAATAGCTGGTGGGGGTCTCAGCTCCATGACAGCCCCACCCTCAGCTACCCAGGGAGGCTGCTGGCATGGCATGGCCAGAGGAACCTGGCAGCAGCACAGGTCCCCTCCCCTGCTCCCATACTCAGCATCACCACGGCATTTCTTGCCACGTTGTCCGCTAACAGGAGTTTCATCATGCATTCTCACAGCAAGCCAAAACCACAAGTATTTGTGGGAGTTTTAATCTGCCAGACAGGTAACAGCAGCAAAGACACCCCAGCGTTTGCTCCAACTCATGCAATCCAGACCTCCTTGCACCCTGCCTGCACAACCAGCACCACACATCGTTCATTGTAGTAGATTTTCTGAATATAGGCAGGAGATAACCTGGCTGTAATTTCAGGAGCAGGTCCCCAGACAGGCTGCTCCTTCCAGCCATGCTCATTTTTGGTTTTGGCTGCATGCTAGAAGTCTGGGAAATTGAGGATATCCACACGGCAGATTTACCTCACTTATTTCACCACCAGGTCTTATTTGGTTGGTTTTGCCTCCTGCCCTTCCCCTCCTGCAAATCTTTCTCTTCACTCCCGGGATCCAGCACAAGGCCTTTTGTCTAGAAGGAACAACAGAACCCTAAGGAATAATGTTTATTATATAATGTTGTAAGTGATGCTCCTTTGTGGGTTAGGTTTTTTCTGCCACCCCCATCTGCTGTGACTGCACAGGGGGACCAGAAGTTGCACAACCGCACATGTGTGGCTGGCTGGAAAACAGCCCCTTCTCTAATGAAAGCCACAAGCTCCTTCCCTTATAATCCCCAAAGAGCAGCTGTGCATGAAAGTGCACCACCACACTCCAATGCTGGCTGTGTACATACAGCAAGGGCTGTATCCGACCAAAGTCACAGCCGTCAGCGCACATTTGCGCTGCAGAGCCTTCATCACAACCACAAACTGAAACAGACTGTGCTCCTCCCCAAAATTCATCCACAAAACTGAGCCACAACGAGGGACACTCATGGAAATTCGCTAAAGGCAACAGGATATAACAAGAGTAACTAGTCTGGATCCTTTATCCTTCGGACATGAGGCAGAAAGGAGGAGATTCATCACCGCCTTCTTCCCTGGCCGGGCTGTGTCTGCAGGGCTGCCCGTGAGACACTCACCCTCTCATTTACAGCCTGCACAAACCAAAAGGAGGTCACTTTGTATCGAGCATGAGATAAATAGATTTCCACAATAACTTTTCAGCTCAAGCATTGTGAATTGTATCACAAGCCGCATACGTTAACCCTTACCCACACCCCAGAACTGAAAAGTTTTGGCTGCTGACATTACTGGAACCGCAGCCACAACCCAGGGGACTCGGGGACTCGGCTCGTTCACCCAGGCAATAAGCCAAAAGCACAGAAAAGAGGATCTTTCCAGGCAGGACACCAGCCAGAGTACCCTCGGCACACCAGTCCCACAGCATCCCTTCCCTGCAAGGGTTGCTGGCTCACGCGCTCAGTCCTCTGGTGGTCTGGGGTTTGGATCACTGTGCGCATGGGTGGGTGCAGGGAGGGGTGGGCAAGGGAGAAAGCATGGGCCAAAGGTGAATTAAAAGACAGGCTGAGAAGGAAAACAAAGAAAACCAAAACCAAGCAAGAATAATTCTTCTTATACAGTCTTAATCCTTTAAATTGAAGGGATGTGACAGAGCAAATGTTTTTCATCCCAGCTAGGAGACTTTGTCTAGAGGCTAATGCCAGCTAGTTACACTCAAGCATTCAAGATCTTGACACACAATCCTGAAAGAAAAGTATGTTTTGGTCACGAAAAGATCAGCTTAGCAGCTTCTTAACTATATATATATATATACACACACACACATTCTTTGACTTACTTTCTTTAGGATATGGCTTATCAAAGGAGATGGCATGGGCCAGATAGACTGTGCTTCTGCAGATATGGAACATCTCACATTTGTTCGTTCCTCGCAGTTCCCCAGTTTTCTACAAAATCATTTGGACTGTCACCATTTGTTCTTTAACAGAATGGGCAGTCTACCCAAAATAATTAATTGTGGTTCAAAACTCAACATAAGGCATTTTTGTTCAGTAAAATACAGATTTGCCTCTTCACATTTCAGTTTGCCATTTATTCCATCAAACACAAGAGCAGCCTTGCTGCCCCCAGCATGCTCCCATCAAGTACAAAGAATGCACAAGCACCAGCTCCTATTGCACAGCAAATTGCCATTAGTTAGGAACAGATTTCTTGCCTAACAGAGCCCATCTAAAGCAAAGACTTCGAGAAGTTCTATATTTCTAGTCCTTTCTATATGTAGTTCTATATTACATATGACTGAAATCTGATATCCAGGACTGTACCACAAATCAGGGAACAAACACCATTTTTTTTGTGTGTGTGCATGTGTATTTATCCTCTCAGCAGGGGGAGAAAAAAGGTAAAGATGAAGACTAGAAGTCAGAATATGAGAAGACTCCTTGGCTCTGCTGACAACAGCTTGCAGGACAGTTCCTCTATGGCATTTTAGATTTTATTCCTCCCTATGTGACAATCATATGTATTGTACTGAAGTGGCACGGCAAGACCAGACCCCCCCACATCCTGCAAAGTTCTGTGCCAGGAACTTTTGCAGAAGCATTGTCTTAAGACTTAACTTTGAAAGCAAATTTACCAAGTCATTGGTTTTCTTTCTGCAAACCCTCTGTTTTCAACAACTTGCACAATCTTACTGCAGTGAGCTAACGCCAGCAAGAACAAGCTAATTCTAGCTTTGAACCACCTTTTCAAATTACTCTGTTCTCCAATCTAGTTTCTCTCCAGGGGAAATCACTGTTAATGTGTGCTGCTGCTCCCTTTTGGCATAAGCACCTCTGTCTCTGCAATACTCACACACAGAACAACTTAAATTGAGCCAACTCAGACTGGATACAGCTATGATAAAAAGCAAAAGAGAAGCCGCTGTGGTGGCAAAGAATCCAGGCAAGGTAGCAGGGCTTGCAGACTGGCTTCATCTGGACTGGGGTATTTGCTTAGCTGGCAGTACCTGAACTGCTACAAATGATGGTGGAAACATGTTATAGCTGTAAAAATCTAGGTTTAAAAGAAAAAAGTGGTTTAAAGAAACTGTGAGGCAATTTTGGGTTAAGGTTATTTATAAAAGGAAAAAATAGAAGTTACAGGGTGAGAAGACAGGGAAAACAGGAAGCACAGAGGATTGAGATGAATCTGGGATAAAGATGTCTACATGAATGCTGCTGGAGCACCAAGGCAAAAGCTCAGCCAGCAGCACTGCAGAGAGGAGCATCCATGACTAGCACAGCAAAACAGGAGCAGGAGAAGTGCAGCACTGAGGGGACTATGGGAAGAACAAACCGGCAAAAAGCTATCCCTAACCGTTGAATGACACCTGCCAGCTACCTGCAGAGACAAACTCAAAAGCTTTAGGGTTACTTCTGCCAAAAGTTAGAAAACACTCCATTTTAAAAAATGCAAAGAAGACTTGTATTCTGGTAAAACCACGCATCAGATCTGGGAGTCCGAATTCAAACACAGAGTGCAAATTGGGTTCAAGTGCAAAACTCAGTGCCGGCCTGAAAAAATGTCACTACAACCCCACCTAATGCATCCGTCTAACAAAACATGCATTTGTAAATCACAAATAAGCTTTTGGTTCACTGTCAAAAGCACAAAACAATGCAAGACAATCAGGGAAAATTAGGTATTAAGTTTCAAGTAGCCATTTGTGCTACAGTACAAGGTTTGAGTATTGCTTTGGCATAGAAATGTAGGTTGGCTTGTGGCAAAGAAAAGTGCTCCACATAAAAAAAAAGCCTTGGTAGCCTTTGGAGTGAAGAACTTCACCTCCAGCAGAGAAATCCAAGTTTTTCACTGTGGGCTCGCTAATTTGCTGCTTGGTTCATAGGTCTATTTCTGCTGCTCTGCAGTAGCCTCACGTACTTCCCGGGGTTACAGCCAGCAGCTCCAAGTTCTCACTTAAACTGGTTTGAGTTTCTTTTCTCAGCAACTAATAACCTCTCTGCCCCCTCCCACAAAACTGGGTAAGCACTGAGAGTGAGACTTCCCAGGTACAAGAGTTGGAGATAACAAGAATTACACAGAAAGTACCACATTTGCTTTTGTTTAAGTATAATAAATGTACAAAGAATCAATGGAGACAGTGCGTGCTCTTCAGAGCAGGTTTGTCCTCTCCTGTCTGCCCTAAAGCCAGCAAGATAAGGGTCAAGCACGGTTACAAACATTGTTCTCCTCAATGCAAATGCACTACTGGGACAGATCCAGATCCTGGTTGTAATGAGCGTGTAGGGATTAGGAAGCCAGTATTAAAAATATTATATTGTATCGAGTTAAATTATTCATTCATCATGCTGCTACAACCACCACCAATTCGAACATAAATTAAAACATCAGCTGGGTTATTTAAGAGCACAAGAGCAGGGTTACAGACCATTTGTGTGTGGCTTCTGTTTTGCACACTTCTGACTTCTCTCTTTTGTTATTCGCTACCTGTTGGTACCCTGGTGTGCCCAATACGAGCTTGCTTTATACCAGGCTGTACAGAAGGTGTCATACGGACTCCAGCAATGCAAACAAGATTATCTCAAAGCAGAACTACATAGCAACTTTTGGTCTAGCACGTCGAAAGATGCCTGTGGCATTTTTTAAAGGCTGGAGTTACAACCCAAAAGCTTCACTCAACATTTAACTACTGCATGGAGGGAGTGTCCAAGCATGCTTTCCACCACACACGTGCCCACACATACATCCTTTAAGTTGCAAAGGGAGAAGTAGTCATGGTCAAATAGTACCTACATTTTGACTCATTCCTCGTTATTAAGAGTAACTTCAAATCTGTACCATAACATTTAAATCTGAGCCAGGCTGATAGCCTCTCTGTACTACACAAAATCCACTTAAAAAGCATTATTTTCCTTCTCTGCGCACTCCATACACACAGGCAAGATGGGAAAAAGTAACAGATCACGTGATTTGCCCAAGAACAGAAATTTGGGAGTAGCTCCCCTGTAGCCAGACCTAAGCCTTGTGCTCTCTTTGTTGGACTGTTTTAGCTCTCCAGCATCCTTCCCCCCACCACCTCCAGCTCTGCTTTTCTTTTCTATCCATGATCTCACTTTTTCTTCTTTTTTTCCTGCAGTCTTGATACCTGTCTTCCTCTGCCCTGGCATCATGCTCTCTACATGCATTTTCATCTTTGTCCGCCACGAAAGGTATAACAGGGCTGGTATTTTTCTCTGGGAATTATTTCTGGGCTGTATTCAGGAAATTCCCTCTTTTAACTAACTTTTAACTAACAAGTCTTGAATATTACAGCTACCAAAATTGAGAAGATAATTCTTCCTTCTAGCTTCTCCCCCTACCCACTGCAAGGTGCTGGAGGACAGGTCACCCATGATGACACAGGCTTCCTTTGGGCATCTTCACTATTTCTCCATGCAGACAGGCCACTGCTCTACAACTGCCCAAATTCTCCCCTAGCCGTTAACGCCACAGTGCCACCTCTGTCCCCAGACTCCAGCAGAAATACTATTTTGCCTTGCGCTGCAGGTTGGAGACTCCTGGACAGTAAAAGCAGCTCTGAAGCTCCAGGAGCTGATGATCCGTATCTAGAAAGTTTTCCAGCCTAAAACAGACATCATCCATCTCTTCTTAGACCCCTTCCTGCCTTTCCTCCAAAGAACAGCTCTTCCCTTCCCAAAGTCTCACCAGCTAGCAGCTTCACCATTCACACAGGTTATTCATGTGAAGAACTGGCTTAAACCTCTGATGGCAGGAGAGCTTTCCTGCAGAAGTCATCAGTGAATCCTTCTAAAATACAGTCCCTTCAAGATTAATCCAACCCAGCATCCCCTTGCATCTCAGTCACAGTGACTGTCGTCCTCTGGCCTTGGCAGATCTCATGCTGGGTCACTGGCATCCCCATTAAAAAAAAATCCTGGTAAAGAACAATTTTCTCAGTTTTCATGATTTGCATCTTCAGGGTTTCCCATTGTTCTTCCTTCCATGGCTCCCCAACTCCTTGTTATTACTTTTCACAATTATTTTACAGCCTAGACTACATCCTACTAATTATCCTCAGTACAAAAGCAGCAGTGTCAACCACTCACTCTCATGCATGGTCACATCTCCCTGCAAACACCCACCAGCCTGTCTCCTGCTCAAAAATACTGTTGTTGCCTGGCCTTTCCAGGGATCCAAGAGATCCTGCTTGGTGGGCCACCCTTAAAGCAGCAAGTCTCCCCTCTTGAGGTTTATCCAACTGTCCCTAAGTGGAAATGCTAGGCTGTTTCTCCCATGCCACTCATTTTCCTCCACGTCTGGTCCACGGAGGATGCCAATCCCTCCCAGCTCCATCAGGCGAGATGCTGATGGTGAGTGAAAGCACATGGCTCAGGTTTCTTGCAAACTGCAGGATAGCAGGGAATTATGAAAAAGGATTTGAGGTGTCATGAGATGTGTTTGATATTTACAGGGATTTCTCTGATGGTTCAGCATGAGACCTTTCCACACAAAAGCACAAGTGTGATGGAGAGGATCTTTACTTTCCCAGGAACAGCTAAAATAGCCATTATGAGCTTGTCCTCTGCAAGAGGACAAACAACCCCAATTGCACACTGAGGCATGCTGGGAACCACTTCAGGGTTTGGGTAAAATCATAGACGTTCCTTTTTAAAGCCAGAAGTTGAAGAGAAATGTCAGAGCTTTGGATAAAACCCTCAAATGCCAAACAAGCTTCACAAAACAGCCTGTACATCAGTCCTTCAGCTCTTGAGAACATCCCACACTCCCAGCAGCATGTGCCTCTCGCACATGAGAAATCCAGCTAGTTCCAGTGTAAAACTTTTTCCAATATCTCCCTACGTGTCACAACATATATTAAGATTCAATTAATACTCTCCCCCTTTAAAAAGGGCACACAAATTACAAGCCCTTCCTTCCTACGAGGAGATAGATGCTGATTACTGGAAGGTGTTCTCCGTAACAATTCTCTTCCTAAATCATACCAATTGCCTTGTCCATTTGAAAGGTGCATTTGCAATATCAGAAGGAAAAAAAAGACCCTTATTAGGAACATCTGAACCACTAGCCACCAAGCTGTTTGCATACTGGACATGTTATTTTTTTCTGCATAGCGCTGCTTGAATCCCCGTAACACCTTCCCAGACAAAGTGCCATTAACATGCAAATGAAGAGTTCACACTCCTCCTTCCCACGGTCCTACCCGAGATGGTATACAATTAAAGTCAAAAGCGAAGGTAATGAAAGAATCAAAACAAGACAGGTTGGTTACACATGTCACAGTAATGCTTGCAAATGAGTCTCTCCCCTAATTACCACACTATTTCCAGAAGGAATCGATTACAGCAATATGGATGAATGGGATCCTAAAGTTGAAAAATGTACTGAATTAAGCATTAATGCAGTCATTGACTGTTATCAATATATGTATTTAATGGAGGGTGGGGCGTAGCTAAATATAGAATTGATGGGGTTTAAAATATATATAAAATCAGAATCCTGGACAGGGAGTCTTTAAAATAGTCCCAGCAATACAACATACCAAAAATATAAATTCAGCCACGAGGCTATAATTATACTTTGTGTTTTGTTTTTATTGTAAAGATTGGTGTAAGCATATAGCCAGGCAGGAAGCCAAGCCTCAAGTTGTGCTCTGTTGACAGCTGAGGTCTCCATTAGCCTAGGGTGCTCCAAAGAGAAATACTGGTTTGCCCAGATGATACAACGCAACCTCTTCTCCATACCAGGCAAGCTTTGGATGAACATTGCCAAACAAGCATCTGAATTCAACAAGCTCTCCTATCCTGACAGTGTTATACACACTTTAACCCTATTTTCTAAGGAAAACAAGCTTTTGTAATCATCTAGTCTGGCCAACAGGCTCAAAAGTTACTGAAAGACTGTTTTGGCACAATTACAAAGAAAATATAATTTCTACAATTTCTGTGACCAACAGGCAGCTGGGATGAGCCCTAAAGCAGCATCTGTGCTGTAAGTTGGGCTGACCCTTGCTATTTTTGTTTGGCCATAGTCAGCTGGTTGCGCAGGGCACAAATGCCTGTCCACCAAAAAGCACATGTAGCAGCCACGCATGTCTTCTCCAGATATTCCCGTTGTAGCTTCCAATTGTAACTACTCTTTTGTGTTACCTGGTTTCTGGACCTCTCTGTCCTGGTTTTCAGTGGTTCTGAACCTTTGAAGATTCAGCACCCAGCAACTAGAGTTGAAAGCGCTCAAAACCTCTCCAAAATGTGTTCCTGCATGGGACACAAAAGCCGATGAACCTCTCATTAATAAATTATTTGAGAACTTGAGCCTTGTGCCTAGTCTATTAAAGCAGTAAAGGGTTATAATGGTCTGGCAGATGACACCCTACTCAGTGGCACTGTTCTGTCCTACCTACTTGTGAGGAGCTAAGATGACCAACTTAATCCTAGACAAGGTCTGCCCTCCCTATCAAACCGTGAGACAAGCGTCTTGCAGCACTTCTGAATCTGCCATCTCTCTCCAGTGATGGCATCTGGGACCTACAATAACCATGTTCAACTTTAGACAATCCAACTCAGGTGCCTACAGTTCAGGGGAGAAGCCAAAGTCCCATCATTCAGTGAACAAACCCAGCTAAACACAACAAATCCTTAGCCAACAAAGGATTTAGGGTTAATGGGACTTCATTTTGAGAGTAAGTTACCTGGGTTGTATTTTTAAGTCTTTTGGATGTACAGAGCAAACTCCAAGTGACTGTGCTCTTTGCCTCTGTAAGAGGAGGACATTACAGAGACAGTCATACCAGCCTGAGAAACCACTGAAATCACATTGTTGTACTACAGTAATTGAATGAAGATGTCCAGAAACACATATGTTCTGCAAGAAAAACCCTAGGAGTTAGCAGGGCTCTTTCTGCTCAGCTGGAATTGAACCAATATCGCAGCACCGTGGGGCTGCAACAAAAATGCCGTGTTTCACATGAGTCACTTGATCTCTAGGAATTGCTGATCACATCAAAGCTAAAAATCACAATTCAGGTAGCATAATTTTGTCTTCCTGTTTTCCTGCCTGTGTCACCTCCACCACTTGCAGTATTCCTTCTCTTTTTTGCTCTCCTCTCACACACGGCTGCCAGCTGCAACATCCATCACGCAGCACCTCAGTGATAGCTGCTGGCTGCTAAGGCAATATTTACACTATGGTTTGCATTACAGTTTATAACATTCTTTGGAACTCTTCTAAAGGAAAAGCCCCATGTAAACTGAAGTCGTTATCATCTACAGACTAAGTCCAGTTAAGAATTTGTTAGTGCTCACTGTGGAGACTGCAGATGTTTGAAATAATGATCAACATGCAGCAGAGAGGCTGAGTAATAAACTTCATTAACATTGCCCATAACACTTTTCTTCAGTAGCATACAATAAATCACTGATGAATATTCAAGGCATCCCTCTGAGGTTATCTCCATTTTACAGATGGAGGCTACCAAGAGACAGAAAGTTTAAAGTGGCTTGCCTAAAAACACAAAACAGATGCAGAATTCACTCGTCTCGCCTTCAAATTCCAAAATTTGTCTTTCTAGACATAACTGTAAATTACATAGATTGATTTGCAGTGAAATTAAGGGAACTGTCATTCCCCACAATCACTAATGGCTATTTCCACCCCCCCTCCCCAAGTTACAGCACCAGTTACTCACATTGCGGTAACACCTACAGATTGCAGAGAACTGCAGATTTTCACTGTATCAAGTAGGGACTAAAAGATAAATGCTCTGTCCCAAAGACCTTACAATGGATAATAAAATCCAATCTATACATAAAATACAGCCAAAAAGAGATGAATGACTCAAACTGCATCAGAGGCAGAACCGGGAACAGACCAGTCCTCCAGAGTGTCAGACACACATAACTAAATTCATTAAATAAGCATCATCCCAACATTGCCCAGGAGATATTTTTAAAGCCTTCTTCTATATCTCCAAGAGCTGATGTCATCAAGCAAAACGAGGAATATTGTGAAAGATGTGTTAACAAGATGGAAAGAATTTTTATGTAGTTTCACACGTTTTCCAGCAAGGAGTTCGACATTGAAGCGGGATGGCCGGGTTACTAACGGCTACTCTAGGAATTGATGCAACGTGCTCACCACCACGATAACTGACAGCTGCAGTAAACAAACAATAACTCACACCAGGTTTTCCCTCCCTGTGGCAACAGCTTTTGTAAAACTGCAGAACTTAATGAGACACTTTATTTAATATTTATTTCACAATCAGCCTCCTTTATTCTAACAGAACTAGCCTCAGCCCACAATGAATATTTTCTTTGGTTATTTAATTGTGCAAGTCAATACTCTATTTTTAATTTCTTCAGTTCTGAATTTCTAACTGGGGGGGATTTGTTTTAAAGGTGCTGGTTTTAATTATTGTTAAGTACCAGCTAACGACCTGCATGGCTGCAAAGTGAAACAGCCTGTGATGCTGTCCCAAAAAAAAAATAACCTAGCAAGAAAGAATAATTTTAAGATTGGCTTTAACCAAGCAGTTTCCCAGTCCAGAAGCACAGCAGGTTAGAGACAACACTGACATAAATGGGATGGCCATTGACTAAAGACTGAAGGTTTACAATGAGTAAGATAAAGTTACTAGTGATGGAAGCACAAATGTCTCTGGCCATGCAGCAGCTTGAGAAGGGGCTTTAAAAATTCCCTGCACTACATTCATATCTGCAGTAGAAGGTTCACGAATGGTCCATAATAACCATGTATTACGGCACAGGACAGGGGAATCTCAAGCATCTCCAGGACCAGCATGTCCAACATGACCCAGCCACTCCTCACAGGCCATGCATTTGAATATACTCTGTCAATGCTTTCTGGTGACATACAGGGACCAACTACCTGCACAGCTAAGTGCAAGTGCACCAAGACACAGCTTTCCTGCAGAACTGTGACAACAGAACTGCTACTTAAAAAAAGAAAGATTTCCGAGTAAACACTACATTAGCAAGAGCAGTTTCCAAGGTTTACAAACATAATGAAAATACTGAGAAATATCTCAGGATCACAATATGGATATATTTAAGTTTGTTTTCCAGTTTTGGAGGGAGAGAGACTTCAGAATTTGGGGTTAATGACTGCTAAAAAGACAGTTTGCTTCTGCATCGAACACACACTACATCCCTACAAGAGATGGTCAGCACATGGCAACACCCAACAGCAGGTCACAGGACAAGAGGAAACCTCATTCCTGCAGATACCACAAAGCCATTTCCAGCCAAGCCACACACTCATGCCTCCCTCTCCTAAATAGGGCAAGCAGAAATCCTGGAGTTAACAGCTTGACTCTAGAGGTTCCCCTTTGCCAGCTGAAATTAGAGAGTTAACAGAAACCTGGGTTTATTTAGGAGTTTTCTATGCACGCACACATCCATCCATCTATCAGAGCAAAACGCTACTACCATATTTTAGAAATGTGAATGCTGCTGGCTTGAAGAAAATGGGCACAGTTCCCTTTTTTAGAAAGAACAAATTGTTCAGAACAAGGACAAATGCAATAGAGAAATCAGGCACTGACTCTGCTTCTGATGTTTCAAGCTTCTGGTACATGCAGCTCAGATACAGTCTCTGCATGATTTTTTTTTTTATAGACCAAACATTGTTCAAGAATCTCCCCATAACTACCTAATGCTCTCAAGAGCAAATATTTACAGCAGGGATTTTTATATTACCAGATATGTAAGAAATTAGAAGGTGCCACGATCTTCTGTTGGCTACAGACAGGTGACAGGTATTGCCTGCAAGGCTGGAGTAATTGCAATGCTGCAGATACTTGCTTCCCTTGAGCTATCACTTTAGATGATAGAAAACATGGAATTAGCTGCAAACTGTGTTAAAACAAGCCCTTTAGAGGGAAAGCGCTTTTCTGTAGTCATGCCACAGAAATGGGGATTACAGAGAAGAGGAGCAGAGCCCAGACCCATCACCACACAGGTGGAACTTGTAGCTACACCTCTGGTCAACCAGGACATGGAACTTGATGCTGGAAGCAGGCATCCTGTGGTCCTTGGCAGCCCAGAGACGTACAGAAATCCAAACCTGCCCTTAGGCTCCCATGAAAACTACAGATTACTCCAGTCTTTGCTGGGGTTTTAATTAAAGTCATTACTGCAGGTTTATCTGAGTTGATGCCTTTTGTCCACAGGACATGCTACACCATGAGCTTCAGGGGAGATGCAAGACTAAAAAGGCTAATGTTATTTCCCTTAATCTTTTTCCCCGATACACAAAAATGAACTGCTACCCCCACAGCAATTTCAGGATGAAAGAGAAAGGCCACCTGATTCTCACCTCCAAATGCTACTCATCTCAGGATGGAATAATCTGACTGCTCCAGAGGACCTAACAGGGATACCAAATGACTCAACAACACATTTATTTTTCAGGTATTTGAGTTAATAGCTATGAAGAAAGAACAACAAAAAAAGGGATTATTTTTGAAGTGGCAGTCATCTCCTCTCTCAGTTAATCAAGTTCAGAAGCCATTATAATAAAGCTTGACTCTCCAGTGTTGGAAAAGGCTGAATTCAAAAACTCCCTTCTGGCAGCAGAAAGCAACGGGAAAATAAGACCACACAGCATGGAGACCCCTTAGGGGATTGAGGTCATTAACAAGAATTCAGGTTGTCCAAGAAATAAATTTATATACAAGTTTGTCTTACTATATTTTTAAGAAAGGTTGTTATTTTAAGTAAACATTCCCATGCTGCAGCCACAACTATCATGAAAACACCACGCATTAGACACTGGAAATATAAAAGATGGCACCATGGAGAACTTCTCACTAATTAGACATGAAGCTGGCTTCCTTTAAAAACTTGTTAGATAAAAAGCCCTGACTGATCTTTTTTCCATTACTCTGAGTTCAGGCAATGAAATTTAAATCACAGAGAAGTGCTAATGATTATTTTTCAAGTCAGCTTTCCATTACTGAAAGCATTCTTTGCAACACGGCAAACCCAAAATCTGGGGAGTTTAGAAACATGAGTTCTTTTCCAATACCTTTCACTCATTCTTTGATCGCCAGTAAATCTGAACATTGACATCCACCTCTCAACTCAAGGTGTTGATCTTCATCCTGAATATGGATCTGGGATTCCCCTGGAGCACGGATTTTTCTGTATCTCCCACCACTTCTGTATCTATGGATGAATGGGTATTTGGAGCAAAAAAGTGACCCCTGGAAAGACAGGAGGGCAGTTCCTGTGCCTTAAGTTTCATCTGCCGCAGGGCAGAGCGTAACTCGGCTGGTTTGCTCATCAGATACACGTTCTTCTTTCCACCCAGCATCTGTAGTAACCCATTCCCAAATGGCATCACATCTTCAGATGTGTCTCCATTTCCACCCATTCATAGCATTACCCAGATTCATTGGTAGTCGGGGAGCATCCAAGCTTCCAAAGGTTATTGCTGAACATCACTAAGTAGAAGAAAAGCAGAGGGGGAACGGGAGGTAGAGTGGCTGCAATGGAGCAAGAGGCTTAGGCACATAGAAAAGAAGCACAGGGAGAGCATATGGGAACAGGCATGTCAGCAGTTCCCCTCGAGCTGGTACTGTCTCAGTAGTGACACCCCAGGTGAAATATCCCGTATAACCTTGTACAGCTTTGTTGGAAAGCAACAAAGCTGGTGACAGGAGTGCAAGGCATGTCCTATGAGGAGCAGCTAAGGACTCTGGGTTTGTCTACTTTGGAGAAAAGGAGGCTGAGGGGAGACCTCATCACTCCCCACAGCTTCCTGAGGGGGGGAAATGGAGAGGGAGGTGCTGAGCTCTTCTCCCTGGGATCCAGTGATAGGACATGTGGGAACAGTGCAAAGCTGCACCAGGGGAGGTTTAGACTGGACATTAGGAATCATTTCTTTATCAAGAGGGTCATCAAACACTGGAACCAGCTTCCTAGAGAGGTGGTCGATGCCCCAAGCCTGTCAGTATTTAAGAAGCATTTGAACAATGCCCTTAATGTGCTTTAACTTTTGTTCAGCCCTGAAGTGTCAGGCAGTTGGACTAGATGATCCTTGTAGGTCACTTGCAACTGAAATATTCTATTCTAACCACTTGATTACTCTGGAGAGGGATCCGATTCTCCCACAGCCAGGTATGGGAGTGATCCCTCCTGCCAAAGCAATAAAAGCTTTTTTTCTGATGTGAGGGGCTCAGTCCAAAACACTCTGGGAAGCACATAGAACCGATTGACTGCTACTGCGGGACAAGAGAGTCTCATACACAGTCAGATTCGTTTTCTTCACCATTCCCAATAAATTGGCATCAAGGCTCAGTACCAGCCTATGCCTATAGTTCCATGGCAATTCCTTTTTGCAAGTAATAGGCTGGATTTATACCAAGAAATACTCCCACTTCAACTGTACACACGCTTCCCTTTGACTGGCTGCTTAATCAAAAAAGCAGACCAGTTTTTGGTAACTTCATTACAGACAAGCAGCAGCGCAGTGCAGCAGTGGGTCGGGCTGCTGGGGCCCTGCATTAAGTTCCTCTCTCCGTGGCAAGCATCTTTAGCAGGACAGAGTTAACCAAACACTGCTTGACTTCTGTACACTTTGGCATCTCTAATGCTTTTTTTTTTCCACCTTTTAAATTCACCCTGCAGGATACAGTCTTTTGAGAAACCATGTGCAAGCTCATCTTTTTTCGTGCCAGCAGACTTTCCTCCCATTCCTCTTCTCTCTTCCCTTTCCCATTACTCTTTCAAGGTCTAAAAGAAAACACTATTCAGAGACTTAGAGGTTACAGTTAACTTTTAGTTCAGCAGTACCTAAAAGAAAGCATTTCTTCTAAAAGGAAAGAAAACAAACAGGGCATCCTGTGATCTTTAAAAGGACAGCAGCAGATTTCTGTGATGCTCTGTCTATATCGAGCAAAGCAAGACCTTACTGAAGGTTTTCTCCTCTGTTTGTACAAGTATTCCCTAATTCTCTCAGGAAACTAATAGCTAGGTTAGTTTAAACAGGTGGTTTGAATTTGCCTTAAGTATATTAGGCAGCAGTGCACTTCTGCATACAGAGAGAAGTGCAGTGTAGCGAGAGCAGTAACTCCAGGCGAGTCAAGATGACAAATAGCAATTCAGTCTCAAGCTGTTCGCAACCTAAATATCTATCCTCTGCTCAATGCAACAAAGCTTTCTAATGATTTTTATCTATGCAGGTGAAATCAAATGACATTGTAACACAAATCTCACTAATTCCTTATTCAGGACCAATGTTTAATAGCACAGATTAGTTATGAAACTACTGTAACAGCAACATACTTTAATGCAGCCTTGACTCTGTTTAAATACTGACAATGATTAAGGGACAAGTTCATCCCTCTTCTGCCCTAATTAATTCAATGTATTAGCACCTGAGGAATATTTGACTCAACCCTCCCAGTTTAAATTCATGATTTAAGCACAGGCTGAGCAAGAGGTACCAGGGTTATGACAGATTTATTGTTTCATGCTATAAGAGAACCATTAAAAATAAAGTGAGGATTTAGTTAGTTATTGACAGAATCACTGGGGGGGGAAGGAAGCTAAATGACTTGCTGCAAAATGAAATTACGGAAACTGGAGAGTCAATCAAAACATCACCTTAGGTCATCTCATCTGTCCTCCAGCCAAAGCAGGGCTGTTGCTGAGCATCTCTGCCCTAAGGGTTGATATTTTTGGTGTCGGAAACCCATCTGTAATACAGAAGATGATTTTACTGTCTAAGTCTCCTGCTCCAAAGTCTTGCAAGCATCTATGGAGGCATCCTGGTTTAAAGTGCCTCAACACTGTGAGGTATGCCCACCCCGTGCTGCCTTCTGCTCTCCTGCCATACTAGGCACACTATTGCAATGAATCTTGAACTTCCACATTGCCTGGGTGGTTATTTGGCACTGTGCATGAACTTGCTCCTAGCACATTCCCCGCTCCTCTTTCTGTACTTGCCAAGAGCAAGGCTTGCACTCAAACTGTTGGTCCTGCCCTAAAAAAAAATGGCAATATGCCTTAAAAACAGAAAAGGCATTTATTTGATTCTCAGCTATTATAATTTCTTGTTTAGCTATATATTATTGTCCTGGTTTCAGCTGGGATAGAGTTAAATTTCTTCATAATAGCTAGTATGGGGCTGTGTTTTGGATTTGTGCTGGAAACAGTGGTGATAATGTGAATATGTTTTAGTTGTTGCTAAGTAGCACTTGTACTGGTCAAGGACTTTTTCAGCTCCTCATGCTCTGCTGGGTGCAGAAGAAAGTGGGAGGGGGCACAGCCAGGACAGCTGACCCCAACTGACCAAAAGGATGTCCCCACACCATATGTCGTCATGCTCAGTATATAAAGCTGGAGGAAGAAGGAGGAAGGGGGACATTCAGAGTGATGGCATTTGTCTTCCCAAGTAACCGTTACACCTGATGGAGCCCTGCTCTCCTGGGGATGGCTGAGCACCTGCCTGCCCATGGGAAGGAGTGAATAAATTCCTTGGTTTGCTTTGCTTCCATGTGCAGCTTTTGGTTTACCTCTTAAGCTGCCTTTTATATCAATCCATGAGTTGCCTCACTTTTACTCTTCCCATTCTCTCCCCCGTCCCACCAGGGGGGAGTGAGTGAGCAGCTGCATGATGCTTGGTTGTAGACTGGGGCTAAACCATGACATTTATGTAAAAATAAGAAAATGCCAACTACTCCATACCACACGCACAAAAAAACAACTCAGCTGCAGGTACACTTGCCTGGACATGCCACAAAACTTAGAGCAAGCACCTCAGTTTGCCAACTGATGGATGCCAGCTTGGCTATCACAGCAGGGACCGAACAAGAACAGCTCCAGACGTAAAACCAGGAGCTCTGCAGCTGTGTTAGAGAGCCCCAATACTCCAGCTCAGGCAGTGAGCAACATCTACCACCCACAGGTGGGCCTGGGAAGAAGAGGAGCATGCAGCCTAGTTAGCAAACACAGAAAAGCTCTTTCATGGGAAAGCGACAAACAGAGGTTCAGTTTGCTCGGTGACACCTTTCTCCTACTCCTCAATTCTCACATTCCCTCCCCACGCCTGTTTGGGAAGCAACTGCTCAGTTCCCCAGAACAACCTCCTTCACCCATCCACCTCTCCCTTCAGAAACTCCAATTGCCTCATAGACCCCAACTCCAGGCAACAAAAATCACTGTGCTCTCATAGCTCAGCTCTGGAGCAGAGAAGAAAATGAAGCTTAAGAGGCAGCAAGTCTCTCCCTTCTCTGGCTCTTCTCAGTTCCCCTCACCTCACCAGTCTTTGGGTCCCCCATACATGAGGTTGGAAGACACCCAAGCATCCGAGGGCAGCTTGAACCTTTTTCTACAGCAGTTCTGGGGTGGGCAATTTAATACAATGCAAGGCACACAGGAGATGCTGATAAGGCCAATTTAAAATGATGTGATTTCTGGTTTACTGAGAAGCCAGTCGATGGCATTAAACTCAGTTTGATTAAGAATCGGGCTAAAATACAAGAAAACTCTATAGGATATGACCATGAGACCATCTAGCCCTAAAACCCCTTTCAGACACTGGACAGTAGTAACACATTGGGGAAAAAGTAAAAGACCAGAGGAAATATTTAGTGCTGCCTTCCTGGGACAGCCTCTCTGCTTCCAGCAATTGGCATCTTGGGGACTTCCTGAAGCACAGTAAATGCACACATTGCATTTAAGGTCTTTGCAGGATCAGGACTCAAATTACTCAAGAGGAAGGGCCCCTTAGCTCATCTGTGCCTTTTCACAGCAATCACTCATCTACTGAGTGATTTGCACCATTTGGTCCATTTTTATGCATCTGTATTTCTGTTGCTGCAAGGCAAAATTTCATCTTATTAATAGTGTGGCTTTCCAAGCTTCATTTTTAATCCACATCATGCAGTAGCATAATATAGCTTGAAAACACTAGCGTGCAAGACAACATTGTCACAAGTCTTTCTAAATTCAATGAATTTGATAATCTGGAAAAATAATAAAGCAAGGATAAATACCAGCACATATTTGTAAAGATATAGACACATATGAAAACAGAATTAAAAAGAGGGACATTACAAAAATTTCATTACTTTTAAACTAAAAAAATTCCCTGGCCATGGATCCCCTGCTTGCTCTCCGCAACTTCTGTATCAATATTTCCCACAACAATTCTCAGGCTACATTTCAAATTATCACTTCATTTCCAAGGCCTTCTCTCCATAGCTAACAAAACCACTGCTATAAGAATTCTCTTTTTACAGCCAAGATGGAAAACCCTCTATTAGGTTATGTAAAATAAAGAGGAAAATGCCACTCCAGGAAATAAAAATGTTAAAAAAAGACCAACCAAACAAAGGCAACTCCTGCACACAGTGTTGCTCTTCCCCCCCTGAGTCAGTAACAAAGAGGAAGGAAGGAAAAAAACACAGATAAAATAAATGCAGGGAGGAGGTGGGGATGCAGCATGTTTATCCCACCTGAGGAGGGGAAGCTGTAAGCGCCGTGCATTGCATAGGGACACCCCAACCACCGCCTTGGTGTTTACAATACTTTGATCAAACCAAACAGGGAGTTTCATTGTCCCCACCACACTCATGTCACCCGTCCCCCAGTGCTGAGATTCCAGGGAGTCTGCCAGAGGACACACAGTGCCAGTTACACAAGAGAAGCGCAGAAGCAAATATGCAGCAGAGGGAAAGGAAAAAAAATATAAAATATCAGCTCAGCTGCACGCTCTTTTCCTGCTCTCAGAACAGCCTCCAAGTCAGGCTTCGGAATGGATTAACTTTAAAGGGCACCGAAAGATGCTGACAGATTCGAGGTGAGCAGGACCCCTCTGCGTACATGCGTTTCACTGCCACCAGCACAAAATTAGATGTCTGAGGCCCACGAGCAATTGCTGTGATAATGTAGTTATAGAAAGGGAAAAACCTCCTGATGTTACGCACTCAGAAAAAATATCTCGTATCTTGCTTTAGTATTATAGCACTGTTCAGCTAAAGGTCTGAGCTGCATCTTGCAAACGGCAAGGAACAGGAAAACAAATAAAAAGCCACAATAAAATGAAACTCTGCTGAACCACATGGTTTTTAAAAAGTTTCAAATATATGCACTTCTGGCATTTATGAGAGAAGGGAAAAAGACCAGAGCGATGGTTCGGAAGTTGAAGTAAACCATCAGGCTGCCCGACCGACAATTTTTAAGATGCGTATTCATGATATGACTTGGAAAAGAAACCTGGAGCAACTGCACGCAGCCGGAATTGAGAGCCAGTTTGACTCAGACCTCTCCTGTTTCCTTAAAAGACGGGAGGAATGGGGGTGTCGGAACACAGAAGCCTCACGACGTGGCACACCAGCACCCTAAAAACCATCCTAAACCAGACCTCGCTTATTCAACTTTTTAAAAAATTGTCTCCCCCCGCCCCCACCCCAGGAACGCCGGCTCTCACAGGCGCTCAGCAGCACTTAATGACAGCAATTTAAAAATCCATTTTATTTTCCGCTGTTACACAGTGCAGAAGACGAGCGGGAAGGGGCTCCCCCCGGTACCCGCCGCTCAGGACCGCGCTATTTCGGGGCGCCCGCAGCATCCCGGAGTTGCGGGAGTTTCCCGGCCCGCAGGGCTTGGCGGGGGGAGGGGGTGTACGCAGATCCCCAGTAATTTAGAGGTTTATTTCTTCAATTTAGGGTCTGGGGTGGGTTCCCCCCCTTTTTCAGCAATGCCAGGGAAAGGCGGCGCACCCCGCGGGGCACCGCTTCTCCCCGCCGGGGAGCGCACAGTGCGGGGAAGCGCAGCGGGAGACGGGGGGGGGGGGGGGGCGGGAAACGCACACAAAAAAGAAAAGGAGCAGAGAACTCACCTGGTTTGGGATTTTTCCTCCCTCTCCACGACCATAAAACGAGGCGGGAGCCAGGAGCCGGTCACCGGCGATGGGAGAAGGCTGGCAGCCCCGGGCCGCCCCACAGCGGGGATAGCGGGGCTGGCTGCGGTGCAGCCCCCGCGCCCCCCGGGGTGTGTGCTGGGCCGCCCCCGGGGCGGTGCAGCCCCCCGGGGATGGCCGCAGGGCTAGCCCACTCCCCCGGGGATGGGTGCTGGCCGCCCACCCGGTGCCAGGCAGCTCCCCAGGATGGGTGCAGCAGGCTCGGGCGCCAGGCAGCCCCGCTCGGGAACGGGTGCTGAGTCCCCCCCTCCCCGGGATGAATGCTGAACCAGCCCCGGAGCAGGACAGCCCCCCCACCCCCGGGACGGGTGCAGCGGCGCTCGCTGCAAGGGGACCCCCGCCGGGGACAGGCGAAGGGCCGCCCCCGCTGCAGGGCAGGGCAAGGCAAGGCAAGGCAGCCCCTGGGCCGGTGCCGGCGCAGGGCCGCCCCGGGCCGGTGTTAGGGGCGGGAGCGGGGGCAGGAGCGGGCCCCCCCCCGCCGTGACCGGCGCTGGCAGCGGGAGGCGGCACCGGCAGAGCACAATAAACGGTAGCGCGCGCCCCCGCCGCCGCCCGCTGGGCAATGACATCACCCCTCTCGCCCACCGGGGCGGGACGAGCGGCAGCGCCGCCGCCTCCCCATTGGCTGGCGCCTGCTGGCAGCAATGACTTCTGGGAATTGTAGTTCGAGATAGGTGCGGCCGGGCGGCAGAGCGCGGGGCGGGGACTCGATCTGCCGGCAGGCACCGCGCTGCGCGGGGGCGGGGGGGTGAGAGAGCTGGAGGTGGCGGCCGCCATGTTGATGGCGTGGGATTGCTTTAGCTCGGGAGGAGCGACCGGGGACCCGGGTTAAGATGTCGGAAAAGAGAGAGGGTGGGAGCGAGGTGTTGGTTCGAGGGGTGGGAAGAGCTTGTGTGAGGAGGGTGAGAGAGAACGGGGAGGCTGGAGGGCCTCGAAGGGTATGGTGTTGCGGCCGGCTGCCCGTTGGTGCCCGCCGGCCCTTGGCGGAGCAGCGCCTCTCCATGGCGAGAGCCCGTTCCTGGCGCTCGCCCCCTTTGCTGGCCGTAGGGGGAGTCCCCGCGGCCCCGGCAGCGGGGCCCGGAGGCGGGCGGGCCTCGGCGGCGCGGGAGCGGCGGCCGCTGAGGTGGGTCTGTGGGGGGAGCCGGGGGGCGGCCAGAGGGGCGGGCGGCCGCGGTGCGGGACGGGGCTGGGACGGCGCTGGTTCTGGATGGGGAGGCTCCGGTGGCCCTCGGTTGGGCCCCGTGCGCCCCCGCGGGGAGAGGCGCCCCGTGCGGGGGCTGTGGGTGCCCAGGTCTTTGGCCTGGGGTGCAGTCCACACCGGGCTAAAGAGCGGAGCTGAACCCTCGGCCTGGCCTTGGTGAGGGCGGCCCTCAGCTGGGAGCAGGCAGGGACGTGCCCCTGTCGCACACCGGGTGACAGCCTGGGCTTGTTCATTTGGGGCTCTTCTAAGGGTTGTGGCTTTTGTGTGATAACTGCAGGAATAGTGTTTGGCTGTCAAAGATACGTGGCTTAGTGTGAGCAGCAGGAGGAGCTTTGCTCCCTCCTAAAGGTAGCCATCCTCAGTATGCCCACAGAGACATAAATCAAACTCGAAAAAGCTGAGAGAATGGATGAGATGGTGTAAGACCTCTCTCAGAATGGTATGGGAGCAGCCAAGCTAGCTTGCTTCCCCATTTTCTTACTTGTTTTTGCTGTCTAGTGTTGGCACAGCTTAGCCAGCTGACTAGCTGCCGTCTTGAGTTTCCGCATGCCCTCTGGCTGGTTTGCAGGAGGTAGGCTGGATTTTGAGCACCAGATTGTGAGCTTTCCTGTACTGAACATCATCCGTGCTTGTGTTAGTCTCTGTGTCAGGGAGTGGGAAATGATCCATTCGCCAAATGGGAGATGAATTTAATCTCTTTTAGGTTTAAGAGGACTGGAGTTCCCTGAAATAATACATGGAAGATCTTTGCTCAAAACTGTGAAGGAGGACGCTCAGATTATTGCACGGGTTGTGAAATAACACCTTTTCTAGTTACAGCTGATTCCTGTGAAATAAAATGCTTTATTACTTCAAGAAGATATTCCATTGAGAAGAGTTTTGCAGGCTTGCTGGAAGTCTTGGCTAAAGTCCAGGAAAAATGGGGTTACACGTTTTTATTTCATTCTTCGGCTTCTCCTGGAGGTAAATACAATGCATTTGCTCAGGATATTGCCTCACAGTAGCTGCAGGGGTGTAGTGGTCTGTTTACCCCAGGATACACTTGAATGATGGACGAAGGGTGTCACGAGATGTTTTCTGAAACAGTTACCTAATCCGAACCTTGCAGCCGTTCAGGATTTGTTGATATTTCAGTGATGTGTGCCATTCTTCCATCTTTTTAAATTCAGCTCCCTCTCGTTAAAAAGAACCTAAAGTAGTTGCTCACCTTCCTGTACAGTGCTCAGTGCGCTGGGCAGGAGGTACTTGTCCCCACCCCCAGCTTATCCACTTTTGCCGTATTCATGGCTGAAGAAAAGGAGTGGAGGGAGGGTATACTCTGTTGTTGCTATAACTTTCACTAATATTTGCATACATCTCTAGAATTCTGAATTACAGGTACAGCCCCCTTTATTTCTTTTCTACTTCTGATTCTTCTCTACCCGGATACCTTTATATTAGGTGTGCTGTGGGCGAAAAAAGGATGGTGGCGTGATGACTTTAGTCACAACAGTTGACTAGTGTAGACTTTAAGCCTATGCTTGTATCTGCAGCTGATACCAGATAATGCTGGTAAGTGTTGCAGTGGGATAACGGGGGAGCTTACTTGTCTTTTCCATAACTGGCAGAAAACATGGATGTGGAATCTTCACCCACAATAAGTCTGCTGACCTAAAGACAGTATGCTTTATTTTTTAAACTGGTTTATAAACAACTGGTATTACCTGCATTGGTTCCCTCTTTTTCTCCCTTTCCCCCCTTGTTTCAGTGCTGCTGCTCTGGCGAGGAGACAAGGATGCATCCTGTTTACAGACAATTTTATTTCACTGGTTTTACCATATTTCTATATCTGAAGATGTAGATGCCACTGATGTCTCAGCTAAGAGTTGCTATAGCACATTGAAATGTAGAAAAAAGGAGTTGCCTTCAGAAACTACCCTGAGGAATGCCTGATGCGAGAGAAAAGTAAAACAGTTTTCTGTGTATGGGTAGTTCACTTCCCTCAGTTGGGGTGCCTGATATTTGTCTGTGTGTGGATTACACTTAACATCTCTGACAAGCTGTGATCAGTAATGATGAAGCTTGTGTTATACATTTCAAACTTGGATACTCTGCTCACCTGAAAGAGGTAATGACCAAGTCTTTTCTGACCGAACAGTCTTAATTGCAAGATCCACAAGAAGCTTACGGTCCTATTGCAGAAATAAGTGTTGTCTCAGCATTTCATATGAAAAGACTTAAGGTGATGATAGAATTGAAAGCCCGCCTTTGGCAGGCTTAAATACATGGGTATACTCTGGTTTAATGCTGTTAAATGAAAACTTACTCCAGCGTCTGTGGTCCTGAGCCTATGAAGCTGATAGGTTTGTCTATACTTGGATTATGATGCAGATTTCCTACACTGCAGAAACTATGGGTTGTCTTTGTTACTAAAGTGATATAGTCACTGTGGACTCAGGTAAGCGACGACCCAGTGTCCTGAAGACCTGGAGAGGTGGTTGGAAGAGCCTGCAGGAGGGATGTGGAAGACAAGTAGGAATGTGTGATGTCTTTGCTCAAAGAAGAATTTGATTCTTCTAAGTTTAAGTTCCTATTAGAAACCTGGCTTCATATTGTAGCTTTCATTCTGACAAGTTCTTGCTGTTAAGGAAAACAGCAAGTGTTTGGATGCTTTAAATTGAGCCCTCACTGGATAGTAGAGCAAACCCAGCTCTACAGTCTGCATAAGAAACACAAATATACAAGATTAAGTGTACAAATATATTATGTGATAATGTAATTTTTAAGGTGTTTGATATTCTGCTGTCATAGTGTTGACATGTCAGTGCAGCTTGGAGGAGGGGCAGTATGTTGGGGATGTCTCAGTTCTTGCAAATTGTCAGGCCTTGCATAATTCTTAGTGAAAAGATTTTCATGTGCACTCAAACAGGGAGTGGAATGTGGTTTCTAAGGGTGATTGATACAATCTGTGCTAGTCTTGGCACATAAGTTTTGCTTTTTAAATCCCACTTCCTTGATTATCCCATAAAACTTAGTGGTCCACAGTCCCCTTGGAAGAAGGAGGAGGGTTGAAGTGTCGCTGACCAACTGCTTGCTTCAAAGCCTGTGGGGAAAGGGTGTAAACATTTTGACATTAAAGTTACTGCTCAGATGCTGGAGGCTGAAGGAGCTGCTATGAAGGTGTTTTGTTTGTAATTGTCTCCCATGGAGCTGTTTCCCAAAGAGTTACTGGAGCTGCCAAGGTGAGAGAGAGTGAAGGTAAGTACGTCTATAATGTGTTACTGTCTTCAAGTATTTTAGTGATAACAATACAGAAAAATACATTGCATTGTCTGCTTCAACAGGGAAGGCTTCTGTGCCTTTTTAAGTGTCCTCAATGAAATTGTGGGGAGGCAGCTGTTAAACCAATTTCTGGAAGAACCCAGTATTCCTGCACAGCCAAAAAAGTTTGTAAGCTCTGAAAATAATTCTAGTGACTAATTATAAAGTGTTAACTGTTTTTATTTTTCATCACGAGAAGAGTGCTCTAAGAGCAGTCAGGAACCTCTTCAGGTGGCACAGATGTCGTCTTCGACTGGAACGTGGCAGCAGTTACACAGCAGGGAAGGGCGTGCAGGCTACTGCAAGTCCCTGGGCTCGTAAGAGCTGGTATCTGAAAACTCGTTTTAGTAGAGAGAAAAACTCGGTTTCTTCCACAACTTTTAACTCCCTTGGAGTTAAATGAGTGCTCATCTAATACTGAAAGAGGAAATTACTTTTATTGTAGGTATTGGAGAAGGGCATCAGAACAGGGGACCTAACAGCGTGGTCAGGGCACTGCAGTGGGCCTTGGAAAAAGTGCGGGTAGTTCACGTGCAGGAGACTCCAGCTGAGGGCAGCCCCCAGTTGGGAAGGTGTGCTGCCAGCGGGGGAAGCCTGGTAAACAGAGGAGAATCAAGAAGTCGCGTATGTTTTGCAGCTGTTTCTTTGTTACTTAGGGAGACCTCTGTACCTCTGAAGGTGGGGTGGCCGGAGATGAGCAGTGAAGACCATAGTGGTGTAGGCATACCACATTTGAGAGCATATACACAACTATCCAGAAGCACCTAAATGGGTTCAGTTGTGGTCAAGAGTCCTGATTTCATAGTATCTGTGCTGCGTGCACCTAACTGAAGCAGAGCTATCTGGCCGAGTACTGCACTGAAGATAAGAGGCCTTCCCCACCCATGGCTTGCTGGAGGCTGGCACGCAAGCATGGCTCAGACAGGCCCCAGGGCGGAGTGTAAATCTTCGGCTGTGTTCTAGCTGCAGTACGCAACAACGGGTGCACCTGCACGCTTGTGTGTGGAATAAGAAAACATGGGCAGGGCTGGTTCAGATGTACTTTGTGCGTGCACTGCCCTCTTCAGCACAAAACCTGATAAAGCCCTGTATTACATAAAGCAGGTAGGGGCATTGCGCTGAGGTGGTGCTAGGTGTGTGCTCGCTCAGTTGCCGCTCATCATGTGATGGTCTGTGTTGCGTAGTGGTAAACCTGAGTTGGGAGCCGATACTGTTCAGCTGATGTGCGTGCCTGTGCCAGACGAGTAGTCCGTGAGCTGAGCACAGTACTAGCTTGTAGTCCTTTAAAAAAAAGGGGGAAGGAGGAAGGAATTTTTTTAAAGTGTTACACAAACTCTACTGGAACGAAAAGCCCACTGAAAATACCGCTGTAGAAATAATTCATTCTGGGAAATGATGAACGCTGTAACAAAGGCACTGTGAGTTTTCAGTTTCAGCAATCTTCCAACTTGTTTCTGTGTTCTGAGGTTTGTAGGAAGTAGTGTTGGACACGGGGAGGGCGTGAAAGCCATAACCACGGTGAAGATGGAACAACTGGAATTTTGTGTCAAATTATACACCATTTATTTTCTAACGAAGTCCTGCAACTAAATTGATAATGCTGGAGTCCATGATTGTGCATGCTAGTGCTCTCTGGTTCTTCAGCTAGTTGGATGCAGTGGTGCAAAATTATATGTTGGTTCTTACGTGATTCAGCTTAAAATACAAGCTTTGTCAGTGTGAGTACCGAAACAACAGTGTTAGGGTTGGAGCATTCCTTACCGCGTGCAAATAATTTCACTTTGGGTAAGTAACACTGCACTGTGAAAAAGCACACGGCACTGTGGAGGGCATCCTTTGACAGCATCTCCGGTGCCAGAATTCCCTGGGTTTGCTCCTCTTCTTTGCCTTGGACTCTGGTGTGATCCCAAACTTCTAGACTTTCTGTACATTACCACTGGTTGGCTCTTTTCTGCCAGCCAGGGTTTTTTCCTTTCCTTTTTTTTTTTTTTTTTTTTTCCTGTTTCCCTGCAAATACTTCTTCCTGGAAAACTGGGATCAACAGTAAGTATCTCAGGTTCCTGGCCGAGCTCCCACTCACATGGTTTCACTTGCTCCATTCTGCGAAGTTATTTACACGCAGTGTGCTAAGGATGTAATTTAGTGGGCTGCTAGTAAGCAGCTAACCTTTACCTCTTGGCCCCAGTCCACATAAGCCAGGCTTACACAAGCCCGCTCCTCAGCATGAATTCAGTGGCTACTCTTGCAGCCCCTGGTTTCCTGTTGCACAACTTGAGGAAAAGACAGTGTTATGCTGCTCTTGCAGAGATTTTAAAAATGGTCATGCTAGGGTTGATCACCTACCGAGTTGTGTGACCTGGAGTCTCCTCTGAACCTTGCTCTTCTGCATTCACAAGACCTAGAGCTCTCGAGGATACGTTTTTCATGCCTTAATGGGTCTGACATGCTGCAATATAGGAGAGGTTTCTCAGCATAAAGGTGTGAAGCTGACTATTTAAGCTACCCTGCTCAAAGTAGAGCTGTCGTCTTACCTCAGGTTCATATCAGAGTTGGTTTGTATCCAGTAGAGCCTATTTGAGCATGTATTCCCAGGAGGAGTATTACGTCAGCTTAATGCTTTGAGCTCAGAAAATGAAGTCACAGGGACTTTGGTGGTACTGCTGGTTTAAGGAATTTAGTGTTCTTTTTGGCTCCTTGCCCTCCTGTGCCACACTACACTGGTCCCTCTCATGCCAACACCACTATCTGGAGCAGCACAGTGAGCTATCGATGTCTTAATCAGGGCGTTGCACACCTTTCCTGCCCTGTGTATGCTTTTCTGTGGCTCAGGATGGAAGTGGAGGAGGTTTGTAATTGTGCTGCTTTTTAAAACCAGGGTCAGGTTAGTGAGCTGGTTTAGAGCGTTTGCAACATGGCAGTAAAAATAAGTGGCCAGGTGCATAGCAGAAGTCAGAAGTCCTTGGGCTTGTTGCTGAAGCCTCTTGACTCATTAAACCGTGCATCTGAGGATGCAGTTTATTTTGTGGGGGAGGAGCAGCAGCAGCAGCAGCGGCGTGACACTCGTGCACATGGATGCTTTCATTAACCATGTTTTTCTGCTTTAGGCATCGGCCCAGCCCAGTGTTTTGCTGTGGACAGCCTTCTGACCGGGCAGTGGCAGCTCAAGAAACCCTGATGTCTGTAAGCAGTCCTGGTGGTTGCTAGCTGCAGTCTGGACAAATCCCAGTGGGAGAAAGCTAGAGTATGATGCAGAGCAGTTTGCTCCTAAATTTTGCTTTTTATGACTGTTACAGAGGGTACCACTTTGTTATCTTAAAACAGAACTGATTTCTTATGCTTAGGGAGGTGTATATTGGCCCTGCACACCTAGCCCAAAATCACTTTTACATTCAACGGCAGTGTAGATCTGCAAAAAGAGAATTGGGCACTAAAATGTTTCACGTACAACAGATGAAAAGCCAAAGCTTGGTTTTCCACATCAGCATTTTTCAGTGCTTCTGATAGGAGTGAAGTGAGCTTTGCCACTGCAAACTTACAATCCAAACATGACTTACTGCCTCCACTCTGGTAATGAGTGTTGTCCTCAGCTGAGGATGATGTGGTGGCAGCTGTTTTAAAGTGACACGTGCAGTGGCTTTCCTTTGCTCTGCTTTGGTGAATATCAACTCAAATAATAATTGTGTCCCCAAGGAGTTAGATTATTGCTGTTAACCTTTCTGGAAAAACAAATGAGAGGTAGAGGCAGATGCAATCCTCGCGTGAATTGGCAGGAGGGCGTTGCGCAGCCGAGGGGGTACTGTGCCTCACCAGGGATGAGGGGCAGTCACGCTTTGCTAGCTCCTCTCGGGTTCATTTAGCAAATTCCTGCCCACTGGAAGCTCCTCTTGTCTCCAGGGTAGATCGTGGCTGGAGCAACAGCTCTCCCGACACTCCCTCCTGGAAACAAGTGAGGAGAGGGAGTTTATTTTACTAGGCACACAGGTCCAACGAAAATAAGTTTGCTTACTCTTCATTATAAAGAATTAAATATATTTAATTTACCAGTTAATAATTTAAATTTTAATAGTGTAAATATTTTTATAAATCCATACCTGAAAATAGATGCATATATTTATATAAATGTATAAATACATTTATATGTATACTAATAAATATATGTTAATAACATAAATTAACAATATTATAAAATATAATTTAATAAGCCAGGGGAATAGGAGAAAAATAGAGGAGCTCTGTGTTGCCAACAGACTCCTGGGACAGAGAAGCTGTTCCTTCTTGAGAACAGATGGAGCGTGAAAGTCTGGTCCCCAACAAACACAGTTTGTGTGAATCACCTTGTTTTGTTACAGTTTCTAATCACGTCTGCCTTTTAAACTCTCGTCCACGAGAAGGTTATTTGGCTGTGGATTAACCTTGTCATGAGTACCGAGGCATGTGACGTGCTTGGCCATGGAAGCAGGTACGTGTGGGGTCTCTCGCAAGTTTCTGTCAACGCTGAAGTGTTGCAGCTCTCCGGAATGGATAACGGTGCCGCCGTTCATTCTCGGTGCATTGCAGCCTCATTCACGTGGGTTTGACGGTATCTCAACCATCCCAACCCTTCGCTAGCGTCAGTTCTCTGTTAGCTGAAGGTAAATTTAGGTACAAATCATGACAGCCAAGATCCTGGGTTTGGAATATGCCCGCCTGCCTGTCAGTCAGCCGTGCTCTCTGGTACAGGTGGATCTGCCTCTTGCGTGCAATTTGTCAGTCTCAGTCCTCCCAAAGGAGGCGTGCACCTGAGTTTTCCCTGTGCGGGGGTAGTGCTTTATGTGCACGACCCCCAGGTAATGTGCACCTCTGGGCTGGCTACCCCAGTCTTTGCTGAATCTACTGCTGAGCGCTCAGTGACCCAGCAGGGCGTGCAAGGCGTTACTTTGCTGGTGCCCCCCACCCACACATAGCATTTGGTTTTGGTCACCATTTTGATTCTGGCTAATACATAGGTGTTAAGGGAGGCTTTGTGCTGACACACAGGTTTTCCGAACTTTGGGTTTGCTCCTTTTCTGTAATATCTCCCTGCCACCCATACGTAGTACATTGCACTGAGGGGTCAGTCAGTAGGTTATGCCCGGACGTTTGCAAGAAGCCTTAGGATAATTTCCCATTTGTTCAGCTGTGTGGAGCTGGCGATTCTGGTGGCTGCAGAATTGCAGCTATTGTGTCCCATCATTACAAAGAAGAAGGGGGGAAAAAAAAAAGCTTTGAGGAAAGAGCCTTCTTTTCCTTCTGTTTATTGGGATGACCTGAGCAGCTCCAGAGCTAGTGCAGGGGTCTGGTGGGATGCTGCCCCCCACTCATTCACGACCCGGCGGTGGGACAGCAGCACCCTGTGGTGGAGGAGGTGAGCGGACACCAGTCTCGGGAGGTGCTGCCTTCTACCTTTGTCACTTCCTGTCCCCATGGCTTCTGTGTCCCCTTTCTTGAAGCTCGTTCCCATTCTCGTTTGAAAATGGCTGCTCTAATAAATACGTCCCTTTAGCACAAGTGGTCTTAGATACAAGAGACCTGGACGTGTCTTGGCGTGCCACCAGGTGAACTTCTTTTCATAGCTGACTGTGGAAAAAAGCTGCTGGTCCTTACGTAGTTTGTAACAGGGATGACATTTTCTTGGACCTTGTGCACATTATACCTTTGTAGAGTCGTGTGTGTGACCTCTGCTAAATTTGACAAAGCACCTTATGTGACCTGGTCTCCTCTTTGGTCACAGGAACTGTGACCAAATATTCTTTCACGGCCCTACTGTGGTAATCTTGCATTAGGGTTTTGAAACCCTGTGCTAAGTGAGAAGGCCATAACGAGGTCAGAATGTGAAGGTGGCTCTGCACTTTTTCCAAGGGTCCCCCAGAGCAGCTGTTGATGGAAAGAACATGTCTGACCCATTTCCATTTTTTTAATAGATGTTTCAGTTAAATAAACCCCAGAGAATCCCTACATATTCAGTGTAGTTTGCAATCAATCATATTTCTCCACTTTATACAAATATGACCATTTTTATGTAAAAGCACACAAATGACATCCCTTAGTAGGCGTTTCTGTCGTGTTATGTTAACAGCTGCATGTATCCACATTGGGTAAGTCAGGAATATTTAAATAACAAATGTTAAAATTGGGTCATGAATCACAAAAGTTATTGAGCTTAGTCTTGAGAGGACCTGGATCCTCTCCTGGAACATTCAGCAGGTAAATCATTTACACCTCAGGACCATGTTGTGCACTGGAGGACATCTGTGTGAGTATCTGGCTGCTGTTACTCTCTTTGGCATCTCTTATCTCTGGGGGATAACCTTCCTTCTGGTTCCCACTGAATCCCAGGGGTGGAAGGGGGTGGGAAATAACAAAAGGTAGATGGGAAGTGCTCTCCATGTGCTGAGTTTCATATTTTTTAACCTTTGCATGTTCTAAATTTAAAGTAGCACCTTGCATTTCCTAAAGTGATGACACCTGAGGATAAATGTATCTCTACAGCCAATTGCCTGAAGTACTTCAAAAACAGAAGTGCCATTTTGCAGATACCCAGCGAAGGTGTGGAACCCCTGTACTGCTGGGAACCAGCCGGTCACCACTAAAGTAAAACAGAGAAAAACTTTCCAGCAGGTCGAGCAAACCCAGCCCTTCTTACAATGTTATACCTACAGTATTATGTTTAAAAACCCTTGGAAAACTAGTTGACAACATTTTAAAAGAGGAGATTCAAACACTTAACTACTTTTGGAGGGTTCCCCCCCATTTTAATGCACCAATAAATGTAGCTGACTACCATTCCCACTTTATTAAGCATTATCTCAGAAGCTATCTGTAGATAAAATGTAACTTCTTGAACCTTCTTATAATATCAGTTTTAACTACTCATACCCGTTTACATATCCAGTTTTGTGGCATCACTGACCATGTTCACATTTCGAAGTCCCAGACACAAAGTGGCTTTGTGTTATTTCTTTAGAAAACAGTAAAAATCATGAAAGGAGCCCTGATTTTCAAAACAGGAACATTAGATTTGCATTTTATTTTAAATAAAATTAATGTATGCACGTGCTTATAAAGTCAAGGTTCAGGCAGGGTTTGTGGTGTGGTAGCCCATCTCTTTTGCCTACAGAGCAGCAAAGAGAATACGGATTGTGTCAGCAGTCGTAAATCCTCTCCGTACCTTCGCCCCCACCGCAGCCCTGGGGATGCAGCTGGACAGGATGCAGCTGCAAGCGGGGTGAGGGGAGGGCAGAGTCCCCCCGTCGCGGACCCCTGGCACCCCGGAATGCTAGTGGGCTGAGCGAGGCCGACGGTCCCTCTCTCTCCCAAGCTCCCCGCTGCTCAGGGCGCACCTCCAGCTGAAGCCTGCAGCGGATCCGAATACTACGTGGTGCTGCAAAATGCAGGTCAGAGGTGTTAATGTCTGCTAGCTTTGAAATTAAGAGAGGCTGCCCTAGCTGCTAGTCCTCTGTACTTGTGGGCGTCTACCAGCAGAGGGTGGCTCTAAGACCACTGTACATTGCTTTAATGTTTACACACTTCACAGGCTGCATGTTGAGCGTGATGGCCTTCGGGCTTCCTTTATTTCCTAATCCTCCAGTTATCTTTAGTTAGTAATTATAAGAAATAAGGTATTTAACAAAGATTTTCATTTGAGCTTTTCTTCACTGTTTATTTTGCTTTGACATTAGTCTTCCAGATGAGAATAACCAACCATTACAATTAAATTTAGGAAGACAGGTTTGAAATACTGTTGCTATTGAGTGGGAACTACTTCAGTCGAGGACCAAAGTATTTGAAAGGAGTAACTCTGAATAAGATGTCAGTGTTCTAGCATTTATTAGGGATTGAAACTTAAGACACCAATAGCAAATGGAATTCATCTGGCTGAACTTCAGACCTCTAACAGCTGCCCAGTGTGTGCTGAGGCTTTCCCTACGCTCTGTGGAGAGGACTGCAAACATCCCAAGGCTGATCCATCCAACACCTCTATCCTAACTTAGGAATCTAAGTTTGCAGAACACAGTCTAGCAGGAGCCTGATCCCAAACATTATCTGTGCATGGATAATTATTCTCATGTGGAGTCCCACTATGTGCAATAGTTAGTGACTAGACAGTTAATTACGTGAGTAACGATTACCCAGGAATGGGCTCAGTTCTCGTGCTTGTGTTACAGGGAGACTAATTTGTCTCTTGAGGTGTCTGTTCCTTTCTGTTGACTACAGAGGGAGCAGAGGCTAGACTAGCTCAAAATTAGACTTCTAACCTACACATCTAGCTTAGATACGTCTCACCCGCTACGTCTACAGGCTGGTGTTACTGATATTGGGTAATACTCTGCCTCATCTTTAAAGGTCTGTGGACACTTAGATTTTATGGATCTGATTTCACATCCAATGGCATAAAGTGTGACGGTTACTTATGTAATTAGTAGATAGTCATTAACTTTTCTGAAATCAGTACAATTCCACATGGGAGCAATTGCATGAGTATAAGTAGTTCAGGCTGTTGTTGACTGGAGATCTGTTAGGAGGCTGTACGTAATAAAAGGTGATCATGGAAAATTTATCACATTTTAATATATAGTGATTTATATTCTGTATTAGATGTTCTGTTGAGAATCCGCCTGCACATATTTAAGTAGTTTCAAAAGGTTTGAACAAAAAGTCAAAAATTCCTGGCCTTGATTTCAGTTATTTTACCACTTACAACCTAAGTTTTCAAAACAGAATGCCTAAAGTTCTTTAATTTTCAAAAAAAAAAAAAAGCGTACCAGCAGTCTTTGCTTTGAACTATTCTAGAAGTATAGCACAGATGAGGCCTTAGTATCTACTAGAGCAGGTAACATTCTGTTTGCAGAAACAGAGCAAACTAGTGACCAACTCAAGCACAAGGTTGCAGTGACATCCATCTTCCATAACGGCTACCATCAGCAGATGACTTCTGGCCTTCCGTTCCACAAAACACTGGCAATTCCAAACACACCGGAGTAGGATTTACATCCTCCTCTTCTGCAGGAATCAAGCCTTTTGAACCAGTTTCCAAAACTGTCTGTGGTGCAAAAGGGGTGTTTGATGTATTTGGACACAGAGAAATGCCACAAGAATGACTAAAAGATTAGAGGAACAGGGTCAGGAGACCAAGACAAAATTATTGCAGACACGGGTGTATGCGTGATACCAGCACACGCTGTGGCTCTTTGGAAGAGTTTCCAGTCTACACCAGGCTGTGTGGACTTTCTGCAGGCTTTAAATGTGCTCAGCACTTGAGCTCTGCTTGAGGTTAATAATATGGAAAATCGTGTGTGTGATTCTCTGCTGTAATGACCTGTTAGTACACATATGGGCTTCAGGTTATGGCAATGACCCATGATTTATGAAATAGCCTCTTCCTGTTTGCAATGATGCACTGAAATATTGAGTCATCTCTAACCCTTTAGCCCTCCCTGTACAGGCTCCTTCTTGTTTGCTGTCTCTCCCCTGGGATTTGGTTTGATGACACTGGGCAACAGTTTTTACTTGAACTCGTCTCAGTTTTATCAGTTTTGGATGAATTACTGCCCTTTCCTAGGGCATCACTGCTGATTTGAATTATAATAAGTGGCTAAAAATAAGCTGTGTGTAGTTTGAGTTAAATTAATGAATTCTTGATTTTGGGGATTAATTACTTGCAATCACTGCATGCCAAGGCACCTCCCATAGTGTAATAAGTCCAGAGACCCGAGAAGTTCTGGATTCAGCTGAGAAGTAGATATTGCAATGCTTCACTGGATTGTATTTCACTGCCTTTTGGAGTGAGCTCCTAATGCCACTGAAATCTCAGCAGTATGACACCTGACTCTTCAAGGGCTGAAATGGAGTAGGTGTCTGAAAACAGAAGATAAAGTCTTTCATCAGGTTTGCACAGTCGGGTATTTTATCCTTTCTCAACAAAATATAGCAGGGGCTTAGGTAGAGTAGGTTGGATGGTCTTTCTTATTCACGGTGGCTTAGTTTAGTTTAACCTTGACTCTGAAAACACAATGACTTGGCTAAAGAGCTACATTTTCAGCGGCTGTGCAATCTGATGGGTGTGCTGACAAATAGCTGGAGACCGCAGAGCTATGTTGTTCTTAATTCCTTTCTGCCAGTGAGACGTTCCTGTTCATCTCTTGGACAGTGTCCTAAGTCACTTACTGGTCTTGGCTATCACTGGACCCAGCTGATACAGTGTGAACTCATGCATAATGCATATGCCAGTTGTATACCCATCATGACTTCCTCGAACCAGGTCTTTTTTAGATATTATCCCACAGAGAAAGAGGAAAGAAGATGGAACAAGCCAAATGACATCAGTGGGATAAAAGAGCCAAAAATTTACCAGATTTGAAATGCCGTGCCTTTGGATAGTGACAATTTACAGTTGCTTTGTCAAGACACAGAATTTTGCAAAATCTTTGCCAAGGAAAACACGGATGCGACACAATGGTTTTTCTTGTGGAATATTTTAATGGCTGTGTTCAGCTTTCCCAGTGGGATCTTAACTTTCTTGGAGCAGGAATTTGTCACCACCTACTTGATATGGATGAACTTTCTGCCAAAATCAACAAGGAAAGAATTGACAGGATGGACTTCAGCAACAGGGAAGCTGTGACATGCCTGAAGAGGACGCACGCTCAGAGGAGGGGCTACTTCAGTGTCAAAAAGGAGCTTCTTATCAGCAAACAAGATCTATGCTTTGCTGCGGAGGTCTTGTCTCTGCCTTGCAGCACTGCTAAGAAGATGTTTCGTCTTGTGAGAAGGCAAGGAAAAGAGATTTACTATAGCAAGTACAGCTGTGCATTTGCTATTTAAAACTCCAGTCATTCTGCTGAGTTGAACTAAGACAAGCATTAAAACCAGCTGGGACTGCAATGGATAGAAGTCTTTGCAGTTATTACAGGGTTTGTTTTTCTACTGAATCAACACACGCTGCAGCTTCTATGACAAAGGAAGGAAGTACATACTGGTACAACAGCACACAAAAATATCATTTGCTGCCCTTCTGCTGATTGGCCATGGGTGGCTTGGGGCCGACATGCAAGTCTTCCAGGACAAATCAACAGTGCAAAACCTGAGTGTATGAAAAACACCATTTTTCTAAATACACAAAGATCAGTCTTAATGCAGTGAAGATGCCAAGCGGTGCACAGAGAGATGTTATCTTTCAGAAATCTAACTGAACACAAGTAGCCAGGAGCCCAAGGACTGACTTTGCAGTGATATTGCCACTTCTCTCCTTCTCCTCACTCTTCCCTGAGACACTACAGCCAAAATTAATAGCACACCATGTCTTCCCAAGCCTGAATATTCACTCACACACAAAGAGAAGAACATGGGAGGCTTTTTAAAAGCCCCTTGATAACCACAACAAGAAAACTTTGATTGTTTAGCTATGAGGGGCATATCCTCTCACAAAATGCCAAACAGCCTTGTGGTTTTTAGGTCAGAAGCTAACAAGACGATCTGTGAGCTCTTGTTACTTCTCCTGCTCCTTCACGGTAAAAATCTGGAGTGCTTTAAAAATGTTGAGAACATGACAGTGATTGACAAGAAAAGAAGGGTTGTAAGGAGATACTGTGCTGAAGAAATTTTAATTATTTTTGTTAAACAAATTTGATACTGATGTAGGTCTTGCATGTGCAATCTCGGCAAGCCACGGCTAAGTTTTCTCAGCCAAGACCCTTACACGCTCTGCCTTTCACCCTTATGGAAGAACACGCAATTTGATAAAATCCCAGAGTGACTTTAAGGAGACAGATCCTAAGAAATAAAACAGCTGCCTGAACTTTTTATTTTTCACATTTTCTCAGTGAAAGCGTGTCTTATTTTTAGTGTGTGTGCAGTGCATGTGTAAGGCTGCTTCCATCATTTTTATTACCGTACCTGTGCACTAGTGGATCGCAGGCATATGGGTTTGGTTCCAGTTAGGTGTGGGCATGCAACCTCATTTCCATTGAATTATTAAATATCTATGGTGTGGAGTTCATACGAGTTTCATAACAGCTGGTCGCTGATATCTGATCTGACATAAAGTGACAATGGCACAGAGAGACTGTAATCGCATTGTGTCAGTACCATATTAACAAAACTTTTAAAGAAATTTTAACTGACAGCATGAGTGAAAGCTGGATCTGCACCTTGGAGAGTGGGGTAGAGCATGTCTGGTCAGATACTAAGGACCCTGACGTTGGATTTATCGTGTCATTAAGCCACAGTCAGAGAGAAGGAGGGTGAACTGTATCTTTTTTAGTTGCTAAAAATAGAAAGCACTGTCACTGCTCCGTTCTTCTCAGTGGAAAAGCCAGTGCTATTTGAAAACTGCTGCTGGGGATAATTCAACCATCGCCTATCTACATGTTAAATCTTCAAAAAGATTCTGTGTTATGGCATAGTGATGGCAAAGAACAACCTAAAACTGCTAACACGTATTAAGAGGGAGATTTAAGGATGTGGCATGGGCATTTATATAACTGTACCTTGTTGAGCTGAGCTCTTGTCTCAGTTCTTGTCTGCTTGGATCATTTAACTGGCCTAAGACCAGAATATACACTTAATATTCAACAGCCACCTATGCCCAGTAATGACAGGGTCCTCCAGTGACATGTTAACTATGTCAATAAAATATTAGCTAAATAGTAGCCAGGTTTTTCTGGCTAAAAAAAAAACCCTAATCTAAGATAAGGCTAAAAAAAGAAAATTACTTCTTTCATTATGTAATCTGGTTATCTGCTGTGTTAACTTGGATAATTTGAATTTGGTAATTTATTGACTTAACCAAAATTGCAACCTAAACCATACAAAATATAGAGTATTGCTTTGTTTTAATCAGTTTGGTGAAACTGTAAGTGAATTAGGTAGTAATGTGCTTTGTGAGATTCAAGTTTGTGTGCTCACCGCTTTTATGCCACCCACACGGGGGGCGCAAGGCGCGTTTACTTCATCAGACCACGACCCCGGTCACAAACTCTGAAGGCATACAGAAGCCCTGGTGTGAAATCATCTGTCTCCAGAGCGACTACCTGCATCCCTGGCACTACACAGGGTGTAACATCCCTGATAACAAAGGCAGTGATAGTTGTCTATCTGGCAATACTGAGAGCGGAGCTGTTTATAAATGATAAATATGCTCATGTGCTGTGGATTTGGTAGTGTGCCTTCATTCACCCGCATAAGTCAACACAAGATGCACAATTGCCAAATATATTCACCCATAATGAACACCTACGTGCATACACAGCCGGTTTGAAGCAGGACAAAGTAGGCAATTACGAAGAGCATCTAACTGACTGGTGCAGGGCAAACCAGCCACAGACACTGGGCCTCCTTTTGCAGCCTGCAGGGGTAGTACCTGATCTGCTCATTTTTACTATGTGTCGTGTTCCCTGGAACACGATATATATAATAAAACACACGTGGTGTTGTTTGGCACCAGGGAGGAAGGCTGCCTCTGTCTTGGCTTGGATGCTGCAGCCACAGTTGCAGAAAGGGGCGAGATGCTTTGCTTTGGTGCAGTTAAGCACGATGAGTTGGGTGAACCATCTTAAGAGTAGGATGGGACAAAGAGAAGCCTTTGAAAGAGAGAACCCTACAGGAGAGAGAACCTGCCCTACAAGGAGTTAATTTAGAAAATTTCTGTTTCTGTTCTGCCTCACTTGAAGTGTTCTCTATTTTTTAAAAAAAGTATTCCTTTATGTTCTGATAAAATCTGACTTCTAGAGTTGAGAGCTTTGTGGTCGGGGACATTTGTTTCAAGGGAAAACTGGAGATAGGTCCACCTCAAAGATCTGATGACTCCACCAGAGTGCTAATATCATTATATATGTTTATTACCTTCAAAATTAATTACACCTACCTGCATTTAGCTGTCTTGCAGGATTATAATGTGAGTTCCTTAGTTAATTGCTGAAAACGGCATTCCATTGCCCTATGCTTAGTGTATCAATTTGCACACTTACAAGGCGAGAGTAAATTGCAAAACATTGTGATGTGAATTTAAATCCGTTGCTAAACTTTGGCCTGGAAGCATCAAGTTGCTCTCCTGATCGTTCACATTTACACAAGCTGAGTACAGAGGTGAAGAGCAACATAAGGGCAAGGCAAAGGAGAAGGGCTCATAAAGCACCTCAGCAGAGCTAACTTCTTGGGCTGTATCAGTCTGATTTTTCCCCTTTTCAGTGCTTGTGAGGCCCTTTATAGCAGATGCAGAGCTTGAACAAAGCATATTTGCTGCCCCTCTACTTATTTATGTGCTAGTGCAGAATTCCTGCAGTGTTTCACATAGTATGGGCGAAACAAATAGGTACCTGCGTACTTCCTTATTCCTGTGACAGAAGCTGCGAGTGGGGAAAAGGGTAAAAGGCAGAACTTCTGCTACCAGACAGAAAAAGCAGATAGAGAGAATCTAAAAAGATTCTATTTAAGCAACCTACTAATGTGCCTGCTCAGTGCTGAGTTCTGCTGCAGTTCACCAGCTCATCAGTATGTATATATATACTGGTGACCTGCCATTTTAACTGGATAATCTGAATCGGCTAATTTATTGACTTAACTGAAATTGCAGACTAAATCATATAAAATATTGCGCATATGTGAGTGTGTGTGTATATATATATATATAATCAAGTAATCGAGGGTCGGTTTTATTATGGGGCTGAATCTGGCCCCTTTCCACAGCACTGAAGCAGTTAATTAGACGCAGAAATACACTTTCACCCTTTGTCTAAATATATTTAAAATTATGCCAAGCCACCCAAACACGGTCCTGCCTCATATAAACCCACCTTAAACCAAGAACTGATCATGACCAGGTTAGGAACCTGTCCCAGTCCTTGTCTCACTTGGCACATCTCCAAGCAGTGATTCTCATGGTATATCCCAATATACCAGCTGCTCCCAATGTAAAGTTTGCTAATTCGTTATGGATTGTTTATGATTTACAATATTTACTGTAAATACTTTTTGGGTGAACACAGCGCTGCAGACAGGGATATTAGGCAGTTGCATGTTCCTACAGTGTGCAGATAAACTGTAGTAGTTTTATCCCTGCTAGAAACTCAGGCAAATGGATGGTAAAAGAACTTGGGAATCAGCCCAGGACTTTTATGATGGTCTTGAAGAAGAACATTGTGAGTGCTTCTTTAAACAATCCCACTTAGGTCAGCCAGTGAATTGTTTTACTGTAGTGTCTACGGAGTCCTTAAAGAGTTTACACTTCAGTTAGGCATTACCGGGCCTCAGCTGGAAAGGCGAGGCTTTAGGCAGCACCAGCATGTGAAGAAGTCGTTGTGCTTTTATCATTTTGTCTTGCAGCCTTGGAGAGCCAGCTGTCAGGCACAGATCTGCTGCAAGGCCGCTCTTTCAAGGCCATGCTCCCTGTTCCCTCTGTGTTCCCTACAGCAGTGTGCCACTGTAGCACTGATGTGATGAGCGGGATCTACTCAGACCACTGATGAAGGATGTGCTGGTTCACCTGGCCCTTGTGCAGGTGCCCTCAGGCAGGGTCTGCAGGGGGCCATGGCTTCACATGTCCCATCCCACTCACCCCCCAGGCATTTTCCACCTCCTCAGAAGTGTTTTTTGCAGCACAGCCAGGATAGCTCTCTTCTTCATATATTGAAAGAATGACCCTGCTACAACCAAAATAGGATGTTTTTTCCAAGAACTGTGGATGGCGGCGTATGTATGCAACTCCGTAGCTTTGGGGATCCTCTGGAGGTGGATGCAGGCAGGGCATTCCAGCTTCAAGTCCTCAAGAGCAGCGTAAAACATGTATAATCATGTTCTTCTGCATATGCTCGTCCTGTATAAGATGAAGGTATGTGTCATATGCTTAATATTAAATGGACTAAACAGGTCACTTGGTTTCTCTTTAATTCTTTTAATCTTCTTACAAGATACAAAATAGGCTTAAGTCAAAAACTGTTCCTTAATGTAAAGGGTTGCTCGCTTGGCTGTTTTGTGATGATGGCAGCTGTCCCCTAGAAAGATTGGGTTTGCAGGGCACTGATACTACTCCACCGAGCAGGTTTATGCCTCCTTACTCAATATCCGTAAAGATTCCTGGGAGACAATTACAATCATAGCAGTAGGAAGAGTCAGACTGTAGCTAAACCTTCCAGCCCACACACAGTAACAGGAAAATCCTGTTTGAAGAATAAGAGAAGATTCCGGAGAACAAGAGATCGTGTGCTGATAATGCTGCAGTCCTCCCACCCTCTAAATGGTTACTCCAGTGTAACTGGCCACAGAGTCCTGCGCACTGTGGGTCTTTATATTTTTTATAGTCTCTTATACAGGAGGGCTGTCCAGGGTGGGATAAGGAGAGATGGCTTTCTTGTAGGCATTTCTGCAGTTGAGCTAGCAACAATTTTATTTAATGACCACAAAAGCTCAGGGCACTGTAAAAATAATTGTTTTCTGACCCGTGCATAGGTTTTCTTGTCCAGACTGAAAATTAGAGAGGGAAGAGATGTGTTGGTAGGGAGGTGCATACAGTGCAAGCCATCCAGCATAGGAGCGGGAAAGAGAGCGTGTCTGTTTTGGCCCCTACTCGAGGTTCCATGAGTGTTAATGTTGCTGGCACACAGCTGTGTTCAGCAAAACACCCTCCTGAGCCCAGATTTGCTCTTCTTGAGAAATGCTGGAAACAATAAGAAGCTATCATTGGTCTAGCGGTGTAATCCGAACGCCCAAAACTGAAACTTCCATGCAGGCGAGAAGAGATTTTTAGCCAAGAATCATAACATTTCTTCCCAGAAAAGTGCCCAGAGGAGCCGCGCCAAATTCAGTTTGTGGAGCTTCCTTCTAATCTAACTGAAAAGCCAGAAAGAAAGACCACCACCCATCTTATCTACTGACTTCAGGGAAAACTACTTTGCATCTCACCATCAAACCATGCATTTTCTGGTGGACAGTGTGCTTTTGTTAAAGAAAATCTGAAGCTTTGCTTTTAATTAAAAACAAAAATAAACAACAACACAAATATATATTTTAAAAATCCCTTTCAAATCTTTGCCAACTTTTCGATTTTTTTTCCCACAGTAGGTAACAAAGACATTAGCAATTGGCAACATAAATTTATCTGAAAAAATTCTTATCAAACCAATAGCAATCCTTGTATGGGTAAGAAGCCACTTGGAGAGGGATAAAAAGCACTAAAGATGCCCACTGGAGTAAGGCTTTTGTCTCACATAACAGTCCCATAAGCAAAGCAGCTGAAACTTATATATGGTTGGTGCAAAACTGGTTGTGTAACTGTACTCCAAAAATATTTATCAGTGACTCACAGGCAGAACAGAGCGATGCCCCTGCAGGTGTCCCTCTCAGCCCTGCTTCCATAACCACGCTGCAGAACAGCTCTTCCTTTTCAGAGCTTGGTGTTCACGTTGCCTTTTTTCCCAATTGATTTTTAGAGCGTTAGTGTGAAGATCAGATGCTCTCTGCTAGTCAGATCCTCGCTCACTGTAGGCATGCAGTTGTGCAGGCTCGGAGTTCATTATGTAAATCACTTCCAGCATTTCTAGTGGGTTAATGTAAGGTGTGCGACTTTAATACCATCAATGAGATGCAGGATCTGATGGGTTTGGTCTTTGGAACTAACAAATTAAAGACCAGCTGTCTTCAGTTCCTTCAATTTGGAGCAGATAAAAAGTCATTTGTAGGCATTTGGAAAATAACAAGGAGAGGAGTAGCAGCTACCATGGGTTCATCAGGTAGAAATTACATCAGGAAGAAATTGCAATCAAATTTCTTTCTATGATAAGCTAACAAGACTCATAAATAAGCAAAAAGCAGTAGGTACCAGATTTCAGTGAAACAGTAGAGATGAAGCCGCAGAGATCAGGACTTCAGTTAAATTTTTGTCTTGTTTTGCATTCTTGTAAACAAACTAGCTGGAACTCCTACAGGGTCAGTAGAAGTCAGGTTTCATATGTTGTCAGCACAGAGTGGTGGCTACTGGGGTCTGTCCTAATACGTTCAATGTCTTCACTAACAATATGAATGATAGAATAGAAAATACATGTATGAAATTTGCTGATAGTGCAAATCTGTAAAGGCTGCAATATAATAGAGGATGGGATTCAAGTTCAAAACAAACTTTACAACTGGAATGATGTTTAAAAGACTGAAACTCTGTGGGGACCAGAGCAAAGTTGTACACTAAGGCATGAATGATCAGGGACACAGGCACAGGATAAGGAGGACCTGGTAAGCAGTTGGTTTTCCCAAAAGGATCTGGGAAGTAAAATGGATCACAACACGCCTTCCATCACCCGTCACGCCATGCCACTGGTTTCTGTGGCAGAAATGGCAGCTGCATGGATACGGCTGGAATAGCTCTTTACCCTGATATGGATCCATGTGCCTTTGCTGTTCAGAGGAGAGACCCCAGCCAGAAGTCTAGAGCTTTTCAGTCTCTCTATAGTATACTCCACAGAGTTGGCAGGCTGGAAACGTTTCTAAAAAGAGATCTAGGAAAAGCAGATACATTCTCCCACACCAACTTCAAAACATTTAGTAAGCTGATGCAACACACAGAAGCATGAAAATACAGAATATCCTGCAGCCAGATGCAGCTGTGATGGGGACAGAGGGGCAGGAGGGTCTGTAACTTCGGGGGGGGTGGCAGCTCCCAGCACAATGACCTGGCACCCACAACCTCCAGCAGATGTAGCTGACCACCAAGGACAAATGGCATGAGTGCAAAAGGACTTTTTTTATGGATCACATACCATAAGATGTGCTTCTTATTAGACCACACTGTAACATATCAAAAAGGTCAGGCCATGGCTTGAGCAGAGGCCAGGACAGCTGCAGTCACGCTAATCACAAATACGACCTAAATACTGTTTCACTACATAGAGTTTACTCACAAGGTTCTTGGGTGATTGACTTGCTAAAGGTGGACGAGAACTTGGCTCGCCCAAACACTGCTGCGGGCGATCGTACCTCTCCCATACTCACTGACATTTATCCCACACTCACTGACATCCATCCCATATTCATTGAAAATAGTTGTAAAAGTGGGTGGTGGTGTTGCAGAAGGAAGAGTTGAACTCCCAGAGCTGAACAGCAGAAGCACGGTTGAGAGAGGGACGGATGAAATACTGGACTGATTGTTTGCATAGACAGGAAAAGTCAGAGTGAGAAGGGTTTACGACCCCTACAGAGGGAATCCTCTTGAATTTGTGTATAGAAGAGGCATTTTAATAGTCATACAGCTTAACGTCAAGTTTTAGTGAGCAGTTCCAGCACCACGCATAAACAGAGCCTAAATGTTGTGAGTCCTTCACCACTGTAGTTACGCAGTGATATCTGTGCCAACGGCTGCTGCTACCCACGGATGGGACAGCCAGGCAAATCTGAAACATCGGGGGATCTTTTCCAGGTTAACTCCACGGTCTTATGTGACCGCATGCTTTATCAGTCACAAAACCAGCTGCCTCCTTGGCGGCTGTACTGCAGCAAGGGACAACTGGTGGAGTGTGATGCGATGTGATAGGAGCGGGTTTAGTTAAAAGAAGAGTCTCGCCCGTTATCTTTCTGAAAAATGGTTGACAGGCTTGCTGGTGTTGCCCCTCTCCAAAAAAAAATTAGGCTCTGAAGCAAAACATGTTGAAAATGTAATATATGTCAGTAAACACGGCTTTAACTCTCAACGTATGAGTTCCAGCTAATCACAGCTGCTTTTCTTTGAACCGCCAGTCTGCTCGTAGGGAAGGCACAGAGAGCAGCTCAGCAAAAATGTGAATTATTTATGTTCCTGCTGAAAGCACAAGTCTTGTCACTAGAGCCTTGCTTGATTGAATGGATCTGCAGAGACAGTTTCTGTAGCAACCCAGAACCTTGCCCAGCAAAGTGTCGCCCAGTCACAGGTAGCACAGAACAGTAAAACATATCTGCCTGGGCAGCTGAAGATGACACAGAAGTGCCAGAGTAAAATACATCTGGGTTTTTAGTCCTTCAACCTCCCAAGACCCGCCAAGATGTCATTTCAGAGGTGGTGGCATGTCAACTCGGGTACTGGTAACAATCTAGCTGTGACGACACGGGCTTTCGAGAGGTTACGCAAGCCTTTGTGGGAACTCGGCAAGTCTTCAGTACCAGGAACACAAGCTGCTGTAGTCAGGCTTTTACCAGTAGCCCAGCTAGTTAGAGTCAGTGTAAATAAAGATGTCGCTCCCAAAAGGCTACTGTCACATCGTTGGGTGTTAGATGTACACACCAAGTACCAGGTTTGATAATATTGTCCAAAATATTTCAGAGATCTGGTTTTTATGCCATGGTACTCGGTGTAGATTGACAAAGGCAGGAATATGTTGATTCAACAGTTTCTTCCCGATGTATCGTTAGTCTTTGATCCTGGCTCGTTGCTGTTTGCAGTCTGTCTGCCTTCTTGTAAAGATGAACTCATCGCAATGAAAACATTATGGAAATTACAAGCTGCCAGGACTATCTTGCAAAGCTTTGAAGGGCAATATAGGTTAGTACATTTGTCTAGACATACTAAATGTATTTTTTGGTATGTCAGTATTTGAATTTTTCCTAATTATCAACCTAGCAAATTCTTTTTTGCTAAATATATTCGGTTTGTCTTAAGAATTTCTGAGGCTGTGAAACCCAAACCGTATTAGAAAAGTTACAATATTCAGAATTTCCTAAGTAAAGAAATGTTAGTAGATGGTTCCTTCATCACCCATCTCCAGTTCAGCCTTGCTCACCACCAGACACTGGAAGAGCAAGCTGCAATTTTTTATGCCTTCCCGAGTCTGTAATTCTGGTGTCTCCTACATTTCGATCTTACGAACAAAACTAGGCTCTCCACATTCGGAGTAACCTAGATGCTTAGCTATAAACGGGAGATAATCCAGTTATAAAAGCTTACGGTTACTTGGTCAGAGGTCACATACAACTCTAAATGCGAACAGAAGTGAGGAAAGGTACGAGACCTGTGTAACCTAGACAAGGAGTAATCTGACTGGCAGGTGATGGAGGCCTGGTTTATATTTAAAAGTTTTGCTGATTTAGCAGTACCAGGACTATAACAACATTCGCCAATCAATACAGCTCTGCTGGCAAAAGCCTGCAGATGTAGTTTCAACAGCAAATATCCTTTGCAGTTCTGATATAAGCAATACACAGTTATTAAAGCAATTTAAATTGGATCCCCTCTCTAGGAGGGTTTACCAGCTCTTCTACTGTAGCTACATTGGCAAACCTTCTAGTCAAGGCTGTTCTACAAATCAGCTACTGAAGAGTGCAAGGCTGATGACAGCAGAGCTGCTCTGGAGGCTTGACGAGAGCGTAAAGCTTTTCGCCCTTTGGGAGGAACCACAGAGAAACACTGTCTGCTTCCTTAAGTGAATCTGGGCTGTAGAACAAAGGCCTTCAGCTCATGTACAGAGAGGTAATTTACATCTCATTAAACCAATATTTAAAAATCGACACTGTGCTTGTTTCTTTAGCGCCTGCATTTTTCTTTTCCAAACATGTCAAGAAGGAAGCCTTTTCCATTAATTTTTTTTTCCTTTTCAAGAATGAAAAGCAGCAAGAACATTTCTGGGTGCCCAGAGATCCTTTTTTTCTATCCTTGCCTAGCTATAAAACAGTTTTAAAAAAATCTTATTAAACTTCCCAAGCAAATTCAGCTCAAGCATAAACACAAATGCAAGCATTTTCAAGTACAACTACAGATGTTTTGGAATGTAACAAATTCATGAGAGACTTCTTACCATGTAGCACTATGATTTCACAACTATCCCACAAAACTTCTCTAATTACCAGTTGCTGGTGATTCTCAAGCCAAGTGTGCTACATGTAGGTCTAGTCTAGAGGCTTTTCAGTGGGTTTTATACCAGCAGAACGCCTAGCTGCATCTGTAAAAAAACCCAACCAACTTTAACTGACAGCTATGTCAACTGGGATTAAGAAGAGGTGGGGCACAGTTGTACCAGAAACATTTCTGACTAATGATTTCAGCAAAGCTATGCTTTTGATAGGAGGCGGTTTCAAGAACACACGCGTGAAGCGTGCTATTGCAAGCATAGATAAATCCATACTCTGCACATATTGCTGGTACCACATAATTCCTGTTGGAATGAAGAACTTTTCATTAGAGAGCCCAAGGACAGATTCAACAGGCATTTCTGTGCCACTCTTAATGAGCTGTTTCAAGAACTGCTTGGAGTGTGGAGCATTCCCACAACTCATCAGCATGGGGGTCCCACAGGCAACTTCTCGCTAACAGCCTGCAGACCTTGCTGGGGTACTTCTTGCTTCATACGAAGACCAGTAAAGACAAACTCGTAATACACTAAAATACTGGATCTGCTCAGGCACGTAGTGTGTGCTTGGTCTCAGGGAGCTGGGTGTGTTCTGGAGGGCAGCAAACTGCTTTGCCTCACACCAGGCTCGGTCCTTTGCTGATGAGTAAACAGCAAACTTGGTTTTGAGGGCGGCCTTGTACCCCATGACATCCTCATCAAGGCAGTTTTGCTTGTATTATTGGTTTTGCTCCTGTAATTAGTACAAACGAGCATTCTAACTCACAAATACAGTAGTTTTGGGAGGAGCTGGGTTTCCCCACCCCCATGTTTCTCCCCTAGGAGCAGAACAATATGTACTGTTTTACCAAATAAACTGGGTTTACACAGTGGGTTGATTCCTGGCGAATAATTAATATTCTTCATGGACAGTGCGTCTTCAAATAGCTGGCTAATATTTACACCGAGAAAAAGTCTTGCAGCCCCAGCTTCGGTCGGCCAGAGACAGAAACTTCAGTTTCATTTTCTTATCTTGTGGTGACACGCTGTAAAGGCGAAGTGCTGCGTACAAAGTACGGCATTTTGAGGCTTACAGGAACAAACAAGAGCGTCGTGTAAATGAAAGATGCTGTTACGTTTCCTGTCCCCTTCCCTGTTTTGAAGGTCATTTTTCAGAAAGGGGATAGAAACAGGAACATAGAAACGAAAATGTATTTTCCTTCACCCAGATAAAATGGCAAATGGCAATTTCTACCAGAAACTTTCCAGGTCTCCATTTTTGCTATCCTTCTGCTATATTTGCAAAATATAGAGAGAATATAAAAAATATATTTAGTATATTTATAAAAATTATTTGCATTTTAAAAATTATCTCACACCACGTATTTCTCAAAGTGTATTTTAATGAAACGTTCACCCATTACCTACCATTTGAAAATGCCGACAGGTCTCCACAGTTAATAACTAATACGCAGCAGCGGGAAGGAATATCTATAACATAAAACGCTTTGCAAGCACGCTTAACTTCCAAGAGGTACCTTTGGGCAAATCTCATGACCAAGAGCAGGTTTTGTTACTTTTGGCTGCATTAGCTCTCTCCCACCAGAGCAGGGAATAGGAGAAACGCCGCTCCCGGCTCCGCTCGGGCCGAAAGCCCCCGGTGCGAGCGGCGAGAAGGCGCAGGGCAGGCAGCCGTCGGAGGAGCGCGGGGCCGGGGTCACTTGCTAAGGCGCGAAAACAAAGCACCCCGCGCCCGGGACCGGCTGGCGGCCGCCCGGGCTCCCCCGCGGCCCGCCCGGCTCCCCGCGGCTCCCCAAGCGTTCCGGCGGCCGCCGAGGCCGCGTTTCGCTGGGGGGCCCAGAGGCGCGCCGCGGCCCGCACCGGCACGACTCGCTTGGCTAGAGCGAGTGGTGTCTCCGGCAGGGGTCGGCGGCGGGCGCCGCGCCGCGCCCCGCGGGCCGCCCGGGCCCAGGCCGAGGTCGCCGGGCCCCAGGCCCCAGGCCCACCCGGGGGCGGTGGGGCAGCGGCGTTGCCACCCCAACGGCTGGCCCAATAGCGGGCGGGGCGGGGCGGGATCGCGGCAGGGCGGGGCGGCGCAATCACAATCCAGGGTTCGGCGGAAAGGCGGGATAGATCAGGGGAGCCAATCGCAGCGCGGGGCAGCGAAGCGGGGCGGTGGGAGCAGGCACAGGAGTAGGGAAACGCGACCAATTGCAAGTCGGGACGGCGGGGCGAGAGCGGGGCTTTAGGGAAGGAGCCAATCAGAGGAGAAGGAGGGCGGTCCTAGCCAATCAGAAGCTGCCGTGGTGACGGTTAAACCAATCGCGGGGCGAGGGGCCGGCGCGCCAGCCAATCGGGGCGCAGTCAGGGAACAAAAGGGGCTTTCCAAACCGCCAGCCCCTTTCCTCAGAACAATTTCACATGACGCAACGGTTGGAGGAAGAGGTTCGCGAACCGCAGCCGCCGCCGCCATTTTGTGAGCCCTGAGACTTGAGTCGGCGGCGGCCGAAGGAGCGGCAGCACCGAGGGCAGCGCCACAGCCGGCGGGAGCCGCAGCCCGGAGGATGCGGTAGAGGAGCCCAGCGGCAGCGGCGGGGGGGGCGGCGGCGGCATCGCTCGGCGGCGGCAGCGGCGGCGGCGGCGGCGGGGGATCGCGGGGAGGGGGCTGTCGGTCGGTGGGTCGGGTCCTGGTGCGGGCCCCGGTCGGAGAAGCATGTCGGCCCCGGAGAGCAGCGCTGGTAGCAGCGAGGCCCGGGAGGACGCGTGCCGCGATTACCAGTCGTCGCTGGAGGACCTGACGTTCAACAGCAAGCCGCACATCAACATGCTGACCATCCTGGCCGAGGAGAACGTGCCCTTCGCCAAGGACATCGTCTCCCTGATCGAGGCGCAAATCGCCAAGGTTTTTATATTCCACCGACTACTACTCCTACCTATACTGCTGGGGGGACCGGCGGGGGCAGCGGGCTAGGGCGGCCTCGGGGGCGAGGAGGAGGAGGAGACGGCCCGCCGAGGGGCGCGGGCTGAGCCGGGCTGAGGAAAGGGGCAGGAGGACGAGGGGACGGGGAGAGGCGGCCCCGCCGCGGGGGGAAGAGGGCCTGAGGGGCGGGAAGCGGGGCGAGAGAGAGGAAGAGCCCGGGGGGAGGCGGTGGGGTGAGGAGGCCGGCGGGGGGGGCGGTACGGCAGGGTTTAGGGGGGCCGGGGGAAGTAGCCTGAGGGTTTGGCTGACGAGGGGGCGAGCAGGGAGGGCAGGGCTTGGAGCAGAGGGTGCCGGGGAGTCGGGGCGGGGAGAGGGCCAGGAGCCTGGGGCCGCTGCGGGGGGCGCAGGCGGAGGGAAGCGTGGCTCAGATGGGATCAGGGAGCATGGGGCGAGGCGTCGGGGGCTCCTCCTTCCGTCGCCAAGCTTAAGGATGCTGCTTTTACCCTCCAGCCCATAGGGAGCAGGGGACGCGAGGGAGGGGAACAGCCCCCACACCACCCCCTTGTTCGTAGCAGGGGAGGGCTTGGGACTCGCCCCACCAAAAGCTCTGGGAGGGCAGCGTGGCTCGCGATTTAAGCCCCGTGTAAATACCAGACACAACATGGCGGCCTGGCAGTGACTGGGCAGCAGCACCTCGCCCTCGTAGCTGGGTTTTTCCCCCTATATGGAGCCAGTATTCAGTGTATCGAATCTGGTGTCTAAACCTTTGTATTTAGCGATTCCGACATTAGATGAATATTGCGATCATTAGAGAAGGCCTGACTGGGAGATCCTGTATAGGGTTGGGCTGGGTTTTTTGGGGGGGGGTAGTTGAAAATAATGAAAAAAAGGTTAAGCTGTAGCATGCAAATTGTCCACTTCTGAAGGACTAAGTATAACGACTTTTAATTATCAGTTAAGGTAAGGCTATTTTCCCAGTGCGGTCCCTGCGAGATACTAATTTTGAGGGGTGGGCACCCTTATCTTACAGAAAAGTTTGCGGGTGAAAGGTGATCATCTGCTCCGGATAGAGAGTGTGTGGTGGTGATGGGGGGCGTTTTGGTCTGCCTGATTAGAGAAAATTCTGTGGGTTTGGGATAATCTGTTTGGATTTCAGGTGATCTGTGCCCTGAGTAATGCTAGTGGTGTGTGCGTGTTTAATTTATTTTGGCTAGAGAGGCTTATTGGTTGAGGATGGGGAAGAAGAAATTCTCCCTGACTGTCGAAACTGCAGCAGCCTGTAGGATCCTAACATGGCGTCTGAAAGGCACATGATATAAAAAGAAGGGAAAGAGGAGGCTCCCTTTGAGCCCAACCCAGGCAGTTGCTGACATCAGTCAGCCACAGCACACGGATGGGGGTTACAGCACCTTTTTAACAAGAGCATTTTGTAAGAAAAGGGTTCTTTTTTCAACAAACACCCCCCCCCCCCTATTCGTGCTAGTCACCCCTCCCCCGTTGCTTCCCTTGCTCCCTCTGATCTCAGGTGTTCAAAGGCTTTTTTCCTTTGGCTTTTAAATCGTGGTTTATAATGGTGAGAATCGTACTACCTAATGACGGGGAGGGAAGGATCTCTTAAGTTATTTAATCTGTCTTTCTATCAATGCAGGACGGCTTTTTAGTGTTCCACAGACCTCTTCCAGTCTAGTTTTAAATGCTGCCAATGGCTGAGTTCTGCCATTCCTTGGGGAGGTGACCTCATAATCTAATAGATCTCACCATTATATCTCCTAAAGGGCAGTGGATGTGTATAAAATGATTTGTGATAAATATCAATGCTGTCAAATCTTTTTTTTTTTTAATTTCTGGGTGATTCAGAGCCTGCCCTGAAGTGTGGTTTTTTTTTTAAGATGTTCTTAAATCCTGTATCAATGGTTAGTTTTGCCTAGTTACTGTTTGTGACTGTGGTTTATTCAAGGCGAGTTTTTAGTTATTTCTGGGAAAGTGATCTCCTTTACTAAGCCACTTTTAAAAAGTGTTGCCTGGAGACAGTTTGTTTAGTGTAAAACTTGAGTGGTCTGCTTTACAACTTAATAAATGGTTCTGAAATGTGTGACTGGTATTATAAAATTTGTAAATAAAAAGTGTGAAATATGTATTTGTCGTTTTATTTACCATTGTATAGTGCAGAATTTGTTTCCAAGACCCATTTTGTATACAAGGTTGTCTTTTTTAACAAATTTTTGCACGAGTTTGTGACTTGGGGTTCAATTGCCAGATATGATTTTAAACTTGAAATCTTTTAGGAAACTAATAAAAAAGAGCCACACATTTCCAACAATAGCTTTCCTACATTATTTGAAGGAACAGTGGGAATTCTGTAATGAAGTCTTTAATATTATGCTGATGAGCTCAGAGTTAGTGGTGGTGTTCTGTGTTCTGGTGATTATGCGGCGCCTCCCTGCCTTTTGGTTAGTGTCATGTGGGCATCGTTCTTGCTAGGGGATGCTGTATAGAACGCCTGAAAACAAAATACATTCCAGTCTGGGATTCCCTTTTGTGGTTATTGGAATATGCACTAGATACCTTGACCTAATAAACGCTTCCAGATGAGAAGACTTAAATATTCCAACTGTATTTAAGTCATGGTTCTTAAAACGTGACACCTGAGTAGCTTATATTTGAAGCAGGGTACGCTGCTAAGCTGCTCATTCTGCGCCATAGTTTGAAGTAGGCTTTCTCACTAGATTAATGCTTCCATGTATGATTACTTTTAACAGTCTGATGCATAGTGAAAGTGACAGTTAAACTTGTTATAGTGCCTTTGCTACTAAATAATTCCCCAGCATCTCAAACTTGAAGCTTAGATGACTATAGTAAGCTACTTCCATACATTGGTGAAATGGAAGAATATAACATACTATCTCAGCAGCTCTTGGGCATAGGTGCTTCTGAGACAGCTCTTTGTTCCCCTAGCAGCTGACTTTAAAAGTAAAAAATGGTGCACTGTCATTTTTTTATAAAGCAGGCATTCAGGACTTAGGGTGCTGTTTTTAATGTGCCATTGTGCAGACTGCTTTAAAGAAGAAACCAGTATTCCACAGACATTTAATATTAACTAGCTGTAGACCCACAGTCTTTGATTTCTAAGGCTAGAGAGATGCCTTTATTCTAACCCTGTTGCATATTAGCTTGTTTACAGCTTGGTATTATGTCATAGCATAAGATAGGCTTTTAATGTGCTGCAATTAGTTTTAGCTAATTTAACTCAATTTTTCTGTCCTTTTATGTACAAAATACACCACCTGCCTTTTTTACTTTTTTCAATATGCTCAAAGGCAGTGACCCTGCCCCCAACTAACAAGGAATTCTGCCCTTCTTCAATATTAAGTTTCAGTTCATGGTAAATTAATACACATTTAAGAGCAAGGAAACATTGTGACTTACCCATATAAAAGTATTGTTGACTCGGTGCCCGTCTGTGAACCACCTTAAAGGGGAAGGAATTAAATCTAAAATTGTAAAGCAAGAGCACTTCCACACACTTGTCTGGACAATGGGGCTGCGAAGTAAGGTGTCGTTAATTAACCCAGTGGCCTATCCAGTTTAAAATGAGCAGTGAGTGAAGTTACTCTGGTTTTATCCTGAGCTTACCGGATGGTGAATGGGACTTAATACGAGTGGATGCTACGAGTGGATTTTCTTCTAAGGGGATCACGGTCAACACATGGCTTGTGGTGTTGTCTTTCACGTTGTCCTCTTCAACAAGTCTGTGTACTTGCTGATGTTTTCTGGAACTTTGCTGTGCCTTCTGCTTTATGAAAGCCAATGGTGGGCATTAAAATCCCCTTGATTTGGGCCAGTAGTGTTTTGTGTATGTTAGAAGTTGCTGTAGCGGTCCAGCATCACCACACTTCTATCGCACAAACTTGCTACAAGTTTTGAAAATGGATTTTTAAAAAAACCCAAACAAACCAACCAACCAAAACCAAACAACAAAACCCAAGCCTCCTCTTGTAGCAAAGATGTGTCCAGAGTTTGAAGACTCCTGTCTGAAAAATGTGGTTGCAGTTCCTGAGCTTATCTGTGCATTTACCTGGTCAACTAGGTGGTTGAGTGTTGCCTGGATTTTGGACTTTGTTCTGACTGTGCATTTTTGCATGCACTCTGGAAATCTGAACTGTTGCTATCTACAAGTGCCAAGAGCGAATGGGACTCCTTGCTCCGTCTGTTTGGATTACAACAAAATAGTTGCGACCTATTCTGCGTGTAGTTTATGAAAAGACTGTGATACCCGACGTACAATCCACAGCTACAGAAGTTCACTATTTTGGCCTATTTGCCAGAAGTCTGATTTGTGTTCTGTGAAATTCAGAAAAAGAAAAATTCATGAGGTTTGAATTATAAACTATTTTTAAGAAGTTGCTTGAAGTGCTGACGATGGTTTCCTGCTAACTTAAAAGTTATTTTCTCAAGTGGGTTTTGAGAGGTTACACTCAGTACACGAGCGGCGATAGTGTCTTGTGGGCTTCTTTTTTCCTTTTTTATTTTTTGCCTTTTTCCAAAGCTCTGATACACAAACAAAATAACATAAGGTGTTCCTTTTTTTGTGTGATAGACCCACTGCGTTATACTTTGAACTGAGTATTGATTTTCCAGATTAAGTTTTTGTATAAACAAAAAAATCCCAAGCCAGATCCCTTGGTGTTTATAGTGGCAACCAAAAAGAGAGGTCTGTATTTCTGGGATTGGTAATCCCTTTATTTAAAAAGCTTAAAATGTGTTTTTGTTGTACTAAACTTCTCAGTTTCTTCTTATTACTCCAGGCTCCTGCATCAGAGAAGCTCCCTGTTATGTACCTTATGGATTCCATTGTCAAGAATGTGGGAAGAGAGTATCTTACTGCATTTACTAAAAACCTAGTTGCAACATTTATTTGTGTATTTGAAAAGGTATATATACACTTTCAGAAAAGTTCTGTATTCTAAGCAAAATTTGTTCCTGGTAAAATAAATACATGCTTTCAGTTTTGGGTTTTCTTGGGTGGTGGACTATACAAATTGATTGTTTTTTAGAAGTCTCAGTACTGTATCTATACCATGGAAGATTATGCCTGCTGCTGTCAAGTGTGTAAGTTACGTGTTAGCTGAAAGATGCAAAGTCGTACTTAATTTAATTTGGTTCGTAAAAGTTTGTAATTTTCCTATCCAGGCAAGATTTTACTTAACAGTATTGCGGTTACCAGTGGCTTACCTGGATGGACTTTCTGCAATGTATAGCCCAGTTAATTACAAATTGTTGGTTTATTTTTAAGATAGTAAATAGTCTTTATACGAAGAATAGACTGAGAACCAATATCTTGTGGATTTCTCACAGCTTCTCCTGTAGTTAGATCTGTCTGATTTACTTAATTTGTGATGTGCAAAATGAGTGCTTAAACTGAGAAGAGTGAATAGCACTGACACCTGATTTTCTCCTGGTGGTCTGTGATTTGAAAAAAATGCTCTGGGCTGTGGGGGAAGGGTCTTAGAATGTATTGCTATATGATGTTCCAAATATGTGTTTTAATTTTATTCAACACTGAAAACTGCTGCCGTATCTTTTAATCTTTGCTCTTAATATTTAAACCCAGTGAAGCAGTTGTGCTTATTCCTCAGTGAGAAAGGCAAATCAAAGTCCAGGTTTTGAAAGGCTGGACTTGAACGGGTTTAAGTTGGATCAGAAGTGACAGGTTAACTTCTGTGATTTCCTGTATGCTATAAGAAAGTGGCATCTCATATGAATGAGATGAATGGAGCTTTTGCGTATTTATCTATGATTACATATTGGCAAGGATCTGAGATCCCAGTGTGCTTTATATGGTTTTCAGAAGTAAAAATCATGATGAAATAAGGAATAGATCGCAATAATGACCACAGAAAACCTAAACTCCTGTGTGTAGAGTAGGTAGATACTTACATGTTGTTTCATTATTAAATTGTGAATGTTCTTTTACTGAGTTGCATTTAATGTTGCAGCTGAAGCTCTGGGTAATAACTAATTTTCAGAGTACTATAGGTTAACTGTCTACTAAGCTAACCAGAACTATTTAATTAATGTGTATTAATTAAATGTGTAAAGTGACAGTCACTTCTGATAGTGTAATTGGTTGTCTTAAACATGCAGGTAGAATTCCAGCACTGACACTGTTAGAAGTTTTGTTTTATCAGTAAATGGTCACTAGGGTATCTTTAGACACTTGAAGTCAGAAGCTTTTGCTCAGTCATTTTTGCACCTTTTGCAGTGAACTTCTTACTCTCTCACTGAAAATTATATAGAGGCAACCCCCCAATAGCTAAGTATGAATTCTTTTTGTTGAAGTTCCTGCTCCTTCCCAAAAGAACCTCGGAACTTTTCAGACAGTGTCTTGCTGTAACATCTTAAAAATAAAATGGCAGCAAAAACCATGTACATGGTCAGTGTTTAAATTGGGATATTGACATTAGGACAGCTGCATATATTTTATCCTTAGATGTTTTTTGTTTATTGTTTAATCGAACTACTCAAGTTAGGAGATGACTTAATTTTGCTTTTCTGTAAATTTTTAACTTACCTGTCATGAGATAATTCAAACTAACTGTTTGTAATGAGATAAAGTGGGCACTGGTCCTACAAGTATGCTTGATCTGTGGCTCACAGATGGGTCTAATTTTGCAGCTGAACTGAAATATAATTGACTTCATTTTAGCGAATACCCCTTTTGTTGCATTTGTTGGAAAAAAAAATCATTCAGTGACTAAAGAGCTGAGCAAAACACCTTTTCTCTTCACAAAGTTTGTTGTTTCCTGATTTCTTTGTCATTGTTTTACTCCATTCAGCATGAGCACTTGACTAATGTATTGTCTCAGAGGCTGTTGCCTTTCAATATTTTTGTTACTGTATTTTTTCCACAGAAATTGGGCAAGTAAAATGAGAATTTTGGTAATGGAAAAGTTGAAAGAAAATTCTCAGAGAATGGTAATACACAATAAAACCTTCAAATGGCCTTGAAACAACAATTCCACATTTGAGCTTCTGTTATTGATTCCGTTGGTATAGATGTATGATCTGCACTGCTTATAAATCCTGTGTAGCAAGTTCAGTGTGTTAAGATGGCAAACTGTTGACAGAAATAGGAAATAAATGATATCTTAAGTTCTACAGAAAAATTTAAGAAATTGTTTTATATTAACTTAACAAGCCATAGAATTGTTTTATTGTTTTAGGTGGATGAAAATACTAGGAAAAGTTTATTTAAATTACGCTCCACATGGGATGATATTTTTCCTTTGAAGAAACTATATGCACTTGATGTCAGAGTCAACTCATTAGATCCTGCTTGGCCAATTAAACCTCTGCCCCCAAATGTGAATACTTCTAGCATCCATGTGAATCCTAAGTTTTTAAATAAATCGGTAAGTTTTCATGGCTACTGTATGAACAGATGGTAATAAGTGTAGTTTTCATTGTTTGTATGCTGCATTTTGACAATTTAGTGTATTAAGAATGAAGTATCTGACCTTTGTAGACAGGTAAGAGGAATTTCCAAATTCAGAATATTTGATGGGTTTAGTTTTTATATTTCAAAACTGTATTCTAGATTTTGGAACACTGATTAATTCATATGAAATGGTGTATACCTGTCACAGCAAGCAAATTCTAGTGGGGCAAAGGTTTTAAATTTTTAGTTGTATTTTGCACTAAAAATGCAATTTATAACTGCTATACAAACTAAGTCCCAGTACTGGATCATGATGGAGTTAGTTGATTCCATCAGGATTTTAAATGTAACTTTTTTTATTCCGTTTTTAGCCAGAGGAATCTGCTGCACCTACCTCTGCTGTCACTTCTGGTGCCTCTACTCCTCCAGCTGTTCCTGAAATACAAAAGAATTTGACACAGGAGCAACTGATAAGGCAGCAATTGCTTGCAAAGCAAAAGCAGTTGCTAGAACTTCAGCAAAAAAAATTAGAGCTGGAGCTGGAACAGACTAAAGCACAGTTGGTGAGTAGGATAGTTGATGAAACTTTCATAGTTGGGTCTTGCTTTCTTCTGGACAGTATATACTGGTAACTGCGGTACATTATTTTTGTCCTCCTGTTAGGCCAGTATAGCTATTTTAAGACTAGAGCAATGCAAGTTGATCTCAGGTTCCAGAATGCTGTTTGTTACCTGAAAACTTAAGAATCACACTCAAAATAGAACGTCACTCTTTTTTTAACCTCTTAGTTTCTTGTTTTTAAACTTTTCTCCAAAATGATGCCTGCCTGTGATCCTCGTCTTCCACCTCTTCTTGCGGCTCACAGCAAGCCAGGCTTTTTCAAACATATTTGCTCTTATAGAACAAGGAAGGCTGATCGTTGGAAATAAAGTGCATTTCCTTGTTAGGGCAGGTTGGTTTGATGCCACCGTCTGAAGGTGGTGGTAAAGCTGTATTCTTTTACATTGGTAATTGAAAGTCTGGCTTTGTTGGCAGTTGATGATACCAAAATAAAGGATCTTTGAAGTGTAGAAATACAAAAATTATATGAGGTACTTCACAGCTTGGTTGCCTTGAGCATGTGGAATATACAGAAAAACTAATGCTGTAATGAGAACGTGTGCCTAAATTACATATTCTGCAATATTGTCTCTGTAGTACTGCTTTTCTATTGTATTTGAATTTGGCATTTTGCAACGGTACTGCACTACTTTAATGCTTGTAATTAGCAATTAATGGGTTGGTTTTGGTTAAATGGCTGAATCTCATCACTTCCAAGATGTTTCTATTTGTAGTTTTGGTTTCAAGACAAAATAGGACCATCTCTGGGGAGGAGTTGTAGTGTAGATTAATGCTGGATTTTTTTAATATTTCAGGCTGTATCTCTTAGTGTTCAGCAAGGGTCATCTACTATAGCTTCAGTTCCAGCACCTTCCAAGCAGCACATGTCTCCTACACCTCATATGACAGTGAAACCACCTCATCAGACTGCTGTGCAATCCGAAAAGAACAAACCATCCCCAAGTCCTCCACTTCATGATATCAAAATAGTAAATAGGGATCCTCGACTTAATAGGATGACTCAACATTCTTCTCATGCTAAGGATCAATCTCATAGGAAAGAATTTCCACCAAGCACGACCAGTCAGTCTGATACCAAGGCAAACAAAACAACACAGGCTGAAAAACAAAACTCAACAAAGCAAGAAAAATTGAAAGCAAGCGAAAAAACGCAGAAGAAAGAACTTGACCAGTCAGAAGCAAAATCTAAATCACCATCCCCTTTAAAAAATAAGCTACCCAATACTAAAGATACTAAAACCCAGGAATGTGAAAGCACAAAAGTATCTGAAATTAGTAAGCGGGATCCAAGACTTAAAAGACATCTTCAAGATAAGTCAGAGGGCAAAGAGGAGGAGGTGAAAGAAAAGAGGAGAAGTACAGAGAAAAAAGAAAAAGAGGAACATAAGACATGTGAACATAGGCCAGTAGGCAGCAGAAATAAAGTAATTAATGGTGCTGTTCAGAAACAAGACATGACTACAGAGGAATCAGAAAAACAGGGTGGAAAACAAGGGAGATCAAGTAGTAGAAAACGGTCACGATCACGCTCTCCTAAGGCACGGTCACCATCTACACATTCTCCAAAAAGGCGAGAGAGGAGATCACCCAAAAGGAGGCTTAGGAGTTTATCTCCCACTTCATCAACTCCTAAAATTGGGAAGATACGTCAGATAGGCCCTAAGCAGTCTCATGTTGAAGAAGGTACACAAGCAGCAAGAGATGAAAGAAATTCTAGTAAGAGAAATGTTAAACAAGAGGTGCGAGATCCGAGGAGAGTGAAAAAACCTGCAGAAGACAGGCCCCAGGAAACAGCAAGCCAGCATTCTACAAAAGCATCTCCTGATCCAAAGGAGAATGCAGAAAACTGGCAAGGATCCAAATCAGGCAAGAGGTGGAAATCTGGTTGGGAAGAAAATAAAAAGTAAGTTACTATCTTTTAAACAGCAACTGTTTGAAGTCAGTGGAAATTCTACTGTTGACTCCAGCATAGTCAGCTTTGGGTGGCAATGTTCAGATTGTTAAGATTGATAAGTTTAACTTACTTCTGTTAGTGAGATATGGAAATTATGCATACTTAGATTCTAAGGTGATAGTGATGTTTTGCCATGATGAGTTCTAACAGGAATGCAACAGCTATGTCTTGAATAAAGACGTAATCTATTTCAAATCTATTTTAAATGTATTCTTGCTTTCAGCTCGCAGCAGAATGAAGAACACCAAGCACTTGGTAAATCCCCTCACCAAAGACACCGGGAAAACTGGCCTGCTGGTAAAGGAATTCTGTCGCCCCGAGCACCAAAGCAGCAGCACCGGTTAAGTGTGGATGCTAATTTACAGATTCCCAAAGAACTGACATCTGCAAGCAAGAGAGAATTACTTAAGAAGGTAATATTAATAAATGTGTCTTCATAGAAGTGTCCTGGGTATAGTTTGCTTCTGTTTTCTTCGTAGAAGTCTAAACTTTAACTTTATATTACAGGCCAATGAACGCTTAACATCTGGTGAAATAACACAAGATGAGTTCCTAATGGTAGCTCATCAGATCCGACAGTTGTTCCAGTATCAGGAAGGAAAGCACAGATGTAATGTCTGGGATAGCCCTACAGAGGAAAAATGTGGTTTGAAAAAGAAACCTCTTCTGTCAGATGCAGAACTAACATACTATGAACATAAGGCTAAACTAAAAAGAACACAAGTTCAGCATTCATTGTCAAGGCTTGATCTCTTGGATCCTGATATTTTGGATTATCATTTGCCTGATGCATTGCTCTCTGGAATAGAATGTGAGCAGGCAAAAGCCAAGCGTGGAGTGCAGTTTGACAGAAAAGAACCATTTGGAGAAAGATCAAGGAGACACTCTCCTGTGAGTGGCACTAATAGACCTTTTGCCGATAACCTCTCACCACTTGAGGGTCGACGAAGATTGGAGGAACAAAATGCCACTAAAGGAGCAAGAGGTTCTAAGAACTTTGATCCTTATGACAGCTGGGGAGAATCAGAAGAATTTAGAGATGCTCTTAGACAACAGGGGAAAAGCACAACAGAGTTCCAGAAAATAGATGGTGATGCAATCTGCAGATTTGATAATCGTGAAGAAAGACAGCTTCTTGGGCAAGCTGGTGTGTGTTTTTGCTTTAGTTTACAGCTGTTAAATAAATGGCAGCAGTTTAGTGAGTGGCTTTCTGATTTTTTCTGTTTTTTTTTTTAGGCGTTCGAGAGGAGCCAAGATCACCATTCAGTGAACGTTTCAAAAGAGCGAGGTATGAAGATCCAGAGAAAGCACCGTTCCCAGAAAGTCCAGGATCAAGATTTGGAGGCATTGAAGCAAAGCAGAGGATAAGTGCACTAATGGAAGACAGACCTCTATTTGATGGCTCACCTAGACAGGCTGCTGCAAGGGTTGGGGTAGATGGACAAGGAAGTCCTTTTGTTGATGGTCCTGCTGCTGGTTCAAGTTCCAGAATTGATGGGCCACCTGGACAGGCTGCTCTGAGATTCGAGGGGCCTTTGGTGGGGGCCGGTGCATCTCAGTTTGATGGACCACTGGCAGGAACAGGGGGAGCTGGAGCCCTAAGATTTGATGGGCCACCAGGGCAGCTGGCAGGGGCCCTGAGGTTTGAAGGACCCCCAGGAGAGGTTGGTCGAGGAGGTCCACTGAGATTTGAGGGACCGCTTGGGCAGATAGGTGGGCCTTTGCGATTCGAGGGGCCTGCAGGGCAGCCTGTAGGCGGTCCTAGATTTGAAGGACCTGGAGTCGGTCTCAGGTTTGAGGGTCCCCGTGGTCAGCCTTCAGGTGGTCTCAGGTTTGAGGGACCTCATGGTCAACCTATGGGGCCTCGAGGTCAACCAGGGGGTGGTCTCAGGTTTGAGGGACCCCATGGTCAGCCCTTGGGGCCTCATGGTCAACCAGGGGGTGGCCTCAGGTTTGAGGGGCCACATTTACAGCCATTGGGGCCCCATGGTCAACCTGGAGGTGGTCTCAGGTTTGAGGGGCCACACGGTCAGCCTATGGGGCCACATGGACCATCAGGTGGTGGGCTCAGATTTGAGGGGCCGCATGGACCATCAGGTGGTGGGCTCAGATTAGAAGGACCACATGGTCAGCCAGGTGTAGGTCCTAGGTTGATTGATGGACCAGTACACCAGGGAGCTGGCGGACTTCGATTTGATGGTCCTCTGGGGCGGGCTGGGCCGCGATTTGATGGTTGTCATGCAGCTGGATTTGATGGTCAGCCTGGACAGCTCTCTCTCTTGCAAAGATTTGATGGAATTCATGGACAACCTGGTCCGAGATTTGAAAGGGCGCCTGGCCAACAGGCACAACCACGATTTGATACAGCCATACCTCAGAGATTTGATGGACCTCACCAGCCAGCCTCTAGATTTGACTTGCCCCTTGGCCTTCAAGGTGCACGTTTTGAAAATGTAGCTAACCATCCTGCCTCAAGACTAGAAATGTCACCATACGGACAAGGAGGTCCATTTGTCGAACATCCTGGCCAGGGCTACAATGGGCCATCTCATGGGATGCAATTCCAGAGGCCTGATATATTTGATGGTTCGCCTGGACCAAATTTCAATGGGCCAGCTGGCCCAGGAGCACAGAATTTCCCATTGAGAGCAGCTGGACATTACTTTGATGAAAAAGGTCTTCAGGGTCCTCAATATGGGAACTTCAATAATATGCCAATGGGAAGTAGTCAGGTAAGAATTGATTGCATTAAATGGTTTGCTTGCAGAAGTATTTTTGTGTAGAGACTTACCTTTAAAAGTTGAAGATTTTTCTGAAGAGCTGGCAGACTGTGAGCCAGGTTCAAGCTAAAAATGTCACCCTTCAGTAGTTTCTGGTTAATTTAAGAAGGGCATGCTTTGCTGTTTTTAAGAATTTTTCTTTTTTTAAATTAAACAAAATAGTGGACTTTACAATCACTTTGTAGCTCAGAATGTGACAATGAAATCAGTGTTTTTAACCTGAAAACAAAGCTAGGTAATTGGAAGCCTGTGGTGTTTTCATTAAACTTCCACAAAAGTGAATCTTCATAAAGCATTAAAAGATACTGTAAGTGAATGTGCATGACTGTTTTCTAAGTGGTATAGAATTAGAATGGACAAAAATAATTCTGTGGTCTTTTTGCAGCTGTTAGTACTGGTGACAAGCCAGTTCTAAAGAGAGATCCACTAGAACTTGGGAGAATTAAGGAAGAAATGGACATTGTTGAACTACAGTCTTTTAAAATTATCTCGGCACCAGCATGCTTTATGAGTTCAGTTGGCTTTGCTGTGGCCTGTTGGAAATGCTCTCTTCAAAGGGGAAAATGATAATGTACATCAATGAAAATTATGGTATTTCCTTCAGTAGATTAGAGATTTTAGAGGGCATTTTTCATTTGGGGCATCATAAATTAACATGAGGAGTTTACTGGTTGAACGAAAGCAGGTAATGTGTCCTGCTAACCTCTAATAGTATAAAATGTTAAACAATTTAAACTTTTTTTTTTGCAAATCCAGAAAGTAGTCAATTAGGATAAAAAAGCCCCATTTTTTTATTACAAGTGAGGTATGAAAACTTTTTCTACCTGAAGCTTACTGTAGCTGGTTTGCTGAAAAATCCTGATTTCAGGATGTGTTTCGTATAGCAGATGCTATTTCAATTATTGGGTAAGAATTAATAGTGGCGTTTGTTAAGGGTTTCTTGAAGTTTGTTCTGATAAGCTCTGTTTTGGTGAACCGGAACAACTGAAAAGAAACTACCGTGTGTGGAAAATGTGACTGAAGGCTCAATAGGTAGAAGGAATTTTTATTTTTAACTTAAATGCTAGGCAAAATGAGTTATGTGTTCTGAAATTTTTCTAGTGGGAAATGAAAATGAGGGAAATGTTTTGTAGTGATTCGTGGACCTTTCAACAGCAAACTGACCTAGGTCACTCCTGGAAGAAGTTTAATATATATGGAATTCTTGAGGAATGTCTAGAAGTTAATGATAAAATTTAAAAAGTAAGTTTGTAATTGCATTACTATACAAAAAATACTTCAGTGTTTACTTCCACAGGTTTCTCTCATGTCTGGTCAACCAGGACCTTATGGCCAAGGTCAACAGTATTTGCCAAATCCTGGAAGTTTTGTTCAGAACCCTGCAGGTGTGTAACGAAATAATTAAATTCCTTTTACTACTTTTGGATCATTCTGTTTGTTAGTGGCCACAGAAATTACCCTTTTGTAATGCCCTGATGTTCCAGGTCTGTGTGGACTAAGGGAAGTCTCCTTGGTGAGGCGGCCATAGGTGTGGTTTCTGTAGTACCTTTGTACCTTTGAGGGGTTTCCCTCAAACAGCAAAGGCTTCATTAGTTTTCATGAACCATGTGGGTTTGGTGTGTAGTTGTGCTAAAGGAAAAAAAAACTTTGGTCTGCTTTTCTGGAAGGTACCAGTCAGTAGGTCTCGTTTGTGTTCACGAGGGTGTGTAAACATGCCCAGCATATGAATGGTTAGTAATGAAAAGCTTCTAAAAAGTCATAAATGATTAAAGTAGGTGATGAAGTTGATTGGTCCTGGTGAAATAGTCAAGCATAAAACGAGGAAAATACTATGTTTTAATAAAGAGTATCCAGTAGATATCTGTGTGTGGGCAGCCAGCTTACATAGCACTTCACAATATGTTATGAAGGAAGCTGTTGCCAGGGAAGAAATTAGCCAAGGACTAGACATAAAGCAAAGAGAGTTGATAAGTAATTTGAAATAAAAAATGGGAGGCAGAAGGAAAAGCATGTTGTGAAATAACACTGATCAAAGTGCAGTAAATTTCTGATGCTAACCTTTTGTCTCCTGGCATGTCGATGTTTGTCCCTAGGAGCCCTTCCACATTCATATCCCGATAACCACCTTGGGCAGCTTGATGTCAATGAGCTGTTTGCTAAACTGCTGTCAACGGGGATCCTCAAACTGTCAAAAACTGATTCCACTTCAGCACGTATGTAGAACTGTTATCTTCTAACTACTGAGTTTATCCACAGCTGAAGTGTAAAGCTAAGTATAAGAACTGTTGTGAACTCCTGCATGGTTTTTTTTTAACTGAACTGTGTTTTTGGGAAGGAATTTAGTGCATGTGGTGGATTAAATTCTTAGTATCTTGTTCAATTTGTACACTTCAGCTATCCAGAGCAGTCAGTTTGTCTTTGGTGCTGTGCCTCGGTAACTTGGTCTTGATTATAATCAGATTCTTGTCAGTTTTTGAAGTATTTCTGTCTCTGAAGACCGAATTTAATGCCAAAGACTGAGGTGAAATACCGTTTTCCTGAACGGAAATTCTGAGTAATTTACAGTATCTTGTGTCCCTTTTTTAAAATTGTGTTAGAAGATTACTGTCTTGGCCATTGCATATTTGTATTTTAGCATAGTCAGATCATATTTATTAATAATTTGAATAAAAGTAACTTCCAGGAGCACATCAGTTTCTTTCTGATGATGTACTGAAATGTTGATAAAATGATACCTTTATGCTTTCTAGAAGTGAATGAAACATCATCCCAGCCAGCTGCTGAAGAGGAAGATGATGACCAGAATGAAGATCAAAATGTTCCAGACCTCACTAACTTCACCGTTGAAGAACTGAGACAGTGCGTATAGTAGAATGAGTTTACAGTGCAGTAAGAATAATGACAGGGTAGTATCTAGATAGTTAATCTAAGATAGCTGAGAGCTTTTAAAAGATTGTATGTTACTTTGTGACTAAGAGGACCTGCAGTTTTTGATGCTAGTCTTGGAGAATTTGAGGGAGGAAAAAGGGAAATTTAGCTTGGGAAAACTCCCTTTACACAAGTTGCATGTTGTTAGCTAAGCAGCAAGGTTGTGATGTGCACTGAAGGCAGTGCTTCTTCCTTTGTTACTACTAATCTTACCACCTTTTTAGGAGTTCGCAAAGCTGAGACAAATGCAAGTATTACCATTTCATGCACTATTAGGTGATGAAGCTAGTAGGCATGAAACACAACACTAGCGTGTTTCTCATGAATAGTTAGTAGGAGCCCATTGTTTGTTATTTGAACGTTTCAATTGTGTTACGAAAATCGGGAAGAATTCAGATACATTGCATGCTGTAACCTTGCAGTAGATTCATGCTTTTCCTCTACTCGTGGGCATATGAAGCAACACTCAGAGAGACTTCTCACCTGTTTCTTTTCAAAGAAAGGTTAAGACTTTTCCCCTCACTTTTTTTAGGCGTTATGATAGCGTTATAAATCGACTGTACACTGGAATTCAGTGTTACTCCTGTGGAATGAGATTCACTACTTCACAGACAGATGTTTATGCAGATCATTTAGATTGGCATTATCGTCAGAACCGGACGGAAAAAGATGTTAGCAGAAAAATTACACACAGAAGATGGTACTACAGTTTAACAGTAAGTAATGCACGGTGTGTCTTCTAAGTTACAGGCTGGATTCTGTGTTTTACTTACCTTTGTGCTGTAGGATTGCACTTGAAATGTACATCATCACAGGAGCTGGCATTTGGTAAACAATGGTGTCTTAGATATTTCAGGTAGTTCTGAAATGCCTGTCAAAACACAAAAGGCAATTCTGTGATGAACTCTAAACAGTTTGAAGATATTGGGACTGTCTTGGTCACACTGAGAATGGAATGGAATCTGAAGGATAGTGGTTTTTCTGGAAAATGAATTTTTGAAATGTAGTGGTATGAGAAAGCATGCGCTGTTGTAATGCTGCATGTGAGGAGCGTTTCAGTTTTAATGAAGTGAGGTTTATTAAATACGGTACTTTCGGGATCTCTATTTTTTTTCTTTCCCTTGATATCTATTTTTTGAACATTTCTGGCTATTCGTCGGTGAGTGTGAATGAAAACTTCTTTCCTTAGGACTGGATTGAATTTGAAGAAATAGCTGATCTAGAGGAGCGTGCAAAAAGCCAGTTTTTTGAAAAAGCTCATGAAGAGGTTGTGTTGAAGACACAAGAAGCTGCGAAAGAGAAGGAGTTTCAGAGTGTCCCTGCTGGACCAGCTGGAGCAGTTGAGGTAAGTGTCAGCTTGCTTTCATTAGCCCAGAGGCTGGGATTCATCTAATACTTCAAAGACAGCATTATTTCATACAGTGGGTGCTATGCGGACTGAAGTCGTCTTCTTGGACCTCTGAGCAGCTACTTTGTAGCTGGTGTATTTGTGTATGCAATGGTTGTTTCCCGGGGCAGATAGTAGTATACATCAGCTGTAGTTAACAAGCTGCACACTCACTGGCATTCCATCGTTCTAGCAAAATGGAAATCGGGAAAGTGTGTTAATAATGCTTCCATAGAAAGAGTAAATAGAGCAAGTGAATTGGAAATGGTCCTTTGTCATCCAAATAATGATTGGGTTTACTGGGGTTTTGATACTTCGACACAGAAATTTCTTTTTCAGTAGGAGAGAGCCATTAGGACAAAGAAATAGCTCAACTTAAACAAACTGGTAGATCTGTATTTTGGTAGGTGAATTGGTGTAGTAATCAAATACAAATGTTGGTAGAATTACAATTTAGTTTTACATGCTAAGCCTCTGAGAAACTAGCTATCAAGCCATGAAGGCCTTTATTTTAATTTTAAAAGGTACCTTTTGTGCGTTGTTCTCCAAGTTTTTTTTGGCACAGAAGTACTATAAAAATGTTAGTACTTCATCTAAAAGTTATGCCTTTTTAATTTGAGACTCCAGGTTAAGGGGAAGAGTGAATATAATGCCATAAACAAAATTAATTAAATCCCAGTACTGGATTGTCTTCCATGACAGTAAAATAGCACTAGATTGTTGAAAAGTGTCTTGCAGAGGCTTCTTATTTAAAAGGGCATAGCTTATATTTCTCAAGTGACAACAGTTTTCAAGGCCAGATGATGGTCATTGCTCAGTCTGCAAACTAAACTCAATTTTTGATTAAAGTTTTCTAATGTTATTTTTAAAGTGTGGAGGAAAGATCACGTAGTCTTGATGTATTTGTCTCAATTTAAAAGAACCTTTGCTGGCTGTTACTAGGGTCTTGAAGTTCATGTGTTCAGTAAATTATTGCAATAACCTTGTTTCTCTCTGTTATTCCAATAACTTTTCAGAGCTGTGAAATTTGCCAAGAGCAATTTGAACAGTATTGGGATGAGGAAGAGGAAGAGTGGCATCTGAAGAATGCTATCAGAGTAGATGAAAAGGTAATCTGATTTTATTTACATGGGATACTTATTGATAGTAAAAACCCCACAGAATTCTAGATGAAAAAAACAAAAGAGGGCCAGGTGCTTTTTCTCTCCTGAAGAATTCCCATGGTCGTTTTCCTGGCTTCCAAGTACATAAATATCTCAGCCTTTGGAAGTGCATGAAGTCCTGGTATCATTAGTGTAGGCTCACAAGCCTTCCCTTATACTGCAGTGCTGAAAGAAGAATGAATGTCTCTAAATATGGGTATAGGTATTGGTTCAATTATTTCTGTATGCGGCTGTATGCAAATAATTCCCAACACTTAACCAGGCTTTTATCATTCTCAGCACTCAGCAGGCTCTGCAGGAACTTTTCCTAAACAAACATACACAAAATCTTTTCCCACTTATATTTGACACCATACTTGGTCTGCTCATACCATAGTTTTTCTAGACAAATTGTGTGATGTGTGTAATTGGCACTGTTCTGCTCAAAACCAGTGATCCAGTTATAATTTGTCTTCACATGTATAATAATTCCCTTTCAGATTTACCATCCATCTTGCTACGAAGATTACCAAAATGTAAGTGAATCCTTCTTCACATTTTTGAAGTGTTTTGCTTTCAGTTTGTTTGCTCGATCTCTGACTTTGCAGGGAGCAGATGTGTTCAGAATGTGCTACCCGTTCCTCTTGCCTATGACTAGACAAAGACTCAAAGGCCTTGGGCGTGGCAAGTTTATAATCCAGAGTTAGCAAAGGTGTATTTCTTGTTGTGATGTGCCGTGACAGCTCGTGTGTCGTACATGACTAAAGCAGAACCGTGGTTTGAAAACACATCATGCATTTGTTGTTGAGTAGTGTGCCTAATCTTAGGAATTTGCAAAAGTGGAGTAAATAGGTGCTGGTGTGTCTGTGATGTTTTTAGTGCTTTGGGAGTTAACAGTTCTGCCGGGGACAGCAGGGAATGGGTTATGGTAATGAGTTAAGCATTTCATCCCTGCTTGGACGGTACCTTTTTAAAGTACTTGTGAAAAAGTAATGCTATTAAAGAATATATCTGTTTTCTGAGGATCTTGATAAAGTAGGAGTTTGGATTTTGAGTGCCTGACCATCACCATGCTTGCATTTTCATAAAGAGTAAAAGGGATAACAAGCTAAAAATGGTTATTTTAATGTGTTAATGCTACATTGGCTTTGACTTTGCAGACATCATCATTTGATTGCACACCATCTCCCAGCAAAACTCCTGTAGAAAATCCACTAAATATAATGTTGAACATTGTTAAACAAGAAACACAGGAGTCCTGTGACTCGCCTAAAGTCAAAGAAGAACCTGATGACACCCCTACTGCCTGTGCAGAAGAGAGCACACCTGCATCTACAGATATTAAAACAGAACCTGATGAGTCTGTTTAAATAAATGGAGGTATGATTTTTTTTTTTTACAGAAGAGCTGCTGTGTTAACTCTGGAAGGCAAATACTTTTTATATGAAATAAAAATGTTCCACTGAGGCAGGGCCTCAACTACTGTTTGGTTAATAAATACATTTTTGTATTTGAATTTCTTATTGCCTGCACAGTTTCAGGTGTCATTGTGTGAAAGTTCTGTAGATGCGTGAAAATTTAATGGAATGAAACAGTATATGTAAAAATGTATAATTTTCACTTGTGGAAATGTAAATTATAAATAAAAGATATTTTTGCTATATATGGAGTGTAATGTTTATGCACACCATCAAATGAAGACAGTGTTTCTGTACTTTTTTCAGTTTAAATGGATTTAAAAAAACCTTTTGCTCAATAAGATTCAGAAAAGTGAAAGCAAATAACTTCCTTCACTTGTCCTGTAGGTGGGTTATCAAAGGAAGCAGCGCAGGAACTTCTCAGACAACCCTACTCTTCTTTTTAAACTTATTTGAACAAACTTACATATCCAGATATTAAAAAAAAAAAACACCACAAAAACCCCAAAACAAAAACCCAACAAAAAAAGAAAACCCACAAAAAAATTGAAACAAACAAAAAAAACCACCCAAAAAGACAGTTCTGGGTAGAAGGGGAAACTTTTAACAAACAAACCAGAGTGCTTGATGTGAACACAAGTGCCAACAAACAATTAACAAACCAGGATGCCTGGTAGTTAAGACATTATTAATGATTTTTTTTTCATTAGTCAATCACATAAGAATTTAATACAGCTGAGCAAACTTTTCTTTACGTTACAGGGGGGAATGAATGTAAGAATTCTCATTTGAAACATGGTTAACACTTTTTTTTTGTTGCTTATGACTGGACTTAGATGGTAAACCAGATATCCTGAGATGTTAATATTTCTTAAATGTAATAAATAAAATTAAGCATATATTTGAGTGTGAGTCTTCCTTTCAGTAATGGGTTTGTGTGGCTGGCACATTGGTGGGACTGGAAATAAATAACACAATTGTGTGTCTTAGGACAATATGCATTTAATGTTTCATTCACTCTGCCATGTGTATAGCGCATATTTTTAAAGCTGCTGGGAGCAAGGCGTAAGTGCTAAAAGTCCCAAGAGCAATGTCACAGTCCTAGTGTGTTGTTCTTGTGGTGAGGATAATTGCGAGATCAGAATTCACCCTTAGCGTATGATATAAGTAGAAATGAACAGTTGTGAAGGTGATTTTGCTGTCAGCTGCGATGCTTCTTCCCATCTTCACAACCAGGCTTCAAGGAGTTTTTAAGATGTGACTAATTCCTTGACTGTCATGTTAAGGTTGTAGCTATAGTTGTGAGTGTGCCTTATTCTAGGTGTCAACCTTGAAACTACCTTTTGATTAGAGAAAGGCTAGAGGAATAAAATACATCGGAGATGGGTGAGGGACAAGTCAGCCCATGGGTGGTGTGTGTGGCTGGGGCTGTGCTGCAGGCAGCTACTCCCGGGTTACTTGTTACAACTTCTTCCTGGAAAAGGGGGATGTAGGCTTGGCCCAACTGACAATTTATGTCCTGCAGTATTGTAAACTTCTCTTAAATCATACAATTTGAACTTCAGAGGAGGCTGAGCAGAGATGTGATGTCTTTAAATCTGTAGAAGGCTGTTAGAAAAAGGGAACAGGTTTTCCAGCCTACTAGGGATAGAATAAAAAGAGACCTATAAATTGCAGCAGGAGGATTTATGGCAACTTTCTAATGACAAGGATGGTTAATCTCTGAATGGACCTTACTTGGTCCATGTAATTATCAATGCACACCTTTAAATCTGATTGGGAAGAGTTTGTCCTGTCTGCAAGCAGGACTCTGGAAATGCAGGGTGCTCTTTTTTTCCCCATCAAAGGAACCTGGCTTCCCTCCAGGACACCAGGTGGTTTTGGTGGAGGGGAACGAGGAGCAGGACCATGTAACTGCAGGGGAAAAAACATCCCCCTTGTACCCTGCGAACAGCTGAGTACAGAGAGAGGGGGCAGATGGGGACTGGAGTTGGATTGTGCTGCAGGGAGAGCATAAATTGGGTTAAATACCTCTTGGTCAGTACATCACTGATGGTATCAAAGTTGAGATACTGATTTGTTACACTTCTCCCTGAGGAACGGGTGGGCCTGTGAGGACCTCATGAGGTTCAGCAAGACCAAGTGGAAGGTCCTGCACCTGGGTCGGGGCAGCCCCCAGTAGCCATACAGGCTGGGGGATGAAGGGATTCAGAGCAGCCCTGCTGAGAAGGACTTGGGGGTGCTGGTGGATGAAAAGCTGGATGTGAGCCAGCAATGTGCGCTCGCAGCCCAGAAGGCCAACCATATCCTGGGCTGCATCAAAAGCAGCGTGGGCAGCAGGGCGAGGGAGGGGATTCTGCCCCTCTGCTCCGCTCTGGGGAGACCCCCCTGCAGTGCTGCGTCCAGCTCTGGGGTCCTCAGCACAGGAGGGGCATGGACCTGCTGGAGCGGGTCCAGAGGAGGCCACAAAAATGATCCGAGGGCTGGAGCCCCTCTGCTGTGAGGCCAGGCTGGGAGAGTTGGGGCTGTTCAGCCTGGGGAAGAGAAGGCTGCAGGGAGACCTTCTTGTGGCCTTCCAGTGCTTAGAGGAGGACTACAGGAAAGATGGGGCAACCTCTTCAGCAAGGCCTGTTGTGACAGGACAAGAGGTGATGGTTCCAAACTAAAGGAGGGTAGATTTAGACGAGATATAAGGAAAAATTTTTTTACAGTAAGGGTGGTGAAACGCTGGCCCAGGTTGCCCAGAGAGGTGGCAGATGCCCCATCCCTGGAAACATTCCAGGTCAGGCTGGCCGGGGCTCTGAGCAACCTGATCTAGCTGAGGGTGTCCCTGCTCACTGCAGGGGGTTGGACTAGATGACCTCTAACTGTCCCTTCCAACCCAAACCATTCCATGATTCTATGAATGCCGTGAAGACAGGAGCCCAGGGCTGCCAAAAAGCACCACCGGGCAATGCAAGCCCCCTCCTGCCGCCCTACCCCTTGCGCACTACAGCCATTCACAGGGGGATGGGTCGCACCGTATTGCGGCTCATACGGACGACCCCATCCTCCGGACAAGTCCTCCGTCCCTCCCTAAGGGAGAGCGGCCCCGCCGTCCCGGCCCCGCACTCTCCCCGAGGCACCGCGGCCGCGGACTCCTCTCCCTCCCTCCCCGCCCGCCATTTTCCTCCTGCCGCCGCCGCCGCCGCCGCCTCCCCGCGGGGATGGCGAGCCCGGGGGCAGGGCCCGCTGTGCCCATAGCAACCCCCGTGCGGCGCTGGGCGCGGAGAGAGGCAGGAGGAGGAGGAGAAGGGTGCGGCGAGTGCGGCAGGCTCCCGGTGAGGGTGGCGAGCTCTCGGCCGCCGCTGCTGTGGGGGGCCGCCATGCCAGCGGCCGCCGCCGCGCCGTCTCCCCCTCCGGCCGGTGAGACTGGTTCGCCCGCGCTCCTTCCTCTTCTTCCCCCTTTCCTCCCCGAGGGCTGGGCAGCACTGGCTGCCCCCCGAGCACCGCCGTGGCCCGTCAGCGGCCGCTCTCCCCGCCCGGGCCGTGAGGGGAAGCCCCCCGGAGCGGCGGCGCCATGGCGCGGGGCGGGACGGCGGGCCCGCTCCCTCCGCTCTGCCTTTCTTGATTTACTTCACCCGGAACCGCTGCTCTGTGACATGGCGCTCCACCGGGGCCCGCACAAGATACAGAGATTGCCCAATATTCGCCAAACGTGCGGGGAAAGGCGGCATAGCGGCGGCGGCGGCAGCGGCCCCCCCAGCCGTGGCCGGCCAGCCCTGCGCTTCCCAGGCTGGTGCCACAGGGCCCAGCGGCTTGGCCTTGGCTGGGGCTGGCAGCCTCCCCTCGTCCCCCCGAGCTGCTGCCAAGGTGTGCTGCACGGGTTTTTTTCTGTGTGTTACGTAAATATTTGAAAGTCTAAAATTGTCTTGTCCCCCCATTCCAAGTCGTGTTCTTCTTCACTTATTTTCTCTAATGATTTCTAAGCAGGTACTCGTACTCATCTCAAAATACTTCCTTCTACAAAGGAGTTTTCTCTTAGAATGTCGAGTGAGCACTTGACAACAGTTTTGATAAAAAATTGCGCTAAAATTACGGAACCCAACCTTAGCTTTCAAAATCAACGTATTTTGTACAGAATTCATGTTGACAGCTGTTTCCTGAACTTCAGTCCCAGGGCAGCTGCCTGCAGCTTGTTTGCGGTGGCCTGCACCAACAGGCTGTGCAGCAGCACTTGGTGTCGATCTCTGTACAGTCCAGAGGGAGAAGGGAGACAAAATTCACTGTGCTGGTGGGCCTTGTCGTTTGCTTTACTTCTGGATAAGAAAAAATATGGATTACCTTGAACTTTCTGCACTGGAACATTTTGTTAAACACATTAGTACATTGGCAAGTAGTGCAATTGGCCAGATCTTCCTCTGATGTAAGTCTGTATAATTGTGCTGAAGTCTGTAACCCTCGCTTGGCATAACGAGAAATGGCTCGCTTGTGGGAAAATTATGTCCTGTTGATATTGTCTCTTTAAAAAACCAACCCAAACCACAAAATGTACTTAAATATTCTTTGGAAATATGAACTAGATGACCCCCTGGGGTCCCTTCCAACCTGAATTATTCTGTGTTTGTATGCTGGTGCTGTTTGTTCAGGCAGTATTTTGCAGGATGGAGTCGCAGTTCCTAACTGAAGCTGCATTGTGCAGGGCAGCGACACAGCCTGCTGAGCTGGGGGAGGTGGAAGTGGAGTGATACACAGCCACAAGATCAAGTGGTGTGTTACAGCACAGGGTGTATTACTGTCAGCCTGGATTACTGAAACATCTTCAGCCCTCTTTTCCTCTCTGTGGCAACCCCAAATCTGCCTGAGCCATACTATTGTGCTACAAATTACATGAAAATAGGCACTGGTAAACTGTGAAGACTGCTTTCATCATATTTAGTTATTTAGTGCTTTTTTTTTACACATATCACAAATATTTGCATGCAACCTCTCATTTCTTTAATATTTTTTATCTCAAATTGTGTAACAATTTTAACTACTGCTACCATTTCTTCTCCACAGGCAGAGAAGCCGAGGAAATAGTACCTTAAGACCTACATTTTCATGCTTGCTTGACCTGCAGAACAGCAGCCCACCTCTTCAAGACTTCTCCTAACAGCGTGAAATCTAATGAAACAGTGTTAGTACATTTTGGTACTGGAATGATGACTACTCTAGAAGGTGATTACTAATTGTTTTAGGTTCTTCTTATGTTTGATTATCTGAAGTTAGCCCCCTCAGCCATTAGATCTACTTAAGTTACATATTTCTGCTTACAAGTTTTGGCAAGATGTTGCAAGGGGGTTTGGATATGTAACTCCCATTGTTTCCAGTCACATAGTTAATTTTTGGAAAGGCCCAAAGGAGAACGCAGGTTATTTGATCCTATGGCCTAGTGATGGATTTTTTTTCACCCCACTTCTACATGCAGAGTTTGATCCTGTGCCACTGAGGCCAGTGAAAATGTTTTTGACTTTGGTGGGAGCAAAATATCAGGCTGCTACAGTGAGCTGTGACAGAACAATGCTGTAGTTCTAGATAGAGAGCAATGCAGGATTACATTACACTGTTTTTCTACAGAAGCTTTAATTTTGACATGAGCTTGTCCTGAAGCTGATCCATGTAGCTCAGTCAGGACCAATTACACGGTAGGCTCACTTGGTGAAGGCTCTGGTGCCCTCCAGCGTGGTATGTGGTGCTGGGCCAAGTCCTTAGGCGGCAGCAGCAGGAGCATGGCCGTGTGGAGCACCTGGGAAGTGATGGCTGAGAGCTTGTTTGCCCAAGTGCGAAGCCTCCCTGGTGTCGTACTTGAAAAGGTGAATAATGAAAGAGTTTGTGATGCCTGCAGTTTCAAAAGACAGCCAGTGTTGGGGTAGACCTGCTCCAACATTTGCATACACAGATGGAGTAGCTCTGCTTCCAGCTCTTCCTGGGCTTCTTGTCATCTTTCTCTGGGTCTTTCTCCCGGGCCCTTTCCTGGGGCTGGAGGGGGTACGGCTGTCTCAGGTTTTTGCACATTGCCTGTTTCTGACAAACACAACTAGTGCTTTAGGATTCCTGCTGATACGTATCTCAATCTCATCGGTTACTCCAGATATTTTCGTTGGTCCTGTGAAGCTGAGGCCCTGATGTTTCTTTGATTCATCACTTATTTCCCATCCCTTAAATGTTGCTGAACTGACTAATGTCCTTTTATTATTCCTCACTAGCTGTCAAGAAGAAGCAAAATGATATGAGTGTACATGAGGCAGTGAAAGCTGGTGAGGTAGAACAGCTTGCGTCAATGATAAGAAGTGGAGCCAGAATTAATGAGGTGGATTTAGTCCACAAATTCACACCGTTGCACTGTGCTGCACACTCTGGAAGTCTGGAGGTAAAACATTATGTTGGTGTTCAGACACACAAGGTTTTATAGGTTAATGTTTTCCTCCTTTAGGAGAGGAGGGACAAAAAATTGCTAGCTTTGATTAAGCTAAATCAATAATCTCTGCCTGTTTTTCTCATTAAATATATTTACCAAAGCAAAAGTACTGGTTTTTAGGCTTTTATTTTGCCTTTCTGAAGCCCCAGGCAGTCTATATAGTCAACGTTGCCAGATTTTACAAAACCAGTGATTTTCTTACTCTGAGTAAAGAGCGCCTATGGTCTCATGTCCTCATTCTCTACAGAAATAGTCCTAATATATTTTATTTTAATAAGTAAAATGGTTGAATATTGATGGAGAAATCAGCAGGTGCATGAATGGTTTGAACTTCCAGGAGGGCTGAGCTGCTGTATTCAGCACAACATTCACCTTCTTGTTGCATCCTCCTTGTACAATCTCTATAGCAATCTAACCTTCAAGCAACGAGGCCATGAATAACCATATAAAAATTCATGTCCCAAAGGAAAGAATGTAAAGTTCTTGCTAAACTCAAGAAATAATAAGTGGAGTGCTGTTACTGGAATGTACAGAAACTGTCAAGAAAATGCTGATCATCATGTTGTCAGCCCTAAAAGCAGATTGTTTGCCCCCCCTTTTCTGCCACTATAAATTCTGCCATTTCTCATTTCACTCTCCCTCCTTGCAATCAATGTATTAGATGACAGATAATTCAATAAAGTCTATTTGTTGCTAAGCTTCTTCGTGGAAACAGTAGAGGAACCAGAGCCGTAGGCTGGCCTAGAAGAAGATAATAAATCATAATAATATCTAATAAAAAGTTTTAACTATTCCTCTAGCTGCTTTTGGATAGTCCATAAAGCTTTCCTTTGCAAGCAATAATATCTGCTGGAAAAAGGTGAATAAGCCAAACTAAGCTGTGGAAGAATGACAAGAGAGACGGGGTTGTGTACACCTAAGGAGCATAGAAAATTAAACGAGGCTTTAAATTTGACTCTGGGTATTTTGCCTGCCACTAATTTTAGCTGGAATTCAAGTGAGCGTGTCTGCATTGTTTTTTCCAGTGCTTTTACCTCATGCTATGTGAATACTCTGACAGATTACATTTTTAATCTGGAAGAGTAAAATTAAGACGCCATACTGTAAAATCAATGCTAGGGGCTGAATTAGTAGGTTATTTGCACTTTCTGTACCCTTGGGTGAAACCTGGAGAATGTAACTTATGTGTAACTTTCTAATGCACAAGTATCTGGCTAAGGCATGCTCTGGGGTGTCCTATTTCCATAATGACGTATTCCGATACTGTTTTGAAATGTAACATCGATTGATAAATTATAGTTAAAATGTGCCTCAAACACATAAGATAGTTAAATAAACCACTTTGGTTTTGGTTGAGCAGTGCCTTCACTGGTTGCTCTGGCACGGAGCTGATACAACACACGTAACTGTGAGAGGCTGGACAGCAGCTCACCTTGCGGCTATCCGAGGTCAGGATGCTTGCATGCAGGTACGTACAAATATTCACTCTCAAGCGCAAGTAAGTAGGGCGGACCTTCATTTTGGACAAGTTCGTTACGAAGATCAGCTGAGAGAGCTCCTAATGGAGCTGTGAGCATCTCCTCTTGATTTCTTTACATCTGGAATCAAGTCACTCTTGTTAAAACATGTGCGAACAGATTTATTTTGTGTAGTGTCATTGCCTTGAGGTCAGCCCAGAGTTGTCCTGCTGAGCATCTCAAGTCATCCTGCTAGGCAATGTTTGCTTTTTCAGCTCATGAACTGAACTGAACTTCTGCTTTACATTTCTTTTAGGCTTTGTTAATAAATGGAGCAAACGCAGAAGCTCAAGATGATCGTGGGTGCACTCCATCCCACTTGGCTGCAGCCCACGGGCAGTCTTACACCTTACAAACCATACTGCGAAGTGGAGCGGTGAGAGACTTTTACCCGCGGTTCCCTAGTGCAGAGCCAAAGTCTGGTATCTTTCTCCAAACAAAACTCTCCCTAGATTAAACTGAGATTTAGGACTGTAGATTAATTACTTATGTTATGTTATATTATTATTGATGAATTTTTTAGGGTAAATTTCCATTTTTTTATTGTAAAATACATTAGGGAAATGATCCAAAAATCCAGAGAGAATCAATAACATGACTAAACCATATCCCATTGAGGATGTCATTAAATGAAGATCAGGTGCTGTGGTGGTTGTGACTTTTTGCAATTGTACAAATCTATAGTAAAGGAGATATAAACTTTAAAAAAAATCCAGGTGCATCTTTAAGGAATAATGACCAATGCAGTGATAGAATTCTGTCTAAAAATGCACCTTTTACATGTGTATTACTTAAATAAAACCAAGAACCTGTGAAAATACCTGTCTTGGAATGGGAACTGCATGAGCTTTGTAAAGGCACAAACTTTGTAAAAAGCTATTTGATTTTATGTCAATAATCTAACACAAAGAACAGCTGTTTCCTATTTATAAAATTTGTCTTGTGTCTAAGATTGATAAATGAATGAATTAACTTGCTGCTTTCGTTTTAGAATGTGAATGTTTCAGATGGGAATGACTGGAAGCCTGTTCATTATGCTGCTTTTCATGGTCGCTTGGGGTGTTTGCAGCTTCTTGTTAGGTGGGGTGCCTGTATAGATGATGTGGATAACAATGGAAACCTTCCAGGTATAACAGGATAAATCATATGGGTTTTTTAACCTTTTGGTTTACAGTTGTTTTGTGATATGATAATTGTAACAAATTATAAGTAATGCATGCCAGAAGCATCTGCTGTTTGATTCTATGCAAGCAACATAGTTATTCCGTTTTTATAATGATGGGGGAATTTATAAAATCCAAAGTATTTATCTGTTGGTGACTGTATCCTATTCATCTCCTGCTGCTGCTGGCAAGGATCAGAGCTCCTGGGTGCTGGAACAGGGAGCTGGCTGAGCCTGTGAGGGCGCTGTGTGGGTGGGCAGCATCTCGAAGGCATGTGGTGGAGCGTGTGTGCCAGTGGAGGTCTCAGGAGAAGGGGAGGTGGAGCAGGAGGCAGTTTCAGCTGCTATATGCTCCTTTTGAATTTGTGCCAGGCTTTAATGGCTGTGCCAGTGTGATCAGATTCTGGCACGTTCATATGCGGGTTTTCTTATCCCACTGTTCCTTAACTGATTTGGTAAAACCCCTTGTTCTCATTTGCCTGTGATTTCTTCATCTTGATTTCTGGATTACCGATATTCTGTATTATCTGTAATCTGACTCTTTTCATAATCATGACTTTCATAATCAAAATGGGCAGTGTTTATTTCTTGCTCTTCAAAGTTTCTTCATAGTTTCTCCAGTGTCCCTGTGCCTACCATGCCACTGCCTCAGTATCCTCTGTAAGTTGCATGGTATTGTTGATACCCTGTGTTCTCATTGGATCCTGTCCCTTTTAGTATTTTCCTTCTTATGGTTTGTCACATTATTTGTTCCAAATAGCATGTTTTTTCTCTATAGCTTTCTCTGTAACTATATCTTTTGATATCTCGTATTAAAATCTTTTACCCTATGTTAAGGATACCTGTGTTCTGGTTTGCAAACCTGGGTCTTGTTAAAGGATGTGAGGCTCTTGCATCCCAGCAGGCCGTCTGGTGTATTAGCAATAAGGGATCATGATGTTAGACAACCTGGTGGCAGCATATAAGGTAGCTGTATTTGCATTTGGGAACACTTCGCTGATAACAGACTTTTATGGAGAGGTGGCAAACCCCAGCACAGTTCTACTTAAATGCTCTGTATATACTGGTTAGTTGAAAACTGTTTTTGTTGTTATTTTGACGTCTACAGAAGCTTGAGCCTCCAGTCTTTGTTCTGTTTCATTTGATTATATTATCATCCAAAGGAAAGAAAATGCTTTGGAACATTGCTAGTAAAAGATTAATAAAGTGGTGTGGTGTACAGACCAGCTCAGCTTCTGAAACAGCAAAGTCAATTTAAATCATCTTTACATATTTCAGCTTCAAGATTAGCTGGACAGTGCTATAATTTTTCCTAACAGTATACTGAAAGGAATCTACTGAGGTTATGATGCCATACACCTAAAACTTGGCTGCACCTTTTGCATGTACGTGGAGGGGCTTTAATTACCTATAGCATGCTAATTGTTGGGAAGAGCTGCGGCTCATTCGGTGTACACGATGGGCTGTGCTCATTGATTCAACATTTTGTTTCCTCTCTGTATTTGGTTTTTGGCCATATCCATGTTTCATTTATTGCTCACTAGTTAAATCTGTTCTAAATATAATATTAATTTAATCATAGTGCAACATCTGAATTTTTCACAGACACTTTTTTTTTCAGTCACCACTTTGAGAGGAGCAAACAATGTTAGCCTGATTTTATAAAAGGCGAGATGAAACACAGAGAAGTTGGGATACCAACAACAACTACCCACTGCCTATCTGTGATGCCCGAGACAAGGTTTATCAAAGTTCTCAGCATTAAGCTGCATATTTTGTGTTAACATCACAGTACTCTCTGGCTTTAGTCTCAACTGCAAGTGCTCAGCATACCTGAGGCTCATACAGCACGGTTATACATTGGGCACTAGCTACCAAGAAATGCACAGGTTAAAAGCCACCTATGAAAAGCTCCTTTCTGTATCTTCCACAGCATCCCACTGAAACTGTGCAAAAAGACACGGACAGAATACAACTCTTTAATCAAGAAGGACATTGAGGTGCTGGAGTGTGTCCAGAGAAGGGCAACGGAGCTGGGGAAGGGTCTGGAGAACAAGTCTTATGAGGAGCGGCTGAGGGAGCTGGGGGTGTTTAGCCTGGAGAAGAGGAGGCTGAGGGGAGACCTTATTACTCTCTACAACTACCTGAAAGGAGGTTGTAGTGAGGTGGGTGTTGGTCTCTTCTCCCAAGTAACAAGCGATAGGATGAGAGGAAATGGTGTCAAGTTGCTGCAGGGGAGGTTTAATTTAGAGATTAGGCAAGGTTTCTTCCCCAAAAGGGTTGTCAAGCATTGGAACAGGCTGCCCACAGAGGTGGTGGAGTCGCCATTCCTGGAGGTGTTAAAAAAACCATGTAGATGTGGCACTTTGGGACATGGTTTAGGAGACCTGGGGGTGTTGGGTTTGTGGTTGGACTTGATCCTAGAGGTCTTTTCCAACCTTAGTGATTGTATGAATCTATTTTCCCCTTGCCATCTTTGCAGAAAACATTGAGCTTTTCTGACTGCTTTCTGCACAGGACAGATGTCTGATAAAAAAAAGTTTCATCCCAAAAGGTGAAGTTTTATCCCTGAGACTTTAGGTATCTGAAAGTGGATTCATAAGGGTTGATTCAATTTTTCACCAGCTGACTAGCAATCAGTACTTTTAAGAAGGTACCTCTTCTTTTCACTTCTCCTTGAGTAACTAACTCACTGAATAAAATTAAGACGGTGGGAAAAACTGCCCTGATTTCAGTGACACTCAGATTTTGTCACATTACATTTTAGCAATCATCTGCCATAAAGCCAATATATGTCACCTTTTAGAGCAATTGCACTCTGGAAAGCTGTGGATGGTTTGCAATAGAGAATTTGCATGTGCCAAAAATTAACTTAAGTGACATGGGGCTTTTTTTTGACCTGAGTACATTGTTTATTAAGTATGGAGATAAGGAGATTCTTACCTGGAGACAAACTAGTCCTTTCGCCTGTAGAACATCAGTCAACTTTTACAGAGCATTTTCATGGAGCGGTAACACATAATAAGCAACTTCTTCCTATTAATGGGACTAGAGAACACTAATAATTTCAAAATAATGAGCATGTGTTTTGTACCTCTGACTTTGGTATAGGCCCAGCACTCTAGAAGTATTAAATAACTAAACCTCAGCATAGCCTAAAGGACAGGGGAGGAAACACTTGACCCCCACAGGGAAGCAGTCACTGCCATAGTGAGGTGGAGCCGCTCCTGCACATAGCAACTGTCTACAACAGTCGAAGGAAGGAAATGTATGACAGAAGTCCTGTGAACAGAACCTCTTTCATGGGATGTGCCTTCAAATAAAGTAAAGTGAATGTCACTGTCCTCGTTTTATAGGTGGGGTAACTGAGATGCAGAGGTGTGACAAAGCTTGTTTGTGGCGGCACAGTGGAGGTGGGTCTAAAGCAGAAAAGGCCTCAACTCCTACTCCGGGGCACCCCTTGCTGCCCTCTGTAATGAGTGTATCCCTAGGATGGCGAAGTCAGACAGCTGCCAAGGAGTGAGATTGGTGTTCATGGGCTAGGTGAGACCCCAGTGGCACATTTTCCTGGCTCTAAGGTCTCTTGGCAGTGTTTTGTTGTCTCCTGCAATCATCTCTGCCAGGGAATCTTCTTTGCAGATCCTATCCTTGACTCTTTTACCTTCTTTGCGTAGAGCTGAATTCTGTCCTGGGTAGGAGCTGAGCATCCAACTGAGGCTGCTCCCACTTGTGCCATGTTGGATGGCTCAGGTGCTGGTAGACAAGCCTCATCTAACCAGTGGTGAGAACACTGCTTTCCTGGTGGTCAGCAGTGCTGTGTTCTAACATACTTTGTTTCATCTTGTTCTATAGCTCATCTGGCAGCAATGGAAGGACACTTGCATTGCTTTAAGTTCTTGGTCAGTAAAATGGCTAGTGTCATGCACACACTGAAAGCCAGGAATGACCAAGGAGAGACTCCAAGGGACTTGGCTGAACGGTTCTATAAAGATAATATTCTGCAATATATTGACAGTGTGGAAAAAGAGGAGGAGGATCCAGAGGCACAGGAAGGTGAGTATGGGTCGAGATACTGATAAAATAGGCATTTTAATTCTGTAGAAATTGTTGATTCTGAGAACTTATATGAGCAGAATTATAACATTTAAATTGCCAACATAAGGAAGAGCTGTTCTTTCAATGCTTCCTACACTTACTGGTAGCTAAGACTGGGATACTCAATGTGATTTTATAAAGGACTTGTGGGTGATGGGATGGTTGGAGGCCGTCTTGGGCACACTGATCATGAAATGATAGAGTTTTTGATTCTCAGAGAATAAGGAGGGGGTCAGCAGAACTGCTACCTTGGACTTCCGGAGGGCAGACTTTGGCCTGTTTAGGAGACTGGTTGAGAGAGTCCTCTGGGAGGCAGCCCTGAAGAGCAAAGGGGTCTGGGAAGGCTGGACATTCTTCAAAGAGGAAGTCTTAAAGGCACAGAAGCAGGCAGTCCCCATGTCCTGAAGGACAAACTGGTGGGGAAGACGACTGGCCTGGCTGAAAAGGGAGCTTTGACTGGAACTCAGAAAAAAAAGTGGGGTTTATGACCTTTGGAAATAGGGGCAGGCAGCTCAGGAGGACTACAGAGGTGCAGCAAAGTTATGCAGGGAGGAAACTGGAAGGGCCAAAGCCCAGCTAGATCTTAACCTGGCTACTGCTATAAAAAAGCAATAAAAATACAAATACATTAGCAATAAAAGGAGGGCTAAGGAGAATCACCAGCCTTTATTGGATGTGGGAGGAAACATAGTGACAAAGGATGAGGAAAAGGCTGAGGTACTTAATGCTGTCTTTGCCTCAGCCTTTAATAGTAAGACCAGTTGTTCTCTACACCACTTAGATACACACAAGTCTATGGGGCCGGATGGGGTCCACCCAAAGGTACTGAGGGAGCTGGCAGAAGTGCTCACTAGGCCACTTTCAATCCTTTATCAGCAGTCCTGGTTAACAGGGGAGGTCCCAGTTGACGGGAGGGTCACATATGTGAAGCCCATCTACAAGAAAGGCCAGAAGGTTGATCCAGGGAACTACAGGCCAGTCAGTCTGACCTTGGTGCCAGGGGAGGTTGTGGAGCAGATTGTCTTGAGTGCCATCATGCAGCACATACAGGACAACCAGGTGATCAGGCCCAGTCATCATGGGTTTATTAAAGGCATGTCCTGCTTAATCTGATTTCCTTCTATGGCCAGGTGACCTGCCTAGTGGATGAGGGTAAGGCTGTGGATGTTGTCTACCTGGAATTAGTAAAGCCTTTGACACTGTATCCCACATCATTCTCCTGGAGAAACTGGCTGCTCATGGGTTGGATGGGCCTACTCCTTCACTGGGTAAAAAACTAGCTGGATGGCTGGACCCAAAGAGTTGTGGTGAACAGAGCTAAAGCCAGTTGGCAGCCAGTCATGAGTGGGGTTCCCTGGGGCTCAATGTTGGGGCCAGTCTTGTTTAATATCTTTACCAATGATCTGGATGAGGGGATCGAGTACACCCTCAGTAAGTTTGCAGATGACACCAAGTTGGGCGGGAGTGTTGATCTGCTCGAGGGTAGGAAGCCTCTGCAGAGGGACCTGGACAGGCTGGATGGATGGGCTGAGGCCAATTGTATGAGGTTCAACAAGGTCAAGTGCTGGGTCTTGCACTTTGATCACAACAACCCCAGGCAATGCCGCAGCCTTGGGGAGGGGTGGCTGGAAAGCTGCCTGGCGAAGAGGGACCTGGGGGTGCTGGCTGACAGCTGGCTGAACATGAGTCAGCCGTGTGCCCAGGTGGGCAAGAAGGCCAAGAGCATCCTGGCTTGTATCAGGAATAGTGGGGCCAGCAGGAGCAGGGCAGGGATCGTGCCCCTGTACTCGGCACTGGTGAGGCTGTGCTTCACACACTGTATTCAGTTTTGGGCCCCTCAGTACAAGGACACTATGGTGCTGGAGCGTGTCCAGAGAAGGGCAGTGAAGCTGGTGAAGGGTCTGGAGAGCAGGTCTTATGAGGAGCATCTGAGGGAGCTGGGGTTGTTTAGCCTGGAGAGGAGGAGGCTGAGGAGAGACCTTATCACTCTCTACAACTACGTGAAAGGAGGTTGATCTTTTCTCCCAAGTAACAAGTGATAGGATGAGAGGAAACTGCTTCAAGTTGCTGCAGGGGAGGTTTAAATTGGCTATTAGGTAAAAGTTTCTTCCCCAAAAGGGTTGTCAAGCACTGGAAGAGGCTGCCCAGGAAAGTGGTTGAGTCCCCATCCCTGGAGGTATTTCAAAGAGATGTAGACATGGTGGACTGGGCAGTGTTGGGTTTGTGGTTGGACTTGATGATCCTAAAGATCTTTTCCAACCTATACAATTTTGTGTGTATTCTGTGTAAATGTGTTGCATTCACCTATTATTGAAATAAAACATATCATGCTATGTTGTACCAGGAATAACAAGTTATCCATGTTCTTAGACTCTAGTAGGCATACAGAAGATCTGTCTAATTTTCATGAGTTTTCATATTTGTCTGCTCAGAATCCCTTACTTGCACTGAATAGCAACTTAGCCAGGAAATATCCCACCAAAATTAAGGTTACTAGCCAAAGGATGCAAGTTGTGGTAAGGTCTGTAAGGAGAACCTTCAGTGGAGCAAGTATATGAGACCTGCACCTCCACCTCTCTACTTTTTCCAGGCACTTACTGTCCTTCTCTGCTAGTCTTTTGTCATTATACAGATATGTTGTTATACATACATACATAGAGACATATAGATATGTCAGTACTCCCTGTCTATAAAAATAATTAGAAAAATCAAATTGTCTGTATGGGTAGTTTTTAAGCAAGGAGTAAAATAGTTCATATATTTGGTTAGACTATGAAATTAAAATAGGCAAATGACTCCAGTTACCGCCAGTAATACAACATCAACTGTAAAGCAAAGGTATACTTGCTATTTCAGGTTTATGAAATTAATCTCTTAACTGTGTAAGATGCCTGTAGCCATAACCCAGACATGTTTAATCAAGCCTCTGATGAACAGTGCTAGTTATGCAGCTGTGTTTTAACTGATTAAGGGTGCATTAACCTGGCTAACTACAGCTATGGAGTGCCCACACATGAGTTAGTATGAGAGAGGCAAGCAGTGAGAGACAAATATGAGCATGTTTAGTGGAACTAGTGGCATCTGTTTGGAAACATGCATTTCATTTTCAGTTTTAGCTTTCCCAGCCCATGTCGCTGCTTTCAAAGGGGACTTGCTAATGCTTAGAAGATTAGTGAGAAGTGGAGTAATCAATATTAATGAGCGGGATGATAAGGGATCCACTCTCATGCACAAAGGTCAGTAATTATGATCTGTTTCAGCTTGTTACTGTTTGTTGCTGACTTGTTTACTTAGTTTTTCAAGTGGCTGCTCATGACATAAACTTCGTGAAAAACAGCATCTCATTTCCTGAGGGCTCAAAAGGGCAACCCTGGAAAACATATTTTGTGATGTGTGCGCGCGTAGGTGTCACTTTAAAAACAAAATAACCAAGCTGAAGTCAAAAAGGAAGAGTTTATATTAAAGAGAAAACAGTATCTACACTGAAAAAAAAATAGGTTTTTTACCAGACTTTTAGAAACATTTGCCAGCTAGGTATAAAAATGATTGGTATTGTGTCCTGGGCTTTTATTTCCTGAATGTGTCGTACTGAGGAGATGTGTTGTGAAAACCACAACAAAGTTATTTGGCACTATGCTGTCAAGGAAGGTAAACTTCTGGTATCTAATGCCTCGATGGGTAGTGGAGTGCTAGCACTACAGGAGGAACGGTCCTTTTGTGTTTGAGGGTTTCATAGTAATGTTTGAAAGAGTAGGATAGGAAAGAAGGAGGGAGGTATTGTAATATGCTTTTAATGCTATTTCCCACATTTCTTTTTGAATAGATATAAATGCTAGAATTTTCAAAAACATAATTAAAGTACTCATTATGAAAATTTATATGTATTGATTTTAAAAGTATCTTCTACATTCTTTCCCGCCCTCTCTTCTTGGAATGTTGCTAACCTATGACTGTTTCATCTCCAATCGTTACATGCAATGTTGGTGTTATGGGGAAATACTACGTCTGATTGTAATCCCATTTCCTTATCTCAGTAAGAAAACAAATATGGCAAACATCCAAAGGGGGTGCTGTCAAGAATTGGATTTATTCTTCCTTGAGAAAAACAACTTGCAGGTTTCAGCTAGCCATGCCAAATACCATCTTCCATATGTGAGACATCATTCGTGGCACCATGTGGTATGAGCAGTAGCTGTGCCAGGTCATATGACTGGGCAAAGCAGTTGTGTTAGGCTGCAGCTGAGAAGTGTTGCCCTGAGTTCTCGCCCAAGGAATGATGCACCTGTAGCTCCAGCACAAAGCCCTGGCTTCTCTCCTTCTCCGTGAGACAGAACCGCACCACACACCACAGACTGGGGCAACCAGCTGTGTCTGATGTATGAGACCCCAGAGCTGGAGAGAGGTGACACTGCTTTGCTGCAAATCTATGACATATAGGCCTTACTGCAAGAGAGTGTGAGGCGGCATTATTTGCGTGTCTCATGCTCAGTGCACGAGACTGGGCAAGTTTACTTTAATTCATGTCCAGGAAGAGTTGCCAGTAAATTTCTGGAACTAGAAAGAGGCAGAAAAACACATTGCATGATCTTCCCCAAAACTGTGTGCACCAATGTGACCTGAACATCTCAAAATATTGGCTTCTCTTGCAATAATATGTTCCCTGTGGTGTGTTAGTGAACCCAACCTCTGGCATGTCAAAATGTCAAGAGGGGGACATTTTAGGTTTGAAACGCTTCAGTTGAATATAACTGACTTGTGTGCACCTTCCTTCCCGTAGCGGCTGGACAGGGGCATATCCATTGCTTGCAGTGGTTGATTGAAATGGGAGCTGACTGTGACATTACAAATGATGATGGAGAGACTCCAAAGGATGTAGCCAAGAGGTAGCAGTACATATCCTGTAGCCCTGTCATTTATTTACTTGCTATTTATATATCAGTATCATGTCAGCTTTGTTGGAATTAATCCTGATTTTCAGTGATGGAGCAAGAACAGATCAGGACCATGAATTCCAGTTCTGATAAGCAAAGCTGTATTGTAGCTATAAAAGGTTTTAATTTTCACTTAAATTAATTTTCTTTTTTTAGCAAGGTCAGACATGAAAGATGAAAACTAGCTGATCTGCAAAAGGGAAGTATGCTCCAGCTATGCAAAGTAAATGAGAACTAGTGAAAGCCAGCTGATTTTTGCATTAATAAAAATAATATAGTTTCTGATGAGAGCCAATTAAGGAAACCTGCAAAGAAAAAGGTACTTCTGATGTGGGAGACATTGTTATAAGATTTCATTGAGGCAGAGCTCATGCCATTAGAATACCACAAAAAACAGCTTATCTGCTCATAGTTTGTTTACCAGTGCTTCCTTTAATCCTGAAACCCCCTCTGATGAATGGGAACAGGATGAGTTTTCAGAGAGTTTCTATCACATGCAGGGAGCATGGCTGCATTTTTCCTGATGATGGGGATATTTCAGTGTAGGTTAACTGTTCTCTGTGCAGATTTGCCCAGCTGGCGGCTGTGGAACTTTTCACACAAAGAACTGGAGACAGTAACTCTAGTGATGAAGAACTAGATGCAAACAACATTAAGTTTTTTGAAAGACATGGTGTGGAAGGGAGTACAGATAGCAAAGAAGACTTAACCCTGGATAAAGCAGAGAAAAGGAATGCACGCAGTAAGCACTGTCTTTCCATCACTCCTTATTTGAAAAAGTTGGTCTCAAGACATTATAGTCGTAGTTGCATGGTTTCTGCCAACTGCTGTGACTTTTTTATTGTAAGATGAGATAGTTGACAGGATATCTGTGCCACTGAGCATTCAAAGAAGTTGTGGAAAATTAGAAAGCACAGCAGAGGGCAATCAGAACATAATTGTTATGCTGTTTTAATCGGTGTTGGTGAAACCATATTGGATTGCTACTTGTTTTTGCCATCTGTCTGCTGTGTGGGTGTCAGGTGTAGCTCAGTATTTGCTGAGCAGTGTGATTTCTGCTCTGTGTTTGTGAGACTATTTTCCAGACTATTAGATTCCAGCATGCCTGTCTTCTCCAAGCATTTTACCTACCTGGAGAACTATCTTACAGTAAGGGCCTATCGCAAGATTCAAGAACTTCAGCAACTACTAGAAATTGCCTACAGCAACTACAGACAGCTGGGAGGAATAACTGAAGAGGAGAAGAAGATGAAAAAAGAAGAGAGGGAAGTTGAGAAGTAAGGTTAACTTGCCCTGCTAATGTTTAACTCTGTGAGGCCCATTTTAAAGCCTTTGTTAAGTTGAACTTACACACAAGTTGTTTTGGCCATTCTGTCCTTTCCACTTACGAACTTTAGCCAGGCCAAAAAGAAAGAGACTTCAGCAACATGTCTGACCATTTCTAGGCTTCTACCACCAGGACCAGCCCCACAGCACAACACAAGTGTTTGACGGGTTCGCACTTCTTGTGGAAGATTATCTTCACAGCCTTCAGGTTTTCCTGCAGCGTGTGTGCAGTAGGACTGATAAGTCCTGGCTGTTTTGTTTGCATTGAGGATGCCCAATACATGCATGCACATTAATAAATCTGAAAAAAGGCATTATTAGTCTTAGCATGGCTTGGATGGAAGTGCAGAAACTATTCAATGACCTGCTACATTTCTGTGTCAGGGGCAATATATTTCTACGCTCAAGAAAACATCAGCTCATATCCAGACCACAGAAAAAAGAAACCTCAGCAAACCTGCCCTTGCACGTGGAACACTTTTCAAATGTCCATCTAGTTCTCAAGGTCTCCAGTAAATGAAAGGGTTCTGTTAGATTGGTCAGGTGATTTGATGGGTAGACCATCTAAGTTTCAAAGAAAAGCCCATGTGTCTGTCAAAGATTTAGGACTTAAACAACAATGCAGCATCGAAAAGACAGCCCTGTCTCCACCTCTACCTGTCAAAGATTTGGCTACCCACTGTTCTCAGTCTCTCTAGATAACCATGTCCATTATGTGTCTGGGCTTCCCCAAACCATTGTCTTTATTTGCTCACTGAGAGGAGACTGTATCCAGAGGGCTTGTATGCCATCAAGAAGACAGCAGACTTACAGTCTGTAGGTCTGGAGCAGGTAACAGGTGTCACAGACTGGAATTAAGGAGTTTGCATTACAACCATATATGAGCCAAGAAATTGAGGTCAGGATTTCTTTTGGTTCCAGATCACCCTTTGACTCATCCCAGGCTGAAAGGCCATCTTCCTTAACTTGATATGTCTGCAATGTCGGTATCCACAGCCAAGTTAGTTACCTTCAACTCCTTTTTAGACTTCTTGAAGAGAGGTGGGCACTTCTGGGCCCAATTAGACAGGTACTTCAGGATGAGATTCATCACTTCTAGGAGTGTCTCTCCTGGCTTTAAAGGAGGAGGTTGACCAGCTCAGATGTTGATGCCTATGTTGGAAGGTCAGAGCGATCTGTTTGTAATGACAGAAAAGTAGCGGTTGTCTAATGGCAGAAATTAGAGTTCATTTTGGATAAAGCAGCTACTCAAAAGTGTGTATTAGAGGGCTCTGACAAGGCTCTTTATGGGATTTTGTTTTCTGTGGCATGTGCGGCTAAACTAGAAAAATTGTGAGGATCTGTGAAGGGTCCCTCTCGTCTGTGGAGGCCAGAGAGCATCTCTAGCTCCACACTGGCCATTTGTAATGGAAGTACCGCTTCTCAGCATACCTGCCTACCCTTCTCAGGGTACCTGCCTGTGGATAAAATGCAAGAAGCTTGCATCATATGCCAGAGAACCTCATTATTTTAAAATATTTAATGATGACACCATTTTCCTAGATGAAAAGCAGGACTTGCCACTTGGGAAGGCTACTGTAGCAGATTTTGAAGATTCCTGCTTTAGTACAAGAGGCCTGTTGTGAACCACTGTGCAGTGCTTTGACCAGGCTGCATTGCATGATAAAAATTGTCACTGTGTGCATGCCACACAGTTTTGGAGCTGTGTCTCGTTAAGCTGAAGCAGGCAAGAAGTCAGCCTGTCCCCTCTGAGCACTGGTTTCCTGGCATGAGCACAGGCCGTTCTTACCATGTCCCTAAGGCTGATACAGCCTGAGAGCTTTGGGCTGTATGAGTCTGGAATACTTTGGTCCTGGAAATCCGGTAGCTCTTGCTGAGAGCTCTCCTGCCATGCTGTTTGAATCCACAGGACAGATGTCACCCTTTTCCGTTTACCAATCTTCCATCTTTGTAGCTGTGCTAATTCAGCCTGATACAGAGGAGAGCCAGCTCAGCTCCAGATGACTCAGCTGCTGAGGTCAATTGTTGTTATAAGAATATATGTGAATTATGTCTTGGCTAACCAGTTCCAGGAATCTAAATTAATTGAGGAGCAGTTGTGGGTGTGACCAATATGATCTTGTGCAACTGTGTATCAGCTGGTGTTTCAGTTTCCCTTCAGTAAGTGTCATGGGGGGTGTCATTTGAGTATTCCTCATCTGTGGCTAAGCCAATCAATGGGAAGGATGTAGAGGCACCAGATGTAAACGAAAAAGCTGCCCCTGACCCCGCCAGAATCCTAGTTTTATGCTGTTTCTCTGTTTCATACTAAACTTTTTGCTCCTTGGGCACTTCTCCCTCTTCTGGCGATGGCCCTGGGTTACAGCCTCCCCAAGACCCTAGCGTCTGGCTCAGTGTGTGGGAAGACGTCTCCATCTCGTGGTCAGGTTGCGCTGAGCACAGCTGACAGGGAAGAAGGAAAAACAGCTGTTTAGAGCCAGGAGGATGCGGCAGCTCCCACCAGCAGTTGGTGTGAGGAGTACTGCACTGCTTTCTGCCGTGACTAACCTGTTCCTTAGCAAAGGCACGGGAGCACATGGATTAGCCAGGGCAGGTTTGGATGCGCTTCATGCTCTGCTTGTCCCCTTTGCTTATGGCAGGGCTGTGAGGGAGCTGGAGGCCCAGCTGGAATACGAGCGAGTCAGGCGGGAGAAGCTGGAGAGCCAGCTGGACGACTACCGTGCTGAGATAAGGCACCTTAGAGAGAGCCTGGAGAAAACCCGCGTCCCCCCTGCTCCCGGCCCGGTGAGTGCAACACAAGCTCCCCCCGTGTGTGGGACAGAGGCTACGGCCTGTCACTTGTGCGTGTTTGTTTTCACTGGGACTTCCAGGCATGGCACTAGGAAATGCTGGAGTAAATGTGCTAGCGACCTTTAGGTTGGGACACTGAAGCAGTAGGCTTGTCACGCCCTGACAGTGTCTCTGCTGTGAAAGGATATCGCTTCTCTTGTACCCTGGCAGAGAAGCACGACATTGTCCATCTTTGTATTAACAAAAGGGAGTGGACTGATCCCTGAGTACTTCCACACTGCGATGCAGTGACTGACAGTTCATTGTGGCTGGTACCTGAGACTGGGCTGGTGCTTCAGGAGGGGTGTGTCACCACCTAAAGAATTACCTGGCCTGCGGGGGCGCACAGAATCGCAACCGTGGGTTTGCAGGATTCTGTAATACACAAGGACGCAGAGGCTTTTATCCTCTGAATTGCTCTACTTTATTACAGAGTATCACAAATACCATGAAAACCACCACCAGCAAGTATGCTACCACAAAATCACCACTAGCAAGTAAGCCTACGGTTAATAAAGCAAATATAAATATATATATGTCAAGCTATTACAAAATACTATAAGCAATCAATAATATAGTAGCAGTCAATAGCATGGCAGCAATCAATAGTAAAGCAACAATCAGTAGTATAGCAATAACCAAGCAGGTGTGTGCTATTACAGGTTACTACAAACTTAGCATTAGTGAAGCAAACTTAACGACATAACAGCTGATACACTTATGACTCGTTACCTATAAGGATATATAATAGTGCTATGAAGTGAATTAGACAGATTCCAGAAGGGACCAAACCACCCCAAAGGGGAGGACAAACTGATTGCAGAGGGGGACCCAACCATCCCCAAAAGAGGGGAGGACAAACTGCTGAACCCCAAAAGCGGGCCCAGAGAGGGACCAAGAAAGAGTCTCACTTCAAAGATGATCTGTGTCACAGAGTCTGGCATCAGCCAGGCATCCCTGGTGAGGGTCCAAAATCTAGCTTGTAGAAAGTTTGTGTGGCAAATTCAGCCTCCTTAGGAAAGGAAAAGTTTGTGCAGCACGGGAAGGTCTCGGAGAGAGGGCCTCAAATTTTGGAATAAAAATTAAGACCTTTTTATATCATAGAGACATAAGAAGGTAGAAGACACCGCTGCAAGCAGCCAATAGATGCTGGTTTCTTACCTCTAATTTTCTACTTTCCACCTGTAACAGCCAATAGATAATGAGCTTTCGATTCTTTCTGCTTTTAATTTTTCCAGACTATTTTTCACCTTTTCAGACAGTAAGTCGCCTTCACAGTCCCTTGTTTTTGCACTTACCGGTGGTATCCCAGGATGCCTCTGGTTCTTAGGTACCACAGCTGTACTTGAAAGAGGCCAGCTGCACTTTTCAAGGATGTTTCTGGTTCCCAGCCTCACAGTCCCCAGGCTAGCAGACATTTTCTCTATCAGTATTTTTCAGCAGTCAGTTTCTTTCAGTAATTTTCTCCTTCTAACCAGGCCGCCTTTCTGGCTGCTCATGTCAGCTCTCAACCTGAGGTGTGGGATGTTTTGTAGGAACTGCAGCACATGTGGTAGGATATTTCTTTTGCTTCACAGCTGGTTTGTGCTCCTCCCTTTTACACCAGACTGAGAAGTCAGTTGGTGGAGTACTGTAGTACCGTACTGTGTTGCTGTGTGCAGTGGCTGATTTCAGTGAGTGTTCTTGTGTGTCGTCTGCTGTCATCATAATTATCAAGCCCACTGACAGAAAAGAAGATGCAGCTATGACCTAACGATTGGCTTAGCCAGCAAAGACAGAAAAACTGTAGCTTTTTTTTAAAAATCAAATCTTGAGGATAGATCAGAAGTTCACATGCTAACTGGCATTTGGGACCTTTCCCTGCTACGTAACTCCCACAAACTGATGAGACTGTCAAGACCCCGTTTTTCAGATCTTTGCCATCTAGTCCCTGGGCAGCCCTTGAGTGCGGCATCTAAATTCCTCCTGCTGTGGGTTGTGGGAACTGGTGTGCAGTAACACCGCTGGTCCTTCCAAGGGCACAGCCGGGAGAAAGGCTCATGGCCCTGCCAGCCTGGGCAGCGTCACTGCTGCTCTTGGCGCTTCGCTTAACTTCGACCATTACACCCCATTACACCGCCTCGACTGAGTAGCTGTTTGCAGGGCCCTGCGATAACCAGGCGAGGACTCCAGTCACTGACAATGTGGGCAGCTTGGCTGTAGCTCCTTCCTCTGCTTAGAGGAGCCCAGAAGAGCCATCCCAGGGGGATGCTCTAACCAGCACTCTTCTGAGATGGAGCCTGCGCGGTGCCCTGCTTGAAGCTGTGCAGTGTGACCGCTGTAATTCAATGCTCGCTGGTCCAGAGGGAGCGAGCGAGAGAAAACAGCTTTATAAGGAGATTGTTCGGGCAATCACGCAGGAGTGGAGAGCTGGCCTGTGCCTGACACAAAATATTTACATATTTCTTGGAGGCCAAGTTGGGTTGCTGGATAAAAGGGATAACATTGCTGCCTTCTTCAGCCAGGTTCGAATGAGGCCCAGGTGCTTCGCCTGTCCCTGTTGGATAGATAATGGTCCTTTTCCGAATGCGATGGGGAAGAATGCTTGATGGATGCTCTGAGCAGGAAAAAAAACATTTAGAGCTCAGCTTTGTTACCATTTAAGCTGCGCGTGGATTTGGCCATGGAAACATCTGGGGCATTTCAGGCCCCATGAGAGCAGACGCCACCCTGTTGCTGTGGCTCAGCGAGGCCTTCAGGTCGCTACGGTGCCTGTGTCACACTCCTGCGCAGCGTGCTGCCTTCACAGCTGTCTCACATGCCCACGTGCCCAGGCAATGTAATGTGGTCTAGCACAACCACATTTCACAGCTCATTCTCTCTTCTTCTATCCTTCCCCACTTTCTTCCTCCTGCCCCACCTTGCAGGGTTGCTTCTGCACCTTTCCTGCTCTCCTGTCCCTTTTCTCACTTTCCTTTAGCCTGTGCCCACTCTCCCTGCCACCACATACAAGCTGTGATGCTCCTATGTCTGTTTGTTTCCCACTGTACCCTTGGGACTGGTCCTTCCCACGCTGCTGAGACCCTCAGGCCAGCCAGGTGCCACCACCTTTGAAAGAAAAGGCATCTTCGGCTTCCACAGCGCACTTCAAGGCGTTACCTGTTCTACTCCCCTGGCAGGTTTAAAAATCCAGCCATAGAATGCCCCATTTCTAGGGTGGAAGAGTGGCTGTAGTTAGTTTTTTCACCAGTAGCAATCTAAAAAAGTTCAGTTGGGCGTTAGGTTTACTAGATAGGCCTGGAGGCAACTTCTATCGAGGCAGGTTTGTTTTCAAAACTTCTCCAACTGCTACAACCAATTCTTGCCCTGCTGTGAATGTCATCCCGTGCCCTGGGCCTCCGCTCTGCCCCCAGCTTCAGTTCAAACAATATTCTGTGGTTACTCAAAGCTGTATATTTTAAAATCCTGCCTTATGAGGTAGCAGGTTTAAGCGGCTGCTATTTAATGGCTGCAACATCCTTTGTTTCAGGAAGCTGAGACCATCTCCAAGTCTTGCAAAGAAAAAAAGAAAGTAAAGAAGCAAGCAGCCTGCAGCCCTGCAGGAGTGTTTGTGAGGCTGCGCTGAGGGAGGAACCCGACGAGGGGCCGCCCACCGAGGAGGTAGAACATGCTGGACAATGCAAAGTTTGCGTAGCCCAGCTCCCCAGATGAGCTGTGGCCCACTGAATTTCACTGAACTATTGTTTTAGTTCTCTGGGATAGAAAATATTATAAATCAAAGCAGTAGCACCTCTATTAGAAAAATAAGTAAGACTTCTCTTTCTATCTAGGTGGTAGCTTAGCAACAGTGTTGCAAATCACAACATAAGATTTCAAGTTAACTACAGCCCTGTCAGAGGTCCTACTAGGTCTGAGCAAACTATCTCCATCTGGTTTGTACTACTGCCTTAAAAATCATAATAAAAAAAAGAGATAAAAAAGCACCTTGCCTCCTAAAAAGTCAGAAAGGACCTTCAGTGTGGAACCACAGTACAAAGTCTGGGAGAAGTACTCGCTCGGCTGCAGACGAGTGCCAGGCCCCTCACCTCTCATTTTCAAGTCATTCCTGAATGAGCCAGGAGGATATTCCTTCCATGAGGTGCCAGATGAACTGCAGTGGAAAGCCTCTAACTCAGGGCTGAAGAGTTCACTCTGTTCTGGGGCGTGCTGTGGTTAGAAATGGCAATCCTGACCTCTCCTCCATGCCCAAAAGTCATTTCATGACTTCACATACAGATTTTTTTCTCTCATCTCTGTGCTATTGTGAAATTATTTTCCCTCTGAAACCCTCATGATGCATATTTTAAGCTTTGATTCCAGTAAGAAATCCTTGCACTATAAGGTTAATTTGCATGGGCGTGGATCCTGATCTACCCTCTCCTTCGGTACCAAAGGAAACAATTTCAAAGGTACTGATAAATCATTTTTGTGGGCACAGGCTGGGGAGAGGCACGCTGAGTTACAGCATAAGGCTTGTGTCAGAGTAGAGAGGAGAAATTCAGCCTCTAGAACCCACTTCTGCATGTAGGGGATGACAGTGGTGAGAAGCTGCTACTGCAGCTATTTCCTACAGCACCGCTGGTGCTAAATTCTCATGCAGGAACAGCACAGGCGATCAATCTGAGTCATTTTGTGTCCAGAGAAGGGCAACAAAGCTGGGGAAGGGTCTGGAGAACAAGTCTTATGAGGAGAGGCTGAGGGAGCTGGGGGTGTTTAGCCTGGAGAAGAGGAGGCTGAGGGGAGACCTTATCGCTCTCTACAACTACCTGAAAGGAGGCTGTAGTGAGGTGGGGGTCGGCCTCTTCTCCCAGGTCTCTAGCAATAGGACGAGAGGGAATGGCCTCAAGCTGCATCAGGGGAGGTTTAAATTAGAGATTAGACAAAATTCCTTTACGGAAAGAGTGGTCAGACATTGGAACAGGCTGCCCAGAGAGGTGGGGGAGTCGCCATCCCTGCAGGTATTTAAAAGATTTAGGGTCATTGTTTAACCCAATTCTGCCGAGTTGGGCTAACAGTTGGACACGATGATCTTTAAGGCCTTCTCCAACATAAACGATTCTACAATTCAGGGAACCTCAGAAATGTGTATGCTATAAACAAAGATGGATTTGTACACACAACAGTTACAGACAGAGGTGGCTGCCGGGCACCTGCCCGGATCCTTGCTGCCAGCACCCGTGCCTATTTGACAAACAACAGAAAAAGCAGCCTCAGCTCCCACTCCAGTAGCACTGCGCCTGCTGTAGAGCCCACCTTTTTACAGCCTGGTAATCTCTATTCAAGTCTCTCAGATAGTCAAATAGCAAATAAAAGAAATTAATTTTATTTTCTTAAATGAAGATAATAAATAGCTTAATGCACAGATTATAATAATTGGCAGTATACAAGCAAGTTCAATTGTAAACAGAATAAAGCTGCAATAAAAAAAAGTGTCGCTAATCATACTACACACTCCTTAGCCCATAGAGGGCCTACTCTTGAAAGTTTAACCCAGCAAGGATTTTTTAAAAATTATTGTCTTATTAAAAGAATCAAACCAAGCACTGGTGCAGCTGCTTCTGTTTGGAAGTCATCCACCTGCTGCACCCCATCTCTGCGACAGGGGTTGGTCAGTCCTTGCAGAAGACAGAGGGGCTTCGCCAGGCGTTAGGGGTGTCCGTGCGTCCCATGGGATTAGACAACAGCCCCGAGGAGCGCAAAGACGGGAGGAGGACAACCACCACCACACTGGCACCACAGAGGTGCTGAGTATTTCCATGTTACAGGCCAGATCCTCTGCCCAGAGGATATGTGAGGGTTTACTGGAAATACTCTGCACTCCTTGAAGGGAGGAGTTAAGAGCACTTATCTGCCCCAGGGCTGTATGCAGGTGCTGAGAGGGGAGGCATTTCCCCTTGGAGAGGCAAAGCCAGAGAAGTTCTCCTGTTCTGTTGACCTCTGGGGTTATGGAAGTTGCAAAAGACACCAAAAAAAATATATAAAAAAAAAATCAATCTGTGGAGACATTTTAGTTTACGTAAGATTAAGTTTATGTAAACCAGTTTTCAACAAGAATTTTTTAGTAAAGGCCTTGGAGTGTGTGTTTATATATAAATAAAAAACCCCAAAGGGCCATGCTTCAATCCGACAGAAAAGAGAGGAACAGACTGAAAGCAAAAATCCAGATCCTACATTTAAGCTTAACTGACTTGGATCAGAGTAGATCCGCTGGAATCTGGCATTAGCACTAACTTGGGAACAGTATTTCCATTTCAAGGACATATCCAACATTTCCATTTTGTGAGGAGCTGAGAGTGAGAATGTTCCCTTGAGAATATTCCAAAAGAAAACAAAATTAATTCTAAAACACATTAGGAAACACTTTCTCATTTAGCATAAGAAGTCCTTTGAAATAAATACAGTATTCAGTAGGGGACAACGAAATATTACTACTTGTCCCCTTCCCCCCAATTCTTTTTATCTTTAGTGTTACATAGACAGAAAAACACCTTTAGCACACAGTAAGAATACCAAACCAGAAGGGTACCAAGGTTATCTACAGGGCAAACATGAATGTCTAACTGACGTTGTCCAGGTGGCCTTTCCTCCATCTGTATTTGGTGCAGTCACTCCATTTCAATCTATTTCCAGAACCTGTAAAATCCCAGTGCTATTGCCAAGCAAGTAAATACTGAAGCTGTTAAGAGAAAAAAGAAAAGGAAATATTTAGCTGAATGCTAAATTGTATCACTTCTACATACAGGAAGTTAACTGCAAACAGCAGGAAGAGCAATAACAGCAGTAGAGCGGAGCTTCCTAAGCTTCCTGAATTGCTGCAGGTGTGACAGAATAATTCTAGAAGACAACGACTGGCCTTGGAGGCAACATCCTGCACTGTGGCACTGCCCAGGTGGTGAGGTGGGAGGTCAAGTGCAGCAGCCTGGGGAACTGCGTTTTCAGGGACACGCCTGAGTAACTACGGCAGGCTACGGTCACTTCCACTATCGTCACCCACCTGTTGGAAATGGTCTTACAGGAGAGATGGCCGTATTGGGTCTCGCATTAGGCGTAATTAAAATGATTTCCCACTGAACAAAACAACAAGGAACTAACAATGCATGTATCTGACACAACTTCGGGGAATCTCGGCAGCACCCCCGAAGCCTGATGAGCTGTCCTTCAGGTGCGTTACACTGCTGTTTCAATTAGTGTTAGAATAAAGCCAATTGTGGTTCCCTTTGAACTTGTTCTCACTTCCAAATGTAACGCATTGCTCTTTTTATCCAGCTCCGATCCAATAAAAACGTCACTGGTTATGTGCATACTGAGAAGACAATCTTAAATCAGGCTGCAATTTGTTCTGCGTGGCCGGGGAAAGCACCAGTATTGTGTCCGCGGGGGACTGAGCGGGGGCAGAACTGGTTGCTCTCAGACTAGTCCCGAGTATCAGCAAACTTTCAGGGTAACTTAAATAAGCTCAGGAGAACTCTTGGAGCGACAGTGCCACATAAACGCCTGCCCTGCAGCAAGCGGAGGCACTGTCAGACTAGACAAGGTATTTAGGCTTCTTTCCTATTCTTTAAAAAAAAATTTAAAAGATCATGTCCGTGTTCCTCCTAATCCCAGTTCCGGGTGCAGTCCCAGTCCTAGTCCTAGTCCAACCACAGCAGTGCCTACATGTCCCCACCTCTTCTGTGTTCTCTGACATGCTTCTTTCAGCTGGGGAGGAACCTGTCCCCCCAGGTCCCAGGTACCTGCTGTTACACAAGTGACTTCTTGAATTAATCCAGCATGTATCCTTGAGCAAAACCTGATACATCCACAACACAATACTGGTACTCACCTCCTTGCCTATCACATACCTGCCAAATAGCGTATTGTGTCGAGTTTATTTGATTCCATGAGTGTTTTTAAGGAAGCTATTTCAGTGTCAATTTTGTTACTGATTTCTGAGATAACACTGTTGGTACTTGAATCCTGAAACATGAAAAAATAGCACGTATTTGACAGTGATCTCTAGCCCTTTCAGCTTTGCAAAGCCAAACACCACCATGCTACCAGCAACAAGAGAAACAAATTTCCAACCTATCATTGAAGTAAAATACCTAACGGGTGAGAGACCTTAGAAGACACAGACCGGCATTTAACACAATGCAGGAAAAATATTAAAGAGGGAGACAGAAAAAGAGAAAACTCAGATCACACAGATTTTGTCCCTGATATGCCAGTGCCTCCTGAAGAAGGCACTCTACAGTGCAGAGACAGCATCCCGAAGTTTTTGCAAAACAAAGGTTTAAGCATTCGCAAGCCATATCCAGAGGAGGGAGGAGATGCTGAAGGCGGGACACGTCCGTCTCCAGCCTCTCAGACTTCAGCACCTGCTAGCAGCTCGGAGGACTTCCAGCCCTTGAAATGCCCGCTGGGCAGCAGGCACCCGAGCCACCCCCGGTACAGCTGCCAGTGCATCTGTTAGTGCGGGGAAGGGCGGCAGGACAGCGCACACCCCGCCTGTAACCGCCTGCACGTACAGTCCTCAGGAAGCGAGAGAGCGCGCTGCACGCCTCCTGCCTGAGCGGCGCTCACCGCAAATCCCACACCTCGGCAACAGACGTGAGCGATGCAGCCTGGCCTTCTGCTTTTCGTGTTCCAAGATCCATTCACTTTCACAAAGTTTGGGGTTCACCTCACACCCGCCATGTAACTCTGTCCTGCTCAGTATAAAATGAGCTTTGTTCAATACTTACTTTTTTATGAAACTCTGTAGTTGCTTCCATCAGTTTCCTCTCCTGATCTGTGAACTGTGGATAAAAGATAAGTTACAATCATAGTAACAGAAAACAAGATGCAGAACTACTACGGGTATCTTCGTAGGCCAGCTTACCATATCCGTCACTCTGCTCCTTTCCAGGTTTATGTCTAGCTTGCTGTCAGCTCGGATTTTACCGGTTTCATTCTTTAAAGCAAATAAAGATTATGAAAATAACTACTTGCTTTCCCTAATAGGAGTGTCTAGGTACTTGCTCTTTACTTACCATTAGCTGCTGTTTAACTTGATCTAATTCGATTTTCATTTTCTAAGTGGAGAGGAGAAAAAAACATATTACAAATTCAGAAAACTGCTGACGAAGTTAATCAGTCATGTGAGCGTTACTGCCGCATGACGCAATCATTCTTCTGTTTTTCTCCCAATGGGGCAATTTGTTCTTGATTAAATATCCTAACCAGTGTGTTCCATCTGTGCAGCCATATATAATGTGCTGGGAATTTTGCTCAAAATAAAGGGATTATTTTGTAATAATGTAATAATTTTAGAATAATTTTGTAATGATCCTGTTATTCTGAGACTAAAGACAGCAGAAAAATACCAAAATGCTGTCACACAGAAGCGAAACGTGTCTCAATCACCAGTTTAAGTCGCTGCAAAGAAACGGCTGACTACTCTCCCTGCACTGTACAGCTAATGGTGACAAGACTCTACCAGAACCCCCTTAAATAAAAATACAAAAGAGGATTCTATATGTGTAGATTTTTTTCTTTCTTTACAGAAGAACTGAGCAAGACTTATCACATGAAATATATTTTTATGCAATCACAGAAGCTGTAATCTACAAACACTTCACTGATAAAAGCATCCATAATTACATTTACATTCATGTTTTCTTCCACAAAAATGCACAACAGGTATAATGCAACATATATTACAATTTAACTGCTTAATTACAAATATTAGTACCTCATTCTCCGCTCTCAAGTTTGCAAATTCACTTTTCTCCAGGATGACCATATCTTTTCGAATGGAGTCCAAATGCGCCATTATCTGCTGTAAAGTTATTTCCTTCAAAACAATCAAACACGGCATTGATTAAGTTGCATGATTTGTTCTAAGTAAAGGAACGTGCAGATTTTTAGGTCTCAAATTATGGAATTAGCTACTGCAGAGTGCAAAAATGGGGAGACTCTCCAACAAGAAAGTGACAGAATTTTATAGCTGCGATTTGTCTGAAAGCCTCAAGAGATTTTGGCTTTATGCTTTTTCTGTTGCTTTAATACACTACTCTGAATTTAAGCAAAAAATCCAGAGGTATCAGCCCGAGTAGCTGTGAAATGGATCCAAAACTACAGGTTAGTCCTTCATTCACTTCCACTTTCAATGAACTATGGAGCATTACAGAATCCCAGGTTGGAAGGGACCTCAGGGATCATCTAGTCCAACCCTTCTAGGAAGAGCCCAGTCTAGACAAGATGGCCCAGCACCCTGTCCAGACAACTCTTGAAGGTGTCCAATGTGGCCGAGTCAACCACTTCCCTGGGGAGATTATTCCAATGGTGACTGTCCTCACTGTGAAAAATTTCTCTCTCGTGTCCAGTTGGAATCTCCCCAAGAGCAACTTGTGTCCATTCCCCCTTGTCCTCTCCATGGGACTCCTTGTAAAAAGGGAGTCTCCATCTTCTTTGTAGCTGCCCCATAAGTACTGGTACATGGTGATGAGATCCCCTCTAAGCCTCCTTTTCTCAAGGCTGAACAAACCCAGCTCTCCCAGCCTATGGCAGCTTCCCAGTCCTTTGGTCATCTTGGTGGCCCTTCTCTGGACCCCTTCCAGCCTGTCCACATCCTTTGTGTACAGCGGGGACCAGAACTGTACACAGTGCTCCAGGTGTGGCCTGACAAGCGCTGAGTAGAGCGGGACGATTAATTTTTGGTTTGATCCAGTTCCCAAGTAAGCACTTCCATTTCTTGCCCAGAGTCATCAAAAGCTGAAGACTTAATAATATGAGTATCACAGTGCCCTTTCAGCGCTAAAAGCGTGAGGCACACTAGTAAAACATTGCTGGAAAGCAGTAAAAAAATCCTTCCTGCTGCTTGGATTGACAAGCTCAGACTTCAACTGCTATTTGTGAACTACAGAGTGAAAAAAAAAGAAAATAAAGGAAGATACTTCGTATTTTAGAATCTCAAAAGTGATACTCCTTTAGCTAGCATATGGAAGTTACCCTGCTATTTAGCACAGAAGATGCCTTATCTTTCATCACACCTCTGTGGGATTCTGCTTTTAAAGCTTTTAATGCTGAAAGCCAGCAAAACAAAGAGCTCTCATTCAGACTGCAAACAAACGGGATGTCTCAGATCCTATGTTGAATTCTTCCATTCCTTAAAACATGCCCTGACCCAACTTCCACTGAAGTCTGACTTTACTTCATTGAACACAACGAAGTTCTTACAATTCCTGGGAGAACTTCAGTCCCATTTACACCGAGGAGGATAATTTTCCTCATCCCATCTTAAAACATCCATCCCCAACACTGACTATAAAACCAGCGCTCCTGCCTAGTGCGATTCCATGCAGGTGATATTTCCCATGCTAACTTTTTTACGTTAAACAGGATCTCCAGAAAGAAAGGTTTCCATTTTGATGAAAAAGAACAGAGTGACACAAGTTCTTGTCTTCTGAGATTCATAGAAAAAAAGTTAGATAACTTTTATTAAGAATAAATGCCAGTAAGAAAAGTCTGTTCGAAGTAAGGCTCAGCAGTTTAAATAAAATAGCAATGAATGCTTAATTGCATTAACTCATTGAAGAAGAACGGCACGTAATTGCAGCTTGCACAGCCTTCCTGAGTAATTATTAAAGCCATGACTGTGCATCAGGGCTTTATTATCCTGGCCCCAACATCTAGCCTACAAAAACACCCTGAAGTTCTTTTTATTTTGGCAGTTCGTTAAAATGAAGCCTGTCACCGCCTCGACTATGAACAGACTAGCCAGCCATGCTGCTTCACTGATTCACCGCCTCCACACGTGTCCACAAACAATAACCTCAACATCTAAGCCAGGGAGACACCTCAATGCTTCACTGGGCACAGGCTCTGGTGCTGACCTGGCCAGCACCAACAGCCAGGTTTATACCAAGTAATTCAGAGCCCGCTTCTGTCCCCGAGGGCACACAACACACCACAGATTATATCCAGACGGCTAAAATCTCTTCCCCCTAAACCGGGGCAGCTCTGAACACCCCGCCTCATGGGAACAGTTCCTGGCCCTATACTTTCACACAAACGGTGCCCAGGTCAGGGCTACCAAGAGCTGGCGCAGGTCAAAATGGAACCAGTGGCTCTGGACAACCCTGCCACAGTGTTTGTGCTCACACCCTCGCCATGTTTAGCTTTTACTATAGATGTAGCTTTAGAGACTGAAATGGAGAGTAAAATCATGAAATAGTTTTAATGGTAGTTTATGAATAGGAAAATAGGACAAACACACCTTATCTCAGAACAGAACGGACATATTTACTCCAGTTCAGTAAAAACACTGACAGTTTTCTGCTATTTCAGGTGTTCTTGTTACACCCGTGAACGCCTCCTTGAGTCTCTCTTTTGCTCTCAGCCATTGTGAAGCACCATTAAAAGTCTGGGTGCACCACAGCACTTTTCAGCAGCAAATGAAGCAACCTCTGCATTACATTTATATGTTGTGGTTGCATTTGGAAAACACTCCTGTGAGATGAAACGTGTAAGATATTACTATTCTTAATACCACCTTGAAACTTAGGAAAACCTCTCAGTGAAGTGTCTATAGTTCCATACAGAATTGCTCACTTGTCTTTTAAATACACAAAAACGAGCCGTTATGGTTACACAGCGCTGCATACGGACACCACAGATCACTGTTTACCTGCTGAGCCTGGGTAACCATGTCCTTATAGACCGTGTCTAAGCTGACATTCGACAGGGTTATTAATGCCGATACGATGGTCTCCGCTTGCTCCTTCCCAAAGCCTAGAAGACAGTTGAAGGATGACAGTTCAGGTTGTATTAGAAAGCTGGACGAAGAGAAGAGCAAGAGGTACATAATAAACTAGGGACACTCAAGTGCTGTACATTGGTACAGCAGCAGATGGGAAGTCGCATAGTGACTGGGAGCTGTCAGCAAGGAGCCAGTCACTGTGACTTTTAACTAGAAGAAACACGGACTTAATGCTGCAAAAACCTGAAGCACAGTAATTTTTCATATACTGAAATAGTCTACGCATGCAGCTGACAGGAGGACAAGATTTATATACGTTGTTTATCTGCTCATGCGTTACAAAAATAATTCAGCAAAATTTGACTTTATAATGAACTTTGACAAGTTCTGTTAAAACCAGACTTACCTGGAGCTACAAAGCATGCATCCTATAGAATAATAAAGTTAAAAAGTCAGCCTGCATATATTGAAATTGTTCAGCACGGAAACAAACGCATGCAAAACATTTTAAAACTACTGCATCCACCGCCTGCAGAATGAATTCAAACTGGGATTTTTGCTTTCTGATGATAAAAATTACACTTTGTCTGTAGCTGGGTGCAATTTTGAAGCGTTAAAGATGACGTAGAGTGAACAGTGGAAAAAACCCCAAACCTCAGCTGTCATTTTTGCTGTATCTGGTCTAGAGCTGAGAGCTTTGGCCCTAAGGACTTACTTCCGGCAGTCTCACTGATGTGTCGTATTTCAATTGACCCGTTTTATAAAGTGGGATCAATTAACTTTTTGTTGAAAAATGCTTTCAGGGCAAATTATGTAGAGAAATATGCCACTTCTCCCTTCTAAAATACTGGCACTGTCAAGCTGCACCGCTGGTTTGCATTACTAAAAAAAAGCTATACGTGCTTTGTGACAGTTTCCTTCCACTAAGAGGTGTGATAGCACTGCTTCAGTTCCTCTGAATTTTCAGACTTAGGTTTTTGCCAATTCATTATTTTTTTTCTTCCGCTACAGCAGGAACTACCCTTGTTGCATGGAAGTTTAAAAAATATGGAGAAATTCATATATGCAAGAGAATGAAGCCTGAAAACTGCCTGCAGCAAGTTTGAGAAAAACTAAGTGCCCCCCTCACATCTGTGATGCTTGTAGGTTTTACCTGTAGAGCCCTCTCACTGCGGCACTCTAGTATTTGTAGAAGTTACAGAACATATTAAACTGAGTAACACCACAGCGTACCAGCACCAGACAGACTTCACCCCACCAGTTCTGAAGGAACTCAAGAAATAGCGGAGTTAGTACTGAGGACAAGTAACACCTGACAGCCTACCTTGGTTACCTGAGGACTAGGAAATGGCAAATACAATGCCAGTGTTTAAAAACAGATCCAGAAGAGATGTAGGGAACAGGCTGACAAGTCTGACACGCACGAAAAATCAAACATCATTAGTGAACTACTAGGAGTCTTCTAACTATAAACATATCATCATTAAACCCAAATAGTGGAAAAAATCCTGTCCTCAGATTGGATAAAGCTCCAACTGTCACTCAGGAGGAAGATCTTGGGATTTTAAAAAGTAGTTGCTAGTCTGATGAGGATATCAATTCAGTGCTTAGTAGGGATCAACAAAGCAGACCAAACCCTTAGGAATGACTAGGAAAAGGACAGATGCAACATTACGTCACCATCCAAATCCATGGGACATTCAGCTGTCAAAGAGCGCCAGCAGCTCCGTTCCCTCCCCTATGAAACAGGATGCGATAGAAGTGGAAAAGGTTTACAGAAGGGCATCATGAACGATCAGAAGTATGGAAAGGCTACTGCTGAAGTTAAAATTCAACATGCTAGGACTCTTCTGTTTGGAAAGAACGATGGGGGAACATGACAGGAATTTACATAATCACAAATGACACAAGAGATCAAATGCTCCTCCTTCCCCCTTCCCAAAAGAGGGCCGAGTGTGCAACAGATTAGCCCTGTAGAAGCCAGATTCTGCATAAACAAAAGGAGCAGATGTCTGAAACTCCATTAAAAAAAAAGGATGTTTTGGGTACTAATCACTTTACGGTGGCTCAGGGACTGAATAAGCTTGTGAAAACATTTCCACTGAAGGTTACTAAAACTCACACCTGACCCAAAATACCTTCAGGGTGAAAACAACTGGAGGCTTAGAAAGTATGTGACACATCCTACTGTACATCTGCCCCTTTTCAACACACTTCTGAGGGCACTGACTCAGCTGCTGTCAGGAGACAGGACCCAGGGCTGGATGACCTTTCACCTGACCTCAGACAGCCACACTCACAAAATAAAAGTGCAGGTATTAAGAATGTATCACAGCACCATGCTGCTGCAAATATTTCTAGTTAGGAAAAACCTGAAGTTACTGTTAACAGGCTAGTAGAAGAAGCATCTATTAAAACTTCATTTTTGCAACAAAACAGTTCTTTAGATGTAAAGTAACGATAACAGTTTTGAACTGTATTTATTCCTCAGCAGGAAGACGTCCCTCCTTCACCAACCTCCTCAAGAGGCTGCCAAAACAGTTTATAACACAAAGTATTGGTACTCTGGGAAAATTAATGGCATTAAAAGTTTTAGTACTTAAACTAAAAGTTTTCCTTTTAATTACTTATCAGATATCACTTACCATGGGCTTCCAGATCCTGCACTAAAGCATGAGTATCAAAAGTTACCTTCCTCTGCTCCAGGGGAGTGATTTCAACTCTTCTGACATCATACGACTTCCTAATGAGCGTGGCAGCAAAACCTGGAAGTGAAAACATGTGCTTTAAACTTAAACTCATTAGTTTATCACACAATAGGCCAACTTTAATTTCTTTCATCATAGCAAAGCTGCATGGAAGTTGCAACAAAAAGCTGGGTCCTTTTGACAGCTTGGCTACAGCACACACCAGAAACCATCAATCCCTTTTCCATAGGAAATCTATATTTACTAGGACTCATATCAATCTTAATTACATTTGTATAACTAGGAGGCTCTGCAACAGACAAGCATCCTGATACACCAAAAATAAAGCACCCCAACCAGTTCTATTGTAATATTTGAGAAATATCACTGATATAACTTTCCTATTTTTAAAACATCAGCAGTTCTAACACACTGCCAATTTCTGCTGCTTACAGCTTACATAATTCATTTGGTTCTTCACAGAATCCCTCAATCACATTCTTTTTACACTTTCTTCTAGTGATAGTGATCTATCCTTTCCAGCAAGGAGAGTGCCATGTGTAAAGTTAAAGCTACAGATTTTTTATTTCAGCAAGTGAAGCAAATCTAATGTTCAGAATGAATATATTGGTTCACCAGGAAAGTAACTGGGAAACAAAGTGATACAATGTTTGCACCTAATACCTCAGAGATAGGTATTAGTTAAAGATCCTCCCTATTTATTATGTGAATGCCTTCCCACAAGATGTCTCACTGCTTCTCCTGCTTTATTTGAAGTATATTTTCCCCTTCATCTTATCTTTGTGGGCCCTTACACATTACAGATTCTATTCTGATAGACTCTTTGTTATCTAAAAAGCCCTGTTACTTCTAAATCCATGCTTATTTGAAACCTTTCTCACTGCTGGCTCTCTGCCTTAAGCAAAATGTTGTTCTGTATCTTATCTAGACCTTGACTCAAAAGCTTTATATCATTTAAACAAATGTTTATTATTAAAGTTGTATTGTGCCACTGCTAGATAAATCCAGTTACAAGTTACCTTATACCTACTCTAACGAAGTGACTGTTACTAAACCAGCTGTAGCATCCAAAACAAGTTTGTATAAGATTTAAGACAAAAAGATTTATGTTTAAGTGCATGAATGCTGAATACTACATACAAATAATTTAAAACAACTCTAAACTTCACTGCGGAATAAAATATTCTTTTCACTGAGCCATAACAGCTTTTAAACATGCAGCTCTTTGTCCTCTAAATGCATTAGCACTTTTTTTTTTAATGGATTGAACATATATATCGTAGAGACATTCAGTCAGAAAAGCTGATATTACAGCACAAAGCTTTTGGTTGCCTAGACATGCTGCTCTTTTTCCTATCGCTTCACTCTGCTATTGACTCAATAACCGAATCGTTTAGGTTGGAAAAGACCTCTAGGATCATCAAGTCCAACTGTTCACCTGGCACTGCTAAGTGCACCACTAAATCATAGAATCATTAAGGTTGGAAAAGACCTCTCAGATCAAGTCCAACTGCCAATCCAACACCCCCAGGCCTCCTAAACCATGCCCTGAAGTGCCATGTCTACATGACTTTTAAATACCTCCAGAGATGGTGACTCTACCACCTCTCTGGGCAGCCTCTTCCAATGCCTGACCACTCTTTCAGTAGAGAAATTTTTCCTAATATCCAATCTAAACCTCCCGATGCAGCTTGAGGCCGTTTCCTCTCATCCTATCACTTGTTACTTGGGAGAAGAGACCAACACCCACCTCACTGCAGCCTCCTTTCAGGTAGTTGTAGAGAGCGAGAAGGTCTCCCCTCAGCCTCCTCTTCTCCAGACTAAACACCCCCAGCTCCCTCAACTGCTCCCCAGCACCCTTGTTCTCTAGACCCTTGCATCAGCTTCAACACACAGCTCAGCCCAAATGCGTCCTCAAAACTCACTGAAGCTTGCACAAGCCGTACCTGAGGCACCCTTTCGTGCTGACTTTCTGCACCCCTTGGCTAATACCCCCCGCCCCTTCCGCCTCACACCCTCTGCCAGCCCCCATCACCTGCCGAACCGGCTGCTCCTGCCCACAGAGCACGCCCTTGTCTCGGACCTGCCACAGCCCCAAAGGGAGGCCCACGGTGCTCCCTCACCCACCGCCCAGGGACAGGCCCCCACGACCACTCCCAGGCAGCCGCCCCAACAGGGGGCCAAGTACGGCCCTCCGGCGCCTCTCACCTCTCCGAGCGGCCGGAGGGAGCAGGGGCTGGGCCGAAAGCAGAGCCGGGCCCCAGCTGGCCCCACCGCCCGAGGTGAGGATAGCAGCCGCACGCCGAGCGCCCCTCATAGCGGCCCGCCACCACCCGCTGCCCCCACTGCGCATGCGCCGCACCCGCCCCTTCCGGACGGGCGCCGCGGGGCTCGCTGGGTAGCGTAGTCCCCCGGGGGCGGTGGGGAGGTGCTACGGCGGCCGTGGCGCATGCGCAGGCGGCGCTTCTGCCGAGCAGGCGGTTCGGCGGCGGCGCCGTGTTGGTCCCTCAGAGAGCTGTCCCGTGTCTTTCCTCGCCGTTTATAATCTCACGTTGCTGCCCGCAGCCCGGCTGCTTCAGACCACAGGCGTGCCTCATAGCTTGGCCAAGGCGTGGTGGTGCTCAAGGGGCTGATCTGTAGCATATAAGTCTGGGTTGGTTGAGGTTTTAGGCCAGTGATGGCAGCGAGCGGCCTGGCCTCTGGCGCTACAGCATGTGTAAAAGGTGTTGATGCCTGTTGAGAGCCGGGATGAACAGGCAGGGTTAAAACACCCACAGAACACGGCAGGTAGAGGAGGAGATAGGAAACAAAGTCTGCAGACTGGTCTTGCTTGGAAAATGTACAGAGATGGGCTATCCAGAGAGAGGCCTGTGTTGGTGGGCTGGTCCAAGGGCTCAGAGACAGGCAGTGTTCAGACACTGCGCAGAAATGGAAAAACATAGAACCATAGGATCATTAAGGTTGGAAAAGACCTCTTGGATCAAGTCGAGCCATCAACCCAGCACCCCCAGGCCTCCTGAACCTTGTCCCAAAGTGCCACATCTACATGTTTTGAACGCCTCCAGGGCTGGTGGCTCCACCACCTCTCTGGGCAGCCTGTTCTAATGCCTGACTGCGGTTTCAGTAAAGAAATTTTTCCTAATATGCAAACTAAACCTCTCCTGGCGCAACATCCTGGTTCTTGTGCTGCAAATTAGAATAAGGGACACCTCATGTTGCTACAGGACAGTGTGTGTACCCTGGGGAGGTGTGTGGTAAGGGATCTGGCTGAAACAACTCATGAAGGTGCGGTGGCTTTATCTGTGCTGTGCTGTGGAGCAGCAGCTAGGCAGCCTTGGGGCCAGCTGAGTCGCTTGTGTATGTTGTCAGCCTGATGGAGCATGGTACATGGGTACATGGTACATGGTACATGGGACTCAAGGAAGGTGTGCCTGGTGTTTTGAGCCTTCCTCAGAGAGTGTTTAAACCAAAGTTTGAGTAATGTATTTTTTTTAATCTAGCCAAGCACAAGAGCTTGTCAAAGGCTTTCCTTGTAAGAGCCCTGACGTTGTTTGGCTTCAGGACAGAATGATTTCTGGGCAGGCAGAGTTCAGAGACAAAGCCTAAAACAGGCTATACAGAATTCAGAGCAATTCAGAGCTCAAGTTCTGAAAGATGAAACTGTAACTCTGGATCCTCATGATTTTGAACTCTGAAGTTTTACAGCTGCAACCTGTTTTCATTTTACCCCCTATCAGAGCAAAATGCAGATTTCACAGCCTCAGAATATTTTTGCAAAATTGAATTCTTGCTTTTCAGTTTGTGCTAGTTACAATAAAATGCATTAGGCTCTTTCAGACATCTGTTTCACTGTAGAAGACCAGGGATGCTGAAGTTACATACAAGTGCAGACTGAAAAAGAGGATTGCTCATAGTACTTTTTAGAAAAAGTTCTAACTGAAATAGTAAAGTTTGAGAGCCATGATGTAAGACATATGTGAGTGAAAAAGGTGCATTTTTTAGCCATCACCAGCAGCTGTAGGTTGTCTGAACTCGCCCCTCTGTGCTCTTCCCAGAGGCCTGCTTCTCTCACAGCTAGTACACTGCAGTGCTTTGAGCTGGGCACACAGAAGTCCAGGCTTTCAGAGCAGAAAAGCCTCCTTGGTAATAAAAACCCCTTGATTTTCAGTGACTTGAAGGTCCCTTCTGCTGCCAGGTTGGCTTGAGCCTTCATGAATTGCTCGTCTCCATTCAGTGGAAGGGGCTGTCTTTTCAGTGGACTCACACACGTGGAGCTTTGGCCCTGCCTTTTTTCCTCCTGTTGGTAAGAGCCAGTTGGGGGAATCTTAATTCATTCAGAGGCATTTTCTTTTTCAGGGTGCGGCTTTCATTCAGAGGACTTCTAGGATGATAACGAAGGTGGAAGTAACATGTGTATGGGATATTTGGGGGATGAAGCACTGCTGCCAGTGGCAGCTCTCTCTGAACCACGGTGATAAAGAAGGTAAGCAGCGGTGGAACTCACTGGGAGGGCGCTCGCAGGAAAGCAAGTGCCCGGTACCTGTGCTGAGGTTTATTTTCACAGCCCTTCCATGGTAACAGATGCAGGATTCAGCAGAAATGCTTGAACAAGCCTAGCCTTATTTAAAGCACTGAGGTTCCAAGTCAACAGCTCCTGTGTTGCCAAGATACAGGACTTAGAAAAAAACCCCAACAATAGCAACAAAAAGCTGTCACTAAGGGAGAAGCGCCTGAGCTCTGTGCCCTCTCTGCAGGGACATTATTATTCAGCACTAACAATGTCACACGCAGGCTCAGGGTGGCAATTGCTCCTTGAGTGGCATGTTGTCCTTTCCAAGCACAAAGGCTTCCCTCACAGGACAGAAAGGCTGAGCGCCCCAGGGTGCTGATTTTCTACTTCAGACAGACAGTGAACCGGCAGACTGGATGTTTGGAAGCTGTAATTTCTGGCAGCTGGTACCAGCAGCTGAACTAGGTTCATCTTAGCAATATAGAGAGCTGCTCTAGAGAAAAGGGCGGCTGTCCCAGCTTGCCGTAGGAGGGCAGCAGCCTACAGCCAGACAGGGTCTGACAATGGGACTGTGTATTCTGATCAACTCACCCTCTCTCTCTGTTTTATTTATTTTTGTTTATACAAATACAGTGGAGGGTGGCTACTCCTATGCTCTCAGCCAGCAGTCCTACAGCTTTTGCATGCTCACAAGTAATCTCCATATTGTCTTTTCATCCATCTAGATGAGGGCCTGCAGCAGGGATTGCTTCGTGCTGCTGTACCCTGCAAAGGTGCTGTAGGGTAGAAGGCACTCCCCTCAAAGAGATGAAGAGAAGGAGGGCAAGCAGATGTGGACCCCCAATAGAAGAATGTTGAAACCAATGAGGTGGTTGGAAAGAGGGAAACAAATGAGACAGGATAACTAACTTTTTAACCTCCCCCCATTTTTCATACAGTATATACTTTTCACTATCTGGCATCCTTCATGGGAGCTCCCTGTTGTCTCCCCTGAGTTCAGGATACAGATCAAAGCTTTAGCATTGTCCCTGGTGGTGCTATGTAGTCATTGGTATGTGGGGCTGGAAAGGACCATCTGTCTTGAGTCTGCTTCTGCAAACAACAAGCACACATACTGCCTCTTACCTCCTTGTTTTCTTTGAGATCTTTCCCAGCCTAGAGCTGATTTTCCCACTGAATCACCAGCAAGTTCTTTTCTTGAGTTTAGGCAAACCAAAGATTTTCAAAGCTAGGTATCCCCTGAACTGTGTTTAGAAACCTAAACTGCTGCTGGGTTTTCAGAGATGTTGAGAACAGAATGCCCTTTGCTCTACTCTCTTGTTTCTGAATATTTCCGAGTCCCCCACCCTTAGAAGAGGCCTGGGCTGTGGCAGTGCAAGGCCTCTGTACTGGCCATGCTAGGGAGCACAGATCCCTGAATTGAGCCCTTACAAACCTCGTCTGGGTTCTGTGACCAGTTTCAAACAGACAACAAACAGCTACAGCAAAGCAAGATACTATTTAATCTCAACAAATGCAACAGAGTATGAGAGAATGAGGAGTTTGAAATGGTAAAAGCGTCCAAGTGATTGTTTACATGCCATAAGCCGTGCCTCCCTGTCAGAGCTGGGGCTGATGGGCAGGGGCCTCACATAGATTTTATTTCCATGGATGCTCATGCAGAATCCAACCCTTGTTAGTCCATTCTCTGCTGTCAGCCTCTTGTCAGTCTCTGGTGGTCAGGTACTGCTCCCACAGCTTTTGTTGAAGTTTGGAAGCATCATGTTCCCTGTGAAAAGATAGTTCCAGTATTGTCTTTTCATGGTGCCCGTCCATGCTTCTCCAGAGCAGTTTCTGGTCATTTGGGTAGTTTTGTAGCAGTCCTGCTGCTAAGTGAACCAGTGTGGAAATGGGTAAAGGAGACAGGGAACTTTGGTAGCAGTGGTAGGTGATGCCTGTCTCCTTGAGTCCTGAAGGACTCTACCGCAGTCCTGAAACTGGAAAAAGGGAGGGTCACACAACCACTGAGCCTTGGGGGAAAGAAGCCAGGTGGGTCTTTTGGAGAAGGTTGCCTTCAGACATGCTAAAATATCTGCTGGGACTCAACCTGTGAAATTTGCCATGATACAAAATGGCGAAATGTCTTGAGTGCAGCACAAGTCCCTCATCCTCTCCCAACTCATCCTCCACCTGGTATTGGGACCATCTGTCTGTATCCCAGCCCCAACGTACACCTGCATACCGCCCCTCCCAACTCTATTCTCCCATACCTCATGGGGTAAGAGGGGAGTATTGCAGGGGGCTGTGCCATGGGAAGCAGAACTGGCTGATGCCTCCCCCACCACACTGCTGAGAGAGCCAAAGTGCAAGATACAGCTTGGGAGGCAAAGGTGAGTGAGGTCCAACAGCCTGGAGTGGGACAGAAGGCAGCTGGTATCTAGAAGACACTTGCTATTAATCACAGTATTGTCCCCTAATCATTTCAGCACTGGTTGGGATTGTGTATATTTAGCAACATGAGACCCCCGCAGTGTAAGTCTCTTCTTCCATCACTACTTGGGTCGAAGCGTTGTGCTCTGGCTCTCTTCTGTGTTACAAAGGCAGGCTGCACCACTGCTGGCTACTCAACAGGCTATTGTGCTTCAGCAGTTTGCTAGCAAACTTCTGTCAGAATTTCACTCTCATTTTTCAAAGGTATGTTGCAGGCAGGATGTTGTTACCCAGCAGCTCTCCGGAGTTCCTTAATGTCTTTATGGAAAACCCACAGGAAAGGGCTGGTATATTCCACTCAGTTTTGAACTGATTGGAGCTTAGGAGCTTAACTGTGCTTCAGAAATATATTGAGACAAAGAGCAGGGAGCGGGTGAGTAATTCCAGTGCAGATCAACAACAACAAAATAGATTCTGTATTCCTCCTATAAAGGAATTCACTGAGCCATGCTTCCTGGAAAGCTTTCTTCCTTCTGGAGTGCCTATCACCGTCTGCTCCCCAGCTAGATAGGCACATTTGCAGCAAATTAGATTACCTTTGAAATAAACACGCAGGGTGGGGCACAGGAGTCTGTGGTAGGATAGGTCAGTGCTCTGCATGATTAATTTAGTTACATCAGACTCAGATAAATCTTACCAGATTTAATTTAGATGGAGTATGGGCAGTGGACAGACAGACTTTGAAGCTGTGGTTGGTATTAATGACACTCTGTTGACTTTCATCCTTGTCAGTGTCTTGAATAATATTGTTTGAGACCCCAGTGGGGAGGGGAAAAACAGGATAGTGAAATACAACGCATGATCACAGACGTATTCGATTAAATCTCATCTAAGTTGATGAGGTTGCTATAGTCAATGGAGCCATGCTGTCTTATAGCAGCAGAAGCTGTTGCTTGTTGTTTGTAATCCTCTAGTAATGAGAAGCCCAATTCCTGTGTCAGCATCTCACCGTTGTGAAATCTCACAATGGTTGATTCTGCGTGTGGCTGAAGGCAATAAAATTCTAGTATGGAAATTAGTTAGGGAAAGAAGACTTCAGGGCTGGGTTGCCTGGTTCTCCTCTTGCCTATCTTTCTGAATTCTTTTCTCTCTGCCCTCCATAGTGCTGCCATCTACCCGTGGTAGCATAGATGATCCCATCTATGCCGTGGGATAGGTTCAGTGATCAGGTCCACCCCTCAGTCGTGAGCCCATCTGTATGTTGTGTCTCTCCCTAGATGTCCTCATGTTTCATGGACTCACCAAGCTACAGATAACTCTCCTTTATATTCCCAATCTAGGTCGCTCCAGAAATCCAGATGGGTTCTGCTCCCTTGTACTCTGATGGCATTAGAGTGCACTGTGCACCAGTGTCCACCAAAGCCTTCTACCCCTGTGGATCCTGTGTGCCAGGCCATGGAACCCACACCGCCCAGTAAATCTGGTTGTCTCTTTCCTCAGCCTGCCCAGAGACAGGGACCCTCTACTGCTGGTTGGAATATTCACCATCTAAGTCCTGTGGTTTCAAACCAGAAGTTTCTTCACCAAGGCCAGGAGGAGAGCTGTTCTCAGCCCTTCTTCTGCATCTGCGGCATTGCTGTCTTCCACTATATCAGTGGCAACTGGAGCGTCAGCCTTCTTGGATGGGTGCTTCTTAGCAGCAGTCTTCCCTGCAGTCCATGTATGTGGGCTTCTAGATTTTACGTGGGCACATTGTTCCACTTCTTCATGTCCTCCTCCTGGTCGTACAGGAGGAACCACAGGGTGGCATGGTGTGCACTGGGCGCCCCCTTTCCCTCTGGCAGGGGGAAGCTGACTCCATGGGGCACCCCGACAGCAGACTAGGCCCATGACGGGGGGGAGGAAGGGAGGTTCATTTTGCACTCCTGGAGCCCTTGGGACTGTCACTCCACAGTTAGTGGCTTAGAGTCCGACCAGTGCATCAGCAGCAGGGTGTTGGCACATGACACCAGTGAGTTACGTACCACTTTCGGTCACATGGGCTGGTGCACCGGATGGCACCCAGGGCTTTGGTGACCTGGTTGTTTCCAACTTGCTACAGACTGCCTCCACCATCGCTGGTTCTCTCAAGCATTGGATACCTTCCCCAGTGGTGGTCCCTTGCCCAGGCAGCATACCAGATCATCTCTAAGGGTGTAATTGGCTTTCACAGTCAACAGGAACCACATCCAAAGGCTGTGGGTTCCAGTTCCCTTTCCAGTCACTTTGCCAATCCCAGTGTCTCTACTTAGGGATCCCAGCTGCTTGGCTTGCCTGCCATCTAACTGCTGACAGTGGACACCAGTATCGCAACATTGGAGCAACCAGGCATCGATCCGCTTGCCAGGCTTGTGGCTGTCATTTTTCCACAGATCTCGCAGCTTCTTTAAAACCTCAGAGTTTAGGGCTCAAGTGTTTTCTCCCTCCTTGGTGACTTTGTCACTTCCTCATCCTCCTTCCTCTGATGCTGCTGGACGGAGGCTCAGTAGGCAGAGGCCATGCCCCAAAACATTGCTAGAAGTTGCCAGGTCTCACTGGGTTAGGCAAGGCACCCTTCCTTCAGGTGGTGTGCCAGCTCATGAGGAGTATATGCCTGTTCAGGTCTAAAATCATGGGCTATCGATCGGAGGAGATAACTGCCCCAGGCACCTGCACAAATCTTCCCACAAACCCTGCCAGCACTGACTGACTGCCTTGGGGCATATTTCTGTGTTACCTCACCGAGCTGTTTACTTGTATGCCAGGACCAAGCCAGATTCCACACACCTAACAACAAGCCAACGACGTTAGGTGATACGATCAAACAGCATACGTAAGGATGTACAAGAAACTTGGGAGCCCATGCAGCACAGCTGGCCATGCTCATCCTGGAGGAGCAGAGGGAGGTGTAGTCCCTCATTCTCTCCGCAAGGTAGCTCACGCAGCACGAGAACACCGTCAGTGCAGGGCCGTATGCCAGCCCTGGCACGTGGCCATTGCTTTTATCAAAATGTGGCCAGGCATAGTGGAGCAAAGCGATAAGCACCACAACAAACAGCAAAAGCAGCCACTGACAAGCCCTGGACTCTAATGTATAGTAAAAGCAAGCGAGCTCCGTGACCAGCACGGGACCCTGCCAGTTAACAACTGTAAATACTATAGCTGTCACGGAAGAGAGAGTGAGAGCACCCTTCACTCGTAAGAGAGAGAAGCAAAAGTATATATTTCATTAATATATTACAATGAGTTAACAAAATTTTCTGGTAAATTTGACAGTGGTTTAACAAGATTTGGTGGCAAGGTTCACTTGATTATTTACTGCACAGAGAACAGGGTCAGACAAACTGTCAGGGAGACCTTCCCGTTGAGTCATGAGGTTCAGAAAGGACACCCTTGCTTTCTAAACTCCTTCTCAGAGAGGAGTCTAGGTGTGGCTGGATCCAATGCTAGTCCCAGACTTGTTCAATGGTTTATATAAAAGGATTTTGTGTACACAACCAATTCTTCATATCATTTAGCTAAGATTTTAAAGTTTAGCATGCTATTAGCCACTTACCGAGCATCTGTTGCGGCAAGGAATCTCTCAGCCTCAAGGAGTAACCTTGAGAGGCGTCCCTGCGCAAGGGGAGATCCCGTTGTGCGGCCCGCTGCCATGCAGGAGAGCTCAAAGGGCTCCTGGGCGGCTCACTATGTATGGGGGTGAGACAATTGGCTCATAGTCATTCCTACATACCAGCTGCAGATGTTAGCTTCTGCCAAGTGTGGCCTGAGACGGATATTAATTAGCACTCTGGTTAGGCGGACAAGGACACACATCCATAAATTAGCTCTCAGCTATTGTGTGGTTTATCTGTTTCCTGGGACTCCCACCTTGAGCTGGATGCAGCCATCATCACCAGATGCATCTTATCATGACTGCCACTGGTACTTATCACTTGAGCAGAGCCAGGGGCAAAAGATCAGGTGAGGGGGAGCACACCACCACAATAGCATGCTCACATCATTAATTTGAGCCCCAAGCTGCATTTGGAAAAGGACTGTTGTGGGTTGACCCTGGCTAACAGCCAGACACCTGCCCAGTTGCTTCCTCACTCGCCTCTCTTGTGGGATCAGGAGAAAACAGAAGAAAAGTGAGGAGACTTGTGATTTGAGATAATGACAGTTTAATGGGGAGAGCAAAAGCTGCATGCACAGGCAAAGCGGAAAAAAAAAAAGGAATTTATTCACTACCTCCCATTGGTGGGCAGATGTTTAGCCACTTCTTGGCAAGGAGGACCTCAGCATTCGTTACGCTTTCTTGGGAGGACAAACGCCATAACCATGAACATGCCCCCTTCCTCCCCCTTTCCCTGAGCTTTTATTGCTGAGCAGGACATCATATAGTGTGGAATATTCCTTTGGTCAGGTGGGGTCAGCTGGTCTGGCTGGGTCCCCTCCCAGCCCCTTGACCACCCCCTGCCTACTTGCTGGGTGGGGTGGGCAGAGCAGGAAAGAGAGAAAGCCTTGGTGCTGTGCAAGCGCTGTTCAGCGACAGTGAGAACATTGGTGTGTTATCAACACCGTTTCAGCCACAAATCTGAAGCTAAGCTCTGTATGGGCTGTTAAGAAGAAGGTTAACTCCATCCCAGCCAGACCCAGTACACCTGTCTAGCAAAGACTCTGAAGGACCCAGATGTACTGGAGAAGCTGGCTCAAGTTCATAAACGAGTTCATAAAAGTCACTGTGATCTTATTTACAAGTTATTATGGAAATGGCTGACAGCTCTCAGGGAGGCAATTTTTCATGGCTGCTGAAGTTGCTCAGAAATTCTGATGGAGTCCAAAATACGTTGCCGTGGGTCACACAGTGCACTTTTAGTGTTTTGAGACCACATTGATGCATTTCCATGTAGGCACAAACAATACCCACTTAGCCACAGTGCTCTCTGTCACAGGAACATGTTGCAGACCATTATTTTCACAGATCTTCTTGCTTGAATAGATTATACCAGGACTAAGAGCTTTTCACAAAATGTTCAAGTATTTATGAGCCTGGAAACAGAGCAAATATATTTCTTTGCAAGTTAATATAAATCCAGCTGGGATCTTAAAAACATTAACAGATGAGCTTCGGAGAGGTATACTGCTTGCTTCAAGACAGTCAGAGATGTGAAGACATCTCCATTTAGAGCTCCCTCAACACACAGAGGGTACAGTCATCCTGGATCGGCGAGGCTGTGTCAAGGGAGACATGTCACTGTAGCAGCTGCTCATTTCTAGATGCTCATTTCATCCATCTGCCCTGCAAGCCATCGTGCTGTTAACTGCATTTGCCTGTAAGGACATTTGTCTTCTCAGCAATGCCGTAGCGGTTAGATACGCTACAGCCAACTGCAAAATGCCACAGACCTTCAGAAATGACTGCAGCGAGTCATATGTGCCGTTGCATAACAGAGTAAATGAGGTCACTTTTCTCCCCTGTTGCAGGTACAGCAGTTTACACTGAAGAGCTCTGTCATCTTACACAAATGTTAATTAAACGTGAAGTGTCTAAACCACCAAAATAAGAGAGCCCACGCCTGACCTTCAGTCCCCAGGAGCCGGTCTTACTCAGTAGATAACTGAATTACGGAGTTGCAGATTTTTTGATGTGAGCACACACACATTTAGGTAAATTTGGTTCCCATTAGCATGGCTATAAATTAGGAGTGGATTTACTGCAAAACTACTAAACTCATTTGGTGGCAATCTCCAAAGCGTGTTATGGTAGTTGAAATTCAGTTGAAACCAAATCTCTGCTGATGTCATTCAAGTTCTGATCATTTTCCCCAACAGGAAATTTGGCCTCTGCTTTGTTACAGTGTGTGAATTTTGATTAAAATCTTTCTGAACTTTCTGAAAAAGAACGGTCTTTTATTCCTGGCCAGGAGCACACAGAAAGCGAGCAAAGGCTTTCTGCATCGGCGACCTCCCGGCTGGTTTGCTGCAGTGATTGTAAATGGGGATGAATAAGCAAATACTACAGACTTGGTTTTTATTCTGCTAAAGGAGCAGAAGTTCATTGCTCTAATATTATGCTGATTCCCCAGCAATCAATCCAGTTTAAGGTTATAATACTTCTTTTTGACAGTTTTACTGACTTTAGGTAACAGATATGCAGGAAATGTAAGCCATCTCCCTGATGAGGTTGTTCCACTGTTTCTCACGTTAGAGGCAATAGGTTTGTCCCAGCAAGGGGTAAGATTTATGGGAGCTAATGATAAGTCTTTTTAAACACCATGTTTTGGCTATTTCAGTTTCCCTCTTCAGGCCAAATTAAAGCTTGAGTATTAGAAACTCAGATGTACAGTCATCTGCCCTTTCTGGTTCTTGGAGTTGTGCAATGTGTTTGCAATCTCAGCTCCTTCTAAAATGAAAAAATACGGGGTTTGGAGTTGTGAAGAAGAGCTTGAAGCTATGAAGCACATGGTAACTGCTGTCTCAATTTACAGAATGCATGAAGCGGTTACTTTGAGAAAGATGCACAACAAATTCCATATCAACACCGTCTGTGTATGGCCGAGGACATGAGGAACACATCCAACCATGAAGAAACAGCCCTCCCAGCCACTGGTACAAGGCTAGAGCTGAATCAGAGTTTCAGACTCCCTTGAGATATGTCTATTCCCTTCCTCAGAAATTAAATGCTTCTCAGTGCCTACAGGTGACATGCAAAACTGAACTCTCTCCCACCACAACAGACAATTCTAATAGCAACTTACATAAGGTATTCAAGGTGTTCATCACTGGAGGTGTTCAAGGTGAGGTTGGACGGGGCTCTGAGCAACCTGATATAGTGGAAGATGTCCCTGCCCATGGCAGGGGGCTTGGACTAGATGATCTTTAAGGATCCCTTCCAACCCAAACCACTCTATGATTCGATGATAAACCTCCCAGATTTGATGTGGTGGGAGAATTACTTCTGAATAAATGTTTGGTAGACATTGGTTGCACTCTATGAGAGGGGACACGATGCTCAAGATCAAAAGACCAAAACGGTTGGATAAGAGGAAGCCAAGGGAAAGCTGACTTGGGGAGGGCTAGAGGTGGAATTCAGTCTCCTTTACAGAAAAATCAGAACATCAGGAAAGGGAGAGCATGGCTCTGTACAACAGATGAGGCCTTTTGTCAGGAGTAGAGTGGAAATGCTGCCTGCTTGTACTGTTTATTGGGAGGACAACTGAGGGAACAAGGGCTCAGATGTCATTAGCTGCTCAGTGGCAAGGGCAAGAGTAGCACAGAGGCCTTCTGGCTCCAATTCCAGGGTCTGATGTGAAATCTTAACCCTTACTACAGTTTAATTATTTGGGCTTAAATTTTCCAAATTGGAAATTCTGTTCATGGCTGAATTTGAAAACTTAAGGCAAAATGGTTCAGGTCTTTCTGAGCAGGCAGCTCTTGTACTCCCACACCTTGAAGCAATGTGGGAATTTTGGTGGGGCATTAGCTTGGGTCAAAGCCTTTGCTATCTCCATTATCTGTATCTTGTATAATGAAGAGACCAGAAGATGCTGAAAGTTCATCACAGTACTGCAAGCAGGGGGTTAACCCGCACTTCTGTGAACCACTGAGGTACATACTTAAGCACTAAATGAACAGAGGCCTTAAGGAAAATAGCATGTGATCATGTCATTTACATCTGAGTCATAACACATGCACAACGTGAGCATGGGTAACCTTAAATCTGCCATTAGGATACTTGCGTATGCTTGGTTTTGCAGTTTTAACGGTATATGTATAATATATATTTATGCATGTGTCTCTCTATACACACAATATATATATTTAAGCTTTGCTGTTGAAAAGCAGCCAACCTCTGTTTCAATAGCAGTTGGAAACAAATTATACAGAACACTGAAATAAAGCTGAAGAAAGGATTGTTTTGATCTGAGACGTTATTTCTGTTCTGATTCCCCTTTCTTTTCCTCCTTTGCTTTAATCAAAACTATTAACCCAAGATCATACCTCAGAGCTAAGACAAGCCCAGGAGGAATTTCTGAAATATCCAGAAGGAGTGCAAAGAAGCAATTTTGCTTTATTTTGCTAGCTATGATTGTAGATGTTCTGTGCCAGGTCTAGTCTCTCCTGTATGCTCAGGAAGATTACTTACACAATCCTAACTGATGAATGCCAATTAACTGGCATAGATAGACTAGCATTAGTGCGCCATCCTCTCCATGCGTGAGATGAACCACCCCCTGGAACAGACCCCACCTAGAAACTGTGCTGCTCTGGGTCTTGTAATAAGATTATTTGAGCTTCCACATTTTAAAGTAACTCTTCATCTCAGTGCTGATGTGTGGACATGGCTAACAGCAACAATCCTGGTTGTAATAGGATTAAATTAAGGAGTAATAGGATTAAGTTAGGGAATGGAAAATGAAACTTCTGTAACAAATTTCCTGATGATGAGACTCGGATAACCTGTAAAGCTCATCATCTGACACTGAATCACTTAGGAAATACAGAGTACAGAAATTTGCTATGTGAAGGGATTAAACCTAATGCTTCTTCTCCATCTCAGGGCTTTAATGATTCCTATCTTCTTTGCAGACTTGTATAATTTAGCATGAAGAAAACAATTAAAAAGAACAAATGCTGTTGCAGGTTTGCTTTTATAAATCATCCCTCTGGAGAGAAAGTGGGCTTCTCCTGTCGTTGACTCTGAACAAAATGATTCATGATTTGAAAGAGATTTGAAAGAGAGGTTGGAGCAAAGTGTAGCCCAAATGCTCATGTGAGTCACTCACATTTACAAAGGCGAGAGGAAGAGGTCCTAGACTTCCAAGGGTTTCAGGCTGCTATTCTATAATCCTGCTTTCAGCCAAGGCAAATCCTTTTTATTTATTTCAAATGCCTTTGAAATACCTTTAGTTGTTTGCACATGGCTTCCTTGAAAAACAGAAAAATGTATGTGGGTGATTCGGCTGAAAAAATTTTTTAAATGGCCATTTTCATGTTACTGATACAGAGGTAGCATTTTGTTGCTATTTGTTTGCATTACAGAAGTTCCAGCTGAAATCATCTCCCTTGGTAGGTAGACAAGATACTTGCTGAGGAAAAGGTTAATCTGGGTTTAGGTTCTAAATCAGAATTGTACCCAGCTGGCAGGGCGTCGGCTATTTCCCTCCTGTCTGCCAACTTTCTCCCTAGAGGAGCTAAAGGCTAGGTTTACAGAGAGCAGACACAGATGGAGAAGTTGAACAATTCCTTTTGTCCTCAGAATAACCTGGAGAGCAAGATAAACTGCAGGATGCATCCTCACGTACGCACCATGCTGTCTGCTTTGCGTACGGTAGGTCGGCAGCCTGCGTCTCACATAACGCCTGGAGCACCTACGGGGACCTAAATGATGAGGAAGGATATGCATGGGCGTTCAGTAACAAGTAGACCAGGCTAAACCTTTTTTATTTCAGAATGTGCTGGAAACTGATACCTGAGAGTGAATTTCGTATTAAAATAGTTTGGATTCAAGGAGAGCATGGGCTCAGGCTATCAATTAGACACAGCCAGGATGGTTATGTGGCTTGAACTGAAATCTCTTAAAACCTGGACCAGTATCTTAACCAGAGATCCTGTTTCCCTTTTGGGTCAGCAGGATTTATCCACCGGGACCAAGAATCACATTATTCAATGGTAGATGTACAAGCGGAACCTACTATAGTTTTTACTGCTTAAAGCCATTACTTCCCTTCCTTGGAACTGGGTTGGTGGTGGGAGGGAGCATAGAGTTAATAGTTTTAGCTTCCTTCTTCTCTACTTTCTCTCCCTTTTTGGGAGGAAAGGAAGGACCTCTCCTTCTGTAGGCTGAAATTATCACCTGCCTTCTTCAGGAAGCCTTTGGCACACTGAGGGCATGAGGAGAGGCATCTGGACATTATTGTTTCTAGGGATGCGTTTGTGAGGCTGGACATGACGGCCACTGCCTGGTCCATGGGCAGATCAGCCATGTGGGCAGATCAGCTGTGAGTGTGATCAGCAGCAGCAAGGAGGCAGCTTTAGGAGGCGGTGAGTGATTCAAAAGGATGTGATGAACTTCCTAGTGCTGTTTTAGAGCCGAACATTTCTTCAGCCGCTCCTGTGTTAAGCATAGATAGTAGGTTTGAATACTGGATGTCTAGAGAGCAGGTCTTGTGAGGAGAGGTTGAGGGAACTGGGGGTGTTTATCCTGGAGAAGAGGAGGCTGAGGGGAGACCTTATCGCTCTCTACAACTACCTGAATGGAGGCTGCAGTGAGGTCTCTTCTCCCAGGTGACTAGCGATAGGACGAGAGGGAACGGCTTAAAGCTGCATCAGGGGAGGTTTAGATTGGATATTAGGAAAAATTTCTCTACTGAAAGAGTAGTCAGGCATTGGAACAGGCTGCCCAGAGAGGTGGTAGAGTCACCATCCCTGGGGGTATTTAAAAGACGTGTAGACACGGCACTTGAGGGCATGGTTTAGGAGACATGGTGGTGTTGGGTTGATGTTGGCCCTGATGATCCTAGAGGTCACTTCCAACCTTTATGATTCTATGAGCAAAATAGGTTAAAAACTTCAATTTCTCCATGAATCTGTCAGAAAACACTTTCCAAAGTGTTTCCTAGCCTAGGAGGTCTTGGTACCTACTGATCTCTGAGACCAGTACACGAGCAGAGCCCTGTCTGCTTGACAAACAGACCTAATGTTATTTTGACTTACATCCACGGAAGACCAAATATGTGTGCTCTAGCTTTGCAGATATGAACACCAGGTAGGTATCTAGCTTGAATCGGAGCAACTCTGAAGGCAGAACTCTAAGTATTGCATCACAAAACAACTTCCTAAGTCACCAATAGCAACTAAATTTGATTGGCTTCTTTATGCTGCCAAGGAGAGTAACACGGCAAAGCAGCGGAGCATGAGAAAAATAAATTTTCATTGAACTCTGGGAGGAGCTAACTGGACTGTGAAAATTTGGTGGTCAGTTCCTGCCTATAGAAGGAAACTGTTCTCATTGTCCTGAGGGGCAGAATTATGGAAACAGCTGACTTTTTTGTATTCATGGGCTGAGTGAAAAACTAAAATTAATTTATTTGGCCTTGATCCAAAGCAAAAAAACCTGCACAACAGGAAAACCAAGCAGATTTCATGTCAACTGGAACAGCTCATTTTCTTTTTTAACAGTTGAAAAACTATATTTAGGTAAAACATGGGTCTCAAACCTTTTATTCTGTAACAGAAAGTTCCAAATATTCCATTAAAAAAAAAAAAGTGGAAAGATGACACTTTTAGTAGTTTAGTTGTTTAGTAGTAGACACTTTTCAGAGAGTATTTGAATTTGTAATTTATGACAATTAAACTATCTGACCAAGACATTTCATGCCAGTCTGCTCAAGGAAGTCTGGTAGCAGAGCTACAAGCTGCACAGGGGCATGAGTCTGTATGCCAGAGCAGGCACAGTTAAACAATCCTTCCACCCCACAAGAGAAAAAGGAAAAGTTCATGCAAGTGAAAGCTCAAGCGCAAAGGAGACAGAGGCCCGTAAAAGATGAATGAGCGTTGGCAGCACGATGCTTTCCTCGTGACGTAGGTAGGCTAGGCAGTGGTACTTGCAGGGAGGACTGAAGAGCAAGTCTGTCCCAGGGATGTCAGGATTTGCCTTCATGTTTAAAGCAAGCTGACGTGAATAGAGGGGCTCTTCTGGGTGTGGAGGGCTGTGGCTTGCACTGTGATGCACGTATGTGCGTGTGTTGTGCTGTGCGAATCCCTAACATAGCCAGCTCGCTGCAACGGAGGAGCCTGCAGGCAGTTCTCAGTCGGTATCAGTGATTTCACCACCTACATGGCCTTGCCTTTATTAAAAAGTGCAGCAAGAACTTCTCACGCAAATATCCTTCCTGTTTGGCAGTAGAAACAATGGATAGAATTGTTGCCTTTTAAGAAAATCCTGTAATAGCTCAAATGACCAAAATGGGAGAATCTCTTTTATGGAGGGGATCTGCACAGTGTGCTGTGCGTGGATTGGAGGGCTGTTTGATGCCATACCACTTGGGGTTCCCACCGTCTCAAAGGGTGTAAAGTTATCTGTACTATTTTCTCTTTCTTTATAGCCTTAGCTCTAATAAATAACACCTTAGAATCATAGAATTGTTAAGGTAGGAAAAGACCTCTAAGATCATCAAGTCCAGCTGCCAACCCAACACCACCATGCCTCCTAAACTGTGCCCTGAAGTACCACGTCTACATGTTTTTTGAACATGATCTTAAATGATACTTTACAGAGTCTGACTGCCCCACCATTTAAAAAGGACGTTCAGGTCCTTGACTGCATCCAGTGGAGGGCGACGAAGCTGGTGACAGGAGTGCAAGGCATGTCCTATGAGGAGCAGCTAAGGACTCTGGGTTTGTCTACTTTGGAGAAAAGGAGGCTGAGGGGCGACCTCATCGCTCCCCACAGCTTTCTGAGGGGGGGAAATGGAGAGGGAGGTGCTGAGCTCTTCTCCCTGGGATCCAGTGATAGGACATGTGGGAATGGTGCAAAGCTGCACCAGGGGAGTTTTAGACTGGACATTAGGAATCATTTCTTTGTCAAGAGGGTGATCAAACACTAGAACAGGCTTCCCAGAGAGGTGGTCGATGCCCCAAGCCTGTCAGTGTTTAAGAAGCATTTGGACAATGCCCTTAACAATGTGCTTTAACTTTTGTTCAGCCCTGAAGTGTCAGGCAGTTGGACTAGATGATCCTTGTAGGTCCCTTCCAACTGAAATATTCTAGTCTAGTCTAGTCTAGTCTATTCTTGATTGTGTTCTTACTGGGATCGTAATGGACCAGCACCTCCTGGTGCAAAACAGCGCGTAGGTTGTTTCAGTGTGGGAGCTGGTAGTTTCAAACACAGGAAGGTGGCAAGAAGCACTTGCCCCTGCACTGAGGCTTACAGGTGTCAGAAGAGGCTTTAGCAAGTTGAGTTCTGTGATGATGATGGTGAGACACTGGAACAGGTTGCCTGGAGAATGCCCCCTCACTGGAAGTGTTCAAAGTCAGGTTGGATGGGGCTTTGAGCAACCTGGTCTGGTGAAAATGTCCCTGCCCATGGCTGGGAGTTTGGTCTTGATGATCTTTAAAGGGCCCTTCCAACCCAAACCATTCTGTGATTCTATATCTGGGTACTTCTGTACACATTGCCGCATTTTAGCTTCAAAGTACCATCGCTATCCTTTATAGAAGAACAAACCATGGAGCTTCATTGTGGGCATGCTTCCTCACCACCGACCCCAGTCCATCCAGAGTACAAACTAGAGGTTATGTGCAAAGTGAGCCTTCAGATGCCTCCACACTCTCTGCTTGCTTTGCCCCACTGGGAGCTCTGGAGCTGGATCTACACCTGCACCAGACCATGCCCTCTGTAAACAGCATGGAGGGAACGGCATGGAGAGTAGAAGATGAAGTAGAGGCACCGGACTGATGAGCAGGCTGTGATAAAGTAATTTACTGGGAGATTGCAGGTGTGCTTGCAATGATGTCTTCACCTGGGCTGGGTGAGGCTCCCCAAGCTGCTGTTCTGCTGAAGTCCTGTATTCCCATATCCACCTGGTTAATGGTCCTATGGGACCACTCCTGCCCAAGAATGATCCCTTGCTACTGATTATCTTAAACTATGTACAAAATATCTCTGGACTATCTTAACTGTGCACAAAAGACTGTCCCAAGGGGCCATTCTTGCACCTGCAGGCACAGTTAATACTGTATACTAATGTGACTTTTCTATGTACGGTTAGGCCAGGTCTGTAGCAGGAACTGCCTGGGAGGTCTCTGGGATGGCCAGATTCACCACCCCAGGACGTGACTTGGCACATTGTGACAAATAAATTGGTCTAGGCACAGGCAGGAGCTGGCAGGAAGAGTCTCTGAAATTGAGTTAGTCAAGAGTTTAGTTGCAGGGGTCTCTAGGAGGGCAGTAAATCACCTTGTCTCAGGTTGGACTGTTGTCTCAAGACAGACCATTGTCTCATCCCTGTAGATAATGAGCTCAGGATTTTCTGGACACCCAGTGAATTAATGACTCAAGTGCAACTAGGTGTGCACGTAGGCACAGCCTTGATACCCAGTTACACCACAGTTAGAACTGTAGGACATACTTGAGTTTCACACGACTTAAATGCTCTAGCTCTTGCCATGAAGTCTGTGCTCCAGGTGGCTCTAATTCACATGCTGACAACACTGGGCTAATGAGAGGTCTGCTTGGTGACTTCACTGCCGTTAATCTCACAGATCTCAGGAGGAGGAGGTGGCTGGTTGTGCTGTTCATTGACACTGCATTTAACATTTGCAGGAAACTTCTCCTGGGTGCCCTCTATTCCCTTACAGTAGCCAGCAGGGCTTCTTGTGTCTTCCTCAGAAGCATGTGGATGTTAGGAAAAAGATCCTGGCCTAGGTAAGTTATTCCTCTGATCAAATATGGCACTTCCACCATTCCTTGTCTATACCTGCATATGTGAGTTACCACAGGGTCACAGGGTAACGGAAGCTGGAAGGACCCTCAGGAAGTCTGTAGTTGAACCTTCTGCTCACAGTAAGGTCAGTTATGAGATCAGACCAGGTTGCTCAGGGCTTTATCCAGTCAGATCTTGAAAACCTTGAAGAATAGAGGCTGTCCAGTCTCTCCGGGTTACCTGTCCCAGAGCTTGACTGTCCTCATGGGGAAGGTTGTTCCTTATATCCAGTGTGGGCTTCCTTCAGTTTACATCCATGGTTTGTCATCCTCCTGCCTTGCACCGCAGTGAAGAGCTTGGCTCTGTCTCCTTCATGACCTCCCATTAAACACCTCAGGGCTGCTGTTAGGCCCCCTGAAGTTTTCCCTTTTCCAGGCAGAACAAGCCCACTCCCCCCATTCTCTCCTCACAGTTCAAGTGCTCCAGCCCCTGCCATCTTGGTGTCCCTCCCCTGAATTTGCTCCAATTTATCAATGTCTTCCCTGTATTCCTTGTGTCACCCAAAACTGGGTGCAGTACCTCCCTGGATCTCCTGGCTCTGCCCCTGTTCAGATGGCGCAGGAGGCTGTTGGTGTCTTTGCTGCCAGGACACATGGCTGGCTCGTGCCCAGCTTGTGGCCTGTCAGGACCCCAGGGACTTCTCTGCAGAGCTGCTCCCCAGCCTGCCAGTCCTTTGCTCGTGTTGTTGCCAGGGGCTTTTCTTCCCAGAGGCAGGACTTTATATTTGTCCTTGTTGAATTTCATGAGGTTCCTGTTGTTCCCTTCCTCCAGCCTGTCTAGGTCCCTCTGAATGGCAGCCCTGCTTCATATTAACTTTCTCTCTGATGCAGTGAAAAGAGAAGGCGGACAAAGAAATAGGGATATTGTTGTTTCTACCTCTCTTGTTCTTTCAGCTGCAAAGAGGTTTCTTTGGGGGACAAATTCAAGAAACATTTACTAAAAAAGTATAACTCAGTATAAAACTGATCAGAAAGCTCCACTTGAGGAAGCAGATAAACAACAATAAGTCTATGCTTAAAAAGTCAGCTTTGGATGGGAAAAAAAGGATGCAAAATTTTAAAGAGCTTTCATTGAAAGTAAAACAATGTCAGCCTTCTGTAAAAAAAAAAAAAAAAAAAAGAATTCAACTTATGAAATAATTTTTTAAAAACCCTGGTAATTTAAACATTATGGAGCTTTGGACCGAAGCCTGTTTTTTCCAGTCAGAATGTGAGCAGAGCTGTGCAGCACCTAGGACTGCTGAGATCAATGTCCCTGGCCCACTTGATTCAGAATTACAATAAACTAGTGAACCAAGTAAAGGCACTGAGTTGTGATTCCAAAAGCCCTAAGCCTGGCTAATTTTAACAGCCTGACACAAGTACGCAGTTGCTCTTCCCTGAAGATACACTGGTGCCTACTAATCATCTCGTTTTGGGGTGTCTGAACTCAGGCAGTAGCTGCTCCAAGCTGACTCTGAAATGGGTGCTGTGCAGAATGAATGAACTCAGTAGCTGTTAGGCTCACACTTGATGAGATAACTTATGGCACAACAGTGTTCAGCCCCTGAAATGCGAACAGCTGCCATTTTGCAGTAGGAAACATGTGTTGCATCTTTTTTCCAATGCCATCACTTTGGGACAAATGCACTTTGAATGTCAACTTCTTAAGAATCAGTAATGTCCATTTGTAAAGAGTTCCAGTGCAGGTATTACTGTGTGTGGGAGGAGAAAAATCCATGCTCCTTGAACGGAGGATCTATTTCTTTGTATTGGAATAGAAAGCATTACCAAACGAGAGCTTTCCCCCATTCCCATGAGACTAGTTTTCCCAGATCTACTTTATATCAGGATAAATAACCACACAAAAAATTTTAAGCAGTGCAAAAGGGACAGGCAGGTTCATGGACTTTGTATCTGAGTAGAACATTTGGAGTTTATGTGAATAGATCTGGATACAGTAAACCATACCTTTTCACGTGGAATAATCTGCTCAGAAGACTTGAACACAGGGCCAGTGTGTCTGGCTCTGAGGTGCCAACGTAGGGTATGCATCAGAAAGGATAGCAAGGCTATCCTTACATCCCGGTGCGATAGCCTGGCTTCTGCTGCAGAAAACTGTCTTCCCTGTGCCCCACCGCTCCCTCTGGTTTTAGCTTCTTTTGCGCTACTGGATGCTGTAGTTTATAGGAGTTTTCAGCCTTCAGGAAATTAACCGAGTCCCCATCTGGTCTATAATTGCAGGAGTTCAAAAGTGACATTTGTACAATTTTCATTGTGTGCTCCTACAATAAAGCTGAAGATCGGGTCTGCAGGCTCTCTCTGCCTCCTTTGAGCCTGTGGAGACAATGTGACAACAGACCCTGTACTTTCTGCTTATTTCATATAGGTGCAGCTTGTGGCCGTCACCACTGCTAGAGAATGTGGAGTAAAACACAGCTTAAGCCCTGTGTACGGATAGCATCAAGGGCTTTCAAGGAGCGACTCTAAGATCAGCTGCTCTTCTCATTATTTCACCCAGTGGTTTTCAGCAGAAGCCTTTGTAACTATTTGACAGGAAGGTTCCTTCCTGCTTGCAGGGAAGAATATAAAATAATGCATTATTTTCCAAGGTAAAAGCCAGATCTTTTTTCTCACACTATGAAGCTGTAAGTGTGACATGATTTAAGTCAGCCTCAGGAATGCTGGTTAAATGCAAATAAAGGGGAGAAGGATATATTCTGTGCAACCCCTACTTATATTTATTGCTAATACAGTTTGTGTTGAGAATTTCAATGCAAGAGTAGCTATGGTTCATCTATCAGCCGTAACTTTAACTGTGACTGTAACTGTCCCCTTGCAAATGTGTTTATTGCTCATAAGCTGGAAGCATGTATGCTAAGGACCATTAAATTGATGTGCTGATGCACACATGCAAAAGGTTCAAGTTCTAGTTGCCGTGTAATTGAAATACTCATTACACACACACTGTCAGAGTTAGACGTAATGACAAATACTGCATTTATTGATGTATAACCGTCGTATTACTATTCAACTTATGCCTTGACTTTGGGAAAAGCCCGTAGATGTGGAATGAATTTGCTTGGCTAAATGGTTGATGTTGTAAACATTGATTTGGAATAAGAGGTGGAGGAGGAGGGTTTGGAAAAAAAAGCATTAAAAAAAGTCCAGCAGCAGCAATAAAACACAGAAGACACTGTCCCAAATGTATAATAACTGTGATCGAAGGAGTAAAGCTCATCTTCAGTGTTGTTGGGTGTGATTCTCTTTCATTCTTTTGTTTGGGCTCATGGCTACAGGAGATACTCAGCTCCCTAGTAGAAGAGCAGTCTGAGAAAAAGGATGAAAAGGGCTGAAACAAATCATCATAATATGCATGAATTTATTGTTACCAGGTTGATTAGTCTGTATGTTGTGTATCATTTGAGGTTCTCTCTGTCTCTGTCTTATTCAAATCACAAAATTATCAGGTTGGAAGAGATTTTGGGGAGTCTCTAGTTCAACCTCCTCTCAAAGCACAGTCACTCAGGCACCAGACCAGGTTTCTCAGGGCTTTTTCCATTTGAGATTGAAAAGCTCCAAGAACAGTGACAGCACAACCTCTCTGGGCAGCCTGTCCCAGGGCTTAGCTGTCCTCATAGGGATTTTTTTTTTATTTATCAATGTCTTTCTTGTATTGGGGATATGTCTATGTGTAAAATTGGACACTATGTTTTAGATATGATATACAAGTGCTATCTAGAAGGGGGATGATCACTTCCCCGGATCTTCTGACTCTGCTCCTGTTCATCCAACTCAGGAGGCTGTTGGTCTTTTTGCTTTTAATCTGCCAGGACCCCTAAGGCCTTTTCAGCAGATCTGCTCCCCAACCAATTGGTCTCCAGCTCATCCTTCAAGGGGCAGGACTTAGGCTTTGTGGTGTTTTTTTCTTTTCATTTCATGAAGTTCTTGTGTGCCCCTTCCTCCAGCCTGTCGAGGTCTCTCTGTATGACAGCTCTGCCCTCAAGAGTTTCAGCAGCTCCTCCAAATGGATGAGACTATTGTGGGAGAGAGCGATGGAAGCCTTGCTAGAATTGTGGTAAATGACGTCCACTGCTCCCCCTCATCCACAGATGCAGTCATTTTATCCTAGAAGGAAGTCAGGTCAATCAGGTGTGATTTTTCCCTTGGTCAGTTCATGTTGACTGTTCCCACAGATCATCTTCATTTGACTGGACATGGCTTCAGAGGGAACTTGCTCCAAGAGGACTTGCTCCATGAATTTCCCAGGGATTGAAGTGAAGCTGACTAGCCTGCTGTTCCCCAAATAATACTTTTGGCCTTTTTTAAGATAGGTGCAATATATTTGTCATTGGCCAGTCATCAGGGATCTTTCCTAATCTCTGGAAGACTTTCAAAGATGACTGTGACTGTGGCTGTGGCATCAGCCAGTTCTCTCAGCCCCTTTGGATGAAGCCTGTCAGGTCCCTGCTCTCTCATGGAAACTAGAGCTGGGCATGCCAATGATCATTGCATCCCCAGCCAGTCCTTAGAATCATAGAATCATTAAGGTTGGAAATGACCTCTAGGATCATCAAGGCCAACCATCAACCCAACACTACCGTGTGTCCTAAACCATGCCCTCAAGTGCCATGCCTACATGTCTTTTAAATACCCCCAGGGATGGTGACTCCACCACCTCTCCGGGCAGCCTCTTCCAATGCCTGACCACTCTTTCAGCAAAGAATTTTTTCTTAATATCCAATCTAAACCTCCCCTGATGCAGCTTGAGGCCATTTCCTCTCATCCTATTGCTGGTCACCTGGGAGATGAGACCAACCCCCACCTCACTACAACCTCCTTTCAGGTAGTTGTAGAGAGCGATAAGGTCTCCCCTCAGCCTCCTCTTCTCCAGGCTAAACACCCCAAGTTCCCTCAGCTGCTCCTCATAAGACCTGCTCTCCAGACCCTTCACCAGCTTCGTTGCCCTTGTCTGGATATGCTCGACCACCTCAATGTCCTTCTTGTACTGAGGGGTCCAAAACTGAACAGAGCACTCGGGGTGTGGCCTCACCAGTGCCGAGCACAGGGGCACCATCCCTGCCCTGCTCCTGCTGGCCCCACTATTCCTGATACAAGCCAGGATGCTCTTGGCCTTCTTGGCCACCTGGGCACACTGCCGGCTCATGTTCAGCCAGCTGTCAGCCAGCACCCCCAGGGCCTTCTCCTCCAGGCAGCTTTCCAGACACTTTTCGCCAGGCCTGTGGCGTTGCCTGGGGTTGTTGTGACCCAAGTGCAAGACCCAGCACTTGGCCTTGTTGAACCTCATACAGTTGGCCTCGGCCCATTGATCCAGCCTGTCCAGGTGCCTCTGCAGACCCTTCCTGCCCTCGAGCAGATCAACACTCCCGCCCAACTTGGTGTCATCTGCAAACTTACTGAGGGTGTACTTGATCCCCTCATCCAGATCATTGGTAAAGGTATTAAACAAGACTGGCCCCAACACTGAGCCCTGGGGAACCCCACTCATGACTGGCTGCCAAATGGATTCAGCTCCATTCACCAAAACTCTCTGGGCTCGGCCATGCAGCCATTTTTTTGCCCAGCAAAGAGTACACATGTCCAACCTGTGAGCAGCCAGTTTCTCCAGGAGAATGTGGGATACAGTGTCAAAGGCTTTGCTAAATTCCAGGCAGACAACATCCACAGCCTTCCCTTCATCCACTAAGTGGGTCACCTGGTCATAGAGATCAGGTTGGTCGGGCAGGACCTGCCTTTCATGAAGCCATGCTGGCTGGGCTGATCCCCTGGTTGTCCTGCACTTTGCCTGGTGAGCTCACTCAAGATGAAATGCTCCATAACCTTCCCCAGTACTGAGGTCAGTCTGACAGGCCTGTACTTACCCAGATCCTCCTCCTGGCCCTTCTTGTAGATGGGCATCATATCAGCAAGCCTCCAGTCGTCTGGGACCTCCCCTGTTAACCAAGACTGCTGATAAATGATGGAGAGGGCTTTGCGAGCTCCTCCGCCAGCTCCCTCAGTACCCTCAGGTGGATCCCATCTGGCCTGTAGACTTGTGAGTGTCCAGGTGGAGCAGCAGGTCATAAACTGCTTCCTCCTGGATTATGGGGTGTTTATTCCAGTTTAGGGGGCTGAATACCCTGGGCATAACTGGTCTGACTATTAAAGGCTGAGGCAAAGAAGGCATTTAGTACCTCAGCCTTTTCCTCATCCTTGGTGGCAATGTTCCCCTCCTTCTGTGGCAGTGAGCAGCAGATCCAGCTGTCTGTCACCCCTGACTGGCCCATGCACTATCCCTATGAAGGTTATCCCCAACGCACTCCAGAAATCTCCTGGACTGTCTTCATCCCACCATGTTGCTCTTCCAGCAGATACCAGGGAGGGTTAAAGTCCCCGATGGGAACAAGGGCACGTGATCCAGAGCTGTTCAGAGAAGGCTTGTCCGCTTCCTTACTGTGACTGGTGGTCTGTAACACACTCCCACCACAATGCTGCCCTTACTGGCCTCTTTTCCGCACCTGACCCATAAGCTCCCAACCTGACTGTTGTCCATCCCTGTAGAAAAGCTCCCTGCACATGGGTGACCCTCATCCTCACTGCTCCTGCCCATCCTTTCTGAAGAGCTGGTATTTGTCCGTGGCAGCTGTCCAGTTGTGTGAGCAGTCTCACCAAGTCCCCGTTGCTCTTGCAATGATATAGTTTTGTGACTGCAGGTGGAGCTTTAGGTGCTTTGTTTCCAAAGTCACGGTGAAGCTTTGTGCACAAAGATATATTTATGGTTTTTCTTTTTCTTAAAAAAATGTAACTACTTTTTCTCCAGGTGACTGATTCTGATCTGTTGGAGCCATCTCCATGTTAGCTTAGGATCCCACTTGAGCTGACACTCTGGGACATGCTGGGAATCAAAGGGTTTAATAACGGGGGGAAAAAAAAAGTGAAATAAACAACCAAAAAATCCCACCCTAGTCCTGCGAATATAAAAGGGTGCAAGGAGGGTTTTTATTGATTCCTTCAGACTACGAACTTTATAGCATGTGTGAAAACAAGTTCTTTCTAAATGGTCACTGCTGACATTTTTCTTTGTTGACAGCCAAAACAAGCAAGGAAAGCTTATATATTTATATGTTGGCCATAGCCCAGGAGTTACTGGGAAGGCACACTGAGACGTCTATGCATATAAATGACTTTCAGTTGTAAGAGTTATTGCAAGGATGATCCTCCAATAGTGATAAACAGATTAGCTTCTCTCATATATTATAGAACCAAGACACTGAGTAAGAACAATCAGATTCAATAGGGCAGGAGATTGAAATATTAGTCGTATTTCTTCTCCCATCATGAACAAAGTCTAGGCAGCATTAGAGGCTCCAGTTTTCCTTTTATTCTTGACCACTTTATGAGAAATCAATAGCTAATAGATAAGCTATAGGATAATATTTTTTTTTAAAATTAGGTTTGTCCTCAGCAGTCCTATGGCAATATGGAAAAAATAGGCATGCGGACAGTAAAAACTAAATACAGTTTTAGCAGTAGCATCAAGTAAACACATTAACAAAATAAAATCTTTGCAGTTGTTACACTCCCAAATGACGAGTATCAGAGATCTCATCTTGGGCCGTCACTTCTCTCTTTCTAAGCTTCTAAGAATATTGTTTTTATCCCTAAACCATATATTTTCCATATAAATTTGTAGGATACAGCCAATAGTTCATGTCTCCATTCTGTAGTGTAGTGCAGTCTGTTCTCTGAATATCATATTGCAAGAACTATTAGTATACTCATATTGATCCTTTGTTAGAATCCTTAACACCAGTCAGAAGTGCAAGTGGTTGTAAGATTTACTGTCTGGCAAGCACATCTTAATCTAAAATACCCTAGTGATTTACTATAGAGACATTTTAAACCCTAACATATTCATGTCTACAGTAATGCTGTTATTAACACTAATGGTCCTATTACTCAATTAAGAAAAAAATATATGGTTTCTTATTATGCACTGATGTTCAAGGTTTTACATTTATTTCTGTTCTGCCGAAGTTTTGTGCGTGTCATGTATATGTCCATAATCAGTAATGGGGAAAGGATTAGCCTTGTTAAAGAAGAGATATTGATGACCTTTCTTAGCACACCTGAAGGGTTAATGAGGTTGCCCATGATGTAGAAGATCTGTGTTCAGGTCAGCGAATGGGACTGAAAAAACACACCTCATGAGCAGGTGGTTTTCCCACCCTAATCAGGGCAGGTGTTTTGGGGTCTCACCCCCCAGGTGAATGCAGTAACACAAAGCTGCTATATAAAATATAAGTGATACACTGACATTGGCCCTCTTTCCTCCTGTGTTTTAATCAGTTACACCTGTACTTTATGAGGAGGCTGTTGGGGTGTTAGGCATGCTAACACATGCTGATCTGCTCAGGCCTCTTAGGGCCTGATCATGTTCCTTCATCTTATTTTTGGGTCTGGCTTCAGTAGAAATAGGGGGCAAACTACTGAGAGGGGGCATATGCAGAGCTGTGAACCTGGGGAGCTTCACAGTCCAAACAGACCAGATGAGCTCCAATCACTCCAATCACTCCAATACAGTCATAACAAGAACTGCCCTGTTGGGAATTATAAGATGATTTTGGGAAAGACAGCACTAACGCGGGTGGTAAACTGTTTCTCGCTTTAGCTTTACAGTGGGGATAGTCATAGTGAGCACTATTGCTCACTACTGGAACACTGACATTTGCATTTAGGTCGTTTGACTGGAGTACCTCTTCACTTGGAAGACATCTGAATGCCTCTTTTCAACACTCAGGAACATAACTCCAGAGAGTGATCAGGGAGCAATTACAAGTTTATTGTCCAGTATCTTGTAGGATGAGGTGTGCGTTGGTCTGCCCTAAACTTTTCCTGAAATGTCAAGAGCAACTCTGAGAAGGGAAGAAGTCCCTGCTGTTGTACTGCACTCTAGATGCCTGTTGAAGATTATTTGTTACACAAAGGGTGCTCCTTGAGGTGGCTGCGGTGATGGGGAGCTCCCAAATCCAGCTCTTGGGGATTGCCTGGTAGCACAGTGTACAGTGAAAGGGTATGAGGGTTGTCTTGTTGCATGCTAGCATGGGCTGAAGTCAGTCAGAAGTCCAGGATCCAGGGAACCATGGTCTTTAGAGTCACTTATAAATTATGGGAGTCTGGTATGATGGGCAGGGAAGGACACTCCAAAGCCATTTGTCAAGCCATATCTCCTCACCACTGTCCACAGCCAATAAATCATCACAGCTTTCACCAGCTATTTATGTCCTGAAGAGGTCCACTAGCTTTTTAGGTTAAAAAGATTCTCCGCACCAGCAGCACTGTGGCCAGGCCTTAGAAGGGGATCTGAGGCTTCTTCTAACTCTGATGGATGCGTTGTCTCCTATGCTCGCGTCTCCTGTGCTCTCCCCTCCTAGGGGAAAAATCCAGAGTGATTTCTCTTATGTGAGCTGATCCAGAAGCCGCATGAGAACATCTTTTTGCGGTCAAGGGCTAGCTAGCCACGGTCAAAAGCAAGCCTGGGACTGTGCCAACATGTGCAGACGATGTCATTGCACTGTCCACAGCCTACATGGTCTTTACCCATGCAGAATACCCGAGGATAAGCAGCGATGTCTTGACTCTGAGACCGGACCAGAGCCTATGCAGTGTGGCTAACCCCACCAGAAGGGGTAGGGCATCTTCTCCAGTTTGCAGCATGTGCAATGAAGGAAAGATCTTGTTGCTTCCATTTAAGGTTCTTGCTGAATTAAGCACTCCTTTGCACCCACAAAGGTTAAAAGGGTAGTATTGATTGCCAGGTCTAATAGTAAAGGCAAGATGAAATGTTTTATGGAATTGTGGGAAGTCTGTGCAGATATCTGATTTTCAGTGGAAAACAAGAGCTGTAAGACTTTCCAACTTCACCTTTGAAAATTCTCTCCTTAAATTTTAGCTGAACATATTTCTTGACATTCATGATATGCTTTAACTAAAACACAAAATTGTTATTTGGACAGCAGTGTATTCAGCAATTAAATTTGTAATTGTTCATTTTAGTGCAGTCACAAATAAAGAAACCGTAACCCACACCCTTGCTGACTCAACAGAACTGTCCACCTATGCTGACACATTTTAAATTGGTAAGTCAAGTCTTGAAATTTAATTCTGTTAATTTCCATGGAAAATTCATGCGCTACAGGAGAATGCATTGCAATCTATTTTAGGTTTTGTATCACAAAGTTGTTATTACTAGTGGATGATTTGCAAGTCAATAAAAACCAACCAACTTGACTTCCCAATCCTCTCCTGAATATGCTGTCAGTTAGGAATAAGACTAAATCAATTTTACTTGCAAATTGGACAAATTTGATGTGGAGCCATTGATCGAGAACAGAGGCTCCAGGAGTTCTTTTTTTTTAAGAGAGGAATTATATTTGAAAGTTAATTATGGCTTTTAAAACATGCACTCATCATTGCACTGCAAATATATAAGCAACTATAACGTTACCGGAATGTTTCTCGTCGGAGATCTTGGTAAATAAAAGGTGGAAGAAGGGATTTTAAGAAATGCTCAGCGTATATTCTGTGTTACACTCTGGACAGCATGCAACATACAGCTGCTTATTTTCTGTGACTAAAGCATTTTTGTACAGAAAGGGCCATGTCTTTGCTGCAAGCGCATTATCTAGAAGTCTGGCTTCCAGGTTGCTGCTGGCAGCAAGCTTCTGTTTTATTCTGTGAGCTGGTAGCTGAAGAGGCTGAGCTTAGTGAAAAACAACGGTGCTTATCTGCACTGTGGACTCCAGGGGACTCTTAACATTAAGGCTTTCATTGCTGGCAGCACAAAAGGAGTTGCTTTAATGAGCTTTAAAATCACATTAGAATGCAATAAAAATCAAAGTTCTTGCAAAGCATTCTTAGCAAGATCTGCTCCCTGGATAGACCCATGGTTAAGAAACTCCAAAATGGATTTCAGGTAAAAAATCTTTTATCCTAGAGTTCCTCACTAATTATTTCCTATTTCCAACTCCTCATCCCTGGCACTATAATAGTGCTGAGCAATAAATTATTCAGGAATGATTTATTCAGTGGACTTTACTGGTTTTAGGTGCTCGCAGTTTTCTCAGAGTTCAGTCCTTATTTGAAATTGGTAGATGAGTAATTCCAGGGTGATATTTGGTCTGTAATTAGTTGGCAAAGAGCTCATTGTGCCTCCTGGATGTGACTGATGGATGAGAGTTTAAACAGATGTGTATGGCATGGCAATACATCCAAAGACTTTAATAGGAGAATTGTTTTCCAATATAAGAAATTGCATTTAATTTAAAGATTATGAAAGAGTCCTCGGAATCTTAGCTCCAATGGGAAACATCCATGTCAGTGGGGCTGTGTCCTGTGTGATTATATTTGACTGAACTATAAATAAATACACCCCTGGTTTCACATTTTCTATTACCTTCACTTCAGGTCAGTTGAGAATTCACCGTCAGTCTTAAAATTGGCTTTCTGAAACATGCAACTCTAGCCTGGTTAAAGGGAGGAGGCCAATGAAAGTTGAAGCCCCCCCAGAGAGGGTGTCAGGGCTCTGCCCTTCCTGCCTCTTGCTCAGGAAGAAGAACTCAAGAGTGGAGTTTGCTGGCAGAGGGAGCTGACTTGCACACACGCCTTGCGGGCACTGAGGCGTGCTGGGGGAACTGCAGGGGAAATTTCATTTCAGAAGGCTTTTAAAAGTTGCACTTTGGGACTCCCGAGTTGACCTGCATTGCCACAGTGAATGGTGTGTGGATGAATGGTGTGCGGGCAGAAATGCCTCCCATGAGAATACACAGCTTGCAGTTGCTATTTTCGGAACAGTCAAAAACCATTGAGGAAGCAGCTCATCCCAGCTGGTCCCTGAGATGTTATTTTGCATCCTGTAGTGTACCGAGAAATGAGCTGTGGAAAGGCTGTGGACACCTCCAGGGTGGAAGAAATGATCATTTTTTGTTTTTTAAATAATAATGTAGGAAAGATAACACAACATTACAATTCTTTTTAAAAGACCAGGACAGGCACCATCTTGAAGCCATTCTTGGTCTAAGCAACGTTGCTGATGCCAGGTTGCTGACACTGCACATGGAGTAGAGGCATTTGTTCTCCCTTGGACTCTGTGTAGTCCCCCTGCCTCCCCTTCTCCCATGCCATTCCCCCATCCCTCACACACACTCCTTGTCCATACACAGAGCAAATCAGTTGTAGAATCATAGAATCATTAAGGTTGGAAATGACCTCTAGGATCATCAAGGCCAACCATCAACCCAACACCTCCAGGCCTCCTAAATGTCCTCAAGTGCCACATCTACATGTTTTTTTAATACCCCCAGGGTTGGCGACTCCGCCACCTCCCTGGGCAGCCTGTTCCAATGCCTGACCACTCTTTCAGTAAAGAATTTTTTCTTGATAGCCAATCTAAACCTCCCTTGATGCAGCTTGAGGCCATTTCCTCTTATCCTATTGCTGGTCACCTGGGAGAAGAGACCAACACCCACCTCACTACAGCCTCCTTTCAGGTAGTTGTAGAGAGTGATAAGGTCTCCCCTCAGCCTCCTCTTCTCCAGGCTAAACACCTCCAGTCCCCTCAACTTCTCATAAGACCTGCTCTCCAGACCCTTCACCAGCTTTGTTGCCCTTGTCTGGACACACTCCAGGAACTCAGCAGTCATTAATACCTGACTTACAGGCTTGGCAATTTGTTCAAAGTAAAAGTCATCCCCACTCCAGAACCCAGGACAACATACAAACCTCTTAAATTGTATTTCATGGTTCTCAGATCATGCATGGTTTTCCTGTACTTCCTCCTGTGGAACAGACCTAGAATGACCAACAGCACAGACCTGTATCACACACCCACGGACTGAAGTGGTGAGCTGTTCTCTGGGGTATGCGATGATCCATGCTTTCAGGTAGCAGCTGGGAGAGCAAAGCAATGGCAAGTGAGAAAGAAGGTCTAAGTGATAAGGTTGGGCCTGCAGAGCTGTGCTGTGCACTGCATCTGCTTCCCCAGTGCTCTTACAGACAGCATCGCGTAGATGTGATTTCATCTGCTCCTAATTCCCATTGATACATCATACCAGCCACAGTGCACCTCATGTCTTGAATGCTGGGCGCTGGCTTGTGTTTCTTGTACTTCACAGCCTGCTGATTTCAGCCCAGCCCAGTGAGTGCTGGGCAGCCTGCCCTGGCAGATACAGGAGTCTGAGCAGCTGGGGATGCTGTGTTCAGCAAGGGGACCACTTGCCGTGTTGGGAAGAGGTGGGTTTACTGCTGAGGGGCTGCCTTGCCTGGGCTTGTCAAGGAGTGTTGTGTTGAGTTCATCTTCTGGACAGGAGTGGAGGAGAGAGTAGGTGCAGATAGCAGCCAGGGACTCAGAGTAGGTAGGAAAATAAGAGGAAAGGTACTGAACTCCCTGTAGAAGAACATGAGCTGGGGTAAGTAAGGGACAGCTGAAAAAGAAAAATGTGTTTAAACATCTAAATATGTAGGCTGATGGCAATTCTCAAAGAACCCAGCTCAGTGCTACTGAGTGTAGTAGAAATTGGGTCTTCCCACCTGTCATTATCTAAATACCTTAAAAACTCATTAACTAATTGAGTTGCCACTATATGTGTCAGGGTTGAATTCAGTTCTTTGGCCTGAGTTAAGTTTTCCTCCTGTTGTTTATGTGACTGAGAACATTCAGCTCAGCATGACATCAGCTCTCATTCCCCAACGACTGCATAAAGATTTATGACAGTGTTTCCAGCAGCATCTTTCCCCTGCTATTAAAGAAGAGACAGAGAAGATGAGCACATCAAAGACATGCCCTCATCTAGCACAAGGCAATGAACTTTCCATAAAGCAGCATATAATTTTTGTCTTCCATTTGCCACTGATGTGTTCAGTAGCGTGGCAGCAGCTGTGACAGGAGCAGTGAAGGTTCCTGACCCGTAACGTCCAGCCAGTGCTGGTGAAAGCAGCAGAGAGGCTGTGGGACGAGGGACATGCAGTATCTTCAGGCAAAAAGTTATGCTCTGGAAAACCTTACTTACAGGGTTTAGTTTGGCTGTGTAGGCAAGGGACTTCCACATACCAGGGGTACTGCCACCTGTCCTTCCTCTGACTTGGGTGAAGGAGCTTCTTTTAATTTGACAATGGTATCTGTGTCTGTAGTGTATCTTCCGTATGCTTTTCCTCGTGCTGCCTCACAAGGGCTTGTGGATGCTCTCCTTTGTCTTACCCTCTGCACTGGATAGCTGCAAGTTAGGTGACTTCATGCCTGGACCTTTTCAGCCATATGTGAAATGTAAAACCCATGTTCCAGATAGGAGATGAGATCACTGCAGTAGAGAACTGATTTGTCCCTAAGTGTGACTCTAGATAAGGAGAAAGTATTCAAATATGGTGTTACAGGAATCAGAAAGTAAGGGTGGAGCAAAAGTTCAGTGCAAAGTCAGCTCTAGTGGTGGTGGAGTTCATAATTAAGTGAAGTCAAAGCAAACAATGAGGCAGTCAAGAAAAGCCTCCAACCTTATGGGGGTTGAAGGCCGTCAAGTCGAGGACATGGCAACTGAGAGGAGGGACTTACCTGAAGACAGTAAATTGAGATCAGAGGAGAAATGCAGAGACAGACTTCACATCTTGCTGAAGTGTGGTCAGTATAATTGCTTGAGTTGGAAGAGGGCTGATCATCATGACTTGGTGGGGCTAACAAATGGTCACAATTTGTCTCTCCTCAGAAAGCACAAGACCTCCTCAGCACAAAGCTGAGGCATTTGTAGGTGCAAAGGAAGAATGCCATCTTTTGAATCTAAACTACTGCTTCCACTAAATAGCTCTTCCATCCAGCTCCTGATAAGATAATGATTTTCATTTGCTAAGCTCCTGAGCTATAAAAAAGATCACATTCCAACATGATATGGCTTCATATTCAAGGAATAATTAGAGATACTCTCTTAATCAGCACCCCACACAGGGCAGAACTGTGGAACTCCCCAGTGACTGCCAGGGATCAAAGGGATCCAAACATATTTATTTTGTGTTTCTTTTAGTTCTCCTACATATTTACAGTATTCTTTCTTTAAATAAAAGTAATCAGTTATTTTCACACACATGTCAAAAAAGTCTATCCATTTTTACATGCTTTGTCATCAAACAGCTTTCAGTTTACTCTGTTTTGGAAATTATGAAAAAGAAACACATCACCTTTCAATATTAGGCATGTTATGACAATTACTCGTTCCTCCATGTTCCCTATGACAGCTCTTCAAGCAAGCATCAATCAACAGATGTTTTCCAACTTCAAAGGCAGTGTTTGGCCTATGACATCTCAGAGTTGCTCATCAGTCAAGATATATTTGAGAGAGAAGGTAGCATTTAGATACTGTGACTGCCCTGTTAAGCATGCTTGTTCAACAAGCAATACAAGTAAATAGCATCGTACTTGGAGCTTCCAAAAATCCAAAACTATAAAATGCTAGTAACCTTTGGCAAAGATTGATTTATGCATTCCCATTCATGCAACAGTCATGTCTGACTGGGTCTGTTTATGAGTGATCTCAGACTAATTTCTTCTTTAATTCCACTGATGCATGCAGTAATACTCTGTATTTTAGCCAGTGCGTGTAGAAAGTGAATCAGCTCCACATTATTCTCAATCTTACCTCCCACCCTTCAGTTAATTATGTGCTAGAGAGAGAGGAAGGTAGGAACTGGGACTGAACTAAAGCATTTTGTTCCCAGCTTCACGTAGGGATAGTCTGATATATTCCTTGAAAAGCAAATTTATGCCACTTTTTCCTCACAAAGTTGCAAAAGATCAAAATGATAGTGAGGAAAGCTTGAGATGAGGAAGAGAACTAATCACCCATGTAACTTACTACCATGTTGTCTTTTCTGTGGAAAATCAATGGTTAGAACTTCTTTTAGAAAGGAAAAATTAATGGAAGTTGGAGGCCCCTGCCAAGTTAAGTCACTGGAGATCTTGGTCTCTGTCTCCACAGCATCCCCAGGATAAGATAGATCCAGATAACAGTAAAAGCAAGACATATATCTAAGAACCTCCCATGGTGGGTCACACAGGACTTTTCCTGTATAACTCTTCCAATTATTGCAATTTTAATCCATTTTAATCATCTGGTTAATAGAATAAGATAAGTCCTTTTACCCTAAATCTTATCTGAATAAAACATAGGGACCTTGTTAAAATAAGGGAGCACCATTCCTAGCAAGAGGTCAACATTGTAAGTGAGAGTGGGACTCCTCTGGGTGTGTTGAGCTACCATTCTTTGGGTTTGCTGGATGCTTTTCAACATGACTGCAAGGGCCAGGCTCTAGGTTGCTGATCTGACGCCAAATCTGGGGCAAGAGTTTTCCCTTGTCATCTCTCATCTGTAAGTCTTAGCTGGGGAGTAGGGAGAAGAGGTGAAACTCTGGGATCACTCTGAACATGTCACACTGTGCCATATATTTGAACAGGGAAAGCCTACAGAAAATTTCTAAGAGTTGTAAGATTTTGTCCTCTGCTGGTAATACGATTGCCTTAACTGCGTCTAGCTGTGCAAACCATTGAGGGAGTGATAATTCATAACTAATACATTTTAGAAACCCATGAAAAAACACGTAAACCAGAAATTCCATCTACAGTGCCACATTTTTAGTGTCAAAGTGTTAGAAGGAATTGATCAGTTGCCTGCTGGAGAGCTGGAATCCCATTTTTCTAGTCCAGTAGAATCACAAGATATTAAACATTATGTTGTCACTGATGCAGGACTTCTTCCTACATCCATTCCCTCCAGGACAGTGTGAGAGGTAGTTGGGGTAGATGTTTGAGGCTACTCAGTTTCATATGGTGGCCATCAAAGTCCTGAGGGAGTGCTTTCGTATACATGGGAAAAGCCTGAAGCCCATCACTGACTCTTACCCACTGAATTGCACCTCTGAACTGTTTTAGGATTTGTAATTCTTTGGTCTTGGCTATCCTTGACCCTGTGGAACGGAACCGAGGAGGATGCAGCAAACCTCCCTTGCATCTCATATTAGCTTCTTGCCAGCTGTATAAGTGAGGCAGCAGATACGTATGCCTGGAGAAGTTGAATGGTGGGTTGGTGGAACATGCTGCCCCAAACTCCTTGTATTTGTACAGAGAAATGTTTTGACTGGTGCCTCTTGGTGAAGGACAACTTAGACTGCTCTCCATACTGAGTTAGTCAGTGTTATAGATTCAAACAAGTTCACTACTGTTACTTCTCCACATTCCCCTTTCAAAAATAAGATTAAAAGGTGGGCCTTATCTGACCAGCTGGAGACACCTACACATATGATCTCATCATCTAATCTACTTTAATAGTCAATGGGAGAGTAATGGGCACTTCAGATCATTCTAAAAAAGATACTGAAAATACACCAGATGTGTCACAACTTACAAGTGACTGTTTCTCCCTGTGGTGTAGAAAGAGAGTGTATGGGAAGTATTTCAGATATTGATACTGATACTGTGGATGTTTAAGGTTAGATTAAGACCCTAGGAGCTGTCCTGGCAATGTTTGGCAAGACCTTTGGAACTGAGAATTGCTGCATAGGTTTCTTTTTATGTTTTTCTTGTATGCTCTGAAATTGCTGTCATGAACTTTTCATAGAGGGATGCAGTTTTTTTTTCCAAAGGCAGAAGAGTTTAAAACACTTTTGGCAAAAGAGTTGCATACTAGTATGCTAATGGCTATAATGGTTTGTAATTATCTTCTCCACCATGTAGTTTCAATAAGAGGCACCACCGAGGCACCACCACCTAAATGGTGTCTGTAAACATTACCTTCACCTTCTTCTCTGTGATTTAGCAGTCTTCACAAAACAACATGAGACATGGCAGATAACGTTCTCCTCATGATTTGCTTGATGCTGGTGTACACCAAGTATGAGGTAACAAGAATGAAACTGATGGAATTATGCCAATACAAAACTGTGTGTTCAAGATCAGAATTAGGCTCTTTTTATTTCTTCTGAACTGACAGGCCCCAGATTAGGCAAGTTCTTTTGCTGTAATGCTAGTGGGAATAGTATTGAGGATTGGCTGAATTACTCAGTAGCTTTCTTACCAGCACCCTTACTTCTTGGATCTGCTGAAGATAATGTTAATCAATATAGTCTCCTGCATTTACTGTAATAACCCTGTTATACTAAAAAAATCTTCTTACTCAGAAATCAGCAGATAATAATGTCCATTAGTGAGCAATGTCTTTGAAACCAAAAAAAGAGGAGAGCTTAACAACACAACAAAGCAGAACTGGGACTTTGAATAAAATCCAACTTTTCCTTCCCAGCTAATGTTCTCTTTATTATCCGGAGCAGCGAGCGCTTGGAAATCTTTTGCAGGCATCCAAAATGAAAAGCAGAAGAATGATTCAGACATCAGAGGACGCACAATACAACAGCAAATACAGATACACTAATTGCTGTGCTGCTCTTGGGTTAATTGAAAAAAATCTGTCACTATTTATTCTCCTAAGACTAACATCTAGTTTACAGGCAAGCTCTATTAGTGGCTGCTTTAAAAATTAATTAACCATATCACAGTATTGAGAAAAAGCTGCACTCAAAAGAGTTGCATGAAATCTCTCATTGTATTTCTCTGCAAAACCAACAAGGATAAGTCCCTAAAGGACTCTTAAGCCTTTTCACAAGTCAGCTGCGTTCGGAATAGAAATACACAGAAACACAATGCGATTTAATGTGGTGACATGTTGTTCGTACAGATTTTTACAATACAAACAGCTACAGCATTTTATGACCATAAAAGTCCTAGTCAGAGCAGGAACCAAAATGTTGAATGATCTGAGGATCCATAGAAAAATAGTCCCTCCCTTTTGCAACATTTAGCTGCCATTCCTGACTCGGTTATGTATAAACGATGACTTCCTTTGTAGAGGAAGTGCTTCTGACTGGCTTGGGTAGATATTTTTATTTCTCACCTCCTTTTTTAAGCATCTGCTTCATGGTTTGAGGGACCTTGTGAGTTCTGCAATCCAAAGGCTGAGTTAGCAAAGCCCAGCCCTTCTGTGCCTGCTGAGCCCTCTGCAATTCAGAGCAGCATCAGGCTGCAAGGGCTTTAGGGGAAGCATTATGCAAACCAGTAAATTCCATATACTGGCAAAGATGTGAATGTAAGGGCTAACCTAGCACTGTCCCTAGGCTTTAGTGACTAAGCACTGTGCTTTTTCATAGGGGAATCTGGATTCTTCTGGAACTTGGAGAGCGAAGCAAATGGAAAAACATGCAGAATCATAACAAACAAAGCTCAGAGGACCACAACAGGAGAGCAGTTAAAGCCATCTCTGAAGGTTATTATTCTGCTTCTTGTTCATGCTGCTTACTCAAATATGCAGCAAATAGAAGACACCCCATTAATTCTGGGTTTACGCCAGCAAATATAGCAACTTCCAGGAGATTTTCAGAGACACTTATGGTATGGGCCCATCCACTGTTAAAAGACAAGTGTTTGAGTTTGTGTATATTTTATGTCACTGAAAGTTTGCTGTGCTGATTTTTTGTGACTAAGCAAACTTCATCCAGCAAACTTCTCAAAGATTTGCTCCATCTCCCTCTGAGGTGCAAACAAAATTAGGAACGTGCAAGTAACAACTGGACTTTCAATAGTTCAAGAAAAATAAATTGTTATCTCAAAAAGAAATCAGCCATTTGGATGGTTTCAGCTCTGTTAATGTTTCTCTAATCTAAGCCATAGTAGCAATCTCTTAAGTAACTCAATACCATAGAAAGCAGAGCCAAATGCTCTCAGATCTATCTTGCATATTACACTGATACAGTTTAAAGGCAGTTACTAATAGAAATAAAATTATTAATTTGAATGCTTTTTGTGTCCTTGTGAAATATCCCTTCTGATATATCCCAGTCTTCATCTGTAGGAAAGGAAAGAAGAAAAGATTGTTTTCGTAATTAAAGTGCCCTGGCCAGAACAGAGTCAATAGCAAAAGTCCAGTTAATGGCAAGAGAGACAATACTGGATTAATGCCCTTTGAGAGACTGATAGATTCAGCAGAAATTCAGGTCATGTTGCCCTCTCATTCTTACCAGTCTGTTTTAGAATTTTTAAGCAGTCACTGTCATTCTTTTACTGATAACACATTTAAAGAAAAAATAGAAGTCTTTGATGTCCAGTTAATGGAGGGAAATTGCCTAGGTATTAAAGCAGGAGAGTCAAGACTTATCCCATTTTGAAGTCTCCAGATGCCCTTTTGCTGTCCTTGATCTGCTTCAGCTTTTCTGTCTTTACTATGGAAATAATATTTAGTCACCTTTCCGGAGCATTGTTCTTTCCAGCCAGCTGGCCCCCAGCAAGTACTGGTGCCTGGCACTATCCCACCCCTGGGACAGGACTTTCTGTTTCCCTGAGTTAAACTTCAATGAGGTTTCTGTTGTCCCATTTGCCCATCCTGTCAAGGTCCCTCTATGAATGACAGTGCAACTGTTGGTGTTATCAAAAACTCCTGCTTTATCATCTGCAAACTTGCTCAGGGTGTAGTGTGTCCCATCATCCAGGTTGCTGATCACAGAATCACAGAATGGTGGGGCTTGGAAGGGACCTCTGGAGATCATCCTATCCAACCCCTCTGCTTGAGCAGGCACACCCAGAGCAGGGGGCACTGGAACGTGTCCAGGCGGGGTTTGAATGTCTCCAGGGAAGGAACTCCACAGCCTCCCTGGGCAGCCTGTGCCCCTGCTCTGGCACCTGCACAGCAAAGGAGCTTTTTCTCATGTCTAGGTGGAACTTCCTGTGTTCCAACTTGTGCCCATTGTCCCTTGGCCCGCCGTTGGGCACCACTGAAAAAAGTCTGGCCTTATCCTCTTGCCACCTACCCTGCAGATATTTATAAGAATTGATGAGATCCCCCCCTCAGTCTTCTCTTCTCCAGGCTGGACAAACCCAGGTCTCTCAGCCTTTCCTCATAAGGGAGATGCTCCTGTCCCCTGATCATCTTGGTAGCTCTCTGCTGGACTTGCTCAAGCAGTTCCCTGTCTTTCTTGACCAGGGGAGCCCAGAACTGGACACAGCACTCCAAATGTGGTCTCACTAGGGCAGAGTAGAGGGGGAGGATAACCTCCCTCGACCTGCTGGCCACACTCCTTTTAATGCACCCAGGATACCGTTGGCCACCTTGGCCTCAAGGGCCCAGTGCTGGCTCAGGGTCACCTTGCTGTCCCCCAGCACTCCCAGGTCCTTCTCAACAGAGCCGCTTTCCAGTAGTTCAGCCCCCAGCCTGTACTGGTGCCTGGGGTTGTTCCTCCCCAGGGGCAGGACCTTGCACTTGCTCTTGTTGAATTTCATGAGGTTTCCCTCGGCCCAGCTCTCCAGCCTGTCCAGGTCTCGCTGGATGGCAGCACAGCCTTGTGGTGTATCAGCCGCTCCTCCCAGCTGGGTATCATCAGCAAACTTGCTGAGGTTACGCTCTATCCCTTCGTCCAGGTCATTGATGAATCTGTTGAACAGGACAGGACCCAGCACAGAGCCCTGGGGAGCGCCACTAGTGACTGGCCTCCATCCAGACCCTACTCCATTGATGATGACCCTCTGAGTTCTGTTGTTGAGCCAGTTCTCTGTCCTCTTCTCTGTCCACTCATCCAACCCACATTTCCTCAGCTTGCCTGTGAGGATGCTATGGGAGACAGTGTCAAATGCCTTACTGAAGTCAAGATAGACAACATCCACTGCTCTCCCTTCATTGACCCAGCCAGTCACACCATCATAGAAGGCTATCAGGTTGGTTAAGCATGGTCTCCCCTTGGTGAATCCATGTTGACTGTTTCTGATAACCTTCTTGTCCTCTACATGCCTGGAGATGACCTCCAGGATGAACTGCTCCATCACCTTTCCAGGGATGGAGGTGAGGCTGACTGGCCTGTAGTTTCCCGGGTCCTCCTTCTTGCCCTTTTCGAAGATTGGAGTGACATTTGCTTTCATCCAGTCCTCAGGCACCTCTCCTGTCCTCCCTGACCTTTCAAAGATGATGGAGAGTGTCTCAACAAGAACATCTGCCAGCTCCCTCAGCACTTGTGGGTGCATCCCATCGGGGCCCATGGATTTGTGAGGATCCAGTTTGCATAGGTGATCTGTGACCCAGTCTTTCTCCAGATTTTTTCTCTCTCCTCTGGGGGCTGAGATGCCTGAGGGCCAGCCTTAGCAGTAAAGACCGAGGCAAAGGCGGCATTTAGTAACTCTGCCTTCTCTGCATCCTGTGTCACCAGAGCCCCTTCCTTGTTCAGCAGTGGGCTTGTGCCCACTTGTATCCCCAGCCTTCCTTTTACTGCTGATGTATTTAAAGAAGCCCCTCTTGTTATCTTTGACATGCCATGCCAGATTTAATTCTAAGTGGGCCTTGGCCTTCCTCATCGCATCTCCGCATCTGATGATGTTAAATAGTCTTACCCCCATGCCAGTTCCTGGGGTACACCACTAGGGACTGGCCAGATGGACTTCATACTGCTGATCAGAACCTTCTGAGCCTACTTGTTTAGCCAGTTTCCAGTCCACTTTACTGTCCATTTATCTAGCCTGTACTTCTTCTGTTTGTCTATGATGATGTAACGAGAGTCAGTGCCGAAAGTGTAACTAAAGTCAAGATTAAACAATGTCAGCTCCTTTCCATCCACCACACTAGTCGTTTCGTCATAGAAGGCTGTCAGATTCATCAAGCATGTTTTCCTCTTCCTAAATCCATGCTGACTACCCCCAATCACATTCTTATCATTCATATATGAGTTTGGAAGTAGTTTCCAGGAATATGATGCTTTTGTTACTATTCTGTCACAGTACGTGCACAATGACTGTGAGGTTTTCCTCTGTAAATATGTGTGTATGCATATACACACATATAGACACATAAAGGTGAATCAGCATACACAAATCTGCAAAGCCATGGGTGGTAAAAATTATAGTCACAGAAAGAGTTTGAAAGTAGGAATTTGTAAGAGAAAATTGCTGATGCACACACAGGGCTATAAGGTACTATGTATAGTCAGTCTCCTGTTAAAATTTACATGGCTCTATTCATTATATATTCTGTTGTATTAGACAAACTCAAGTAGGAGTTTGAAAGTCATCTCCTAACAACAGCTTTCAGTTCTCTGGAGAGGCCCATGGCTGAAAACTACCCTGCTCACATATCTTGACACTGAAGTAGTTGTACTTAAAGGAGAGAATAATAGCTGCAAGGTCTGTCTTTCTTCCTGTCCTCAGCACAAGAAAGGATTCCTTCAGCAGTGTATTTTTTCCCCTTGTCTGATCGATGAACTCCCCTATCTATTATCCGTGGTCTTTACCCGTTAATCTCCTCTGTAGTAAATCAGTTTGATTTTGACATTCTCTGTCTTTTGAACAAATCCTCCAGGGTGGAATCAGAGCTTTTCTTTCTAATTCTGGAAATCAGTCAAATAGAAAGGTTGCTCTAACTTGTATGACAATTTTGGAACTGTCTGCATAGAACTTCTTTATTCTTCTGGACATGGGGGATTTTTCTGCGTGTCTGTGGCATACTGCATAGCTCCATTTGGTGCACAGGGCTGTCTGTTGCCCTCATACCTCCTATGTTGGGCTGAAACTCCAAGGAATTGGAAACTTGATAATATTCTGTCTTCCAAAGACAGAAGTTCGACACTTTAGACTTAATAAGGTGGTAACTCAACAGCATATCTCCGGGTGAATTTAAAATTTAAATTCAGTAGGCCCAACTGTTTGCCGGGATGGTAGTGTTACATTTAGGTGTGGCATGCACAGTACAGCGTATGATGGTATTCCTAAAAAGCATGAAGAGAGGTTTTGATCTCTCAGGATCTATTGCTGCTACAGATTTGTGAGCTGCCAGGCAAGGTGGAGGAGCTCTTTCCCCCAGCCTTACCTCTGCATTGTGGTGGCAATTATTTGTGGGGCCACAAAACTTCAGTGGTGGGAGTTCAGCTCACTGGCTGAACCCAGACAGCCCTTACGTGGCATATTGACACAAACGAAGGGGTGCCTTGGAGACATGGATGAGGAGTCAGTGTCAGGCTGTGCTTAGACCAGCAATGACACTGAGGAAAAAAAAATGACATGGGATTGTGTCCACTGAGGCACTGAGAGGAAAAACAAGTATCTCATTCTCCGTAGTGTGTGGTGGTTTTAAAGGTCACCATGATGAAGCTGGAATGGAGGCAACTCCTGAATAGGAAAAAAAGTTCCAAATAAACAAAATCAAACCAACCTGCTTAGTGCAAGGCTGCACTTTAGAAAAATCAATTGGTTCCAGAAATTCACTGACTCGGAAGGAAGGGTGACCTTGTGAGCAAGGCATGAAAGCCAAACATGTCAAATCATGATCTCCTTATATAATAGCAGACAAGTGGGAGCCACAGCTTCCATTTGTGAAGGGTGACCACACTGCGTCCCAGCTCTTTTGATCTGGGTTGTGGGCTGTGACACCTCTGCAGATCTCCCAATGGCATGAGTAACACTTACAGGAACTCATCAGGCAAGTGGTATATGGCTAAACAAATCCCCGACTAGGCAAAGTCACTCCTCAGGAATTTGGGGTTAGGTAAGTGGCTTTCTGGTTTTAAAGGAGTGGCATGAGTGGCTCTGCTGCTTTTCTGGTGCAGTCCCAGCTGTGGAAGCCGGGGAGTAGCAGCACTCCCTCCCTGTCAGAGGGAAGCAGCAACGGCCCTGCTGATTCCTTACAGAAGTCTTCCACAGGTGGAGCCTGCCTGTTTCCTACACGGGATGTGGTCAGTAAACCTTGCACTGTTTTTGGTAGCCCTTGTAACCAGTGGCGCCTGCCCGGCTGTGAAGCTGCCCTGTCCCAGGAGCTGCTGTATGGCTGGAGCCCACCTACTGTAGTCATGTGGTGAGATGGAACATGTGAAGCCACATGCACCAGCCTTTATTTTAGTTGGTCTTTTGTGATCTCTTCACTGACGGCTCCCACCTTGCCCAAAGTGAGATGGCTTGGGCTAGGATTTTTGGGAACAGTTCTCCCCTGGGGGAGTTCTCATCTCCTGACTCTGTCTCCAGTATTTCTCAGCTGAGTGTGCATGTGCGCAACTGGAGAAACAGTGGTGTCCCTACAAATTAATTCTCTCTCATATTTATTCTTCTAGAATAATATATTTATAGTTACCTGAGCTGCTTCTGACATTGTGGGCTAGCGTGAAGTCAATCACTCACTGCCACCTTTCATCATGCTGTTTTATCAGATTGCTTCAGATGCACTTATCTTGCAAATTGCACAGCAAGAATTCACTCTTCCTTAAGGATCATTATAAAAATAGTTTCCAAGAAGGCATTTTCTAGTCCAAATTGTCTCTATTCTTTTACAAATAAAGGAATACTGCCTACAACGGATGAGCACACATGAAAATCCAGAATCCAAACCTGCTTGGATTTCAGGCTGTTTCAATTCTGGATCCAAACTAGCTGGCTTCTTTTTAATTTTCCTTCACTCCCTTTAAGATTCATACATTTTCCTAAGGCTTATTCATTGGCAATAAGCAGAAGAAAAACATACTTTCATGCAAGGAAGAGAACCTTTTAGTGAGTAATTCACATTGGGAATAATCCAATTATAATAATTATTTGAAAAAATAATGGTTTCTGAGCTACCTTTTTGCACAGCCAGTGACTAACATTGAAGAAATAGAGAAAGCTATGTAAATCATAAATCTGTTGCGTTCCACAGCTAGTGTTTAGCATACTGAATGGCAGATGCCATTTATTTAAGCACAAAACAGGTAAATCCTTTTCTTTCCAAAAATGAAACTATCTGTGTAAGCAACAAGCCAGTTCCAAGATATAATTGCCCCACAGGAAGAAAGCATTAGGAGCATTCACCCCCATCTAATAATTATGGAAATGATTAGTGCATGATAGCTGATAGTCTGTGCCTTATCACGTATTGGAGACTGATGGACAGGGAGCTTGCGCTCCTGGTGAGCTCTGCCTTCTCCTTAGGCTTAGCAAGCTCGCGGTGCCTCTTTGGTAAGCCTGGAGGCCTACCTTTCTGCTGAGTACAATCGCCGGGGTTTTGGACTTCTGTGTTCAAGACTGAATCCTTCATTAAGGTGAGCCAGCAGGAAAGCTTACTTGTCTCTAGGACTCACTGTGCCAAGATAGCTCTGCTGGTGCAGACCCTTCAGTTTTCACACAGCAATTCACCTTGCAGAATAGAAACATAAAGCTGTTGTTCTGCCTCCCTTTCCTTTGCCCTGGCCACTAGATAAAATCCCACTTGAGATTAATCATAGCTATTTCTAAGCTGTCCAGCTTGCCTTTTTAGCTCAGTCTGGCAGCTAAATTTTCTGCCAGAGCTGAAGGACTGCATCTTCATATCTCTTCATGCTATTTCCAAACCATTTCATTTATTTTTGTGGGAAAAAAATCAACCCCAAACTGCCTATCTATTTCAGCAGATACATTTGTTTATTCCTTATTATCTTCCATACAGTGTTGACGAGACAGGTGCCATCTCCACAGCAGTTACAGCCTAAACTTCTACCAGTCCTTCTAATAATAACCTTCTTCTTCTACCTAATCAGTCAGCCTGTATTCACTGGGGGCTTTTTATGCTTACTACATGCCACTGCGTAGCACAAAACAAGATAAATCAAATGAGAGAGGGAGGGTTGACAAAGGAAATGAATCATGGTAACAGTCCAGTATAATATGTATGCATTAAGTAACAAACAGCACAGGATGTGATTTTGTATTGTTTCTTACTTAATGCCAACTGGATGAGAGGCGTTAACTCTGGCAAACTCTCGACCTTGTATTTTTAGCTGCCTGTGGTAAAATGAAATTGTTGATTAGGTCTGAAACATCTGCAAAATGTATCTTTGGTGGTCTTAGTGACCACCTCAAAGGTCAGGAAAATCTTTGAAGATGAGCCCAGTGCCCCGGAGTTACTGGATCTGAAATGCAGTCGTGTTATAGCCAACAGCTGACTCCGCCTAGGCAGCCTGCACTGTGATTGATCCCAGTTTCAAAGGCCAGGGAGCCCTGTGTGAAACCAGCTTGCATCCAACAGGTGTATTAATGCCAACTGTGCACCACAAGGAAGCAGATATATGAAAACCAGCCCTTGTTTCTGTGGAGCAATGTGTGAGCTAATATGTACTCTTCAACATACCCTCGCTTGGCACCCGTGGCATGGATAACGTGCAGCCCAGACGGTCCAGTGGTGGGAAATTCAGAAATACCTCTGTAAGTGCAAAAGAGTCCAGAACTGCTCAGTGATGCTCAATGAAGGAAAGTGACACTTTGACACTTCAGTGGCAAAGTTGCCAAAACAGACAGGAACCTCTGGGGGAGGCCCATACAAAATTTTCCACTGCACATATCTGAATCTGTTATGTAGTCATGCAGTCAACATGGAAACATGTAGAGCATAAATATGTGTCCTCTTTCCTCTTCCCATCCTGAAAAAAACCACATTCAATTTTTCTCCTAGGCTCCCAGAAGTGTTGCTGGCTTCAGGTGGTTGCCTTCACATCAAGTTCTTTGAAACATCTTTGAGTGAAACAAAACTGATTAGCCTGCCTTGGCACTTTTGGTGATTTTTTGAAGACATTGCTCATGAGCTGATCAATCTGCTGTATTATTTAGGCTTTTGTTACTCTGATACACAGATATCTTTCACCCTCTCTTTCTCATCCAAATCGCTGAATATTTTCTACAAACTTCTAAAATACATAGCATTATGCTATTACTAATCCAGAATGTCTAAGATCTTCAGAGCATGTAAGAGACTTGCCACAGCCTTCAGAAAGAGTGGGGCTGCCAGCTGAGGTTTATGCATTTACCTGAAGGCAGTGCTCCAATGCTACATGGATACCATGATGCAAAGTTTATGAATTTCCTAATCCTTCTGATTTTAGTAGCCGTTGGAATATGCTAAAGATAGGTACTGTAATCAAATGTGATCTGATTTGTGCTACTATCACCCTCAGACAGCAGCTGCATTTATTTGAAGGCAGGAGCTTTAAAGCAGTGTCACTGCAGTCTGGTAACAGTGGCAACACATCACAGGAAGAGTTGTGCTGAATGAGGAGCTCTGCTAGAGTAAGAAATGTCTTGTCATCGTAGTAGACACTTTGTGAGTGTCTGCCTCCATGTAGAGGTTTTGCTTGGAGTCTTCTCCAACCATTTGCATACAAATTCAAATGAATATAGTCTATTTTTTTTAAGCCTAGACCTGTAACTTGTCCATCCCCACTGCAAATTCTCACTTTTTCAAGGACACTTAGCTCCTGGGAGGACACACTGGCTGAGTAATGGCATCCTGAGAAAGAACCAGATTATAAACCAGGCTCAAAATGCTAGTGGCTGTCTTCAGGAGATATGTTTTGGAGACAGCAGGGATTGTCCAAAATAGGGCCAGGGACAGAGGCAGTATCTGAGCAGTGGGGAGGATCCAGGGTCTGGTGTTTGAGCTGTCTCCCTGAGGCTTTTTTATTTAGCATCTGTGAGAAACTATATGATTTTCTCAGGTTGATCACTGTTTAATCACAAGTATGTTTCAAGAATCTTCTTAAGATCAGGCACATCTTGTTGGCAAGTCTCAACCCCCAAAGATTTACATCTAAAAAAGACAAGGCAAAGGAATAGATAGGAGGGAGAGAGGAGCACTGGCAAGGAGAAGGTTAGATCACCTGAAAGGGAAAAAATAAGGTCAAGCTAGACTTCACTTTATACACTCAGCAGCTCTGATAAGGCAGGTAAGCTCAAAGAGAAGTGCTTCTCTGTGCACTGCAGTGCCTCTCTTCATGCTTGGGCTAGAAAAGGCAACACTGGCTTCAGCCCCTGGGACTTTGCACTGTCTCTTTAGGTGATGAATGCGGGAGTTGCCACAGAGATTAACAGCAAAAAGCAGTTTTTGAAGCCTCCGGCATAACAATTAACTACTCAAATGCCTGGAGATGTAGGACAGTGAGAGAGGAGGTCGCCAAGAGGTCATGATTAGATTATCTAAAAAACAAGAAGAAACAGAGGGATGAGCCAGGCTATGGAGGTACTTGGGAGTTAAGATTAAACCCTCTAAGTTGCGGTTTGGGAGTCCAGAACATCACATGTGGGCAGACTATTGAGCCCTGGGACCCTCGTATTTGTAGAAGGGATTTTAAGGTGCGGTTGCATAGTTATGCAGTGGAGCAAAGGTAGATAAACGGCAGCACCAATTAAGGACAGGAGCCAGGAGCCAGGCTAGCTGCTGTGTTGCCCACACAAGTGTGTTTTTTCCATGCTACTGAGAGAAGAACCTTCAAAAAGCAGCAGTTTGGGTGGGTTGTGTGTCCGAGGGGATAGGAAGTAGGACTGGAGAAGAGAAGCTGAGATGGGCAGATGAGAGAAGACATGAAGACTGGGGAGGACCAGTTTGGCCAGGATGAGGGGAAGAGCACTGGAGCTCAGAAAGCCTGTGCAGCCCCCAAAGAGCTGCACAAAGAGCTGCACAGCCAAGCTGGTGGATCCCAGTGAAGGAAGGAAAACCCTAGTGGAAAGGCCTGCTCCTGGATCTGGAGTTAACTCTCACAACACAGCCCCAGATAGCACTTGGGCTTGCCCTGTCTCAGAAAGATCAGGTTTGGGGCTTCCAGCCAATGTGGTTGACTTCCAAATATTCATACACCATCCTGTGGCACAGGGTCAGTAGGATGGGATGGGGTGGGATGGGACTTTTCTCCCTACTGCAGCCTCTGCTGACACAAAGCTGTGTGATCAGTTAAAGCAGTGGAATTCAGAGAACTGTTCTTCGGGTTCCTTTCAGGCCTATACTACAAAATTCAGTGATTAAAAAAAAAAAAAAGAGCTTCTCTGTTTTGTCATTTAATCACAGCTACACTTGCTTCCTGCCAGCTTGTCAAAGCTTAGTGACAGCAGAAGGATCCTGCCAGTCTTGCTGCCAGTTCCTCTAATAGCAACTCTCGATAAATCCTTCCTTATGTTTTCTCCCAAATGGACCTGAACCACAACGCTGGATGTGAACATCTCCAAAGGTGATGACAGGAGTGTTCAGCCCGAATCAGAGCTGAGTTCTGCTTGATTTTGGGTTGGAACTAGTCTCAAACTGTGGAGTGAGCCATCAGGGGACTTTGAGAAGTCCAATACCCAAAGCCAGGTCTGCATGTCTGGATCTGCACAGTGTCTGTCACAAGGCACTGGGTGATTTGCCAAGATTTGCCAAGATATTGCTCATCTGATTAGCTGCAGAAAATGTGTACTCTCAGGCCATTGTGAATGTGAAATAAATTCTATTAGCACATATCTCCTGCTTTTATGTAAGTAAACACTTTCAGAGGGGTTGAAACAAGCACTTTTAACTTCATATTTTCTAATGGGCTGAGAGCCATCCATCAGTCTATGGCTGAGTCATGAGCAGCAGCTCATTATGCATCTGTATCTTGATTGCTTGTTGCTTTGATGAGTGTTGCTACTTGCACTTTGATATACCGATAGGCTGTATTTCCAATGACAATTGCTTTTAGCTTTCTTACTATTATTATTGCTACTGTTAATTGCAGTCTACTGGCTCTCTGAAATGGCCCCATCCAAAAAGTCAGAAAGGCTCTACCAGGGAGCTGAAACCTAAGGAATGATACCACTCATCCACCTCATCTGTGCGTGGATGTACGGTGACACAGGTCACAGCTCCGAAGCACAGCAACGACAAGGCTGATGGACGTTGTTCTGTCCATAGGATGGGCAGTGCTGTCGCCGTGTGTGAAGCAACTGCGATTTGCAGGGGCAGAAGTGTGAGGTCTTTAGGAGCCCAGGTGCCCTGGGGAAGGAGGAGTGTGGGCAGATTTGCTCTTGCTGAGCTTCCAGATAGCCAAGCAGAGCTATGCAACAGTTGTTTTGAGCATATCTCATTGCAATTGAAAAAATGATCTTGCATGAGAGGTTCTTTTGTCTGCCTGTGTGGGTATCCTGCGTACAGCTGCTTTTGTGTAGAAAAGGATTGTACACGGAAGCTCAGGTGGTACAGAAAAATGACTACTGAAAGCCACATCTCAAATGGCATCACAGCTAACTACCCAGAATTGTCTTCCACAGCCAAGCTCAATGGTGTATTTTAATAGTACTGACCCTGCACATTGTAATGATTTTCTTCTGGAAGAAAAATTCTTAAGTTTATCACTGAAATCCATTATTGGAAAACATGGAAGAAATTGCTCAGTACCCTGATTTCCATCTAATCTTTTCATCCTGAGAGAGTCTTGTACCCTAATTGGGTAAGATCTCTTTCTTTCTACTTCTATTCTATTACTTATTTTAACTTTTAATTATTTTTAATTTATTTCTATTTTTATCTCTTTCTATTTTGAATTTTGTAATTTAATATAAGTGTGGGTATTGTGGTTGATAGCATGTGAAAATCCTGATGAGCTGTTTCTCCCAGGATATTTAGCTTTAACTAATTTTGCTTTATACCACTAGTAGCCCATTCCTCAGAAGTGCTCCATAAATGTCATCAGACATTCTCTTGTTCCAGTTTATGGCACTCTGGAGATAAATTTACCTGCTCAAGTCTGAGTCATCATTTCATCTACATCATGTTTTGTACACACTGTCTTCTCTCTAACCCAGCCATCCCAATCTTCTCAGCTCTTTTCCTACGTGCCATTAAGCATTTGCATTGCGTGTCCCCAGTTGCTCTGCTTTCCACTGCATTCTCTGCAACAGCAGGGCTGGAAAAGAACAGAGTGTTTCAGGTGAGGATGTGCATCAGGTTATATAAAGGAAATTATAGATTTTTCTGCTATTTTTTGACTCAGCTGAATATTTTGTTTGCCTTTTTTTTTTTTTTTTTTGACTACTGCAAGGCACTAGGCAAAGTATCTGCAGCAATGTACTTTCAAGTGAAACTGGAAACATGGCAGAGTGATAACCCAGTGATATAATTCAAATCACTCATTTCTTGTGAAGTCCCCAGCCTTTTTCAGCACTGCACTTTGGCTGCCTGTTCCCAGCACTCCCTGCCTATCCGTTCAGTGGGATGTTTCATCACTTTGCTCCTGAGCTGGCCGGTTCCTGCCCCCAAGCCTGGCCCCCATGCCCAGCCGGAGTCCTCAAGCTCTCCCCTTTCTGCTGTAGCAGCAGTTTGCTGACAGCCACCATCCTCCGCTGGATGGAAGAGCTTCATTTCATCCCAGTGCAGCGTCACATCTCCAAACCATGAGGTCTTTTCTTACCAAAAACTGAAGGTGACCTGTAGCCCCCTGACAGCACCTTCCAGCTTCCTGCTTCATGGCTGTTGCCATGACATTAGTCTCTGGTTTCATGCAATTATTCTATTAGATCCTCCTTTTCCTTGTAATGAGACTATACCATCAGGTCTCATTATCCTTTTACCCAGGTTCAAAAGCAAACAATTTACAGCAGTGGGCAGGTGCTCACAGTATCTAATTTACAATTTGTTAACACCAGTAGAGTTTTACTGGGAGGTTATTTCACCTTATACAGCTACTGCCTCTCTGACAACAATTGCTAAAACCTCCTTTTGGATAGAACGTTATAATTTCCTTGCCGGCACAGGGAGGCTTTATATTTGAGTTTAATAAAATGTAACAGTTCATTCCAGAGATCACAGTTTGTGTCTCATGCTGTAACACTCTTTGCTTAGAAACATTTTCCTTTGGGGTGGAAAATGCCTAGGCGAAAGTCTTACCCAGAAACACTACTTTAGAGCTGTCCATGTCTATATTGCCTCCATGCAGAGCCAAAAAGGGGACTCCTAGGCTTAGAGAGCTGCAAAGCTTTAAGAATTGCAATGAGCTAATACAACTGGACAGAAACTGCCAGAAATATGTGTATATATATTTTTTTCAGACAGTAACAAAAGAAAGTTTCTTTTATTCTTTAAAAGTTGCTTCCAGTTCAGAGAAGTTCGGATTTTGGTATAGGGTGAGACGCTCTGTCGCATATACTCTGCTGTGAGCTTTATACCATAGACTAAAGGAGTCACTTTGCTGTCTGAGTCCTTACCCAGAAAAGCAGGGTCCTCCTTGACTGGAGTTAGGTGAACGCAGAAAATCTGGATGCACACAGAAATCTTCTGCCCTATTGGGAGAATGAGACTGACAGCAGTAAAATCAGTTCTTCTCCCAGATGATGAGGAAAATAAAGGATAATGTGGATAATGGAGCCAAGGGCTCACAGAGGGGACCTGCTGTGTTGCTTAGGTACAAGGTGGAAGGAGGGCAACGCAGTGAAGAAAGTGAAACAGCCCACACTGAGATTGCTTTTGTTTCAGTCTGATAACATCTTTTAAATCTCATTTTTCAAGGTGCTACATAAATAGAGTATCATCACCCCAACTGTATAGACGGGGAAACCGAGGCACTCGAGGCTGGAATTGGCTGTGGATTTGGGTGTCTTAAATGCATCTGCCTACACGTGTCTGGGGACCTAAGCACCTGTTGTAAGCAATGCAGATGTGGGGTGTGATTCGGACACCAAACATGAGCACCTAGTGCCACTGGTGTTCCTTGGAGTCTGCTCTTCTGCCTTGCTCTGCCACTGCAGAAGGGCATGTGCCTCTGGTCTTGTACCATATATAGCAGCCCACAGCGATGCTCCAGGCATCTCAGGGCATGTAAGAATGGTAATCAGTGCTTATGTGTGGGCAACTGAATCAAGCCATGGTTGTCCAAGTCTGGAGCTGGTTCTCCCCTGGGGGGCTATTACAAGGAGGCAGAGCAGAACCGGGTGAAAAAGCCAGGCTGCAGTCTGCTGCCAAACTCATGGCATGAAGATGAAGGGCAGATGATGGGAAAGGGACTAGGAATGGCCTCCAGAAGAGTGGAAGAGGAGATTGTAGCAGGTGGGTTTTTAACAGTTGTTTCCATTGTTCGATCACCGGATGTGATTTTTGATGACCAGCATGATGAACCTGCTCAGTTGTGACCCGTCTCCGCCACAGACTGACCCGACACCATCCCAGATCTGCTCTCAGTAGCCCTCTCTCCCAGGCCGAATGCTGTTTTGCGATGAGAAGGGCTGTGCTTGGCTTCAGAGGTATGCCTTGTCAGGGCAAGTGATAACTTAAATCCCCTTTGTGCTCCCTTGTGATCTGTCATGAATCAGGGTCATTGTATCCCAGTGCTTGCATTTCATATGGGTTCAAAGAAAAAGTAGAAAGCGTTTTCCTTTTTCTGCTTTTACTGACAGATTATTTTTGTAAATCCCAGCTTTGCAAACCTCACTGCTCAGACAGTTGGATTTCTTCATTCACCTTGAAAGCATTGCAGCTCAAAGTATATCTTCCACAACACTGGTATAATGGCCTTACCACCTCATGGAAGGTTCCCAGCATGGGGAAGGAAGGAAGAAGTGGCCATGGACTCTGTGGGTAGGGACCACTGATGGAGAAGGGCTTTCCCTGTTGTCATATCAAACTCCCAGCTCCTGCCTCTGCCTTACTATGAAGCATCACCTACAAATGGAGGCATCTCAGCATCTCTCACCTGAACTGAGAAATTTTTGAATCAGGTACTGTCTTTACACTTTGGATCATAATGTAATGCTGTACAATCATACCACTAGAGACCCAAGGTTAGATCTTGTTTGGGCAATTTCATATTTGAAGGCAGCGATGCTGCTTTCTCGTCTCATAAAGCTGCAGAGGCTGGCTAGGGGCATCCATGCAGGTAACCCCCTTTGTCATGCCCATTATCTCCAGCTACAGTGAGAGGGCTGGATTAGTGCAGAGTGTGGTAAGTGCAGTACAACCTGTCAGATAGACCCTGCCACACGACTGTCATACTGGGCATGAAAGCGTATGTGAGCTGACAAGACAATCTTGTTTCTGCACTGGGGTTTTGGGTATTTGTGGGGTTTAGAGTGACTGGGGCTCCATGGTGCTCAGGGGTGATAATCCTCAGGGTGATGTGGATGCCCAGAAGATGTCTGGATGCCCTGGAAGGAACTGCATGTGACATGAGCTGTTGTGATTTTTTTTTTATGGCTCAGAGCAGTCAAGGTCACAGACATTGTGATACAGAGTTCAGGACCCCAACCTTTTTTGACATGTAGGCTGACCGTGCGCTAAGACCTGAGGCAGGAACTATCTCCTTTCTCCATTTGATTCATACTGGTCTTAGTGACCTTTTTTTAATGTTTTTTGCCAGCAGCTCAAGGTGCTGTGTCACGTGAAATATTTCCTAATCAGGCTAACCAGGTTTTTCTTTGTTATAGTATGCTCTTGCCTTTCCCCATTTTGGCAATGAGGTAAGGCTATCATTTTTGCTTTGCAATTGGTCTATATGCACACATCTTCACTGTTCTCATCTTGCTTCCAAGAACTGAGCCCTGTAAGGGCACTTGGAGCTGGTGGCTTATGCAGGATGTCCCTGAGCAAAGGGTCTATGTGGGACTGAGCACGCTTGTGACACTGTCAGCCACCTTTGGGAAGACCAGTAACTCAAAGGCAGACTCGCTTGCCCTCCACTGCCATTTCTCAGTAGAGGTTTGGGTTTGTCCCAAGAGCAAGTACGTAGTGAAGTCAGGTCTCCTTCTCTGGTCTGGAGTGGCAAGGGTAATAGGGCCATATCCAGACTTGCAAGCTGGGGCAGAGGAAGTCTGGCTGCTGCGTACAATGCTAGGGAGGTGGCCCATGGCTGAGTACAGGAGATGCAGGTGAGCTCATGATTTCTCCTCCAGACGGTCAGTGCCAGGGGACCCACCTTGGTGGGGGCCTCACAGTCTGCCCTTGCAGGAAGGCTGCTCATTACTGGTATACCTGACCAAGAGGATGGTACAGTGGTCCTCCTCCATTGTTTTCCTGGTAAGAATTGATGTTGTTTTCACAAGGACAGAAATCAAGCTTGGCCAACAAAGCTGTGTGGGGCCTCACTACTGAGGATTCTCTGAAGCACCTCCTGCTCGAGGCAGTGGTGCCACTTCTCTTTCCCACCCCACTGCCTTTGGCCCCATGGGATTGCTCCTTCGGTTTTTGACTACGTAACCTATCAAACCTGCAGTGTCCTTGCAGACATGGGTTTTGCCAGTGGTCTGCCTGAATGGTATTCTGCACATCCCACATCCTCTCCTCTGACCACACACAAAAGAAGTGCCCTTTGAATCCAGTGTGCCCCAAAGGTGATGAACCATGGACTTGCAGTGGTGGCACCATCCTCTATGTTAGGAGGCTGAGCATCATGCAGCTATGAGGAGGTGCTTTGTGGGGTCTGTGGGGTGAGGATGTGGGGTGCAGGCTGCGATCTGGCATTGTCTGTCTGTGTTGAGGCTCTCAGCAGGGGCTGCCCATATAAGGGTGACTGCTGGTGACACTTGCCTTGGTGGCCCGGCTGGAGTGCATGCAGAAGACAGGCACATATGGATCCAAGAGCCAATTGGTGAAAATGGCCAGGGAATTCAATCTTGAAGTTGTTGCCATGGGCGTGGTATCAGGACAACTTCAGGTTCATCCTACATCTTTCTCCAGGTACTGAATGTACCATCTGAGACATCCTGAGTGTTTGATTATAGAAATAATCTTTCTTCATGCCATTTTGGTTTTTGCTTTTTAGCCTTTGAGAGAAAAATACCTCTATTAGATTACAGAAATGAGTGTCTGTATGTGTGCAGATGGATATGATCCACTGTGAAAACTTATTCAGGAAGATTTGGTAATAGAAAAGCTTTGCTTTCTATTTTAGATTGACAGAGATATTACGGATGGGTGAACAGTTCCAGAGCTGGTCAGCATCGGGGTGGAACGGCCAAGGAAAACACAGGGTTAACTGGGTGAGAGTATGGCTTGGAGTGGTATGTCCTGCACAGGACCAGGGTGAAGTCAAGCATTTTCTTTAAAATATGGCTTAAAGCTGTGACCCCAACCACTGGCAGTTATTGAGCGGTGTTTGGTCTTTTCCCTGAAATGATGGATGTTGGGACCTCACTGCTGTGTCCTTGCTCCTGTCAACCTCCTTGAATTTCCTCTTCTTGCTGGAAAAATTGTTCTCCTCTTCTGGATGTTACAGGAGGTGGATGGCTCCACCACCCAAATCCCTAAGCAAGCTCTGATCTCCAGTAAAAGAGTGGGCAGTGGGGGAGGTAGAAGCAAAGGCTTATTTTTGCAGAGTGCCACTTTAGGTGGTGTATTTTAGAGGGATAAGGTCTGTTGCTCTGCCAAATACAAACTTAAATGTACACCCCCGCCTCGCAAAATGGTATTTGTATTTTTTTTTCTTTAAAATTACCATAGTCTCCATCTGGTAGCATCCTGCAGGACTGAGCTGTATGTATTTGTGTGGAAGCTGGGATCAGAACGCAGAGTACAGCCTCTACTTGCACGTCCCGTTTTGGGGTTTTGTTTTCTGTTTACATGGTAGAAATAAATGAATTCATGCCATCTGCCCCCACTTCCAAACAAAACACATCTGTGTGAGACAGCAGCAGGGGGATGTGCGGGGCCGCTGAGGTTTCCAGCACAGATGCAGTGTTGTAAGCATGCTGCATCCCTGCACATCCCTGGGAGAGCAGCCAGGGTGCTCTGCGCTTCCAAAGAGGTGCCAAATGATGGATGTGGGAGCCAAACTGCGGGCACCAAGTTTGGAAAAACTTGCAGGAATCTTGGCACTCGCCTCCTAGCTTTGCCTGGATATAAACAGCAGTTTTTGTCAGAAATCTGCCTACAGATTCCCCCTCTTCATTTTCTCTCCTGACTGTGTCTCCAGATGAAAGCTTTAGTGCTACACAGTATTACAGGTTGTTTTTAATTCCAAATACTGGCCTCCCTAACATACAGTACTTACATAAATAATGTATACATGGCTTTGGATGGTTATAAAATTAGGTGGGTCATACCTTCCTTCTTGTATAACACTTTTCCTCCTAAAAAATCAAGTGCGATTTTCTTTGAGAAGGTCTCCAGTCCTAGCAAAAGGAAAGAAGACCAGATCGCTGAATGCCTGTACCACTAAGTCTCTTCGAGGCTTCCTGAAACATAACACTACAGTTATTTTTGAGTTTTGCATAAGAAAGAAGGAGAGTCAATACCCCTGTGTGCAGTTTAAGATCTGGCACTGGAGCATTTCCTCTCGTTTTCAACTCTATATTAATCTTTCCTGCTCCCTGCTGCACTCAATGTGTTTCTGCTGTGGTGGTGTTCACATAACCTGTTCGGCAGCCACAGGAGTTCTCGTAGCTCAGACTGCATTGGCACTTAGGCCTGATGAAACATCAACCACTGCATCTGACTTAATGAAGCACATTGAACAGAGGAGGGCTGGGGGAAAGCTGTTTGCCAAGTTTGTGGGAAGTGGTTCTAGGCTATATCCAAGCTGTGGATGCCCAAGAGCACTTCCCTGTTTCAAGGTCCTGGGATGGTCTCCAGACTGCAAGTCAGGCCAAGCCCCAGGGATGCCATATCCCTTTTCTTTCTTTGGAAGAAAACCCTAGTGGATGGAGGGAGCAGGAGATGCTCTGGTCTGTCCTCAGTCTTAGGGGAAACTAGGTATGTGGCTCCATGGTTTTGTCAGAGACTTTGTGTCTTCTGTAGGCCTAAGCCATGTGCATTATAGGAACAGAGAATGCTATAGGGCAAAAGGAGAAGAGCAGTTCATGGGTTAGTGGCTGGTGAGCTGAATGCAGGACCCAGCATGGGTACGGTGAGGGCTTAGGGCTGCTCTCCAGCTCACTTTCCTGAAGGTAAATTGGAAAGAAAATTCCCAGGTGCATTGTGAGATGCCCAAAGACTGCAGCTATATAAGGTAGGCCAATGTGCTTTTGGGTAACTTAGTGCAGAAAAACCAGGAAATAAAGATAAGGATTTTCTTTCCTTTGTGCATCTCAGAGCCCTTTAGAGGCTTTAAGGCTCTGATTTATACAAGAAACATCCATGAACCTAATAAAGGCATGTTTTTGATAGGAATGGACTCATTAAACAGAAGAACAGCTCACAATGATTTCAGTCAAATCCTTACTAACTCAAATTAATATAACCCACTGCTTAGCAAAAAAATAAGAACGCTAAATTGTTTTTAAATGGCTTTAATGTAAACCGTTGCACTTCTCATGGGGAGATAAGCCTCAAGGCCAGGCTTTTCAGAGAAGTTGATCTCTAAGCAAGCTGGTTTTGGGGTGGCAGCAGGAGATACTCAGTGCCTTTGAAAATGGGTTCCTAATTAGCCTCTTTTTGCAGAATCACAGAAAAACAGGTCTGGAAAAGATCTTCAGAACTGCTCTGGTTCTACCATTAACAAATATGTATACATAGATGATGACCATATACATAGATACACATGCACACATGTATAAATCACTGCCATGTTTTGTGCCTTTGAGGACCATTTAACTGAAAAAAAATGCTTCCTCAGAGAGGGAAATGATTCAAGTGGATGTGCACTCAAGGGGAAATGTTTGCATTAAAGCCAATCATAGAATCATAGAATCATAGGATGACCTGAATTGGAAGGGACCCACAAGGATCATCAAATCCAGCTCCTGTCCCTGCACAGGACACCCCAAATTCACACCGTGTCTCTGAGGGCCGTGTCCAAGTGCTTCTTGAATATCGCCAGACTTGGTGCCGTGATGCCTCCCTGGGGAGCCTGTTCCAGGGCTCCACCACCCTCTGGGGGAAGAACCTTTTCCTAACACCCAGCCTAACCCTCCCCTGGCACATCTCCCTGCCATCCCCTCGGGTCCTGGCGTTGGTCACCAGAGAGAAGAGATCAGCACCTGCCCCTCCTCCTCCCCTTGGGAGGGAGCTGCAGAGCGCCATGAGGGCCGCCCTCGGCCTCCTCTGCTCCAGGCTGAACAAACCAAGGGACTTCAGCTGCTCCTCGTAGGGTTTCTCCTCTAAACCCTTCACCAACTCTGTGGCCTCCTCTGGACACTCTCCAGTAGCTTTATACCCTTAATGTCCTGTGGTGCCCAACACTGCCCACAGCACTCGGGGTGAGGCCGCCCCAGCGCGGGGCAGAGCGGGACAATCCCCTGCCTTGCCCGGCTGCGATGCAGGGCTCGATGCCCCCCAGGGCACGGCTGGCCCTCTCGGCTGCCAGGGCACACTGTTGGCTCATGTTCCACTTGCCATCGACCAGAGCCCCCAGGTCCCTCTCTGCAGAGCTGCTCTCCGGCCTCTCGTTCCCCAGCCTGTCTGTACATCCAGGGTTGCTGTGCCCCAGGTGCAAAATCTGGCACTTGCCCCTCTTAAACTTCATATGGCTGGTGGTTGCCCGGCTCTCCAGTCTGTCCAGATCCCTCTGCAGGGCCTCTCTGCCCTCAAGAGTGTCAACAGCACTTCCCAATTTTGTGTTATCAGCAAGCTTAATTAGTATTCCTTCCAGTCCTGCATCCAAGTCATTAACAAAGAGATTAAAGAGTACCTGCCCCAAGATGGATCCCTGTGGAATCCCACTAGTGACGGCCACCAGCCTGATGTAACCCCATTTACTATAGCCCTTTGAGCCCGACCCATCAGCAATTGCTCACCCCCTGCATTGCCTGTTTATCCAGCTGTGTGCTGGGCATTTTGCCCAGGAGGATACTGTGAGAATCAGTATGGAAAGCTTTACTGAAATCCAAAAAGATCACATTGACTGGCTTTCCTTGGTCAACTAGGTGGGTAACCTTGTCATAGAAAGAAATTAGGTTTGTTAAGCAGGACTCATGAAGCTGTGCTGGCTGGGACCAAACACTCTGTTTTCTTTCAGGTGTTTTTCAATAACTCCCAGAATAATCTTCTCCATAATTTTGCCAGGCACAGAAGTCAGATTGACGGGCCTGTAGTTACCAGGGTCATCCAGTTCAGAGGTTCAGATTTTTAACCCAGAGCTATTTATTTACTCAGTCTTTTACTTTTTTAATATGATCCATTGCCTGTTACCAGAGTTATTTGTGCATGGACTGTGCATAATCTGGGATTTGAGAAACTACATATCAATGCTTGAAAATTGGAATCATGCCGTGTAAAAATACTTACAACTAGAAAATGGTCATGAAGAAAGCAAAATCTGTTGAAAGGGAAAGCATTTGGATCTGGCCTGTCTATCCTGCAAGATGTCTTGGGCTTTATTCAACACTTATTGTTACATTATTGTATGGCAGGGGGAAGAGGCTTACAACATCAAGACTGTTCATCAGCTGTGGGCACTTTCTAAGCTTGGTCTAGAATAGGGACCAAGATTTGGAGATGTCTGGGGAGATTAAGAGATGGGGCAATGGCTGAGAGGCATAGGGTCCCAGAAAGAAAGAGGTGGGGCTGAGTATCATCATCAGGGTACCTTGTCTGTCTCCATTTTCATCCCACCATCCCATCTGGTGAAGTTCTTTTCATTCTTTTCCAAAAGAGTATGAGCAGTTTTCCTTAAGGAAAAAAAAACCCACCTGACTCCCATTGAAACACCATGGCTTGGCTTTGCATATTTATCAGTCTACTATTTCATGTGCCAGTTATCCTGAGCCTTTCATGTTTGGATGTCAATGGCAGTCAGGAATGAGTTCTTTATTCAGCTCCCTGTGTTCCCTTCGCTGTGGGTATAGCAGCAGCGTTGCAGCAAGTCAGTCATGTTCAGCCAGCCTTTCTCATATATTTTCCAGGGTAGTCCCTCCAGTTACCCTGACATGGAAATGGGGCGTGATGGCTCCAGGGATACTGGTGATCACCTGTGGTAAGTTTGGCCGGGTACAAACAACTGGCAACACTCTTCTTGTTATGAAAAAAAGGTACCTATAGCCAATCTGTGTCACCGCTGTCTCCAGCTCTGCATCACCCAGTTCTGACCCATAGGTTTTCACTTTTTTAAATCAGGGCCTTTGTGCAGATACTGATACTGTAAGTTGGCACTTATAAGAATCCTCTAAAACTCAATTTGCAGTTTTAGAAAGTAGGCATTCTTTATTGTGGTGCCAGGTGCTCAGGATCACTCCACTTAGCCTGTGCACTGCGTTGCTCTACTACAGGGGTTAGATACAATCAAAATACACATATTAATTAGATTTCTAGGAAGTAATTACCATATTAATATTCTTGGAACTCATTAGTATATGCAAATGTCCTTAACGCATGTGCATTCTTGTTCCTTGGTGGTCTTCCAGGGTCCTCTGGTGGTCATCGATAGTCTTCCTCACCTGGTCCACTGGTTGAATTCAGTATTTGGGCACACTCAGTTTATTTTTGGCTGGGTTAAACAATTCTTACTGATATCACATGGGACACGGAGTCCCATGGAGAGAACAAGGGGGAATGGACACAAGTTGCTCTCGGGGAGATTCTGACTGGACACGAGAGAGAAATTTTTCACACTGAGGACAGTCAACCACTGGAATAATCTCCCTAGGAAAGTGATTGACTCAGCCATGTTGGAGACTTTTAAGAGTTGTCTGGACAGGGTGCTGGGCCATCTTGTCTAGACTGTGCTCTTCCTAGAAAGGTTGGACTAGATGATCCCTGAGGTCCCTTCCAACCTGGGATTCTGTGATTCTGTGATTATTTCAGGTTTTAAAGAGAGACAATAAATGGAAACTCTCCATCATAAGCAAGAGCAGTGTCTCATTTGACAGCACTTTGCATCCAAATCAAATTTCCAAATGGAAGTTATTCTAGCACATGTCCCTTATTTATTCTACTCAAGGATACGGTGTCTTCAGTCTCCCTTCTATATAATCACATATCAAGTTCTAAGGCTATCTTATTTGTAAAGTATTCCAAGTGTTTCAAGCTCAGCTATGTTGCTCCAATTAGAGGAGGCCATATGTTCTTTTGAAGCTGGCATCAGGTATTAATACATCCTGAAAAAGTATTTTCTCTAAATGAACCAGACACTGTACTCCTCCATGCTGGTGGTTTGCAATTAAGGTTGCTGTAATCTGCTCTCTTGCCCACCAAATATCAATCCAAACACATATGAAGCCTGTTGTCCCCTATTGCAAAGGCACAAGGAAAGGGAAAGTAGAGAGGCTCCATGCAGAGGCAAAGTCAGGCCACCAAAGGGGCTCTCACTTTCTCCATGAATGCTTTTAGGAGAGGACAGGCCTGTCTCTGAGTGAAATGAGGCAGTGAGGAAAGCCTCATGAATACCAGCTGTTGGAGTTTGGGTATAAACAGCTTGTGTTTTGCAAGTAGGAAGATGGCCAAGCTGGTTCCTTCAGAGAGATTTAAGTAGCATGGGTGTGGAGACAAGAAGATTTGGGAGGTGGTACCAAGATGTAGGTGTAGCGATGATGGTGAGAGGAGGCAATGAACCAGTGGGGAGGATAGTGTCATTGCCAGGGCTGAGGGGAAGAGATGGTGGTAGAAGGCTTAACAAATTAGGGTATTTACTTTTTCCTTCCAGGTCTGGACAACTGAATGGTGCTGGAAATTTGCCTGTCACTCAAGAACTGTGCTTGTGACACTTAATAAAGGTAGGAGTGAGGCTAGCTGAGATTATTCTGAATTTCCATACTGTTCATAATTCAGGTGAGCATCATGGATTTCAGAAAGACCATGCCTCTGCCCTTGCCTCTCGTGTGGTACGTGCATATGCAAAAATGCACACTCCCTACAGAATTTGCAAATCAGATAAAAGAGGGAAGAAAAAGTGTGGGGTTTTTTCTCTCACAGTGCAAATCACCATGGCATCCAAATGCTTATTTGTTAGGCTTGCATAAATCATCATTGCTTTTGTAACAGTCTCCTGGGGGACGTTTTGTCTAATTTATTGGTACTTTCGCAGAGGGAGTAACACCGGGTGGGCAGGAGTGGGCTGGCAGGCAGGAGCTGTTGGTCCTGTGCTCCAGTAAACCCTGATGCCCTCCAGACCCCGTAGCCCAGGGTAGAGCTGCGGAGGGAGAGCTGTGGTTGTGGATGGGGCAGGCAAGGGATGCGTGCCTTGGCATGTGGGGTCCTCCCTGTGGAGGGGAGAGCTGAGAAGTGATGCTGTCTGTATCCTCCCTCCTGGGCTGTGGCACTGCATGGCCTGATCATTTTAGGGAAACGCAGCCGTGCCCAGCTCCTGCACAAAGCTCCCTGGACATGTGTGGATGAAGAGCAGCAGAGGGAGAGTGGCAGTATGAGAAAGATCCAAAGGGGAGACAGGGCAAGATGGGGAGATGGGGAATGGTCCCTATGAATGCACAGCATGAGCCTTTAGTCCTACCTGAATGAAACATGAGGCTGGCTACTGGCAAGCATAGCTAGAAGCAGCATTCCTTATCCTCATATGAAACCAGTAGATTAATTTCTCTTTGCTGACTGGATGCTTTCTTTTAGCTAGACCCTTTTGGGTAGCTACTACTTATTTTTCTTCCTGTGTCTTTGTCTCAATGCCTCTTGTAACCTCTCTGCCAGAGGAACTGATAGAAGTGCCTTGTGCTGTTCATGCCTACTCTACTTTTTAATTATTTTCCGAAGTCTAGGAGCAAAATTATGGTATGTTTGGAGCTACATACAAAGTGTGCAGGTGTCAAGAGATTTAAGGATTTGAAAATATATGGGCTACTTCAAAAGGAATCCTTTGAATATTAAAAGCAGAAAACCTACCAGGCCACTTTGCATAACGCTATATAATCTGTGAAGTAATTCCAAGGTGCTTGTTACCATGGCACCTCTTGGAAAAGCTCACTAATATTAACAGAAAAACTGTGGTGGTGGGTTAAAGCAAGAATGGCATCTCCGGGCTCAGGCACACAGTTAATATACCTCAGCTTACCGTGTAGTGAAGTGCACATGGCTGTGATTATTTTCTTACTCCATCACAAATGCATGTTAAAACTCATAATCTTAAACCTTTTGCACTGATTCTTTAATTTGATCTTGCCTCATAACTAAAACCCAGCCACCGACAGTTTTGCTGCTTGACTGGGGTTCACAGTGGTCCATCAAACCTTGGTGACTTGTCTGTGTCTCTGCAATGGATCTGAATTCACACTGGAGCTCCCTTTGTGGCTTGGGTAACTCCCAAGAGGTAAAATTCAGCTGACTAAGTGTCTGCTTCCGAGCTTCCATTTGTTAAGGACAGAGAGAAATTGGCTTCTCTGGGTATGGTATATCTAATTCTGAAGTAAATCTTTAAAATAAGCCAAATTATTATATAAGCCGAATTCTAAACCAATGACAAAGTGACTTGCCTGGTTGACATGGGGCAGGCGGTGGACATTGTCTACCTGGACTTCTTCAAGGCCTTTGATACGGTCCCCCATAGTCTCCTCCTGGAGAAATTAATGCGTTATGGCCTAGACAAGTGGTCTGTGCAGTGGGTGGGGAACTGGCTGACAGCCTGTACCGAAAGGGTGGTGGTAAATAGTTCTTTCTCAAAGCGGCAACCTGTCACTAGTGAGGTCCCCCAGGGATCGGTATTGGGCCTAATGTTATTCAACATCTTCATAAGTGATCTGGATAACGGGATCAAGTGTAGCCTGATGAAGTTTGCAGACGACACCAAATTGAGTGGGGAAGTAGACACTCCAGAAGGGAGAGCTGCTCTGCAGGGAGATCTAGATAGGCTGGAGGAGTGGGCCAGCAAGAACCTTATGAAGTTCAACAGGGACAAGTGTAAGGTCTTGTACCTGGGAAAACATAATCTGGGAGTGCAGCACAGACTGGGATGCACATGGCTGGAGAGCAGCTCTGTGGAAAGGGACCTGGGGGTCCTGGTGGACAGGAATCTCAACATGAGCGAACAGTGTGCTGCTGCGGCCAAGAAGGCCAACAGGATGCTGGGTCGCATCAACAAGGGCATTGCCAGCAGAGATAAAGAAGTCATCATCCCACTCTACTCAGCGTTTGTCAGGCCACACCTGGAGTACTGTGTACAGTTCTGGTCCCCGCTGTACACAAAGGATGTGGACAGGCTGGAAGGGGTCCAGAGAAGGGCCACCAAGATGATCAGAGGACTGGGAAGCTGCCATACGAGGATAGGCTGGGAGAGCTGGGTTTGTTCAGCCTTGAGAAAAGGAGGCTCAGAGGGGATCTCATCACCATGTACCAGTACTTAAGGGGCAGCTACAAAGAAGATGGAGACTCCCTTTTTACAAGGAGTCCCATGGAGAGGACATGGGGGGATGGACACAAGCTGCTCTTGGGGAGATTCCGACTGGACACCAGAGGGAAATTTTTCACACTGAGGACAGTCACCCATTGGAATAATCTCCCCAGGGAAGTGGCTGACTCGGCCATGTTGGACACCTTCAAGAGTTGTCTGGACAGGGTGCTGGGCCATCTTGTCTAGACTGTGCTCTTCCTAGAAAGGTTGGACTAGATGATCCCTGAGGTCCCTTCCAACCTGGGATTCTGTGATTCTGTGAAATCTTTCCTCCACTGACTGTAAAGGAAACCTTGAATCATTAGGTCTGTTAGTGTAGGCAACTATTTCCACAACTCAGTTAACCAGATGGAGGCTTTTAGTGTAATTGGAGATGCTGTAGGGACCTGAGACAGCTGCACGGGGTTGGCAGGGCTGATATGAGGCCAGTAGGACACACATGTCTTTCCAGAGTGGCAGCTGGAAGCCAGGTTGCAGGCAGTGTCTCAAATGGCACGAAATGCTGATTGATGGAAACTAAGCAGGGTCCTTTGGGCGGGGTACAGCTCCAGACTAAGACATTTAAAGATAGGTAGCTTCAGGTAAGTGTCTGCATGTGAACTTGGTCTCTAAGCACCAGGATGTACCATAAAAGTTCATCTCAGCTGCTCTTACATAGGTATGCAGTACCATTTGAGATGTCCCACTGTTCTCATGTGTCTTCCAGCTGCTGTTCCAGGAATATGTAAATGCTGCATCATATCAGTGCATGTCTCAGACACCCTAGGGCGTATCAAGTAGCAGAGGACATCCCGATGAACTGAACCCTGGCCCTAGTCAATAGTCAGTGGATCCCAGAGAGTAAATCATTTCACCTCAAAGCAGACACCTGGTAGCTGGCTGGCCGAATCACTCTTCAGGGGCAGTTGACTGTGGAATCACTCTCATTGATGTGAGGGGAATTTAAATATCCAGGGCTCAATTCGGTGTCCTGCCCATAAACATCTATGGTTCCTGAGGGGCTCTAGGGTATCTGGACCATCTGCATGGTGTTGGCAAATGTGATGCATACCCTATGGGAGACCTGGGCTCTTCTGAACCAGCAGCTGAAGGTAATCAGCAGGTAAGGTACCTTAGAGTAAAAGACACTTTAGTGCCTCAAATGACTCTAGTAACCTATGTGCAAGCAACTGCATGTGTGTAGCCACCTAAGTGGAGATAGCTGAATGTCTAATTGAATCCTTACCTTAAGGACAGATACAACAAATTTTACTCTTTACACTTTTCTCAGCCGTAGTTACTCCCTTATGGAATGAAAGCAGAAATATTTATTGTTGTCTCTGTGTTTTGTTGTGTGGCTTAAGCCAATAAAGTTTGTAAAAGTGTATATGATCAATATATTGTTATGATGGTTCATGAGGGAAGTTGGAAATATTCAGTTCTTGCATTTACTTTTCTGACACGGCTAGTGACACAAGTTTTGCCAAAAGGTACAAAGGACATTTGGATCTGTCAGAGGTGGAGACAATACATCAAATCTGTGCTTTGATGGGGCTACAGCTCACTGTCTGTGCAGTTATCTCCTGTGACCATTTGTGGTTATTGCCCAGTCTTGATTTGCTGCCAACCTGCCAACTCTTTCCTTTCTCTCAGACTCATTCAATTTTATTTCATCACCTTCCAAAGAAAAGGCTTTGATCACAGTTTGGATACTAAAGAACAAAGTAGCTGCTTCAGTCTCCCCTCTGCCACATTAGCTTCATAATACTTCCCTCACCCATGGCATCTCATCCTATGGTACAATAATTTTTGTAAAAAATCTATACCTCGTTATAAGGCCATTTACCTGTAACATCTCACTGTGGTGAAATAGTTTGTTAATGAATTGTGTTTGAATATTTGTTGGCATTTTGCCTTGATTCCTCCCCCCCCCCCCGAAAATCGCAGTTTTGTTTTTTAGGTTTCAGTCAATTGACTTCATTATGAATTCCACTAGAAATGCAAATAATTTTATATTTTTAATTTGAAATTTTATTATTGATATCAGTATTTGATTATTTGACATTTGTTTTCAACAGATGGACATTTTCCAGGGGAAAAAAGGCAACGGTAGAGAGTTTTGATTCTGATAGATCCATGTCCTGGGAAGTGCCATTGCGCTCCAGCATGAGCTGAGGCATTGCTAAATTATGAACACTATAATCCAGCCCACAGGGTAAATCAGCTGCACCACATCTTTCAAGAGATACTGTAGCAGCTCAGGCAGCCAAAGATTTCAAAACACGTTCAACATCACTGGTGCCAGAGAGAAATGAAAATCTTCTCATGAAGACCTTAGATGATGCAGAAACTGATTTTTTTCTTCATCAAAAATATTTTGATGGAAATTCCCTATTGCTCTCCTGAGAAGGAGAGTTATCCTGGGGCTAGAAACTGTGAATGATGTTAACATATTAATGACGTGATTCAGGGCTAGTGTGGATTTCATTGTAGATTTTCTGATTCTTCATGGTGATGCATCCGGATGTGCCAGGGTTGGCAACAGAAGTGGAACATTATTCTCTGTTGAGGAGCACCACAGGGTTACCCTGCTAGGCAATTCCTGAGGCACAGAGTTTTTGTGACATTTTGTGGTTTTCTGTTAAGGAAAAGTCCTAGGTTTTAATCTAAGTAGTACATTTAAATTTCATCTTTGTTTTCTGGACATTTTAACTCCTCCTGTCTCACTTGGCTCAACCTCCTTTAGGCATCCCAGGTTCAGCTCAAAGTCTTGTGCAGCCCACATTGCTCAGAGGCAAAAGCACCAATATAATGCGTGGAAATCTGTGTATTCCCAGAGGAGGTCAAGGACAGCTTTCAACTCTTACTCTGCTACCCAAGTTGCTGAGACATTAAAGTTCAGATTTTGTTCAGATTCTGTATAAGTGCATTTTAGAATACAGAAAAGCAGATGGCTTATAAATTATTACGTATCACTGGGGAATATCTGATGGCTTGAGCACTCACAACGTGGAATCTGGAAGGAAACACTGAATTAAAAGCTATTTTTATACAGAATGGAAAGACTGCAACATACAATAATTCCTCGTGAATCATGTAATTGGCCGTTTGTAAGCAAAATAAAAGGCATGCTATTTTGTTAAAAATGTGTAGGAATTATTTTTTACTTTAATAATAGAGCAACCTACTGCAAATGTCATGGCAGAATGTTTCGTGAGTAGACAAAGGAAAATTCCTTTGCTGCCAGTCAGATTATTTTGCTTCTGAATGACACAAGAGATTGCAACGCTTTGCTGTGTGGTGCCAGCAAGAATCTGTGCAACCTCAATTTGCAAGAGATAAGATGAATTTTTGCAATCCTGGGGCAAAATGAGGGGCTCTCCCATAAGAGGAGACACCAGGGCTGTCTTTCCTTGCAGCACTGTCTTATTTTCTTAGTTTTTCTTACTACCAGTACAAAAAAAGCTCTTACACCACTTAACAGCAGTATATGTTGATGAATGGGAGAAGAGGTTTTGGCATCCTTTACTAGTTCATCAAACATAGCTGTAGATGATGCTTCTAAATAGTGGAAAATATCCCTAATGTGCCAGCTGTGCAGTGATGAGTGAGAAGAGTTTTCTTCCTGATTCCAGGACAAACAGCCTGAAGGGAAAGATTTGACTGTCCTTATCTTAACACATGTTAAACATTACTGGTCAGAAAGTTCCCCAACCCTTTCAAAAATCTGTTTGTCGGAGCAAGCATAAGATAGAGCTGGAATATTTCCCAGAATTGATTCCTGACCATTACGAATTGAATCTCCTCTTGGTCAGAAGCTGATAAGCAGCTGGGTTTTCTAGGGTTATCAAGGAGGAGACTAGCATGTGATAGCATCCTGCTGCTGTTCCCTGGAAAGCTAGAGGCAAAAATTTTGACTAATTTCAGAAGGAACAGTGGTAGGTTGTCTGCATCAATAATTTTGCTATTGCCCAGCCCACTCCTATATCCCCAATGTGCTATCAAAGATCTTCTAATGACTTCATTTATTAATCAATATGATTTACTTATTAACCAGAAATGTTCTGTAGTAAAATTTTACCACAGCTAGCTGAGTTATTAGTGCCATTAAGTTATATGATTACATGCATCCATGGGGCTGTGTTCTTGCTGGAACAAACACTGGGGAATAATCTGACCTCACCCTAAGGGCTCCCTGAAGAAAGCTAAGCTGGCGATAACATTCTCCTCCTTATCTAGCTGAAGTTTTTGTAACAGGACAGTAAAGAAAAGAAGTGTTTTCATAAATACCTTTCACAGATAATAGGTACAAATTTACTTCTCATTCTTTTAATTTATTATTGTGATTGAACAAGTGCATTTGTGTTTATAAAAAGACTAATTTTCTTCAACGTATCTTTGGTTTACAGTAAGTTCAAATTCCCTCAGTGATTTTTCAACCTTCAACTGCTGTGAGAGATGTGACCTCCTTTGGCCAACACTGTTCAAGCGCACCAAGTGTTCTTTGGATGTACTGAATGGATGAAGGTCCTCAGGGGCTCACTTCTTTCTCTGAAATGTTGCAGTGTTCGGGTGGGAGGTTCCCACTTAGCTGATTAGGCATGTTGAGGTGCTTAATGAGTGCTGCAGTTAGCATCATGGTACCATTAGATTTTTATGTACTGACAAGTTTAGGGGGCCCTGGACAGCCATCAGTCTGAGTAGTGCTCTTGGATCTAGGCAATAAATTCCACCTAAATCCTGGAAACCAATGTAGATAATCTGAATACCATTCAGCACCCCCAATTCTTACTTTGATGCCAAACAGCCTGCAGTTGAGCTGTTACAACAAAATAAAAGCAGTCTAATGGCTAGGGATCAAGGGCCATCACTGTAGCTAATCCTGTTGCACATTGCTTAGGAACCAGTCTTACTAAAGTCTCGCTGTGGAGCTGCTGGCCTAGTTCTGGGCAGCCTGAGGCTTTAGAAGTTGTAACAGGCAGCTGTGTGACTCCTTGAGGTGGGCTACATGGTTCAGGTCCTCTGCTGCCAGGCAGAGGGAACTGGATCTTGTCTAGCAGACACTGAACATTGAGATTGTAGCCCTATTTGCACAGTGCATATCATGGAGAATTTGTTTTGGTTCTTCCCTGTTACTTTCCTTTATCTAAAATAAGAGTAATTAATGGTGGAAATGTACTTCCACAGACTACACAGCAATACAGAATAGATCTGTACTATAGCGATGCACATAAAAGGATTAGTAGTGCTCTGATACAAAGTAGGTGCTTCCACAGCTCCTTAGAAAAAAGAACTACAAAATTTAAATTTTGAGTTGGAAAACAAGAAACTGAACCTCATGTTCCGTTGCTATAGAAAAAAAAATAATTGAAGCCATAGCTTCAATGTATATGACTAAGAGTCACAGGATCATAGAATATTTTAGGTTGGAAGGGAGCTCTGGAGGTCATATGGTTTGACCTCACACTCAGAATGGATCCATGTAGACCAGGTAGCTTGGTCAAGTCCAGTTTTATTTGTGTCCCAGTTCCAGTGTTTGACCACCCTTGTGGTAAAAAAATATTTCCATATATTGAATTGGTGATTCCCATGTTGCAACTTGTGTCCATCGCCTTTTGTCATATCATTGTGCATCCCTTAGAAGAGTCTGTCTCCATCTTCTCCATGCTCTTCTATTACATAACTGTAGATAGCAGTAAGATCTGTAAGAACAGGAATTACTTCTGCTTGCTAAATTGAAAAATAGTGGACTTTGCTGCCCTTAAGGCATTTTTCCTTACAGATTTAGTGATGTTGGAGAGTATCTTTGGACAGAAGCTTTCTGCTTTCTGAGGAAGATAGGATTTCTGAAGAGAAATCTTATTTGAGGAAACATCTTCATACAAGGGGTTGACAGGCAATTCTGCTTGTCGTCCGCTACTTTTCACTTCTCATCCACAAACAAAAGGTTGAGAACTGTAGTTGTCATTCTGAGCTCCTGAGAAGGTGATAGGAGCAGGAGATGGCTTTGCCACCCACAGGTGAGAAGCGTTGCAGAGCTGCCTGGGTGAAATCTTTGCCATGCTAAAGTTAAAAGGAGGCTTCTGCCCATACAGGTCTTGTGGAAAAGTAGGGAACAGACAGCTGCTCTGCCTAACTGTGCCTTGTGGGATCTCATCCATGATACTGGTGGGAGACCCATACCAGGCATGCCTGGAAGCAGCCCCTGGAATTGCAGGTGACACAAGTAAAAGTAAAGAAACCTGATACATCTGTACAAGGGACAGCCCTTCATTGACCCCAGTACCAGGATTGCACGTTGCTGTTCCTTTGGTGAGCCCTCCTCATCTCCAACAACTCGTTTCAATATGTGCCTCTGTCCCAGCCAGAATTCATCACCCCTCAGTGCTTCTGAGGCAACTGTTAGGATCTTAAACAGAACTTTTTCCCACTAAAAAACCAAAGAAAATATTTGGGAGATTCTAATAGATCTAAAGGTACAGATTAAGACTAGATGCCAGTTATACATTGCCCAGCAGATCTTGGGGGAACATTTGCAACAGCAGGCATGGGCCCCATAACTGTAAGAAGACAAACACTAATTGGTAAGATTTATTTTCAGAGAGAAGTAAAAACTTACGGCCTGCCAAAATGAAAAAAGCCCTTGTAACTTCCCTCTTCTCTGGTACTTAGAGGGAAGCAAGGCGTGCTTTGGATTGGTGCCTCCTTCACTTCAGTTGTCATTGGCACTAGATGCAAGCTCTTTGGCTGCATTACTTTAACACTCTTACATGTGGAACATACGCCTAAGCATTTCTGCTGAGTTAAGGTTTAGTTAGGTGCATGAGCTGAGCATCCAACCTCCCCTCTCCTCCCAGAGGGGTGTTATAGAGTACACTGGGGAACAGAGTTTGCTTGCCCCTGAGGCTTTTCTGGAGCTACTAATTTCTCTTGAGTGGGGCTACTACCGCACATGCAAAGTCACTAAAGTGACCTTATTGGTCTTCAGTTTAGGAGCAGTGTAGCTCTATTTGCACAGCATTAAGTCTGAGACCAGGTTTGCTTTGGATGAGGCTAGCTTTGTTCTTCCTGCTCATGTGGTACAGCTTACCCTCAAACTCCTAAAAGGTGACTTGATTCATATCACCAAACAAACATATCAGGGTAGGGATACAACTATTTTTGTTTAAAATAGGGTCCAGTCTGTAATCCTCTCATTGGTTTTTTGTATGTTGTTAAGTATGAGCAATGAGATGAAAAAATGGTATATGGATTCTGAGCATGTGAAAAAAGTGTTCCAGATATATCACCTTTATTGCTAAGGCTTTTTAATTATGCTGGAGGAAAATCAGGAATAACTTCATGGTAGCCAGGTGAATCATAACTATGTAAATGTGCTAGATGAGGCCAGTGGATACAGTCTTAGTGTATTATTGTCCATGCCACTCTCACAAACTCTTCTTTTTTCCCAGTTGCTCACTAGGCAGCTTTTTCTTGCCATAGTAAAAAGAGATTTCATTGTTTTTTACAAATTTTTCATTCTTAGTATTCCTCTGAAGAAGTGTAGCAATAGTGCCCTATTTTCAGATAGGAATATAAGAAAATGATCAGCAAGAGCCAGAGTTCAGGCAAACCTCATTGTTCCTCTAGTCCATCCTCCAGGAAAAGAATTCTTCTTTGATGCATTTTCTGTGACTTTATCCAATCCACTTTTAAAATAAATCAAGCAATTGATCTACAACATTAATCTGGAAACTGATTCACCGTCCAAAGAAACTCACTCTACAGTTGAAATTTCCTCTTGTTGCTTTCCCACTATCACTAATTTCCCTGCTTCACAGGAGCACAGCAGCATGGGTTTAATCCATGATGGAGTGGTAGGACGTGCTTTGAGATCAGCAGGTCCCCTACCACACCCTGAGGACTGATGGATTCCAAGAAGAAATGCATAGCTGCATATCTGAGGTTAACATGTCAGCAGAATTTACCAGTCAGTTCTGCCTGGGTATATCATATTGCAACGGTGTTTATACAGTATGAAGAGGTAGTACTGCAACATGCAGACAAAGAAAGCAACAATAATTCAGCCAGTTTTCATAAGTCTTTTCACTCTCAGGGAGAGATAGCACCCACACAGGCAGTGCATTAACATTATCATTTCTATAACAGTGGTGCCTCCTGGCCCCAGTAGAGATCACAGCTGCATCTGCTTGGAGCTATGGAAACATGCACTTGAGGTCTACCTCTATTTCATAGTGCCTGTGCACTTATAAGAAAACTAAAGATATGACGAAGTTAATTTTACAGAGTGGAGATGGAGAAAACAAAGCACAGAAAATCATAGAATCGTTAAGTTTGGAAAAGACCCTTAAGATCAAGTCCAACCACTAACCTATCACTGCCAAGTCCACCACTAAACCACATCCTCAAGCACCACGTCTACCCTTCTTTTAAATACCTCCAGGGATGGAGACTCCACCACCTCCCTGGGCAGCCTCTTCCAATGCCTGACAACCCTTTCGGTGAAGAAGTTTTTCCTAATATCCAATCTAAACCTCCCCTGATGCAGCTTGAAGCCATTTCCTCTCGTTCTAGTGCTAGTAACCTGGGAGAAGAGACCAACCCCCACCTCACTACAGCCTCCTTTCAGGCAATTGTAGAGAGTGATAAGGTCTCCCCTCAGCCTCCTCTAGGCTAAACACCCCAAGTTCCTCAGCTGCTCCTCATAAGACCAGCTCCCCAGACCCTTCACCAGCTTTGTTGCCCTTGTCTGGATACGCTCGACCACCTCAATGTCCTTCTTGTAGTGAGAGGCCCAAAACTGCACACAATACTCGAGGTGCGGCCTCACCAGTGCCGAGCACAGGGGCACCATCCCTGCCCTGCTCCTGCTGGCCACACTAGTGCTGGCACAAGCCCAGGATGCTGTTGGCCTCCTTGCCCACCTGGGGCACTGCTGGCTCATGCCCAGCCGGCTGTCAGCCAGCACCCCCAGGGCCTTCTCCTCCAGGCAGCTCTCCAGCCACTCCTCCCCAAGCCTGTAGCGTTGCCTGGGGTTGTTGTGACCCAAGTGCAGGACCCGGCACGTGGCCTTGTTGAATCTCATACCGTTGCCTCCAGCCCATCCATCCAGCCTGTCCAGGTCCCTCTGTAGGGCCTTCCTGCCCTCCAGCAGATCAACACTTTCACCCAGCTTGGTGTCATCTGCAAACTTACTGAGGGTGCACTCGATCCCCTCATCCAGATCATGAGTGAATATATTGAACAGGATCGGCCCCAACACTGAGCCCTGGGGAACACCACTCGTGACCGGCCGCCAGCTGGATTTAACTCCATTCACTACTACTCTCTGGGCTCGGCCATCCAGCCAGTTTTTAACCCAGTGCTGTTAAGAGGTGTCCTCAAACCCCCTAAAGTCTATCTTGGAACCAAAATACAACCAGCCTGATGGCTGTACATCGCTAGGGAGAGATGAAGATCAGGGGTCAAGGGAAGATGGGTGAGTCACTAATAGCTTCAAAAACAAGATCAATGACATGACATTAATTGCACAAAGTTTTACCCGCGTGAGAAAGGCTTTAAAAATCAGGAAGCACCGTATGAAATGGCAGAAATCACATTAAAAACCAAAAATGTCACATTACCTTACTCATGGCATTTTGAGTCAAAATGAAAGCTGTTTTTTTTAGCTTTCACAAGCATAATCAACTAGATGTTGAACTGAGAAGTACAAATATTTAAAGGTTTTCTATAAAAGATCAGTGTCTCCTGAATGTGGAGCAGAATTACAGGTAGAGGAACCAGCTTACAGAATCCCCCCTTTTCTAGTTACGGCTGTTTGCTCATCTCCTGGCTTGCTTTCCACTAATGAGGTAGCAATCAATAGAAATTACAGCACCTGCTGACATGGAAGATTAATATTGCAAAATAGTTGTAACCTTTCTATTGAAATCTTCTGGCAGTATAAAACACAAGCATCGATTGCTACTGGTTATACTTGTCTATGTAAGCAATAGTCCTGCAAGCTTCACCTCAGTACCTGCGAAAGCAAATTATCATAGAATCATAGAGTCATTTAGGATCATCAAGCTCAAGCGTAGACCTAATACTGCCAAGTCCACCTATATCATATAGGTGCTCAGGGATATTAGTAGATCAGCAGTGTGACTGTCACAGCTATCTCAGAATATCATGGGATGAAAAATCGTAATGCAGTCCTCCTCCCATGGCTGTAAATGGCTACTGGGATAGTGAGGAGCTATCCTCATGCCTTGTCGTCCCTGACTGTGTCTGGATTCAAGGTGTCTGGGATGTTTAAGAGGTCCATCTCATTCTCAGAGAGACAGTGTCAGTTTGTGGGCACTGCCAGCCTAGGCCAGCAGAACTGGAGCCCAGATATGACCAGGTAGTTCTTGTTCCACCACTTACTTCAGTTCAGTCTCTGCAGTGCTTTGGACAATGGAAATGGAATTTATTCCTAATGACAGGAAGGTGGCATTATTGGAGGGAGTTTGACCCTCTTCCTTACCCCATTTCCTTGTACCGTGCTCCAGCACTCCAGCACTGCAGCCTGCAGAACACCCCACATGCTGGACATGCCTCACCAGCACATTTGTTTCCAAACCTATATAAATACGTGGCCCTGTGGGGTGTCTCCAACATGCTCTGAGAACTGACTGCAAAAAACACCTTGGCCTCCCAGTCATTTACTCTCAAGGACACCCCAGGAAAGACTACTGGGAAGCTGCAGAAACCTCTGCATTGCTCAACCTGCTCACCAGCCAGCAGGAACAGCAACATCCGTCACTCTCCCAGGGCTGGAAGCCATTGGATTTGTGTACGTCATGCACTCTTGGCATCCCTCAAGGCAATACAGCAATTGAAAATGAATATGAGAGCCAAACCGTACAGCTTGCATGAGCCGGTGTGCCTCTGGACATCCAACTAGTTAAGCAGAGTAAGTGACCGACATCATCTGTCAATCTACATGTGCATGGCTCTCATGAAGTTTTCCATAAGGGCATTTGCAGTTGAAGAAAAAAAGGCTCAGCAGCTCTTAAGCAGCAGGGCTATATTACACCCTCCCACCATTTTTTTTCTATTTTTCCCCTTCATGCATTTTCTTTGGGGGAAAAATATTTTTATGAGAAAGCAGCAGGAAATTTCCAGCTGACTCAGCTCTAGAGAAATTCCCCCAAGATCTCATTTCTTTTTGTTCTGCTCTGCATCCCAAAGTATACAGACTGTGTTTGCTCAGTGTCTGTGTCCCTGCAAGTTCACTGTTATGTGGGTTATTCTGTTCAATAATTCATCTCCAATTGCAGTGACTGTTTGGCTGTTCAGGTCAGATTTTTACCTTCTAAAGCCACTCCACATATTTGCTGAGGTGATCCCTTCTGCTTGTACTGCTCAGAAGAGTTTACCGTTGACTAGATCAGCTTGCATATGCTTTTGCTCAGATTTGTTGATATTTCAAGGGCAGAATATTTCAAGGCCAGAATTTTCTTATCTTTTTGGATGGTGCTGAGATGAAAGCAAAAAATGTTACATCTGGTGAGAGTTAATTATATTTCAAATCTGTTGCAACTGATTTGACTTGGCCTATAAATACTAAGTAGAACGTGCTCAGTGTTTGAAGACTGAGCTTGTGCTTCTGTGGAAGTCCATTTTGTAAATTAATGGCTCCATGGAGGGATAGCAAGTGAGCTTTTGACAGCCAGAAACCCCCTGCTGTGCAGTGTATAAAAACCTGGATAGAACTGACAGCAAAAGCAACTTAAGTTTAGGTCCATTCAAGGACATAGTGCTGAGGCGTGTAGTCTTGCACACAGAGCAAGGGAAGGTAAGAAGTCATTGTCTCTCCTTATTCAGCATTATCTTTCACAGCTGAGAATTTTAAGCTCAGGCTTCTTTCTAAATAACCCCTGAAATAATTTTGGTTTTGCTTTTCTCTTTATCACATATCAATTTATCATCATCTCTCAAGCATGAATTTCCTGTTACAGGAAGGGTATATTTACCATCCACATATTCCAGATGTGGAACCTGAGACATGTAAAGAAGCCAGAACGGAATCAAGACTTTCTGAGTTTCAGTCCATCGTCTGCCTAATAAGATTGAAGTTTTAGCTGTCCTGTAAACCTTCAGCAGTGCAGAGGGGAGGCAGGTGGGTCAGCAGGAGGGCTCTATGGTGGAAACAACGTTAGTTCACTGATGTCCAGTGGCAAGAGGCAAGAAGTGGTTGCCGTAGTTGCCGAAACAGCCAAGAAAGAGATAAGACATCATTTGCTGGGAGCCAGGTAACCAAAAAAAAAAAAACCAAAGAAAAGTTACAACCTGAATGTCTTGTATTTTTTCTTCAATACAGGAAGCATTGTGTTAACTAACTTTGAAATTAACTCAATAAACCTAGAGAAATCATGTGCTTTCTGACCACGCCGCTCAGCAGTAGACTAATAAAATCTTACCTTGACGCATTCTTGGCCACGGTCATAGATTAGGGTCACCGATACAGGCTGCTCATTAGTGCCATGATTTTCATGATGAACCAGTGGTGACAGATAAGTGCACAGCCAGGGTTGGGCAGGCCAGACCAGTGCTCACCTCCTCTTTGACCTTAGGCACCTCTGCTGATTTAACAATTAAATGTGGTGTGGCTATTGGATGGTCTGTCTGCAGATCAAGTCTTCCTCCAGAGAGGTCAATGACAAGATGCCCAAAGGTTTTAATGCCCAGAACCTGTGAGAATTAAGGAACAGCAATTGCAATGGCTCAGAAAATTTGTATCTGGATGTCTTTATGAAGTGAAGATATTTCTGAAGCAGGGGTACTCATAAAGACACCTAAAGCCCTTCCACAATCCTGTTTATTTTTCCGAATGCCTATGTTTTGCATTTTGAGTCATCCCTACTGAAGTAGAACCTGCTGTATTTCCTGCAGGACATAACTATAACTCCATCTTTGCTGCAAGGATGGGTTGAAAGAGCAGTTGGACTGCAAAGACAACCGGTCCTTGAGGTGCTACAAGCTGTTGAGGTCACTGGGAAATGAAGCTACTGAATATGTGGTATTATCTTGTGAAACCACCCAGTAAGAGATACCGTCACGTGAAGAATGCCACTGGTACTAGGAAAACAAGAGACCAGGAATGTCTGTTGGCTTGCATGAATTTAAGGATCTAAAGTTACAAGAGAACCTGTATCAGTATAAAAGCTGCATGAAAATGTCTTTCAGGATCAGGCTATAGATGTATATTGTGACCTACTCTTTAATTTTTAATTATTTTTCTCCCGATGGAGTTATTAGGTTTTTAGAGACTTTACAGAGCAGACAGCCTTTTCAAGTATAATGTCATTCACTGAGATTTACCAGGTTACAAGGAATATAAAAAATTCATGCAAACACAAACCAAGAAGACTCTTTGTATTAGTTGACTTTTGATTGCTGTCTATTTGCACATAAGTATTATGTATTTTTCTCCTGACTAAATGCCTCCTCTTCTCCCATAATCCAACCTCCAAAACTTGTGGATGGCAGAGTTTTCATTTGGCTCTAAAACCTTTCACAGGCCTAATGGGTGCTCCTAATCTTCTGAAGGATGTGGAGGGAGAAGAATATTTTCTAGAGGTCAGTTCCACTTCCTTCGTCATTTACTCTCATAAGGAAGGGTGTCTTTTCTGGTCAAACTCCAAGAACAGGCACAGCAGAGGGGACTCAATTCCCAGCTCAGCCCCAAAGATGATGTTTTTTAGTCATCTGTAGATGATCCAATTTTCCCTGGGTTTCAAGCACAGATGGGCATCTGGTGGTATTTTGTAAGTAAATCCTGTATTTTTTGAGTGCAACAGAGGATTAGGTGCTTTTGGTGAGTTCAACAAAGCTCTGGGCAGATGTTTTGTTTCTGAAAAGATTTGTTTTGCATGTGAGGCTAGTCCCCAGGGAAGGGAATGAGCTATAAATATCGGATGCTCAAGTGCACTGGGGTATCTAAATCTAGAGATAGATCTCCTCATCATTTGTAGGTGTCTGAAGAGCATATAAAATCTGCATATAAAAGCATATAAAAGCTTCCTGCCATGGGGTGAACCATTCCAGAGAGCTTGTTCATCTTAAAAATAGCCATGCAGAAAATGGAGGGGCTGAGAGAGGCAACTGCTTAAGCTGTCACTCTTGCTGAAAGAATTGGAAGTAGAGGAACAGTCCCAGGAGTTTGATGATCTTCACTGTTAGGTATGAGTTTTGGGGAGACACAGAACACCACTAGTATTTCTTAGGAATAATCTATTTTGTAGTTAACAGAATCAACATCTTATTAGTAATGGCAGATCATTAATTCACACAACGTACTCACCTGTGTAGTTAAGAGACACCCTCACTCATAGTTACGTGGTTGCAGCAGTGGTTGGGAGACCAAGCCCTGATGTATACTCAGAAGTGCAGGGTTGAACTGGCGTGCGTGGCTGCTTGGTGGGTGTCTGGAGAATCCCTCCAAGAATGGTTTATCAGGGTTGGGTATATTTCTATGGATAGCAGCCATCATGCTGTTCTGGACTATGCGGCCCTGCCAGTGCCTACAGCAAATCAGTCCCGGGGAGACTTTCAGGCACTACCTTCTCAGCACGCACCTTCCCTCTTTTCTTCTTGTTTCCTGGTGATGGCATCACCTGACCAGTATTTTGTGAATTTTCATGAAGTCTGGATATTTTAAAGAGCAAACAAGAGAGAAACATCAACAAAATTACCTTGAATCACCCAGCTAGGACCAGTCCATCAGGGAGGGCTGGAAAGGTCCTGTCCTTTTGTCTGCTGGGCTTAGGCATCACTTATTGGACTGGAGCATTTGGATTTTTTGACTAATAAGTAGAAATGGTATTGCCTTTAAAATAGGGAGTTCTTTAAAAAAAATTATTTTCATGAGTTTTTAGCCTGCAACTAAAATTCTAACCACTCTTAGCCTTAAGTTTCACTGGTGAACTTAAATGAACTTGAAATCTGCCTGCAGCTCTGGCACTAATGTGTCACTGATGGGGAGCAGTAACTGACAAAAGAGATAACTTGAATGCAGTCAGGACCATGTTTCCTCAGCTAAAAATATGACTGACACTCTTTATTATTAGCTCAAAAACTCAACAGCTTAAAAATGTGTGATAGGTAAACAGCAGTTTTTTACTGCATTCCCAAGCTGGAAAAGCAGCTTGCTGGGCAAGCTTTGGCAGAAAACAGCATAAATTTACTATTACACTTGCAAACTAAGTGAGAAACAGTAAAAGTGTAGTGTTGTAAGAAAAACACATGTAGACTAAGATTCACTTGATCTCTGATGAAAAATGGCACTTTATATTTCAACAGATCTTTATTTTGCTAGATTTTTATGCCTGTCATATTCAGTTTCTTTTTTTTCCAAACATCTTGCTGACATTTTTTGAGACTTTTTCAAGCTTCTGAAATCCCATCAGCATTTCTCACACTTTCATAGTCTACAGGGCTTGGCTGACAGTATTGCTATAATGTTGTCTTTTACATTCTTTTACCAGTGTTTACGGCTGGAAGATGCTGAGGTCAAGATTTCTGGTCCTGTCCCCTGATGACCTCAGATGACAAATTTGAATTAAGATTTTTAGGGGGTCTTCTCAGTTATTTTTTCTTATTCATTATGACTGTAATACAATAGTCAGAAAAATTAGCCAAGAAAACATGGCTGGATTCAGTGTGGGAAGGCAGATTTGCTTGTGTTAGGGGTATTATGCAAATGTGAACCATTTTGCAGTATAGTCTTTAAATTATGGGATTTTAAGTCAGAGAGGGGGAATCCCATGGCTAATCTCTGCTGAGTAGGGAGAAACACCTCTCATATGTAAGAAGTACTGCTTACTGCTAATTTCAGAGACAGTGATGGGTATGGGGCTGAGTGCTGAGTTCCCTTCCCCAACAAAGGGGATCTCGATTAAAGAAAACACTCTTGAGAAGCTGTTGGGACAGAGTCCTTCATAAAGCAACCACTGCTCTGCAGTGGCTACCTAGGGTTGCGCCGTGGGACAGGGCAGAGACTGGGCCTGTGGCACTTTGACTCTGTACAAAAAATAGATCTCTCTTGATTTGGTTATCTGTGATTAATACTTAGTGCTAGTGGCCATTGTAAATGATTGAATTGGTAGAGATTAATATTTCAGACACAGGTTACCATCTATTGCAAAGCTCCTTTACCAGTTTTGGAAGAAACCTTTTAGCTGATCAATGCCTTAGGCTGGTTATGCAAACAGTGCATGTTAAATAGCAGGATTAGTGTGAGGCCAGAGTCTCAGCTGGGGAGAGACAGAGGCAAAGCAATGAGATTTGGCTGTTGTATCTCCAAGTGGCTCAGATCGTGGTATCCATAGCATGATATTAGGCATATTGCCTGTTGGACGAGGGTTGTGGGAAGGTCTGTTGGGTTCCTGGATGGAAAAAAATGGGAAAGTGAAGATTTATAGCTCTGAAACCATTTTGGAGCTGTGTACTATACAGCGAGACTTTCACGTGTGGTGTCCTCTGAAGGTTTTGAAGGCATGGGGTTAACAGCATATTGTAGATGAAGAATGTCAGTCCTCTCAACACACTAAGTTTTGATGAGTCTTTTCCTAGGGGTTGTGCTTCAAATGGACCCATTTCTGGGCAGCCTCCTTCTCCAGTGCCATCCCTTCCTCTTTTGACCATGCTGGTTTCTACCAAGTTAATTTCCACTCCTGTGTTAGAGATTTTGTTTTATTGTTAATCTCCCCAAAACCTGACTGCTATTTTCTGTGTTATAATTCACTCTGCCTGTCTTACAGTCTCCCTAGGCCATCACCATGGATGGTTGGTTTCTATCAGTCCCTCTCTTTCATCACCTTAAATCTGATTTTCCTACAACTTGAACACTTTTATCTGAGCTATCTTCCCTTCCTTCATTTCTAGTTCTGCAGCACTTATTGTTTTCTGGTATAAACACAGGTTCTTTGAAAATATGCAATTAAAAATTACACTTTCGTGGGCATTAATTAGTAGAAAAAAGCCTTCAATAGGTGTTTGAGAAGGAGAATGATTTTGGGATGCTTGGTACTTCTTGGATATACTTACTTCCGTGTCACTTCAAATACACGTTACCATTTGCATGGTCAAAGTCTCTAGTCCCTGCTCTGTAACATATTTGTCATTTATCTCCTACTTTCACTGTTGGATGGGAATTGATCTGTGTAAGTGTATGATATGGTCTCTTACTATTGGCTCACAAATCCCTCTCTCTGTCATGTGAGTGCCCATATCACATAATAGTCTTTGTATTCCATTGCAGAAACTTCTCCCGGGTCTGGGCAAAGCTGGTCACACTGTCTGGAACGAATATTTTTTTTCCATTATACAATAGGTTTATCCAAGCCAATCTTAACTGGAACAAGAGACAGATAATTTTTAAGGTGTTTTTGTGCTTTAGAAAAGGAACCACCAGCTAATACAGATTTGCTGTGGTCTGTCAGTCTGAAATGATCTATTCTGGGTTCTAAATGTCAAAATATGTGACATTTTTGAACTGACATTTTGGGGGCATTATTTCTTCATGAAAAGTTCAAGTACATTCAACTTTCCATCTCTTTTTGGCATGCAGCCAAACCCCTGAAATGTCAAACTAGGCAAAAAGTCTTTCTTATTGTTACTGTTGTTGTTATTGTTATTATCATGATCCTATTTAATTCTGGCTGTGCAATTTGGTTCCGACACAAGTCCCAGGACCAGCAGCGTCAGTAGCCAGTAAAGGCACGATGGTGTAAGTGATTGGGAAGGTGTGGATTTAAGATCACTCTAATTGCAACCCTGATGCTGTCATCAAGTCAGCTTTTTATGGTCACAAAAACACTTCCATTTTTTGTTCTACTTTTTCCCTTTAGTGCATTTGTTCTTATTCCCACCTACCAGGACATACATCTTCAGGGCAGCAAGTTGTTCAACACAACAGTGACCCACAGTGCTGCTGTAACCTGTAAACCTATGGAGATATCATGAACTGCTGAGAAGTATGTCTTAGTGCATCCATATCTATATTTTGAGAAGAAGGTAGGTCTCTTGACACAGTTAGAAAGAGCAGAGGTGCTTGGCATATTGTCTTGGCCAAATTTCTGCATGGCTGTAATTCAATGTGTAAATGTAAAACTTTATTCTTGTGAAATGAGGGCTGCATTCTTTTCAAAGAACATGCAGACTTCCAGCTCAGGAGTACTGGGGTAGGGCGAAATCAGGCAACATGCAATGGCCCTTTTTCTCTTCTCCCTTTCTCCAGCTTCCATAACATTGCCCGGTGTCTGGATTCATACCATACATGGCACTCGATGCTGTGCAGCTATTGCCCATCGCCCCTCCATTCCTGCTGGCAAATGGTGCTGTCACCATGGTCACGTCACTGCTTGTGGCGACAGCACAAGTTGCTTGCAAGTACTGTGAACTGGATGTCCCGCAGCATCCTAGAGCAAGTCAAGCCAAAAAGACTAGCAGGCTTATTGTGTAGAGAAGCCCACGAGCCAGGCACAAGCATCCCAGCTGCTGTTCAGAGGAAGCCTGTGTGCGGTAGATTCATAAGGGAGGTTTTGTAGCCTCTCATACTCCTCCCTGGGGGGGGTTTCTGGTTGCCATGCCTGCCCACCCTGGTTAATCAGCCAGCTCCACCCTGGGGTGCAAGCAAAATACAGAGGAATATTTCTTCCTCTTTGAAAGAAGAAGAGTAGCCAATGCACCTTAATTTATTTTTTATTCTACAGTTATCAATGGTTTTCTGTGTTTTTCTCAAAGCAGAAGAAAATACTGTCTGGAGAGACTAATGCTGCCTGTGAGCAGTTCTAGCTCATGATATCATTTTGGACAATATCCTCAGGCTCTGTGAATGTTGGTTTCACAACCCCTTTTCCTCCCTCTTTGCGCATGGCCAAGCCCTTCCTCTGCTACCAGCTTCTTCTACTTGCTTCACTTCCACATTCTCTCTTTATACCTTTTCTGCTCCTGCTCAAAGTCTGTTATTATGGCCTTTGAAATGAAACATCACTCTCCCATAATTTTTTTTCCCTGCCTGCAATTCTTGCACCTCTGGCTAAAAAATAGCAATAAAGGTGCTGCTGTTTAACTTATTTCTCATCTACGCTGTCCTAGCACAACAGAGATCTTGCGGATAGTGGGATAGTGTGAGGTAGCATTATTACTTCCTTGCGCTGTGGGCACACATCATACAGAGGCAAATTCCTCAATCATACGCTAAATGGGCAGGAAACATCACGGAGGGCAAATATAAATCTTCATCTATGTTTCTATGGGAAGCTTGGGAAGACTTAGCAGCTCTAGCTGCTATCAGGAGAATTAATTCCTAAACAACCTGTACCTCCAGCACTCCAGTGAATCTGCTCCAGTCAAGGTGGCAAACACTCCATGAGATACCACTGCCTGTGTGTGTATGCCCCCCTTTCCTCCCAAAAGCTTTCCAGCCAGGCTGGGTGATCCAGCAGGACACTAGCTTCATCACATTCAGTCTCCAAACAGCTATATATAAAATCTGTTGTATGCATTCCCTGGGCTGGGCTGTGGTGGGTACATACTGCCTGGGTACCTATGTGAGGGACCTTGAAGAGCTGCTCTGTAAACGTTTACCCTCTGAGAGTGTGGGAGTCCAAATGTTGCAGAGTCTCTGGGCTCTGCACTGGAGATTTGTAGGTGGGAACGTGGTGCTCACAGTCCAGGGAGGGACATACGGCCCTGCTGCCCTCAGCATTGCAGCTCAATGTGTGCCACAGTGGCTGCTCTGACGCTGAGACACTCGGGCTGCTCAGGTTGGTGATCTGTGTCCCTGGATGCTCTGTATGTACATGTGTATGTGCACATGGGGAAGAGCAAGCCTGCAGCTCTTCTGCACAGCTGGTGGAGCTGGCTTAAGGTGATGGATTGGGACACCAGTATGGATGGGTCCTTCAGAAGGCATTTGTGAGCAGTGAGATTGTGCCTTGGCTGTGCAGGTCGCTTTCAGGCACACACTGTGGTGCATCCAGGCCTCAATTCCCACTTAAGGGAAGGTAATTTAGGGCAGAAATTTGTGGTCACTTGGGAATTGTCTCCATGAGCAAAGGCTCCATTGAGAACTGGCTGCTTCCATAGGCCTATGAATCACTACTTGTCCCGTCCCTAGTCTTTTACTTCAGGTTCTTTAATGCATTGAAATTGGTATCTGCCCTGTCTAACTTTATACTCAGAGACCCTTTAGCCTCCATCTGTAACTCTGCTGGTTAATGGAGTGAAGCAGGCACTGAATAATGTGAGACCTTTTCCCTACCACAACTCTCCATCAACTCTTTCTGGGGCTTAGGGCCTCACTCATGTGCCTGCTGCAGTTGATGAGATTACCCCCGCTTCCAGCCCCAAATACACCCAGCTGAATAAGGCACTGTCCACTTACCTCACCTCCATACACTGCACCCATTCCCCAAACCCAGTCGCACCATGGACTAAGCTCAGGAGAGCACCTAAGCTCATTGAGTTGGGAATGCTCCTTCTACCAGTTGTCTTGGAGTTGGGGATCTGCAGGGCTTTTCCCTGGTTAGCAGACACAGTCTCAGAATAATGTTTTCCTTCTCATTTAGTATCTTCTAAAGTAGGACTATATGGTGTCCATTGGAAAAAGAGGTTCTGGATGTGCTGCCTGTGAGATTATGTTGTATGATGATAAGCATACTTACCTACAGCAAATGCCAGCACTATTAAAGAAGGATTATATCCAGATGAGGAGTTAAAAGCTTAGAAAATATTTGCCTAATATTTTACTGGGGGTGTACTGCCATTACGCAGCAACTGAATCCCATCAAATCACATCCAGACAGGCAGAATACAACCACTAAATACACCGCCAGAGGAGGTGGTGTGGCTCCTGCATCCTGCAAAGCCTGTCCGAAACCCCTGTTGTGCACAGGTGATGACAGGAGCATGAGAAGCATTTGCCCTCAGACCCTTTAGATTCATTCTGTGAGTCAGCGGGTCAAAAGCATTTGAAACACTTTCTATTTAAAAAGAGAGAAAGAAATGAGTGTTTGACATAGGTTTGGCACTCTTAGTACTTAAACGTGGTGACGACCGTGACAGTTTAGACCTGTGCTTTGGGTTTAAAGATAATGAACAGCCCCTTGACCACCTGTTACTGCAGATGTCACAGTGACAACACCCGTTCTTGGGAAAAAGGGAGAAGGTGGCAAGAAGACCTTAAAGAAAAGTTTCCTTGGAGCTTGGCATGATTTTTGGTCGGACCAGCCTGCGAGGGCAGGTGGGTCAGGCAGAGGTCAGATGGGGTTTGGTGGTGCCAGTGGTGAGTTTCTGCTGCAGACTAGCACTTCATGTGAGCTGTTGTTAGAAGTGGATTTAACTCCAGGTTCCCTGCACCTTTGAACTTTTCTTACATGTTTAAAGCCCATCACAAATTTTTTCAGCTTAAAGACATCTGCAGATTGCAATTTATAACTGATGCCTGTTGCATATCTAGACTTCACTGCAAGGCAAAGTCTTTGGCCATCTCAGGCAGTCACTGTGTGGAAGGTAAGCCATTAAGAGGCTTAGGTGAAAGCTCATTCCCTTCCATACATACCAGAGTAAGCCCTCAAATTCAGGCTAGTTGTTTAGACTGAGACATTAGCTAATCAGTTAGTGTAGAGTGGGGGCCAGCTGTGTATTGCTTTTCTACTGATGTTATAACAGCCCTATTACTATTACACTAATAATATATGAGACCTAATTCATTTTCCCTAGTTACCACCACCTGCTTCTGCTTAGATCAAGGGCTAATGAGCAGTTGACAGTAGTTAATGAGCTTCTGCAGCAAGCATTTCAATTTCTTTGCTGGCTAAAATTAGTTACCTCTTCTGGGCACCATGCTCCACCTCCCTGGGATATTTAGCACCATTAGCTCCTTGGTGTGTCAAGGAGGAACCACCTCCATCAGAAAGAGATAGCAGCGGTGGGTGCTGTCCAGAACAGGTCTCCTCCACTGAGCAGGGGAGCTGTGCTTTTGTCCTCAGCTTTCCAAGCTGGTCTATAGACCAGTTCAGCTCTGGCTGTTTTACTGGTGACATGTCCACTCAACCAACCCAAGCATCCCCTGCTCTGTAGCTGTGGTGTCACTTTCCTTGCATCAATGGGCTTCATAATGGTGCTGGTGGTGAGTCCTGCTCTGGTAGGTAGGGCTATTATGGTAACTACTCCTGTGTTGTCCAATGTTTTTGATATTAAAGATTGCTGTGTGGATTGCTGGTGGGGGAGACGATCTGATATGTGTCCAGAGATTTAGGAACTGAATCGCTATTTTCCTGCTCTCCCACAGGTGACATAGGGACGCAGGTGTCATTGCCTTGGTATGTGCCAGATGTAAAGTGCTATGATTATAGTAGAATATATAACTTGCTGATGCCAGAAAGACACCTAAATTCATTTGCGAGTCAGTGTGAAATGACTTTCCCAAGATGGATTAGGCACTTGGTGGTATCTGTACGTAGACGTACTGCCCACCTACCTTGCAACTCCAGTCCCAAATAATTTTTCAAAGTGGCATGTAGTGTCTTTCAAGACACAGGGGTGTGACTGGACGACTTGAGTCCAGATGTTTGGCTGGTTGTGTGAAGGGACCATTAAAAGGCAGTGGGGCAAATTGGAGAAGGTGACCATTCAGGCCATACTCCATGCCTGGCTGAGGCAACAGGCTGGCAAGGTTTGCCAACCCTGCCTGAATCGATAGTCACAGGATGGCTAGGTTCCGGCATTTTTTGAGTATTTCCTGCTTCCCAGGCATTTTATAAAGATTGTTTTCTAAGTTTCTCTTGCTTTTGCAGAATACAGTTTGGGGGATTAGCTCAGGTTTGCCTAGAGATTGGATGAAGAAGAAAGTACTTTAATAAGAGATGCTGCTATCTAATGAAGAGCCCACCTACAGACTGCTTTGTACAGCGCTGCTCAGGAAAGTGACTTCACTTTGTTGCTAAGACTGTTGGAGCAGTAACTTACTGGTGTGAAAAATCTCTCAGTAAACAGGCTGGTATCTCAAAAATAACTTGCTAACTTTTTTCCCCCTAAGCTGTGCTCATCTGCATATCAGTGTGCACTGTTGTTTGGATTCTATCCCTCTTCTGAATCTATTTGAGAAGTCTAAACCATCACAATGAATGTTTAGACAATTAACCATCCTTGTGATAGTGCATGTAAAACTGGACAGAGTTTTTCTCCCTGTAGTGTCAGCTGTGGCTCCCAGATCCATATGGAGGCTCCGTGGTTCTCTGCAGAGGGAATTTAGCACTGCCTGTGTGTTGAAAGCAGTGGCCCTGTCAAGTTTCTGCCTCTGCTGGAGACTGACAATGTTCACGTGGCCTCCCTGGAGCCCAGAAGCCATCTGCAAAGACATTCCTGGGAAGGCCAAAACCCAAGGTTCTTGGGCTGTTGGGACCCCGTAGCACAACTGAAGTTTATGCTCCACTAAGCTGCTTACAAGCATGTAATTATTACAGTTGTTGTCCCAATGGCTGTGCTGTGATGTCAGAAACATGGATCAATTCTTTAATTAAAAAAAAATATTCTGATTCACCAAGATGCTAACGTTACCCAATACACAACAAAAGTGGGGTACGGAGGAAGTATTTCACCAGAGTGAATCTTCTTGGTGGTTACTTCCATGTCAATGTGAAGTCAAAAAGAAGAAAACATGCAAGAAAGAAAAAAGTTTCCGTATCCTCAGTCAGTTTTGAAACCACCATCCCACTTCCAGACTTGTGTCTGTCTTGTGTGAGAGATGTGATAGTGTCTCAAGACATATTAAGAGCATATTCATTCTCTTTTCTGCTTTAAGGAAAAAAGACAAATTATGCCTTGTGAAGAAGCCATTTGCTATAAAGTGTAAAAATGCTTTAATATTAATATTTTATAATAAAATTCATGACATATTTATAAACACTCTATCAAGCATTTACAACTGAACCACGGCTGAGAGCTTGGACCGGAATAAATAAGCAAGGACACAGCTAGTATGAAATATACATCTTAATTTTTATAATTGTGTGTGCTTTATTCTTTACACAAATGGAATGGATGCGCAGAGTATTTACACATAACAGGAGTGTAAGCTGGACAGGGTATTTTGTAAACTCCAGTTCAGATTCTGAGTACCCCACACTACAGCTGGACTGAGAAACATCCTGCTCAAGAGATGCGCGCTGGCCAGCGTGCCCGATGGAGCAGCCTGCTGAGGACAGGCCGTGGCACTCGGAAATTCGGACTGGCCGATTCAAGTTTAGGAACACAAATCCAGAAATTAAAAGGTTGCTATCCCACTAAGAGCCAACAGTGTTGCCTTTTCTTTTTTCTTTTTTTTATTTCTTCCCACCCCGCTCCCCCCCCCCCCAAAGATCTTGCCTAGGATGCTGGCTGCTGCCCATCCCCAGAAATGCTGTTTTACACCACGGCAAGTTGCCTGCGCTGTAGGTCTGGGCCAGATGGTGTAAGCTGCTAACGCGGTGTGAGGGATGATGGGTCACGTCTCATGCTCCTCACCTTAAAGACAGAGTGTCAAAAAGGCCAACGGGGTGGTGGTTCCTATTGCTCTTGGTGAGATGTCAGTGGGGCTGAAGCCTTCTGAAAGTCTGGCCACTGCATTTGGCCCATGGGGTGCCTTTTTGTACAGCAATTTCACAGCACCTACCTCCAAAGGATCTTGGCCCATGACTTAGCCCTCTGGGTGCTACAGTAATATAAGCAATAAATGATGATAGAAAGTGCTGAGCTGTTGTTTTATCATGTGGCCTTGGTGTTTTACAGTCATCCTAAAAAATTGGTGTAACGGGGAGGACAGAGTGTAACTTCAGGTGGTGTAAATGGGGTGGACTCCACTGATATCAATGGCATGACTGTGATTTACACCAGCTAAGGATCTAGGCTAGCTATACGCTGAATAGATTTTAGATGTTATTTGCTGTTAGCTTTGATGTTGATTTGTGCCCTAAAATGGGAACCTTTTTTTAACTCGATGACCTCATTCTTACTTCTGAACTAATTGACAAGATGTCTGATTTTTAATGGAATAGGAAAATACATTTATTCCGTCAAGGCATGGGCTTGAGCACATGAATGCAGTTGCACAGTGAACCGCATGCATAACATGGCAGACAAAATGTTCAAGAGAAAAAATGTTGAGACTAAAAGCTGTGAAGGATAAAAGACCACTTTCTGTGAACACGGCAGATATTATGGCTTTAAATCTGCAGCTTAAAAAGAAGATTGAGACTTTTTTCATTAACACTGTTTTTCCTACAAATTTCCTTGTGTGTTGTCACCCACTGAATCCTCTGGTCAGGGATACAATTTGAAAAACAAAAATTAAAATATAAGAAAACCAAAGCAAAAATAGAATTTGAGTGCTGATGAGCAAGTAACAGTGAAGGTGTAACACCAACAATTTCTCCACAGAAAACTAATGTAAATAGGTAGGTGGACATTGTATAACTAGGACACTGTCTCTGGCTCGTAGTGGTTATTAGCTCAGGTCCAACACTGCTCTCCAGGATGAGGATTTGAAATTTCAGTGCAATGGAGAGATTTCTTATCCTTGACTTTCACAGGGTGGTTCCTAGGACCCTATCCATGCTGGAGCATCAAACCATGCTAGCTACAAACACAATTACACCACAGAATATTTATCTAGAAACAACCTTTACTACCAAAGAAATTACAAAGCGCTAGCATGGACAGGGTACCTCTGACGAAAATTAACTCTATCCCAGCCAAAACCAGCACAGCAGGAAGGGGGAATTAAGCAAGAGAGAGGCTTCTTCACTGGTCAGTGGTCAGACCATAAGACCAGTAAAGAGTGCCGTTTCACTGAGCCCTGTTAGCAAGCTCTCAATGAGTCAGTGCATGGAAGATGCTTTGTGGCAAGGAGAAATAAATAGGTTGTAATATTGCACATCTGCACAAAGCTAGCAAGATACCATTGTGATCATTCATGGGTGGACAAAGAACTGTGATCATTTTGGTTCTGCTTAGACCCTACGGTGCTACACACTGTGCCAGAACATAAGAAATAGCACCAGGGGTGTGATCTGGCACTTTTCCTAAAGGGTCCAGCATTTGCATTTGCCTCACGTTTAGATGCTCTCAAGTCTTTTACATGGACAGAAAAGGAATCTGATTACGCTAAGCTGTGTTAGCACCAATATGGTCTTAGGTGCCATTGCTATGGATTGTGAGTTTGGAGTTTTTTGGTTTTTTGCACCAGATGTAATTTTTCATTAATCTTATGCTTCTCTTCCTCCTCCCATTACCACCCAGTATGATCTGAACAGCTGCAATGCAAAAAAGAACTGCAGCTCTAAGGATGCTGAAACATGAAACGCAAAACATCAACGCACAAAACGAATGGGAGTACAAGTCCTAAGGGAAATAAGACCTCTCACTGCTTCTTTCGATGAATTGTTTTTAAATATATGTTTTATTTAAAAAAAAAAAAAAGAAGTGCAATGGCAACTCTAAACTGGAAGCACAAACAACAGACAGGGAAAAATAAATAATGTTACTACAGTAACCGAAGACTGGTGGAAAAATTGATTGTACTCAGCCATAGTGTTACTGTTCACCGTAAAGCACAGCACATGACAAAGCAAAACAGTTACTAGTAGGATAGTACCATAAAAGGCTGCATGCTGAACTAAGAAACAAAGAAGCAGATGTGATTGATTGCTTAAAAACAGAGCTGAAGATTAGAATGAAGTTCCTGCTTTAGGATACTTGATTTTTCAGGTCTGGTGGGCTATTTCCCAGCCTGGGGCAATAGTACTTTGCCAGCATGGAGGAATCCATTGCTTCCAAAGATCTGGGGTCACTCTGTGGATTTCTGCAGACTTATCCAAAATCAAAGCTTTAAGTAATTTATATTTTGTAAAAAAAAGTTTCTAGCCCTTCTGGTTGCAAAGCTGTTTTGGAGACTTAACTGAAACCCTTGTTTATACATCTGCGCTGGCCAGGCAAGAAAATAGTAGTAAAAGAAGTATGAACTTCTCAAAGTTACTGTAGTAGGGCAGCAAGCGAGGCCACCTCAGGGCCACTAAAATGCCCGTATTTTTAACCCTGTCACCGCTGGTGGCTATAATACAAACATCCAGCTAGTCGTGCTCTCCGCAGAGGTTGGCTGGATATACCTGTCAGCTTGACAGGGTGTAGAAATGTAAGCTTCTAATAGACAAGTAACTGAGGAGTCTATTTAGCATTTGCCCTTAAAATGTCCTTAAACATTAGGGTTGCTGTAGCCACCAGCTAATAAGTATTGGACTCCTGCGGCGCAGCAGGCAGGAGAGCGTGGGTTTTATAGAAAACTTGGTCCAGCAGCAGCAAAGGCAATTCAGTTTGCTATCGTAATATCTCTTGCATTTGTCCCCTTGTGTGTCAGAGTGACGAATGGCATCAGTATACAAAGGAAGGGCAATGTGAAATGAGAAAAAAAATACCTCTCTCTCCCCTTCCATGCACCCCAAACTGCAATTCCACAGACTTTCCCCAAATCCCTCACAAATGTCCATTGCCTCAGTTTTTGCTTTTAAGACCCTTGTTGACTGTGAAATGAATGAAGATACAAGTTGGGGACCTACCTGCCTAAAAAGAGGGGAAAGATCAAATGCTTTTGGTATTTCTTTTAAAGAAACAGGAGGAATCGTGAAACATTTGGGGGTGAAGTGTGACTCCCTCTAAGAGAGAAATTGTTAACTGCATTCAAGCACTGACATTTTGCTTCTGAAAAATCATCCATTTCAGTTTAAAGATGCATTATCCTTTTGTGTTCAGAAAAGGTCCTACAGGGCAGCCAGTTCAAGAGATCTTTCCACAGGAGTTCATCATGATTAAATAGAGGCAAGGGAGAGGATTTAATTGAGAGAAAAACAAGCTGACAACTACAATTTAAGGAATTATCTTGCTTGTCATTAATAATAGAGAATCTGTTACGGAAAAGGGATAATGCAACTTGATGGTCCTCTTTACATTTTACAGTCGCACAAGGGTGTAAATATTTAATCTTTCAATTAATTAATCTTTACAAAATATCTCACAAAAACATTTTTACCTATAGAAATTAGTTTCTATACATCAATATATTTTTATTTTTATAAATTATTCCATCTTTAAGTGCCTTCTATCAATATAAATGATAAAATAGACAATCAAAAATTTTAAAGCTTTTCCCAGTTGTATCCCTCCTTGTCTACATAGGTGCTGTGAATCCTCATACGTGTGTGTGTCCACATGGGAATGTGTTTGTGTGCACATGTGTGTGATGTGAAATGCTTCCATCCTCTCCCACCCCCAAACTCCATTAAAATAAACTATATTGTTATTAGTTCCTGATGCAATAGTGTTTCCAAAGGGGAAAAAAGAAATGCTTGACTTGGTTTCAGAAATCAAAAGATGTGCATAGTTACCGAAGTCGAGGTGTGCCAACTACAAATGTGCAATGACAAGCTTAGAATAGGATCCACCTCCCAGTCAAGTCAAAGAGCGTCCTACCAATGACTTCAGTAGGAAGTGGACCAAGTACTCTGAGCTTGATTTTGCAAGGTGCATGAGGCCCTGATCTAGCAAAACGTTTAAGCCCGTGCTTAGCTTTGAGCACATGAGTAGTCCTACTGGAACAGATGGGACTGAACAGCATAGGGAAGGATCACAAGTGACTCCAAGTCAACAGGCTACTCGTGTAGGAATTGGGGTCAAGTGCTGAGCGCCTTGCAGGATCAAGCCCTATATGAGGTTCAAGAGCTGGGAACTTCTCTTTAAAGCAATCAACACACTGAGCTCAGCCATTGAAATCGATTAAATTGTCCGCGTGGGCACAGGAGGTGGCTAGCTCCCCTTGACAGAGGGTCTCCAGGTCAAAAGTTTATACCTACAACTGGTGGTCTGAGCACACAACAGATTTGCTTTATATGGTAGAAGTCTTTTTGTTCCTACCCTTTGACCCATCAGTGTCCTTCATGGCTTCAAACACTTTGTGTTGTACATTCATCAAAATTCACATTGACTGCAAAGAACATAAATGCAACAAAAACAGGAAAGCCTCCAAATAGTATATTATAGTTTTCTTCTAAATATTCTCCCGTCATAATCAGAGGTGCAGTGGCTAATTTATAATTTTTCCTTTGAAGGAATCCAGATGAAAGGCCCAGATTGTTCTTCAATTACAAGTTTGCATTGATTATATATATCTTCTAAGCTATCTCCTTGGACAATAGCTGCAGAAAGAAAACATATCAATATCTCTTTTAATTATTATATTCTACAGCATCCAGTGTCAGATATTGATGAAGTGAGAAGGAATACTAGCACACTGTGATGTTTTTGATTATGGAAAGGTCGTACCCCTGCAGATGGCAACAAGTTCAAACCAATGGCACCTTCCCATGACAGAGACCTGTCCCACTGCTTGTAGCGAGATGGCTGAACTAGGTTAGTTCAGAGAATAACAGGTCTGTCCCGTGGGAAGGCAGCATGGTAGGTTCCCACTGTTGCAAGTCAAGATTTACATTTCATTTGATTTAGAAGCTACTTCGGCAGTGAGTAGCAGCAGATTTACAGGCTATTCTTTTTCTGACCTACTTGTAATAAACTCACTCTCGGCTGCAAAAGTTAACTAGATCAGGCCCGAAGTGACCGAAGATAAAGTGACTGTAACACAAAGCATGATGTCTACACTAATTTAAGAATTCCTTGCCTCCCCAGCAGAAATCTGGAACTGCAGTTCAGATTATGTGCACTGTTGCATGTGGAGGGACAACTGGCGGCTTTCGAGTGTTATCCACAAGTACCAGTCCCCTGAGTAGGCACCTGCCTAAACCTATCCAAGGGAAATCCTGGGGCCCACAGCAGGTCTTAAATCTTGCATTTTTCCAGGTCAGGAAGGAGGTACCTTTCTCTTTCTGTCCCATGATCCATAGCTTGAGCTCTTGCCTTCAGCTAGTGAGAAATTCTTTGGCCTATACAAATACAGTGATGGAACGTTTGTACTGATTCCAATAAAAGCAGTTTTGGGTCAGAAAGGGAATCAAATTAATGCAAAACTGTTCCTTCAGGGCATCAACATTCTGAGGAGTTGAATGCCTCCACTGCCCTTGAGTTCCAGGGAAACAAGAGTCCCAAGCCAGGAGTCCTTACTGTGGGCACACTATACTGATATGCACTCTAGGCCAGAGACTGAGCTGATCCAGTTGTTTTGCAAGGAAGGATTATACCTTTGGGGAAAAAAAATGTTTTTTAATAAAAACATACCTGTAAAATATTCTCCAAATTCTTGTTCTAATTTAATTGCTCGATCATAGGTTTTCTTTGCTTGCTCCTCTGTAAGACGTTTATTCATTTCCCTAGAAATACAGAAGAAGTCATCAAGAACTTTAGATTTTTACTAAAACAGCTTTTTAGAAGACATATGCAACTGAATCACAGATGGACTTAGATTGATACAAGAATGAAGCATTGAAATTATTCCATTGGTTCATGGCCAGTTTCAGTATTTTAAACTTAATTTCATTCTTATGTAGTATAAATGCACATTTCCAGGCTATTTCCCATTTTTCCACTAAATTTTTATTCTGGATTCACCACTTTACATTCCCAAACAAAATACAAGGCCCAGATCTGGTAACTGCCAACTGAGATGGGCTTGTGGCATCAGGAACCCATGGTAAGCCTGGGAGCCAGGAGATCTCAAGGTCTGTGCACTCAGAGCACTCCTGCCTCCAGAGCTGAAGCACCTTTGGGAACCCCCCTATCTCCCAGGCCCACAGCCGGTGTCTTGTAGAGTCTAAAATGTACAGGGTACCAATAGATGTAAAAACATAGTGTCAGTAACATTCTGTTATTACCAATGTTTTGTTATTTGGTGGACCATTTCTGTTTTGACATTCAATAACTTGAAGAAATTAGTTGTCTTGCCCTTGCACACTCAGCTTTTAATACCGCTGCATACTTACAAAGAATCAAGCTCATACGCATTCAGTGCCTTACACATATATGCCTGCAGATATCCAAATTAATTAGCAATAATAAACAGAGTTTGCTTGTTCTAGCATTTTTCACAGCATGGATTCATTTTTCTTAAAACATGATGGAAATTTTCTGAGGCAACTGGGAGAGCAAGAGAAGGGAGCATCTTGTGTTCTACATAAATTTGATTTAATGCCTTGCACTGAATCATATGATTATGTGGTAATGGACTGTAGACAGTATGACATGGGTGATGCATGTAGGAAATTACGTGCATGGTGTTGCTTAAAAATATGATCTATGAAGTGCACAACAGTATGAACTTGCTACACCTATCTCCTACCTGGCTTCTGAAAAACACCCTAGAAGGTGTCCAGGATGCAAAAAGGTATTTCTAGAAATGACTTAAAGCTGTCTATCTATATAACTAACCATATAACTGGGAATATTACTTAGAAAAATTCCTTTGGAAGTACCAAAGCAGTGCAGAAAGCAGGTTTATAAAAGGAAGGATAACAAAGATCTCTTAAAATTTATGACAGTTATTTGTGGATTATATAAATAGGCTTAATTTATGGCAACCTGTGTCATACTGCTGAATTTGTAATACTACCAATTCTATTTATTGGAAGGACTGCTATCTAACTGAATTCAGGTGGGCTTCTCAATAGCTATGCCTACTTGAACATGTCTTTAGGTGACTGAACCAAAACTCTGTCTTGAAGTGGGGCATAGCATTGCAAATTCTTAACATTTTCTCTCATCTTAAGGACACTCAGCCAATATTCTAGTGCTAACAATATCCTCCTCCTTCCAGGTCTATTTCTAGTATATTTCTGAGAAGTCTTCCTCAAGATTTTTTAATATCAGAGGAGAAAATACAAATAAAAATATAAGCAAGAATTTAAAAGAGTAAATACTTTGAAATAAGTAGAAATTTGCATTACGTTTTCAGGTTACAGACTTGCCTAGGGTATAAAACTGTGCCCATCCTGTGCCTTCAGGAGAGAGGATGGAGAAGGGGGAGGACCATGACTGTGTTCAGTTTTGGGCCCCTCAGTACAAGAAGAACATTGAGTTGCTGGAGTGTGTCCAGAGGAGGGCCACGGAGCTGGTGAAGGGTCTAGAGAACAAGTCTTCTGCGGAGCAGCTGAGGGAACTGGGGGTGTTTAGCCTGGAGAAGAGGAGGCTGAGGGGAGACCTTATCGCTCTCTACAACTGCCTGAAGGGAGGCTGTAGTGAGGTGGGTGTTGGTCTCTTCTCCCAGGTCACTAGTGACAGGATGAGAGGAAATGGCTTCAAGCTGCATCAGGGGAGGTTTAGATTGGATATTAGAAAAAATTGCTTCACTGCAGGAGTGATCAGGCATTGGAAGAGGCTGCCCAGAGTGGGGGTGGACTCACCATCCCTGGAGCTATTTAAAAGATGGGTAGAAGCAGCACTTGAGGACATGGTTTAGGAGGCCTGGAGGTGTTGGGCTGATGGTTGGACTTGATGATCCTAGAAGTCTTTTCCAACCTTAATGGTTCTATGATTCTATGATGTCCATTTTTCATGATGATTACAAGTGCAACCAAATAATAGTCCCTTCTATTTTTTCTTTCCTAGCCAAGGACCTGCGCAGCTGGTGAATTTGAAAAACTTGCAAAGAGCTGTCCCTCCAGACACATTTTCCAGGGTTTTCCTCCCCTCCCACAGAAGAGCTCACCAAGATAGGCTCTTCATTACTTCCAGCTCTCATCCCCATGACCCCACCATTGTCCTCCCTCTTCTAGAGAGGCTGAGAAGTACCAGCCGGGACACCTCTGGGATTAAACCTGTGATGTGGAGTCATGTAGAGGTGGGGAAGGATGGATGGAAGGAAGGAAGAACAGGATGATGGAGCAGTTTGTTTACAGCAATTTGATTGCCAGCACTGAGTTTGACTGAAGAAAGCAGGATGAAGAGACAACCAGCTCAGGCCATATGTTCTGATTTCTTTTACATCTAATAGCCCCTTTTGGGCTTCCATTGCTGTGGTCATTAGTGTTTCTAGTGTATTTCCAGAGAACCAGCAATAACCAAGTTTCAAGTGCAGGTGCAAGATTGATTTATGCTCCCTTCACTCTTCTTACCTTCGCTGTCAGATGGATGCAAAGGAGCATATGCATAAGTGAGAATTAAACTTCAAGTGCTAATTTTGCTGCAAATTATATCTTCAGTTCCCTGCATCTTTTGATTAGCAATTTTTTTGTCTTTTATAGCTTTACTGTGCTATTACACTGGCTTTCAACTCATTTATATGATCAGGAGCAATAGTTATGGCACATAGACCTATAAACTTTGTGTCATAGTAGTTACATAAAAAAGACTGAGTGAACACAGTTACACCGTCATAAAAATGTCCTCTTTCTGTTCTCACAGAGCACTGGTTTACCATGTTAAAATTCTCCATACTAAAATAATAGTGTCTGTTGGAAAGGTATTACATCCATTCATCTATGCACTCCCTACAACTCACTATAGCTTATGTCAGAGTATGTGTTTGTTTAGCCAGACCCTGAATGATTTAGCTTCATTACTAAATAAAATAGATCATTTTCACAAGCAAAGGGCTCAGAAATACGTCATTATTCTCAAGACAATTCTTTAAAAAGAACAATACTCTTTATATTAAGAGAGTTCTCATTTCTGTTAGAAATTAACTTTGGGTACAGTTTGATAGGATAAATACACATTAGATAGATTAACTAGACAAAAAGATTAGTTTTGGAGAGCAGGTTGCAGGGGATAAACTAATTTAGAATGCCTGAATTCATTACATTTTTCTCTTTTCTTTTTTAGGAGTTGTATTGTGTTTACATAATTTATTTATAAAAGCCATATTACTGCAAAAAATCGCAAACTAGTACTGACATATAAGGACTTTTGCTGTCCCACAGAAGTTTGGATTTCTAGTTAAGGCTGTGTTCCACAGGGTATTTGCAGAACAAGGAATTGAAAGTCATATAACGGACTTTGTTTGTCCCTACCATACTGTCAACACTGGGGCTGGTTTATATTTGGAGAGTGAAGAATAGCTTGCTTTTGATTTATATCAGTAAAGAAAATTCTGCTAAGTCTGCATAACTTGTTTTGTCCTAAGTGAAATATTAGCATTGCTTTGGTTTAATAACAGGATGATTGCCATGGTATTTTGCACCTTCATAACACTTTTCAGTCAATCTGTTCAAGGATTTGCTGTTCTTACATCAAATCAATGAAACCTTTATGTTATTGCCACATTTCTGGTTCTGCCTAATGTATTTTTTCAGAGTAAGGGCCACTTTTATTTACTTTTTTTTTTTTTAATATCACTCCAGATGCAATGTCAGCATTAAAAAAATAATGGCAACATTTTATGGATGGGAAAACTGTAGGTTAAGATCTATCTTAAAACAATCAATATAGAGGTTAGGCTATCAGATTACCCTTCCCCTTCTGTACAGCAACATAATCAGAAAATAACTGAATTGCAGAGCTAGAAGAAATGTCAAGAAGTCATCCAACCCAAGATGGCTTTGGTCAGGATGGGGTTTTGCAAGTACCACATACTGTGCCTCATTCCCTGTAATGTGGCTGGACACGCAACAACCTTATCACTGACAGGCAGGGCCAGGGTGGGTAAACGTTCATGGGATGGGGCATGTCAGCATTCTCCAGCTCTGCCACCCGATGGTGCGGGCACACCGTTACCGTAACCAGATACGCACCTCACGCAGGAGGGGGGATGCCTACATTTTAGCTGTATAACAGATACCTATGGCATCACCTGGCATTTGTAGACCCTTTGGTGAGGGGAAGGCACAGAGTTAAAAATGTCATCCCTATCTCAGCAAATTAAGCTGATAACTCTTGCTTACCATAAGTATACATGGAAAGCAACTGATCACAATATATTTTATCCTGAGCTTTAACCAGTACGAAGATCACTTCCATTATTTCCTCCTCAGCCTTCTCTTCTTGACACTAGATAACCCCCATTCCTCCTCCACTTCCAGGGTGGAACCCAGAACCAGGCCAGCGCTCCAGCTTAAGCCTCATCTATACCCAGTAAAACAAAATAAGTGTCTATTGTGTCCTTACACAACACTGATGTTGATACAGCCCACAGTGGCAGTTTCCTCTTTGCAACCACATTATCCACCCATTCATATTCCTGTGTGATCCATCCCAACTGCCAGATGCTTTTCTGCAGTGCTATAGCTTAATTATTCCCTGCTTGTACTCGTGCATTTAATTTTCTTTCCTTTGTCTGTGCTGAATTTCATCTTACTGATTTTTTTCACTGAGTTTTAGTCTTATCCTCCAAAGTGCTTGCCACCTTGCTCAGCCTTGAGTTATTCACAAACTTTATAAAAGTATTGCCCAATTAATCATTCAAGTAATTCATGAAAATAACAAGTAGTCCCAAATAGGGACACAGCCGAGGAAATATACTTGCAGGATTTCTGTTACCCTCCTAGTTTAACAGTGCCATTTTCAATGACTGAGTATGGTTGCCTGAGTGTGGTTGTGCATGTGCTCTCTAGTGATTCCCGCTGGACTCTATTTCCATCAGCTGCTACTGACAATGTCCCATGGAGCCAGAATAGAAATCAAGATGCAATGCAATTATTGATATGCAGCTCATGAAAGAAGGAAATAAGATTGATTTGCTTTTGATGGACATACATTGGCTGCCTCTTAGGACCTTTTCACTGTCTTAGTTATACTTCAGTTGCTTAACTGTTCCCTGGATCCCAGTGTTTTTCTGAGTACTGAAATTAGGTTGCCTGGTGATAGCATGAAGTTGGTGCCTTCTCTTTCCTTCTTTAAGTGTTATGTTTGCCCGTCTCCAGTCCCGTGGGTCCTTGCCTATCCTCTTACAGACCTGCAAGTAAATGAAGGGCTGACAAAGAGGCACACACCGCAGATCTGACACAGGTTTACCCTCTGTTTTGCCCTTTGTGACCAGAGTGTACACCCCAAGAGCACCCAAGGCTAGATGGGACAAGCCATGTCGCATGAGTCTTTGGTGAACTTGCTGCACAGGTTGGAACAAGTACACTGAGCACTTGAGCACTGGTAGGGGGTGCATCATGGTCCAGCATGTGAGCCCATGTGTCCCAGTGTGAAATGTTCAAAGGCAGCTTTGTTCCTTGAGATGGTGGGGTACGGCAGGTGGCAGGCAAGGAGAGCAAGTCTCCACTGTTCCCACTTCCTCTCATTGTTACTGGTTTTAGAGGACAAGCAAAATGTAGACTCAAGACTTGTGCTGTGCCACTTGAGACTGTACCCTGAAAATAAAATGCTTGAAGGAGTTTATACTTACATCAGAGGCTCCCATGATTTAGGCTTAATGAAGATAGCGATGGGATAGAGTTGTGCAACTTGTAGTCGTTTGATAGCATTTCCTGACACATCAAGTATACAGTGCTTGCCCTGTTGGAAACAGATGAGGATGCGTTTATTTTTGCAGAGCTTACTGCGGATCAGCCAAAAGGGGGGAAGCAATTCTGCAACGCGGTGCCCTGGAACGGTGCCATTACTGGTGCACCAGGGAAGGGCGACCCCAGGGCATGTGCTCCGCTCCTCTGCGTTCTTTCCATTGCTTTGGTGCTCATATAAAATATACTCTGGGGATATAGGAACAAACTTGTTTTTGACTTTTACTGGGATGAACTTTGGTAGGGGGAGAGGATTTTCTTCAGAGATGAGGAAAATCAGTTCATAAAAGTAACAGGAAGTCTACGTTCTTACTGGTTAATTCAGTTCTTGTTTGTGTCAGAGACTCCCTGTGTTACCTGAGGCAAGTCGTTTAATCTTTCTGTGCTTCATTCTTTCGCCTCTGTGAAAGTGAGATAAGTTTATTTACCCATCTTACAGAGGGAAGCGAATGCTTTTTGGGGGCATACTTGAGGCACTGTGTTAGATCTCTGGATCGATGGCACTGCTTCCAGGTACAGAAAGTGCCAACGATGTTGTCATTCAAAGTCAGAGACTCCACTTGTGGAGTCATTATAAAGCCTATAAATATTAGGATGCCTTTTTGCAGACATTTTGTATTTTTGGCAGAAGAATCATGTCTGAGATACAATGTAGAAACAAAACAGATCATATTGCATGGTCAATAAAACTAGTGCTAACCTACCCTTTCTGCCACGAATCTCACGGACTGGACACTAGTTCCATATAAATTATCATTGTACTGCCCGGCTTCTATAAATTTGTGCTCTTGGATATCTTTTTCCATTTGTTCTCTTGAAATGACAAAATGATAATCTCTCCCATCCACTTCATAGTCACGCTTTGGCCGTGTGGTATCTGCATGAAACAAAAGACAGAAGATCAAGAAGTCTGTAAAAACATTTCATGCAAAAAATGCTGCAGTTCAGGTTTGCTCAGCAGACAGTGTTGGGTCTGCTGTAAGCAGAGGTGCTCCACATCTGGGAGCAGATCTTTGGCTACTAGGTGTTGTTTTCAATGGAGTTATAACAAAAAAGCTGTCTTTTAAAAGTAATACCTTCTGATGTTTATCTCTAATCAGTACTTACAGGCTAATACAAAAATTAGGATTTACCAGAATTCCACTTTTTTTCAGCAGGGTCAGACACAAACCCCAAATACAAAATGCATTCAGATTGTAAATTCTATTACAGTGATAAAATAAACTTCAATCTCATCAATTTAAGTCATCCTTAATTGTAAGGCTGATTCTGATCTAATTCCTAGCAGTTTTAAGCTGGTGTATTTGCAGATACAACAGTTTAAAATGAAGTAAGACTGTACTCAGCATCTGAAATAAACACTCCAAGATATAAACACTCTGCTTAATTTGGGGTCCAATATTGCTTTCAGATTTGATGGTCTAGATCTTGCACAAATCACAGATTACTCTGTATATTTATTGATGGATGCTGTGCGATTAAGTTGAAACATTTTACATTTTACCAGTATTTCAAAATTTTATCTCATTTAGGAAACCACAGATTAATTGATGAGTAAACTGAATTTCAGGCTAGAAGAAGAAGTAAGGAGAGGCTGCTTCTTTAAATAAAATGATACAGCTTTTGAGAAATTCTGTTCAGACCTTTACAATCTTTTTTTGTTTGTCCCTTTCCGCTTTTTTGTCCAATGGAAAAATGGCTTTTGAGGAACTCAGCTACTTATAGTTCACAGGTGCTGCTTTCACAGCAATTTTCTTAATGTGTGGCACCAAGGGATACAACTCACTCAGCTGCAGAACAAGGGGTAAAGTCATACTTACGTGGTACGCACGACCCAAACTTATCAGGGAATTCAGATATCAAATCATCGTTGATCCGATCTTTCATAGGACCCAGAATAATAACCGGCCTGGTGTAATTAACTGAACAACAAAAAGAAAGGCACGTTTTGATGATCTTACTGGTAATAACAGTAAATCTTCCCACAGATGCACTAACCAGAGTGGTTGCCCTTATAAATGATGTGAGAACTTAGGTGTACATTTTATTGATTAATAATTTATTTATTGACATGGATAAGGAGAAGGGAACAAGTACCACTCATTTGGCAGAGCTCGGTAAGGGTGCATGTACACGTAGTCAGATGACTATGTGGAAGCATATATATTTGCTATTGCTCCACAATGTCACTCCCAAATGCTTGCAGATGGACTCTCTCATGAAGCATGGAAAGGAGATTGTAGGATTTTTTCCTCCTCAGTTACATGAGTGCATCCGCTGTTAAATCAGGTGGGTGTGCTTCCATTTTTGCTTTGCCTTCCTGTAGGCTCATCTGCCCTCGTTAGAGGCACATATCACATGGGAAGGAAAATAATAGTCTTCCCATGTAATAATGTTGCAGTAAATCTAGAAAATAGGCTTCACTATTTTGTAGACTGATTAATGTATTTATTGGTAAAGGCCATGAGAGCATACTGGGGAGAGTCCTGAGAATGTTAGGAAGCGGGGGCTAGCGAGGGAGACTCTTAGATAATTTCTTTTGTGTGCAGTAGACCAAGTGGCCAAGAAAAAAGAGCCACAGAGAAGCTGGTGCTGGCACAGCAAGGCTTACTGCTCTGCTGGCCCCCAAAATGTGAAAGGAAATATGTAAGGAACAGGGACAGAAAAGCAGATGAAACTTACTTTCCTGTCGTGTGACAGGTTCATAAGAAAGGATGCAGTCTTCTTGGCCTCCTGATGAGAGAAGAAAGAGAAGAGATTGAGACTGACAAACAACACATCTTGGCTGATAAAATGCTTCACACAGAGACAGTTCAGGTTTGACACTTCTCTCTGGTAATGCTCTCACCTGAACCATTCCAAAGTCCTTCATAACTTCAAAGTATGGAGATCACTTTTTCCTTCCCTTCCCTCCCCTGCCACATGTTTCAATTATCTTTGCTGAAATTGGGCTTTTTCAATGATAGGCAAAAAGGATTCATTTACTGATTTGACAGCAAGGCTGTTTACAAGGATAGTGCGGAAATTTAAGATGCAGTTCTTTTGCTTGTCTGATTGCTAAGGCCCTAACATGCTGCTGCAGGGCAAATCCACAGGGTACCTAAACAGAACAATTTTTGATCTCCAAATATATACATTTTGGTTGATCGTCCTTCTGTGCATAACCTCCATGGCCTTATTCACAGCCTGACAACTAGCTACGAGCTATTTGTTGACCCTTACCCTCACCCTGAACACAAGTCTCACAGTATCATATTTTACACACTTATCCTCCCTCCGCTCTTGTTAGGACAGTGCTGTTTCCTCATGGTGACATTTAGGGAACTAAACCAGAGAAATTTGCCAGGAGAAAGAAGTGGCGCTGTGTGGACCATGACCTGGGTGCAGGTGTACAGCCCCAATGCATCACTGTCCTCTCCTCTTTGAGAGTGCAAGAGGAGAGGGGGGAGGAGTCTTCAACCTACTGCATGAATAATTCCTGGACATTTCTCTTTCTGGGACACTGTCACATACTTGGTACCACATAAGGGCTCTGGCAGGTTCTAAATATGACTTAGGCTTAGCAGGGTTTAAAATTTTGATTTTATTTTTACTAAGTTCAGGGCTTATCTCTGAGAAGATACACAGATGGGATTGTGTAACTAATATAGGTCCTACAGAAGGAGGAGTGTCATAAGGGGTACCAGGGTTTTACAAAATAGACAGGGTTGCCTTTATTTCATCTGCTTGCACGTGTGTGAGTCTGTGTTACATTATTCTGGTGGGCTCCTGACAAACCAAAGTGTGCACACACAGGGGAAGAGTGCTGCCTGACTCCTGATGGATGACATAGGTAGGATTTAGAGGGGGCTACACCTCACCCTGAAGCAGTCTGACTGCTATCTGAGCCACTCGTGAGGCTCCATTAACTATATTAACAAGTCTTGTATTGGATGCAATGCCTAGCTCCCAAGAAGGTACAAAACTCTTTGTGGTTTAGTCTTAAGCTGACTCCCACCCCATGAATCTAATATGTTGATAGATGTTTTTTGTGATATATTATCTAGGCAGCTGTGAGAAATGTGTAAGAAAGCTTTTAAAGTAAAAATAAGGTTGTAATTAAAGTAAATGACAGAAAAAGCAAATAAAAAATGTACTGACATGTTAGGAGAGAGGGCGAACAGACAGGACCAACTCCAACCTAGCAATGGTGCTGAAGCAGCAAAGGAGAAAGCATTATTTTTAATAAAGGAAGAGATTAGGCAGCATTTGAGGACAAGGCAACATGACATATGAGGAGTGTGGATAATGGATTTTGTTCTATATTTGCAAATGTTTGATATTGTAATAATTTGCTTAACTTTGGTGTTTTGCAAAGTTAAAAACCTAGAGCTATTGTTACACTAAGTTTTGTGCATCAGATGTATTATTTTCCCTTAAGTTTCTCTGGAAATTGTAGGGGTGATATAAAACTCAGGATGTCCCATTCCCCCGGAGATGAAAGGAGTCACTCTCCAGGCTGGATGAGGATGCACCTGCACTGCCTGCACTCCAGGGCCCAGGAGCCAAAGCTATGTTTTTTCAACAGCCTGAGAAAGTCAGTCGGCGTGGGTGATGAGTCCATCATGTACTAAACATGTGGAGGGGAGCCAATTTGTACAAATACAATCTTAAATGTGAAAATACTTATTTCAATGGCATACAGATCCATAGAAGAGGATTTGTTTCAGCTAATTTCAGAAATCTGTATCAGGAGTGCTTATATCTGAGCTAGTCCCTAGGTACCCTTTGGAGTCAATGGGTGCCTATAAACAGGCAAGTACTTATTCTAAGACATGAGTCATCTGACCTATTTGAGCTGTCTTCTTTGGGATGAGAGAAAGAGTCAGAAGGGTGTATTTGTCTCCATCGTCCCATCATGGCATTTGAACAGCAAGGTCAGATGCAGACATCTGCATTTAAACAGTAGAATCCCATGGGAGTGACAGTGGCAAGAGCAACTGAAGGAAAATAGCCAATAACTCTGGCACTATTGTTTAAAAATTTTTCTGCAGGCTACTATTTGGCTTTGGCACAGAATTATAACCAGCACAAATAAGTCATCACTGATTTTACCTTCTTTTTTTGCCCAGTCCCTGGCAGACATGTCCACATGCTAGACCTGTTTTATCAGTAGGGCATGGGCTGTCATGCTATCAGTAGGGCATGGGCTACGGAGACAAACAAGGCTGTCATTTCACAGATGTCTTGTGAAACTGTGGCCAGACTGAAGGCAAAGAAAAAACTCCAGCCCACTCAAATTGTGCTGAAGCTTAAGCCATTGGAAAGGGTTGCAGCAAGTAAGGAGAAAATTTGAGGCTGACTGATACACAGGGACCTAAAGATAAGTATCTTCTGAGTGAAGGCTCTTCAGGGCAGACTTTCAGACTCAATGTGGACTTTGAGTGTGGGGGAAAGCTTCCACTACTTTTCTTTTCTGGAAAAAGGGCTCAAGTTTTGTGCGAATAAAATCCTTCCAAGTACTGTCCAGACAAAACCCTGTAAGTCCTCAGAGGCTAATATGGATGTTGACTGTACCAGATGGTATTCTTTAATGATCTCTATTCAGTCACTACTGCACAGTTTTAAAGTACTCCATAAAGTATTAAGTATAATGAAGAGCTCTAGAGTCAATCAATAATTGGATTGCTGTAACCTTGTGGTGGCTTTGAGGTGTGAGACACAGTGTGAAATTCAGCAGGACTTGGGGTCTTATTTATCGTTTGACTAAGCCTCATTTACCACCCACATTAATGGCTTAATTAGCTCAAGGTGGCTGTATTGGTCTAGAAAATATTTGTGAAATTTAACAGGCAAAACAAAAAGAAAAAAGAAAAAGCCCTTTCTGTAGGATTTTGACATGATCTCTTGTTCTTCAGTAAAATTCCACAAAGTCAGAAAGAGAAGAAAAAAAAAGAAGAAAAAGAAAGAGAAGAAAGAAAAAGGAAGCTTTCCTAAATCTGATATTCTTATGAGTAAGGCTACTGGAGGGCTTTCATTTCCCCCGGACCACTATGGCTCTGCTTCCCTTTGTTCTTGGTTTGTCTGTTGGTGAGTTCTCATGCTCAGAAAAAGAAAAATAACCTGGAATTTGTTAATAACTTTCAGCTTCTATAAACTGGGCTGAGAGGTTTTGTGTGGTTGGATGACTTTCATAAGGACTATTAATTTCAACTTTTTAAAGGATTATGTGGTGTTTCAGAGGAGTAGCCCTAAAACGGATTTAAGGTGTTGCCTCTGTTTTCCGTGTCTGGTTAGATGGCAGAGAGTCTGTGAAAGACTCAAAATCATGGTTTCAGTGTAGACCTGGCATATGTCAGGCATTTTTCACGTAACCCATAAAAAGGCCCCATTTCCTACTGTCTTCCCAGAGCATCCAGAGCTTCCACAGTGCTGGTGTAACTGCACCCAGCTAGGGCAGGAGAGCTTTTGTGAGCTGCTGGGGTGCAGCCACCATGTAACCAAACGCTGTCCCTCATCCAGCACCTTATGCTGTGGGAATCCATCCTATTAATGGCTGTGAGTGAAAAAGCCTGGATCTAAGGCAGTGAATAATAAAGTAGTACTTATGAAGAGAGCTAAAAATTATTTATGACTTCAGAAGAATCAAAGGGAATTTTTGTGTTCATTAAAATTACTGGTGGTGGTTACCATCAATACGCATATGAAATACCTGTAGATGAGACTAATTAATTTTATTTGTGAGCCCTCCCCTGAATTTTGTTGCTTAGCTGGATCTAGAATCAAACAAGGCTATTTTTCTGTCACCGTCCATTTTGATTTTGGGCTGATGTATGGATTACCTGAGTTGGACTTGCAAGATCTTGGAGAAATCATTTTGTTTCATCTGCACAGTCAATATCCTAACCTCTGTTTGGTTCAAAGTCCCTTTCCTGGACCTCTGTTTATGTAAGTAAACACATGACTTTTGGAAATATGTTGGTAGCTATGAAAGGCTGGAAATCCAATATATAAACATATCATCAGTAGCCTGAGAATGAATTTATGACTGAAAAGGCATCTATTGGCACTTTATATTTAAGATCAATATAGCTTGTGAGGGCAGAAAATGAGACTTCAATACTTACGCCAATCTGAGTGTGTCTGAATAATATAGTGCTCCTTGGGGAGTGAAAGAGCCAATGTAAGTGTCCTAATTAATCAGTGGCCTAACATCATAATTGGGACTCCTTTAACCTTGTTCTGAGTCTTCAAATCTCATTACAAGACTGACATGCTGACAGAGGGTAAAAATTTTTGTTTCTAACTATTTTCCTTATTTTTAAACTTTTAGTCATGTATTGCCTCTCTAGGTAATTGGTGCAATCACAACCAGTTATGCAATTAGGCTAAATAGATGTAGTAATGTGTGTGTAATTTTGATGACAGCTGCAAAAACCTTTACTGAACTATGTGTAAGAGCATTACCACACATACGCAGTAGAGACTTGAAATTCGTGGCCATTATGAAAATCATGTCTCACAGAATAAGAACTGATGAGTCCATGGTAAAAAATATGTTCTAACAAGCTTGGTTTGAAAAAGAAATCAGAGCATTTTAAGTTACAGAGCTCAAAATAAACTTCAGATCATGGTTTGATTAGCTGGTTCAGGACAGTTTGAAGTTGGCTGTATGTATCTTTCTCACAACAAGAACAACTTTCTGCTAGACCGGGACTTTATATAGCACTAAGCAAACTTGGTTTTACAGCTGAGAACAGGGGCAAATCAACTAACATGGTTATAGGCTTCATATTAGCATTGCCACTATGCCATAGTAGCTGTGTGGCAGCTCAGCCCGCTTTAGATCAGGCCAACATTTGTTCCTGGCTCAAAAAAACTTTTTAATTTCTTATAAAGGGCCAAATTCTGAAGTCTAATGTGTTTGTGGTTCCCCCTGAAGTTAATGGAGCTGACGGTTATTTGTCAGGATAAAGAAAATCCCACTGTTAGCTCCAGCAAAAGTTCATTACAAACCCAGTGTTGAGAGCACTGGTAGAAGAAATCAGGTTTACTACCTGAAACAGCCTTGTTGCTAAGAAGTGGTCAAAGAATTTTCTCTTGAGGCCACATCAGAGGACTTTCAATCATATTATTTTTTCTGTAGAAAAGTTGATTTTTTAACCTCCAAGCCCAAGACATGAGCAATGCTTCAGCCAGATACTCAAATTTTTAAGCTATATATTTTCATAAATAAATATGAATGCATCAGAACATCTTCTAGAAAAAGCTCAGTCAGTTTGTAACCCCTGTGTTAATCACTCTCCAGGGCACAGCCTGGACAGCTCTCAGAAACCTTCAACATCGCTTTGGGTAGGTGTACCCCTGATTTGGAATGGTTCTAGGAATGATCAAGTAGTACAGATTTCAACACTAGCTACTTTTCACTAAAATGCTCATCATGAGAAGCAAAAGTTAGAGAAACATGTTAAAGCAATTGCCCAGAGACTCACTAGTAAAAATGCAGGACACCGCACTCTGGACTCCAACTGGCCTGTTTTCATAGGGGCAAATATGAATGTCTGCAGGAGAACATGTGGCATTTGCCAGTCATTTCTTACCCACACACTTTTTGTGTTGGCCAAGGTGTGAATTGCTGATTTCTCACAATTCAGAAAGCAGTGGGGCAGGCAACCCCTTTCTTCCTTCTCATTTGCTTGGGAAACAGAAGAGAAAAGGGGCACTGGGACAGGGTCGCAATCCCATGGAAAACCCTTGAGCTCTCCAGCAGTTTTCTATTTGCTGCCCATGAATTTTTCTGCTTCAATTTTTTTTTTCCTCTTAGTATGCCCCATTTCACCAATGCACAGACTGAGGGCTAGCTGAGTTTGCAAGTCAACACACATGGTGTCCTCGTAAATTAACTTGTAGTGTCTCACCTTGAACACACAAATTCTCCTCAAAATGGCACTACACCACACTGAGGAACAGCTTTGCAACATGGCTGGCTCCAAATGGAGTTAAACCAAACTTGGTTCTGTGGCAGCGACTGACGTTGGGCCCCATGCCCAGCTACCCAGATGCAGACATGAACAGAAATAACAACTGCATGCTCTCTTATTCTACAGGAATGAGCTTTACCCTGAGCACCTATTATTTTTTTCCTTTCATTAGGAATAAGTAAATTAGAAGGCAGTGAGGAATATGTCTTTCAGATATGTTCACAGACTAGGTCTGATAATGACCCTTCTCCCATGAGGGATATAGATAGGCTTCCATGTGCAGGGTCCTCTCTCAATAGTCCCACAAGGTCAGAACTGCAGTGAAATAAGACAACTTCTTCCTGACAGACCTCACGTCTCTTATCTCCATGCCCTCACAATTTGTTGACTGCTTTCTCTGACCACCCAACTCTTGCTTTCCTCTGTCTGATTCTTCTCTGTCCCTGAGTCATCATTTTTCTAGGGGACATTTGCTGCAGTGAGCTGTGGGATGGGATGTACTGTTGACATAGGGTAGCCTGGAGATCCAGAGAATAACCATCTGGATTCAGGAGCTGTAAGTCCCCACAGGAGATATGCTGATCTACCATGCTGATCTATCATGTTGCCATGGCCGTGTAGTAATTGAATACACAGTTAGGCTAAAGCTGTCATGCCACCATAGCCGTCTGAAACAGTAATTTCCAAAAGCTGGTCACCAAAGTTGCTGGCTGCCTAAGGTCATGCCTTCAAATGTCACGCCAGCACACACCGATGAATCGTTAGCAAATGGAATTAGGCCCTTTGGGCACCAGCTCCTGGACTTTAAAACCACTTTCATTTGGCATAACCTAAGACTAGGTTTCTCTGCTGCTAAATGGCATATCCCTCCCATGGGCAGCAAAGGAAGCCCTGCCTGCATCTTCTCCACCAGGCAGCAGTTGTTGGACACATCAGTAATGTGTGGGGAGCTCCAGCCAGCTGGGTGTAGGCTGGTTGCTGCTGGGATGAGACAGGAGCTTGCCCAGATGGAAACAACCCTAGAAGGAGAGCACCTGCCATGGGCAGTTGTTTCCTTCTAAGCATCTATTTTCCAACTAACTACCCAAACCATTTCTATCCCCTTTCTTGCACCTTAAAATGTATGCTTTGTTTCAAGCTATTGCACAGCCAATGAAGAATATCTACCTGGTGTGTCTTTTGATGAAGTTTGGAAACCAGCTTTTGTGAACCTGCTCAATTGTGAACCTGATGCAACTGGGCATCCCTGTTAATTCTCCTGTTTGGGACAGTACATCAAGCATGGGATGTTATCAGCCACCAGCCTAGATTCTCCTCTGGGCTTTTACCCTGACCTCATGCAGAAATAAACACACCTGGAGGACATTTGAATCATTCAAACTTTTGAAAATTTAACCTATTGACTAATTTCTGATTGTAAAGTCAGTCTGGGGAAAGAGCATCTTATATTTCAAACGCAAAGTTCTCCTCTCCTCCTCAGTAGAGGACACATTAAAAGAAAAGTGGTTCAGAGCTGGATCTTGGCAGTTCAAGAGTGCCTACTATTTTCTTGTGACTCTGGCAATTGCTTTCCAAGGAAACCTTTGCAATACAAGAGAATACAAACTAATTTACCATATCTGAATTGCATAAGATTAGCTGTTTTACAGAAACAAACCAGTATTTATTAACAGAGCTCAACTGCTATACACTATATCAAGGCTAGTAAATACAAGGTATGATACCAATGATTACCTGAATGTATGCGGGTGCTTAGCACAAGTGCTGAGTGACTGGTGGAAAACTTGATTTGCTAAGCAAATGGCTTGAAAAAATTAAACAACTGGGTCATTTAGTAAGCAATCTATCATTTTAATTACCTTTAATTACATTTCCAGTCATTTATTTAATGCCCCGGGTTTTTGCTTTTCAACACTTCCAGAAAAAGTTATACTGCTTAAATTGTTGGGTGTTATTAATAATTACCCAGAACATACAATCTGTCTCTTGGGTATGTGACCACATGGAGTCTGTAATTCCAACCAAATCAGGTTGCAGAGTTGGAACGTCTGCTCACAGGCAATCAGTGACATTCAGTGGCAGTGCCTAAGGGGTGAAGGTCTATCTTACCTTTTTTTTTTTGAGACTTCAACATGCATTAGGAAATCTGTACTGCCAAAGTTGAGGGCTTAACAAAATTTTGGGGACTGTTTCTTGGCCCTTCATGCGGGCATAAAGAAATGCAGGTAGAAACTGTGGCCTTGTAAAGAGGATGCCTTTTGTAGATTTGACTACAGCTATGGAGTAATTTTAATCTTAAAAGATCATCAAGAAACTGTCCCCTCCCTGCTGAAATAATCTTCTTGCCACTAAACCAAATAATCCTGACTTTCACAGGCTACCCAAAGCCAGGTTTGGTTTTATGTCCCAGAATACATCCCAAACAACAACTTTCCTCCCTTTTCTTATAAAGGTTGCTAGTTTTCTTTTATAGCTTTGTACTCAAGAGGTGGTTGTAAATTTGAATTCCAAGCCATTTGCCCCAACTGTCTTTTTAACATTAACAAAAGAGCAGCAAGGAGAGAAACAAAATAAAAGAAAAACAGAACAAGCAATGCAAAGTAAAAGGACTATAATGAAAGCAGTAACTTACTGTAGCTACTTTCACTATCGCTGGCATTAGAAGAAACATGTTCTGCAAGAACAGTACAGCAAATTAAAGAACATAACCAAGCACCACAGAGCTGCAGAAACTTAAAAGATCTGCCACAGTCATGCAAAGGTAGTTGTGCAGCGAGGAAATAAAAGCTATGCAGTGACATCACCTGAAAAATCTTAGATAATTTATACAGATAAACGAAAGCTTTCTCTCTTGTGGCATTTCAGACACTACATATTAGCTAGTGATATGTGCCATGGCAAAGCCATGTCTTTCCTTGATGAGGCAGTTAATGACATTTCAGATAATTTCAAAGTATATTATGGTCCACTTGCATCTCACTGGACGTCTTGAGTGATTTCATGAAACCTGAGCGTCTGCTCATATTATTCTGCACTATCAGTAACGAGCATCATTAATGCATTGGAACTATTCCTGCTAAACTAACCTATGCCTGTCTTTAATCACTATGTGCTATCCCAAAGGATTAACAAATTATCATGAAAATAGTTTTGATATAAAATACTGTAACTGTATCTATTTTACCCTATCAAAAAAAAAAAAAAAAAAAAAGAGAAGACAAAGCCAATGGAAAAACTAAGAAAAAAATGGAAGAAATATTTTTTTCAGACATTGTTTAGCCTCAGGATTTGAGCTACATTATGAAAAATTTTACCAGACCAGTCTGGGTGGGTGAATAGGGATATAAGAACTATCATGATGGGTCAGACTTGTGGTTTGGCAAGTCTGGTTCCTGTTTCTATTATCATATTATTTAAAGGAAGATGCAATCTATATCATGTGAAGGTGCTGTTCCCGAACTGCAGTCAGCAGAATGTTTACGGTCAGTCAGACTATGCTATATGGTCTCCAGGAGGTTTGCAGAACCACATTAAATGGCAGTTTTAATAGTATCTCTGGTAGAAATGCTGATTACTTTGCACCTGAAAGATCATTTGACAGTGGAAACTTTTCAGCTGGTCCAGGACATTTAGAGGCCAATAGCATCATGGCTATACAGTGGGGAGCCACCCTGTGTTAATGAGAACGAGACACGGTGGTTAAATGGACAGCCAGTACAAATAAGTCACCTCCTCACAAACACCAGGAGCCAAAACTGGTCCAGCATTTGTCATTAAACCAGTGGGCAGATTAAGGCTGTGGGTGACCCACAACACTCAGCTGCAGCTGCCTCTAAACATTCCCAGTGAAAGAAGGAACTCGTAAAAGCCGAGAATCCCCTGGGATGAACCCAGAGTAGACCATGCATGGATGTCAGGAAGGATGAATATGGGAACGGTGCCAAGACCACATCTTCTCTGCGAGGTCCTGTGTTTCCCTCACAACCAGTCTAATGGCTTGGGGATCAGAGTGGGACCAACGGGGTTACTGGAGCAGCAGAAATGAGAGGGGATGATATCTAATAAAAGCAGTAATGGAAAACTTTGACCTTGGGCTTAGTAAGGAGCTTTGAAAAGTTAAACTTACATTTGGAAGAAAACAGTATGTTGACTTTCGGACATTTCATAGCAAGTTAACAAAGGTTGTCTCAAACTAATATGCTATACAGGACCCTGAAGAATTTTATTAAACAAGGACAAATATCCTTCATAGTAAGAATGGTCATTAAAAAGCATATCTGAGTTGAGTGAAATTTGGATGGGCGGGAATATCTAGAAGTGTGTCAGTAACTGAAAGCTAGGTGCAATATTAATTGAGAAACTAGAGCCTCTATAATACCTCTGTGCTACTTTTTCCTTAGCAATTTGCAGAATTCAGTTATCGCCTTCCAAATGGTTGGATGTTACGGAGATTTGTCTTTGTAAGGACACAGATATTCAGGAGGGCTATCAGATCAGAAGTATTCTACTCCTCTTTAGACAGGGAAGGATCTGCATTTCTTGCTAATAAGCCATTATAACACTTTACTTAAAGTAGCAGAATGGTTAAAATTCAGGTGGCAGCAGCATTTGCTGTCTATCACTGACAAAACTAGTCTTGCAGAACTGTTCTTGTTTGTACAAGAGATGAAGCTTTCATCTTTAAATTGCGGGCTACTCTATGGCTTAAAGTTAAACCATTAAAATGTCCCTTCAACAAATCAGTCAGAAATGAATAAGCTCTAAAATTGTGTGCATGGATGTGCATTCCTGCAATTAAAAAGCACAAACAAAACAGTAGGCGATGCAGTGTTAACATTCACACACATTTTGCCCCAAGTACTTGGAGCTTAAGAAAAAGAATAACTGAGAAAGAAGCAGCCAAACACATGCAAGTGGCATCTTCTTTAGATTATGTAGACCTGGATACAGAATATAATCTATCTATTTATATAGAAATCAGCTGCAGATATTTCACTCTATACAATTTTTCTGGTCTAACTTTTGAGAAAGAAAAATTGTTTCTGGCACGTTGTACATTCTGCAATGCCAAGTCTTGAGAAAGGATTGGTGCATCAGAAACAGAACTTGATTAAGGCTGCATGACAGAGAATAGGTTGCTAGTGGTGAAATGGGTCCAAAATTAGCTTTGGAGAAGGCATGGTCTTCTCTAACCTGAAAATGACTTTTTCCATTAATAACAAATAGTAATCTAAATTCCAGCAAAGTAACAAACAGTCCCATGCAAAAAGCTGAAAATGCAGAAGCAACAGCATAAAATAATTTTCTATTGATCTCCTCAGGATGTGATCAAGTTAAAATGTTTAACTTTCCCTTGAGATGGAGAGGAAGGGATTGTTGCTGAAAAGAACAGTCTAGGCAGCAAAACAAGTTTTAGGTATGCTACTCTACAGCACTGCCATGATGGGTACAATAACATACTGTCAGAAACAAAGGGTGTTATTACAAAAGAAGTGAAAGTGTCTGCTTGATACACTGTATGTTATTTAATATCATCATGCAGAACAAAACCATTGAAACATTTTTAATGCATTCACAGCTGGGTAACAAATAAAACTCTATCTTGTGCATGCTGGGAGTAGAGGGTCCTCAGAGAAGGAACAGAAGCCAAAACAAAACAAAACAAAAAAAGATTTACAGTGACCATTCCTGGGAACTTACTCAGAGTCTTTGTTCCATAACCGTCGTCACCTAATCCGGGGATGTCCTGCACGGAAGTCCCCAGAGAGAGCAATGAGAAAGGAAGAACAGCCGCAGAAGAGGAAGGAAGAAGTCAGTGGAGTTGAAATGGATACTACCATGACTGACCATGTTGATTGAGCAATCTGGATCCCTGCTTTTTCTTTCTGAAACAAATTTAATCCAATATTCTATGGGAGTGCGGCCAATGAAAGAAGCAGTGACCGTTATACATGGCTTTTGGAGCTGTGAGGAAGAGGGAACAACCCAATAAATAAAGTCCCAGAAATGATCCTCACCGGATTAATTTAGGAGATAATTATTTAGAAAAATAAAGTGACTATTTGGACTTGGAACCAGCATATATTTTTAATAATGCTGGTTCTCTATGCAATTTAAGCAAGCAGGAAATGCTCAGGGAGGTACACATTCCAAGATCTGATTAACTTCTTTAAGCTGTTAGCACAAACACTTCATTTAATTGTTAAACTTTCAGTGAAGCTGCTCATGGCAATCAATTTGGAGAAGGTCAAAGGCAAAAAGGAGATCAGAGCAGACCTTTTAGGATGCAATAATCTAATTACGGACTGTGAAAGAAATCACATTTGCATTATTTGAGCCAGTTCTGATCTGGGAATATTTAATCAGAGGCAAGTTTGGATTTATGACAGGTACCACAACAGCTCTGAGGAGCCACGTTTGCTCTTCCAAAAGTTAAGGTCACTTTTTTATTCTTCTGAAAATGATGTTCCCAGGGAAGAAAGGACCAGCTGGATCCAAACTGCAGTCACACATTGGTCACAGTAGTAATACCTCTCCTGCCTGCCTATGATGGATATTTGCCTAGATGTGTGGGGTACTGGTATCATGCGTGTGACCCATTTTTTGTGCTGCTGCATGTGACATCGTCTCCAAGAGGTTACTTACGTTCTGGATCACTTGTTTCCTGCTCACTCTGCTCCTTGCTCTTGTAGAATGGGAATTTTCGTGAAAAGATGAAGTTCTTTTTACGCTTGTCATTGAATGACTGTGAAGGAGAAAAGGCATGGGGCAAAAACAGGGACGTCTAATTGTTGTCACACTCATGCTGACAAAACAACTAGTTTGTAAAAGTGGAGAGAACTGTAGTGACTCAAATCAGTCCAAACCAAGTGGCTGCAAAGAACCCAAGGTGGTTGCGGTGAAGTCTGCTGGTCGAAGGCAAAGCCCCTGGAGACTGGATCAATTTGATTACAGAGGTCTCAAATCACAACCTTCAGCTCCTTATTTGGAAACTATCATGTTTGGATTGTTCAGATAAAGGGCTACAGATGGCTCAGCATGCTTTGAGATCAAGCCCCTCATCTTTAATCACAGCAGACTGTGCACAGAATTAATTAACTGGCTGAAAAAGAATAGGCTGTAAAGAGGGAAGCGGAAGCCTTTGATTTACTTGTAGTGGGCATGTGAATTCAGTCCTGTGCCAATTAAAATAAAATATTTTTTTATGGTAACTGTTGCTGACTTCACAGTGTTTTATTTGGCCTCCTAATTGACAACTTCTTAAGTGTGTTTTAATGCTTTGTTTTAATAATTTAAGAAAAATACTTTGTTTTATTTTATGCATGTATTTACCCATTAGGTACCTCTGGATATGCTTTTAGTTTTATATGATTTAGAGATGGAATTCTGCTGATAGGCAGTATTTCATTGCATGTTTAGCAATATATATTGCTTTAATTCTTCAAATGGGGAATGAATATGGAAGAAATTGTTTTTTTACATGATAAAACCTTTTACTTTATGGACAGTCGCAATGGCTCATGGCACTGTACTATGTAAAAGCAGGATATGCCTGCCTGGGACAACTATTTCCGATACTAAGTGAGGAACTAGGATCCCTATACAGTCAACTGAAAGAAGTTGGTATTTCCAGAGGGCACCCACAGGGAGCTGCAGATAGTGCTTAGCTGAGGTAGTCTCTGTTGTCCATCAGACGACATCCTACACTGTTTCCTATACTGAACATATGCAAGTGATCACCTCCAAGAGAGCAGAGACCTTTTTAACTCATTTAAAGGACCAATTCCATATGTTTGCCATTGCTCAAATGAAATGTAATCCGTATTGGGCTCTGATTCTGAAATGGAATAGGTTTAGAGTTTCAGAACATAATTTTCTTACATTTTGGAAGCACAGCATAAAATGTGGTTTAGAAGATGTATTTCTGAAAGATGTGAAGTTAGGTACTGAAAATCTCTACCAAAATAGTTGTCTACTTGTGTCACAAAAGTTTCATGCCACTTTTACAATTCAAGCATATTTAAAGTTCAGTAACTGAAAACAAAGGAAAAAAAAAATGCACATGTAGAATAAATGATCCATGAAAATCTCGCAGAGTATGTAAACATTCAATGTGAAATTAATGTGGAGGTCATGCACAAATAATCCAGACAGCATGCAATTTCAAAATAAAGCCAATATGAAAGAAAGCCAGAGAAAAAAATGCACATGAAGGATCAAAGTAATCTGTGGATGAAAAGAGGACTGACATGCACATTACATCACTTTAATGACCTAAAGGATATAATTAAATTAAAATGTGTTTTATGTAATAATTTATTTTTCGAAAGAAAGGAATGTAGCATGTTAACATTTCCCATTGGAAAACTGCTGTTCATCATGATTCATCTGAATTTAGCATAGTCATACTATAGGTATTACACTTAAAAAGGGGAAAAAAGTATATATACACAATAGCACCTCAAAAAACAAATGAGTTTTTAAATGACAATCACTTCATTACCAAATGCCATTTCACTTTGGAATTAAAGAGAATGTTATCAAATTGATAAATAAACATGCTGTGTTTCACAGAGATTATATGATAAATAGAACTTATAAGTATTCTTTTCTATTTTTTTACCCATCAGTCTATAGCAAAACTTCAGAAAGTCCATTTTCACCAGAAAAGCATCTGTTTTTTAAGATTATGCATGATCTAACAGTATATTCCAAATGAGACAGATGTACTATAGTGTTATATAAACTTTTTCTCCTTTTGCAGTTTCAAGTATTGCCTTTTTAATAACATATTGTTCCACTTCAAGCTGGACAATCAAAATCTGGCAATTAATCGCAGGTGACTATTATGTCTGACTGTGTCACTGCATTTACACCAGTAAAAAGCCTTATTCTTAAAATAAAGCTCTTAGTTTATTAATATCCATAAACAAATATGTTTATGCATGTGTTAATATATCTATAGATGAATCAATGTGTATATTCATGTCAATGACCATATATGCTAGCACAATGTAGTCACCGGGATTATATTTAAAACAACAGAAAAAACCCTGTAAAATATTATAAAAGACTAAACTGGATCTGATCCTGCAAACTTATAGAAATAATTAGTTCTTGGTATTAACTGAATGGGCTTATCAAGTATTTATTTGCTTGTACATTAAGTGTGTGTTGCTTCACAGGAAACCAAAGACGAGCCTTGATTTTGGTTTTGTATCCAATATAAATGTGATTAAAATCAGGCTGATGGTCTCCACCTTAAGGATATGAAATCCTGCAGACACCCAGAAAAATGCTTCTTACAGATACCACGATATATATCTCTAAGGTATAGAGATAGGGGGGGTTGGCAAAGAGAGGACAGGGAGGCTTGTACAGAATAAAACCATGTTTTAATTAGATTCACTGTGTTAATTCCAGATTTTGTTCTGTTGGTGGAGCAGTAGAGACCAACACTGAATCACTGAATACATATTTTTTAAGGAAGGACCATGTGTGTGACAAATGGTGGTAAGGTTAAACTACAAAATTCAGGTGTGTGTTTTTGAGAGATTTTATTTCTATAAAATGGAAACTTTGAGGCCTGTCCAATATTCTGGAGGCAGTTTTCACAGGGTCTCCCTATGCTGCTGGGAAGGTGTAAAACAGCCATAGGATAAATAAGAAAGAGGTATTTGCCTACATCTCTCAGCCCAATGCAGAAGTTGCATGCATCTGGAATTGAAATTGTGATATCAAGCTTTGGCTTGATTTAACAGTATTTCTACAGGCAGAGTTTCTGAAAGTCAGTGAAAAAAGTGCCTGAAAATGGATTCTTGTAAAAGTCACAATTTCTTTGCCATGAATATTGTAAAATCCTGTAATGGTAAATAACTTGGGCGTTTCAGTTGTAGCGAAAAACCTGTACAATGGATTTCTTTTATACCTCACTGCCATTAGTTCACAGAGACTACCACTAACCTAGGAATTGGCACTTTATGTAGACTTGTGCCTAAGAGTAAAAAGCAAATGAAATTTTCAAGAACTGTTTGACAACTGAACAATAAGGTCATTCTTCACAATATTTGAACTCTGATGAAAAAAAGACTCTGTTCTCAGAAAAAAAGGGGAGAAAAGCTTTCACCGATGTTCTGGCTTGAATTCTTGTTTGATACTACTTAGGCATAGACTGTGTTTTGAAGAAGCCAGAAAAAAATTGTGATGTGCATTCTTGCTTGACCAGGTACCCTGACATGTCCCCAGTTATGTAAGTCTGGCTTACACACACCAACCTTCCCCGTTGTGACAGACATTAAGACACTGTGTGTTTCTTCTTCTTACGAGCTCCCTTCAGTATCTTTTTGTGTCAACATCATTTTTGTATTCTAAATGCTTTTCCCTAGGTGCAGCAGCCATATATACACAGATGTTACTCATCAGCTAATAGGATAGTGGTTTTTTTTAAAGGAAATTTTCATGTAACTGAATAAACAATCCAATTTCAAAATTTGCTTTCTAGTGATAACCATTACAAAGACTAGAGCGTCAGTAATTTGATAGTTGCACCACACGGCAATAGGCAGCTATGCCATTGTTTACTTTAAGCTTCTTCCCATCTTTTTTCCTTCACAGTGCAGCTGATCCAGCCCATGCAGTTTGGTGCAGATGTGCTCTTGATAGAGGTTGACCTCTTTATGCTTTGCAGAAGAGCCTGATATGTTGGGGAAAGATTTATTTTGAAGCTCTAAAGCACCTGTATCTTCTAAAAGCCATTAATCTGCCAAATACATTGGGAATACTTTATTTTGCTATTTCATTCAACCAATGCTAATCCTCAGTCATGAGCTGGGAACCAGTGTTCGGGGATCACCTGAGAAAAAGCTGTTCCAGAGCACTGGCTGTGAAATTATTTTGTACAAGGTATAGATAAATTTCATTTATCACCAATTTTTAGGCAGTTTTGAGCTAAGCTTTAGCCTGGCTTTTATGTTATGTGATTATCGGTATCAGTCTTATTCTGAGATTGGTCTAGCAGTGTATATAAGTTCATTCATTTTGCTGCTTCTCATCTGCCATGGCTATTTTGATTATTTTCCTTTCACACCTCTTTTTGGTCTAACTTAAATGAAAAGCCCTCACTTATAGAGCATTCTACAAAAATCTACAAAATTTATCAGCAACATTATGTCTCTGCAATCCTTTTCTCTATATTTAATTCACACTTTTTGTATTAGGGACAGTATTTTACTCCGTTTGAACACTGACTTTAATGAAGGTTTGGGCACTCAAATGCTGTTAAGTCTCTACATGATAAATCTCTCCCATCATAGTGAAAAGTTGCGCTGTTCCCAGAAAGAAAAGTTTTGTATTGTAACAGACACTTAGTGTAATTTCTCCTTTCAAACGTATATATCACCTCTCTGCTTTTATAGTGGGCTTTTTCACTTTGCAATTCGAAATGCATGTTGAATATGAATTCTCCAGAACGAACCTTTGAAGTCAGTCCTGTGTGAGTGTACTTGCTTTATGCGAGAAGTGATTTTGCAGTTCGGGTGGCAGCGCGGCCTGGGGAACATTGGTCAAACTGCACTTTGGGATCATCTGCCTCATTGTTCCGTCCGCAATACCAGGGCCGTAGCAGTGCCCTCTTACAGGCACTTTGTGGGGACGAGGTCGACACTATGACCTGCTGGAGACTATCACTGAAGCCATGGTAGCTTCTTTTATTAAGATCATGAAGTATACGGAGGTGAAGTGACTTGACCAAGTTGAGAAGAAAGCCAATGCTGCTGAGCCATTCTTGCTTTCCTGGTGTAACCACAGACTTGGCCATTGACTGAGTCCACACACACAGAAAGTTCCCAATGACATCTCTGCAGACATGCAGAAGGTAACCTAAGAAGTTGTTAGTGGCAGCTGTAAGCCTGGTTGTTTAGTGACCATGCAGTGTATTCCTTAAATCTTTCATCTGCAGTCTGACCACACAGTTGGCAACACTTGCCAACTTCTCTGTCTTTTTCTGAGGTGCGGGGGGGATGGATGTCCTTATTCTGTTAAGTTTAAACTTAAATTTTCTTAGATACTGCAAGTATTTGGGAAAAAAAAGAGCCTGTGCTACAGCCATTCCTTCTTGAATTTTTGCACCATGATCTGTTTTGATAAGTGAGAATAAACTGGATGAGAAGAGGGTCAGATGAAGATAACTCTGCTTGCTTAGTTTTCCTGTGAAGCTGCAGGGAGATTTGGATATTGGAAATCCAAAATGAAAAAGTACAAGCCTGATTAAAAACTCCATTCTGTCTAGCTTCTACAGACAAGGGTAGAGTTGTTTAGTATTCATAAATATGAAATTTTACTAATCTTTTTTTAAGACTGACTTAATGCCACTTGTCAGCCAGCAACTCAATTCCTAGCAAAACAACAGTTAAAAAGAACACAAACTACCCGGGGAACAGAAAGACTAATAGACTTTCAAGAAAGCATGCAAGAGCAGTATTTCCAATTCTGCGAACATGTATTTAGCTTGGTGCAAGACACGAATCACGTTAAAAAAGGAGTACTCAGCTGTGCTAATTTACACTGCATCATTGTCCTCAGGACTGAAATGCCAACGTAAAAACCTCACGTATGTGACAGCCAAGGTCACGTACAGGTATCTGAAAGTTGTACACAAAGAGGGTGGGAAGGATTTGTTCAAGCAGCAACACTGAAATTAATAGTGTGAAAATAAGAAAGGGCAAAGCTTCTTGACAGTGAAATCAATTTGGATGTAGAATAATCTGCCCCACGGGAACCGGAAAAGCCTAGATAATTTTTCACATTTAAAACAAATCAGCTAATCTTAAGTACTATGGGGAATAACACCGCAGTGCTGGGAGAGCAGGGGGTGGTGAAGGGAAAGAGCTAAATGGTAAGCCTCTCCCAGCTCTAATGTCTGTCTTTCTGTGATGAGATGCTCACAGATCCAGCATCGCAGAGCTGTGCTGGGGTCCAGAGCGGGCTTTGCCCTAGCCAGGCTCACTACAGTCGTATGGGCAGTGTGAAGGTCTTCCTTTCCTTCCTCAAGGCTGTCTCTGGAGTTAGAAAGTGTTTCGATGTTTGGCAATGTTACCCCAAATCTTCCTCCACCCTTCATTTTTTTCCAAAAAGTAACTTTTCATGTTAGAGCAGATGGATGCCATCAGCTACTGATCCCACTAATAAACCCTCACGCATGTGAACCTGTCTCAGCCTCCTTTGTGCAACAATGATGACAAAAGCGCCTCAGAGATCAACAGTAACATTGGTGGGCACTTGGCAAAGTTTTGGGACTGTCTGATCACCAGCCCAGACCCATAGATTTTCCTATGGTGTACAGCTTTATCAGCTTGATCTTCCTCAGTTTTGATCAGATTTTCCTCATAACTTTTTCTTAACTCTGATTACCAGTTGACTGCTGGTGCTTCCTTAGATTTCCAAATGAAATTGAGGGGTTTGGTCTCCCCTGTGCAGTCTTTTGAACTAATGTCACTAATAAATATTGCTGGAGAAGGTGTTAGTAATTTGTGTTATTACAAAACACCCCAACTTGCTCCTTTGTCACTATTTTTTGTGGAATAATTTATTTGTGCAATCAAGTGCTGTGTACTTGACCTGTGTAAACTACTGCATAAAATGGACCATTGCATAAAAAGAATAAGTTCATAAAGAACTTTATTACTTTTGTTTTGTGTAGTAGTAGTGAAGAAAGATTTACAATACCTACATGCCTTCAAACTATTCACTGATAATTGGAGCAGGCTGATCTTTTGAACTGCCCTTTTGACTTACAGTAAGAGTGTTTGCACTCACAGGTGCCTGGTGCCTGGTGTATCAGGCTGAATTATCACAGAGTGGCAGGGGTTGGAAGGGACCTCTGGAGCTCATCCCGTCCCACCCCCTGCTTGAGCAGGCACACCCAGAGCAGGGGGCACAGGAACGTGTCCAGGTGGGGTGTGAATGTCTCCTGGGAAGGGACTCCACAGCCTCCCTGGGCAGCCTGTGCCCCTGCTGTGGCACATATTGAGGTGGAACTTCCTGTGTTCCAGCTTGAGCCCGTTGCCCCTTGTCCTGTCATTGGGCACCACTGAAAAGAGTCTGGTCCCATCATTCTGACACCCACCTTTAAATATTTATAAGCATTGATGAGATTCCCCCCTCAGTCTTCTCTTCTCCAGGCTGAACAAACCCAGGTCTCTCAGCCTTTCCTCATAAGGGAGATGCTCCAGCCCCCTGATCACTTTGGTAGCTCTCTGCTGGACCAGCTCAAGCTGTTCCCTGTCCTTCTTAAACTGGGGAGCCTAGAACTGGACACAGCACTCCAAATGTGGTCTCACTAGGGCAGAGTAGAGGGGAGGATAACCTCCCTTCATCTGCTGCCCACACTCCTTTTAATGCACCCCAGGATACCATTGGCCGCCTTGGCCACAAGGGCCCAGTGCTGGCTCAGGGTCACCTTGCTGTCCCCCAGCACTCCCAGGTCCTTCTCAACAGAGCCGCTTTCCAGTAGTTCAGCCCCCAGCCTGTACTGGTGCCTGGGGTTGTTCCTCCCCTGGGGCCAGACCTTGCACTTGTCCTTGTCGAATTTCATGAGGTTCCCCTCGGCCCAGCTCTCCAGCCTGTCCAGGTCTCGCTGGATGGCAGCACAGCCTTCTGGTGTATCAGCCGCTCCTCCCAGCTTGGTGTCATCAGCGAACTTGCTGAGGTTACACTCTGTCCCTTCATCCAGGTCATTGATGAATCTGTTGAACAGGACTGGACCCAGCACAGAGCCCTGGGGAGCACCACTAGTGACAGGCCTCCATCCAGACCCTGCTCTATTGATCACAACCCTCTGAGTTCTGTTGTTGAGCCAGTTCTCTGTCCACCTCTCTGTCCACTCATCCAACCCACACTTCCTTAGCTTGTCTGTGAAGATGCTATGGGAGACTGTGTCGAATGCCTTACTGATGTCAGGATAGACAACAACCACTTCTTCTGGCAAAGATCTGGCTCAGGACACAGTGAATCATACTAGGGTCACAGTTTTTGTTTAAAACACTAACTTATTTAGGTGTTATAGCTAAAATTATAAAAAAATAAAGGCATGGGCAAACAAAACCAAGGTCAATCTCTGAAAGCCTGGTGTGAGGTTTGTGTAGGAGGTGAAGTTCCTACATCTTCCAGTAATGCACCTCACACTACCAGTCTCACAGACGGAGATATCAAATAAGATGGACTTTGGCTTTGACCCAGGTTGGCAGTTCCTGTGTCCTTATAATCTCCCAAACATGGCCTGTGAGTCACTAAGTCAATCATAACTGAACTGCTTGAATTTGAGGGAGCCAGAAATAAAGATGTGAAATATAGGGACTGTATAATTTTTATGAATATTAACGCTTAACTCTGTGCTCCTGGAGATTTGTGTGAAACCTTACTAGAAAAAAACCTTGTTCTGTTTCTAATTCTTTGAGAATATCTACTGCCAATACCATACACTTTTCTTTTCAATTACTTTTTTAGAAGAAAACCAAGTAATTATGACTTTGTCCATACATACATGCAAATTTTCTACCATTTAATTCCAGGCATTAGACAATAAGTTATAAAAATATCACAGATATTAAGTTAAACTCAGCATAAATTTCTGCTGGAACAGCTTAGAAGAAAAGCAATTAACTCTCAGCTGTAAACTTTGGTATGCTACCTGTGCTAGCAAAGTTTCACAGTGTTGTATTTAATCTGTGACCAATTTCAACATTAGACTACATATCTTTATGTCAGTGCCTCTCTTAAACATTTCTCTTACCTAAGCAGGGATGGCACGCACTTCTTGTGGGATAGAAAACACTGATACTATAGTCCCTAACATTATGGCCACCTAAGAAACCATAAAACAATATTATCTTATAAATAAAGTCCAGACAATTATCAGGCTGAAGAAGCTGGAAAATCTATGAAGTACATACATTAAAATTGCTCATTAACTGAAAAAATAACTCCTTCAGTATTTTCTTTGACTGACAAGCTGCCAATAGGCAGAAATATTTTCCACCATCTGGATCAAATTCAATCACTAAGTCTTTATATTGCATATTTGCTACTCTGATCCTTTATGCTTACAAGCTGCAGATATTTAGAATTTGTACTTCTCAATAAAATGCAAAATGGCACTTATTTTTTTCGTTATAAATGGAAAACAGACCCAAAGGCTTTTTACTTTAGTATTTTTTTTAATTTGAAAGAAAAATTTCTACTGGATTTTTAAAAGAAAGCTACTAACACAGATTTTTTCACTTCAGATGAGTAAAAGCCTCAAATTTGACTTGACAGTATTTTTCACAATTTCTAGAACTGTTTCACCACTTCAAAAAAACCAAGTTCCTTAAGGTATGCCAGTTCCCTGCTGGAGTCAACACTGCTACCGTGGCATAAATTAAAATTGAATACTCACTAGTTTTCCTTTACTTTCGACTGGGACCTGGGCCTAACAGTCATTATTATTAAATTATTGCATGTCTTTGTGGAGTGCCTCAAGATATCCTGGAGCAATGAGACACTGTATGGTTAGATTTTCCTGGCTATGTGCTGTTTTATCATCTGAATTTCATTTGATTGCTTCAGCACATGAGTGAACTAGATGCTGATGACAGCACTATTTCTAATGTATCTTGCAGAAACGCTTAGTGAAATGTCTTCAGCTCAAAGGGAATGGTTACGGCAGCCCAATAATATGGACTCAGGTCAAAACAGATGTGCAGCCAATGTCCACTGCCTGGCACAAGCTCCAGTTGTCTTGAAACATGAAGACCGGAATGTGGGGGATGTGAAAGCACATGAAAGAGCAAGGGCAGCTGGACACAAGAGCCCCAGCTTTTCCTCTGTCACAGGGAGAAGACATGTCCTCCAAGATACAGGCTGCACTGGCAGGAATGATGCTGAGATTTGATTCTGCCTTGACACCCAATGCTACCCCCATTTATGAGCTATTGCAGCCTTTTCCTGAACTTAAATCCAACAGAGAGAAAACGAGAAGCAAGACAGCAACAAAGCTGGATGGAAATGAGCAATTTATTCCTCCTCCCGTGCTGGGCAGTTTCACATTAAAGCCCTGGAAAGTATCTTCAGACCTACTGATGCCCTGTGCCAATAAAAGTCCTTGTGCAGAAAAAAATCTCTGCTCAGTAATTTGCTTTTAATAATTTGACCAGCTTTTTTTGACTTCTTACAAAGACTTATCTACAAGAATGAGTTGGTGAGGAATTAGTGCAATATGATTTCACATTACTTTTTTATCCTTCTCATTAATTTCCATTTTATCACAGAGGAGCACCCTTGAGTGATCACTAACGAGTAACAACTAAATTCCCGTACTGCAGAAACAATGGTTTTGTAAAAGATTTTATGTCCATTAGTAATGGAGCTGTAAAACCTGAAATTTTATGACATGAATGATTTGCAAAGCTTATTTTAAGTTGCACACATGAAAAAATGTTCTTATTCTCTGGTAACAGCAAAGCAAATTTCAATCATTCTGAGATGGGGGAGTGTACAGTAAAATACTGATTCACAGATCTTGCAAATAAATGACATGCAGAATGATTTTCTATAAAAAGCTCAGTTTTGAGTAGAAGGGGGTTCTCGTCTGTAATTTTGCCACCTGTAGGTGTACCAGCAAAGAAGTTCAGGAGCCTGCACTGTCTCCACAGCAACAGCGTAATTCGTATCGACGCCTCAGGAAGTATGTGCTGGGCTGAGTACAGGGCTCACCCTTATGCATTTCTAGATAGTTTTGCCCAGCCTAACCTAACCTAATGTAAGCTAAGCCAACAGATCCAAGCATTTATATTTTGCACTTGGCAAAGTGGTAATGGATGAATGTATTCAGAATACCTGTTACAAGCGGCTAGTTTATTCACTGCAACTACTAGCTCAAAGGTTAGTTCAAAGGAAAAGGCTGCAATGTCTACGTTAGGCTTTTAAACTGCACAGTTTGAATAAGATCCTAGGGTTTTTAAAGTTTAGATTGTCTTGTCCAATCAAAATAAACAGATAAAGACTGTAAACCCTTGTCAAGCCTTAGCCTTGTGAAGCACTGAAGGGCCATAACCCTGTCTCACCATGTCTTGAAAATGCTGCTACCTTTTTTAGAAGGTGCACCCAGTTAAGGCTCACAGAAGTGGGATCCACTGCATCTAGCTTTAAACATTTACCCTGCATGTGCCTGGGACAGAGGTGGTGACCCCAGTTCCCTTTACAGTCAGTGCATGATTTACCACATCTCTTTTAGGCAATGGTGGCAGGTTGGTGCTCTTGACCATGAAGAAAGGAAGAATTGTTCACTTAGGGATTTTTGAGGTGGAGAAATATTAATTTAGGAGACAGAAAATTAATATTAAAAAAAATCAGCTTATGTTTTACAACATTTACAGAATTGTCCTGACATCATGTGTAAATAATATTTCTGCAGGAAGCCATATTTCAGGCTTTCCAATTGTGCAGGCAAAATATTTTTGTGACAGGTAAGAGCCAAACTAGAACATTACAACCCATTTCTGCATGTGCTCCTTAGACATTTTCCAGAAGCTTATAAATAAGTGCCTAATGGAAGCATATTTTAGCTAGAAATTATCACTCTAAGCAAATTATTTTTAATATCAGTGGGTGTCTAATAATTGTCTGGCACAGAGATAATAACGCATTTTTGTTTCAGGCAAATTGCAATGTGTTTGTTGGAGTGTTATTGAAGAGTCATTTTGTTTATACAGCTGAGGCCACACTGTGAACCATTCTGGATGCTAAGTGTTACTAGGAATGCTAAAATGTTACTAAGAATCAGATCAGATGAGAGAGGAAATACTCTTTTCTTTTTTATTAAAAGCCTGCCTAAACCAAAGTTTCACTTCTGTTGTCTCTAATCTGGAGGACTGAATTAATATTCTAACTTTTTGCTCTAGTTCATGTCTGATATTTTTAATGTGACTAAACCAATATAATAATCCTTAGCAAAAAACATGCATTAGGGCTCTGGTCAACTTCTGCTGCATTTAATGGGAAGGCTTTTTGTCTTCAATCCATTAGAAACATGATGTAATAGAAGCAAAAGAGAATACTCAACTGATACTGCAAGTAGAAGCAGCACCAAGGAATGGAAAAAGATTTTTAAACTAAAATTTAATTACACAGCAAAGACTGACATTTATTTCTAATGATCAAAATTAGTCAGCATTGGTAGTATAAGCCTTATGTTAAGCTGTATCAACCATTAGTATAAGCCTAACAGTATCTTTTGCAGCCTCCTGGTAGCAAATGTGGTTCGAATAGTCATAAGAAAGGCAAGCTAGGAAATTTTGGACCAAACTAAAGTGCGTTGATAGTCACAGAAAAAAGTAAACAGAAACTCAGTCCTGGCTGTTCATGATCTCATCTGGGGTCACATCAGTGGGAAGTGTGTCTGCAGGACAAGTGGGTTCAGTAGACTCCCGCAGCCTGTGGTCCTTGGCCAGGGATATGCTGTCGGTTTGCCTGTGCCCTGCCTTGCGTCTTGCCCATCCCACCTCACCTTACTGACATGACTTCCTGGCTTGTTTGGACCTGACTCATCACTACAGACTTTCTGGGAACTGCAGGGCTGTGGACCAACCTTGGTTGCTGCCCCCAGACTTGGTGTTCATGCCCTCATGCTGCCCTGGACCGTACCCCCTCATTGGGAGGCTGCTGTCACCCTTGGATCCTGGTGGAGCAGGTGGTGCATCCATTATTGTCCTCCAGCTGCTATCCTGGGCTACAGAGCTGACTGTAGTTCACTCTACCATCTTTAACCCAACATTAAAAATAGCAGTAAGCATAGAAATAGAACAACAACATTGCAGCTGCATTATTCGTTGGCTGCTCCTTAAAAACTACAGTAGTGGCAGGCTAGAAAAACTATAAGAGGACTGGATTATGCAGGCAAGTACACATGGGCAGATTGCTCCTAGGCGCATTGCTCGCAGGCATACATACCTCCGGTTCCCAAAGATTACAGCTACACAAGTAATTTTTCTAAGCAATGGTCAGAATATCAGTTGGAGGCCAAATTTATAGCTGAAATGGGCACTGATTCCAGTAAGAGTGCTCAGATTTCTTTGAAGAATGCCCCACAGGCAGCCATTCCCATTAAGTAGCAACAAGAAATTAGGAAGACTGGGAGAACAGAGAAAAGTCAGGCTAGATCAGTAAGGAGGGATAAATCTGGTTGAGACCAAGAATAAAGAATATTTAATTGTGTGTCAGAGCCTAAGTCACCTTCGTTAACCCTCCCCCATATCATCCTTGTGAGTAGGTGTGTGCTGCTTAATTTATGTTCAACCTCTCTTCTTCTTAGTAGATCATTCCACCTGTGATCCCACACATTCTGGTGTTTGACACTTCCATTATCTTTTACTTGGAGTCTTGTTATTTTCTGATCACCAAATTTAGAGGGGGGGAAAAAAGGCAGAGGCCCCTCCTTTTCTTTTTTCGTACAGGTACATGTGGACAAATAAACACAGATGTGGACATAAATGGTATTCCCAGTCCAGTATCTCTCCTTTCACTACCATTTTGCTACTGACTGGAGGGAATTCACAAAACAAATATTGAGTGCAAATGAGTGGATTATTTTTTGCGGAAAACTGAGGGGTCAATGAGTGCAATCTTGGGGACATGTCGGAGGATCTACTCTTTCCCTGTCAGTGCAACGTAACCCACTGGTGAGCGTGTGTTGCCAGGCTCTCAAAATCAGCAGCTAGCTCCACAATGAGGATGCAGGTTTTCAAACACGCTCAGGTTGTGGATTTTCTTCTGCTTCTATTATTGTCCCAGTACCAATCACTTTAGGAAATCCATTAATTATGTCAAATATTTTTAGAAGAGGAGTGCAAAGAAAAGGTGCTAAAAATACACTGAATATGTGGAAAACTTTCTGATTAGGGACTACAGAACAGTTTCTCACTAAAAGTGGTGATACTGTATACTTTTAAAACTTAGGCCTAGTTAAACACTAATACATGTTAAAAAAGAATCTTCGACTGGCAGAGAGAGGATAGACAGTCTAATATATGTTTATACTTTCTAATTTCTGAGAAGCAGGGATTCAGTTGGGATTATCACTTTTTTCTCCTCATTGATGCACCCAGATCTGCTGCGGTGAACTGCTAGCACAGATGCTGTACCTGAGACCAGGGCATGTGTGACTGCAGGTTCTGCTTGGTGAAGATGAAGACAAATAACTCCATCTCCATATACATTGATAGAAAAAGAAATAACAGGCTGAAACTGCAGCAGTTCAGCCATTTCTAATGATGAAGAGAGTGAAGGACTGGAGAAGACTGGGAAGAATATGAAATTTCTTTCATCGCACGTCTTTAAGTAGAGATTAGACAAATCTACAGGACAGGAGGAAGGTACAGAAGACACCCTCAGGGCAGGGGGTGGACTTGGTGACCACCTGAGGTTCCTTAGAGACCAGTTTTTCTCTCATTTGATGACTAGGGCTGAAAATACCATGGTTTTCTAGAGCATAAATTGTTTGGAAATAGGTGGGTTGTTTTTTTTTCCCCCCCAAATACTTAACAAGCTGTCAAAACATGTCCTACGTATCAAGTCCTGACAGTCACTGGATTTTGATGTTTGGAAGAGAGGTGCCTTGAATATGCAGAGGGCTTTATTTACACCACAATATTGAGTTTGCTATCTCAGTCAGTTTTAGCTTTTTCCTTTCATGCCTCCGTGCAGTGTTGCTAAAATGACAATAAAGCAAGAGGGTGACCTTACAGTGCAGGCAGGGCTGTGGGATCCACAAACAGAGTCTGCTTAAAGAAATATTATTAAATGCTATCAAGCTGCTGACTGTCATAATAAATACATTCAGAGGCATTTGAAGGGGCAGGTTGAGTGCAATGTAGGTGGTCTGACTGGAATATGAAAAGAACTGTGGATGACGAGCTAACAGAATAGAAAAAAGACTAATGGATAGTGATGGAGCAATATGGTGTGGGTCACAGCCCAGGACCTGCACTTCTGATGTGCAGCAGAGCTGCTGGGAGAGATTTTGGAGGGATGTGGCAGCCCTCTCTCTCGTCAGGCACCTTGTCCCCATGTGGCACCCTGCTGCGCAGCCTCGCTAGTCCACTAATCATGGACTGAACAGCCCCCACGCACCCTGACACATGCATCAAAAATTGAGACATCATGACATTTATTCCACTGGGAACTGAAATTGGGAATTTATCCATGAGACAATGTTCTGGAATCACTAGCCAAATAGGTCTGAAATGAAAAGGCGTATGGTATTAAAAACAGTTTTCTGTAAAACATTAGGTTTTACCTAAACATTATGCTTCAAGACAGTGCAACACTTCCCTGGGAACAGGCAACAACCATGAATATTAGAGAAAAGGTGAGATGTCTTTCCAAGAGCTACAGTTTCCACTATAAAAATATTTTCAAGAGACAGTCAAGAAAGTGTATATGATCTGACAGGGAGAAAAGCAAAAGAGATGCTATTTTTATCTCCTGAAAGACTGGTTGTAATTACAACAGTTGAGAAAAAAGATTCCTGGCTCATCTCTTTTCCCTCTGTAATATTTCCATCATTGTTTGACACTCTTTTTGATTCAGTAAAAGCCTGAAAAGCCCTCAACCACTGTGGGTTTTAGGATTAGAAAAGGAAAGGCTATTCTTGTTCAGCCTGAAACCTGTGGTGGTGGGAATTACCAAGAGCTCAGTATGTTGCTTTGGCAGATATATAACCCTGCTCACAGCTACTAACATATTCTGCTCCTTTTGATGCAGGTGAGCATCAGAAAATACTTGGGATATGATCCTGAGTTCAACATAGTATAAAACATGCTTTTTAATTAAGTTTGTGCTCACATAACTCCTGTAGCTTCCTCGAGCATAAATATCAGACATAAACCTTTGGGCTGCTCTATTTTCCATTGATTATCCATAGACCAGTGGGCCCTATACACTGAGACAGCAAATGATCAGGAAATTGTAACTGTGTTATCTTATATTCATTTATCTTTTTTATGTTTGATACTTTAAGGCAGCCGGTGTCCTGGAAACGCTGCCCTTTGCTGCAGTAGCATAGAACAGCCTTAGGGAACCAAAGGGGTGGACTGGATGCTTTGATACTCCAGCCACCTTCAGTAACGATTAGAAAAGCTGATGATGTCTCTAAACCTGAGCAAATATGCTTCTTTTGGTCAAAATCAACAAAACATGAAAGAAAAGTAGCCCTGTTGTGTTAAACCAGAGATCCAGTTAGCCCAGTAGCTTTTGCTGAAGTTGTCCAATAACAGATGTTTAAAAGAAAAAGCAGACGAAACACGATCCTCCCCCTTTTATAAGATCTCTGCTTCTTGAAATCAACAATTACTAGTGTCCTTAGCTACATAACTGTAGCTGTACGCTTCTACGGGAGAACTTATCTTGGGCCGCATACCTCCGGGACACAGGGCTCTACCCACCCTGGGGACAGTGATGCACAGACACCAATATGATGGATACAAAATGTCCGTCTATTTGGCTGCGTCACACGCTTATATAGCTCTTGCGGTTCCTGTTCCTGCCACTCCTATGGGGAGGAGTCTATCTTTCCGTCACATCCCGTAATCTTCCGGTCACCGATCCCTGTCTATTCCCCTACACATAACAAAAGTGCTAAAAGTTGTAATTGAATCCATTGCTTGCTAACTTATCTAATTCCTTTTAAACTTATTTATTGTTCATACAATATCCTGTAATAATAAGCATCAGAATTTAATTATGCATTGTATGGAAAGGGACTATCCATTGCGTGATTTAAACTTGAGACCAGCAGGTTTCACTGGAGCTCCCTAATTATGGTTCACATTCCATGTTTTTGTGTCCATTCTGAATTTGTAGACTTTAATTTCGCAAACTGTGGACCGGAGGAGTCCAATGAAATGAATTAAAAGTGCTATAAATACTCTAAATCACATTTTTAAATAATGCTGAACTCATTTTCTAGATGAGGTAACACACCCAAGTTTGGCTTGAAAAAGAGGAACTTTTGGGCCTTTGAAAAGGTTATCCCTGGTAACAGGTTGACAACTGTATTGCTGCGTGTTCTTAAACACGTTTTTAGTGAGACACAAGAAGCTGATCAGTTACAAATGTCACACCATCTGCAGCACTTTCTTTGTATCTTATCTCCAGGCTTGGGATTAAAAATGAGGCATAACCAGATGAAAATGCCTAAGACATTTAAAACTTGTATAATAACTAGACAGTTCATATTTTAAAATCATAGAGAGATGTTATCTCAAAGAATATTTGTCACTATCTCATAAAACATTTACTGTAGCTTATTAGGTCTTAAACATTGCTTCTGTAGGAGAAGAAAGGAATCAGGGCCAGCAAGATGCTTCAGGTAAGTTCACAACAGGATTCTACCCATGCAAAAAGCCACAAACATTCTCTGTATTCAGATAAATTTTGTTAAAAAATTATTCCATGCACATCTCCTGGCCAAATTTAGAAGTATCACATGAAATGCTACTCTCCCAATTTCCTCTTTAGTGTAAATTAAGATAGTACCACTTGTCCATAGTCATGAATGTATGAGCACAAAGGTGCAACAGCCACAGCCTGATTTTCATCTTGAATTTTGGCTTGATTTCCAAATAGAAGAGTTCTCCTGGGCTTAATGCAGCCCAGTTTATCTGGACAGAATTTCTTCCAGGTAAAAAACCATAAAGCACGCACTGTTATCTTACACTTATTTTTGAACACTGGAAGACTAAATGGAAATGCTGGTCCAAAAAACATGCGTACATGTACTCAAACACCTCATTTTATGTGTTGATGCTTAATCTAACAGCGAACACTTTCCCCCTTTATGCTCCTTCAAACACAAGCCCTGAAACTGTGGGATTGTGGGATTTTAAAAGCAAATTTTAGCAAATACTAACAATAGAAAGCGTGCTTCCAAGAGGGCACAATGGTCTTGGTCTGCAATTACATAGTTTCCTAAACCCTGAAAAAAACATTGATGTGAGTGGCTGGAAGATTAATGTTACACTGATGACAAAAATGGAAACACAATTCAGGGAATCAAGAGGTAATTAAATTCTTGACAGACTCACTTGAATAGGGACCATTAGTTATACGAATGAATTATTCCCCTGAGGTTTTGATTATATACAGGAAATAGACATTTAACAAGTGATTTTATTGGCAATATAAAGCTTATTATCTCCCAAAATAAATGGCAACAGAGAGTGGTCATTTCAAACTAAAAAATGGAGTTCTCTCCTGAAGAAATGCAATGAGATTAATAAGTCCTTTCACAATGCAGTTTGTTATATATTTTATATCAAGTTATCTGCATGTGCAAATAATGTGCAGAGGCTGAACTCTGATTCCACGGACCTTATAAATCTGGGTAACTGGTTTCAGTCAGTGTAATTACTCTGTATTTGCATTGAACTCAGGAACTGTTCTGCAGAGCAGTAACAGGGAAGTATTTGTAAGTCTGAAATATTATTTTGCTGCCATGTAGAGGCTTTGGACGCATGGCACTAGGAACTGCAATTTCATGGCAAGAGGAGCTCCTTACCCTGTTAATCTGTTACAGTCTAAGTAAAAGAACAGAATAAACCAGGATAAGGGAAGTATTATTATTCCCATTAGAGAGGGAAATGAAGCAAGAAGAGATTAAGAATGAGAATTTCAAACCAGGCAGAGGACTGCAGGAACAGCAGGTCTGGAAGGGACCTGCTGAACTTCTTGGTTTTGTCCCTTTCCAGCATCTACCTATGACTGCCTCCTCTCATCACCCAGTTTTGGCCCTGCCCTGTGTTTTCTGCAGCCAAACGGGACTTTTTGCTGATGGTTTCTGAAGCTCTGTCTCCTGTTTTTCTCACAGAAGCCCTCAATTGTAAATCCCATGTATGCTGACCAGGCTATTTTAAAAAATAAATCCCTACAAATGTAATGTCAAGTATTTACTACTGCTACAAATGCAAGCTACACTTCAGCAGAAGGTTATACCTCAACAGTCAGGACTGTAGGCATTTCTCGTGCTATAGCTCTTGCAAGCCAGATGGCAACATACAGGATATTAGACATCAGGTTAGTGAAAACTGTTGGCTGTTGGGCACAATAAAGTGATGCTGCAGAGCGGTAACAGCAGGAAGGCTGTTCTGCCCAGATAGCGCTGGTGGAAGGGAATTTGCATGTTTTATGTTGGCTGGCTGGTCGTGCCTGCTCTGAAACACACCTGTGTTCAATGTCTGTCACAACTGTCAAAGCAGAACATCCAAAACCTAAATTTTGCATTCAGAACTCCTCAACTTTTGAGATTTAACAGCTTTTGAAGCCAGAGAATTTACACTTCTTGCCCTATTCCATTAAACAATTATCCATCTGCATCCGTTTTTAATGTCTTTCCTTCCCTACCCATCATTTAACTACAATCACAGCTATCACAGAATGCTTTTTATTTTCTTAATATCTTCCAATTAGGATGCACTGTCAGTCTGTATTATTAAAAAATAGAATATTTAATTATTTAGAAGGTTATATCATACTATACTCCTATCTTATATTTCACTATACTCCAGGTCTTGGTTGCAACAATCTAAATACTCCTTATGTGGCTAAATTTTTCTATACTCTGAAACATATAAAATAATTACAAAGTGCAATTTCAAAAGGTTTCACTATTTACGTACCCCTTTTGCATCAATCACACCAGGTTTTGCGTTGAATTTCACTGTCTTCAAACGTGCACGTTCCTTCCTTTCAACTCTGCGGAAAAGAAAACACAAATAAACACATGCTGGTTATAGCAGCGGTTTGTATGATATTTTTGAAATCTGATCTCCCACGACCATTGGTGGCTTACTGTGCATAAAGTGAGTATTTAAATCAAATTTTATAAATTGGAAAGAGAGAGACATCAGATTGCTTCCTCAGCCAAGCAGCAGTTTTCTGGCAAACATGGGACTGGATTCGAGGAGCTTTGGCTGTCCTACACCAGCAGAACAGCACTCCCTCCCAGCGCACATGAGAGTATGGTAAAAGCATATTAAGGGTAGATTTACCCTCTCTACTTTAAATTGTCCAAAAATCAGGCCTCATTTAGAGTTCTTCTGTGGTCAGAAGAATGAAATGACAGAGAGAGAATAAGCAGTTCAACTGAAGTAATTTTGAATATGCTATCACTGGAAAGTTTTTCTTATTTTAAAAACCTTAGTTATGAACAAATTTCAAACTTGTCTTCTGAAAGATGGAGCTATGCTATTTGTTACAATAGCCAAGTGCAGAGAAACTTTCTTGAGGCTTTGACTACTTAAAACTGCACAGCTTTGCCAAAAAGAGCATTTCTGAGGAGATGTACAAATGCTCAGGGGCAGAAGAGCTATTTTCAGCTACTCTAAAATGCTGTGAATTGGGTTAGGTGGTCTTATTTAAACCATGCCCTCCACAAACATCTGCAAGCAGATAGAATTAAAAGAATTTGCTTTTCTGACTCATTTCAGTGAAGACCTCATTGTGAGTGGGTGAGCTCTGAAAACAAAGATGAGCAAGTTCACATTACCAAATAGCGTGGCCAAATAGGAGAGGACACAAACTATGCATTTCAGGGGATTTTCTTTGGGCTAGTTCTAGTCAGTCCTCATGAACTGACCACCCATTAGCAGGGGGATGCTTTGGGTGAGCTCATCTTCAAGCTGAGTTTAATACAAATGAATCTAGTACATGTTCACCAAGATTGTCACACAAGAGGAACCCAAGTGCTGAAAGGGAGGGCAAAAAGGACATTTGCTTTGAAAGCTCCATCCCAGTCTGAGCTGAAAAACCAGAGCACACAGCCCTGTGAGCCCTCCTGGGACCTAAGAGCCCCAACGGCACTGTGGTGTGACCCCAAACTTGGCTTAGTCTGTACAGTTCTAGTATTCATATATTTAAAGTTGAAATGCTCCAATGAAAAGCTTCACAAGTTATTTGGTCCTGATATCCATAGCTTCAATAAATACAGCTTGAGAGAGGAGTAGTTATATTGTATATGCAATACCTTCAGAGTGAGAAAATACCAAGATGTAAAAAATTCTCTTTGGGGGAGAAACACATATTGGTAACAATCATTGGTAACGAGCTGATGCCAGACAAATTAATTCTAAAGAAAACACAGTCAGTTTTACTTTTTAATGCTTAATGTGTTTAGCTACCAAAATAATATAGAAGAGGAATGTGTAGCATCTTGATCCATTCATATCTTAGAATCAAGACTGGACAAACACAAGTTACAGACCTCAGTACAGAGGGAAAAAAGAGACACACAAGGCAGTTATAAAGGACATTGCACTAGATAATTCAGTGCCTTTGTTCCTAGATATTATGGATCAATATTCTGAATTTCCATTATTCAATGAATGAGCATTCAATGAATGAGCATTATTACATGTTAGTAAATCTTAAAATCCATTAACATACTGAAATATATGCAGGAAATATTTTACCTATGGGAAAACTATATACCCTTAGTATATTTGGAAAGTTCACCATTAACGCAAAATTTACATATGTTGTATATTTAATCTTTTAACACAGCCTGCTTAAATAATAGTGCTAGGAATTAAAAAAAAATTATCTAAGAACAGGTGAGCTTTCCCCTAAACAAAATCAACCCCTGAGAAAACAGGTGCAGAGGGAGAAATCTAAAGCAAGGAAGAAGCTATTCATGTCCTTACTCACCTTGACGAATATGGCCATTACTGTAAAAGTGACAGTTACTACCTATGCAAAATTATCTACAGAATGTATCATCTAGTGGCCCAAACAAAAAAAAATCTGATCATCTACCTATAATTGAAACAGTAACTCTATTTGGCTAAGATTAGGAATTGCTCTAGGAAATCTAAGTTGAACCCTGCAAAGCTAGTTTATTAGAGCTTTATTAGACAATAAATAGCTGGGGAAAAAGGTTTATTATATCCTCCAAATTGATCCAGATATGACCCTTTTTCTAACTTTCACAGTTTCCCAGAAATAACGTCAGAACACGTTCCTGCAAATCTATTGGTTTCTGAGTCTGAATAGGAAGAATACCTAGTTTCTGATAATTATTTTTATTAAATACAAACTCTAGTCTTTTGATAGAATAATAATTAACACAACATATTTTGTTCTGTCTGAGTGGGCTTATATATTTCTTACAGAAACACAGTGAATGCTGGTTACTATAGCTACAGTTTAAATTTAGAATAAATGCATTTTTCTGTACATGTGGAATATTCAGATGGGAACAGCTCAAAGGCAGCCTTCGAATTAAATCTATGTTATTAAAAACACATGAACAGTCCTAAAGTTAAACTAGCAGATGAACTCCCTTGATAGTACCGGTAAGAAATGCAAGACTTGAGGCTGTGTAATTCCCTAAATAGGATGGATGCCTTCTGAGAAAATAATTAGCTCAAATGAACACAGTATTCTACTTATTAATCTGTGTTAACATTTAGACTCATTCCAGTCCTGTCTAACTTCCTAAAACATCTGCTTTTAACTTCATTTCTTATTCATGCACAAAGAAATTTGGAAATTAACCTTGAAGAGTGGATCTTATTTATGAAATTCATCATAATTACATTAGCAGCCATGGAAGCATTGCTGCTTTCTGCAGGCATTGCAGGCAGATGAGGAGCTACAGAAACGTTCTGCATTGCTTTGAGAAGCATATAAATAATGTCATTAAGTGCTATTAATCCTCCAGGCAAACATACCAACAATGTTCATACCTGCTCAGCATGCCTGCTGAATATTACAAACATTTCATAATCTGGGTCTGTATTAAGGATAGCACACCGTAGTGCCTCCCATTACAATTTTCTTGACAACTTCCACAATAAAACTGTTCTTGGTTACTTATAATTTAGCTGAACTGTGAACTTCCAAGCTGAAATTTCATGTGTCTCAGGGTCATTACATTACTATTGCTGCCTGAAGTGTCAATGAAATGGGTTAGCTGTCAGAGAAAGGCTAGGATAACGTAAATAGTTTTTCCTGGTTCATAACATATTCTTAAAGCATTTCAGATCCGGTGCTCTACTGCCTTTATGTATTGGGTCTGGAACTTGAAGTGTGGCAGGGGGTTGCTCTGGTATCAAGAATATACCTCTCTTTTTCCTGAAGGAATCAACCCAATATCTGAATGTCTGAGAAGCTTTGGTTTTTACATACTAGAAAAGCTGGCTGCTCATGGCTTGGCCAGGTGTGCACTACACTGAGTAAAAACTGGCTGGATGGCCGATCCCACGGTTGTGATGAATGGAGCTAAATCCAGTTGGTGACTGGTCACAAGCGGGGTTCCCCAGGGCAAAGTGTTGGGGCCACTTCTGTTAAATATCTTTATCAGTGGTCTGGATGAGGGGATCAAGTGCACCCTCAGTAAGTTTGCAGATGACACCAAATTGGGCAGGAGTGTTGATGTGCTCGAGGGTAGGAAGGCTCTGCAGAGGGACCTGGATGTCGTGGATCGATGGGCCGAGGCCAATTGTATGAGGTTCAACAAGGCCAAGTCCGGGTCCTGCACTTGGGTCACAACAACCCCAGGCAACGCTACAGCCCTGGGGAGGAGTGGCTGGAAATCTGTCTGGAGGAGAAGGCCCTGGGGGTGCTGGCTGACAGCTGGCTGAACATGAGCCAGCCGTGTGCCCAGGTGGCCAAGAAGGCCAAGAGCATCCTGGCTTGTGTCAGCAATGGTGTGGCCAGCAGGAGCAGGGCAGGGATGGTGCCCCTGTGCTCAGCACTGGTGAGGCCGCACCTCGAGTACTGCGTGCAGTTTTGGGCGCCTCGTTACAAGAAGGACATTGAGGTGCTGGAGCGTGTCCAGAGAAGGGCAACGAAGCTGGTGAAGGGTCTGGAGAGCTGGTCTTACGAGGAGAGGTTGAGGGAGCTGGGGTTGTTTAGCCTGGAGAAGAGGAGGCTGAGGGGAGACCTTATCGCTCTCTACAACTACCTGAAAGGAGGCTGTAGTGAGGTGGGGGTTGGTCTCTTCTCCCAAGTTACTAGCGATAGGACGAGAGGGAATGGCTTCAAGTTGCATCAGGGGAGATTTCGATGGGATGTTAGGCAAAATTTCTTCACTGCAAGAGTGGTCAGGCATTGGAAGAGGCTGCCCAGGGAGGTGGTGGAGTCGCCATCCCTGGGGGTATTTAAAAGACATGTGGACGTGGCGCTTCAGGGCATGGTTTAGGAGACACGGTAGTGTTGGGCTTGTGGTTGGCCTTGATGATCCTAGAGGTCTTTCCCAACCTTAATGATTCTATGATTCTATGAATTTAGCTTGGTTCTCCAAAGATTTAGTCTTTGTTGAGGTATTCAGAGTACGGGAGTACAGTGAACTAAGATGTTGCCATGATTTCTTATTCAAGCTAGAAAGACACTTTTGCCATAGGCAGAGCTAGAAAGGGAACTAAAATGGGGAAGATAAAAAGTATGGAATATAAGTTCTTTTAGCACCATTGATCCAGCTCTTAGAAAATATATTTTTTAAAGGAACACTAGTTCAAGCACTTTTGGAACTTTTTTTGAGTGTCCAGGTTTATACTTGCTATGTTTACGTAAACATAAACTTGACTCCCTTTTTTTTTCCCAAAGAAAAAGGGAGTTTAGGCACAAAGGTGGTATTTTTGGGGGGCAGCTGATGTTGTGAATGCCTAAATAGCATATGAGTGTAAATTCTTTACAGTGCTTCAGCTGACAGCAAATCTACCATCCCTTGGACAACATTTTGATCAATTAGCTGAGCAAGTTACTTTTAAAGGAAGAAATGTTTCACTTCAAACTCTATACATTTTTCATTCACCACTGCTGCACAAAGCAGAATTACGGGGGTTTGTGCAAAAAATAAAGTGAAGGAGGTTTCCTATCTGCCAAATTTGCAACCCTGTCTTTCCTGATACAAACATGGTTCTCATGCCCCCTTCTAATTATATATCTTCTTGATAGAGCTTTGCCTAAGGGATGGACGAAATCACAGATATGATTTCCAAAACTACTTCATGGCTTAAGTCCCATTTTCAAAAGTGCCTGGGGGTCACTGCAAGACAATGAGATTTCAAATAATGTTCAAAACCACCTACATCCACCGTTCAAACATTATTTGGGAACTGAAATGCTCTGAGCTCCTTGTGAAGACAGCATCGCCTAGCATAACTGATGGGGATTTCACCTCCAGCTTTCTACCTGCACTTCAAGGGTAGCTCCCTGCAGAAATACTGCTGTGCACAGGGAAATGGTCTAAGACCATCTGAGATCTTGGACAGTTGTATATCCTGTATACTAATTTTTTCTTGAAACCTTTCTTGGTAGTAGACTCCTTATGGCCTTTTTTAAAAAAATAAAATGGTCAGGATTCATTCTTCTCTTCCCGTATATAGCTAAAATAGTGTAGAAGTACACTGAAAGTACACCTTCACTGTTTCCTTACTAGCAAGGTCAAGACCTCAGTTCTTTGGGATGCTGTTCTCTTCTGACTCTGTTTCTGAAGAACTTACTATTAGGATGCACTGCCCACTGCACTACAATGTCTAACTCCCTTTGTGTTTCTGGGCACACGTTGCTATTGAAAATGATCCTCTGGGATTTTTCAAAATGAGACTTTCAATTCTTCCTGTGCGTTGCAAACAAGAAGAAATCAAGTATAACTCAACCAGACATGAACTGTGGTCCTCCATTGTTGGGGGTTAATGGACCACTGGGAATTTTGTCAGTGCCTTTCTAAAAGCAGTAATCAGTCTTCACAGCAGAGATGTAAAATATCAAGTGAGACATGCTTTAATCTTCAATAACAGTGATCATCACGGATGTAGAATACCGATGCAAATTACAAACTAGTGTCGAGAATCAAATAAAATGGTTGCAGTAGCCTAATTTGTACGGATTTGGCACAGGGGTGCTCTGCAGAATGAGTTATTTCCAAAGCCAACAGGAGAACTCCAGTAAGCAGAGTTATCAAAAAGAAGAATGCAACATAAAACAGATACTTGAATGACCCTGCTATATTTTACATCTTTGTTAACGTGTTGCTTCTTGTCTTGCTTCGCCATTTCAGGTCATCTGCATTATATTTGTTTTGCCTGCCCATCAAGTGAAAGGTAAGTGAAAATATCTATTACTATTTTTAGTCCAAATTTGTGGGCTCAGTCCATATTTTTTTACTGCTTCCATCCTCCGCCCTGCTTAGCCTTGTTTATGTGAGGTCTGAGTTTAACGATAGATTCCCATTCTCAAAATTATTTTTGAACATTCCTGAAGTGGTATTTTTGCAACAGAACATGTATTTTTCAGTAGGAGAGAACATGCTCTCGTTCAGCTCTCCACCTTTGGTGGCTTGCTTATAGAGAGCATCTCAGCACCTGGTCAATATTTTGTGAAAAGAGTAAACCTAATACCGTTAGGAAATGAATTATCATAAAATTGTAGACAAACTTACTCTGTTTAAAAGTTAAGGTCATATTTTCTTCACCACAAAAGTTTCCCATCATTGCAAGAGAACAGGAGGAGGTTAATACATACACATATATATCCATTTTATTCCATATTTACTTTTTTCAATTACATTAGTATAGTCAGGTAACTTAATTTAGACAAAGCTTACATGATTATGCTGTGTTAAAAAGGTTTATCATCTAGGGATTAAAAACTTAAGGGATGTTTAGAAAGTTAGACAATTTATAGGAAACCATTAAAAATAAAACTCACTTCAGTGGATAAACATGCCCTTCTGCCAAGCTGAGCAGAATAACAAATTTAAGCTGGCTTTTTGCCCCCAGGGACTTTTGTGCTGGGAAAACCTCTTGTTCCTTGACCTTAAATCTTTGTGAAACTTTGTTTTTTTATGTACTTTTCCCTCCATTTTTCTCTGAAAGGAGCGTGTGATTACATGTATTTGTGGAGAGAATGTTGTCTGAGAACACAAATATCAGGTTGGTACCATCACATACCTTCAGCTGTATAACAGAGATACAAGTTGCATAACATTTTGCAGTCAGATGTACTTAAACTACCTGAAAATTAATATCTTAGAATGATGTTCAGTCTGAGAGCAGTTTTGTGGCTGCACATCTTAAAGACAACAGAAAGATCAGTGTAAATATTTTAGTGTTTTAGGACCAAATCCTTGTTGGTTACGGTGGGAGCAGTAGTAAAAGTGGTGAGAATTTACGCTTGGCCATTCTGGAGTAGTCTGTGTGAAATAGTAGACTAAATTACTTTCAGACCCACAGACCCAAGTCAAGCAGATATACACATGTCATAGAAAATACTGAAGCTTGACATTCATGAAGTGGGAGATTGCTGTTGTGTGGGGCTTGCAGTGTAGGAGCTTTCCCGTCTGCAGAGACAGCAAAGAAAAACTGAAAAGAACTAGAGGTGTAAAATCAATGCCACAGCAAATTAAAATCTCTACTACTGAATTAGAGCATCTTCCTAGGAATTTAATACACTCTAACATTGTTTTCAGGATTTTTGTCCGTTCGCTTTAAATAATGTGAGTGTTTCCGTGGCGGAGGGCGGGGGGAGCAGAACTTAGACATAGGCTGCTCAGCTTGCTACTGCCCTTTACAGGAAGCTGAACTTGTTTTGTTTATCCAGACAATAGGAAGGACAATGAGGCAAATAAAAATTCTTGTGATCAAAAGCCCAGCATATGTAGAAATTCTAATCTAAGGCTGTACATCTATAAATCTAAATGTAACAAAAATCTAGTGTAAAACTAAATCTGTTGGTCATTCTAGTATAAAATAGTAATTTTTGGTGATGGGGAGCACTTCACCTGTGTAAACATAGCGCACAGGTAATACGCCAGGCTGCCTGAGACATTGGTACAGGACTGGTAGTTGTGTCCCTTCACCTTGGAGGCCCTGCCCAGCGTAACAACTGTGCCCTGCTCTTACCTTAGACACAGCCTGGATAAATCTTTTTGGCAGATGTGGAACCAAGAGAAATTTGGTCTGCAATATTCATTCATTAATATTATATAATGACAACTATTTGGTGACTGTTAAACCACAACTGAAGTGGTTTGCAACCTCTTATGCTGAAGTCCTATGGTTCCCAACATCATTATGATACAATATCATGACACCTTTATAGCATTATATTTGGTTTTTACCCGATTGGCTACTCAGATCCATGGTTGAGAGCAAAGGCTGTAATCAGACAACAAATACTGACAAATGGACAAAATGTCATTTTCAGATGTAGAAAGTGTTGCAGTAATATCTTAGCACTGCATCATACTGAGCATTCAGTTTCCATTAACCCCCACTGAGGTCACTGTCTCACCAGTTTGTGAGATTTGGCCCTTACACAGATCAGTGGAGAAATACTGGGCCACCCTCATTTCTTTGTGTTGCCTTTTTTCAGTAACCCTCCTCTAGCTGCAGTGCTACCCTCCAGAACTCTCTCTTAAAGCCTGACTTTACAATTTAACAATCAACAAGGCAACAAGTCCATGCATTGACAGCAGCAATGAAATGAATGACATGAAATCTAATGACAAACAGCTTTCAAACTATTGAATCACTAAGAGGTAACGTCTGGTAATGTATCCAACATCCTGGAAAGAATAATGAGTGGCTGCTCCCCTATAATTATAAATTATGATTTTTTTTCTGGTACGTCACATATATCATAGAGGAGAAAAAGAGTATGGAGCCTTGATTTATCATTCAGAATTTCTTTTATCCGCTCATGCTAAAATGTCACTGTGTGAAGGGCTCTCCTGTAAAAATATGTTAAAAAAAAAAAGGCAAAACTAAATACTTGGAGAGCAATTAGCATTACACAACACCTTAAAGAAGTAATACAATGTACTTGCTATGGCTCTGTGTGTATATATAGTTGTATACATATATATACACACACACCCCAAAATAAATTGAAGCAGTCACTTGCTTTCAGAGCTATTCCATAATGATTTCAGTTATGAAAAATGCAGGAATTGTATATTAGCTGTTGCTGGACAAGAGATAAAGTAGGAAAGCAGGTAGCTAAAAGACTCACCCTGGCACTAATAATCCCTGGATCTGATTGGCCCCTCCCTGACCCAAAGTGCAAAAAATGTTACAGTCCCACAGGATAGCATTCCTTCATATATACACAGGCAGAGAAGGAATCTAAGCACAACACAAGGTAAAACACCACCAAACCAATCCCCCAAATTATCCCCAAACCCTAAAGAAAAGAAACAGAAATCAGTGGGGGATAGAAAAGTACAAGAGAAATATAAAATCTCTTCAACTGCCCACATCATAGGAAGCTGGGCTTGCAGGACAAGTCACAGCCCAACAAACAGCTACAGATGCTCTTTTCCTCCTGTCCTATCACAAGGCATATTTTACTGCTAGGTATTACATATGAATCATTACATATGTAGAAATGCCTGTAGAAATAGCCCCATAAAAACTATAAGAGATACAATACCCTGGAGTAAACAGCTTAATTGAAGTTTTCCATGCCATAGTTGCCTATAATTGATCAAATGAATCCCAGGACTACTCTGTTTTAGATCAACCCTCTCACAGTCAATAAATGACACATGCAGAGGAAATTCAACTCTGAATTAGTACATTCTGGCAAGTATGATAAGCTTCATTCTCTGTAGCTCAGCCCTGTATGCATTGATTACTCATCCTCACCTTACACCTTGGGTGGTGTAAATGACCACAGAAGATGCTGGCAAGAGCACATCAGTCTCACTGGCTCTGAGGGATCAACCAGACTCCCCAGAAAGGAAATCACAGAATCACAGAATGGCAGGGGTTGGAAGGGACCTCTGGAGATCATCCCGTCCCACCCCCTGCTTGAGCAGGCACACCCAGAGCAGGGGGCACAGGAACGTGTCCAGGTGGGGTGTGAATGTCTCCAGGGAAGGGACTCCACAGCCCCCCTGGGCAGCCTGTGCCCCTGCTCTGGCACCCGCACAGGGAAGAAGATTTTTCTCATATTGAGGTGGAACTTCCTGTGTTCCAGCTTGTGCCCATCGCCCCTTGGCCTGTCATGGGGCACATGTGGAAATAATACTCACTTTTCAGTGCATTGGAAAAAATAACCTGTACAACTGAAACCTTTCATGAAATAATAGCAACCTCCCCCACGCCAGCTCAGCTGTATCACATCGTTACATTAATGGAGACAGAAAATCAGATGCCATTGATTTTTCCAGACCTCTCAGATTCACTAGTGAAGGATCAGGATGACAAGTGGAGAGCATGGTAACTATACCCACATCTTTTCAAATTCAAGACTCTTATTTTTACACTCTAACCAACCTATTTTCATCTTGCCCCTTTCCTTTTTTTTTGTTCTCTTTTTTTTTCCTTTTTTCTCCCCCGGTGTTTCCTAAGCCGCATCTGTTTCCTAGGCAGTATCATATGTCTGATGTTGACTAGAGAGCCTCTATCTTTTGTCCTTGAAAACATCACTGTACAGCTAATGCAATAAGCTTTAGGCACTTACATCCTCTCCACCCTACAGAAGATACAACTCCACATCTTCATCAGTTGCTTTGCTTCACCCTTTTTTTTCTCCTATATTTGTTTTATTATGTATGACAGCTTTTTGTAGCTTTTCATAGTATGCACCAAAATGCAAGTGAGCTTTGTGCACATACTCCCCTCAGTAATAACTGAACAGACTTTCTTCTTTTCCCATGTGTGATCCAAACATGTCATCACAACAGTATTTACTGTAGCAATTAATAGTAGGCAAATATTCCTTTTTCAATACCCAGAGACTAAATCTGTTTAATGGGCATGTTTTTTCCCATCTTAAAAATTATAATGTTGTTATTTCTATCTATTATACAACTCCAAAATTGCTTTTCACTGAAAATCCTGGTGTGGTTGCTATTCAAACATGGTCATGATTGAAGAAAATAACATCCTTGCGAGGCTCATGTCAACAATGTATTTGATGGACTTTCGGTTTACTTTTACATGATTTAGAACAAGGAGTACTGTGAGCTCTATTAGCACCTGGGCCAACACTCTTGAAACAGCAGCAGGTGCTTTATAAAGCATCAAATGTCCCATTTCCCCACTATAAAAAATAGGCACGATCATTTTTATATTAATGCTAAAGCTAAAATAGCTAGGATTCGAAAGTTTATATGTAGTATGGGAGCATTGCTGCAAGAGAGAAATGTAATGTGGTTTGACAGATTACATTTTCCTCCTGTCTTTTCAGTTCTTGACCTTTTTATAGCAACTATCAACAGAGGCAGAAAATAATACTGATTTGTGTGGTAGTTCTGATGCTATAAGAGACTTGTGTCCAATTTTACAAAAGCACCTAGATGGAGTAAACAATACAAAAAATGAGAGAGATTCAGACTTCTGTTCTCTCTCTATCAGTCACCATGGATCCATCACGGCTAAACAAAGGTTCAGATTTAGCTCGGAGAGTGGGTGAAAGTTCCTTCATTTACATTACATGAAAAGTTTACTGTGATATTGATCATCCATCAGTTTCCAGGCAAGCAGAGATTAAATTAACAGATTTTGAAGCCAAAGAGGAACATTACATAATTTAGCATCATTTTTTACATCACACAGGCAGAGAAGTTTAATTCTATTACTCTTTCAAAAGAAAGACATACAGTCTTGATTTGAAAATGTCAAGACATTCATTACATCCCTCAGCAGTTTGATGCAATGGCTAATCACCCTGACATTAAAACATGTGCTCTACTTTAAATTCAGAGCTAATTCCCAGACTTCGGTTCTGGTGGTTCCTTTTTCTGCCAAAGCTCTTTAGTAGATGGTGATGTCTCCCCTCTCCCCCATTTCTTGCTGAAGTTACTAATCCACTATAATTGAGTCACCTTTGGGGTTTCTTTTCAGTACAGTTAAACGGCCTCAGCTCTTTAAATCTCAGAGCAAAAATTGTATCTTCCAACTCTTGAAATAATAACTGTGGGGTTTTCCGCTACTTTCCCCATTGTTTCAGTAGATGGATGCAACCTGTCTTCAGAATTAAATGGAATATTTTAATATAATGGTCAAGGAGGTAGGAAGGAGGAGGCAGTACTCACCTCCTCTTGCTGGGTATAACTCCCATCTCCTCACTGTCCCCCTCAGGAGTGACCCTCCTCGCCTGCCACCATTCATCGTCCGAGGCATTGATGACGTGAAGGATGTCTCCATACTTAAAACTGAGTCCTTGGCTTGGGAGGCCACTGTCTTTGCTCTTGTCATAGTCAAACATGGCTCTGTGAAAAGAAATAAAGGTATGAAGAGAGGCGATTATATCAGTCTTGGGAATATTTACTTCTGAACAATTTGTCATACTTTATGTTACAGCTAACCCTTGCTCCTTTCCAAAGGGCAAGGTCTTGCTCAGAGAAAAACTTTCTATTGTGGAGTTAATCTTTACAGAATCCTCTTTTTTTTAAAAGACACTGAACAGTGAAGTATGGTATTTACTGTTTCACTTAATAAAGAACAATCCCCATATCAGAGCATCTAGCAAGCAAACCTAGTAGCCAGAAGCCCCTCTAATCACCTGGCCAACAGCAATTTGTGGCTGTTGAGCTTGTCTTTTTCTCACACTTCCCTGTGCTCAGACAGGGCGGGCTCTGGCAGACAGGGGTGCATTGGGAGGACTAAATACAAGGGACCAAAACAGTACTCAGGGTAATGCATTTCTTTAGGTGAATGGATGCACCTATCTTAGCATCTGCTTCAGACCAGATGTGAGCTTTCAACGGGAATCTCTTGATTATTCCCACTCAAAGTGCTTTGGTTCATGTCCTGGAGCTGTGTTAGGTTGCACAGATTGGATTCCTGACATCTGAAACTAAACTGAACGATGCCCTGACCGGAGTAGCGCTAGTCTGACATACACCCCTCCAAATGCACTCAGGGTGCACACAGCACCACTGCTTTCACCACCCGTGTCCAGTCCCCCTGTGCTGCAGCACCTGCTCAAGCAGCCCCAGCTATTTTCTTTGATGTTGAAGATGTTTTCCACCAGTTTGAAGTGGACCTCTACCTCGGGTATGCCTATACAAAAAAGTCCCATGTATAGGACATGTATATTAATATAGGATGTATATATAGGTCTAGGGACTCTGTAAGCACAAACTGAGAGCTAGCTTTAAGGTACCTGGCTATCAAACTGTGGCTGGGCATAGTTCAGCATGAACTTACTGCTGAAGTATTCAACCCAGATCTTGGAAACAAACTTCAGCCTGCCCTGAGCTCGGTATTACCAAGCTACAGTGATATCAATTTTCTATGCCTGGCACCTGCATGGGCAGTCTTCAGGGTAGACATACTCCAGTTTCTCAGGGGAAGACCCTACACATGAATCCAACAAGGCTGTACATGAGTGCAGGTCTCTCATTGGAGTTACCTAGCTAAAAATACAGTTCTTAGTTTCTTACAGGAAAAAATAAATGGGAATATTTTTCCCATGTAAAATATTGTTTAAAGGTCACGCCTGTCAAGAACTGATGTGTATTTCCTATAGGGAAAATAATATGATTATAATCCTGACTACAGAAATGTTAGATAAGTAAAATCCCAAGAGGTGTATAATAATTCCTGCTCTTTTATTGTCAGAAATAAAGCCATGGCAATCTCTTCACTGGTAAACACTTCTGAGAGAAGGATTTGATATAATTAATTGTTCTGCATTGTAGTGTAGTTGCAGAGAATAATTATGGCAGCTTTATGGGTAGATTTAAAACACTCAAGGCTACCTCTCATAATAAGGAGAACTTAAAAATAAAGTTATCAGAGTTGTAACTATGCAACCAAAATAATTTAAAAGCTCTCATAAATGCTCATTCTGCATGAAAGGTCTGGTTCAGTAGGAGGAAAAATTTGGAATTTGTCTTCTCTTAAAGAGTTTATAGTCATGTACTAACATCTTCAGAAAATTCAGAAAAGCCCGGATAATTCCCTTCTCTGAGGATGAAGACAATAAATAATCCTGCTGAATTTTACATAATCTGTGATTTTATGTTATGCTTGTGACTTTCTTGGTAAATGTTATTGGACACGTAACCTTTGAAAAATTTTAATGGCTTAGCAGTGGATATCCTTTAAAAAGTTGGCTATATCTTAGTAAGAATTTACATTCATAAGGGATTCTTATTAGTAGCAGGTTGTCTGCTGGCCTCTCAAATAACGCTTACTGTGAGGAGATATGATGAAGCAGCATATAAATGCAGAAGCAGCTAAGTATCACCAGTCACCTCTTCTTAACCAATTAAAGACACCTGATCTCTGAAGAAATGGCAATGCACACACAAACAGGCATACGACATATCACCCTGTTGGTATTGCCCTTATCAGCATGCAGTGGTCTGAGTTTTATCACTGTGCTGAACAGTCATTATCTTAAAAATTCACCAAATAATTATATAACTTGCCATGGAAGCCTATCAACATCTCAAAACCCTGACCACACTGTTGGCAACCATGCTGAATACTGGGCGGATGTGATACAATCCTGAATCCATGCATAAATAATTACTCAAAACAAATGACAATATCTTCTGTTGCAGAGAATATTCAAGACTGTCACATCCCAGATGTAAAACACATGCCAAACTGGAAATGCTCCATATGCATGTATGCATGCAGATGTTAACATGACTACCTTGGGCAATAGAGAGACCTAGGTACACTCATCCTCACCTCCTCCGTTCAGTTCTCAGGCTGTAAGTACAATTTGGATCTCTACATGTCCAATTGCAAGCTCTAGTTTTACTTATTTAAGAGGCTGACGTGCCATTTCTAATTTTCTACCTGAGGAACAGCACCCACTTCTGTTTGTGCTCAGCCTTGCAAATATATACAAAAATAACACAGCTGCATCTGTGGAGTGTCAACCGAAGAGATACAAAATGAATGAGGCCAGACCTCATATTTGGTAAAGGATCTGGGCAGGGCAGGACAAAAATGATGCGTTTTTTTTGCGTTGCTCTTTCATGGTTTTGGACAATGACAGCCCAGTTTTACAGGATATCACACTACATCCTGCAAGCACTGAAACTTTAATCAGAGTCAAGTTGAGCTCTCAGCAAAGTCTATTTGATCTATGCAAGGTTCTTTACCTGGATAACATACTAAAGTATCTTAGATACCTTAGATAGGTTCTGCCATGCCATAGGGAATATCAGAGGAAAGGCTAAAAAGCAGTACCATCTTTGTAGAAAATTATGTGTTTAGGAGAGGACGTAAGCAACCCAGTCCAGCAAGAGACCCACCCTTGCACAGAGCACCCATCACCCCTTTTTGAGAGATGAGCACCATATTTTCCTTTCAGTTAGAGAATAACCAACTTGATCGGGACCTGACTACCATAACTGCCCCTTCCAAAATGAGATGTCTAAAAGAAACAGCAAAGAAGTGTTATTCAAACCAGCCACAGTATTTAACCCATGAAGACATGTCACAGTGCCTCTCTCTGTGACGAATTAGAGATATCTCCACACAATACAAGCACACATAGCGCAGATAACGGAGAGTCTGCTCAGCAGCGCTGAAGAGCTTTCTGAACTTGCTAACATGACTATATGTTTTCATATGGCTGAGTCTGCTTATTCATGGCTTGCTCCGGCACTTCTTCAAGGCACCGAGCCACAACTCATTTTTAGTGTCTTTTACTGCAATTTTAAAGAATAATACTCTCAGTAACCTTACAGCTTTCTAATGGCTCTTATCTGACAGGCTTGGATACTAACAGCTTCTCTTTTTTTTCTCCACAACTGATAAAAGCATATCTTAAAAAGCACTTCCTTCAGGTGTTTTATATCCTCACTTAGCTTCTTGCGTCCACTGTTCAGCCCTTTTTGGATCATATAGGACAGAACCAAGAGCTCCACTAGGCTTTCACTATGGCAGTAAGGGTTCATTTTCCAGTCAGCTGATTAAGTCTACTTTTGAACTGGGATAGTAAATTTTTAATAACAAAGGAAATCAGTTTAAATTATTGAACTTTAATTTTAGAGCAGTCAGAAATGTTGTGATCACACCAGCATCAGAAAAAATCCTGTTCAGTGCATTTCACAAACAGGACTCTGGGTTACACAGGATAGATAACACATTCTGAGGTTACAAATATAGTAAACCCAGTGATTAGTGTGAGATGTGGATGAAACACTGAAATAGGGAACAGAACTTGCTACAAACTAATTATACACATGTGGTGAAATAATAATTTGGCCATCTTTGTTCCCTTATTAGAAAAACAGCAATAGGAGTGGTTCTGATTATCAAAGAGCTAAAGTATATGCACCAAATTTCCATTAACTCCTTTAATTTTTTTTCCTCAATCCCAGTTTTTGCATGAGCTTGGGAAAGATGTTTAATATCTGTACTACATTTTAAAAATTAAAAGTGCTATTCAAGTGCTATGTATTGCTCCTGTCATCTTGGTGAAACCCTTCTGCTTGTCAAAAATTAAGAAACAGTGTTCTGAGAAGTGAAGCAGAAGGTGCAAACATTTAGAACAAGATGGATATCAGAAATATTTAAGAGTACACGAGTCTTGTTTCCTTGATACTATTCTAGGCTTCAGATGTGATCATTACACCAGACTAATCCCAGCAGTAATTTGGACAAAACCTAACAGGTTTTATTTTTGTGGCTGGGTGCTTCTTAATTTTAGGGACCCACATCAGCGTAAAACATGAGAAAAGCATTTCACAACAGCATCAAAATTCATTGCTCAAAAATTATTTGAAATTAAAATGCTGCAAGTGCCAAGCTGTAATATACTGCCAAACATGCAGTGAGGTGTCCACATGGCAGTGAAGACCGCTAACACAGGGCCATTTTTTTCCCTCCACTTAGTGTAAATACTCTGGCATTTGATGTATGTCCAAAAGCCAAGTTGCATTGCACAGTAAGTTTCTATTTCTAATGACACCTATTCTTGCAGCTAGAATGATAAATGTTTGACATAGGAGAAAATATATTAGCTTTAAGGAAATAGCAAGTCAATTCATTGTGCAATCCCATATATTGCAGCCCACGGGCACTCACCATGCCTATACTGTTACCAGCATTTTAAGAATGAAAAATAGGTTATGGAAAGACTACGTGATCTTGCTAAGCCTGTGGCAGAAAGGGAATTTAACAGAGAAACCTAGCTTCCTCAGCTAATGCTGTAAACGCTGTAGGTTAGTTAACATTGTAAGTTAGTAATATTCATGATCTTCCCGGCAAGCCAAGGGATATTAATGCATTTACAGCACAGCAATATATTTTGCTGAATGCTCCTGTATGTTCATTGCAAAAGACCAAATCTTCGGCTCCAATATCACTGCACTATAGCCAGTAATCTCAACTTGGTACAGTTCAGGTACTGCGTGGCAGCTTTATTTGCATCTTTGAAATTACTTTCTTGTTCTTCTGGCACAGATGGGAGTTTGCACATAAATTTACAGACTACTCTTTGCCATTTACTTTATTATGAAACGGCAACAACATTTAGCAAGAGAGATCTTCAGCTTCTGCAAACAGTCCTAACTCTTCTGCAGGCTGCCAGCATACCTCCATTTACACCACTTAAGTATATTACTCTTTTCTCTGAAAATTTCCTTAGCAGGTATTCTCAGGCATCAGGCTTTATAGCATCATCATAAGGGAGAGATACTTTATTCTCCTTCTTCTCCACATCTATCCTACCTGCCACCTTTTTTTTTCTTTTACAGATGGGGAAATTCAGTGCACAGAGATTTAATCATTTGCCTGGGTTTAGACAGTAATTCAACATCAGAGTCAGAATCAGACTCAAAGTTTCATAGCTGTCTTTTCTGCACTTTCAGTAATAGATACATTTCCACCCACTTGCAGGCTTAGCTTGAAGAAAACATTAGAAAATGAAAGAAACCCCAGCACAATTCATTGCTATAGCTACAACCGAGAGCACAGCAGTGCTGTGATAGAAGCAGCCATTGCAATACAATTAAGATGCTATTAAAAGGGTTAAATTTTCACATAGCAGCATGTCAATAAGCACTTTCACCTTCTCCTTCCAGCTTCATTTCTATCTGGAGAAGGTGAACAGGTAAATCCTAGGTGTACAGCATGGAAAAAGCAGTTGCTCTCTGCTTGTGAGGTGTGGGAAACTCTGAGGTGCTGCTTGCTATGATTGGAGGCTGCCAGAACAGCCCCTGTGCTATGGATGATCCAGTCATACATTGCCACCTCCTCTGAAGGAGTGGGATGGGACTGTTTTATTGGTTTTTATTAGGAATATACTACAACAATGTGCTTTCAACAAAAAACATCTGAATGTTTGACTTGTTGCCTACAACTCAAAAATACTGTGATTCCTGCCTCTTCTTGTCTCCTCTCATCTCCTTTCTGTATTTCCTCTTCTTAATGGTGTTGCACCTGTTCATGAAGCTGATCCCCTTAACCTTAATTTCTGCAGGTGGGCTGAGACAGCGTTAGCAGCATCTGTGTTATCAAATTCAGTCATGCCAGGGCACTGCAACATGGTTGCCATGTTACCTTTGGAAGTTAGCACGGGTCAGGGACCTTTCCCAGCAACAGTCTGCATGCACCGCCCTTTTATGGTGGGAAGGAGGACATAAAAGAAGGGATACCGGCCAAAAGAAGGCTCTTGCAGTGAGCCATGGAGGATGCTCCCAGGCGTGCATAGCTGATAGCACTGAGACCCTGAGGGAGTGGAGCTGCCCCTAAGGCACCTTCCCTATACCAAATCCCAGTGCACATTTGCATCCCAGCCATTTCCATCTGCTACTGTATTGTTTCTTTATTTCATTCAGCAATTTCTTCATTCAGTCCAAGTCATTCCTAATCATTTGCTCCTAGTGGGAATTTGGCAGGGAGTTATGTCATGGACTTCAAAGAAAAAAGAATTGGAAACAACAGTATTAGTTCCAGAAAAATATCGCTAAGAGGAGGGAGGTATTTTCTTTATGATGCTTACATCAGGAAAGAGGACGGCCATTTGTCCTCGGGGAATAGTTTTTTTTGATTTTGCAGATTTGACCATGATTCTTACTGTCAGCTCCTATGAGCCAATGTTTATGTTACTGATGGGGATTTTTGGGTCTTTAGCAAGTGCTCATGTTCTCTGCAGGAAATGGGTTCTTCTGTACTGAAAAGTTTTAAGTCAACATTTTCAGAACTGTTGATCAATGAATGTATGTTGCACTTTTGTGGTCTTGTTATGCAACAGTCAGCGTACAGGGTCCTATGTTAAAGGGAAAATGTCGCAGAGTCCACAGTGAAGAAGGCTGACAGCTTTAGGCTCTGTGATTCTTAGTTTTAAAGAAATACTAACTTATTTACTGTCTGAGAATATTCATTTTGGGCTGTTTTTTTCCCCCAGGGCAAATAAAAAATAAAATAAAATAAAATAAAATAAAATAAAATAAAATAAAATAAAATAAAATAAAATAAAATAGAGTTTCTTTCAAAGACAATGAGACTTAAAGGGACTATTGTGACTCTGTGTAGCACAGCCTGTAGCCGCCCCTTCCCTCCCTGCTCCCAAATGTATCTTCCTTCTAATACAGAATACACTGTATAAAAGCACTGAATTCATTTTTCAAAAATAATTGTCTACAATAGTTCTAAGCATTACAATAACTCTCAAGGGTCTGCTTTGGGTAGTTGGGTTTTTTAGGTAGTTGCTTCACACACCCTGTAGCTTGCAACTGCTTTCTCTTAGACCTAATCATGACCCACATCTGTTAGCAGCTTTTAAAATTACATTGTGGCCAGGCTGCCCACAGAATTCATTGTGCTTCCACTGGGTTATAATCAAAAGAAAATTTTCAGCACATGAAAGAACCCCACTGATAACTTATTTATTACAACCAGCCAGATATATGATGGCTTCTTTGGTTTTCTTTTTTTTTTTTGGACAAGGATATTAGAAACATGGAGAACTAAAGTAAGAAAAAGCCTTCCTATGGAAAAATGATCCACATTTACAATTTTTATAATTTGAACGTAATGGTGACACAAAGAGTGGTAAGAGATGGATTAAACACAATGCCTCTAGTACCGAAAGATACCCCACCAGCCAAAATGCCGACAATTGTGGCAAAAATTTGAATTTTTTATTGTTTTTTTTTCAGAAATCAACATGTGATATTGGAACATTTTCAGTGATAATCTTACTTCTGTGCAAGAAGTGTAATGGGTGTGGAAGTCTCAGCCTTTACTAGCATGGAAGTGCTCTTTTGTTCATGTCATAATAAATCTGTTTATACATTTCAACCTTTAGAGTTTTTTTTTTTTAAAAAAGAATTTGTCTCCAGCTATTGAAAAAGCTTAGGCAAACAAAACTGGGGGAAAGTATTAACAAGACAGAACATTGGCTGCTCTGTCTTTAATGAGAGAGGGCATTTTGGAGAAGTCAAGATACTTGTTTGCAACAGCTCTTTCTTAGTAACAGTTTCTGCTTAGCCTTGAATGTTGCCCTTTGACAGTGAGAGTCAGAAGTTGGATTTGCATTGTTATTGCGTCAGCTGATTAGGTTCTCTGAAATAATGAGGTGTCACGCATACAGGAACTACACTATGGAAAACCACTGAAAAAATATCATGGAAATTAATTCTCCTGCCTAATGTGGAGAAATGTACTAAATCCATAAACTCTGCTGGATGCAAGTATTTGAGAAATTATAAAAGACTTTTGCCTCTAGGCCAAAACTTGAAGAGCTCATTAAGAGTTTACTCAATCAGTGGGAGGTTGCTGATAGAGTGAGTCTTTTGTGTTTTAGCAGACTTCACCAGGACACAATGCAATTAATTTTTGTTTTTGACTTTATCTCCTTTAAAGAAGAAAGATGATTTTGCAAAGATCAAAGTCTAAGACTGTATTTTGATGGCACAAAAGTCAAGTGACTCTACGTAACCTCTGGTTCATGAGGCCAAACATGAAATCTCTAAGGGCTTCACATTTACAAGGTGAAATCTATAGATATCAATAGATATGGAACAACGCTGAAGGCCTGAGCTGAAATCAGTGGAAATCTTCTAAACTTTAATGGAAGTAACACAGAAAGTTGCCTGAAAGAGAAGCAGCTATAAGACGAGATGCACTATTTGGTCAACCAGTTCTGTCAATTCCTTGAGCTATTATCTGTCAAACCTTACTTATCATAAAGAAGTTTATCCCACTAAGTTTTATTCTGTGATTGGGTTGAACATTCTCCTGATAGATGATGTTTCCTATAAACCTCCACCTTCTGGACTTGAATACTTCAAAAGCTCAGTTTTCAGTTGAGTCCCCTTCTCATATAAAAAGCTTGATAATAAGATGCCAGAATACTCAAAAGCAGAAAAAAACAAACAAACAAAAAGGGCAAATAAAAATAATAGTCTTTGGCGTCACCTCATCAATGTCAAAACATTGTGATTGTTTCTTCTTTTTAATGGTTATATTTGATAGTTTCACTCTGTGTGTGGTTGTCAATCCTCTTTAGAAATGGACTTTGAAAAGTGCTGAATAACCACTATTATAAAAATATTTAACAGCAGTAATATGTATTTTAATATTTATTAAACACAGTTGCAAGAGGATGATGCTAAACTACTTAGCTTCTGCCCCTTAAACACAAATTTAAGCCCATGCTGCAGTAAGCTCCTTGCAGCTAATCACTCACTCCATTGCATTACACACACCCTCCTCCCTCCCCTGGGAGCCCCAGCTTTCACATGCTCAAAAGCAGGATTAAGGGTAACATCAGAAGTTCCTGTGTCCCATTTTTAAAGGTAAATTAAACACATCTGAGCCTAGGTTTTGTTGACTTTCAATGAAGATTAGACTCTGAATTGCTAAGTCTCTTTGAAAATGTTACCCTAAGCAGCTTTAAGATTGACAGAATTTGCCTTAAGCTGCTCCCAGGCTGACAAGACGAAGGTCTGGTACAGTGAAAGAAGCGCTTTGATTCCTTGCTCATGGATGGTGCTGGGACCTAGGATAAGTCATTTTTTTCTGCTACCATGTACAAAGCTCAGAGTTTTGATGGTTTTGTCCATAATGACACTTCCTCATTCTGTGTGTAATTCCTGATTTAAGCAAGGACACTAAGTAACAGAATTGGGACCTTTCCTTTTAATATCTTAATTTAAAATGAATCTCATGACAATAAAAAGCCTAAAATAAACCCTCCAGGAAAACAAGTTGTGTTCTTCTCCCTCCCCCTGCCTTGAAAACTTTCTACCTATACTGGCTTAAGCTTCCTTTGATTGTAAGTCATTCCTCTGTCCTGCAGAAAAAAGTTTTGCCATGAACTCCTACTTCTACTTAGCAATTAATTTTGGATGGGACTTGTTTAGCAAAAGCCATGTCCTTAAGTTCAGGCAAAATAATATCAGCAGTGTCTTGAGTCAGGCTCCTAAAAATAATTTTCTTTAGCTTTTGAGTAATCTGACCAATTTCAAGCAGATTATACATACTTAAAATTATGCATTAAGACTTATCTGTGCCATAACACATTTTATGCACTAGAAAATAATCCATGGATGCAGTTGTTTTTCTAATATTGCTCATGGGTAAATATTTTCTATCAAATTTACTTAAAGAAAATCAACTGCACATTTCAGGACCTAACACTCAGTTTGAAATCCCACACACTACTATAATTTCCTAATCTTGAATCAAATGACTGTGTCATGCTGGAAGCTGGAACACCTTAATGTTAGGTTTGTGTGTGCAGGAAATAAAAGACTGAGGCAGGAAAGATAAAAATCTAGTTTATGTCTTCAGCAGCTATAAAGGAACGGTAACTCCCTCACCGGCTTATAGGTTATCCTGGCACCTTTCCTCTGTTTTTAAAAAATATTGAATAATGCCCTCTACAAAAAGGTTTTGTAGCTGGGAAAGTTGTCTTTGTGTGTCATGTTCATAATCCAAAAATTTCCTCATTTTATGTTGCTTGCTGATTTTGATGAGGTACTTTCGGGGAGAAAAAGCCTCTATAAGGACAAAAACCCGTTGTCATTAACAAGGAAGATGCGTGAGGTCAACTCTCTTGCTTCCCCTGTGGGAAGGAGCAGCAAATCACACTCTCCCAATAGAGAAATCCATGGAAAACATGACAAGAACATTCCTGAAAATCCAGTCCTTGATATAACGGACTGTGCAGGACTAAGGAACGGTGCTGGGCCGCAGTCACATTCGCATTACTGAGGGTTCAGTTCATCAGCGGTGGAGCTGCTCTGAACGTGTGGGAGAGGGCAGAATCTCACCAGGAGGATGGTGGACGTTGGTGCAGGCAGTGCAGAGAGGTTCTGCAGTCCTGGGGGATATTCAAAACTCGGCTGGATGAGGCCCTGAGAAACTTAACATAATTTTGAAGTTGATTCTGGTTTGAGAGAGGGGTTGGACACACAGTCTCAGGGTGGTATCCTCCAAGGTAAATTACCTGTGATCGTATCTATTCAGGAGGACTGAAGTATAAAATATGTTATCTGTATAAAATGACAGACTTTGGAGTCTGAGAGACAGCATCTTCTGCAGTGGGTAAAAATAATTCACTTTGCTTAAAATTTCCTTGATGTACACAGCTGAGGACGTTGCAGAGATGTTCAGGCTACTTTCAAGTTCAGGTGATGTTCTCCAGAACCATGCACTGGTACTAACCCAATCTTGAAAGCACTATAGCCAAGGTAAAGCTGTACCTCAGCATGGCTGATATGGCTGTACTGTAGTGGTTTGGGAACTACAGTGTGTCTGGTAGGTCACTGATCTTCAGGCATTGTAGGTACCCCTGTGTGACTGTGGGCTCATAGTAGAGAGGGCTTTCTTTTGCTCATATTTTGGGGAAAAAAAATCAGGTGTGATGCAGCGATTATTAGAGGAATCTAAACTCCCTAGACAGTGAAGGAGAGAGCTAAGTACCTATGGGAAAGGAAGAATTCAGGGCATCTATGTTAAATGAGAAAAATAGGCTGACATAGGTGGTGTGAATATTTCTCTAATCCGGTGTCCTCTTTCCCTACTTGTAAAATAAGAGTACTTAAGAAGAGTATTGTGAAGTGCTCAGAGAGTATGGTAAAGTGGCCACATCAATGCCTGTGATGGGTAAATTAAACATAAAGGGTGAAATCTCTTTGATTTCAATAGAAGGAAGCATCTAATGAAGCTACATATTTTGTCAGAAAAGCCTGCAGTGTAAATTACACTGTCATTTAGCATTTGCTTATACAAAAACTGTGCCATTAAAATGAATTGAATCTTATAGAATAACAATAGAGACCCAAAAGTAAGTTCTTGTTTTTATTCTGACATCCCACGGAGTCTTGAAAAAACAGGCGAGCAAGAAAGCGAACAAACAAATGTCTTTGAAGAGATGTTTTTCTTTTTCTTCCTGGGGCCAAGATCATCAATGACATTTTTTTTTGCCTGGACCAATTATTAGACTTTTTTATTATTTCATAGCCTCATTTGCAAGCTGTAGGAGCTTATATTTGTTCACTTCCAACATGGAAACAGCAATGCGATGTACTGGGTGATTTAAGGTCTGAGTAAGGATGCTGTCTTGAGAAGGCTGTGGTGTAGGGTGGGGAGAGGATCAGACCATATGTGCCCTGATCCTATATGTTCACTAAGCACCTGCTGCTAACCACTGTCACACTTGGCTAGATGCACCTTTCTTGTGAGCCTGGGTAACTGCAAAAGAAAATTGATGTCACTTTTATAGAGGAAAATACATACAGAAGGTGGGAAACTGAAATTGCCTGCATGACTTCCATTAGTGCTGACAGGAGAAAGGACATGGAAAATTTTCAGAGTTTAAAAAAATGAACAAAGCAAGCCAGAAGGAAAATCAAATACTTGAAATACCTGCAGGTGACAAATTATGAAAACTTGTGGCATAAGGAGAATCAGGTTGAACTCTTCAGTTTGCTGACAGTTTTCCCTGCGTGTAGGTGATGACCCTCACCAGGCAGTCAGTGGGGGAAGAGTAATTCCCAGTCCTGGGATCCTGCACTGGCAGCTCATGGACAGGGACCTGGTAAAACTCATAGGGGCCAGGGAGGGACAACTAGTGTGGAGCTGTTGAGTTTCTATGTATATGTCAATCCCAATGTTATATTAGAAATTTTTTTTATCAGGGCTACCTTGCTATAAAGTGCCGTGTTGCATTAAACAGCAAGAAGTGGTGTAAATAGCAGTTTCAAAGCACCTGTGAATATCTGCCTTAACTTTGTAGATCTACCACAGCACCTGATTCCCAGATGTGTTGTCTTTAAATCATTTTACTACATCAGTACCCAAACATTTCTCTTATGTTTAGCTGTATCATTCCTGCCTCTGGTCTTATAGGATCAAACTCCTTTAGGTTGTTTAACACAACTTGTAACTAGCAGTGCAAATGCCATCTTTTTTATAGTTTTCCTTCTGTCTCTGTCTCATTAACCTAGTTTTTTCCCATCAAACATCAGCCAAAGAGATATCTGTTTCTCTAGCAAAATCTGAAATATTTATTTTCCATAGCTATGATTTATCACTGCAGTTCTGTCATTAAGCTCTGTAAAGCAAACCAAGTTAACGAAAGACTCTAAACAGAGTGAGTTTGTATTGCAATGAACGTCTTTCAGTTTTTTGTTATAAACAAGCCAGTCAGTACAAGATACCATGTGATGAAGTAGTCTGTATAAAACTTAATTTATCTTCAAAGGTTCCTTTGCCTTATGATATCAAAAGCTATATCTTAAAGTCCTTACCTGAAGTTAAGAGCAAGAGCTTCTCTTCCTTTAAATAACAGATACAGACACTATCTTCTTTACCAGAAAGTAATTCATTAAGCAAACCCTCATTGCAGCATGCGACTGCCTCTGAAGGATAATTTCTAAAAAAATCTTCCTAAGTGTCCCACATATCAAGGCCACATCTGAAAATCTTTGTATCTCCTTCAGCTGTAGCAATAATTTACTGCCACTAGTTTATCAGTCCCAGTGCATTACTGATCTTTAGTGAGGCAGATTTTTCATTTTCTTGATATGTTTTCAAAAGTTTATATTAATGTTCCTCCCTTCACACAAGGCTGAGGGGATCTCCTGCATGCAGCAGTGGAGATGTCTATGTTTTCAGATAATCTCCAAGTGCTCCTTCAAATCCTTTCACAATCAACGTGCAAAACAGGACAGAGAAAGTCTGTCCTGGCCTTAAGGATCTATTTTCAGCACCTTTGACATACTCTTCTACCTCCTTAAATGCTTGTTGGCAGCTCCTGTAAGACCAGCCTGAAGGAACTGGGGTACCTAACTCCCACTAGAGCAGGTGGTGGGCACCAAAATCAGGCTGGCAGCAAGGAATCACTTCCAGCTCTGAATCATGGAGACCAGCAGGCAACAGAGCTTCAGTCACGTCTCTGTCTTCTTAGTTTTTCTGATTGGCTACTGGAGGCATCCCGATGCTCAGCGTGCGAGTTGCTTGCTGCTTGCTGCAGTCTGGGAGTTGCATGGCAGCATACTTGCTGCTATGAACCCAGTCGTTGGCACCTAATTCATTTCCCCCCTCCAAGCTGATACCTTTTGGGCACTGAGATCAGTTCCTGGGAGTTCTGTGCTCAAAGCTGGAGACAGTTTTGAGGAACTGCAAACCTCAGTGTTTCATTACTCAGCACCCCTTACCAAACGCCTGTCTCTGGGATCCTGCCTCTGTCTTTGTAAAGCAAGGATGGACGGCATTTCCCTGCCATGAATGAGACTATTGAGGGTAACTACAGTAAGGATTGTGCAGCATTCAGATACTAAATACCAATTACAGAGGGCATTGGAGTGTAATAAGAAAGCTCAGGAAAGAAAACGCCATAGCAATAAAGCTAAATGAATTATTTACAATCAGCTCCCGGATGTGTTTAAGGATTTACCCACTGCAGAACCTTTCAGACCTGTCAAATCAATGGAAGCGGCTGCACTTGATGAAGTTTAATAAAAAATCAATAAAATGAATAGTAATAAATTACCAGGATGAGATGAATGACTCAAACATGTGGAAGTGGATACAAAGCCATTTTTTTTTCAAAGGGCACCACAAATAAATTAAATCTGACTTGAGCAACAGGTAGTTGTACTTAACCTCTTTAGAGGAACAGGGAACTCATGGAGCAGGAACATCACTTAGATTTCCAGAAGCCTTACAACAGATTTCCTCACCAAAAGATCATAAAATATAAAAGATATAGTGATCTAGAAGTGAAGGATTAGTACGTGTTTAAAGGATAGGAGACAAGGGTTAACAAACAAGGTTTCATTTTAATGACTGAGGAATTCCTATACGTGATCTAGAAATGGTGGTGAAAAATAAGGCAATAACATTTACTGAAGACACTGCAGTATCAAGGGCAGCAAATCCAAAACCTAAGACTTGCGAAAGGATTCCAAAATATCAGGTGACTGGATGATAAAATGCTTCATGAAATTCAACGTCTACAAATGCAAAGAGAGGCATAGGGAATACGAGTTCTTGCTAAATGTACGTACTGATATACGTTAGCTAAGCAATTACTCCACAGGGAAGAAATTCTGGAGACTTTATATTGTTCTAGGAAAACATGAATTCAATGCCTGTCAATAGTGAGAAAGGCAAATTTCTTCCTACATTTTAAGGAAATGAATAAAGAACCAAACAGAAAACCCTGCTATTATACTATGATACAGACACCCACACACTTCTGCTACAGACAGTCCTGAATTCCTCATCCCAAAGAGGACCTGGAAAAGGCAGAGAAGGAGAAGAGAGGCCAATACGGGCTATTTTCTCAAAGGGGCAGATTATGCAGACTAAGCCTTCTCAGCTTTAAAAATGATGACCATTAAAAGAGTACAATAAAAGTTAATGAAATTATGAGTTTCAGTGAAAAGGGAATAGGGGACACTTGTTCACTGTTGTCACAATACAAGTAATGGAGGGAATCATAATTTAACTACTAAGAGAAAATACTCCGTATGCAATCAACCAGTTGATGTTGTAGAGTCTGAAAATTTAAATGGGACTAAAAAAACTCTTACAAAGAAGAGAAAAATCAATCAAGGGCTATTTTTGTAGTCTCAGGGGATCTTCTATCATATTCTATTTGAGACAGAATAATGGGTGGGAAGGGCCCTTGGTCCAAAAGGGTTTGGTGGTCATGTTCACATACATGACACAGTCACCCTGCACCACGGGGGCTTGGGTTTGATCTGTATAACTTGAAACAGGAGTCATTTGGCTTGTGACAACCTTCTTGAAGGACAGCTTTTATGTTTGTCTCCTGCCATATTTGTGGAAACCAACTAAGGAATTCAAGCTGAAACCCCATTGTACATATGTGATGCAGCTGCCCATAAACAGAGCGTTTGGGTAGGACCCAGTACAGAGCTGGGACCCACTCCTAGGGCCAGTGATTTTCTTCAGGCTATGTAAGTCACTGTCTATATCTTTGTTTCTTCACCTAGTCCTTCCTTCAGAGAAAGCTTAGAGATATAACAAACACTGAGAGATGGATATGACTATTTTTATGTTATTGTTGAAACATTCCTTTCAGACAATGCCCTTCCTTTCTCCTTTCTTCTGATGGCTAGGTTTAAAGGGATGGTGTGCTTATTTTTTATCTGAAAGCCTTGCCACAGTTACTAAGGCTTTTAAATCAAAATAATTTAAATCAATTTATAGAATATTATTTTGGGTAGTCTTTTGTCTTTCAGTATTGAGTAGTGTTGCATGATTACACTGGACACAAGGATTAAAAACACATCACACATTTAAGGACACTGAAAAATCTTCCTGAAACACAAATTTTATTGACTGCTTCATTATTTTAATGAAAAACTACAATTTTAGTTGTTTTTAAAGAATTTCACTGGTACAAGACTTAGAGATTACGATGATTTGAAAAGTATCTCCATATGCTTATGCCTGCAATATAGTGGATACAGGTATATCTTCCTAACCTAGCACAGTAATATTAGGATATTAACCAAACTGTTGAATACATCTCATGTCCTCATACAGCAGCATATTTCCTTTTGTAGTTAATCCAAATATCCATAATTTTTAGAGAAAATCTCCCACTATAGATCAAGGTCCTTTTGCTTTTGGGTAAAGATATGAGTAGAAGGGTAATTTCCTGGAAATTGTTTCTCAAACCTCATTAGTAAAAATGTTTGCATTTCTTGGGAAAATTAACTATTAAATTTGATTTTAAACAAATGTTGAAGCAACAATAACTAAAGGAATGTTTTAAGCAATATTTTTATATGCTTACCCGTTATAATAAACTAAATAAGAGAAACATCATCATAATGTTCATGCAAAGAATGACTTGGACAAAAAAGATACCATGTATTCCCTAAAGATATCTTTGTTCTTGTCTCTTGCTAAATGATTGACAGGGTAAAAAAGTGATTAACTTCTAGCTGACAGAAAACAGTAACATGGGTCTGTAATGATGGCACCCGCGAGTGGCATAGTGTCCTACTTATCTGCATTTTAAAGCAACAGCTGCCGGGTCTTTTGCAATGTCTGCAGAATTTTAAAGAGAAGCAAGATTAGAAACAACAGTACATCTTTGCTACAAATGCCATGAAACTAGCCCTCACAAGACAGTGATTGCACAGAAAGTGTTGGGCATATGTGAAATAATTCTGGTGGGGGGGAACAGTTCTTATAACTCTTGACATCTATGTAAAAATACCCTGATGTTTCTGAATCAACACAACCCAGATGTATGGTTTCACTGTCTACCAAATTTCCTCTAGACTGAGACATTTGTCTTGATCTTTTTGAATCTGGACACTTTTCCTAAAAGAAGTTAATTATAAAAGGATGCAGCTGCCTTATTATTAGGCTATATTTATGCAGTTAGCCATATGTACACCACAGAGTGCTCAGTACTGCCAACTGGTCTGCAACCTCAGTGTCCAAGGCTAATCCCCTCTAGCACATACGATCTGCACTGCTTAGCTCTGGGCTCAGGGCTGCTTTGAGCCCATGTCACATCCTATGGCCCTGAGAAATACTTATTTTATTCATTTGTATTCTTTCTCTTCAAAGTGGCTGAAGTAATGTGAAGGGTATGTTGTAGCCTCACAGCCTCACATGTCTCCTGTTGTAGCCATGTTTTATAGCATGACACCACAATAGTGTTGCACATCCTAAACAAGTAACATAAGGTTTATGGGGATGTCAGAGTGAAAGTCTGCAAGACTGTGTCATGCAAAGGGAATGATGGAAAGGGATACTGGGAAAGGCAAAGGGAACTGGGAAAGACCCAGTGATGTCTTATCCATGCTGCCCAAAGAAATCTCTGGAGTGAACTCTCCTAAAGACAACCTATCCACATTTGGTCTTGAAGGGAACTAGTTAGTTTGCTCCAAAAGAGAGCTTGGAAGTAAATGAGCAGTACTGTGTGAGCAACAAGGCCCTGGGTGCGAACTGGGCTGCTAGATTATCTGGATTCCACAGTCATACCCAAAGAATTGTGCCACAGCAACATGACTTTAGAAATAATATCATTCTGTTGGTGAGAGAAAGCCATATCTAACATATCACATTGCAGCAGCTGGTATTCTTATTTTGGAGTGAAATGAATTCATTAGTGGTAACGTGGCTCACAATTTAACTATGGTATTTTCTTTTCTAATCATTGATATTGTCTTTAAAATGGCCTGCTAGTTTAAGGGTTTCTTTGGGAGAAAATGGCAGCTCTGAGAGCTCTACAGCAGCATGAAATTCCAGGCTGGCATGTGATTTGTTTTAGATATAGCTATGACTGTGATTATAATTGCCTTGGACTTTCTTGATGATCACTATTCAGAAAGCTTCAGATGATCCTGAAAATCAGAACCATTTCTAATCTTACCTTTTTGATAGTTGCTTGAAGTACAGTAAGGTAAAAGGGTATTAGGTACAGTCTATGACAAAACTTTCTGGATACTGATAGGTTACTCACAGCTGACAATAAGATTCAGACTGACTATTTTTAATGCCTAAAATGGACTTAGATGGATTTTAAGCACCAAGGTCTTACTGCAAAATTCAGAGTTCCTACTCCCTTCAGTAGACCAAGTATTTTAGACTACATTTGCTCTCAGTATTTATGAGAAGCTGGATGTCTCTCTCTCATTTAAACATTTATGAAATTCACATTGAAAACAGAGAAATATCCAGACTGCGTTTAAACCCTAAAAGGGTCAGTTTTATGCTTTGAATATGCCTAAAAAACATATACGAAAGTGAATGCAGATAAAACACAAGAGGGAAGGCTATTCCTATTAAAAAATGCAGCTATGGTATTTACCTTCTTCTAGTAGTCTAGTGGTTAGAGACTTGAGTATGGGAAATTCAGGATTTTGCCCTACCAGTGACTGAGGAAGTAGGAGATACAAATACAGTTCCCTCAGCAGACTGAAGGGATTCAAAACCAGAACTCTCTTGTCTTCATAAAGTGCCCTAACTACTAGGTTGCTATTTGTGGAAAGGTCATTTTTCTCCACTTCTCTAGAGAGGGCAGCGTGACCGAGGGGTCAGGAAGGTTAAAGTCTGGGAGAAAGAAGTTGGTGGGGACCCCTCAGCTGAAGGCTGAGGAATGCAGTGGCAAATGAGCTACCCTCACTGTCATCAGTGATTCCAGGTTGGCTTTGACTGAAACAGCAATAATGTAGGGAAAGGGATATGCACTTGCCAGGGCGTTTTGCAAAATGTAAGGAACACCACCTCTTCCTCTTACATTTTAAACAGACATTGCTGCTTGGTAAAGGGCCTATCCTCACTTGTACAACTTTGGCCTCAAATTCCCGGAAGAGTTAGTACCTGATACAGAGACTGAAGCCAGGCTTTCGGCAAAAGTGGGGATTCAGACATATGCCAGCATTCAGTCTTTCCTCTAAGTTAAATCCAGGGCAGAGTGATTGAACCTAACTCACCCCTAAGGCGTTGCAGTGGTCTGTAAGGGAGCTTCATTAAGGATGCATTTGGCCAAACTCCCTGCTTAGCACAGCAATACTGAATTCCCTACTCAACCATTCCATTTACTGTACACAGAATTTATGTAACTAAATTAGGCACCTTGGATCACCCTTTATAGACCATGTTTTATGAGATGCTGTGATGCCAAAGCTGGGGTCCTGTAGCTCATAATATGGCCTGAAAGATGCGTGTACTTCTATCAGTTCTACAGGTAATACCTGAGTCAGCTATGCTCGCTGCCTCTGCACCCTCACCTCGCTGCCAAGGTTGCTTACTCCCCCAAGCCACCTTGGAAAACGCTTTTAACAAAGTCAGTTCCAAGTCTCCCCACCATCAATCAGCAATGTTTTTTATACAGGCTGCTGAATTCTCTACTTTGTCAGGGAAGTCTATTCTCCTTGTGTGACACTGAAAATTATTCAGTATGGAGAGTGGTGGTTCAAGGTCTGACCCATTTTGTATTGACTTGAGGGAGAACAAGAACATGCCATGTTGCTGAATGGCAACATAAATTCCTTAAATACTTTGCAGTGAGATCAATAAAAATAAATCAATACATCACTTTAAAAAAGGTGTCATGGAAAGAATTCTCATAGGCTTTCCCTGGAGAGATAAAAGACTTGAAGAACAGTATTTGCTGCAAACACAATAAACCAAAGGCTGGGAAAGTCCTACAAAAAATGCATTAACCTCGTTCACAGACTGTCACCAAATTGGATTATCTCAAAATTCACTTATTTTGCTCCCTGTCATTAAGAGGAGAAGATCATCCCTGAGTTTTACTAAATAAAACCTTGAGGTTTACTAAATAAAATGAGATTATCTTCTGCCTACATAACATAGGGAAAAGGATGAAAATAGGATTTAATATAAGGTAGGAGTGATGTGATAGCAATGAAAAGATTTATGTTATTACAAAGGTCTGGGAAAGCCTGAAAAAATCAGAACATTAAAACATGGGGACTGTCACGCTACCATGCCTGGTTACAGTTTAAGCATTTCTTCATTTCCAGTTAACATGAATCTGAAAGGAATGCTGTTGAAACAGCATTATTTGTATGGTTGTATTAGGTGTAGAAATATGTTTTCAAGTAGTTAAAATTCTTGTTTCCCTCATCCCACTTAATTAATTATGAGGGGTGATCTGTTTGAGAAGAAGACAGACTGGAAGCAGAAGGCATTCACGATGGTTTAATTATGGTTTAACTGATATCTTATGAAATTTCAGAAAATGGCCAGATTATTGAATGGACGGGAATTCAGTGTAATGCTCTGTTACATCAAACTGAGTTGTGATGTTATTCAACTGAGCAGAATACTTAGAGCACTTAAATACATCATTGATAAAGGTGTATTTTTTCAACTACCATTTTATTTGCATAGTGATGCAAGGACCTGAAAGGAGTAATCTTTTAGGGGAGTGTAATCCTATTCTTTCTGAAACCCAGCAAGGACTGAATCCAAATTAAGCTAGAAAAATTAATTTGAAATACACAACTGGACTGCAAGAGTGGAATTGTATATCAAGGGGTGGACCATAATTTCAAAACACTGCCCTGGGGAACAAGTACTGAAGAGTGGAGTCTCACTAATTTGCTTCTCACTCAGTCCCCCAAAATAATAGATGTCTTTAACTATAATCACAGTGAACATCTTCTAGGCTCGTGCATTACAGCCTGAATTCCAGGCAGCCAAAATCCCATCCACTTCACTCTCAGTTCCAGACAGACACAAAAAAGCATGGCTGTGAAGGGTTGAAAGATGTGCTGTGCTACTGAAGTAACGAAGAGCTGAAAAGCGTGACTGATGAGCTCCTAGATAACAGATTAATGAGCAAGATGTCTGTAGTTCATCAAAGGACTAATGGAAATGTACACCAGATACCTGCAGTATACTATGGAGAAGATGTGGAGACCGGGAACCATCCAAATATAGCATTAAAGAGACAGATAGAGCAAGAACAGGACAGAGTGATGTTAATGATTTCAGTTCATATGTATATTTCATGTATGTTAACCAATCAGAGCATAAGAAAGGCATGATGGAAAATAACTTGCAGAAGACCATGATTTAACATACAGAAAACAGGTAAAATATGAGTAAAAGAAAGATGCAACTTGAACATTTTTTAAAATTTCAGCTACTAGGCAGATACTACTGTGTGATACTTGATCATTGGCACCCCATGTTATACGCAAAAATGAAGTATACAGGGGTGGATTCAGGGGCAGACTACAAAGGAGAAATTTAGAAATGTTGCCCAGGCATGGAAGGGATTGTTTCAGGAAAGCCAAAGCTCTGCTTGAGCTGAGGCTTGCCAGGGGTGTTAAGGTCAACAAGAGCTATTACACCTACATTGGCAGTAAAAATCTGAACAAAGGAAATATGAGTCAACTGCAGAATGGGGTGGACGATTTAGTGACAGCAGACATAGACAAAGGCTGAGCAGCTCAGTGGCTACCTTGTCTCAGTCTTCACCAACAAGGTCTCCCAGGAAGCTGTGCATGGAGACAGGGTTCAGGAATAAGAATGACCAGCAGTGGCTGAGGACTGATCTTGACCCATGCAAGTCCATGGGACCTGATGCGCTGTGTCCAAGGTGGTGGAGAGAACTGGCCAATGTCACAGCCAGGCCTCTGTCATCTTTGAAAGACTGTGGAGATCAAGGGCAGTCTCTGACAACTGGAAATATCAAACGCATCTTCAAAAAAATGCCAAATGATTTGAGGAACTACAGGCTGGTCAGCCTTCCATTTGTGCCTAAGAATGTCGAGAAGCAAGTCTACTTGGACCACATTTCTGAGCATGTGAAAGAGAAAAAGAGAAATGGTGCTCACTGGGAACAGTGAGCATAGATTGACCATGGGTAACTCATGCCTGGGCAAACTAATGGCCATCTAGGATACAATGACTGTGTTTGTGGATAAAAGTGAATAGTGAATGTCATTTACCTCAACCTTAACAAGACTTCTGTTTCTTGTATCTCAAAATATTCTTGTATCCAAGCTAGGACATTATGGTGGACAGCTAGTTGGGTAAAAGACTGGGTGGATATCAGCCTCAGAGGGTTGTGATTAAGGAGTTGGACTCTACCTGGGTGACAGTATGAAGTAGGGTATCACAGGGTTCTACTCTGGGATGTCTCTCCTGGGGTCCTTACCCATCATACATAACATCTTTATCAATGACCTGGAGGAGGTGAGAGGTGCACTCTCATCAGCTGAGCAGACAGCACTACACTGGGTCCAGCTGATACACTTGAGAGCAGGCTGACATCCAGAGTGACCAAGTCAGGCTGATGGGTGGAGCCAACAGGAACCTTGTGAAATTCAACAAGCACAAGTGCAAAGTCCTGCACCTGGAACAGACTAACCTCCTTATTGTGGTGGGAGGGGACTGACCCACTGGGAGCAGCTCTGCAGGCCCTAGGAGTCCTGGAGGATGGCAAGCTAGGCATGAGCCAGCCATGTGCCCTGGCAGCAAAGTTGCAGGAGGGTTGTTGCTTGTGCCTGATCCTACTGAAATGCCCCAGGAAGAAGGGCAGAAGGAAGGAAAACAAACTCCAGCTTTCTAAATATAAGACCATTAATCTAACCATAGAACTATCCATTATTAAATGTCTGTAGTGGTGACTACGTGGAAATTTTTCAGGCAGGTTTAAGTCTACCATCCTTTAATATATGGGGACTCTCCACAAGAATGTTCATTCGTCACTGTGGGAAGCCACCTCCTTGTTCCATGTCTGTTTTGGGGACCTGTCTTCCAAGAGACATTCGACCCTTATGTAATGGGACTAGGAGCCATTTCCACTCCAGGAGACAAGGTATTCCCACCAGGGGCCCAGAAGGGAATAGAAACAGGAAATGCATGTTTCTAACATTACTTCCTTTTGCTTGTAGGAGAATCTGGATGACTGAGGCCATCATAATTATTCAATTATTGTAATTTTAAGCTGCAGCTGCACTGGAGTCAAACCGTAAATGCTCTTCCTCTGTTAAAGCATGAGGTACAATTTCATAGGCCTTCAGGAAATGTAAAGAACAGCCCCCTTCTACAGAGCATGATTACTCAGCCACCCAAAACTATAAACACCTGATTTTTTATTTTACCAGGCACAACTACCAATTAATCAGCCATTAGGGAAATCTATGTTAAAAAAAATATTGTCACAGGCAACTTTAGGCTGCTTTTATCAGTGAAAAATGCTAAGAAATCAGAAAATAAATTCTAAAATTAGTTAATGAGCTCAAACAAAGTTTCAATTCTTCTTGTAATTGGGGATGATTAGATTATTCTGTACACCCACTAGTAAAAAATAATTCCCAGAAATGCACAATCTTTAAGTCCCAGACTATCGTGATTATTTAAAAAGTATTTATATTTTCATACACACATTCATCACCAGATCTAATTAGAATAAATTTCTTCTGTTGGTACTTCATTCTTCCCCAAATAGTCTGCATAGCTGATTTTTTAAATGGTCTTTGCCCCATAAAGTCCCATTATCATCTACACAGTGTGAGCAGAGGCAGAGCACACCAAGGAAAACATATCCAGTATTTGTCTTCATGAGATTTTAATGCTTCTGGTATAAATATCACTCAGAGAGAATCTTACTGAAGTATTTGACCTAAATGTCAGCAAGTCTACTTTCTAGCGATACTCAAAGAGAGCACAGTGTTGTTTTTGCCCACTTCTCAGCACTCCTGGACTCTCGTGCGGGTGTAGCCTTTTTGGTATGTAATAAAGACACAATTACAATAAATATTCCTTTTTTACTGACTGAAAAGACAAAGTCCTTGACTTAGAAGGCTATACCTCTAGAATAAGGGTGGAGACAGATCAGATTCCAATAAGCTTGGACTGCTATCAGCTCATTTCCAGAACAGCTCAGCAGAGGAATAATAGCACTGAAAACTCCATAGAGTTTTACTTTTCTTTATTCTGCCTCTTATAACAGAAATGGATGATAGGCCAAGTATGTGATATGCTTTCAAAGGAAAGGATAGGGTGATGTGTTTACAATGGAGTTTATTTGAGTCAACATGGCTTCTTCATGATTTGTGGTTCCAGTACCTGAATAATATGACAGAAATTAGGAACCAAGAGTCTGGATTATGCTTTTCTTAAACCTGTTGGGGTTTTCTTGTTTATGACACATAACTACAACCAAAGCCTAGGTCATATTGACCTGCAACTTAAGCATAAGATCTTCTGATCCCATTAGAAAAACTCTCTCTGGTGAGTCTCCTTTTCCATTTTGGCTGCAATAAAAAAATCCAACCTCTTTTCACACATATAATTCAGAAATTTCAGACAGGTTGACCTCAGACTCTTCACAGTTCTGTGACTTAAATAGTCTCACACGATTTGCTCAAAATCTATTTTTCTCCAATAACTGTAAGTAGGTGTCCTACAGTGAACAAACAGCTCATTGTAGTGCTTTAGCATCACTCCATTTCTCTCTAACAATATAACAGTATTTTTAGGTCCTAAATCAATGCAGAACCTGAGCTCCTCAATGCCAGAATGATACCACTTATCTCCCTGGAAGAAGAACCCAGACAGTATGGAAAATTCTTCGTGTTCTTTAAACAGGCAGAGCACTTCTAAACAGTTACCTGGAGTAAAATTCTTGTTAGCACTAAGATTTTCATCTGAGTAATGATGGCATATGAGTCCTTGATTCACACCACATGAAGCATTAGTTACACTGACTGCAGATGGGTTTTACTGCTGTTTTCAGAATTAATACTGACACAATTAATACTGACTATTTAATAAACACATTTAGAATACTTCCCTTATTCCATATACTTATCTGTCTGCTTTTCCCAAATATAACAGAATCCATTTCAATTCATTTCCATTTCACTGATGTCTCCTGAAGCTCTGGAATATATTTTGAACCCAAGGTAACTGGTAGAAGAACACATGTAAACCTTTCATGGATGTGCTGGGCATGTATTGCATTTCCATAGATGGAACACTAAAAGTGCAACTGCAGCAACTTAATACTTTTATAAAATTTCCTAAAAAACCAGCATTGAGATCTGAATATAACTGAAGTGTCCTTTCTTAAAAATTCAAACCCCAACAAACCAAGTAGTGATTTTCCTTTCGCTTCTCTTAATGCAAATTAAGAGCTGCTGCACTGAACCAAGGAAATTACAGCAATTAAAAAGTTTAGGGAAAAGAAAATTTGACCCTTCTGCATCTCCACCCTGCCCACATTAAAAAGGCATATATTCTTATGTCTGTCCAGTGCCTGATGGCTTTGGGATGGCAATGTAGAAAAAATAAAACTGAAGTAGCTTAAGAAGCACCTACCATACAACTCTTTCACACACTATTAAGAGGAAAACAACCTCATCTTCTACAGGCTTTAAATTCAGCAATGGTCCTTGCATTCAGCTGGATAATTTTCAAGTCATTAATTCAGTCAAATTCACTATTATTTCATGCCTTCAGTGAGAAAAATATCCTGTCCGCTGATTGTTATTGCTTTTACATTTTTTCCTCCGGAGTTTTTGCAGCCACAGCTGCTGCAATTCTCCTCAAAGGCAAAATTATACCTGTTGAATTTTGTCCAAACTTTTAAAATTGTTTTGATATTTTTAAAGGGAGCCTATAGGCGACTAATTTTAACTGATTCACTGCCTACCATTTGTGCAGGAGACAGACAAAGGCAGATAAATTGATTACTGAGGACAAGGAATTTAAAACAAATCCCTGTATTTCTAGTGATGTTCTGTTGAACCATTTTCTGAATTTTAGCAGCAAACAACAATACAAATGAAAGTAAACCCAAAAACCTTTAAAAATACACAGTCGTGAAAACATCCAGAAAATAAAAGATTATTATATTAACACAGTAGCTATAATAAAATCATACTTACTGGCCTATATAAGAAGGCAACATATAATTCAGATATTGAAATAAATTCTCAGGCGTTTGCTGAATGAGGCCAGCTTTATGTGAAAGAACCGTTATTTGACGCAAAACCGCCCAAACTCGCCTGGCTGCCAGGCTTCATTTTGGTTGTGCATGGAAATTTATAACCAGTGCCGAATGCCTGTGGTTAGTGCCCTTGCATCAGGAGATGTTGTGAGGTGCGGACTTCAAACTGACCTGTCATCTTCTAGCAGTAACCACTAGATCTGACTGGGTAATAAGCCCAACACAGAAATTAATATGATGTAAGGGTCCACTTCTATTAATTGGTATTTTGTTTTTCTTACTGATATTCTAATTAATTATTAAAGTAAGTAGATTACTGGATTTCCACAAACTTAACAAGAAAATTCTGGTCTAGTTCAGTTTTGCCGAAAGATCTGCTAAAGTTCATGGACTTTCAAGAGGAATCCACATGGAAATGTGAATAATGAAGGAAGAATTCTGATTTTTAGTCCTGGAACATCTCATGATTCTTACTTGAAACCAGGGTAAAGACTGACGACTCTGCACTTTAGTTGGGGCTAACTTTATTCAGAATGAAACCCACGTGAATCCAATTTGAAGACGTGCTGTGGGCTGAAGTCATGCTGTTCCTCATGACTCTAGCACAGGCTTTCAGAACCTAGTTCTGACCATGCTGGTGCTGGTGTAGCTCATCCTTTCTTCTGTAAAGAAGGGCAGGTGTGAAATCAGGACCAGACACTAGAGTGCTAAACAACAACAATATATATGTATGTCATAGAAATCTGTCTGTACCGTCATGTCTGAATGAGGCACCGGGGCAGAATAAGTCAGAGAGTGAATGTACTTTCCAGGGCATCTCACAGGACATTCCATTCACAGCTTCTCCCTGCAGCAGAGCCTTCTTGTCACAATAGCTCTTCGTGGATGTGGCAATGCTCTGACTTCCAGTGTAGAAAGGACAAAATTACTTTCAATGCTTACACTGAAAGTGCGATTGCATTTTGGACCCACAAACCACATTAGAAACATTGCTTCTACCATGTTTCCTGCAGTACTACTGAAAAGCTTTTTTGTTCTGTTTAGTCTTCGTTAATCTGTTTTCAAGATAAGTTCACACAGATATCTGTTTCCTTGTACGGAAATACTTGAAGAAACCACGGATGCTTTTCAAATATAAACTTTACTTCTTGTACAAGAATAGTTCTTGAAGTATTCTCAGCAACACGGCTCTCGACAGGCACACAGAACCTGGCTGGCTGGGTACAGAGGGGAACAGCGGAAAGGACTGAACCGTGGCTTTGTAACTTGAACCATCTGCAAGAAAGTGGCAAAATGCAGCATGATGGCCATTAGGCTGGCCTTCCGTTTTGTGATTGATAACCTGTGATCCTTATCTGTAGAAATTGTCTTATAGTCTCTGCAGAAAGGAGTAATTACAACAGTCAGTCACTACCTGGATTCTAAAATGTCTCAAGGACATAAAGAAGTGAAAGCACATCTGCAAAAATAGTGCTTTTTAAAAGGGAAAATTGCAGACCTTTTTGGCTCCCAGAAAGAAAGGAATATTCATACTTTTTGGAAATGGAGAGGACATGTATCATCATCAGCAGCATGCCAAGGTAAAACCTATTCCGACTTGTCATAACTAAAATCTAAGTGGTTAGAACTATGAGGGTACCACAAAAATCTTTGTATTCCATCAAGCAACTGCTTCTGTCCTAGTTTTTTAGAAAGCTTTCAGCTGCTGCCCACTGTACCAGGACCCTTTTGAACAACTAGGAGGAAGTGGGAACAGAAATAGCAACAAGCTATTACCTTCTCTGTAAGCAGTCGTTTGTGTAGCAGTAGGTATTATGTGGTGCTAGCAGGTGTATTGATAATTACAGCAGCACAATATGCTGGGTGAAGGAATGGGGTTTCCTGCAAGGTCAATTGAAAAGCATAAAAAAAAAGGAATGGAATTTATGGAAACTGGGTGAATGTTTCATTATCTTAATTCCTATTTAGTGAGGAACATCTGGCGAACTCCACCAGACAGCTCTGTTTCTTAGTCTTCTTTTATCTGCTACGTTTGTAGATAAAGCAATTAGAGTAAGTACTTGTAAAAAAGCATGACGACAGTCTTCACAGGAGGTGAAGTTATCGGAGACGTGTCAGAATGCAGCTGTACACACACACACACGCAGCTGTACACACACACACACATATACATAAAGAAACACAGATATATGCTAATCTCTGAAATCTTTTTTTATTCCATCTGCTCTGAATATAAGGCACGTTCAGAGATGATCATATCCCACCTGCCAAGGCTGGTGTGCAAGAAGGACAGAGGCGAGGCAAGCAGTGCAAGCCCTGCACTTGCATGTCGGCCTGCTGGGGCTGGTACCCCCACGCTGAGCTGGGTTCCCTCGGGCGGCAGCTTGCCCTAACGACCAGCATCACACAACCACCACTCACAGAAAACTTAGTAAATTAGCCACATCCAAAACGGGGTCTATTCAACATGATACCAGCAGGGCCGGGGAGGTCCCAGACTTTCTGTTGCAGGACTTTGTCCCTGTTACAAGAGTGCTATGGCAGGGAATGACCAAATGGAGTTGCTCCCTATGAACACCCTGCCTGGTGAGCAAGTGCCTGCATCCTTCCCATCCTCACTGTAGTTAGTACAGTCATTTATATTTCTGATGAGAAATAAAAGGGTCAGCAAACCCCACTGGCAGTCCCTCAGCCTCATCACTTAACTTGGTTGGTCTCCCTTCTCATAGATGGACTACCTTGTAGTGAGACAAAAGATCGTCCTCATTTATTTTTAATCAGAAAGCACTTCAAATGGGAATCCCCACTGCTCTGTTCAGCAGGGTTATGTCCTGTTTCAACACTGTTCTCAGCTTTGTTCCAATGCAGCTAGTTTGGAGACTCTTTTCTGCAATGTCTTTAAAACTTTCCCTTATAATGTTTCAGGTAGAAAAACATTTAATAGGGACCAAGAAGTCTTATCTGTCTCTCTCACATTGGCAACTGTGCTAAGAGCCTCTGCTAGCCCATGCAGTGCCAATGCACGTATTTAGAATTCCAGCTTTTGACTGTATGCCTAGAAGCTTTTATTTCAACGGGTTTTCTTCTCTATGTTCATGATCTAACTTACTGTCTTGTAGTTTTCCAGTGGAAAACTGCACGAACTGACGGTGCCCTATTATAGCTGTTGACATGGAAACATCATAAGAAACTGTTTGTTGGATAAGACTGCTTTTTCACATAGAACAGACAGAGCTTAAATGCATCTTTTGCTGACTCACTTTCAGCCATTTTAAGCCACAGACAGTTTATCTTCATTGCCACTTTTACCCCCCTGTGCTGACAGATCATGTTCTGAGTCTCTGCTTAGAAATGAGGCTGTCTGAAATTGTGACTGTCTTGGTTATAGAAATTTCAGACAAATCCTATTCCCACACGTGGCCAAGTTCTTAATCATCATCTTCTGGCTTGGAAATTATTCTAGCTGACACTTCCATGCCAGATGAGGCTGCAAACCAGAAAGCAGGCAGTCCCACTAGGGAAGTGGAAAGCAGAATGTATGTGCAATGAAAAGCTATTAAAATACCTCTTAGGAAAACAAAAAGGTGCGCTGCTTCTTCAGAGGAGACATCACGTGTCAAGCACCTTACCTGTTCTGGGTCATTATTTCAATAACTTATGAAACAGAACAATCAGGGAAATGGCCAGAATTATGTTGTACTTACTACTACCGAAGCTGCTAATAGAAAAGCTGTTTCAGCAGGCATTAATAATTCAACACTGAAGATAATTTCAGGTCTCAGCCAGTTACTTCATATCTAAGAAGTTTTACTGATAATGTTACGATAAGATGATTTAGACAAGAATAGCTTTGATAAGAGACTGCTTTATATTCTGTTTTATATTCTGAACTTTAAGCAGAGCTTGTTATCTGAGATTACTGTAAGCTGCAGTTTATTGACGCCGGCTCAATCCTTCGAGATGCTCGGTACCTTGTGCATTAGCTCTTAATCTTGAACACAAAGTATTCAATGGTTTGCAAATCAACAACCAGATAGAAATAAATCTGGGTTTTGTCCCTTTTCGGCACAACTGGAGAATCATCCCTTGATAAAAGGCTTGCTGGGCTGTTGGTTCATGCTGCAGCTAACGATGCATCAGACTGTGTCTCCGGAAGGAATCAGTTGGACTCATTTCATACCAGGTACCTAAGACTAGCAGATCAGAGAAACATGAAGATGTGAAGGAGAGAGCTGGTGTCAGAAGCAGAAATGAGACTGTTTTGACTGATGTGTTTACATGTTTAGTTTTCACTCTCCATTAACTGCTTCTTCTTTGTCTGTGAAATGTTATTAAGAATTGCAAACTAACCTCATTTTTCCTTAATTGTTCATTAGTGTTATCACAGCAAAAAAGTATCAGATGACTAAGAAATACAGGAATTATTAGGAAAAATTATAGTAGCTTGTGAGGTGGCTAATAGTTTCAACTGACTATGTATCAAATATATCAGTTTTCACAGGCCTAGGGTATGGGTGAGGCATACTGTTATATTTACAGCATCATATTTCAGGGTGGTCTTTTTTAGCACCAACATGCCATCAAACTATAAGCCTGAATGCCTTTGAATTGTGAATAGTCCAAAATTAATAATTCTCACATCCATCTTTCAGCTGAGTGGCAACACTGATGTGTGTCTTAGTTAAGGATCTATATAAACTTCACGGGCAAAAAGGTGTGAATAGCTCACAGCTTCTGCTGACAATAGTGAGAGGCTACCTCAAAAAACCCAAGTCTCTTTTCAGATATGCCCTGTTCTTCAATTTTTAGTTGACTTTTAAAATTTCTCATTTAGTCTGTACTTAGTGCAGCAGGATGAGGAACATGGTACTTTTTGTAAATGCCAAAAATATGATCCTCCAAGCACATAAACAGTCTGAGTTTCAGACACTGTATTTGCATTGCCAAAGACAAGAGTCGGTCTCATTTTCCTTCTTCATTTTACAGATAATCACAGGTTCTGTGAGCCAGATACTTTTGCTCTAAACATAAATTTCATAAGAATTTATGTTTTATTGCCCACTGTGTTAGGTGATTCTTGTCTTCTGGCATAACTGTCATCCTTCTCTGTTTGTCAGTGTCTCTGATAATTAATAAAGACCTGAGTGAATAGTTATTCAATTATACTGGTTCAACTCCTGAACCTGGGAAAAAGTCTTTCAAACACAAAGTGACCCTCCTTGCTTTGAAAAATTGAAAGATTTGCACTATTGCTTTGAAAGATTTGCACTGTTTCCTTGGGTCTGAATCTGAGCAGCTCTCACTGAAGCCAGTGAGAATACTGGTGCCAGCAGGATCTGGAGAAGACTATATTCAGAGGAAGAATGGCTAAAAAGTAGTAATTGAATATTCAGAAACTCATACTTAACCAGGACATGTGAAGTGAGTAATGTCCCAAGCAGGTTTCAGTTTTCCACTCTGAAATGGCATTTCAAGTGCAACAGCCCTTTTCACAAGTGTAGGTTATGTGCGTACCTATCTGACCATTTCCAAACATGTCTGCTAAACGCTATCATAAAACCCAGCTTTCTGTATTATGCCATTTAGCACAGATTTTCTGAATGCTTGTTTTCATTCTGCACTATAATTTAGACCATTCAATTGCCTAAGAATAATCCAAGGTGAATGAACAAATTGTACTGAAATTCCACTTTCCTCCGCTTACTGTTCAGTAAAGAGAATTCTGATAGTTTTTATCGTGCCTTTAAAGTACAGGCACGACTATGTGAGCTCTAGCTATTTCCTCATCAAAATCAAACAATAATGCCTAGGTGCCAAACTCACCCACATTCAGTCTTCAGAAATGTAGATTGACCTACAGTGCTCTGAAGCTGAAAGAAATGTACAGTGTGATGCCATAGCTGGAATCATAAACTCATTCGGCTTGACGACCATGCACCAAACGTGTGCATCCTCAATAGCTCCCAATAGTGCTAATGAAAGTGGCAAAGGAGTTTAGAAGGGATCCTGGGGGATAAGAATATGGGGAACAAAGAGGCCTATTTAAACAGGACTGTCAGTATTTCAAAGCTACGTTGCAGTGTCTTACTGAAACACACAGCAGAAGCATTCACAGACAACAGCCAGAGAGCCTGACGTTACAGCTTCAAGATACGTGTATGCATGCTCTGTGTGTGCGTGCATGAGAGGGACAGACATTCAGTGTGGGAGGGATTCAGGTCACACAACTTTAAGTGTCTCCAATATAGATGTTTACATCTCAGCTAATCACCTGAGGCTCCTTCCACTCAGCTGTGAGAAATAGACATTTTTAGGGCATGGTTCGCCGGAGCAATTTTAGATGTCTACTTCTGTATGAGATGAATTGTACTCTGAAAGTGCCAAGTGCACTCCAGTGACTCAAGAGAGATACTAGGCAACTAGCTTAAGTGAAGATGCTTCCAATGTATATGTGGATATAGCATATATTTAACACTAACATAGATCTATTTGGATATTATATATTTGTATATATACACACACACATACTTTCTCCTTGCAATGAGTATTTAGGCATGACCATTTCATACTTCTCCCTCTGGTTCCCTTGGTGCCTCCCTCCAAAAAGCCCTGATGAAGTGATATCTTTATCACATTTCTCCTCCCAGATCTACATAGTAGAGCTTCCCATCACCCAGTCTTATGTTATCATGTATTCAGATTTCACTACCAGCATGTGTCCGAGAATTGCATTTCTCATGTGGATTTCAGACTGCATTGCAACCTGCTGTGCAGCTCTCCCAGGAGACTTTTGCCCATGGAGTCTTGACCTGATGCTCACTGGCTTATGGAGTTTCAGTGACTGTAACAGACATTACATAAAACCAGCCCCAGATGCCAGATTCAATCTTCACAGACTGCCTCAGCCAAACTTCAACTGTAACTCAACAAAGTCCCCAAGTGAGAATTTCTGTGATTTGTTGAAAATCAAAGTCTCCCTAAGCGATATGGCATCATGCCGATTTCTAAGAAGTTCAAGAAATGTGTATAAAGGTGTCTGACACCTAATGGAGAATTCATCGTGCTGGAAATCAGAGTAAACAACTCAAAAGTGCCTCAGCCTTGACTTCCTTTCAGCTTCTGCTAAGTTGCTATGGCAAATATTCAGATTCTGTTGCTCATGGCCTAATAAAAAGCGAACCAGAACACACTCATTTTTAACACATAATGCTTTGTGTTTATACACCACCTATCAAAGCTCTGAAAAGCTTAGCATTAATTCTAGCTAAAAGAAGACAAAAATGTAGCAGGCTAAGAGGCACCTGTCTGCACTGTGCACAGTTTTTATAATTAGTGCACCATGGGCTGGAACAAAAAGATGTATCTTAAACTTCCTCATCTTATTGGGAAGAGGCTCTGCCCTTGGTTATACTTCCCACTGTAGTTTCTCCCCTGGACAGGTGGTGGAGAGGCAGATGCAGAACCACTTCTTTTGAAAAAACAGCTGGATCCAGCCCTGTCCCAGCTCTCATTTCCACACCCACCTTTACAGCCAACTGTACAATTTGCATTGTGCTGATATATTTAAAAGTAGTTGAAATATCTGCATTTCAGTAAGCTCAACTAGTCCTTTTATACAGGGCAACAAGTAGCCATGATTAGGTTAGAACGATGTTTGGTCATGGATAGAATTGAACAGATTTTAAACAAGTTGAAGTGGCAATGAAAGGGCTCACATGTGTGTGAAGCTTTTGAGTTGTTTCTGCAGAGTGAAACACCTCCACAGTGCCTGTCCGTGGCTTTGGACAATTGGAATTTTTAATTACAGGCATTATTTCAGAAGTTGTCTGGTTTGAATAAAAATTAAAAGGTGCTGTGTCTGTTTATTCTAAGTTTACTTAATTGTTTTTAATCTGTAAATCAACAACAGACTATGAGGCAGTTCTTGGATGCCAGATGATTCCTGGAAACCTTTTCTTTGTATGTCTAGCAGCAATTACTGAAGTATCTACTTTTACCCTCAGAAATCTAGCACAAGTATTTAAGCTCATGAGGAATCTAGTAAATCAACAGGAAAAAACCCTTCATCATGCTTAAGTTCTCAGTTCCCTCCAGAGCTTGGCAATTTTATACTAAAGTTTCAATGGCTGCTTGCATTCACCAAACTTTTTAAAGGACTGTACTTCTCTGATGCTTAACTCTTCAAAAGGCTGTCATGTTCCATAGCCTGTCGGTTAAATAACATGATCTGGCATTTTCTAGGAGTATCAATAGTAACCACATGTAGCCTGAAAAACTCGACTATGGATCTGGACCTCGAAGGACAAAGCAAAGCACGTATCTATTTCAAGACAACCAAATGTATAATCTTACAAGAGCAGATTTTAAAACCTTGAGCCAAAAAGACAAAATGGAAGATATGACTTTCCATAAGAAACACTAAAACCCCCCTATGTATGTATATAGCACAGCATTTAGCTGGTGATGGGTTGGTTTACTTTCTCATTAATAATGGCTGATGGCTGAATTCCAGTCAATTAAAAAAGATAATAACAGAAATTTATTTAGCCTTTCATTTCAGTTATTGAATTAAAATTAAGTTCATTCGCCTTCACCAACAAATAACTCATAAATAATAAAATTTGCTATATTTCATTTCTATTCTCTCACGTTCTGCTTTTCTTTCTGTATTTCTTTTCTTCAACAGAGGGATTTAGTGACAAAGAGAATTTGGGTTCCCAAAAGATTTAACAGCATTTCCTACTGCTCTGTCCTCCCCTCAAGTCTCATACTTTGCTTTTAGTGTTATGGACTTTCTGATAACCTCCCAGAGATACAGGGTCTGTGATACAAAAGGAACAGGTAGTACTGAAAAAAAATTTTCAGGAAATTTCTGGGAAATATTCCAGGAGGCATCAGAAAGACCGACTGGGATAAAGAAAGAAAAAATAATAAAAGTCAGAAACACCAGAATATGCACAGATAAAAGATCGTGTCAGAGCACTATACAATTTCTTCTGAACAAATAATTCTTAATCACTTCCCTGCGGTTGTATACGCTCCTTACGTGTGACTTTTAATTGCTCTCAGCCAACTGCTTCTAGTCCTACATTCAACCCATTATTCCCATATTAAATTTTACTTCACTTAATTTAATATAACTTCTTTTATATATCTGAGTTAAAAATGCTATACTATATTAGTAGGGGCTGGATGGGGAAATCACAGACTGTAAGGTAAAGAAGAAAACCCTGCATCCAGTGAACACCACCTCCACTGGCAAATCTGTTTACAGAGTTTTGTTTTTGCTCACCTTTTTTCTGTTGGCTTCTCTATGAGCAGATAATGACACATATTTTCAATTATTACAACCTATGTGGACCTTAATTTATTTCCTTGTGCTGCCTAGAACATAGTTATTTACTTTGATTAAGCTTCCTGGCTAAAAAATAACTATGCTTGTACTCAGTGAAGGACAGCAAAATCACTACATCCCAAAGAAAGGAAAACAGCAAACTTGGATCATAAACTTGGTATTACAGCTACGGATTTGCAACATACGGTAATTTGCCTCTAGAGCTCCTGCACATGTGACCAAAATAATCCATTGAAACAGAAATGCCCTGAGTTGTAAGAATACAAAAAAGGAAAAAAACCTAAATCCCAGGCGTTTTACCTTAGTCCGTGGCTGTAAAGAGTTTATCCATAAAGTGGAAATTTCAGTCTCTGTAAACAAGCACATATCTGAGCCCACATTTATTTTTTCCTTAATGCCTATCACAGGCATAACCTACCTTTGTAATTAGTGTATATGATTTGAGCTAACAGTGCCTAGCACAATGCTGCAGGTGCTGCTGTGCTACAGACTCATTATAATAATATGTAAAACACAGAGCCTCTCAGAGAGACTTCTCACAGTTGGACACAGCCAATTGTGTGGGTTTGACTGCAAAAAAATTATGCTAACAAAAGTGACTGAGGCTTTTGAGGTTTTCTGCTTGAGAGGTCTGGGGCATTTTTTTGGAATGACTTTGGAATAGAAGAACAGTTTTTGCATTTGTGGTTTATAAGTGATATTCAGATATGCAGCTAAGACATCAAAGGTTCCTGCAGTGAAGCACTAGGGCATATCAGCTTAGTGAGGCAGACCACATCCAGAATTCATGAACTAGCAGAAAACCAGGCTCATCAGTGCACACAGAGCAATACCACATAGAAGAACCAGGCTACTCCAGATGCAGCACAGATATATTAGCTTGGCTCAGTGTGCAAGCTAATAAGCCTCAGTTCTCAGCAGGGCTTACCTAGTCGATCCTGATAGAGGGGTAATTGATCTTTGCTGCAGCTCAGGTCAGGAAGTTGTTCAGGACCCTGTGTTAGCCCTTTATGTGTCCACCTGAATTGACCTGTGGTTACTAGCTTGGATTTCTTGCACCATTGTTCGCTACATTTTGGGTTCCTGGCTTACCTCAAGGAAAGTAAGCTTGGATCTATCCGTACATGTCCAATAACTGTAGGTATTCATAAAATGCAAATTTGGGGAGCTGACCAAAGCTCTTGACAACAAAGTTAACCTGTGTTTGGTCTGGAAAAAACCTACTTCAGGTGGAATAGCTCCAGAAGTAAACACAAAGCCGGAGAGGTCAGAGAATGTTAGAGATGCATTGAAAACTGTGACACTTCCAACCTGACCTTGCCTGACAGCAAGATCACTGGTAACAGAGAGCCGTATCCTTTCAGTCTTTGCTCTTTCTGGCAGCAGTACCAATTAGTGCTTCATGCAGTTGTTGCCCACTAGAATAAGACCATCCGTGCTAACATTTAAGTTTTCCCTTCCTTCTCTGCTGCCTTACCCCTTCATGCTGAGGGCATAATGACAAAATGTAGAATTTAGCCTTAATTGGATCTCTGCAATGCTATCACCTGAATTAGCTCCCCCATGAATAATTATCACTGCCTGGAGGCTGACAAATTGCTTCCCTCTACTTCATGATTGTCAGGAATTTCAAATTATATGCTGAGCATGGGGGGAAAAATGAAAATGAAAAGCCTGAGAAGCATAATTACTAAGATTATTAAAATATTTGGCACAGAGTCCCGTAGTCTCCGAGTCCCAAATGGCGTGAGTGACAGCAAGGGCTTTGCTAGGGGCAACTGGGCAACGCCCAGTCTTTCACCCAGCGATGACTATGCCAACAGACTTGCATACTCAAAGCAAAACTATAACCACTGCTACTGCAGGGCTCACAGTTAGGCAGTTCCTGTTATCCACTACCCCATTTAAGCTATGTATATCAGCTTGTTTAGCATCTCATCTGCACATTTGATCATGCTAGGTAGATGGTAAATTCTTGGTAGCATAGACCGATAGAAGGGTAAAATATCCAAGGGGATAGCAGCAGATTGCCATACATTTAGAATAGCATATAATAGTCCTTTCTTTGTAAGAACAAGGTCTTGGGGAAAAAGTGCTTTTTATGAGACCACTCATGCCATGTCTGGGCAAGACCTCACACAGAAACACAATGCATCACTCCATCACAACATCCATCTCAGATACCGAAAGAGATGACAACTGGTAAGAAATCTTCATCCCATAAAACCAAATCACTATAAAAATATAATGCTCTTTGAAAATGTCTTGAAACGATTGGGTTAAGCAATAGGGCTTTATGCAATTTTCACATTAATGATGCTGTGCTTGTAAGATTGATGCACTTCTGAGTTCAGTTCAATGCAGTTCCTCAAACTTCTGTTCCACCTTGCCAAACCCACAACACGCAAGTCAGGCATAGACAAGGTAGCTGCCAGCATAGTCCCAGGAGAAAGCTCTCCCTGCTTACCTGACATACAGTGACCTCTTCTGATTAGTCCTCAGGGAGCCGGACCCAGAACTCATGCTGTGATTCATCATCTGCTCACGCAGGTCATGGATTTTTGCCTCAAACCGAGCGTACTCTAAGGAGATTAAAAAAACAGAGAATAAAGATATTATAGTTTTCTTGACCTATATAATCATTAGGGCTGCTAAGCGCAAATTCATATTAAATTAATGAATGTAAGGCACGTCCTGAAAATTGAGGTCTAATAGAACATTGCATTAATATATTATCTTAGGTAAATATATGCCCTCTTTATTGTGGTACCTGAACATTCAAGCACTGAATATATGAAAAGTCAAATAGCTAGACCTTCTTTCCTGCAGTTTCAGGAAAGGAAAGGAGGTTTAAAATGTCTTACCAACTATCTTTTAGTCTGCAAAAATAATTTTGAAAGCAGTTTTTCACTATACCATTTCTCCTTCCAAACAATGAGATACCTTGTTAGGGGCAGTGAGGTGATGCACTGAAGTTGCTAATGAGTCAAGCATTTCGTGTAAAATCCCACAGAACTGAAGGAGGTATATCGAAGTCTAATTATCCCTGAAGCGGCAGTGAAATTGTTATATGAGCAATAAGCCATCTTATTTACCCAGCCTACTGTGGCCTGGGCTCTGCTTCTTTTAAATAGGTGGAGCCATATCTTGGTCTCAGGGTGGGCGATCCCAGAGACTCCAGAACTCTTTAAGCTGCATAAGAATGGCATGAAACCACTTCCCACACCTTGTTCTCCTCCATAGCTCTGCTATTAGCTTTGTAAAATGTTGAGACCTGCTGACCGGCAGCATGGGACCGGTACTGGGGCCAAGGGTTCAGCTAGAGGTGTATCATTTCGTGAGGCCCCTCTCTGAAAGGACACGTCCCTTGTACAGCCTGGTCAACGGTCCATCCTGCTGGCACTTCCCCTTGCTCGTTGTGTGACCTGATGGGCTGAGCTTTGGTTTGCAAGAGGAAAAGCTGAAGTTTTGGAGACAACCTCATATCCCTTGAAACTGACAGTCTAAAGGCTCCAGCAACACAGAGAATCATAATTCAACATAATCCCGGGAAATCTACCAACGTGAGCTAGAAGACTAACTTGAGGGGGCGTACAAAATCCATTTCAGTGAGTCAGTAACACTTTGAAGAGTAAGATGTTGCAGACTGATGCCAGCAAAGAGATGATGTTCCCTGCTCCTCAATGTTTTATTTCACTGCCTGCTTCAAAAGGAGGGTCTACCTTTCCCCGCAGCAAGTCTGGAGCAGAAGTGAAACAAGCATGTGAGGTTTCCTCCCTTAAAGGGTGGAGATGCATCCCACCAGATCACACCATATCTCAGTTTAAGCAAATAAAGCTTTACTGTGCATTCATAACCTATTGGTCTGCTTCCTGCTTGTTGCTGTTTGAGCTATGTGAGAATACTGTAAGACAGCAATATTCTCATTTTCTCCTAGCTGAAATCTCGGCATTATTTTTGTTTGATCATTTGCCGTTCACACTGGCTTGGTTCCCAGAACGTCTTGATGCTTTGCAACAACAACTAATTCATTTTATTCAATGCCCTTTAACTTTTCATTGGATAATAACATCTGACCTTTCCAAGATCCCACATTCTGCATTGACACTAGCTACCTTCAAGCTGGCTTAGCAGAGTGGTTTGATTTGGGCTTTTGTGTTTGTTTTTTTTTTCCCTTCTTTTTCTTCTTACTTGATGCATTTTAACCGCCTTTCCTCTGAGCTTTGTTGGCATTACCTACTCAGTTTATTAAGTGGCAGTGGCTACTTTGCCAGTCAGCTGGGAACCACTGCTGTGGTATAAGTCTCTTTGGTCTTCCCACATACTTATGACTTCACTGACTGCAGCTGAAATTCTGTGTGTCAGGAGAAGAGACACTCCTACATGCAGAATGTATTTCAGATTTATATTGTAGCTTGTTTCTTACTCATTTCTTTCACCTAGAGTACATCTTTAAACTTCTCAGTGATTTAAAAGCCCAAATCCTCAGTGGAACTAAGACTCCTACAAACCTGTGTTGTTTTTTAAAGAGGAGTTTAGTTTTGAAGTGTTTATCCCAGTGTAAGATTTAAGTTTGATCTATGTGAGTCATATTTGTTCTATTCCCCCGCTCTAGAATTTATTTAGTAAATGATCATCTTCCGAGCAAGGCTTTGTTTAACTTATATTTCATTATAACAGATTTAACATTTCTTCTTGGCAAATAAGAAAAGTGATCTTAAAAGCAAAAAGCTTGCATTTCTCTTCCTCATACAGTGTTAGTCCTCTGCATACAGGCAGAATACTACCATTTTCAGGGTTGTTACTCGGTCTCTTTCATGTGTGGTGGATACATTGAAGAAGACAGTAAACATACAGCGTAATTCGGTTTCTTTGTTGTTTTACATCTGGGTGAGGCCAAAGATATGAATGATTTACATCAGAGACACTGTAATGGCAGCTTCCCCTTTAATAAGCGACCATATCCCAGGCAGGCTCTGTATGTGAGGTGTGGGAGTAACTCCCAGATTTAGACACCGATCTGGAGAGTGAGAAGAGAGGACTGAAAATCTGACTCTCTCTAGCACAGCATCCAGCTATTTGCAACTTGAACACCAGCTCATGAGAAACTCAGACTACAGCTTGGTCAGATGATGATATTATTGTTTGAGCTCTGACTTCAGAGCACACTTGTGGTTTAACTGATTTTAAATGACTGTAAATTTTTTCTGAATTTAATAGTCTCTCTCTTTCTGGAAGACATTTTGAAACCACAACACATCTTAAAAATTGGCTAATAAGTGTGCGATGGAAGTTCAGGGGTTCAGGCTCCTGCTCCCTGCTTGATATTAAAAAATACTGAAGTACTAATGATAGTTCTGTTGCTTCATGTTCTTGAGATGTTTTTTCTTTTTGATTGAAATACACAGATAATTTAAAAATAATTAAGTTTATGGGCCTATATTTTCCCACAATATCTTCTTCATATTTATGCATCAAAAAACACTGAAGTATGAAACTACTGACCTTTCCATTTCTCCTGACAGATGCCTGGACCAAAAATTGCAAGGCCATCAATGCAGGCAGTATTTAACCCAGCTCAGATCAGCTGCTTTAATCTCAGTCCTCCTAGTTCTACTGATGCCTAGGTACTACAGTGACAGCCATATTTGAAATGTGAACAGAAAAAGAAAGAGTGATGCTCCATTTCTGCCATCAGAACTGCTACAGTAGTCCTGCCCACTGGGAAAAAGTTCTTTTTTCTTAACCCTGCTTTATATATGGGGTCATTCCAGAGGAGCTGTTTCCTAATAGCTTTGCATTTGCTCGGTGCAATTAAGTGTCAGTGCTAAAGTCCAGAAAAACACTTCACGCTTCCTTCAAATTTGGCACTGATTCTAAATAGCACACTTTCAAGGCTCCTATATAATTAAAAGGACACTGAGGTTGTGACATGCTGACAAGAAATACAGTTAAAACTGATTCACTAATTTCATGCCCTTTAAAGAAAGGGAGAACAAAGAACGTACTGCTGCTGGAGTGCATCATGAGCAAAGTTTGCCAAATTTTACTTACGAAAATCCATCTGCAAAGGTCCTATCCATTGTCTGATTCACTTATGATCTAACAAACCAACTCTGGTAGCTTCAGAAACTGTTAAAGTTATGCATTAGACTAAAAGGGCAAATGGGTGAGCAAACTGTAACCTATGTTATTGCTGGGGTCAGACCAGATGATATAACAGTTTGTGCTGGTCTGTGGCACTGGAAGAAACAGGGCAGATGAGATGGAGGGAGGTGTTTGTTCATACTCTGCTTTAGAGCTGGCTCGGGGCTCATGGCAGTGTAGGTAGACCTGCATTTAGCCATCCCAAGGGTACAAATACAACACACTAGCCCTGGAGGTGTGGAGCAAGTGCTGTTGGGTGTGGGAGAGAAGACTGCTGCTCCGAGGAACAGCCCAGCTCCAGGGTAACAAGACCATTTTCAGGGCTCTGGCACTGACATGTTGGGCGCTGCGTGGGCTGCCAGCCCCAGCAGTGCTGTCCTGAGCAAGTGCCTATTTTTCCAGGGATCTGTTTTCTAAAGTTGGCTCTGCTCAACTCTGGGCAGTCAGAAGAGAGAGGAGTCAGCTTGAATCACTGCAGTATGAATTGTCCCCAAGCCCAGCCAAGGCCAAAACTGAGTGTATTCATCAAATACAGACACCAGTTTGAACAACTGATGTTTGTCTGCTTCATACAGGACTCATTAGCCTGAATATGCAGACAGGGAGCTGGTGTTTTTCCTTCTAACTCATTCCAACCATTTGCCAAGTGCCATATCTGGGACTCATGCATATTCTAACCTTCAAATATCAATGTAATCGTTTGCTTTTCCAAAGCACCTGCACATGTTGAAAGGACTGGGTAGACCTTTGGGAGTAATCTTCAAACACCTTGAACCTTCTCCTTAGTTCACATACTGAGAAATCAAAGGAAGTTAAATGGCCAGCCCCATTGAAAAAACACCCCAAACCCCCAACCCTAACAGTAATGCACTGAAACTGAAACTTCAAGTTTAGCTGGTCAAGATCAAAACTATGATCTACAAAATCCTGCCTAACCAACTTTGGCACCGGAGGGTATGCAGACACCAACATTTTTACTGCTAAAGTGATGGGTACCCACACGGTGGGGAGGAGTTGTTTGAACACCCACACATCTCCCTTTTGAGTTTCCTATTGACCGGCTTTGATGGTCCATGATCTGACTCAGTATGTGAGCTGTTGTGAGTCCGATTACTCAACACTTCAGTCTCTCCGCATGTTGTGCAGGAAAATGCCATGAGTTTGAGAGGTCCATAGTGGATGGCTGGACCTTAGGGATAGCTGGGATGAGTATTGCTGTGACTTAAGTTCTGTCATATATATGGGGCAAGGACTTTTTCAATTGAGATAAGCAGTGTGTTGAAAGTTTAGGTATAAATTCTACAAGTCACTTCAGAAAAGACCTAAAAGGCTACGATGCTGGAGCATACAAGAAAGCTCTCGGAAGTCTTAGATACATTTGAGATACCAAAAATGAATGTAAGAAACGAAACCTCAAGAAATTTTTAGAAAATCATAGTGAAAATGGAATAATTTCTAAATCTAAAAATAGCAGTGACAGAGATTTTATACCTGATGGTTTGATGTTACTTTTTAGTCACATAAATAAAACATAGCTATGATAAATGAATAGATATGCTGCAGCTCTTCTGTGAGAAAGAGTTGCAGAATTTTATAAAGCTCCATTTACTGTTATTTTGAACTTTCAAGTTTATAATAAAGATTATAGCTTTGATTGAATTTAGAGAAGATGAAAACAAAAAAGCCCTGATCCTACAGGTAAAGTACAGTTAAGCAAGTGGGATGCTGACACATTAGACAACAGTGAAAATAATAGTTCAGCATCATGGTCCAAGTCTTTATTAGTTTGAACTCTTTTAGTGCTGGCACCTTTAGAGAGATGGAAATTCTGTCAGCAGGTATCAAAATTTGCTTTCCTGTGTAATTCAGGATCATCACTGTTTGCTTCTAGATGATAACAGATTTCCCAATTGCTGCTTTTGTGCTTCTAAAATAATGCATCTCTAACCCACATCAGCAAATGGTGAAGTAGTGGTGGCTATAATGCAAGTGGGAAGTGGGAAAAGGTGGCGTACCTCTCTCAGACTCTGTCAGGGGGTAGAAGGAATGTAAAACTCGAACTGCCCAATTTTAACAGACTGCACTGCTTTAAAAATAAAATTAAACAAAAAACTAGGAAGGCATTAGTTAGAGACAGAATTTTATCACCTCAGAAAGGGTATGTCGAGTAACTCTAGACACTAATAAAAGAATAGCTGCCAGACCAGCTTCTCCATCAGTATCAGTTTGGCATAATTTCAGTGGATTCAGGCCAGCTTAAACCTTCTGAGATTTTATTCTGTTCTGTGTATGGGAACACAAATTGCATGGCACTACGGCAAGTCATGAACTTATTGCCTTGGGCATCTAAGACAGCAAGGTGCCTGATACTATGATTATGGTAACATTATTTATGCTATTTATGTAAATATTTTTTGGGTTTTTTTCCTCTACTTCCTCTTAGCAGATGTCTTGGCTGAATTGTTTAAGATTTAAAATCTTAAAATCGAAGAACGCATTTCTTCCTACAGTGAGTATTTCCCATTTCTGCCCTTTGCCCACAGTGCTGTCCAGTCACCACTATTCTACACGTGGAGATGAGAGGAAGGAGAGCAGACCAGCAGCAAGACTTCAGAGGACTGGGTCCGATTCTTGCTTTTCCACAGCTTCGCAGTTTGAACCTGGGTGAGTCACAAAGAGTGAGTCCTGGCAACCTATGCAGAGGTATGGGTGCTAGATTGATACTGTGTCTTTGGCTCTGCCAGATACCTAGCATCTCGCAGCTCTGGAGGCCTTCGAAACTACAGTAATACACATAAAAAGTGAAAGAGTGTGCAAAAAGACCTGAACTGCTAATACTTTTGGTTAGTGTTTTATGTCTTCTGTTTATGATTTTTTTTTGTTTCAAATTTTGATAGAAGTACCCTGACTGCTGTTTTTAGATGAATAGGAGGTCAATTCTATAGCTATCTGAGGTTGCAAGCAATTACACAGCAGACCAATAATGGTGAAAAATCTTTGTATTCTGTGGTAATTTCTGAAGAAAAACCAACCAAACATACATGCTCTGCCATGTCTGGTGCTGGCCACTGCCAGGGACAAAATTCTGGACAAGGCTGGCTTTGGATCTCATATTGTGTGTCAGATGCTATGTTTTTAGTAATTCCAAAATATCAATTAGATTTAACATCAGCTAAATTCATCACTTGACAGGAAAAAAAAATGCACACTGTTCTGATCCCATCAATAGACAATGCAACAGGGTGTTTTATTTATTGGAGAAAGTGAAGCTCAAAAGGCTTTGCCCCACTCATGGTGCACTGTGCAACAGAACGAGTGATGCTGCTGCTTCTTATCAGTTGTATAACTCCCCTGAGGTCACTCAAAGGAAATTAAAAAGACAGATTTCAATAATGGGGAAGGGAAGATACATTTACATTTTATTGGTTTTTATTAGTTTGAATAATTCTGCTTGGTTTTATTGGAATATTTTCAACACACCTTTTCAGGAACCTCTAAAAATAATGACACAGGCATATTTACTGATTTTCCTCATTGCTTTGGCTTTTAAAACTTCAGCACAGTAGGACCATTAATGTCTTTGTTCTTTGATATTGGTTGGTTGCCTTTCTTTACCAATATACAAGTTTTTACACTTGAGCTTGTCTTCTATTTAAAATTTCACCCTGTATATTTGTTTTGTAGCTGGCCTCATTGCCTAAACATCACTACTAACTTTATTTTCATATGCTTTATTACTGAAGATAATCCTTCTTCCATCTGTTGCACCATTAGATACAGCCCTCTTATTGTGTTAGTTGTGATTATAAATACACCTGAAAAGATCTTCCTCCCACAATATGTTCAGGAGACTAATATCAGGCTCTATTCTTAGTCACAGGGAATATAATTCCAATCCAAATTAGTCTCTGGAAGCTTTAGTTTCAGAGACTTCATACCTCATAATGAAAGAGATGTACTAAAATAAATCAATCTATTAGTGAGTGACAAGGACTTTGTATCCCACTGAGGTGTTATTCTGCTTGTTCCCTTAAAGCCTATCCTTGGCTTACAAGTGTTAGCCTGGAGGGCCTCAGCTGGGAATTTCTTGCAGCTTCTTCCAACCATTGAAGAAAACTGCAAGTACTCAATAGCTTTTAAAAACAACCCTTCCTTTCCTTCTAAGATTTTGGGAACCTTTTCCCTGCACAGAATGTTAATGTATTATCAAAAATTTATCCTCCCCTTTATTTGAATTGATGTGCCCCCGAACTAAAGACTGCTTATGACACTATTTCAAATTCCCCAAGACTCACACTGAGCTAACATCTTGGGCAATGTTGTTAGTACGCATGTCTGAGGAGGGGCACGGCAAATGTCCAAGGAGGGGCAAGGCAAATAAAGAGCAGAGAGTCAGATCTGAAACAACCACTTCATAACACATAGTCTGCCTTGGAAGAACAGTGTGAAATTTTGGAAAAATTGGGCACATCACCCCAGGCATCCAGCTTGCACAGCCACACTTGCCCAGCAGAGCAGCATATGTCTCATTAACACTGATAGCTTTGTTGGAGTTACTGTTTTGTACAGTGCAGAAATGTTTCAAGATATCTGGTGTTTTAGGCACAAAATTACTCTGTCAAGGTGGGAAAAAACCCAAGCTTCCCTGCATTGGAATCCTCTTTCTTCAACAAATATTTTTGTAGGACATTGCAAAGAAACAAAACCTACTTTCTATTAATAGCTAAGCTAATTCATTTAGCTATTTTGTTGCTTCAGGTTAGTGGTGGAGGATCTTATTTTCAGACATTTATTCAATTTCCACAATTCCCCATCCAAAATCATTGTCCTGGGGCAATTGTTACTTATTATTTTTGCTTCGTTATTTTTTCTTGCTTCTGCTTTTTACCAAGACAAGTTTTATTTCTGGGGAGTTGAGCATACTATACTGATCAACCATATCATCTTAATGGTGATGCTGGCTCAGCCTGCTTCCCGCTCTTAAAGACATAAATTGACATGAAGAAACAAAATACAGAGCTAACTGCTTCTGGAGTATCTTGGGCATGGCAACACAAGGAGGCCGTTTTGGTGGTCTTGACTAACCCTGTATCCACATTGGGTAGATACTCCTCTTTTTTGGACTCTGATGGTAAATGATTCCTACCTGCTTCCAGCTGTTTATAAATTTCCTCCTTCCAAAAGTGACCTGAGCACCCACCTATCAGCTACGTGGCTCATGTTAGTTTTCCCAAACACAGGACAATAAGAATGAACTGGGTTAGCCTGGTTAGTCTATTTGGGCTAGCCTGGCAGAGTCTGATTGATACAGATTGGAAAGGACTCAGACGCAAAACTGCCTGCAAACGTGAAGAGGGCAGGATACCGTGATATGAATCTGGAAGCAGATTGGGGCAGATGGTATCTTCCCCAGCACTGTTGTATGCAGAAGATGCCACCTTGTACTAAACCGTATTGGGAAAAGAAAAGGCTACAATCCTACTTCATCGCCCCCAGAATCAATAACTACTTAATGTGACTAAGGAGACACATGACCTGCCTAGGAATTGTGCAAGGATATTTTTAAAACAAAACTGGAAATGGAGACAAGTCTGACCCGCCTGATCTTCAGACAAAAATGAAAAGAAAATAAAAACCAAAAAACCCACTAAGTCAGAGCTCAAAACTCCCGAGTGAACTTTATGAAACCTTGCACAGAAACTTTCACAGATAAGACATCATATGCCAGTTTTGTACTTACACTCCATGAAATTCTGCTATACTCAGAGTAGGAAGAGATAAAAAATGGGGTTCCTAAAAGACATTTGGGGAAAAAAGTTTCTTTTTTGAAAATAGAGTGGTGGGGAAGCTAATGTGATTTTATTAATTCCATAAACCAGGATGAAAGCTGTAGCCTACAGTAAAAAAAACCTCAAAGCCACAACCCACAAATCATTTGAAAATTATAAGCCAAAGCAGAAAATTAAATAGTAGCAAGAATACCAATACTACCTGATACAATTATTCATATAACAGGGTAGCCTTACGGACTAGCAAAAGCACAGAGATCAGAACCATCAGTAATACAGCCAGAATCTTGGCAAAGTGTTATGAAAACAAACATAGATATACCTCATTGGGTTGAACTGTTTTGCTATTATGATTAATACTATTTGCTAACATTGAATAATACCATGAATAAATTATTCACTCCCTGACTTCAAAATCTGCTACGTAAAAACTACCTCCCCCTGTAACCTTCACTTTCCTGTACTCAGCTGTGCTGTTCTTCCAGACAAGGATATCTTCAGCCATCTCCTAAAGCTGTCTGAGACACCCAATTGAATTAAAAAAAGAAAACTGAGGAAAGACTGGAAACAAAAGTATCCATTTTTACCATTAAAAGAAAACTTTAAAAAATCCCAAATGTCCTGAATAAAAAATGAAAGTATGCAGAAAGGAATGAAATGGACAAAAACATTCCCACATGTGTATCGAACTTTACTAAGAGGCAATATTGGCAGCAGCTGCAGAATTGTATTAGTTTGCTAGAGCTTCCTGATTAAGGAGGATTACAATTTCTAATACAAACAGGTAATAGGGAATGGTTGAGCACATTACAAGGCTGAATGAATTTAAACAAGACAAATGCATGTATTACTTCTGATAAGTCATGGTCCCTGCATGCCTCTTAGCTTATTATAAGGAACATTTTGAGTACTGTGCAATGAGATATCTAGGTTGCAAACATGTATGTTGTGAAACTGGCCACTAATTAGACACAGAGGCTTTAGTTGATGGTCTGGATGCTCGGAAATGTTGATTAATTTGAACATCAGAGCATGTAAAATTGGAATAATATCTGAAAAAATCAATGTAATAGCAACAAATGCTTGCAATTCCTGCTGAATTCATCATTCACAGAACCACAGAAACCCACCTTTATGGCATAAGAGACTTAGCTGGAAAAGGTCGTCTTAATCAAGCCCAATTCCTGCTTTTACAGAAAATAAAAATCTAAAATACTATGCATAAACTGTTCAAATGCTTTCTTGAAATTAGTTCAATTTTGGCATTTCACAGCTTTTGGAAGAAGCACACACATAATCCAGTCCCCAAATGGTTAGACTCCTTCTTCTAACTAAATGCAGCTGAAACCTACTTATTGGCGTTTGCACCACCACAGTTCCTCTGTGTAAATTGTTCTTTTCCACTGTATATTGACTCTCATGACAGACTTATAGAGAGAACACAACTTCACATACCAATCTCCATTCTGCTAAATAAACAATCCAATCTTTGTTTCAGTCTTTTCCGGTATGCTTGCCTCTCCTTTAGTTGGCTTTTTTATCCTCGTTACAATGTTTAATCTATGTCTTCACTGGTTTAAATAGCAGTGTCCTATATCATGCAGTATCAAATGACTTCCTGAAAAATCAGACATATTGCGTCAACCATATTCCCCTTTCTAAAAATTAAGTGTATTATCAAAGACTGATATCAAGAAAATTTGCCTGTCTATACTATATTACTTCTTTATCCCATTCTGAATTTACCTCCCTGTTTTGTTTCTAAAGGCATGTTTTAAAATATGTTTCTATATGCTACTGTGGAGAGACTTATGAATCTCCAGGTCTGTTGAATGCACATCATTCATTTTTCTCCTTTCCTGATGAACACTGCAGGTGACGTTTGCCAGATAAAGCACTATCTGTAGTGAAATAAGTATTTCAGAGGCCGTTCCTACTCCCTGTGCCAATTCTCCAGTATTCCGTGATGGAGTTCCCAGGTCTGCCTAACCTCAGCACAGCAACAGTTTCCAGTTATTATTCGTCCCATCACTGGTCCTGTGTACTATATAAACGATTTTATTGTATTACAGCCGTTCCATTGAGTGAAAACTGATAATGCAGATATGTACATATATATACACACATCCTGTATATATATATGGAATGGAGAGAGAGAGAGAGAGGGAGAGAGAAGAAAGGGGCTGCGTCAAATGCTAACTATTTACTGGTGCAGACTTTCCCACAGTTGCCAGCCTACAGCTAGTGACAGCAGTTGGATTGCAGTGCCATATGCTCCCTTGAAAGGCAATTCTTTTAGACCCATTTTCAGTGGGGAAATAATAATTTTTAATACAGTGACATGTTTTCATGACTGCAGTCTAAGCTTTACCCTGAGATTTATTTGACATCTGCAGACTGGCTTTTCCTTTCCTGAAGAGGTCGTTGACAAAAACTGTGATAGTCTATAATATTTTGTTGACACTGTACTTTGGCCTTGGTAGGGCGGTTTCTCCAAGGCTCTCTGATGTTCTGCTTTACTACTGGTGACTGTCCAGGATGATCCAGGTAGGAAAAAGCAGTGGATCAAGACGATCCCTTCACTTATGTGATTAAACATCATTTAACACTGATAAGTGTCACATCCATAGAGCTTTCAGAAACAGTTTGGACAGAAATGGTCAAAACCCATAAACACTTAAGAAATTTCTTGGAGAATAAAGAATGACTTCAGTGTCCTATACACACTCTTATAAGAAAAAGATATACTCAGATGAAATGAGCGACTCGGGTGAGATTGGGAGTGCATTACAGTCTGGGATTTGTCAGCAAGTTCCAAAATACTGTCTGCTTTGGGGCAACTCACTGCACTTTCCGAAGCAAATGGAGATGATTTAGCTTAGACCGCAGTGATAAAGGATTGTATCAAATTGCACTGCCTAGCATTTTCCAAGGACAAACAGTACACGCTTGCATGGGTGCCAGGCATCAGAAACTTGCAACTGGAGCATGAGCCTGAGCTCTCAGAGAGAAGAGGAGACAGAGAGGTTGCCAGAGAAGGAACAGAAATGCCTCAGGGTCCATAAGTCACAATTATACTATTTTACAGCTGTCTGTGTAATTTGTTCTTCAAGATCCCCAAAGACGGAGACATTTCAACCACCCCAAACAGTCTATTCTGGTGCTTCACTCTGCTTTCTGCAGCTGCATTTTTTTTCTAATGGCTCATCTGAAGCTTTTTTTGCTGCTTTTTAAGACCATTCCTCCTAGCTCACAATGAATACAAGAAAACAATATGGCAAACTGAAATATTTCAAAACTAACACTGTGGTAAAATTACAAAAAATAATGAAAAAGGGAAGCACATCTGAACAGGCAAGCAGGGATGGTTTTGCAAGTGAAAAGCTTTTGAGAAAGTCCGCAAGTGTCAGAAACGAGACCTTAAAGAAAATTAGTGTATACCAACTGGGACAGATGAAGCTCATTACTGCCAGTGGCCTACATGCTATAAAATGAGGTAGTATTGCTACAGAAACCTTTTTGGTGTGTCCCTGTAATTAGCACAAAAGTATTATTGTTGTAATTAACTGAATCCCCTAGTACCTAGTGCAGTGTTCATGGCTGTAAGCAGGTTAATGTGAAAATTAATTTGTGCTAATTCACACAAGATCAGCAATGCCCAAACTGATCTGGCTGCAGTGGCGTTTTATGGAATAACAGTATTTTTCTGTTGAGTTACACAAGGCACTGAAGCTTCAAGAATGTCACATAAACCCATCTTAACTTTCACTTGTGATAAAACTCTGTGATAGTTCTCTATCTTCTTTGGAAAAATTTATTGTGAAACACTCCTAAGTGAATAAGCAATGTACTAGCTCTAGATGTAGAAATTAATGGGATAAAAGATTTGGGCAGCTTCTTTAGCCTGTTCGAGGGGCCAGTTGGTCTCAGCACAGACTGTTCTCCAGGAAGAGTTACCTTTTCATCTTGAGAGGGTTATGTTTGACTTCTAGGGCAAAGCATAGTGCCACACACACACAAGAAAGAAGAAGATAAAATTCTTTCAGAGGATTGTAGCAAAATTCAGAGTGCATTCTCCCCTTCTTAGTCAAAGGCAAGATGGGAAAATAATAAAAAACCCCACTACCTGGAGGACTGAGAGAAAACAAGGTTGAAGTCAAGCCAAATCAGGGGGTGGCTCAGTGTTAAGGGACAAGAACAGAGGAGATAACTGGTTTCTGTGCCTGATGCTTTTTATTCTTCCACTAAAAAACAACATCTTGCGGTGGACAGACAATTTCTGTCCCCTGTTAACATTAGGCTAAAGAAACGCTGTCATCACCTGCCAGTGTAATAGGGCAAATTAAACTTCACAGCTTGAACTAAGCTATCTTGTAGCTGTGATTATTCTTGCACTGTCTGGGCAGTGACTAGCTATGCTAGGAATGGCTAATTAAAGGTTTTTTGCTCTCTCTTCTGCAGTCTGTGATAAACTAAACTTTTGCAACTTGCCTAGCTCGCCTTCCTTCAGACGACTACAGTCTCTTAGGAATGATTTTTATGAATATCTAGAACCGTCAGTCCTTAAGTTTAAGTCTTTGGTCATCCTCCTGCAGAGACATGCTACCACAACGATGCAGAGGAACAGAGCTGGATCCTCTAGTTCCACTCCTGGATCCATTCCATCTCACCCTGTACCTTGAGGTGGGCAAATGACAGGGGACTCATAAAGGCTGGCTTCATCCTGTTGGGGTTAAACTTTTACGGACCCTAAAGATAGGCTCACCTACAGCTCAGTTCAGGGCTACCATCCTCTAGAAGACCTTCATTCTCCACCTAGTACAGGAGGTAGACCAGCCTTCCTTACCCTCGCCAAGAACAGCAGGGTTTGTGTCTGTGTTGAGCCTTGTCCTCAACATAAATCAAATCCCAGATTTCCCCGTCTCTTGACACTTTCTGTTACAACCTGAGAATGCAACTTCACAGAACACTGCATTTTATGGTAAAACTAGCCTATGTGTCTCTGCCCTCACCATCCCATCAGTTCTCACCTGGGGCTACACTGTTGATGGGTCTAGAGTTAAAGATTAGCCCTGTTTTTAATGAACATAACAGTGAGGTCAGTGAGCTGTGGCAAGGAGCTGGGTACAAGTGGGTAGAGGAGAGATCATCTTAGCAGCCTTACCAGCCCCTGCAGAGCAAGGAAAGGTGTAAAGCTTCAGGCTTTCCAGCTTCTCCATCCCCTGGGCCCAACCATAACCCCACCAGAGGCTCAGCAAGAGCCAGGCATCCTCCCTGCACCTCCCGCAGCCCTCAGTGCACCATGGGCTGGGCAGCAACAACTCTCTCTTTCTCCACTTGCAAACTGCCTGGCACATGTCAATGTGCCCTGTGCCTTGTTCTTTGTCCACCTGAAGTGATTAATCCCCACATTTCTTTCTTCCATTCAGTGTCTGCCTCACCTCTCCACTATCTCTTTTAAATTACCTGCAAAATAGTTTTTGAAGAATACATACACCTGCTTCCCCTTCCTTCAGCCTAACTGCTCTTTTGTCTTTTCCCCAAAGCCTTCAGTGCCCTACCCATTCCAGATCTGGCAGGCTCATGAATTTTTTGAACACCGGGTAAATTTGATTTTCCTTTCTATATACGCATCTGTAGTTTTTTCCTGTTTTCCTAACTTCTGACAGGTATTGAGCTCGTTGGGTACAATTTGTGTCCATCCTTACATCAGATATCCCTCTGAACATGGAGTATTTCAGGTGTTATCATTACTTTATCTTTCCTTTTCAGAAAGCATTTAGTTGATAGATAATCATCTTGAGAGAGGCTGAGTTAGGAGTGAAAACAATAGGGTGAGTAAAGGGCACTGAAACAAACTCATTTCTATAAAATGTAATGTGAAGCTCTCTGGAAGTTAGGCAGGTCACATTGGTTTAAATAATTTTTTTTAAAATACTATTAAATATGTATTTTAAATACTTAAAATTGTAAAGGACAATAGATAAGGCTTTGTTATTTTACTAAAGGTAAACAGAAAGCAGAGAATATCTTACTCTTCCAAGCTTAGAAGACACATAAGAGGAGGTCCTAATGACACTACAAGCACAGCTTTAAAATCTTTTATAGTCAAGCTTTCAACAGGGCATAATAGTTCAGTTCATTACAAAAAAATATGTGCCTCTGAAATTACGAGCCTAGTTTGACTTTCATGTGTTATTAGCTCTCAGTGGAACTGAAGCATTTAAATTGATTGTAATGAGACATTAGCAGACACTATTACTGCAGCAAACCATTGCTGTCTCGAGATGGCTGGCTCAGGAGGCCTCTAAAAGCATCCCAACAGGCAGTGAGTATCGTGCACTGACAAAGGAAAACAAAAATCAGCTTTGTAGAGGTCTGCCACGCAGCTGGCGTTGCTGTGCAGAGCACGCCAAGCGGCTGCTCTGAAGGGCACCAGTAAAGGAGGACAGCACCCTTCAAAGGGTGGGAAGGGATGCCAAGGGGATTGCTGGTTAAATGCACGTATGTTTTAAAATTAATTTCTGCCAAACACTAAAATGAAAAGAATGAAATCTCTAGTAAAAAAAAAGAAAAATACCGAATAAAAGCAGATTTCTCAAAGCAATAATAATAATAATGATTACTCACATTATCTCTCTGACACCAGGATGCTGAAGGTGAATCTATTCTGAGAATTATAAGACTTCTTACCTTGTGACTTCTATCTCAGCTTCTTCATTTTCAAAAGCCTCCCTCACCCTTGTCAACCTTTTCTAGTTTCTGCTACAGTTTAAATACCATTCAACAAACGATCTATGTCAGTGACTCTCTTTCTCTTTTCTCCCCAAACCTTTCTTGATTTCTTTGCTATCTCATTATGCCAAAAGCCTGGAACAGTCTCTCACAATTACCCTGTTTTCATGAAGCTTGTAAGAATGTCATAGCTTTAAGACTGCCATTGATGCTTGTACGTGTATATACACATCTTTGTGTTTATTCATTTATAGTGATTGCGTAACCTGAATTTCTAAGGCAAATACACTGAAAAAAAAGGATTATGAAATACTCTGAAGAGAAACCATTGCAAATGTGACAGCTGCTAAGAATCACTATGACTTTCATATTCCTCTTTCCCCCAGAGGTTACTATCGTTGCTGGCCGAGGAAACAGTTGTAGCATGCTCATGAAGGGCAGAAAAAGCCTGGAGAAGGCAGAATTGCCCTTTGGCAGTTTGATATCTTGCTGGAAAGCTTGTCAACCTTATTTACATTTTAATTTGCATGCTGGCCTCTACAAGACTTTATATTCGGATTCTGCTTTAAAGTATCTCCTTCACTATAATCACAACGACCTTTACATGTCTTCCCCCATTACCCTCTGGGGCTGCAGCCCCGGCTCGCTGAGCTATCCAGAGGACTAGCAGCAAGAAATGTCAGGCTGAGCATGACATTTATCCAAACAGTTGGCTGCTCATAAGGTAGCCTTTTCTTAATTCTTTTTTTTTAAAATTATTTGCTCTAGGAGATTAAAGAGCAGTGTGGACAATGGTCACATCCTACTAAAGGAGAGTGCTAAGGGGAAATCCCTTTTCTGTAAGACAGGGGTAAGACTGTCAGCGTGCATCACCTGACAGTGGCTACCCCTGAGAGCAAAGAAGGCAGGAGGGATGAAAGTGGGCAGTGACTGATTATTATTGACATTATTTTTACTGACAGACTGACAACAGAAGTTGGCAGGATTATACCCACTGGCTAGTTAACAGGACCACTGCCATAAACATGCCCAATAAATCACAGCACAGGCACAGAAGTACAATGCATGCATTAGCCCCCAGCCTGTCAAGCTGCTGCAAAAATACACAATCTTTCTTACACCCAAAATAATGCCAGCTGAAAACATACACAAATTATTCAAGATTTTATGAGAATTACCTCTGTCAAACCTTTTGGTCATTACATAAAAAAACTCTAGTGAATATATATTGATCAAATAAAGCTTTCAAAGCCTCTAAAGTATCCCTGGCATGCAGAGTGGTGTTTTTATTGTTACTGGCTAATCCTGACTTTCTAATGGATTCACCGCCTTGGGATTTCCCAATACAGAAGCATTCTCCTCGCAAAGTTACAGAGAACACCTCTGGGGATATGGATACTATAAACAATTTCTAACTCCATAACTTCTGCATTTTTGATTAATTTTGACATGTAAAAGAAAATCTTTGTACCCTGTGACTATGAACAGCCATTGTAAGAATGAGGCCAAGGTGGGCTGGATTGTTTAGAGTTATATGAAGCGCCATATTTGGAGGGAAGGAGGATTTTTTCCTAGGTCAGGTTGCAGGGACAGTAAGACCTGAGTTTCTGTCACATATCTGCTTTCTGGGACCATCTCAGAGTTTTATTACTACATTCCACAGTATTATAGGGAACCTGATTTTCCCTTTCTCTTGGGTATCCACTTTAATGCATCATCGTAGAATCCCACATTAAATAAATAGCATCAAGCCTGAGTCAGTGTTTGCCAGTCTTTTCAAAGAATTAAATGGGAATGTCATCAAGGCAGCATCTGAACTTTTACATTTCAAGAGTTAATTTCAAGTGTTTAGACAGCAGTGGGATAGGCGCATCACAGTGGGCAGAGAAGATTAATGCATTACACATCTCTGAGGACATAGGAACATTTCTTCACTTTAAGGCACAAGAAAGTCTTGCATTGGCTTCAGGTTTGGGGAGAACCAAGATGCAAGGTAATTATTCTGAATTCTGGATCTCCTCAAACCTTACTATCCTGGCACTAGTCCCTTCTGTTCCATAAGATAGTACGCGTCCATGATAAGAGAAAGAAACTAGTTTTTGCTTTTGACTGCTTTGAGTGTTTGAATGATCTGTTTACCACAGGTCAGACACCAATTTCATAGGGATCTGTCAGGTCATGCACAAAGATATACGGATCTGAAATGCCATAATTTTTGGTGGGTGACACCATGCTGTCAGTCTGTAGTTTCAGTTCTGGAGGTTTTTGTCAATCTCTCTTACTCTTGATCTGCCACGGATTCTTAACTCAAGAGTGCTGACCTCAGAGCAGAATCTGGCCTGGCTACATGATGGCTGAGCTGAGGACCCGGGAAAGAAATGGATGCATGAAACACTGCGATGATGTCCCTATTTTAAGCCTTGTCATTCTTCATCACAATTTCACTACAAATTTTAAAAGGCATCAACATGGACAATGACAGAAAAAAAAAAATTCTGGAAGGGCTGTGACATGCTGCCTACAGCTGGAAAGAAACTGAACTTCTGAAGAGATCCAGCATCAAAGGACCTGGGAAATGTCAGTTGGATGGTACTTCTATCACGTTACAAGGCTCGAAGTAGCAAGTATGGGAGAACAAGCTCTGCAACAGATCAGAGCCAATTATCAGAGTAATCCCATTTGGCCATAAAATTATCTAGTCATTTAATACTGCTAAGCCTTGTTTGTAATCACAGAGCTTAATGAGAACAACTTACACCGAAAGGAAAGAAGGGAAATCTCTGGAGTAGAAAGGCTGCTAAAGAGGACGTTAACAAATGCAAGTAAATTTGAGGTTTTAACTTCTTTTATATAGGCCATACTCTATTCATAGAGGATTTTTTTTTTCGATCAGCCAACCCAATGCCAAAGCCAGCTTAAAGACTATGAAAGTGCACTTTTGTTTTCACACTCTGTGCCATGTAGGCAAGTCTCTCAATTAAGGAAAGGTTTCTTTTGTTTGAATGAGATTCTATTTTCTGGCAGGCAGGTTTCAGAAATAATTACCATCTACAGAAGGATGAAGAGCAGACGAATCTATAATTCCCGTTACCCACCAGAATTTCAAAATGAACTTAACTTCTAAGCAAGCATTTGGCAGACCTGAACAAAAGAGAAGAGGTATTGGACAAAGTAGTGTGGTTTAATTCAAATCCTGAACAAGAAGAACGATACTTAGCAATGAGTGGGACCTAACATCTGGGAAGAGCCTGAGGAGTATTCTCAGAATACTGAGAAGGATTCACACATCTTTTGAGGAGTCTGGCTCCTCTTTACCATGTTTAAGGCATACTGGATGTCACACCCCAAACACTAGGGAATGGTTTTGCCAACGGTGGACATTAGTGCTATGTGTTAAAGATTTTAGCCAGCTTACATTGTTAATTCCTCGTGGAGGGGAGTGAAGAAGGTGGTTCTCACTGGTTCACAGTGAAAGGACAAGAGGCAACGGGCACAAATTGAAATACAGAAAATACCCTTTAAACATTAGAAGAGACTTTTATTCTAAGGATGATTGGATGCAGAAACAGGTTTCCCAGAGGGCTGTGGAGTCTCCATCTGTAGAGATATTCAAAACCCAACTGTACATGACCCTGAGCAACCTGCTCTTGCTGACCCTGCTAGAGCAGGGGGTCTTCGACTAGACGATCCAGCTGATTTCCAGCCTTGACTACTCTGTGATTTTGTGAAACAATGGGTCTAATTCTCTGCCATTATATACAGATGTAACATATGACAAAAACTCATTCTCCTCTCCTACTTAGAAGTACAGAGCTGGTAAACCCCACTGGCAAGACAACGTATGGTTAACAACTTCAGCCCTTTAGAATGTGAAAATCATTAGAACGAATAAAATATACACTTAGCTGTACTAGTGTTCCCTGGCTCACATTATCCTCCCTCGTGACAGTGCTGTTGAGCAACTGGATACAGCAATATAAAGGTTTAATATCTGGCTATATTTAATATCAAACTCCCTGATATTGGCAGTGCCTACGATGGTTACAGGTCTGTCAGCATTTTCAAAGCTTTATAACAGACATAAAAACTCATGGAGTATAGAAATGAGTCAACCAGTACTTATAATTGCTGGCATTTAGCACCAGAGATGATGACTAAGAATCTATATTTGAAATACCTGGAGTTGGTGGAGTCCAAGTACAAATCCTTGGGAAGATCAACTAAACATAATATTTTTTGTGAATTAAATACACTGAACTGTGTGCAGCTTACTGGTTGTAGAACTTCTAGGTGAGCACTTAAAACCACATTTATTTCGCACATGCACTACAAACGTATTCAGTTATCTTGCAAAATGAGTATTGTTTTGACTTGCATTTCCCTGAATGCAGAATATTGCCATGTTTGGCATTCAGCTTCCTGCCCTTTCATCAGCAGAGGTGGCTGCATTTCACATTTTCAGAAATAATGTTTAGGAAATTCCCTGGGGCATCATTTCCAATGGCAGCTGTCATGTGTCTCATATGCTCAAATACAGTTTGACAGCATTTCAAATGGTCTTTCCTTTCTTCATTAACCAACCCTACAAAAATTAAGTTGAAACAAAAAATTAGGGAATCAGTATCATAACGTCTCAGATGTTTCTCTGTCAGAGAAGGAGCTTCACTAAAAAAAGGATCTCCCAAGTTTATACATTGAATTTATTTTTATATGGCAGTTTATGCTATGTACCCGTATGGCAGTATATGCAATTTATCTGAAAGAGGCCTCATATTCCAAACCACATGCTAACATAATTTACAATTATATTGCTTTTTATCCGAAAGAATCCTGAAGTGTTTCACAAACTTAATGCAGTACAAACACCATATATCAATGGTATCCACCTCAAGGATGTCAGTCACAATTACAGAAGTGCTGCAAGTAAATCAAGGAACAGAACAGTGGCTAAATTAAAATGGTGCTTGATCTGCAGATTGAGTAGGTTAATTCAAGTACAACTTTATCTGAAAGACTTACAGATTGTTTCAGAGTCACACTCAGCAAGAAGCGTATCCACCAGAAGACGAAAGGCTGAGTCGGCCCTCGCAAATGTTAACCAGAGTTTAAGGCAGATGTTGTCCATATTTGTGTTCTCAGGCTGGTCTTTGATTTGCATGGTTTTAGGTATATGTAAATGGGGTAAGCAAGATTTTAAGCTGCTGCCATAAATCTGAAAGCTTTGCAGCAATGTAGAAGAACACTTTTTTTTTTTTTCAGCAGTATTTACTTATGGTTTTATTTTCTGATTTTTATTTCTTTTTCATAATGATCTCTCCCTTCTACAAATATTTCAGTTTATATTCTAAAAATGACAACAGGACTAAGGAAAAAAGAGTTTCTACATATAGGCCTGAACACACTGGACATATTTCTGGTATTTTGAACCTCACATTGACATGAAATATCAGGTATAGTTTGCCTTCATTGTATAGTTTTAAAATAACTCCTAACTGTACCAAAATTCAGCATAGTCTAGGATTTCGGCTAAGGTAACCTAACCCTGGGGAAAGGGATAAGGGGTAAAAGAAAGACTGAACATAAAAGTATAATTATCATATAGATTCAAAAGAAAGCATGCCAGGCAGCTGATTTATTTTAAGTAAAAAAAGTCTTAGTTGTTTTTTCCCCCCATGTTTCAAATGTTATAAATATTTAATTCTGGATCAAACTTTTTTACTAGAACTAGTTGACAGGCCTGCAGACAACATATACAGTCTAAGCTTGTTTCTTCCTCTATTAACAAGCATATAAAAAATAAACTGAAACAAAAAATTTGAATGGCTCAATCACAGTAAGTCTAGGTGCTTCTTTGGCCACACTTTAATATAAAGTGACTCACACTTTATATTAAATATCTCAAACAACTGAGGTAAAATATTGGATTTTAAGGCTTATGAATAGTGTAGGGCAAAAGCCAGACCAATTTATGAAAGGTACATAAATCTGAATTAAAATTTACACATACAACTCACCGTAATTCCACTAGAAAATGCATAAAAATATGCAGTCCTACCTTCTTTCTGCCCTCCAGCCCTTCTACTTTTGCTATTTCATATCACTACCATTCAATGCCTATGCACTGAGATGAATTTAATAAAAACAAAGCAGAATTTATTCACATCTCTGAAAAGACAGGAGAAAGCTGACTATGAGCATTGTCATTTCAGCAGTCGGGAGTGAGTAACAGGAAATGAAAGAGTAAAACCAAGGGAACATATTTGAGTGCAAAATATTTGCACCACTTATACTTACAAAGGCCAATATGTAATTGATACCGTAAAAATATCTGAGTTGCTCCACAAAATTGTTTCAGGAATCATGTAAAACTAGATCAGTCTACCATTATAACTCAAAGATGATGAAATTTGAACTGGAATAGAAGAAATCAAACATGAACAGGAAATAATTGAATTACATTTAGTATTCCTGAATAATTTCTTTTATTCAAACAAGAACATTTTAGAACATCTCTAGAAAATTTTAGGGTTAACTGACAAATTGCAAAATATTGTGAAATGAAAGTAATCCCATGCCTGGAAAACCTGTTTTGTATGTAGGAGTGCTATTTTTGCTCTCTTCTGAAACTTGGCTCTGTATTGGATGGGAACACTTTACTGAAGTATTTGACTCTTGTGGTTGTACCTCAAAGAGGACAGATACAGGCAACTGCTGGTAACAGCTGAGTTTCACCTAATCCTACCTACTCGTACCTTTACTCTGCATTTCTGAACTGCAGCCAACCCGAAGCCAGCAGCAGCCAGAGTACGCTGTCATTTCTCTTTGCAATGGGTATCAGAAACACCCGCCCGGGAAGGGCAAGGGTAGCCCACGGACCATTAAGCAGATAAAAATTTTGCCCATTCCCAGTTTTCCATCTGGGATAACAGACTCCTTTCTCAAGGAATATTTTGGTAGTAGAAGATATAGATCTACTACTATAGACAAACTGAGGTCAGCAGAGGTAGGAATAAATACAGAAAGAATAAAATACCATTTCCACAAAAAGGTAGTGTTTACTGAGGGTGATGGCGTTTATGTTTATACCTTCTTAAAACAGCTACAAGTAGGTGTTTTAAAGAAAGTAGAGATTTTCTTTAGTGAGTAATACTTGCATGACTTTTCTTGGATGCTGCTAGGTAGAAACACTCGCTTCTCAGTATTAGTAGCTGGTCCGAATGATTTTTCTACTCATTGTACACATTACTCAACATAGCAAAAATGCTTCTGAGAGTACACTTTTCTTAAAATGTAGAAATAAATATCTATAAAAGAGAAAAAAAAACCCACCAAAGTGAACTGATTACAGTCTGCCAGGCTAGCTCACTCAATTTCAGTGTGTGGCTGCACGCAGCACAGTTCAATCAGTTCTTTATTATTTCGTAATGTTAAAGGTTATTACCACAACACAAAAAAGGGATAATAGCAGGTTCTTAAATTAGCACTTGCTTAGCTCAAATGCCAGTGCACTAATCTCCTTCTTTTAAACCTAGCACAAATAGTGTTGTAAATAATGCCTACAGAGTGGTGGGCTTCTGTTGTCTTCCAGACAACATCTCATAAGGAGTACAGTAATGAATTAAAGAGACACATCATGTCCCACTCTGTCACTTTGCAGGTTCTTCAAACACAACACACTGACCAGTGTGATGTAAAGATGACATTAACTCTCAGGATTTTAAAACTGTTGTCAGTCCAGATTACACTCCTGCCTGGCTAAAATAATAGAATGCTGCTAACAAAAGTATTGTGGAAAAAGGACTCGATCTGCAGTTTTATCAGGCTGACTTTTGAGTGAGTGCATTGGTAACTTCCAAGTAGAAATACGGTGATGCCATAAATTTTTTCCCTGTATTACAAAGTAAAAACTTAATATTAAGTTTTAGGCCACCACCAAGTAACCTGAAGTTTGCACAGGACAGAAGACAGTACGCCACTGTTGCTTAGCCAATGAATGTTGCAGATGAGCATCACTGCTGTTTGCGTTCTGGCAAGTGGAATCACAAGTGTTCTCCATCTTTGGTGATTCCAGGCAAGACAGAAAACTGAAGATGAGAGGGGCAGCAGATATTTAGGTGTGCTTTCAGCCTGCAGTCTGATGGGATTACAGTCACTTTCATGTAGGGCTGTATAACAGGGTCTCCACATAATTTTTTCTTCTACACATGGTCATGATATGAAAAATATGAGAAGTTTTCATCTAGAGCAATTCACAGTGACTTCTAGTGCAGTTCCTTGTTGGGATATGTATCTAATACGAGCTTGCAGGGTTCAAAGCTGTAGGGCCTTTACTAGCACTGATCCTGGATGCGAGTTGAATCCTACACCTCTATTTATGGGTGGCAGCTTCTCTGTAGGTTGTAACTATTCTGTGGAGAGACAGCCATGGCAACCAGCACCCTTCTGACCATGCATGTCCCCTGAAAACATGGAGAAACTCCATCAAAAGCTGATATGAGCAGCTTGTCTCTTGAAAAAGACCTTTGACTGATACTGTCCGTGTTATTGATCATCTAGACTACATCAAATGCCACGCAGAAAGCAGAGCATTTGTATGACTTTATTTCACTGGCTTCTGGCTCCTACTGATTTCTTGGTGCTGAATTCTCCAGAAGCAGCTCCATTACAGTGGAGCACACCCTCCTCATCTGGGAGGTTTCAAGGACTGCTTGTCGTTTTAACCATCTGGCAGAAAGGAAGGTGCAGGGGTTATGCACCTTGTTTTTATCTTTAGTTTTTTTTCCGCAGCAAAGACTACTTACATTGATAGCTCTTTTTTTTTTTTTTTAACTTTAGTGTAGTGCATCCAGATGCCAAGACACTGAAAGCCACTAAACAAACCAAGCAACTGCATCCACAAACAAATAAAACTTAGCATTTATGACACGTATTTTGCTTACAAGTGAATATTTCATTGTTTTCATAACTTGAATATCCTCTCCTGCTTGTACAATCATACAAGACCTAAAAAAAATCTCTTCTGCAGGATTAGGCCTTTGCATGTATTTCGCTCCCAACACAAAGAACAGACCAACATCAAAGAGCACGTTGTGTTTATGAACGCGCTCTCTCTCTGCTCCAGTTGCCACATTTGCTCCTTTCATGCACTGAGTGTTTGATAATCTTTTAAAATGGTGTTTCTCTGCCTATTTATCTGGACATACAAAAAACCCTGCTGTTTTTCATTGACACATTATCATCTTTTACTATTTTCTGTCTCTTCCCTGCCATAAAGTTACATTAGCTATTCCCAACATTGAGGATACAACACGCCTAAACTATCAGTCCAACCCATTTTTCCACTGAAGGACTTCTCCCTGAAAGCACATCGCTATGACTGCTGGTGTTTGTATGGCTTTGTTTCACACCTGTCATGACTACTGAATTCAACTGAGAACACTGCAAAATAGCATGCAATGTCACTTTACTGTCTCTTCAATAGAAAGTAAGACACTTAATGTCGTTAATCGTTTTCAATTCTATGCACTAGAGCTACTTGAGACTCGGTATTATAGATTTATTCCTTTATTTAAAAGTATAGTTCATTTGTGTATGTATGTGCTTAAAAGAGGAAAATAGAGGTGTTACAGGCACACAAAAGTGAGTTTGTGCACCGCTGCTGCAATCTCCAATCACTTTTGACACAGAGAAAAAGCACGGTCGCACGGTCACACATTAGCTGTATTTACTGCAAACTGAAAAATAACTCTCCAAAGAGTAATGCTGGGTTCTCCAAAACCCTATTTCACCAAAAATGTTCAGCATCAGCTGCCATTGGACTTCACAGCAAGCCTGAGGTCAGTAGACCTGAGGTATTTCAGACCAAAGAAAAAAGAAAAAAGATCAATTCCAAAGCTAAGGACTTTTATCCAAGATATTTTCCCCCAGGCATCTATATTTGATACAAAAGATGATCTGAACATGGGTGCCTTGGCTGATTTCAGCTGTAACCAAAAGGTAAAAGCTGAGAACGACTCCTCTTGAAGAGTAGATTTCTGCTTCTCAAGAGTGCTATGCATCAGCCCCCAAATATTGTCTCTATTCAGAAATTAATAGGAAGCCAACAAACTTCTTGGAGTCGTGGTGTAGTGTGTTTCCAGCAGTGTGTACCACTAACCACGCAGACGGCTGTTACCTGCACCAGCCCTAGTAACTAAGGGGATTTAAGGCATGGTGCTCCACGGAGAGCACTGCCATCGCTTGCTGAGGGGTGGGAGGCATGGATCACAGTAGCAAATCCATATCCAGGTAAAACAACTGTGTTCTCCAGACCAGAGAGGATTTAAAATACAATTCTTAGTCATTGCTGTTTTTTCTTTCAGCAATATTCCTGGACTATGACCACAAAGGAGCAGTAGGCACGCACCCAGGTTTAAAAATGACTTTTGCCACATCCTCTGGCTATTTTCCATTTGGTTGGCCATGGTCTTATCTGGACCAAAGTTCAAGAAGCTGGTCTCAAGCCTCCATCCCACTGCCTGCAGACTGAACTAGTTGGTAGCTTCATTTATTGTGTTACAACAAATAACGAGTCTGGAGCTCTGGGGCCTGCAAGAGCCATATGCCCATATCATAACTTTCTCCTTTTAGGGTTGCTTCTCCTGTCCTAATTTACACTTCCTCGGTTACAGTACATACATTTACATGGTTAATGTTCGCATAGCTGAGATTTCACCATAGTGATGCATGCAATATAAATGCCTAGACAGATGGATGCAATATCACAGATTTCTGAAAGGAGGAGAACTTGCAAAGCCAGAAGCTCACACTTCAAGAAATCTCATTTGCTAGCACAGGGGTCACTGAAAATAGATCTGAATGCTTAAAAAGCACCAAAATACCCTTAAATAAAGCACTGCTGACAAAGGTATATACTCTTTCCTAGAAATAAGCTCTAGTCTGTTAGGCTGCCAGGAAATGATCTTCTCAAGAAATTCTGATTTTTCAAATTTATGATTTATAAAGAGTAAGTGCAAATCTGTTCGGCAAAGGAATTCTGTGGCAAAGGCCACTTTGCCAATAGCCTTCCTCTTTAAATAAAAAATGATGCTAAACTGAGACACCTTATTAATTAAAGCAGTATCTATCCTGCAGCTCCGATGCTTCACATATAACTCATAGAGTACATGATTTCTAAGGGAAAAGTCACAACGCAAGTTTAAATCACTACAGAGTAAACAGTTTAGACCGATACCAGATGAGAGGTCTCTGGAAGAGTATGTCTTTCTCCAACGTCTAATAATACAGCAATAAGATAACAGGTGCTGTTCGGCCAAGCCTTCTTGATATTTTGATAAAACAAACTTGCCTTTCCAGCCCACAGAGAAAAAAAAAAAAAAGAGAACAGGCACAGAGAGACAGGAGCAACGGCTGCCCCTTTGATAATACTGCTACAGATCAAAGGAAAAGTAAAATTGTCACTTGTCACCACCTGCCTCTCCTGAGGAGGGACACAGGTATTTTACGGCAATGCTAATATTTTAGTCTCATAAACTCTGCTTTTCAATTTCTTTCTGGTTAAAACAACAACAAAATTATGCTGGCTTACTGATCTTTAAAGGTTACTGGCAAGATAATGTGGGCAGATATTGAAGGAGCTTGCTTGAAAAGATATAGAGGTCGTAATGAAGCAAGTGATAATTAGAGCAAAGGACATAAAGCTGGTGACATTCAAAAAGTAATGCATAGGTTACAGGAAATATACCTTTCCCTGCCTAGCTGTGCTGTATCACATATCCCACAGTTTGTTTCGAAGTCTCCCTTTGCCTTTCATCTTACACATATTTCAGCACTGTTGTTATGCAAGATGGGGAATCATTCATTTTAATGTGATACTAAGCATATTACCACAAAAACAGAGAGAAGCTACCATTTTACTGATTATTTAATTAAGAAGCTCTACAATATAAATTCTTTGTAGCCCCTCGCTGCACACAAAAGATTTAACGCTGCATCTGAAAAGCCACATGTACATAAAAGCAAAGAATTTCTAAATGCTTCTGATTTTAGCCTTTTATTTTTATTCCTCTTGCTGCAAAAGCCACAGCTATCACTCTTTTTAACCGCTAATAAAAGCAATTTAATGACAGGTAGATTTGCTGGTTTGTAGCTTCTTTGAACCCCCAACACACTCACTAAAGGAAAGTAACTTTAGCTAGAAAAGAGATCCTCGCAGCACTATGGTGAATAATTCATCATTGCATTTTTCTTTTCATCTCATTTTGTGCCAGTAGCATACACAACTGAAAATATTGCAAAATCTAAAACCAACCACAGACACGGACTTCCAGCAGCAAAATACACATAAAACTAGCAAGCAGGTTTCCCCAGCTTATATAATAACAGCTTTAGCTCAACAGAACCCCCATCACTCACCGAGGACTGAATTCACTTGAACAAAAGCAGAGCCCAGTCACCAAATGCAGCTTCGCAGGACTCTTAATGCAAGATGCTCCTGTCTGCTGTTCAGTTCACACTTGCCTTTATAACTAAGCCAACCAACAACATTCAGCTGCTGAACCTGATGAATTATAAAACGGTAGCTCCCAGACTCTCATATTTTACATCACAGGGGGTGGTCATCCAGCATACACACTGCCTGTGTACATATATTCTGCTATAACTCATCCTGATAAACACATCAGTGCTGGCAGCAGTGACAGTAATTGGTGCTCAGGATGTACAAGCACAAACCAATAGAGCACACTCCCACCTTCTGCTCTGTGCAACATCTCTACCTGTCAATCACTGCACCTTGTTAAGGTGGAATGATCAACTGCACTTCAGGGGAGAAGCAAAACTCGGAGAACCATCTACCCAATATGAATTCTTCACTTAAACGTTTCTTAATGCAGGAGTAAATGTAGCTTCAATCGCTTCTAGACACAGTTTTCATTATTTTTTTTTTTAATCTTCATAAAATCTTCCTTTCTTAAAGACACAGTTCTTGTTTAGTAACTAACACACAGTTCATAACTTACACTATCATGAATGGAAATTATTCAGGCAAATTCCATGGACATTAGCAAGAATAACCTAAAAGCATTACTCCAAGCAGAATGACTGTTAAAAGCAATATACTCCATGGTGAAATTATATGTATATATTAAAAGCTTCTTTAAAAATGCTGATAGGTTTTAAGAGTGTCCTCTAAGTTATAAATATGTATTTGTAATGCTTTTCACTTCTCTAATGCTTTCTTTTCTCCATATGCTTGCATTGTTTTTAAAGTAAATATATAGGCAGAAAATAAAGGAGCAAAACAGCTAAAACTTAGACCCATCAATACAGTAAATTAACTGTTTTCATTACAGCAACAGCAATCACAATTATTGCACATGCCACAAATTAACACTCACAATTAGCCCCTAACAAGCAAAATGGGTTATGGCACTGGTAATACACAGCCAGGGATCAGTCACTGGAAAGGGTTTGTATGGTAATGCTTTTACGATGGAGCAGAAGTTGCTCTTTCAGAGTTGAGCTCCAGGAAATTTGTATGTGTTTTACACAAGCTCGAGGCTATTTGTACGAGCGCGGAGTGTGAATGAACGCTTTATTCAGAATGATTTTCTATTTCTGCATCACTGGTGATGACTGTCAGAGGGCTCCGTTTGGAGCGAGCCTGAACTTGATCCAGCTCTTTTTATTCCCCGTTCCCCTAAAACTCTCCCAACATTTGGTACCATGATGAAAGGCTGTGCTTGGGAAGGTGAGCACAGTTGTGCGAGCGGTTGTGCATCGCCGCGATACTTTTCCATGAACAACTGGGCTGAGGAATGCAAATGAAGCCTGTATCGGCAGCCCCAGGCAGAAACCCAACCCTTCTCACCATCTGGACCGACTGATGTGCGTCATGATGTGGGAACAGGGTGTTGCATTTCATGCATAGCAAAAGCAAGTCCTATATATATCCCTTTTCTCCCATCTTCAGCTGCTTGTTCCCCGCCATTCCTCATTTGTCTCTTTGTGTTCAGCACCTTCACTATCTGAGAAAAATTCACTGAAGGCCAGAGACACAACCAGTGTTTCTGCATGTGCTACTGGCTCTTACTATAGTGGCTTGTATGAAAGAAAAGCTGTATATATAGATGGGTGGCAGAATGTAGCAGGGGACGTAATGGTTCTGATATCTCTGTCTTTCTCAGAGGAAAGGGCAACTGAGATCCAGTAATTGGATTCTCCAGTGATGCTGATTGGGAATAATCCAATATGGGCAGAAAATACTCCAAATGACAGACCCTGGCTCACCGAGAAGCAGCAAAAAGATCTGTCACTGGATTTGCCTTATAGATCCAAATTCTATTCTCAGGGGTTTGCTTATTTCACTTACAAATTATGGAGGTTCTCTACAATGGCCCAGACAGAAGAGTTTGTTGTCTTGTGTGTTAATTAGGGGTTTCTGACCTATTTTTCATAAACGACAGGTTTCAAAACATATGTGCCACAATGCCTTAAATGGCATCTGTTTTCTTTTTTGTTTTGCCTTAACCATTCAGGTTTGAAAAAGCTTCCCAAGAACCTATGTCAACATGACACCGACTTACAATAATTTGGCGCAGTGCAATTAAGACATAAGCAATGCTTGACGAATCTCCTTGACCAATATAACATTCACCCTAAAATTCAGCTCACATTTACTGAAGTACAGGTTTGTAAAACTGACCAATATCACAATAATGTAAGACACTGCAATATTTCATAGCTGTGTGTAGGTGGCATGCGTAAACCACAGTCTGGCATAAGCCACGACTCCAGGAAAAATTGCTACCACATTTCACACTTACTTGCAATTTTTGTTTAGCTAGCCTGGCTTCCATGTTACCTTTCCATGGGAAATAATTCATAGCTGATAATGCCATAATATTCAGCAGCGTGGTACTCTAAACTGCTGCCTTCAGTGAATGGATATACTCATCGCACAACCCATGGCCTCGGGCCTCTGTTCATATGTTCTGGTGCAGAATGTGAGATTTCACATTCCAACTGTCTCACTTCACTGACAGGTGTGTGAAAATCCCATATGGCTGCCAGATTTCTGTGTACCTACACAAATATATCGTATGTATTTTTAAGGCATTTGTAACGAACACATTTGGTATTGACTTTGAGGTTCTTTGCTTCAAGCTGCAAACTAAAAATGATCTAAAAATGATCTAAAAATGAAAAAAAAGACAAAAGTGTTCCCCTTTGCTGCCAAAACATGATTTCTTTCCTCCATAGTCGTGTGGACTATATTGACTCCACATCATAGACATCCTATTTGCTATCTAAAGTGAGTACACAGATCACTGGGGAAAAATCTGGGCATTCAGCTGGAATAACAGGAGCAGGGTTACCTTTTCCACTCAAGAAACAGTGAAGGAAACTTCAAATTAAGAGTAACTACAGGCAGATTTGATACTACCAAGATCATGAATTAGCTAGTACAGTTAACTTGCACCCCAGTGAAGCAAAACTAGATCTCCAGGACCTCCACAGTGTGGACCCAGAGTTCCAGGTGACTGAATGTGCACCAACAGGGATAATTTTCAGGCTATGCCAGATGGTATGGATGATCAGTTCACTGGTCATAATTCTTACCATGTGGCCTAAGAAGCCATGATGCAAACTATAGAGGTGTTTATTCAGTACCTCGCATTTAGCAATTTCGCTCTTCAATTCCTTTAGCGAATTTTGTCAGATCTATGCTGACTAAAGGAAATGTTCTTTCATCGGATAGCCTGTTGATGGCACTGTCAGGGAGTATTGCTATAGCAAAGAGCCCAGCAGGATTTTTTAAAGGCCTGGGCATTCATCAGACGATAGCTCTCAGAAGTTCAGTAATAACAAGAAACCCAAGCTTTCCAATGATCAGGGGATCTAAAAAAACTTTGTTTCTTATGGATGTTTCTCCTCCGATCTCAGACTGAACCCATTGCTCTGCCTCAGTCTGCAAGATTTCACAACAGCCCAGCTTGTGAAATGTTTTAATGAGTTTAATTGCCGCAGCAAGGCAATGGAGAAATTAATTTCCTCTCAATGTAGCACACTTGCAATTCCATTTAAGAAGAGTTTTTAAATAGAGTTTCAGTTTCTAAGATTAATCCTCATAAGTACAAATGAATAAACAGTATATTTAGATTAATTAATAAATTAGCATCACAGGGCTTTGAAGATGTAAAGGACTGTACAAGTACTATTACTATAACAATATTTTTCTGAATTAAAATACTTTTCTTCCTCAAGTGACATCTTTTTTGCTGCAAGTGCAGAGTGCAAGCTCAAGTCCCCTTTCTGAATGAGGACTGTGTTTGAAAAAATACAGAAAAAAGAGAATCAAAGAGCATATTCAGGTAAGTCTGAATGAACAGACACCCAAGAGAACAATTCCAGTTCATCAAGGGCAATGACAAGAACTTGCTTCGCTAGTTAGGAAGGCCGAACTCTCTTAATGGTGGCTTCATAGTCTCAGGAATATGAATGATCTTATCAATAATAAAGAAGAGCTGCTAAAAGGAAGGAAGACCAGATGGCACTTTCCCTGAAGCCTCTGGAGATGCTGCCTGGATATGATTTGAAAAGCCTTTTATAGCACCCCATGAACCTGCAATACTACAGCAGCCCATTTAAAAGCCAGTGGATATCTCAGGAACAGCCTGAGACTTCATACAAATGCTGATTTTCTGTACGGCTTAGACTGGGCCAGCTGATTAAAAGAACCGAGAAAGCTGGATGATATAGTTCAGCATCCAGAATTGGGTTTTTTTAATTGTCTGCACTCTTATTTTCCCTTTAACCTTGTGTTTCCCATTGTTTTGGTTTTTCTTTTTTGCTGTTTCATTTTAAATGAATTAAAGTTGTCTGAAGCTTGATATTCAAATCCAAAACAAATCATAAAGGACTTACTATCTCCAAGAGCTGGAAAAGTAGCTCAAGATCCACTTTTTATTAGGTAAAAGACTAAATTCAGCAGAAAACCAGACAAGCATCTTCTACACATCTGTTACACAAACAGAAGGTCCCGCAGACAGCTCCTTAAAAGCCTGGTGCAGGGAGCAAATGAGTGAACAGCCTTGTATGGCAAAGAATGGTGGAGCAACATGAAGATCCTCCTGCGATTTGCAATCTAACTCTGCGGCACTCTGTGGTGGGAGGAGTAGGTGGCTGATCTGGGGAAGAAGCACAGCACAGGAATGATACACTTGACTCCTCTGAGGATGGTGATAAAAATCTGTCAGCTTGGCATAGTCCTTCATGTTACCTACAGCAATTACTGACGCATGGAGGAAGTAACAGCTCTACAGACATCGCGGTAAGAGGCACGGTATGTGCAGTGGAGAGAGCAGATCTGCTTCACTGAAGAAGCCCATGGCAGTGCTGCAAGGGGCTATCCATGGAAAGGGACACAAGATGAGCACACTAAACAGTCTTCATGAGAAAGCTGTGAAAATCAGGCCTTCATTTGTGGTAGAGAGCAAAAAGATAAGCGGCACAGCCCAAGGATGCCTTCTGCACTGACTGTGACAATGAGCTAGCACAGGAATCAGTACACACTCACTTTTAGATTAAGTTTTCCCCTCCTACAGTTTTCTTTCAGGAAAGAAAATTTGAAGCCTGGATGACTAACTACAATGCAGATGGCAGAGCAATGTAAAGATACCCATGCTAGCTCCAAATGAACTAGCTTAGATGACACCATGAGTGAATTTAACCTACTCATATTGAACTCCACAGTTAGGCTGTTCCTGGAGCCTGAACATTTAAAGCAGTGTGTGATGCAGACAAGCCAAGGAAGGACAGCAGGTGATACTCAAGTGAGGTCTGTGCCAGCCATTCTTGCAAAATTTACTTCTGCAGTTTTTTTGCCATTACTTGCAAATGCGCCAAGAAAGTACCTTCCAGCAAGGAAGAATATACGCAATTGCAGGAGCATCAGAGTGAAGTATTGCTTTGAAAAGAAAGGAAGAAATAACTGCTCTGCTGGGATATGGCAAACCCTCCTTCAGCTCAACAGGAATCATCCGTAGCCTTGCATGGTTCACAAGAGAGCTGAGGCTGCAGATTTACTGCCTTGGCCCTAACGTCAGACCAATTAATTCAGCTTTCACCAGAAACCCCTTTGGTTAGGTAAGGGTGATGGCACCCTGCTGAACCTGCTTTGAGGGGACTTTCATGCCCAGTCATTCCTGTACTCTCTGGGCACTCTGAAGGCATGAACTGCAATGATACTCCATGTACAGGTCAGCAGTAACCATGAACAGGGAAATGTCTGTCATCCCATCACTTCTGTACCTGGCAACTAACTTCCACAGAGTCTGAGCTGAGCTGGGCACTTAAAGACAAGCCAGCATTTTGTAAGGATTGTGTCTGATGGGACCCAGGAACCAGGACGCTGATTAGATGCTCTGTTCTTGAACTACTTATAGCTCAAGGATTAATTAGGAGTGGGAAAGTGCTCTAAGACCTTTAACTGAAGAATTGGAGATTTAAAAGACGTGAAATATAAATACTTATTCTCACCACAGCATCTGAATCTCGGAGTGAAACCCTACTGAAATAACTCACACTATGTAGATACAACAAGAACATTTGGTCAATATTTTTTAAATTATAAAATGGTATTTATCAGGAAATAATGAAGAACTGAACAGAGAGACTGTACATGTTAAAGCTGAGGATGTGCAGTTCTCAGCACTTAGATATGTAGCTGCCTATACCTTTGCTCTGACCAGCTTTCTGCTAGATGCCTGAACTGGAAATAAACCGTATGGAAAATACAGGCCAAAAATAAAAGTTAAGGGCAGCAGTGGGGAGGAGGAAGCTGATTGCCTTCTCTCCCCTGTGCTGACAACTCCACAGCCTTTTTAGCAGAGCACCTTGGGAAAGGAAAGAAGGAGCAAGTGGCAGCAGCTGAGAACCTGGGGCATTTGCTGCAGGAGCTTTGTTCCTGTGTGTCCTGGGATGATCACTGCTCCTGACACTCAGTTTCTCAGCTCAGCACTGCTTCATGTAAAACTATTATGAAGATAAACTAAAAATAACAACGTATTTAAACGTTAATGCTGCAGGCCGGCTAAGCACCTTCAAAGCAAATAGTTTTGCAAGAGTTGCAGAGCCCAAGCAGTGATTTTCTCCAGTCTTTATTTTTAATGCTTTTAACCACAATTAGGAAAAAAAAAAATCCTTTGGCCCTCCCCACGTTAATGTTGTCTAGCAGACAGTAATATGTGTCAGTCTGAGACATATAAGAGGAAACAATAAAAAACCACTGTCTCTGAGCATGGATACAAATTAAAGGAACTTTTTCAGCTCCAGTTCTCAGAGAACATACTCACTGGCCTTTAAAATGTAATTTGGGAGCAGAATAATCAGAAGTGACATACCTGAATGAGAACAATAAAAAGAAAGTGACCCTGAAGTGAACACGGGGAAAGAGGACAGTCCACGCTACTTTGTGTTGGTACCAAACAAGGACTTTAATAGCAACGTATCAAAATGCAATAGGATAATTTAATTGGGCTGCTTTTGAAGGGAACAATATGACCCTTACATAGAAAACACTGTCTGCGGTCCAGCATGAAAGGATGGGGCAGTTAAGAAGACTCCTTGTGGAGATCTTAGCCAGTTTGATATCTTATTAGGCAGGGTGTGTTACTGGCAATGTGTGACTGTATGGATATCATGGTATTCTGTTACAAATAAAAAACTGCACCCCTGAAAGTATCATCAAAGTTTTGGGCATGCAAAAACTAGTCAGCTTGTACCAGAAAGTTATAAGGGGAAAAGATACTTTTGCTTCTTACCACTAAATTTTATTACTTTGTTTCCCAGTAAGCATCCCATTGGACTGCTGTTTTTCAGGTTTTATCTGGTGAAATAACAAGGGCCTTTAGGAGGATGAAAAATGCAAATCATCCATGTGTGTTTACACTATATTACCTATATCCTAATAAAAAGAAGAGTCTAGTAAATACAGTTTCTCTGAGTATTACCGACCAGCAGAGCTGAGCAATTAATTTGCAGTGAATATATGGTTTCACCTCTGTCTTTACTCTGGTTTTTTTTTATTTTAATGAGTATTTTTGTTGTTTTCACAGATTAATGATGACACCGGAGTTAGTAGATGCCCTCTGCCTATATGGATGATTTATGTTGTTAGTATTTACAATACGAGTTTTGCATAATCATATACTATTTCTTAATTTTCTGCCTGGTGAGGTGTAAATATTAGCACTGCATTTCTTGGACAAATATTCATACGAAATATGTTAATTATAAAAATATTGCTAACAATAAGTTCATCCAGACATTGAATGGAAATTAAATGCAAATGAAGACAAAACCAGATGAATCATTCAATTATATATGCATGCTTCTTGTAAAGTTTTTGAAGTACCTGGTTGGCTTTTTTCACAAACCTAAGAAACTTAATTTTGAAAGTAAAATAATAATTAACAGTTTTCTTCCTGTAACATAATCCCTATAGCAATACTATATAGAATGAAGAATGGATTTTTATACCCTGCCTGGTTTGCAGTTAATTGATTTTCAAATAAGCATCTGTTTCTAAACTACAAACTTGTTGACTTAAGAAGACCTGGAGAAAGTTAGGGAAAAAATCAATTAAATGTATGAAATAAATTTATGTAAAATTTAAAGCACGTTAATATTCATGGAGTCACTTCAGTCACTTGCTTTGAATGAAACTACCAGAAATTAAGGCCTCTTTTTTTCTGGAGGGATTAAATCCACTTGTGATCTCCATATGCATTAATTTAACACAGTGCTCCCTGCAAATTGATTATCTTTAACTTCCCTTTTACACCTGGTCAACAAAGTTAATGACTTCCTGTGGAAAAGAAACCTCGGTTGGCGTTAGCTGGATGCTCTAGCCAGAAATTATTTTTGACCTTTCCAACCAAACCAAAATCCTCTTATTTCTTCGACTGTGGTAGTAATAAAAGAAAAACACCCTCTGTTTAGTTCATTAAAATGTAGGTGTATATATTACAAAAAACCAAAATGGCAGAGGGACAAGCCATTGAAAAACTTAGATTAGTCCTTAGTATTGCACAGAGGAAGAAATATGTAATCATAGTGTGTATAATCACCTACGACAGCAGCGACAGCTGAGAAAATATCATTTAGAAAAGCTAATCTTTTTCTTTGAAGTAATGTTACTGTGAGTGTCCCATATTAATTTAAACTAATGATTTGTTTGATCTATGTGATAAAAGTTATGACTGCTGAAATCTACGGAATGTTTCATATTATTTTCTACATTTGAGAGCTCTTTAATTACAGTTGAGAGGCAACCTGCTATGTGATGGCGTGTCCTCTATGTATTGAACATTACATAGGACTAGGATAAATTTGCAGTCCACTTGGTAAGTCCGGGTGAAACTTGATGAAAGACTCATGGATGTAATCTTGCCAAAAGGTACTTAATCTCTGCAGCTTCATGCTAAAATATGAGAGGAGACAAATGACACAATCCTGCTTACAGTTTCTCCAATTATCTATTTCCAGAGATCTCTGATTCTAACTATAATATATTAATGGGTATTTTGCCTTCTAACACTTTTTTTTTTTTGTAATTTTTCAGGCGGGTTTTCTATCCAGAGGAAGGAAATGGAGCTAAACAGGGAAAGCTAATTTCCCACAGTTTTTATATTTTGGTAATTTGCTTAAAATAATCAAACATGGAGATTTGAAAAATCACTGTCAAAAACTGTGTGATATGTCGTCTGTATGCCCAGCTGGGGGTAGTCCCCGAGCACTGCTCAGTGTGGAGGATGAGGCTGCTCAGCAGCCTGGTAGGGAGCTCACCAGGAGAACGGAGCTGCTATGAACCAGGAACCCACCTGGACTGTGCTGGCACTTCAGAGAAATCATAGTATCCTGCCAAAATGTAGCCTACCAAAACATTTTTCCCTTTAGTCCTAATATGAAGGACAAATGAGTAGAGTAGGCAGTTTACTGGGAATACAGGAGGTGCTCCATTAGGTGTCTACTAATACTCAGCAGTGTCATCAACTAAATAATGATTATTAGAAAAACTGAGATTTTTCTATGCAAAGAAAGCTACACCCTTGATGACTGCCCCACGAGTTAAATGTCCAGATACTTTAATGCATCTGGGCCTAAGATATGATGTTGTTGATGGTTCCTAAATCAGTATTTTATGTAATAAGGTGCTCACTTTGTAGTTGGGGTTTTTTTTCCCCTCTGCAACATGCAAGCAAGTGCCTGTTGATAATAGCCAGGTGAAGCCTTCTCAGTGAACAGTTCCTCCTGTTACATGACATGCATCCTTTCCAAGAACAATCAATATTTTGTTAATGGACTATATGTGACAAATAAAATCCTGTAGCTGATCTTTCATAATTTCTGTTTTGTTCATTTAGTTGTGGTTTAACTGTTTTATCATAAAAATGCTACTGTAGGAGAGAAAATCAAAATAAATACTTTATAGATAAGTTCTCAGCCAGGAGTAGCATTTGGGGTTTTAGGATGGGAAGAGGAAGGCTCAGCATAGTTCCTCAGCTATCTTAGTCACAATACTTATACAAATCCTAACCATCTTGGCAAATACAAACCAACCTCAGTTGTATTGTATTGTATTTCTTTCTTGTATTGGCAAGAAAGAGAATTAACAGGCAATATGTCTCAACAAATTTTATGCAAGTTTTTTAACATCCCCTCTCACTTCATGGTGGTCATCGCCAGCAGCATTAAAAATGAACTCTTCTTCCAGAAAATATGGTAGTTACCAGGTTGCTCAAGCAGCTTCCTAACCAACACCACACATAACCATCTTCTGTCCCCAGTAATCACCAGCTTTTCAGGGATCCTCAGTTCAGAGCAAGAAATATTGTGGTATCTGTCTTTGAAAACATATTTTAGATTAAAGTCTCATCCTTTTTTTCTAGGAGAAATTTGATTTAAACTTTTTCTGGAGAACTTTATTGCCAGGCTGTATATGATAAAAAATATGAACCAATAATTCAACAATGGTTTTGCTACAGCAGTTTTCTACTACAGGAAGATTTCTAAATACTTATCTGCCTATCCTGAAAAGCAATTTTTATGCAGAGGAATCTTCACACCCCTCACACATACTGCCTGTACACTTAAATGAAGACACACTACCTTATACACAAGCAATACTTAACATTCAGTTTTCACTGAATGGATAGAACCTGAGCTCTGCTACACAGTAAACATATTAATACACCTCATGAAAACAAGCCAGGCTTTGAAGGATTATTTCATAGTGCCTTATTATGACATGACTACTTACTAGTGTCCTATGAGATAAAAATCCTGTGTCACCCTTCTACATATTATACACATGAAAAGTGCTTCAAACGACTGTTTCAAACTGAAGTCTCTCAAAGTAATTTCAGCACAGCGCCCAAGCATTATTTCCACAACTACAGACTTTCACTGTGAGCTACACCACGATATGCACTGTTAAATTATCAATTCTATTTTTCTAGTTGAAATGGAACTGTATCTTGTAAAAGATCTATTCTGATTCTTATAAATCTACTTGATTCTCACAGAATCAAAAAATAATTCAGGTTTGAAATGACCTTCCACAGTTCATCTTGTGTAGCCCCGTGCTCAAAGCGGGTCCACTTGCCCAGGGCCTTGCCCGGTTGAGTCCTGAACACGCTCCAGGGCTGCCGTTGCATAGCCTCTCTGAGCAACTTCTTCCAATATTTGACTGCTCTCATAGTGATGATTTTGTTCTTAATAACAATTCGGAATTTCCTTTGTTGTAATTTGTGTCCATTGCCTCCCATCCCATCGCTGTGCATCCCTGAGAAGAGTCTGGCTCCTCTCTATACCCTTCCTTCTGGTAGCTGAAGACAGCCACAAGATCACCCCTTCCTTTGAGTACCAAGCTTCAAGATTTCTTTATTTACTTGAAAAACAAGCTTAGAGACATTTAAAAGAAGAATTCCCCCCCCATTATTTTATGTCTATGAAACATTGTGGAGGGGTAAAATATATTTGATGACCACTAAGTGAACATCACTTTCCCCATCAGTTTTATCCTTCTGCTTCATATCTTTCTCCCCACCCTAATCTCCTCTATTGCAGGAAAGGGATACTGCAGTTCAGGAGAGGCACCACAAACAGTGCTGCTGATCAGAGTGGTCTGTAAGCGGAGGAGAGCAATTCACACCAGTTAAATGGAGCTGTATTTGTCTGCATGAGCAGTTACAGAGGTATTCTTGGAAGGTCTGTGCTAAGTAGCAGCATGACAACAGCTAGAAAATGTGGCTCATTTCCTAAGAACTTCTTTCAAAAGCACATCAGCAGTGGAAAGAAAGGTGGATCTTAGGTCAAAAAGTGCTATTTGCTCCTTTGGCTTCATTCACCAGGTTTTACCTCCCCATAGTTCATGAAACCGATAGATAGCATATATTAAAAATGGTAAAAAAGAGATGCATTAATTAAAAATTTAAAAAGACATGTAGATTTATGCAAATTGGCCCATTGTGCAGCATTCAATCTATAATAAATAGGCAAATTAGGGGTGACTCTCAACTTCCTGGCAGGCTGCCAGTTCAAGAGCTGCAAAGGCTGTGCGGTGCCAACAGGTTGTGCGGCACACAGCAGCATGTAGCTGCCTGGAGATCTCAGACTGAGCATTTGCTCCTGGTGCTCTGACATCCTGACTGCGGGGAAAAAAATCCACTTAAAAAACAAAAGAAAAAAATCTTTATACCACATGTTCACATTCTGCACTTCTTGAGGTTCTAATGATTTAATGATAGCCTTTGGCTTCCAGTCAGCTCTGCTTTCACACTCACACGTGCTTGTTGGAAGCTGCAGACACCGCCAGGGATGGCTTCACCCCAGTGCCACAGGACCCTGAGCTGGCTGGAGCTGTGAGGTAAAGCTCAAAGACACTCAGATTCAGAAACTGGAGTTTTTATTAGAATCCTGAAATTTTTAATTGGAGAGACCTCAGAAGCTATGTTTATAATTAGTAACTCAGATGTTTCTGAGCTGATTCCCAGGCCTTGAGGCAGCTGGCTTGGAGCAGCTCACGTCTGTGCCACCAAATGCTCCAACTGTCCCAAAGTTTAACCTGGCCCCTGGGGCTGGTCCTGCACCCGGGCTGGCTCCCGCCTCGCGTGCTACTGGCCTGGGACAAAATGTGCCGGGGCCCTGCTAATAACTTAACAGCAAGGGCAACTGCATTCCGGTTTGGGAATATTGCCAAAGGTTGCTTACTAGCATATGTGCTACCGAAGTGAGAAAGATTATGCAGGGATTATACACAGCTTGCTTCTGGCCCATTATGGCCCCATGGCGGGAGAGGATCCACACTTTAAACCATTGCTGCTTCTAACTCAGGGACTCTCTGAGAAGCAGCAGACCCCACACCAGCACTCCTGTTCTTTCCTCCCTGCTCCTCTCCGTAACTCTTGCAGCCTGCGCACGGGCTACAGGATCCCATCTTCTTTCTGTGATCCTTTTGCCTGTCAGACCTTGAAGTTTCTTGTAGCTTTTAGCACCTTCCCTTCTCTACCATGCAGGAGCTCCCTCCATCTCACGCCAGGTGCTTCATCTGGCTCAGTCTTCTTGAAGGAACTGAAGATAATGGTGAACAACCAAGTGAAAACCCAAATACTGTCTGTCATATCCAGGAGTAATTTTAGGCCTTTTAAAATGTCAGAATTAAACCAGAATAAACTGATTCTCTACAATCTTCCTTTCAGAAAACTCTAATTTTGGATCTGTATCAAGGTGACATTTGTTTCTTCAAAATTGTCCTCTTCCTGTACCCAAAATAGGACTGTATTTGACCTCTTAGTCCTCTTGCAAATATAAAAAACATTTTGGCCCTCCCACAAGTATATTCCCTTCAAGGACAATAATTGCAACACACACTTTACATCCAAGGCTTAAGGAATCAGGCACATGTCAAGCAGACAGCTGAGGACTGGCCCTAGGACTGCTATCCCAAAAGACGACCCAGAAACTTGGTTATTTACTCACTCTTGGTCCAATTCTGCTTTTGTTTACACACCTACATTTTCTCTTGGGTCGCACGCCCTCAATGTAGGGCACAATCTCCACACCTGACAATCTCCACAGTTGTCAGGCTGAATTTATTATGTTATTCCAAATCATTGATCAGCACGTCAAGCACCTAGGTAAATGGTGGGAGAATATTTAAAAGATAACAAACTATTATTATTGTATTCCCCCAAAGCTCTGGTGAAAATTCAGCTGCCTTCTGCTTTCAAGTAAAAACCACAGTTTTTGTTAGTCACACATTTGTACTCGTGAGCCTCTGGGCAGAATTTGCTGCTCAGACATCTCAGGGCAGAGGAGTAGGAGCCTGTTGTCAAGATTTGCTGGGTTCAGCTGAGGAGATAATTTTGCCTCTGTCCTTACATATGGTTTGTTGGGGTTTTTTTTTTGTATAACCATTCAAGCAAAAACTACAGCAGAACTTGCCTCTAGAGGAAGAAAACAGAAAACCACCAGGCACCTTCACTACATGAAAAAATGCTACCTTAAAAGGTACTTTTGGCACCATGGATGCAAACAACTGCCATCAGGGACACCCTGTTAACCTTGGGGTCACAGCCACAGAGTTTGAGTCCATCACCTGCGCCTATAGTTTATATGCACGTGGCTGAAATGTTGGCCAGGCCTTCAGACAGCATCATACCAGGATGTGCCAATGGATCCTCCAAATCACTGCTCTGCCATCGCGGATCCTAGTGACCAATCTTTAGTAGCGACAGATGTGGCTCTACAAAGGGCAGAAGAGGCTCAAAAGTTCTTCCCAGTTGCATGGTGAAATAAAAGAATCAGAAATTTAAAAAAATATCATCTGCTGTAAATCAAAAGGTAACAAATATAGAAAATTATAATAAGCTAAAAAATATCACAGAAATATAGCTGGCAGGACTAAATAATGAAAAGGACTGTTTCAGTCTATTTGGATGGAAAAAAGCTCTGAGCAATGGTGTAGATCCATCATTAGGTGAAGGTAATATAATTCTTAACGGTAATGCAGAACAGGAACTATTCACTAAAGACTTCTATTAGGTTTTTGGAAAGAAATGGGATGAGGTACTTTTTTTACATGAAAGGGATGAAATACCTGTCTGTAATTAGTAGAGTGTTTATTAAAACCAAAATAAAAACCTAAACATTATTAACTGGGAATAGAAAATGATATATAAATAGGCATGACTAATTAATGCCTAAGAGTTCTTGAAGCGACAGACGTGGATATGTCTGGTTTATAGATTTTCCTCCTTAGTGCACCTTGGACTGCTGAGGAAACTCCAGCAGGCTGAGAGAACTGTCATCCAGATGGACAGAAAAGATGCCTGGGAAATCACAGAGCAGTCAGCCTAATATCAATGCAATTAAAGTAACAACGAAAAAAATTAAAGATGGGAACATAATACCATTCACACGATTTTACTGAAGATATGTCCCCTCAAAGAAAGCCTCATTCCTGACTTTAAAAAGATAACCAGTTTAAAACCTCTTTAGACATAATAGTGTTCTGTGAAGTGTTTAAATCGACACTAGAGGCTGTGTGCCATATTGTATCAGCAAAGCTAGTATTAACTTACAAGAACATGGCTTGTGTCTCAAAATGTTATTTAAAGGCACAAAATGATTCCTGAATGAAGACGTTTTCAGTGGTGTTTCAGAGGCACAAATACAAGAACACACATTTTTCAGCACTTTCATCAATGCTTTTGAAAGCTAATCCTCTTTTGACTAAATCTGAGGCTAGAACAAAGACTGGTAGAAAAGTTAATAAGAATTAGAGAACATCAGCCATATTTTATGATCTGGTTCATTTGGTAAGGTAGTCCCAGCTGAATGAAACCTGTCTGAGTACAATTAGCTAATATGATATATATAAAGAAACAAAGAATGAAAGGCAGTGCTACGAATGCTTGAAAGGAGTGACTCTGAAAGGGATTTATAATTAAAATGGCTGGGCAATTCACATGGGTTAGCTGTGCTTAGACTGAGCAGAAAAAGGAGTAAAAAGCAAACTAGAAATGTGTATTTGGGGACACTGGTACCAAAACCCTGAAAGAAATCCTGTTGCCCAAAATGACAGTGAAACACTGGGCCAGAAGCCAAAACAGCCACAAAGACAGCTGAAGAGCTGAAAAAAATTTGTTTTAAAGGTTTTTAGCTTGGCAAAGAGAAAACAGAGAAGTTTTAATGTTAGAACCACTTTCATGGGACAAAATATTAGCTACTTAACGGCTTTCATTTAGAAAGGCATGAAAAGAAGAGATTAGGAATTGGAAGACAGGAAAATCCACATGGGAAATAATGCACATATTTTAATATCTATTAAAATGAATAACCATTGGAAGAAATTAGCACATGAATTGCTGAATTCATTTCTCTGTGTCATCAAATCAAGACAGGATGAATAAACCTCTCAAAGATAGGTTTCATCTTTGACTTTGCTCTCATGGAAAATGCGGTTTTGTTCTACCTGATTCTTGACCTCGGCAGCATGGTACCAGCGTGAAAAATCAGAACATGTGGTAGACAGGTATAACAGAGGCCACATCATGGCCTTGAAGACTATTAACTGAATCCTAGGAAAATTACAACACTGCATTCCTTTAAAAAGCACCTAAGTAAGTATGAATTTTGTCTTCTTTCTACTTAAATAGTTTAAAAGAAGCTTTAATTCCATAATAGTAGATTTTCACAGTAAAGCAACATCTTATACTGTATTTTCAATACTTCTGTAGGTTCTCCTTGTTATTTCTCTCACTTTAGAAGCTAAGATATTTTTGCAGATCCTTCTGCATGTGTCTGCTATCCTGTGGGTACAGGTAATTACATTGTGTCTAAATACCTGATCTTGTGGATCCCAGGCCCTGGCAGTTTGCATTACAGCTCCCAAAACTGTGGAACAAAATTTCCTCTGTGAAAAAGAGAGGAACTGGGAAGAAATGGAAAATTGAATAATATCGCAAATTCAGCTATCGTGTGTTAAAGTCACTCCTAAATGGGAAAAAAAAAGCCAGCAAACACATAGTGGGAAAGAGATTAGGAAATTATCTCCTATTTATGATTCAAAGAATGCCCACACTGGTAACTTTATTAATATAAACCAGTAATATACAAATACATTCTTAACATGATTTGAAAAACTTTATGACCTATTCCTCCTCTAGATTTTTACATCTGTGGAAATATAATTGTTGCAGCCCTCTTCTGACATTATAGGAATTCACCAAATATGGGTTTTATTTAGATGTTTGTGTATTTTTTTCACATTTTAACAGTTTTACTGTCTTAAAAGCAACATTTTAATTAAAAATAAAAGAGACTCCCTCAAAATTTGCATGAAACCTCTTGCATTAAATGAAAGTAATTTAAACTTTAGGCAATTTTAGGCAAAAAGACACAAAAAACCCAATGCGTATTAGAACCTCTGGAATACATTAAGTATAATAAAGCAGGCAGAGTGCTTCCTACCAGCTTTGCCTCCTTGAAGACACCGGCACCACCATAATGGTGCCCTGGGTGAGCTCTTCATCTTCCCCAAGCACAAGCTCTGTTCTGTTTTCTGTGTCATTCCTAGTCCCCTTTGCACCTCTGTACCTCAGCAAGTATAACTCCATCCTTAATCCTCCAAAGCACTTTGGGATCATGAAATGAAATGCATTTGAGATGCGTAGCTACTTTATGAACTAATTAATGATACTTTAAGGAAGAGAAGAGTAGGCAGCAGCAATGTGCTTTGTTCTTCGCTACAGTAAGGTTTGCAATAAAAGGAGCAGTCACACGGAACATAGATGGTCTCTTGTAACCAAGCAAGGCACATCTCTTCTGTCATCTGCAATCGGCAATAATTTGTCAGAGCTCCACAGGGCTTCAGGATAAAAGTAAGCTGGCAGAGTTGGCCCTCTCCTCCAAATTGAGTTAGATACTCAGTACAGCAGGAGATCTGCCTTCTCATATGTAGCTTACTTTGAATAACCCCATTGTAGGCATTCATGCAGAAGGAGAGGCTGAGACACTTGGCTTTGCTCAGCCTTAAAAGGAAAAGGCAAAGAGGGGATCTTGTTGCTCTCTGCAGCTACCTAGTGGGAAGTCTTAGAGAAGATGGAGAGAAACCATTCTTAGAGGTGCACAGTGAAAGGACGAGGGGCAAAACCCACAAGTTGCAGCAAGAACAAATTCTGACTAAACCTAGTGGAAGAGGAAAATCACCATGAGGGTGGTGGAACACTGGAAGAAGTTACCCAGAGAGGCTGTGGATCTCCATCCTTGGCCATACTCAGAACTTGACTGAGGAAGGCCCTGAGGAGCCTTATTGAGCTGGCCCTGCTTTGAGCAGGCGGTTGGAATAGATGACCTCCAGAGGCCCCTTCCAACCTGAACTATTCTGTCATTTCGTGTATTTCTTGGGTAGTTTTCACAGTATTCCCTATTGGTCTAACTATGCTTCTGTTAACATCAGATTATTGAATGTGTTTGGATAACTCCATCGCCTAGCACTAGTAATATTTGGCCTTAAAGAAAGCAACTTCATCGTGCTATTTTTCTTTCTTTGTGCTTCAAAGAAGTTTTTATATGTACTTTTCCTTCTGTTTACGTCATGATTTTCAGCTAGAGATATAATTATTTCCACAGTATTTAATTGTGATATCAAGTAAAGAGGTTGGCATTGAGCCTTTCAAAAGAGACCCTACCTCTCACTGACATCCCTTCATTTCACAGAGATCTGTTTCCCCTTCTACAACAAACATAAATTCTTCATGTTTTTTAACAGATTGGTTTTTTCTTTCTTTTGCTTTTCGACCACAACTTCCCTCAGATTCTGATAACCTGGGAAGATGTCACACAGCTCTGAAGAGCCAAGGGCACATCTGCTCTTTTAAGGAAGGACAGACCTCCCCCTGTTTTCTCTTTCCTTTCCCTTCTGACAGGTCTGATGTTAACCTGACAAGTCACTAACACACCGGAATTTGTTTTTTAGTTTGCTTTTTAGTTTGCTTCATTTTCTGGTCATTTAGAGGGCCGAATTAGCCAGTGCGGAGGCAGAAGACCAGAGCACTGCAAGGGAGCAGAGAAGAGCAAGAAGCTCTTCAGTGTCAGTGAGCCCATTACATTGGCTTGCGCTGGTTAATGTCATTTCATATTTAGGCTGAGATTTGATGTGCAATGACTTCTACAATGTCTACAATAAAGACAGGTATATGTGGCCCAGTCATTTGCACTGCCCTAATAATCAATGGATATAAATTAGTGGATACTTAAAACAGATCGCATGGCTCTACAACTGCTCGTCTTGACTGTAAAGGAAGTCTAGGGATAAAATTTGGTTGGCTAAGCATGGGAGGCTGGGTGTGATGCCCCAACTATCACGCTTGTCCTCAGCTGCTGTGAGCTCCAACACTGTATCAGCCAGCCCCGTGCTGGTCCCTCAGACACTGCTCTCCATCACCCATAGAGGGTGTCCCACTGCTTCAGTGGGAGCTGGACCACTACAGGTATCCACATGGAGGAACTCAGATTTAGGAAACAATCTTAAATTGATGCCCACACCTGACATAAATTGTGAGCTGAACCCCATCTTCCATGTAAATGAGGCATTTCCAGGCAAGTGAAATGGTCTAAAGAATTTTCCTCTCTCCTTCACCATAATTTTGAGAATAAAAAAAAGGCCAATTCTTCTATACTTTGAGCTATGTGTCTTGTGGAAATTTCTTCTCTTTCTATTAAAAGAAAAAAGAAAGAAAAGAAAATGCAGAGACTTGAGTAAATTAACATATTTTCATTGCTGTAATCAAATCCTATACTAAAGCCATTCCAGAAACTTTCAGAAAAGTAAGATAGAAGTAGCATCCAAATGCTTAATTTTTTGTGGGAAGCTTTTTTATTAAACTGACTGAAAAAAAATGCAAGCTTTAAAATGTAAATATGTACCTCATGTAAAAATGCACTTATAGTTATATCTACATGTGGGAATATTTCCAGATTTGTACATTTTCTGAACCTCCAAATCCTGAAGAAAAAAGATGAAATTTTTCCTCACTTTACACCTCCACATTTTGAAAATCAAGATACAAGCTGCTAAGTGTGTGCAATCAGTTCTGAAGGTTTCGCAAATGATACTGACCTCTGCTTCTCATTTACTGATCACAGCCACCACTAATTTCTGGGGAATCACAGGATGCCAAACATTACTTGCTCAAATCTTCAAATAATCACCATTCAGATGCCTCTCCAAAAAAGCTCATTATGCCTCTAAAGCGTAGTAGTCTGGAAAGATTATGACCAGCACTTTTAAGCATGCCCAGTGATGTAAGAGCTCAAATTACCCACTTCGGGTCTGATTTGCGTAAGTATGAACATTTGCAGCTACTGGACCTGCACATACAACCACCAAACATTAGTTGAGAATATGAAAGTTAATTGGACTGGAATTATACGGACATGACTCACGCTGAGCACCCAAGAGCTGAATCGCAATTTGACGGGTCAGCCAGTGGCTAAGGAATGGATTCCCAGCACAACCGAGGTAGTCACAGACCTCACCAGATTTGTTTTTAAACATTGTTTTTCATCTTGCTCTAAATAATTTGAGTACGTAGTAATATGCATGTACAGATAACTTCAAAAATCCAACTGAAACATTTCTCTGCCCACGTTGTTTTCCTTCAAAAGGTGAGATGAGAGGAACCGATGCTGGCATATGTTAGTTACACTAATTAATGCAGACCCGGAAGGTGTTTTGAAATTGCAGTGATGACACAAAAATCACCAGTTTATAGCTATGTAAAATCAACAGCCCTTTTTGAAAAGCTTTCTGCTTTGCGGGCCCTTTGGATACACGATATTATACAGTCTGTGTCTCCGGTAAAGGAGGCTGATGCTAACCACAGACAAGACCTCAAGATTTTCTGTAAGTTTGATACAACTGAGTAATGATATTCAGCCTCAACCAGCACACAGAAGAATGAGTAATTTATTTTCTAAATAGGATGCTAAGGGACAACTCTTCCTACAACTATTGTCCTATAAACATCTGACTTCTGGACATAGTGATTTTATTGCATGTTCTGAATAGCACCACTTCTGCTTAAAACTTAGGAAAAAATATTTTCCAGATTGCTGCTGCCACAACAGCATTTTTGATAGAATGGATCAAACAGATGAAAGTCATGAGTCAATTCACATCACAGAGCAACTTCTCATCTGCCTAAACACACCATGTAGACACACTTTAAATGATGATCATTTTGTGGTTGGGTGGGTTTTTTTTTTTAATTCCCTAGCAAGTCAGTTAACCACCACAAAATGGAGAAATGAGCATGTGATGGGAACCACAGGGAGAAGACAGCAGCTGCTTGATAAAATAAGAAGAGAAAACAAATTATGAATCCAGCTTTGTAAAACAGTTAAGTAGCTCTATGGACCAGCCACAACCTGGGACAAGTCCAGCGTAAAAGGTTAGGTAAAAATTCAAAAAAAGCTTAAATGGTATTCATTCCAAAAGTTCAAAAATTAGTCGGAGTCTAAAGATGCAAGGTGCCTAGTCAGGTTTGTAAAAGTGTTTAGGTAGATGAAATCAATAGTAGTTACTCAGCACACCTATTTGGTAGATTCTTGGGCATTTGTAAGTGTGTAAGAAGAAATATTTGTCATCTGGTCTTTAGAAGCCTTGAGTATCTTTACTCAAAGCCAAAGACATACTCACTGCTAAAAGCTTCAGTCATTTTTAGAATTGGAAAGAATTCTCCTATGGATGGTATGGTCCTATGGATGCTTTTGAAATTTTTAGCCAAAGTCTTCTAACTACATACAATTAAAATTATTTTTCCTGACCAAGGTAGGATTATTAATGCTCAGCAGAGTAAATTTTACTCCACGCAACTAAATCTTCTGCTCTACCTTTCATACCACGTTTCAATTACTGCAATTTCTTTTTCTCTGTCACTGGCAAATGAAATCTTGTTTTACTGAAATCTATACAAAATTAATTTTCCTAGATATTTGCTTTGATCAGCTTTTCCGTGAGACATACAAAACTGTAACAGTGTTTAATTTGGCAGTATTATTAGGCTGCAGTCCATCTCACTGATCATTATTGTCTTACTCTTTTCCTTGCACTTGGTCTTCTGCCTGTCTGCAAACATCTCTAATCACATCTTGTACGTAAAATGTAACGGGTTTGGGCAGGAGTGACAGGTAGGCTCTGTATTTCTGAAAAACACGTTGCAGAAAAGGAACGTGTGATTGAGGGTCACTGGGATAATACAAATAAATAACAACACCTAACGGCCTCTGGCCTTTGGGAGGAACAAGCTGTTCTTGAAAAACTGCTTTTGTGTAGATTCACATGTGCGCACACACATACACCTGTATGAGTAGCGGGATATATCCTATCCCCTCATTTTCACGCTCAGTTGAGTGGACGTTGTCATATATTATTGTGCAAATATTTAAAGATTGTTTCATCCTAATAAAAACATCACATTGGAGAGCAACGTGTTCAAACGCTCGCAAAGCAGCCCAGCACTGAAACAGCTGATGGGTTTGTAACAGACTCTGTCATTACAATCCAAAAGCTGCGAACAGGAACATCTTGCTGATTTTGTTTGTGATAGACTTGTTGATGGATTGTGAGGGCTGACTGAAGGAGATGATTGTTATTTTGTGAGCACAGTTTGTACCTGCATGTGGCGTAGCAATGACCACCTTACTTGCCTGAAGCCCAGAGCGTCTGAACCAGGGTCCTGCAGCCCCTTCGTGCTGCAGACCAGCGCCGACCTGGAAGCACCCGGCTGCCTCTGCGTGATGCTATTTTCCGCAGCATCCTTTCATAATAGGAACACCAGTTTTGAAGATTAATGATAAATCCCACCAGCCCACCTAGACTGCTGAAGAAGACAGCAGAAAGACTGTGCCTAATAAACATTTCAATGCACACAAAACCAGGTTTTTAATTGCAAAGCACATTTACATGTTAAAAAGTCCACATTCCCCCAAAACAAATAGGTTTGATCCAAACCCCAGGGTGAGTCAGGCAGTGTCAGCTGGGGGGTTGGGGGTGCCTAAGCCCTCATTAAATAGAAGAGAGCCTGATACAATGTTTTTTATGCTGAAGCACAACCTAAAGTGTATATGGAAAGCGTGTTGCCATAGGAACCACTTTGCTGAAATGAGTAGGAGAAGTGAAGTGCAGGGGGGAGAGAAGCGTTTAATGAAAGGGGGAAAGTACGGAATACTACTGCATATGAGAAGCCGTTGAATTTGTAAGATATTAGCCAGATGTTAATAAGGTGATTAAATTCAAAAAAGCGTAACAGAAAAGGTAAACATAATCCAGTGAGTAATAGGGAGGAAAAGAGCTAATTCTAACAGAACAAAACAAAAGTATAGTCAGCTTTCAGTACAGCTACCCAAGTACCAACAGAAAAGTAGAACATCAATTTTATGAAATTGGCTCCAAACCAAGATGATGTGTAGACTTCATAACACAAGTAAAGGAAAAGAAAATTACTATTAGCTTTGATTTTCTTGCAACAACAATTTAAAACCCCAATTCAGAAACCATTTATAAATAAGGTAGTTTCTAGAACTCAGTCACTTAGTCGACACAGTGGGCAGTACAGATGGACAATAAAGAGTTGCTGGAGAATGTGAAACCAGGGATACATTGCCTTGGTATATATATCCCTTTAGACTCTGAAAGATGAAGAGTGTCGCCCTCTACTTGAGTTGCAGTAACAAGGAAAAAAGTACCTCTAAACCACTGTTATCATCAATAACCGCATTATTAGCAGTTAATAGCTCTAGGCTGACTAGAAGTAGAGACCTGCTGTGCTATGAATTATATAGCTAGAGAATAGCTGCCTCCTCCTTCGAGATAAATAGGTGAAAAAGGCACAGGCTGGGGAGAGAGCCTATCGTGCAGAAACAAATATCAATTATCTTGGTATCTTTTGTGCAGAGAGTTAATTAATGGGCAATGAAGTGTAAGTACATGGGGCCTTTCAAGGGATAAGGAGGAATGAGGTGAGGATTAAAAAGGAAGGCAAACAATCCTAAAGCAAAGATGAAGCACAAAGACCAGGTGGGGGAGAGGGTAGGAGGTGAGAAGGCACACTCAGAACTGCAAGGCTAGCAGGGGACTGAGGTGTCATGTCGTGCTCAGGGATGCTGGTGAGATGGAGGCCCCAGGTCACGCCTCTGCGCTACTGCTGTCTCCTCCAGAGTGCAAGAGAAAAGATGTGAGGCAGGTCTTGCCTGCTGACGGCATGAGGAGATGGGGTTCAGGCCGGAGAGTGGGGGAGCCTCAGCTGTCCTGCCGCGCTCTGCTGCAGCAGCCGGGTCGAGACAAGCCCTAATAGCAAGAGTACCTGAAGCCCAAGGAAGAATTCACAGTGCATGAAAAGCGAGTAGAGGAAACTGAAGGCTGCATTATGCAAAATCTCTAAGAGGGCTTCCAAATTAAAACATACAGGGCTCTGCCTTAATATGATACAAGATTAATGAGCATGCAGAAATAATCCTGTATTCTTTGCTTGCAGCAGAGAAAACATGCAGAGATAGAGTATTGGTTGATTTATTTGTAATACTGTAAGGGTGGGTTACATGGTTTAGATATATTCCCTATATCATAAAGGAAATGCTAGAACAATGCCTATAAAATGAACTGCAATAATAAAAGTTTTAGGTTTCTTTTTTTCCTTTGTGGCAATAGTTATACCAATAAAACTGTCAAGATTAAATCAGGTTTTATTAATTCTTTTTTTAAAATGAGCCCTGTTCTTAAACTGTAATCTACAGGCTAAATCTGGAATTCTTTATTTAATTCTCAGGCAAAACTTCTATTTTAGATCACAATTTGCTACATAAGTGCTAAATGAAACCTTAAGTTATGCTGTCTGTTTCTGCTATAATATTATGTTCACTGTAGAATATATGTTGTCTGAATCACAGAACCTGAATGTATAGATTCAAATAATATAAAATATGCTGATAGATTTGAAAATCTTTAAAAATGCATATGTATTTAAATATATGCATAAAGTGAAGGATCTGAATAATTTCTTAAAATGTACATTATCATTAAACTATGAGAGATACAAATAAAAAGATTCTCTGCCGTTTAAGAAGTGCATAGAGGTGATTCAAGTTTCATTTGATTCAGGGAAGTAAGGGAGGAGGAAAGAAAAGGATTATACAGTCCTTAAATAGCTATGTTGGCTGCTTGGATTTTCAAGACAACTAACCATTTGAAGTCATGAGGCTTTGGCAATTTACAAACACTAACCATCTGCTCTTCAGTTTCCAGAAATCAACTGCATTGAAAAGCCATCCAAACCCCATATGAAAGAATACGAAACAAAACGTGGGGGGCACAGCTAGGAACATCGGTAAGGAAAGAAGGACACAGCAAGGAACGACGGTAGTTTCTCACATTTCAAAGAACCCTTTTGGTTTCCTACAGTGACACGAGAAGTTTTATTCCTCTGGAGCATGTGTTCTTTCTCATTAACGTCTGTGCTTTTAAAGGTCTGGAACTGGATCTCAGCAGCAAAACTTTGTCACTACATCTGTGTCTCACATTGGAGATGTTTTCCCACCTGATCTATTTTTCTTTTTAACTGTACATTTCAAAGTATTGTTAGCATTTCCTTTCTAAAGCCTGGGATAGCATTTAAAATAGTAATGGTAAACTATAATTCCCATAGCCTCACTGAATTAGCATTTTCAGTTGATGTTTCCAAAAAGAGCTGAAACTAGAAAGGAGTATGTTAGCAGCGCTTCATTTCAGAAAGATACTCCATTATGAAAGATTCTCCCAGACATGTATCTGAAACAAACTGGTCAGAATAAACTGCCTCAGGGCACTTTAAATAAACTATGTCTTTATTTATTACTGACTATCCATACTGCCTAACTAGGGATTAGTTTTTTCCCCTGTAGTTTTATAAGAAGAATTTACATTTGCGTGTTTGCTGTGATTGCATTAAAAGCTCACTGACCTGCATGTAAAAGAAACAGCCCCTGTAGGGCAGAAAAAACAGCTGTTGAAAAATGACTGCCACACAGATACCCAAATAATTCATCATGATTAATGTTATTATCATAAATCCCACGGGAAGGAATAATGCTTTGCCACTCCTTATAAAGCATTGCCCTCAGCAGACTTTTTAACACTGAATCTAATACAGGGCACATCACTGTACTCCATGGGTCCCTCATCAGAATCCATTTCCCACCCAAAACCACAAATTACAGATGAGACTCCAGGGATCTTAGGAAGAAGAAAGCCCCTCAGAGCCAATTTCAACAGCAGGAGGTTTCTGCAACAAAACCCAAGTATTAAGTGAGACTACAGTGTGGCATAACTGGAACTGATTTTCTACTGCAGCTAAACATCTGTACTTATATGAGAAAATAACCACAGGGCAGATTTCTCTCCTTATGCCCTGCAAGCAGGCACTGGCATCTCTCCAGGAGAACAGCCCCATGCAACACCCTTGCTGTTCCAGCACTGCCGCTAAAATAGCCAAAAGTGTCTCTGATGGAGGTTTAGCCCAGCGGCCCATCGCATTGAAATGTTCCTGGTCAAGGGGAAATCACAGAAATACCATCTCTGGGGCTTCTCTGCCTTCAGTCAGAATGAGCTCATCCCTTTGGGAAACTTGTATAAAACTCCTGTCTTTAAATGACCTTTCACATGCAGAACTTGCATCACAGCCACAACTGGACAGTTAACAAACTCTGCATCTGTCCTCATAGGATTTCTGCTCCTTAGGACAGGGCTTGTCTAGACAGATGTTTTTATTCAACTTATTTTAGTGCATTTAGAAAAAAAAAGCTGCACTTCCCTATCCCTACCCTTTTAGTCTCTGCCTTTCTTCCCCATGCATTTGTTAATTGTGGGTTCAGCCGGCACCTGTGTTTCATAGGTCCGTAAAGCATCATGAATGCCCATGGCATGGCTTCAGAATGCAAAAATAATTATGCTGTTAATATCTTCTACCACCATAGCTTGATTTCATTAGCTGCTAACTTGGAAACTTGCTAAGAGCCACAATCAAAGCTGAATTTCCTCAGAAAAATCATGGCAGTGCCTTTCCAGAGGTACAGAGTATTGCAAACACGGAGCTTTCTGCTCAGGAGTTCTGCTTGCAAAGTCACTGTGAAGAGGAGAGACAAAGACAGTATCTGGACATATTTTTATTAAAGCCAAGGAGAAAGCAGGGAGAAAAGTTAGGTGCAAAACTACCGTACAAAACTTTGTGAATCCCCAGGTCTTCCTAGAGCCTACATGCACACACCAAGACTTTTGGAAGCAGAGTGAGACAGCTTTGGGCATATCTCACCAGCCTCTCAGACCACTGAGCTATTTTCCCTCCTGCAGAGAGAATTCTACTTGCTTCGTAGCTCTGTGAGCCAGCCAGATGTGAAGCAGCTCTGGAGTAACAGCTACTAGCAGTCCTACTGCACCTAGGTGTCAGTACTTCTAAGAAGCACCGTTATTTGCCCGTCCAATGTGCTCTGCTAACGCTCCTGCACAGTTTTTGCTCCAGAGCTTGCTGCTGTGCAGATGCTTTGGGGTGGCCAGTGCAGCCAGTGCGACCTTGGCCTCTGTCCCACACCCCAAGGTACACTAGCGCGGCTCCTCCAGTGCACGAGGCCAGCTCCAAGAGATCATCCACTGGAAACAACCAAACAATTCTTTCTCTCTCTTTTTTTTTCTTTTTATTTTTCTTTTGTTTTTCTAAATAAGTTTCATTTTCTGTTGGATTCACTCCCCGGGCTGATTCCACAGTGGCATCGCTCAGCCCTAAACCAGTTGTTCTGGCATTGCTGGGCCAATTCATTGACTCGGGCTTGGATACGTTTCAGAATCAGTAGAAATGCATTATTTAAATGCTTATTTCTCTGTTGCCCACAAAATAAAATTAGATTACTAAGTTATCTATATTTTATACAGGTAAAATTAGGCGAGATTAATATTATTGTCTGAGTTTCTTTCTTCCTGCCACTCTTGGTACTCCTTCATGTAACATGGAAACATCTGGAAGTATTCGTGTAGAAAGCAGTACATTTTCCCAAAAAGACTCAGTGTCAGTTAATTAGGATAATCTTATTTCAAAAATCCTTAAAAGACCTGATCTTTTTTTTACTTGGGAATTATCTTTTTTTAAATGATTTTTCAATGTTTTGATCTTCAGTTATAATTATTAGTGGTTTCTCATCAGCTTTGCTTCCTATTTTTTTCATCTCAACAACATGTAGAAGAAAACTTATTTCCCAGAAGGTTCTAGTAACTAGCATGGTTGATATCATCAGGAGAGTTTTTAAGGAAAAGGCAATCCTGTTTTTGCAATGAATACTAATATTGCAAGTTTGAAAACAATCATTGCTTTTCTGAGGGCTGGTTTTCCTCCAGGAGAGGAAATTAATCAGAAACACAGAAATTAGCAATCATGAAAGGATTAATTTCATGAAATGACAGAATATGAACATAGGTGAACAATAAAGGATGCCTTGCAGTGCCATATATTGGCACAGCGTAAAGTGGGGGGAAGGACTCCCATTGCCTGCAATTTCCCTTTCAGCTTTGTATTTCCCCATTAAGACTGAACATCCTATAACTCTGATTCATTTAAAGGTTATGTTGGAAGGTACCAGGCTCTAGGTAAGCTTCGTGGAGAGAAAGGAAAGAGAAAAATTACCATTACTGACAAACACAAACAGGAAGTCAGAAATCGATTGCAGTGATTGTAACAGTGGATTATAGCCTCCATCTGCAGCGCAGGACCAGCCCTCCGCTGGCCTCTGCCGGCTCCTTTTGTTTGCTTCCGATCAGCTCGTAGGAAGGAGCTTTTGATAAAGAGTTCAGGTTACTTGCAGGGGAGGGAAGGGCCAGGACCCTTGTGGGATCTGTGTGTCCAGGAGACAGACAGAAAGGTTCAGGATCTGTGTCTCTGACATTTGCTTGGAGAAGAGCTGCATCCCCCGTATGCCTTTTCTCATCTTCCTTTCTCTCCTCTCTATCCGCTTTGCCACATTGTGACTTAATATTCAGATTATTCCCTTTTTTCTGTGTTTTGTTCCTGCTCATATTCTTTCTTTAGGACTTAGTATGGCTTCATTTCCCTTTCCTACAAAGAAGCACACAGAGCTTTGCCACAATTACCTCTCCCATAATGCCCGACTGAGACAAACTCCCTGGTTTCACATGACATCCAAATGCCTTTAATCTCAAATCACCCCCTAAAATTACTCTTTACTTCATAGCATGCACAAGGACGTCTGCTTAGCCTCAAAGCAAGGGATAACTAAGTTTCAGACAAAAGAAAGTATTCAAAGAGAGAAGTAATTAAATCAATTGTATTCTCATTAATGTTTTTACTATTCCTCATTTTCTTAAGGTTAGAGGCAGTCTTTTTTATGTAATTGAGTAGACAAACAATTTTAGTTTGCTAAACCTTCACAGCTAGACTTTTCTGTCATCTGTAAACTAGTTTAAGCTGATACAGAAACGTAACAGATGCACGGAAACCTATGGTCTGATTCAGATCTTGAATCAGAAGCTTCTACCTTCTTGACTGAATCATACACTAACATAAAGGCCAATGTGCACTTTCTGATTTACCAAAAATAAATTTCTATCCTTTCTTTTGCCCTAGACTTTGTCCAAAACTCATTAGCATTGCCTAATTGCAGTAAACAAACAAAACCCAAGCTCACTGAGACTAAGAGCACAGAACCAGTAGCACAGATACTTCAAAAAAGGACTTGCTAGTGATACAAAAATAAGATTTAGAAACAGAATAGATAGTGATGATTCAATGTCTTTGAAAGAGTCAGTCTGCAACTACAATCCCTGTGCTTAGAATGAATGGGGGAAAAAGAATAAAAAGACTGGCAGTAGTCCAGACTGTCAATCCAATTCTGTGTCAGCCCTGTTTCATTGGGCTTGATGGCCGTGTTAGGTGATGGAAAATACAACACTTTCTCCCACAAGTGCACTCAACAACATCTTCCTGTCACTGATGTGTCTGCCAAAAATACATGACCAAGCCTTAAATGAAGTTAGACTACAAGAATCTCTCTGTTGATAACCATATAGACATCAACATAACGCCATATAATATATTATAGTGATTATCCAGGATAGGATTCTATGAGTTTGCAAAATCTTGCATTTTCCCGTTTCCTATGCAACATTATGTTGCCTTTAACTGATGCTCTGATTAGTCACTCCATTCTCTCAGACTGTAGTTGTGAGTCTGCTTATTACTAGAGTGTCTTTAAGCAGAATCAACAGGAGCCTTTAAATTAGTCATTATAAACAGAATGGCAGCTAATTTGAGATCAAACAAATTAAATCTTGTTTTCAGAGTTAGCTGAAGTCTGATGTCTAGCAAAATTTTAGCTACAGATTTAGGAGTTGCACTCACTACTTATTTAGGAGAAAATTATTTTAAAGGGGATTGAACAGCCTCTCTATAGTAACAGACAAAAAAGCTTAAATCTGTTCTGTTGAAGAGTGGGGACTCTGCCTTTTCTGAGTTCTCTGCTTCTGAATCTAGCCAGACAAGTCTAGAGGACAGAGAGTAAAACAAGGAGACAAATGGATGACTTCTTGCCTTGGTTCTCCATGACTTTTTGGGGCACGCTGGCTTGGCCAAAGAACCTACTTTCGTATACTTTGGCTTTCCAAAGCAGTAGAAGAGGAATCCAGTACCTACAGCCACACAGCAGATAGGAAGCCACATACTGACAGATATCTCTGCTTGGTTATCCTCTCCACACAGTTTTCAGATTTCAGTTTTCTCCCTTTAGAAACTCAATTAATTAGTGGACAACAAATCAAAAAACATGTTTTGAATGTGAAGTCATACCGAAGACAGACATCAAACCGAATCAACTATCAATGTATTGACAGTCAATGAGGCAAGGTTTCTAGGAATTTGGGGTTTCAGTCACAATAAATGCCATCTTTGTATTCTGGTTCATGGTTGCTTTATGGAGCAGTGTTATTTGTAGTTATCAGATGTTGTGATCACCATGGCAACTCCCCACTCACTTTTTCTACTATTTTGCTTGTCAATCTGTTAGAGGTACAGAGACTTAAGACACAATCCTGCAAAAGGCTGAGCAATTTTGACATCCTTCTTGCACTCAGAAAGGGAATGTTCTCAGCACCTCAATAGAGCAGCTCAGCCCCCTAAAATGGAAGTCATCCGGCACTACTTTGTATTCAGAATGAGTCTGTCTCAAGTTCAGCCAGGGTGAGACACAAGAAGTAGTCATTTATACACATAGGTAATTTTGTTATCTATGTTACAGCAGCCCCCGATGCTCCAATCAGTATGGCATTAAGACATCACTTAGAGATGATAAATAATTATTTTAATGTATTTTTAAAAACAAGGCTGCTAGATCCTTTTGCGCTTCTGTCATTAGTTCCTGTAGCATGAAGGATGTCATTCTTCCTTCTGCCCATCATTCTGACATGGGAAGAGCAGCAGAGAAGGTGGAGGAGTATTTTGCTCTGACTGCATACTACTTTCTCATTTGTAGCAATTCACAGTCAGAACACTCTAAACCTGGATTGACCTGTCACAATTTATCTTCTCTGATTTCCTACTTGTGATAGAAAAAGGGAAAATGGAAGAACGTAATGAAATGAAATGAAATGAAAAGAAATGAAATGAAATGAAGCCCTCAGTCCAAACCCGTCCAGCCCAACTATCGTTTCTTCCATGGAAATAAACTTCACAAAAAGATGCCCTGAACTCCACATCTATACCAACAGTCCTCCAAAATCTGTCTACTGGACAATAAGAGATGTGAGTGTCACTTATACAGCCTTGTGCAACCTCTTCCTGCACTACTAAGAGAGGTAGAACGTTCTCTGGTGCAGGCTTTGCAAGATGACCTGAAAAATCATAGGAACACACGTGAAACTCAGGTGAGCAGTCGGTAACAGAACTTATAGCCAGACTGAATGTGTGCGTGCAGGCTTCTGAGAACCTTTGGATCAGGTGTTACCTGAGTGGTTATTGTTGCTTCTACTCTTCCATGTTGTACCAGGAACGTCTACACGGGAGATTTGTCCACCCAACACTTGGTAGGACAGGACCTCCGTTATCTAAGCGTAAATGTAACTCATCTGGTATGTAATTACGTTCTACCTATTTGTTTCACACAATGATGATGTTGAACTCTATTCTAGTTTATGGACGTTTCTAAACCTAAAGGAGTGTCTAAAATGAGGTAATGTGCAAGGCTATTTTGTATTAATGCAAGTAACTACAAATAGCTCCAAAATGCTGAGCAAGACTTCTTCAAAACTCAAGTTTAGATGTTGTCAGATTAAGTTACCCGGCCACCACTGAAGATTATAACATCATTTGTCTGGAAATTTAGTGAAAAATAATGTTTGGAGCCTGAACAAGTATGAGAGAAAGATGTAGTTTTTCAAACTTGAAAAAGTGATAAAAAATTGCTGGATTTAACCTTTCACCAATCTTTCTGAAAAACATGATCTTATGTGTTTAAGACAAATATGGTATATTTCGGTCCAGAAGGATTTTGTTAGGAAAAGTTATATAAGTTAAAACAGATGCTAGGATTCAACAACAACCAGAATATTCAATGTGTGAACATGGTAGAATAATGAGTTGATGCACTGTAATATAGATGAATAATTAAAAAGGCAGAATTTGTGGTATCATGTTAGAATACTGATTTAAATTTAATGGTATAGCTTTGAAAATACCAGGTGGGACAGTCATATCAAAAAGCATACTTGCCCGGTTCCTAGCAAACAAGCATCAAAATGCTGCTTGCAGCTCAGTAATGCTGTATATCAAGAGAAAAGCTCTGGATACCTTGCCAAGCATCTAAATGTTTGAAATAGGAAATTTCCACTCTGTGTTCCAAGGTGATCAGTAAACTTACTGCAAAATTGTACTTGAAACATCTGAAAGACAGCAACCTGCATTACCCACTAGAAAACCCAACAATCTCATTGCCATCACCCATATTTCATCAACCTATTAAAACTTACTACCATCATTCTTAGGTTCTGGTAATGGAAAGCACAAAAGACAATTAAAAGCTATGTTAGGGCTCAAATCTGAGCCTTTCCAGTGATGAAGGCTAGCTACATACTGGGCCGTACTACTGAGAACATAGTAAACAGGTTAAAAAAAGGGATTAATCCCTGCTATGCAGTTTCATGAGGCTACATCTGGAATACTGTCCAATGCAGAAGGACATTAATAAACTGGAGAGTGCCTGGCTGAGAGTAGGAGTACCTGATATACAAGGAGAGTTCAAGGGAGCTGGGTTCGTTTGACCTAGAGAAGAGATCTAATTGCTTTCTTCTGCTACCTAATAACTGGGTACAAAGAAGTCAGAGCCAAACTCTTCTTGGAGGTACTTAGTGATAGGACAAGAGGCAATGGACACAAGCTGCGGCAAGTAAAGTTCTGATTAAGTTTAAGGAAAAAATGCAGTTAGTGTACTCAAAAAGTGGAGCAGGATGTATCATCCCTGCCCTTGGAGATCTCTGAAACCACCTGGACAAGGCTCTGAGCAACCTCATCTAATTTCGAAGGGAAGGGCTTTGAGCAGGAGGATGACCACCTGATTTTCAGAGGTCCCTTCCAATGTTAATTATTCTGTGATACTGCAAATGCAATGTTTCAGCTGAAGTGAATTTATCGACTATTACCAAAATGTGTCTGAACAGAATTATTTTAATAAAAATAATGGAATCACCCATTAGAACATGACTAGATATGGAATGTGATAGATGTACCTCACATACTGAAAGGCAGGTAACAACTGTGGTATTGTCAAACACAATACAAAATTGTTAAGGGTCCAGTAGAGCACTGGAGTCCCTCCGAGGTACTGCACATTTGGTACATGCAGGACCTGTACTGCACTAAAGCAGTCACTAGAAATTCTGTTTCTAAACTTTATGTTTAGATTTTGAAAATGCCTTTAGCCATGACAACTAAGCTCTTATTCTATGTGTCTCTGAGAGCAGACAGTAAAAATTGAGGAGAGGCAAGGATAAAAGAAGCAGAATGTGTGAAATTATTTTACCTAGTTTTGGGAACTGGAGACAGACATACGAGAACTATTTCAGCCCAAAAGGTAGTACCTTTTTTTGTTTTACAAGAAAGTTATCCTTCTGCTTCTCAGGAACTTAGGGGAAGTGAGGATTAATGCATTAACTGAAAGAAGGATAAGGAATTGATTACAGGGAAGATGACAGTGGATTGGGTTGCAAAGAAAAACTGTCAGGCTGGAGTCTCCGAAGGCCATGCTGTGGGGCCTGCTTTTGGGCACAGAGAGGAGCGTCATCATGACGCTTGCTCAGGATGCCTCACTGCAGGAAAGTTAAGAAGTGCAGCACAGAGATGGGCGGGAACATCACACAAGAGAAACTGGAGCACCCCAATGACTTCACTGACTCCCTGAAGTCTGGAGGAACATACAGTCATGGAATCATATGGTTGGAAAAGACCTTTAAAACCATCCAACTGTTAACCTAGCACTGCCAAGTCCACAACTAAAGAATGTCCGTAAGCACCACATCTACATGTCTCTGAAATACCTCCAGGGATAGGGACTCAACCACCTCTCTGGGCAGCCTGTTCCAATGCTTGACAACCCTTTTGGGGAAGAAATTTTGCCTTATAACCAATCTAAACCTCCCTTAACACAAGTGGAAGCCATTTCCTTTTGTCCTATCACTCGTAACTTGGGAGAAGAGACCAACACCCACCTCACTACAGCCTCCTTTCAGGTAGTTGTAGAGAGTAATAAGGTCTCCCCTCAGCCTCCTCTTCTCCAGGCTAAACACTCCCAGTTCCCTCAACCACTCCTCATCAGACCTGCTCTCCAGACCTTCACCAGCTCCGTTGCCCTTCTCTAGACTCGCTCCAGCACCTCAATGTCCTTCTTGTACTGAGGGGCCCAAAACAGAACACAGTATTAGAGGTGCGGCCTCACCAGTGCTGAGTACAGGGGCACCATCACTTCCCTACTCACCACAACTCTTTGGGCCTGGCCATCCAGCCAGTTTTTTTATCCAGCAAAAGTATGCCTGTCCAAGCCATCAGCAGCCAGTTTCTCCAGGAAAGTGCAGCGTGCAGCACAGATCCTACAGTTGTGATCCTACAGCAGGTCCTACAGTTCAAGCTGTTGTCTTGTTTCAAAATAGCTTTCTAAAGGCTGTCCTCAACTCAGAGGTTATCTCATCCTAAAGGTATTAGTTTTATGATCAGAGGCACAGATTAATATTTCAGATTTTTAAAGTTTTTCTACACCTAGTTACCTCAATTTTGAAAAACTACAACAGACAACATGAGCAACATGAGCTGTTATTCTGATATTTCTTGGCAGAAGTCTTGCAAACTCATACCACAGTTGGTTGTGTACTGCACTCTTCCTCACAATGAGTTTCACCTTTTGTTAAATGAGGTGAATTTTTACCCCTCTGTTCTGTTGGAGAAAGACTGAGTGTGTGCTTATGACCAGGCAAAGACAGTATTAAGTCTGAGCACCCTTATAAAGAACACAGTCTGACTTGAATGTTTTCCTGGATAATAAATGCAGTGCATGCTGCTTTGATGATGATCAGGCAGATGTTAGACTTTGCACATTACTTTAAGAGCAAAGTGTATTTTTGCAACAATCAGATACCAGTTTTGATTATGCCTTCAGTATGGTTCAGCAGGGGAACAATTTTACACGATTTTTAAAAATACATATCTATTTGTTGATGGAATAAGAACTAGAAAAATGATAAGTAAAAATGTCAAGATTACTGTGTTTAGAAGAACACTACTTCATTAGGGCACACTGCACTTAACCTAATAAGCAACTACAATAAGAGTTTCCTGTGAAGATTTTTCTTGAAAATGACATTTACTATGTTTTCTCTTACAAGTGTTATTTGAGTGGCTAAAATAATGTTGTGGAACAGGATGCCTGAATTTTCTTTCTATTGCTTTTGCTAAGTTTGGGCAAATCGCCGTCCTTTTGTCCCGTCTTGCTAAAATAACAGTTCTGCAGGCTTCTTACACAATTTTATTGCTCAGTGGTTGTTAGAAGTCTTTGAAATGTTCAGATACAAATTGCTACTGAAAATCTAAGAGTGGCAAACACCCACCCATTTACTTTCTATAAAATACATTTATCAGATATTTACTGTAAATGTATAATTTTCAGATGCTTATTCCTTGGGAAGGAAAGAACACAGCCATTACACATGCATATGAACATATTAAGTCTTTGAGGAATTACTGGGTATTTAAGAGGTCTGGGCACTGCAGTTCTTGCTACTTAAAATGGTATCAATTTCTTTCTCAGCTTAAACTGAGAAATATTTTAAATTTAAGAGGAGACTGTATTCAATGGCAGAACCCCCACCCCCATAATTCAGAGGAATGAAAACAGTTTCAAAATGAATCAGAAAACAATACATTAAATCCAAATTCAAACCTTCTTCCAGCTAATTATATTGCCACAGATGGAGGTATGCAATTTACTGAGCATCTGTGCATAGCAAAATTTTGGACAATGTGGGTGGTGCAACTTTTAAATCATACACATGCTGTGACTGAAGCAAAGCAAAAAGACTCATTGATGAGATTTATTTTATGATTTCAAACAAACCCAGACTACTGAATTTCATAGTGCAATTAAACGCATAAAAGCACAGTGGAAAGTCAAGTGCAAACCTGGTTTCATATTGGGAATTAGAAAAACAAATGTGTCCTTTAGGCATAATTCTGCTCCTTTCGTGTAAGTCAGACAGACCAAAAAAAAAAGTAGATAAAAACAGGTTGAGAAGCAGAGCTGGGCAAAGAGCAGAAAATCCTGTTCACAAACAGCATGCTTTCATTAGAAAATGGACTGTTCTTCCTGGCATCTTTGCTCTCTTCTAGGATTTACTGCTTGCAGATTTCTTAGAGCTGCAATTTTGCCAGTTTAACTCTTCAGCTGGGGAGCTGCTACCAAAAGATTATGATCCGATATGTGGCCTATACTTCTAACCCCCACTGTTGGGACCTGTTGTGGATCAGGCACCCCAATAAAACTTGAGAGGCAAGGAAAGAAAGAGTTGTGATCAAATATGTCCAAAACCAGTTATTTGGTATCTAAATCCCTGACTTCTATTAACCGACAGTGATATGACTACATGCTACTAAGTGTATGTCAAAGCACCTGATACGATGAGCTCACAGGATGTTTTCTATCGCTGGTATTTTGAGTAATATTTAATGTGAGTGGATGTATAGCCATCCTCCAAACTTACTTCAACCATCTAATATACCTGGATCGGGGCATCAAGAATACTTTGTGTGATGAAAACTGAATCCAAGAGGAAAAAAAAGCCACAAGAGTCACAACCCCTGGATGTCTGCACTATCACCAGCAAGTGAATTTGAATATGGATCAAGAAAGGGTAAATACTTACTTTTCCTACCAACCAGCTAGTGCTTATGCTGCAGACTTTCTGCTGCTGTTATGTGTTGTTGCTGGCTTTATGCCTACTGTGGGAGGACAGATGATACTTGATCTGGCATCAGCTTAGGACTCAGGCACAGAGGGTGCCATACCAACACTAAACAGGTCAAATTTTCTGAATACGACTAAATCAGCAGCCTAGGCATACAGGGCATCAGCATTTTACATCATCTTGCAGCAGGGAGTTTGACCCAGTCCTCAGAGCCCTACAGACGGACTCCCTGTAACATCAGCCACAGTCCGTGAGGCTATGCAGTGCCACAAGCACAGCACAGACCCTGAACCTTTCCAAATTCCCATACGAATTACTACTTTCCTTGAGCGCTCTTAGAAAACAGGACTTTCATGAATATTATATCTGTGCAGAAAACAAGGACAAGTTAGCTGAAAGGGGGAAGCGTTACATCATTCATTTGCTTGTAACAACAGTAGGAAACTAACAATATATTTATGCACAATAAGTCATGATGAGCCCGTTTCCCATCTGCTCCCATGACAAACATGCTTCCACATGCCATTTCTGCCCGCCTTTGTTTATGCAGCCCCCACTAAAAGCTTTGGTAATTCTGTTAGTGGATCCCAGAGCAAGGCCATCTCTTGTCCCTAATCCCAAGTTTTTCCCAGTTTTCATGGAGAGATGAGTTTTTATTGCCCCTGCTCTTGCGGTTCACTTTAGCTTGAGGTTTTTGCCTCTTCATCTGCCTCATGCCTCACCAGAGTCCAACCTGCTTAGCTATGAATCTCACCCTACTTAGTGCTGAGAAAGAGAAAGCTCAAGATCTGAAGCACGGGAATTACTGCTGTAAGGCACAACACTTGTGGTCATTCTTCTCCCTCACACAGAGAGTATTTACCCCTCCCTTACCAGCAGCCAGAACAGCAAATGAAATTTTGCAGGGTTTCTCTCACTGGCTTTTAATCCTGGTCCCATTCTTATCTCCAGTCTTTTCCCATTGCATAGTTGGACCATCTTGGATGTTCCCCGATCCCATCCCCTTCTCTGTGGGGCAGCAGAACTGAATCTTGCTGCCCCTCTGAGAAGCCCTTAGCTGCCTCTGGAGACGGATACAAGCTAAACAAAGATTAGGCTAGTTGCTTAATGAGCTTAGTGAGGGAAAAGCAACAATACCAGGATATACAGATGACCTGCCATAAAAATCAAACTGAATTTCATATAATTGCCTGAACACCTCCTGTCATTAGTTGGCAAACAATACAGAACTACACAGTGATTGCAAAATCTGTTCACTGAACCATATCAAGTACGAACAAATTAATATACACTGTCATCTGACTGCAAGCATTTCATGAAGAGAAGCAAGCCATATTTTTTCCCCAGCAAACTGTTTACCAGTAGAAATGCAGCTATAGAGGTGATATACAATATCATCTTTTGCCAAGAAAATTATCTGAATCCATCCAAGGTTATTGTATTACTTGAATGAGATCAATAATTTAAAGGTTTATCCAAGAGTACCAGGTCTTAGCGCAAAGATCAACGAAGGTACAAAACTTCAAGTGCAATGTATACATCTGCAAGGGTAAAGGGTGAAACTACTCCATATCTGGCCAGAGCACACTCTTTGTGAAAGAAAATTTTGCTGTGAATAGCTCTGAATATATATTTTCATGGTGGTTGATTTTCTCTATATAATATCTAGTTAACAGCACTTAATTGTTCTCCCTCCTTGGAGTCCACAGATTAAAGTAGCATGATGAAAACCCACATGAAATGAAGACCGTGCAGCATAGCAATCATTTTTAAGTATTACAGTACTTTCAAGAACTTTCAGGTAGTTTTTATATATCTAAAGAGGAGAAAAGTAGATTTTCATTTTGGATCATTTAACTAGCTAACTGTTGTGACTATATTAAGCATTTTCTTGGAGGGGTATGTAAGCCCCAAATTTCACAAGAACTCAGCACTGAAATTTAGAAGAGAATATTTTTGAATTCCTCAGTCTACTGAGGTAAGGTATTGTTAGATATATCACTACACATCCTGATATTTGAAATCTGGCCCTAATATAGGTTCTTCTGTGAATGGTGTGTGCCTTTGAAAAATACAGACTTTCTCATGACAGTGGCTAATTCACATTTTAGGTTTGAATATGCCAATTTTATTGTTTTAATACATTAATTAAAAAAAACCCAAACCAAACCAAAACCCAAGACCTAATATGCAATATACATACCTTGGAAATATTCTGTAACCTATCTGGGAAGAAGGCAAGAAATGGCTTGAAATCACCATGATTTTGTTTTACTGTAATTACACATGCTTAGGGGTTTGCAACATCCTGTAAACATCTGGGCTATGAAGAGAGTGTTTAGGACTTCATGACCCTATATCTTTTATGTATGAATATGGTTCCTTTTTAACATCTTGCAGTCACCAATATGCTGTCACCATGTCGTGGGATGGTCTGCAAGCTCCCCCTTGCCCAGCTCAGGGCCGTCTCATGGGGCAGAGTCAGTCTGGCAGTAGAAAATTTGGAACAATCTGAAGGAGGTGGGAGAGAAATCAGGAGGGCATAAAAGAGGTTGAAAACTTGGGAAGGGCTAGCAGAGGTTGGTGTTCCCTCCTTGACTGCACTACTCCCGGTCTGATGGCTTTGCCCATGGGGGCTTCACTCCAGGGTGGTGTTGAGTCCTGAAGTGCAGGGTGGACCCAGAATCAACATGAGGACAGACTACATGAGGGCAGTATAGAGAAGGCTGTAAGGAAGACAGGACACTTTGTGTTGTCCCTCAGTGCACTGTGTATCTAGGAACAGGCCAGGTAAATTCAGGTTAAATGCTAGGACTATTTTTCTTTTCATCCCAAATCATACTCTCCCACTACCTCTGTTTTCTCACTTGTGACACAAATTGATGCCTATCTCATATGCATGGATCAGAAATTGCTTCTTGGGGTTTTGCAAAATGCCTTAAGACCCCTGGCTGAAAGGTTGTGCAGAAATGCAGATCATTTTTACCTTTCTCTGAAACATTGCTGTGTAATCAGTAGACAAATGCAGACAAGCCCAAAAGGCTCGTATCAACCAATAAATCCTTTCTTAAAAAACTCCTACATCAGCATCTGAAATGTAAGTAAAAAGATAAAACTGTTGGTGAAGAAACACTGGTGGAAGCAAGTGATAAACAAGGATGAGTGGATCTGAACGGCTCTATCGATTACACTGAAAACTAATGAAACCCAGCCACATATATAAATATAGTAGTTCTAGTCGTATATCTACTTAAAAATCAAAGGAAAAACATTCAATCCAATAAATTTTATCAAGAAACCAGCTTTTATCATTAGTTTTCTGAAAGACCTGCTTCTGCTGAATTGGTTTGCATCAGGATGCAATTATACCACCTCTGCTCTGCACTTTTTAGGCTGCACCTGGAACACTGTGTCCAGACCAAAAAGAGACATTAAGAAATTGGAGAGAAGCCAGAGGAGGGCCATGAAAATGATTAGAGGCTAGACAACCTGATGAAGAAAGGTTGAAGGAATTGACTTTGTTCAACCTAGAGAGAAGGAGACTTGTAGGCGTCTAATTACTGTCTTCCAATACCTAAAAGTTTGTTACAGAGAAGATGGAGGTGCTCTTTTCAAGAGATGCACTGTGACAGGACAAGAGGTAAGGGACATGACTTGTTTTGGGGGAAATTCCATCTGGTTATAAGAAAAAAATTCATCACCTTGAGAAAAATTAAACTTTGGAAGAAGTTACCCTGAGAAGTGATGGAATCACGCTTGCTGGAAAAATCCAAGGCTTGACCTGACATGTCCTTCGACAACCTAATCTAAGACCCTGCTTTAGCCACGGAGTTGGACCAGATGATGTCCCTTCCAGCATGACCTTTCCTGTGACTCTATGACTTATAGCTATGTAATGACTGTGAAACAGAAGAAACATTTGACAGTGCAATAAGGGAAAATAATTCTTTAATAATTTGGGGCATACTTTCTGAAGGCTATGCTCCGTACATTTCAAAAGCAGTCTACTAGTTATCAAATATTTGATAGAAGAGCCAGCCTGAATAATTTAAAAGGGATTTCAGGAAAAATTTGTTAACAAAATGCCCTTTCATCTATCACCAAAAATCTAGCTTAATTTTTTGTCCTCTCAAGAGCCACTGTAATTCAGACTATTTCTCTGACTCTATGCATTGTACAGCTTAAGAGGATTGGAAATTTTACTGCCACTGTCACTGTAAGTAAAAAGAAATATGCAAGACTGATCTTTGGAGAATACCAAAACAGATGTTAATACATTGAAATAAAGATTTCCAGGGCATAATGACATAACAAACAGCACCAGAAGTCATCTGTACTGTCGGTAATTCTGTGTGCATTTAATTTTGCAACTAATGATTCTAGACAATCTAGTCAAATACCTTTGAGAGGTATGAAGAAATAACATTAACTTGTTTAAATTCATCAAGGGTAAAAAAAAAAACCAACACCATGATTCATGGGAGTATTCCCAGGCCTAATGTGTGGATAATGAACAAATTACTCTCCTCTCTGTATGCAAGCTTTCATAGAACGAAAATATGTTCTCAGCATGTGAAAACACAACTGTGTCACCAGAATCAGCCCATAGTGATACAATATTCATCTTTATACAGGGGAAATGTTCTCATTTTCTCTGTAAGTAAGTGAAAAATGTAAAAGGAGACCCAGCATTGTCCCCAGCAGAAGTCTGTGGGGAAAAGACAGTTCTTGCAGGTTGCCTTTTTCAAGCCTGAATCAGTGACAATTCCTGTTCTGGGGATGCATATAGGAATCCTCTTTTTACACCCATCTGCAATGTTGATGCTGTCATGTCAGACAGCAGTATGTGGGAAAGATACAATGCATCCTCTGGGAGCTGGCAGTTATCAAGTGGTTTTCCTCAAGCCGTTCATTTCCCCGAAAACTGTGGTCTGAAAAAACACAACTGAAATCACAAGTCCCGGATTTTGCTTCCACTAACATTGCCTATACAGCTTTGGCAGTTCAGAGAGGCTTGAAGTTGCTGTCTTCTGAGAGTAAGTATAAATTTCGTTCATGTATTTGAGAAATGGTACTGAAATAATTGAACATATTATGAGTTGTGCCCATTTTCTACTTATCAGTAATATGAAGGCAGTCTGGTTTTGTGAATTATTCAAGTGTCTTCTATTCAGTAGGCAACTATCCCATTAAATTTCAATGATAAACTGAGTAACAGATCAGAGATGGGGTTTTAAATTTAAAATGCTACAAAGACCCTTTCCACCATCATCTGTTAAAACAGAATGTGAAAGAGTAGTATCAGAGAAGTGCTACCTATGGTAGATTTAGACGTGAAAATTCACATAAATCCTAAACTGACATAAATCTCAAGTCAACGATGATGCCATTTTGCTTTCTGGGCCCTCCCAGCAATATAAGCACCTAAACTCATTACGCACTTCCCCAGTTGGCCAGAAGGTCCCCTATGGTCATCTACACCTGTTTTGGCATGCCCATTGAACAGGTCCCTGAACGGATAAAGTGTTTCACATGCCCTGGTGAATCCTTGTGTTTTCAGTTGACAAATGCATACCTAACCAGAGCAGACTGGAAAGGACGGTGTTCTCTATACACCCAGTAGGTTATATAAGGCACAGAAGAACACTCCTGATTTACATACCCGAAGGCACATGCCTTAATCTGGATTCCACCCTGGAATAGTAGTACTTCTCAACTGCCATTATTATCTAAATATTTCACCTTGTCTATTCTGTCAAGTTCTTAATATAGTTCCAAAGTTATTAGAGCAAACCAGTGAGTAAAAATAAACATTACTGAACAAAAGCTGGTGTGAAAAAGATGTTACTTGTTATGCAGTGTAAGATAGCATAGAAACCTTTTTTAAAATTCTTATTTCTGGGTTAATTAATTATGACTAAGTCTCCATTTAGAAGATTTCCTTTTGTTTAACACAAATATTAAAGAGTCACTAATAGAACCTGGTTATGCATTAAAAATAAAAAGTCCTGTATTAGCTAAAAACTCTGAAATCATCTACCCCAGATGTCAGACACTTTTAGACACTCAGTATTTCTGAATATAAAACTTTTATATTATTAGTGATTCACAAACAACTACATCCAAGCATCAGCTTAGTTTAGTATTAAGGTATATGAACACAGGAACAGCTGTGCTGAATCAGAGAGGTAGTCCTTCATGTAATTGCTTTAACATAGTGAGAGAGACATCCCAAAGGGAACACAGTTTCTGTCTCTCCCAAATCTCTCCTGAGTTTCACAGTATCTGAACTGCTCTTTAAGCTTCAGCACCGTTTTCGCTGATTACACGAAAATGTCAATTCTAATAAAATCATTGCACATTTTTAGCCCTCATCACAGTGAGCTTCCTGACTCCTTCATAACTGGGAGCTGCATTTCTATCTCTCCGTATACCATCTTTCACTGCTGCTACCTGATGATCCTGGTATCATTACCGGGATATGCTGCATCCTCAGTGTACAGATCCCCACTTTCTCTGCAGATTCATGTGGAGTCTCTCATCACAGAACCTCCCATTTTCTCCTCCACTTTCAGGCACCCACTAAGTCCTCCAACAACCCCTGGTCCTCCTTCAGACACACACAGAGCGTGGACAGGCACCAAAGCTACCCCTCAACAGAAGTATAAAAGTTCTTGCTGTTTTAAACATTATGAATTTTGGGGTCTTAGGTAGTGTTTTTACTGCCATATGAGGATAGGCTGAGAGAACTGGGTTTGTTCAGCCTTGAGAAAAGTAGGCTCAGAAGGGATCTCATCCCCACGTACCAGCACTTAAGGGGCAGCTACAAAGGAGGTGGACACTCCCTTTTTACAAGGAGTCCCATGGAGAGGACAAGGGGGAATGGACACAAATTGCTCTCGGGGAGATTCTGACTGGACACCAGAGGGAAATTTTTCACAGTGAGGACAGTCACCATTGGAATAATCTCCCCAGGGAAGTGGTTGACTCGGCCATGTTGGACATCTTCAAGAGTCGTGTGGACAGGGTGCTGGGCCATCTTGTCTAGACTGGGCTCTTCGTAGAAAGGTTGGACTAGATGATCCCTGAGGTACCTTCCAACCTGGGATTCTGTGATTCTGTGATGTAAATAAATAAGTGAAAAGAGGCCCAAATAGAACATGAAATTACACTAAAATGTGTGGCCTAAATTTTCCCACTGTAGGGTTGTACACTTGCTGTACCATTATTGTTAATGTCCTGGAGTATCTAAAGAAAGCACAGTATACACCTTCCAAAACGGTGGATGATATAGGCAATTTAATATTCAAACTCATCAACTTAAATTCCATTCTATACGGATTAATTTGTGTTAACTGACAATCACGTGTCAGTGTTGGAAGACAAAGTCATGGCATTGGAAAAACCTGATCTAAAATTGCTAATAATTTGGGAATCATGCAAGCAGTGTGGAAAATAAATCCAGACATAAAGGCACGGGTTTTCCAAACTCATCACCATTTGTCCTTGATTCTGAGTCTCTGTCCTCTGACAGAACCTCACCTTCAGAGGTCTGAAGCATTCTCAAAACAAGTAGATAACCTGCATTACAATTACTTTGAACTGCTAAAAAGGAGTCTACTAAACCCAGAACATCTAAAACTAAACATTTTTTTTCTAAACGTGGCTCATATTAACTCCTTTGGATATAGGTAGGTCCTGAAAAAATAACTTTCTGGACGCATTATTCTTAACAGCTTTTACTGAGGACCTAAGGCGTGTTGGCTTTACAGCAGTTTAATTCTACTGAATTTAATGGTATTTCTCTTGATGCAGGAGAGGAAATGAAACTGGAAGAACATAGAGTCCTTTTTTGACGGAGGAACAACTGCCATTTGCAGACTCTTGTGCATCTGTAAACATGCTTGAGTTGGGTTATGGACGTCAAGAGAAAATCTCCCAAACTGGCATTGTATCTGCATTATTGGTTCTGAGGTGGAGGGAAAGAAAAAAAAAAAACAAAAACAAGAGGAAGAGAAAGTGATGGGAGAACTCTTCACCACTCAACACCACTAAGAAATACCACTGACTTCTTGGACTTTGTCACAGAGAGTGACTTTTGGTATCCCATACACCCTTTCTCCTTTATCTTTTTTTAAGCAATAGAACAGAGAAACAACAAGAAGGATGAATAAATAAAAGTTTTAAGACCAGACATCCCCTTTAAACTTTGTCCCTGGCTGAAGGGTTGTTGGCACCCCTGGAGACTGACTGTCATCAAGATGGAGAAAGTCATACCCTACTCCCTGGGGAATAAGTGCATGTGAAAGATTACTTAATGCCAGAGCAGACATTGCCCCGTCACTCCCCAACATAGGAACAGAAGCAGGCTTTGCAGCCATACAGCTTAGGAGTTCAACAGAGCTGCTGAGGGACTGCAGAAGGCTGCTTTCTGCTTCACAGGGTCCCTATATATCTACCCAGAGTTTCTACAGGTGGATAAAATAATGTCAAAAATATTATCCCATCAATCCCTTGCCTGACTATGTATTCTGCATCCATTTTAGGAATATGCTGACATTTTGCATTTTCCAGAGAAGCATACCTTCCTCTTCAAAGTTCAGCTCTCATGTCATCCTCCATGTAGTTCAAGACTGTCTGTAGAGATTATGCTTAACAGAGTACAAAGAAGTCAGAGTCAGTCATCTTTCAAAGTTATGTTACTGTGGTTAAAAACCAGCACTTCCAAGAGGTAGTAACAGCAGCCACCTCCGTACGTGTCACTTCCTGATATATATTTATAAAACTAGATTCCTTATATGGCTAGATTTCAGTCTCATTTCTCTTTATTCTATACACTATAGCATACAATAAGAAATTCAGTAAGGAAAAATATTTAACAGCAAAATCTGTAGTAGAAATACTTCTTATTTTATTATATTTGTATTTTGTTTTCTTCCCTTTTTAATTTTAGTGTTTGATGTCACAATAAAACCCACATTTCTCAGTGGCAATAACTGAGAGGGTTGCAACCTGAAAAGTAAGCACCTAGTCCTTCATTCTTGACTTTTCTTTATATTTTGCTACCTGTGTTGTTGCTATTTTTAGTGGCTTTTCATTTAGTGGCTTATCTCCTCTCTGCTTTTTTAACATTAGGCACAGATCCATTCAAGATGATTATGATGAAAACAGTGAAAACAGTGGAATAAAATCCACCATTTGTAATATTGATCAACACTTTCCTGTTTTCTACAAGCAGAATTGGAAATCAGCAATGTATTTCATTGGAATTCAATGCTTGTGAAAACGGAAAAAAAATGAGTTGCTATGGTCAGCATTAAACAGGATAAACCCCATTATTGCTCACTCTGCTTATTTTCCAAAAAACTTTTGGGTACTAACACATCAAGACACTAATTCACAGAAAGACTTATTGCCCCTTGTTTGAGCTTCACTAGTAAGGCTCCTTCCTGAGTCACTCACCTTTTTTGCTATGCTTTTTAAATCCTTTATGTCCTTTATGTACTTTCAAACTTGCCTCTTGTTCCACAGGAACAGTGCACAGATTTAATCTGCAGCCTAACATTTATAGTATAAAAAGCACCTCTGGGTAAACTTCACTTGAACAAAAAAACAGAAAACAAACACCCCAATATCTGATAAGCCAGCCTCATTCCTACCTTCATTTGATATTTCCTCACTGTAAAAAGAAGGGGAAGGTAGAAAAAAAGAGAGAACAAAAGAAATCCTTCCATGTTTTCCCTTTTAAAAACGACTGCCTATCACACCAAATAATAGCTCACCTTCCTATCTGTAATTCACCTTTTCTGGCAGGTGTATTACAAGTTAATGAAAGAGAGGAAAACTCAAGTTACATCGCTTTATTTTTATTGAAGAGCTGCCAGAATAAGTTCTAGTAGACCTGAATATAGCAACTTATTTTTTCTTCAGAACATAAATACTAACATATTCTGGTTTCCGTCTTCTCATTTACTCTTCAAGTATATTTATCTACACATAAAAACTATCAAATAGGTAATCTGATATAAAGAATCCTAGAAGGAACTCCTGCTCAAGGAAAACCCTTACCCATAGACAGAAATACTTACGACATAACTTGAAGATGATCTCAATTACTAATAAATCGCACAACTGATGGATATCTCCTGGCTGTTGCCACCTCTACTGGATGTAATTTCACCTAGTGCTTTCTAGAATTTGTCACTATATGGTTTTCATTTTATGTAGATCAGGGCTAAAATACTTACCATGAAAACATTAAGGATCTTTTAAACAACGAGCTATTTCATAGCTAAGCTGCAATAGCAAAGCTTATTGAATTGTGAGACAACCAAGCATAATTCACAGTTTTCTTTTGTTACCTACAAATGTATTTCTTTGCTAGGGGTCATAGCATGATAAAATATTGCAGTATTTGCCATCAACAGAAAGTCAATTCCACTCTCAGGTGATCTTGATTAAAAGTTGAATTGAGCTTGTAGGCCCTCCATATTGTCCAAACCACATAACCTGAGAACATAATATCCGATAGTAGCAACTCCAAGGAAAATGAACATTATTGTCCCATCTGGTGTGTCTGTGAGGCACGAGCTTTAATGCCCTTGTATTCTTCAGCACGTGTACATGAAAGCTGCCTTTTTTTACCTATAAGAGTAAGAGCACGACCTAACTGAAGGTCACATGGTAAACCTGGTAGAGCCAGGAAGAACTTAGAGCTCCTGGTTTTAAGACTTGCCTACCGATTGTACCATCTTACTGAGAGCAGTTAAATATCAGCACAGCAAATGTTCCCTTGTATGGCATTGGCAATATTTTATAAAACGAGGTGTGAACTGCAAATACGTTGTTGTAGAGGGTACAAAGTCTTGCTTATAATCATCCTTCAGAATGCAATAAAATAATGTTGAAGGAAAAAGTACATAATCTGAAATGACAAAGAACTGTTGGCTTCTTACAGGACTTTTCTTCCTGAAAGGACAAACTAGTGTAGTGCTTCTAAGTGAACTTTCAAAACCACTCACAGTTAAGCTAATCCTACTAGCATGCATGAGAGCAAGGGTAAGCAGTGCAGAAATCTTTAAGAATTCCACCAGGAATGTTTCAAACCACTCTTGCTCATTGTATTTATAAATTGTTCAGAAAGGCACAGAAACTACAGCCAGGAGATACATGTGAGCGCAGGACTGCAGAATACAAAGTGAGGCACTCCCGCGAGAAGGGAACACACAGATTAAGAAATCCACTTAAAACTGCAGACACAATGTACAAGGCTTTCTTGAGAAAGCAAATTTTAGATCACTCCTCTAATGACAAGTGTTACATAAAGACCGTCCTCGGTGGCCTGACAGGCATCCGTTCGGGAAGGCACGCTGTGTGCTGACTCACGCAGCTGGGGCTACCCCAGAGCTTTCGCAAGTCCCAGTGGTATGCGTATAGAATAACTGTTTACAGCGAGGGAGGGGATGGATGGGTAAATTAGTAAGGGAGGTAGGAGGGAAGATAACTAGAGGTGTGGTGTGCTGAGATATAAACTTCATCCTAAAGCACTTTCTCAGTAAAGCTCACCATGCCTCTTTAATAGTTGCATTGCAATATCAGGGCAACACAGGAATTTGTTGACAAAATGAGGACTTAAAAGCAGGCCCCCAGAGCATCGAGCTGATGTTGCACTGCTGCATCCTTGTGCTGGTCCCTAAACATGCTCAGTGGGGTGCAAGGCTTGTCCTATGAGGAGCAGCTAAGGACTCTGGGTTTGTCTAGTTTGGAGAAAAGGAGGCTGAGGGGCGACCTCATCGCTCCCCACAGCTTCCTCAGGGGGGGAAATGGAGAGGGAGGTGCTGAGCTCTTCTCCCTGGGACCCAGTGATAGGACATGTGGGAATGGTGCAAAGCTGCACCGGGGAGGTTCAGGCTGGACTTCAGGAAGCATTTCTTTACTGAGAGGGTGATCAAACACTGGAACCAGCTTCCGAGAGAGGTGGTTGACGCCCCAAGCCTGTCAGTGTTTAAGAGGCATTTGGACCTTAACAACATGCTTTAGCTTTTGGTCAGGCAGTTGGACTAAGTGATCCTTGTACATCCCTTCCAACTGAAAATAATCCTATTCTATTCTATTCTATTCTATTCTATTCTATTCTATTCTATTCTATTCTATTCTATTCTATTCTATTCTATTCTATTCTATTCTATTCTGTTCAACAGGATCTTGAGGCAACAGCAGGGAATAACATCGAACAGCTAGGACTGGCCAGGTGTAGGTGGGACAGTTCAGGTGAAAAGCATTATTCAAAACATGAACAGAATCCAGACCAGCTGCTGTTTTCAACTAGATAAAGTGGGAGCGAGCAACATTTTCTAGCTAGTGTGGCTCTTTTCTAAAGCAAATTTTGCATGGTGTCAATGAGTACAAAGCCCTCCTAAATCACAGGTTTTCAAAGGAAAAATGCACTGAGGATTCTCTGCAAGACTCAAGGGGATGTAGTCTTCTGAAGGGGGATATGTAGATATTTTTATATATCATATCATACCGAATAAATTCCATCCCTCTTTGCAACGCAGCTAGTTATGAATCTTAATGAATTATTTGAGTGATAACCAGCAGCTATATTTGTTGAGAAATGAACACATTTAAGTGATATGATTCTATTTTAATATTTATGACTTTTAAGCTTCATAGAAACATTGAAATGTGATAAATATCAGCAAAAGTTTTTTCTGGTTGCTGAAACTGAGATAAGAATAATGTTTTCTATTGTAGTTTATTCATTACATTTCAAAGCAAAAGACAACAAAAAGTCTAAACCGCTATTCCTTCTGTTAGGCCTACAGAAGTAATGAATGATTTAAGAGAAACCTTCCCAAGCTGAGAACCACCAAACTCTTATTTTTTTAAAACATTTGCCTTTTTTCTGTTTTCCAGAATTATAAGCAGGATTTATAGGGCTGATTAAACACTGGAGGAAGTAGGCTGCAGTGTACCTGTAATCCAAACTTTCACAATACCTACTGTCTTATATTAAATGAAACAATAAAACATTTATATTACTCCATAAGATTTTAAAAAGAGTTTGAGGGGATGGTCATAACTGAAAATGGTCATAACTGAAAATGGTCATAACTTTCATTATGGTCAATTTGCAAAACCTCAAAAGATGCTTTGGCTGCTCTAGCTAGCCTTGTGCCCACACCATGATCTCTCCAGCGGCATATCCAACTCTCTGTCTCCCAGCTTCTCCAACGGGATTATTAAATGAACCAGTTAAAAAAAGAGAAAATTCCACTTTTAATTGCATTCTCATTTTGCTTTTTTTTTAGAAATGGCTCATGAGCAACAGTGTGCAAATATATCACTCCACACAGGGCTTGTGGGTGTGTGTCCCACCTCTCACAGCAGCAGAATACTAATGCTTCCCAAAGCAGTTATATATTTATGGAGAAGACAGATAATGGAATTAATCAATTTATTTGACTGCATTGTCTTCAAAACAGCCAGCTTAGGTCTGAATTTTGCAGTACAGCTCTTCCAATCAGGCCAGTCTGGTCGGTCTCTCTTGAGACTGAGCCCAGTTAGCCTCTGTAAGTCAGTGGTTAGAAATACTAAAATGCCAAACCAGGCTGGCCCTAAGCTGCCTACAGGTGCTCTGGAAGCTTCCATGGTGTGACTCATCACCTTAGCCTTACAAAATTGTACCAGAGCAGGAACTCCAGCCAGCTTAGATTTACCAGAAAAAATTTGAGGTCTATAATACACAACAAAAGATGGAGGTTGCAGTGATGGAAATAATTTTTGAACAGATTAAGCTGTGTATTTTTTCACTGCTGCTGGGGACACATTTAGCTGACTGAAGAAAACAGGGCCAGCTTTAAGGTCTAATGCAGCACTCAGTGAAGTAAATAATAAGACCATCTACTCTTGCCTTGCAAAAATTGATTTTTAAACATTTTATAAATGTTTTTAGAAATATGCCTTTATAAATGGAATATTTCATGTACAACATAGGTTCTTGAAGACTTGCTGTAATATTCTTTTTATCAGTTTATATACTGAAGCTAAATGGCATAACCTTAACCCAAGGAATACGAGGGCAATAATTTATACTTCTCTTACAAGATTTTTCCCAATGTTTTATTTAAAGTCACATTTCCTAAATAAATCTGCATATTGTGTTGACAAAATAAATTTTTTAATCCAACAAGGCAACTTCAGCAACCCCTTAAAAAACTTCACTATATATAAACTGTTGATGCTGATAACACACTAGTGTTTCTATGGAACTGTCATTGCTAGAAATATTGTGGTTTTGTAACATCAAGACCTTTATTTCTTTAAACAAAAAGCACTTGCCTTTAATACTTTAATATTTTATTTTAGACAGCTTATTATATAGCTGTTATCTTCTGGCATCTGGGCACCCATTATATAGTCTCAGCACATCCTACTAAGCAGAGCTGGCTAATTTCGACAGCAAAATTAATAAGAATGAATAAAAGTGCTAAGCCGCCTTCTTCATTTAAAAACTATAATCAGGACCAAACCAAGATGTCAATTTAATAGCACCCACAAATGACTACAGTTTGAATATTTTCCTTTCCAAATATTATTTTCTTTATATTAAACACTAACTGACAAGGAAAAAAATGCAGTAGCAAATAAACACAGTGAAAAGCCTTTCAGAATGAAAAACTAGCATTTATCCAATGAATAACCTTTACTCAGGCAAAAGAAGCACAGTATGACTGAGGAAAGGAGCAGAAAAGAGGGGAATGATTAAATGATTTGGATCACAGTAATCTATAATCTGGTTTCCATTCAGTTCTATTTGCACAGGCTACTATCTTTCTTATTGCCATAGCTCAAGACAGACTATTCTTCTTTGAAAAATAAATGTAATTATGCTTATGAAATATTTTTTTAATGCAGAAATATACTGGGTTACTCATTGCTGAGGGCATTTTCACAGTTGGTTTATGGCACAATAAGACTGCAAGTTAAAGCCCATTAATTGGTAAGTTATAATACAATCTAATTTATTTTTTAAATATGATATGTATAAATATTTCTATTTTATGCTACATCAAAAAATGATAACTAGACCTCCAAACAATGTATTTTACAGTATTGAATAGCTAGTCTAGTTCTGTTTCATTTCCAGTAAAGCTTACTCTTAAGAATGGTAGGTATGTTAGTGCTGTAGCATCTCTACAAATTAGAGGGAATTAGACAAATCTAATATGCTTTTTTTTTTCATTTCAGCAGAGAGAATTTCCAAACATCCCAGAAAATCCTGGAGGAACCTATCCCAGCTTTCCACACACTTTTCCACTCTCTCCTGCACCTCTTCCAAGCACACAGTTACTGGTTTCTCTGAAGAAGGGAAGGTTTCCCTTGGTGGTAGTGACCTCAGAGCAAATATCACAGAATCACAGAATCACAGAATGGCAGGAGCTGGAAGGGACCTCTGGAGATCATCCCGTCCCACCCCCTGCTTGAGCAGGCACACCCAGAGCAGGGGCACAGGAACGTGTCCAGGCGGGGTGTGAATGTCTCCAGGGAAGGGACCCCACAGCCTCCCTGGGCAGCCTGTGCCCCTGCTCTGGCACCCGCACAGGAAAGGAATTTCTTCTCATATTTAGGTGGAACGTCCTGTGTTCCAACTTGTGCCCATTGCCCCCTGTCCTGTCTTTGGGCACTAATGAAAAGAGTCCAGTCCCATCGTCCTGACACCCATCCTTTAGATATTTATAGGTACTGATGAAATCCCCCCTCAGTCTTCTCTTCTCCAGGCTGAACAAACCCAGGTCTCTCAGCCTTTCCTCATAAGGGAGATGCTCCAGCCCCCTGACCATCTTGGTAGCTCTCTGCTGGACTTGCTCAGGCAGTTCCCTGTCCTTCTGAAACTGGGGAGCCCAATATACATGGATAGCTGGTTTGAAAAGGCAAATTTTAGCCAAAAGGACATACTGAAGTGAAGGTCCCAGGTGGAAGAAGAAGCGTTTTTGACTTTCAGAAATATGTTGTTAGAAGAACAAGTTTGGTGGTTTCTGCCATCTGACTCAACTGTTGGCCAGTGAATCCCCCCATCTACTCCCATCCAAAATCTGTCTCTCAGATTCAGATTTTTGTATGGTTCACAGTGAATAAAAGCCCGTGCATTTGTTGTCTTTAATTCTTGATTGCTTCCATGGTCATGCATGTATTTCTGCTTTCCTGTGAGTTGCTGGAGCATATAAGTTGAGCTTCAACCACCTGGAGTCTCCTGCTTCAGCTGATGTTTTAGTTAAGTGCTCCTCTCACTGCAGCTGAGGTAGGTTTTTCCTGACCATATGGTGAGAAACAACATCTACATATGGGATATAGTATATGGGGAAATTTGTTGATGCAAGATATAATTTATAGTGACATTTGACTCTCTTTAGTATTGACTTGTGAAGGCTGGAGGCCAGGCATTTTCAGAAGAGGATGCCCAGTCAGGGAATACATTTCTTGTTTTGGTTTGTTTCTTGTTTGGCTCAAATTTGACAATTCTGTGTCACTCAGTCTGACTTTGCTGACCAGTAGGTGCAGATGAAGACAGATGTCTGGGTCTTGCAAATTTAGTTTTCTAAGTGGCCTTTTCTCACACTTACGGCATGGCTTTTTCTCCAAGAACTCTATTGTCTGCCAGTTTACAGCAGTTTGAAAAGTAATACTGAAGCAGCCTGTTAGAGGAGAGACGTGCCTTCATACTACCACTAGATTTATTCTTGACTAGTTTTCTTGCTTTACTGTATGGCTAAAAAAGAGCTTTCTACTTCACTTTCTTAAGGCTGAATTTGGTGATTCCAAATCACTGTGAAGATGTCTGAGCGACACCGTTCACCTGCTCGCTCAGTCCCACACACCACAGTGTCTCCGTTACAAGACAGCCGTGCAGCTTGCCCGTTACTACACCGCTGCTCGTGACCCATGAAGGACTGGGGAGCTACAGTCCAAGATGGTCACCGAAACCAGTGGGATTCATTGTGCTAATGACAGCATATTTTGGATCATGCCATGTTTTAGATCAAAGGATTTCTGTCATAACAAAAAGGCTGCAAAAGTGGGATGGAAACGGTTCAAATTTTTTTTTTTTTTTAATAAATGTAAATAACGCAATGTATTCCAGACATAACACTTGAAAAAGCTCCTATAATGGTTATCTTGCAGCCCTTGCAAGCACCTTCCTAATTCCCCAGGAAAGAAAGCTCTTATTAAAGCTAACCAGGGTAGGCTGGGATTTACCACCACGCCTCCATCCTGTACCAAGGCACCGACATGTAACCAGTTGAAAAATTGCTGGGAACAGCTCAGAATTCACACTCCCTACCTCAGGATGCACTGAAGGAGGACACGGTCTTTTCTGCAGTCCTGCTACTATTATTAGCACAAGGATAGAAACATAAAGAATCAAATACAAGGTGCATTGAACTAACTTGCTCAGTACAAGTACTATAGGCTTTCAGTGTTTTAAGCTCACCACCAATCTTGGTGAACAGCATACTGAACAGCAATATTGAATTTCCAGCTCTGCTCTGGCAGGTCAGATGACAAACGTAATGCAGTCTGTGCCACAAAGGTGTTATGACATTGGAGATGTGCAATGTGGGCAGCGAGAGTGAATTAAAAGTGTTCATTGTCTTTTTGCAGAAAAATTACAAATACTTGATGGTGTAGACTGTTTGCATATGTGACATCCAAGCACGATCATAACAACAGTCATTGCAGCCTGATTTGAAAATGGACAAGAGTGGATAAAACCTGACTAAATAATATGAAGGAAACATAAAGTAAATAATTCTGTGGGATCTTTCATACTGTAAAATTTCTAGAGGGAACTAGATGGAACCCTGTGTCTGGGATGCTGCTATCCTCAGAGTAGAAATGCACAGCAAATAAAATATTAAAGACCAAATTTCAGTGGTAGGAGCATGAGCTACATGGGATGCCCTTTCTGTTTTTCAAGCCCCTGAGCTTTTCATTCCTAACAATGCATCACAGCATCTCAGGAGAGTGTTTCAAGGCTTTAGAGAGACAGCAGCACAACCCTCCTGGCTCCCAGAGCTCGTTCCCCCGGCAATGCTGCAGAGTACAATTCCACCTCTGAGTTTCCTTACAGCAGCACAGGAACTTTCTCCCTTTCCTTTCTCCATCCTCTCACACGTTATTGCTCCTTCAGTGATGCTGACTCAACTGTTTTTGTGCTAAACTAATTTTGTGAAATCTTTTGGGTTACATAAACCCTCCCTCACCCACTCCTCCCTTTTTTTTCTTTTATTTAAAAAAGAAAAAACACAACACTTCTGATTTTTTTCACTGGTCTGATGAATCAATAATTAGCATGGGTAATAAACTATGATATTGGGGGGGAGGAGGAAGGGATAGTAGTGGCTAAGGACAGTAAAGAATGGGAAACTTCAACCTGTTTTACCATCATATTACCATCGTGAAATCATGTTTTCTCTTTGAAGTGTGTCCTCCTCTCAGTAAAACAGATGAACAGAATACATTCATTTTGGTTTTGAGCAGCCTGAGCACGCAGATGGCACAAGGAGAAGCTGCAGGCACCTGCCAGATGAAGCACTGGCTGGGACTGAGACAGCCCCTGAGCTGTTCGACACTGCAGAGATATTCCTGCCTGCTCAAGTGAGCTTGTTCCAGCTACCTCAGTAACAAAGAAAATCGTTAAAGTAAAGAAGTTTTAAGTACATTCAGTCCATAAGTTTCAGTTTCAGAACAAACAGCTCCTATTCCATCAAAATTTGGCATGGTGAGAAGGTGGAGGCACGGCTGCTACGCTACAACTGAATCCCAGGAATGATTCTGCTATTTACAGAGTATCTACTCTAGAGAGTGACAGAAGCGAGTAAGGTGGGTTAATACACTGATATAGCACAATGCTATGAACGGAGCCATTTAATGCAGTATTTGTATTACCTACACCATGTATTTGTATTATGAGAGACATGATGTTGTGGTATGAAAGATCACCGGACAGGGTTCTGTGTTCTATGACCATTGAAAAGACAGTCAGTCCTGAGCTTACAGGAGGAGAATAAAACAAATGCTGGGTACCGGCAGCCTTCGCCCACCTAACACATTTACCTTCTGTTTTGTTCTTTTTAAAACAGAAGATTTTTTTTCAACATGAGACTTAAGGAGGATTAATAAGATATCCCAATAATGGGTACAGCAGAATCATCAAACACAACCACGTCTAACTCACTTAGGTCATTTAGACCCGCTCTGTAAAATGTTGTTTAAAACTACAAAAATTGCTCTGCCTTTTCATCTTGTACCCATAGTTTATCACTACTGAAAACAGGATATTAGTCTAGAGAGATCTTTGGTCTTTCCTGTTATAAGCATTCTCTTGCTTGTTCTCAGAAGTGTGTGAATTAAGGACACTAAAACATTCCTTTTTCACACTGGAGGTAAGCTACAGCATTTTTTTTTAAAAAAATCACACGTTTTTTATCTACTATCTTTAAATTAGCCTGGAAGGAAAAGAATTATTTTTCTTTGCCGCTCTTATGCCTTTGCTGTCATTACAATATTCCCTAAGGAAAGCCCCAAGGCCTTTCCACATTCAGTGCCCAAGAACATTCCTTCACAAAGTCCCTCGACCAACCTGCAGAGTGGAAAAAGAAGATAAAAGTCCACATTTTCTAAATAAGCTTCTGAGAAAAGCAATTGTTAGGTTCATAACTGTTTATCATAGATAATTTACTTAGTGAACTATTTTCCAGTTGAAAGGAACTAGTGTCAGCAGATATCTTCTGCATACCAGGCGGTACTTACTAGATGGGAATGCAGGTCACATCTGAGATGACTATTTCTGTTGCTGTTCTGTGTGTAGCTGAGACTCTAAATTAGACCCTCCCCCTTCATTCCACCACATAAGAAAAAAAAAGAAATAAATAGAGAAAATTATTAAGCCACTTCTTCTTTCAAAGTGTTTGTTGAAGACTGCCACCTCTTCCATATTACCCTTCTTCCAGATTTTGTCTTTCCTGTTTTGAAGTATTCCTCAGTTCTATCCTGCCACTGTACCAAATTTGAATGCTTTGCTATATTTGTTTTTAACCTTTTCCTTAACACATCAAATATTTTGCATATTGGGATGAATATTGTAAAACTTAAAATCCCCTCACTGTCTACTTTCTTCTGTCTCTCATGTCCAGGCACTTCATCCTTTCCCCTGTACGCACATATACTGTGTTGATTTTGTATATGATCCAGAAACTATCATATTCCCAGTGTCACCATCCAGTCATCCTGCTACTACCTACACAAAATTGTTCCATTCAGCATAATCTCTGATTTGTGAATAATTCTTTTCAATTAAACAAAATGTAGTCTTTAATTAGCATTTTACTTATGAAGTTACTTTGCCCTTCGTACTACTGAGTTTTTCTCTCTCCCTTTCTTACTTATTATTCAGGTGATTGCAAGCTGAAAATTTTGCATGTTTCCCAAAATTTGGTATCCAAGATTTTAGCCAGGGCACTGATAAATCTCTCAGTCTTTCCAGGAGATTTATTTCTGATTTAAAAAAAAAATACACCTAATTGGTCTCTTGTCTGAAATTTGTACAGATAAGCTTTGCTTAGTTTTAGAGTTGAAGAACCTGCTGCCATTCTCTTCTTTCTTACTGATTCTGCTTGGATGCTAATTTCCTTTTGTCTTTTCACACATGGTAGATGAACATCGGGTTCTACTGTACATCCTTTTTATTAAGTATTAGAGGAAAAGGGAGTTTAATGCAGCGTTCCTTCCTGTTTTTAAATGAATTGTCATTTACCAGCTCTGGAAGATTTTCTAGGGTGTTGAGGTTTTTGAAAAATATACAGTTTTGGTGTTTAACCAACTTTACTTTCATTTTTCAGATTTCTTTTTCTCTTCCATGTTATTAAATTTATTCTGTCAAACTTCCAGGATCAATCTCCATCTACTTTTCTTCTAATTATTTTATTTGCATTTAGCTCTTTTCTCTTTCTACAAAGGCAATACGCTGTATTGCTCCTGAAGATGAGTTGCATAATTTTGGAGTACTTGTTTAATCGTGAAACAACTATTTATTTGATTTGTCCCTCCACTTCTTTCAAACATTCATCAAAATCACACCTTTTTCCAAAACATTCCCTGCTGGACTATAGTAACTATGCCCTGGAAAGGAACAAAAATGTTCAACAATTGGTCTCTAGGGGCCATGATCTCTGGTTATAACTGTGCATTACATTCCTGAAAAAATACTAGATTTTGAAATATTTGTTATGAAATTTTAGCTGTCTTTTCTCTAGTTATGATGAGTGTCCCTTTCCTCTTCTAACATATGTGTTTTTGCTTGGCAGGTTCCTCTGCTATTAGTAGTAGGGATGTTGAGATCTTGAGGGGGAGTTGTATTATGACCCAGAGCATATACTGAAACACAAAGGACAAATATAGGTATACATCTCCTTTGCTCTTATCTCTGTCTTTGGAAATGCATCCACTTAAAACTTGAGAACTTCTTTTGGGGGCTTCACTGCACATTGGAGTTAAATTGTGTGTTTTTTTCTAGTAATGCAGCTGTTATTTACTAATTTATGATACCATTTGTTTTCACCATAATACATATGATGTTAAAAGTACAATAAGAATTACTTTAATAGAATTATGAGGGTTATTTTTCCCTATATATAGAAATATATATTTCTATATTATTTATATGCATACATATAAAAAATGTCTACTAAGGATCACTTATACTCCCAAATATGCTTAGAATAAGAAATTGCCTCTTAAATGCCTCTTTTGAGTTGCCATCCAAGCTCTCAAGAGCGTACACACAACACTCGCATTCAGAATCGATGAGAGGCCAAATATAAACAACATGACTATGACAAAAAATATTTACTTGTTCATCTAAATAAAGATTTTGGCCTCACACTTCCCTCATGTTCAGCATTGTTTCCAGCCAGGTTTGACAGGGAGCACAGAAACAATGAGCAAAACCATTTTTGCTCTGTCTCTGAAGACAGAGATGTTAAGCATGACTTAATCAAGTCATACTAACCAAACAAAATAAAAATAGATTAGGAAAATACGGCACAGAAAGTAACACTTAATAGACAAAGAACAGTTCATGCTCTGTTGAAAGCCTGGGTATATCAAGATGCTTAAAAACCAGAATGGAAAAATATTTCCTATTGTAAATTGCAATATGGTAAGAAAAAATTTTATGAGTTTACTTATTCTATGTCAGGACATTTACTTGAAATTATTGATGGAATTAGGCAAGCCCATTTCTGATCTCATGTATTTCATAATTTTAATTCCTTCAGTTCATTGGACGCATCAAGAAGGTCAAAGAAATTTAGTGATACAGAAGAAAATCAAGGCATTTTGTGAGACTCTGATCAGAGTATCACCTAATGCTTTCATTGCCCACATAATTTTCTGAATTCACATGCGCTGGAAAAGTAACATGAAAAAAACCTGTTGTAATCTAGGAACTGAAGTGAAAATAATATGTTGTTGCTAAGATTGGTTCTTGAATAGATATGTCTTGTGAGCATCTCGTACAATTAGAAAAAGAATAAATTATTAAGTCTAGTGGAAACCTTTATTAAAAGACTTTAAAATACCTTCATGAAGCTAACAGAAACTTTATCTGGCTGTTTAGTTTCTAAAATAAATGGACACATTCCTTGTGTACAGAAAATGGCTGCTGAATCATTACAGAAATGGAATAACTATGAAAAATTTGACTGCAATTGTCTAGTCTTAAAGTTCTCTTTCAACCTTCTTCTGGACTCTGACTAAACATAATTTATATGCATTTCTCTACAATGTCTTCATAATTTTACACCCTTATTCCCTTTGTATCTCACACTCTAATCTTGTAATCTTACCTTAAAGACACCCCCCCCCAACAGAGGGTGTTACCTTGCAAGGGGGCATGCAAGTTCCAGGAAGAACAAATGTGTCAGGAGAGAATCGGAAAGAGCTTTCTAGCAAAAAGTCTACTAATAGACCCAGTGGCCTCTGCATATGAACGAAACCCCAAACAAAACGCCACCAAGCAAGCAAGGAGATATGGCCTGACCTTACACACATTACAGGGCCCTTTTGTATGTCTGCCCCACACTGAAGACGAGGACTACAAACCTACAGATCCTGTATGCAGCTGCAGCAGAATTGGAGAAACAAGGATCCATATCCCACTCCTGAAATAAAACTCACATATAAGATGAACGCTATTCATATTAGGGATATTTTCTCATGCTCCCTACATTGACAAGTGCTTCCTGTATTTTAAAAACAGCAAAGAAAATGACACAACTCTTCCCCAGAAACCTCTTCCACACTTGCCCCCAACATTTCAGCTCCTTGTCTTGACTGGTACATGGGATCGGCACCCTGGGGTCCTCTGCTGTCAAGAAGAGTCTTTATTCCATTCAACTAAATTAAAAACATGCACACATGCACAGAAAACACAAGACACAACATCTGCCAGCCATGACCTTGTGCAACCTTCATAAGATTTTTTTCTATGCTTTTTTGCTGTTAATATTATTTTTATTTTCACTCTTCTTTCTAGAAGACATATATATCATAAACTATATTTATTATTCTTAATACAGTACTGTTTAAATGTTTCATAGGTATTTATGTATTTGCCTTGTGTATAAACAATATTAAACTCCTGTGTTGCAACTAAGTGTTCTTCAGACCGCTCTTGCTGCGCTTTTTTGCTCTGTATGGACAGGTACCTAGAGCAGGGTGATCCTGCCTCAGTTTGAAATGTCCTATACCGACTGTGACTAAAAGGCAGATATATGTTCAAGCCATAGTACTCTGTCCCCTATAATTCCTTAATTCCTACTTCTAACAGAGCTACCGTGCTATAATACCAACCACATTAAGTTTAGATCAGTTAGAAGGGTTTCCTGTAAATCCCTCAATCCATCTATGCAGGTTTTCCTAATGCCAGAGGAGAACGGAGTGCAAATAGCTCTTGCTAGGCCAAATGCAAAGCCACAGTGAAAATTTTTTGTGTCGGTGGGGAAACAATAAAACTTCTGACAGCATCTTGCACTGTTTTCCAGTTATTGCTGCTGTTCATAAGGCTCTGAAGGTTTGCACAGGAGATAGCTGGCTTGGGAGCTGGACTCCTTGAGGAGTTAGTAATGAGCTCTAATGCCTTTTGCTTCTAAATTGCTTCTGCTGACTTAAAGTTTTATTATCACCTTGACAGTAGGGGTAGCAGGCCCACCTCCAGCCTCACTTGCCTCTGTTTCTGCAGTGTCATGGAGACAGGTGAATCAGTGAAACATCCCCGTCTTAGGGCTCCTTTGCCTTGAGAATTGCTCTGGCTGCCAAATAGCAGACACGTCCATCCCGTTAGCACACCTTGCTGCTGAGAGGCAGCCACTGTCTGCAGTAGATGAGCTGTCTTTCGGACTTGGACTAGTCAGCTGCTCCCTACAGGGTGAGGTAACCTCCCTCTGCTGATATTAGCTGAGCACTCATATAGTTCAGTTACATGAACTGCAGATTGATTGCATAAATCACAGGCAGACTTTTAAAAGCAGAATCGCAATGTTAATATTCAGAATTGGTTAAAAAAAAATATTTTTCAGTTGATAAAAACTCCCCATTGCAGAACAAAAAATCCTCGCTGCTCATACCAATTTCCTTGTTCCTTCCTGATAAACAAACACATCCCAAGATAACAGCCTAACAAAGCATCTATGCAGGCAGCCAGCACAACGGCCCTGAAAATGGCTTATTTCCCCAAAGAGTTGGTTCATGAATGATGTGATTTAGAACATTTCTGGATGTAACTGCTGTGCCGGCTTCTTGAGGTTTGACAACACTTAAAAACCTGATGTCAGGTGAGTAAAGGGGTGAATTGACCCTGTTGCAGAGGGGAGGAGTGCTACCATGCTCCTGGTGATGTTGAAGGCCAGCGTGGTGGCAGGAGGGCAGACACCTCTGCTCCCTCTGTCCCACAGCCACACCACGGCTGAAAAGATAAATGTTTTCATCGTGCAGCTACTGCTCCGAAAATTGATTATGACATTGTGCCTTGCCAGGAGAGTACGATCTACCCAATGTTAATCCAGAGAATGGAAAAGTCTGAAAGTTTTGAAAAAGCACAAGAAAATTCAGAGGATTTATGTAGCTGAGCAGAAATGAAGTCTTGGTTGTTGATGAGAAAAATCTGGCTCCTCGGAGAAAGAGAATAAAACTACACATCCCCTCTCCAAAATAATTCCTGCATTTGTGACAGCCTCAGAAGAGTGAAATAAGCATCAGTAGAGGATGCCAAATGAGATGCAGCACTGCTGCACTACAGAGCAAGAGCCACAGAAAAGAGAGCGAACAGAGCGGGATCTAGAAGAAGCAGGGAGCGCCATCATTAAAATCCTCCATTAAACCTGATTTGAATCCTTATTCATTTGGTACTTTCTCCTCCTAAGAGTCTTCATTATTTCTTATGTTCTCCATGCTGTAATGGGCAAAAAAATAATAAGCAGCACAGGGTTTCTGTGTTGAAGCCAGACTTGCAGCCAACAGCAGAAGAAAGTCTATGCTGGAAAAACAATGACTAATAACACTTGTGAGACATGTTGTGTCAACATGTGTGACAGATACTGATCAGAAGGACTCCAGCTAAGCCTCAGCTAGAAATTTAAGACCACAAGAATTCTGGAGGAGGGCTGAAGACAATAGCATCTTTTCACAGAGACCACTTTGTACTGTTTGCACCTGTTAAGCTCATAGGAGTAAACCTGCCCCCAGGCACGTGCCATGTGTATCATATAATTTGAACACAAGGAATATACCCAGCTGCTATGCAATTTCAACTAAAATCATCTTTACCATAAAATAATATTTATTTCAAGAGCTATTAATTTTTCAGTGTAGAGTGGGTGCAACAACCTCTGACCCATTAAAGCCAGCCCATGCTGCTGCCCATTGCCCTGGCTTTGCTCATCCTTCCCACCTCACCAGCAGCGTATCTGGGTGTGAGGCTGTGAGAGTGCAGGGGCTGGGAATGGCCCTGCACCATTTGCTTATACAGTGCTGAGCCAAATTTTGTTTTCACAAGCAATACAGCATTGAAACTGTGCTATTAAACAGCTATAGTGGTGGGTGGGCAAAGCACTTAGGCACCTTGGTCAGCGTTGGAGAGGTATTCAAAAGGGAGTAAGCTCCACTTGGAGGTGGTGTACGGTGTCCATTAAGTACAAATTCATCTTGAATTAAATTAGCTTTCAGTAGACCTTTGAGGTTGTGTGTTCAGAAACAAAACTAACGTCATTCTTTATGTCAGGGAGAAAAGCCAGTCACACGCTGGGGCCACAGACCTTGGGCACGAACAGATGAGAGCTGGAACGGACAGTTCAGCCGGTCCATCCTTCTGCCAGAGCAGCACTGTTTTGAATGACTGGATCCCAAGCTGATGGGTTCAGAAGAGATTCATGTTTACAGGGCATCAGAAAGCCCTTTGGAAACAGATGCGGTCTGTTGGGATACATCTTAACAGGAGAATCAATAGACAGAGCAGGGGAAAGAAGTCAAACTATAAGACAGCTGGTGAATCACAAACATATGGTAAAGGACTGTGCCAAAGCAGAAAAAATTAAAAGAAGCTGAAACAGAGATTTTTGAATAAGAGGAAGAGAGAACAGAGCAGAAGAAAGGTGAGATAATTCTGTGGCTGAGCAGGGACCGGGGCAGAGAGATTACATACACCACACATATACCCTGAGACTAGGTGTCCAGAGATAATATAGGGTATAAATTACAGTTCCTTGGTCAGAAGGGCTCTCTATTAGTACCCAATGCAACACACTCTCTTTCTCAGTGGATTGAAGAGAGCAGGGCCTACTGAGCTCTGCCCCATCCATATTACAGTTGTATATAGTGCAAGGATGGAGAATTTTGCTGAGCCAGAAACATACTCTCCATCCCAAGACAAAAAATGAATTTTGGAGGCAAAATTGTCTCAAATTGGAACTGAAACTAAACTACAAACAAACAAAAAAGCAAAAAAGAAAAAAAAAAAGAAACCTTGTTCTTTTTCCACTGTCAGGCTTGATCCTGAAACTGCTGAAGCCTCTTGAATTGGATGGTCTGCAGGAACAGATTACCCTGAGTAGAGAGAGATAGTATGGGAATAAGGGAATTGGGAGCCATAGACTCTGACTCCCACATGTAAAAGCAATATTCCTAATTTCCAGAAATCTCACAGAGTTTTCAAAAAGCCAATTCTGTGCAATTGACATTTTCTAATCAAAACTACTCCACTGAAAAGTTATCAACCAGTTTCTACTTTCTCATTAGAAGTAATAATAAAAGGCAAAACAGAACCTTCTTACAGGACTGTGGGGAAAACAAATTAAGAGTAACAGAGAATTTGAACTAGTTAGATATAAGGATAGAGACAATAAACAGAAGCAGTACATCAAGGAAGATATTTGAAAGCATAACACAAGATTGCTTATTTACACAGAAAATTGTAAAGGATTGCTAGAGAGAAACCAGTTCTTGCTAAGGCTGTAGCACAGAACAGAGATCATGATTTGAAATCAAGAATAAAATTATGCATGGGTAAAGCACCTTCCATAAAAGGTTTGGTCAGGTAGTCACCAATGGCCTTAAATGACTAAAATGAGTCCTAACACAAAGAGAATAATACAGAACATTTTAGAAGTAATGATAGGAAGTATAAAATGGAACCTGAACAGAATCAGGTAGATAAGATGCAGCAGTACAGGCCACGGAACAAGAATATTAATTTAATGTTGAACTCAGAATTGGACCAAAGATGTTTCAGACCAGTGCTGTCAAATTCTTGGCATCTCTGCCATTTTCTTTGGATTCCACTCTCAAACAGAGGAGAATCAGGCCTAGTTTAAAAATGCTGAATTAACAGCAGCTTTATCTCAAGGATGAGCAGAGAAAAGCTATAGTATTTATAAAAGGTCCATTAAAGAACCCAGGTGATTTATTCCTAAGGGCAAAATCCTTGAGATTTAAATAACAAAAGATAGGCTTAACCCAATACAATAAGCACTATACTAAAGACATATAAGTATAAAATCAGGATACAATACAAAAGAGAAGGAAATGAAAACGGGAGAGTGAAGAGGAAGAAAATAAAGACAAGACCAGCCACACGGTATCTAGAAGCAAACTTCGTATAACATGTGATATTGATCTCATCTTGATAAGTAGTAATAAATTCCTTTCAAAGTAAGCTGCAAGCTAATACTGGTAGAAAAAAGTTTGAGTTTATATACAGAATGTCAATTCCAGTATGCTCTGACATTTAAATTGTTTTATAAAACTATGAAACCAGAGCTGCTAGAAATATTCACTTATGAGCAAGTAAACATCTGCTGTAGCATCCACAACCCAAACATTAGCAAATGTTGGTAAAAGCATGAGAAAGAGACAGTGAATTAGTCAGCTTCTGGTCAATAAGTAAAACGGTTATTCTGTACTCTTCGCTTACTTTGGCTAAAAGGGATCACACTGGGAAAATTAATTGGATTTTGTAAAGCACCATGGTTTGAAAAAGATCAAAGTGTTCTTTAAAATAAAGTTATTTTTTAGGTCATGATTTTGTGACTGCTCTTAAATGCGAAGCACTCTAAGAAGCAATTGTTTTAAAAGAACCATAGGTCAGCAATTGAACAGAAACTCAAAAATGGCAAAAACAAATTAGTGACAGAGGGAGACATAAAGAAAACAGACCAAAAGAAATGGATGTGAGATAAAAATAACCATAGAAGGCTGGTTTTGTCCACGCCTGGTTTTTTTTGTTGTTGTTGGATTTGTTTGGTTGGGGTTTTTTTTTTTTTTTTTTTTTTTGTGTCGCCCCACCCCCAATGAGGTAAATATTGATTTAAATCTCAAGTTCAGAACTGTAATAATAAACAATTCTATTATTCTGTTATTAGCAAAAGATTATAGCCAGAGCAATTTATACAAACTCAACTCAAGAGTCCAACTGCTGGACTCTTCTTAAATCATCGTTAGCATCACTAAGATGATTCATGCAAGTCCATGTCTATAGGAGGGCATTCTATGGATATATATACCCTAGATACTGGGCCAGGGACTATTTTCTGGCTTTTAGAGCAGCTGATGTATGTCCGTAAGGCTAAAATAGTTTGGCTGTGCTTAAAATGCTGAATGGCAATGCCATGTGGTTTCAGCTAATACCTAAACCATGGCCAACATTTGTTTGCAAAAATATCTCTTTGTCCAAGCCAAAAACTGTACCAGGAACCATGGTATCAGTTTAAGACTTGATACACTTTATTAAGACTGATACACTTGATATGACTTTATTAGTATAGGTGTAGCTAGGACTACAGTCATACAGAATTACATCTATACAGTGTTAATGCCAAAAAATATTTAAAATTTAATTGGATATTCTGAAACTGACACAGATAAAATGCATTTTTATTGCTTAAGACATATAAGGAGCTGACTTTTTATTAGAGGCCTCATTCTCAAATTTACAGTTCTGTCTCACTGCAACACGACACGAAAGCGCTTTGCTTGCTACAACTGCATTGGAGCAATCAAGGTGTTTTGGCAACCAAGCATCGGAGCTCCTGTCCATGGTCATGTAGAGCTCAGTTGTGCAAGGAGCTGAGAACCTACTGGCATATGGCCTCACAGCCTGAGCACTTAAACTCATTCAGGACTTAAACTCATGCCTGATCCTCTCTAGGACATCCCTCTGGCCATCGATAGGTCAAAGGTTTTGCTTAAGAAATGTAGTCCTGGGCAGGTGTGTAGAAGCAGCTGTTGGCATAATCAAGCACAGGTCTGCAGCTAACAAAAGCCACTCCATTTATTCTTTCTTCCATACGAGACAGGTTAATTAGACTCAAAAAAGGCTCTTTTCTGGAGTGTTAAAAACAGTAAAAAAGATTTTCATTTAACATTAATTATATTAATTGTCAAAATGACATACATGTGGTCTTGCTCTGTCTCTGTTGCAATTAATGCTGATTTCAAAACAACTTGCTTTTTCAGTGATCATATATGTTGGTTTAAAAATTCACACAGTCACACACACATCATAGAGTTACGTGTACACACACACACACACACAGAGTTATTGGAAGTTCTGCAAGAGGGAAGAAAACCGTGACTGCATGTTTCATTCACTGTCTTAGAAATTCCTTACAACAAAGAGAGAGAAAAAATATATTTTTAAAGGTAGCTAACAAATTCCTCTAAGTTGCTCTCTATAGCTTAATGTGATGTTTGTCAGATTCTCAAGGCCATTCAGAGGCACAGCTGTGGATGGCTTTGCGAAGGCCGGTCACTGTCACAATCCTCCTATACGGGCTCTGATATACTGGTCGCGCTTGCGTAAAAAAATGACACCAACTCCTTCTGACCAAAAGCTTCTACCTTAATGCTGTGAAATCAAATGATCTAATGACAAAGTAATGAACTGTGTTCTTTAACAAGAGATTTCTCATAAGGCCCAGAGGAGTCCGTGCTTACGATGCAGATCTGTAACCATTTTTTGGAGGTGGTGGTTTATTCTTCCTACTTAGCTTATTCCTACAGCATGAAGTGAGAGGCGTGCTGGAGATGCGACATACACCGGGGTAGCCTTTTTGCACTGACCAATGCAATCAATTAATTAAATCACAATAACCAAATCTGACTAGTTCAGAGAAACTTATTCAGAAATCTAAGTAATATTAAGAAAATCCGTACTTTGGTTGACACATGTCCCCATTGTTACGGATGAAGTTACACAATGTCCCAGCATGTCAGGTTGAATTATATCTTTTCAGCAGCATTTTTCAGTTGTCAAAACAACCTGTAAAAAGGTTTTCCTTTTGCTAAGCTTCTAAATCAATTTCTCTGGAGTCACTGAAATTTTCTGTCCATCTCTTCTGAGTTTCATTTCAGTTAAATGTCTCGGCCAGTCAGACTAAAATTTGAAGGGAAAATAAAAAGGTATAATCTGAAACATGCTCAAACTGAAAATCTTTGTGCTTTGGGATAGTAAAACCAAGAAGATCCTCAAGGAAAATAAGCCTGCTGGTGAAAGTGAAAGATTCAGTAGAAAATAATTTACTTTAATATTTTCAAACAAAACCTAAATAGTTTTTATCTCTATGTTTTTCTTTTTCTTGTTCTTTCGTCCATGAACACATCATATCTTTTCATTTGCTTTTTATTACCATCCTATTGTCAGAAGCTACATTTTAATTATTTGGACAAATTAATTGAAATGTAGTACAAATAATAGATACAGCAATTTTCTACACAGCTTTTGTATAAATACTTTGAGATATGGAAAGTAATAGTTTTGTATTTTCTGCTGATGCTGTAGGCTTTGCAATTATGTAATATGAGAAGTAAAAATACCAGTTTTGACCTTTACTCTATATTGATTATTGTGCATTAAAAATTCACAGTCAGGAGAGAAATAAGTGTAAATTCATTTAACATGCTACAAATAATTTTAGATTATTTAATAGGACAAGCTAGATTTAATGCCACTTATTAGAAGCCTGAACAATAATTGCATGTTATGTATTAATATTGTTTATTTATTTATCTATTGCAACTTTATATTTGCATTTGAGAGAACCTTCCTGCGACCAAAAGCATGACAAGCCATCAATCACAACAGCACCATCGAGAGATCCTTGCAGTCTCACGGTAATCTCCAAACTGCAGCTTGCAGAAGTGATCTGTACGTCAGCTCTCTACAATGATGAGATGTAAGGCTGGAGTTAATGCCAGCAGTGACACTGGAACAGGGTTATACCAGGTTAACGTAACTCATGTTCACATTTGTTGACTCATTTTAAATTTGTTCTTTTCACAGTTATTATGAAATTCAAATATGAGCCATGACTGTAAAATGTTTATATGCTGCAATGAAAACCTTTACAATTTTGATTCGAAAGATCCGATGCTTTCACAACATAAAAAGAAATTGCATCAAAGAGTTTATAGGAACAAGCCAGTAGAAAGCAGACAGGGAGACAGGGGATCAGAACTGGGAAAGAGCTACGTGCGTGTGCGCCCACACGCCTCACATTTAGTCACGTAACCCTTCTCGTGCTCTGCGGGCACTGTGAAAGGCTGTCATTGACTCGGACAAGTTGACTTGGAGATATTTTTCATAGGCTCTTTCACCATGTCACATTTTGTCACATTTGTCATCATATGACATTCCTGTGGCCTTGAAATCCTCTGCTGCCCTATGGCCTCGACAAAAGCCATCGCATCCCACTGGACCGTCGCACAAGAACAGCACCGGTGTGCGGGTGGTCAGCCCAATGTTCCCGCTGCACCCCTCCCCCTGGCCGCTATCCCGGCACCAGTAAAGACTACAATTAGGGATCTAGAGAGTCCTCTGGATACTTCATGCAGTATCTGGAGGACCCCCTACCTCTGCCTGGCCCATGATGGTCTCTGATATTAACCTGTCAGAAGTTCAGACAGGCCTGTCATACTTTTTTTGGGGGATGCCCTAACACTTAGAAGGAACAATTTGGGAATATCCATACACTATTTTCACTGTTCTTCAAATCTTTATCCTTTAACTAAGCTACGTTCAGGAAAACCTACGATAGTCGTGCTCCCACCCTGCCACGTTGGCCAATTTTACCTCGGTGCTTCCTTTGGTTGCCTACTTGGCTGTCTTTCCCTATTTAGTGCTTTTTGTCAGCTGTCAGGACACACAGACTGTTTATACTCTGTATTTTTACAGTGCCTTACTGCTGTCTTTAAGTGGGCCTTCGAGGGACTACAGCAGTACAAACACTGCATGCTAAATTCAATAAAATACTGCCCCATAAATGAGCTGCACAAGCCCCAGCAATCTTTAACACAGACATGAAGAAGCAAATCTCCCCAGTCAGTAAGAATACAAAGAATACTCTAGAAATTTATCTCACTATTTAATATCTAAATTTCTTACACAAAAGGCAATTGAGGACTTCTTGAATAGCATTAGATAATAATTCCCAGACAAAAACTGCATTAAGATAGAGTTACAATTGAGCATACATATCAAATAATTTAAGGTAAAATACATTACAGGGATATATATTTAGCCCCAAGCAAGATTTACAAACCTAGGAATTTTACAGATCTGGTTATAGTGAAAAGAAAACCAAGGGTGTTTAAGAATTGGAAATGTGAAAACAGCTGCCTCAGAACAGGGAAATATGATGGCCACTATGAAAAAGGAGGCAGCATGCCTTTGGCAGCAGACCTATTGAAAACATTGCTTCCATTTTCTTAAGGTGAACGTTCTTCTTTTAATTCTTTGAAGGAAAATATTATATGGCAACCTCTATTGAAGAAGGCACTCAAAAAACTGGACTTCAAGTATTGAATAATTTAAGAGACCTATTAATAAAACCATTTTATAAGTGTGTTTACTTATGAATTCTCAAAAAAGTGTTTATAAAGAAAGTTGTGTTACTGAATAATACATTGCAGTCTTGATATACAAACAAAGTGAAATCCCAGCTTTTGGCATTAAAACTCAACTCACTATAGAACCATTAATTGTGCTTCCAGACTTTGTTCATTTTTGTCTGGAAAACACATAGACTATACTATCGCGTAAGCTAAGGGACTTAGGACCCCAAATCATGTCAAATAAAAAGGCTTAGGGGTCCTATATCTTTCTGAAGTCATAGAGGGATTTTTGAAAATTGCACACAAATAGCTGAATGCATGAACATAATTAAAACCTTTAAAATAATGAATTACACTTAATGCAGGACTCCTGTCCTCAAAATGCATTGCTAACCATGATGCTCACAACCATTACTTATGCCAAGACACAAAATCAGCTCACTCACGGTAATGCATACTAAAGCTTAAATAATAGCCTGATTCTCCAGCAGATCTCAAAGTACTTTACAAGTGAAAATGGACCGATATGACAATTGTTGGACATGCACAGCTTCCACTCAAGGCACAAAATGTATCTCAAGATTAAGCCATAGTCAAAGAGCCTGTTTTTGCACGTTACTCACTAAAACTCCCCCTGGCTTCAAGACCCAGTGAACTCAGCAGGGATGCTTTGGTGAATGGGAAGTGCTGAACAGGACTCTCATGAAATTTCACAACGTTCTTATTATCATGCTCCATTATTCCTTGCTACGTCACACCTCATTTTACAAACAACACCATATAAAGGACCAAAGTGGTCTGCAATACCAAAACAGTAGAAGAACCTAGAGGAAAAATGCAAAAAAAAAAAAAAACAAAAAAAAAAACCAAAAAACACCACCTTGATAAGCAATGCAAATGTAAGTGGAAGAGTTAAGAAGAACCCACGATGCCTGGTTGTCAATCTTATGCTTTAACCTCGAGGTCAAGAAGCCCTCTTCTGCTGTCATTGCCACAACAGACCATGAACTGAGAGTGAAAATCTGTGGGGAAACAAGGAAAATATGAGAAAGCACCTCTTTGGGCTTGGAAAAAAACCCCTCACAGAACTCTTCTTTCTGATAATCACATTGCAAGACTGGGGAGCAGTGCCTTATACACAAAGCCAGTTCAAGACTCCTTTGAAGTACAGGAAAAATTGACCTTTTCTGCTCCAGGAGTGAAAGGCTGGGTCACCTGCAATGAGAAGGAGAGGGACAGAGAGAAGGGGCAGAGCTGGGATGGAGAGGAAAGGGAGATCCTCAGAGAGCCAGGCTTGCCCCTCCTACCAGTGAGGCAGGGACACTCTGATCCCTTCTGCAAAGCTGGAGGCAGCTGCCTGCATGACCTTCCAAGGCTTTGACACAAGCAAAACAGGCAGAGGGGTTATTCTGCAACCCTTTCCTTCTGCAGCCCTAGTCTACTGCCTGCGCTTTCTATGCTTTAACCCCACCTCATTTACATGGCCTAGTGTAAAATTTGTTATTCATGCTAGTGTTTAGCTAGGGCTAAATTTACAAGTGGTTATGTTATTTTCCCTGGACATAGGTATAGAAAATTGAACACTGCATTCTTTCCTATGCAGAATTTGAAATCTAGGCTATTAAACAATCTGGATCCTATTTTCTTTCTGAATAAATTTACATACCTTTTTAAATTTCTTAACACTATCCACCACTCTCTTGGTGCTAGCTATTAATTATTTGGGAGTTTTATAGCTTCCTTCGAGCTCTTATTTGGCTTTCCAGCCATTATATTTTTAATTTCACAGACAGAATTTTAATACATTGCCTACTGCAGCCATAAATCACTTAATATGTTAGAAAGCAGATTGTTCAGTAATTACCATTTTATTTACTATACTGATGCAAACAATTTAAATATGATTGTATTTTCAAACTTAGAAGCAACGTAGGGAGACTTAGCAGAGAATGCAGTATAAGTGTAAACAGCAATCAGCAGTCATTGTTTTCACTTGCATTAGAATTAATGTTTTTAAAAAAAGTACTAGGACAGCTTTATGAACCACTTGTGACTCAATGGCTGCTGCTAAGGTCTCAGTATCAACAGCTTGTCTCACCTCATTGTCTTCCAGATCTAGAAATGCTAAAGGAGACAATATGCCCTCCCTTGGATGTGGTAAGAGGAGTCGAGAAATGTGCTATTTTTCAGTCATGCTTGGCTAAACCAGAAATATATTGAGAGATTTCAAAGGCAAAACTTCTCCTAAGTAGAAGACCAAGGATTCCTGGTTGACTGTGGCAGGAAATCTCCCTAAGTGACAATGCAATGCTCTTTAATTTCTTCACAGAAGTTAAAACTCTATTATAAGAGCCAGAACAATTACACTAGTGGTAAATATTGTCTTTTCTAGTAGATGTTTTTTATTAGTCTCTTACCATAAGACCCATCTTAACAGAGCATAGTATCACATCTGGACCTTTATTCACACAGAAGAGAAATATGAACCATTCTTTTACTGGTTTTGCACACAGATTTGGGCAGCCTGAACCTTCCCTGTGCCTAGCCTTTCCTATTGGGTGTCTTGGCATCTTCAAAGAGACGATATTAAACATAAAAATAGTATTTGGTGTATTGGTAGGCACATTGGCTTTAAGCTGTCTAGATCTGGGCTTGTAGCATAACATCCCAGTGCAGTGATTGTTATACAACTTCCAGTCACGAGCCACGCTGCCCTCCCAGAGCTTTTGGTGGGGGGAGTCCCAAGCCCTCCCCTGCTATGAAAGGTGCTGACAGCAATTTTCACTCTGAGGACTTAGTAATGTAACAAAGCCACTACCTTTTTTCCCTCTTGTTTACATGGAAGGGGGTATATCTACATATAAATAAAAATATCATTTGTTTATTTTATCTATAATGACCTTTTTTTTACCATATAGTCAAGCCTAACACATGTAATATTGTTTACCACCACCACACCCTCAGATTTTCCCATGCCTCTCTAGACACCTTCAGACTTATTTTGAAACATCACAGAAAGATCTCCAACAGGAGCATGTCACAAAATGAAATGCAACTTAAATAGCACAGACTCCACTTGTTTCATGATGGCAGTAATCTGTACCCCTTTTTCAGAAGAGCAAGTTTACCAGAACTGCTTTCTCTCCCTTACTCCTCCTAAAATATTTATATTTTTGGGCCTCAACCAAAAATATTCTTATTTGGAAAATAGTTCTGTTTCACTCCTACACTTCGACTCTACCCTCAAAGCCAAGAAATGAGGCATCTTATGGATTCCTGTCTAGGGGACATCCTGGGAGAAGTGGTCACAATCCAAGGAGCAGGAGGTGTGGAGGTGAGGTACCCAAACGGTATAAATCATAAGACACCACAAAGACACTTTCAAATGGAAATAATTTGGACTTTTTCTGAATTCCGGTGATTTTGAAGTGAGATGTTTCATTTGGCAGATGAAAATTTCCGTGGAAACCAGCTGGATTTGTGAAAAAATCCATTCCATAAAACTCCATAAATTTCCATTATGAAAGGATTTTAATAGAAAACAGGTGACTGCACTTCTAATCGCTTTGACAGCGGCTTGGAGGTGAAGTCCAGGCTCCAGCCAGGCCTGCCCCTACCCACACACTGGACTGCAGTTTCTTTAGCCCAGAACTGGAGAAGCAGCCACTTTGGTTCATTCCCAGTACTTTAAACTCATTTCATGTAGTCACTTATAAGACATAATTGATGCAATTTCGTCTCTTTTAATTGAAATAAAATATCTATGGGAATGCACAAACAAGACAAGATAAGGCAATTGCTGTGCTCAAGATACTTAGCATTTTCTTTTGCAGGAGTTATTTCCATCATGCTGCAGATACTTCTTCTCTGTTTGGGTTTTTATATGACAATGCTCAATGCATAAAGTTTGTGAGTAATGACATTAACTTATGAATTCTTTATTCTGATGCAGATTAACTCCTAACATTGAAACTTACAGTTACTCTACAATAATTAGCACTTATGTTGCTTGCTGATCTGTCAAAACAGAATTATTGGCTAATCCGTAATACACTTTTCTGATCCTTAAGCGTGGCTGTTCTGGTTAACAAATTAATCAGAAGAGAGTTATACAAAGTCAAGGAGAGAGTCCGTACCCACTGACTGTCAGAACTCCAGTGTTCACCTTCCCAACACCATCACCTGTTTGTTACACTTTGCTTTTGCGGTTTTGTAACCACAGACTGCATAATTTTATATTTTTTGCTGAATCCAACCCAAAAATTATAAGAATGTGGTAGTAAATACTGTGATAGGCTTACAAACAGCTGGGAACAATTACTAGCAACCCATTATAAAGATACTTACCTTACGCTGAGTAAGACCACTCACGGAGTAAGTCCCTTTATAAAGCGACTGAATATCTAAGATGGATACAAATTTCAGAGCATCTAGCAGAGACACAGGGCATATAATTGCAGGAAAAACTAATGCCGCTACATTAGTCTTGGGACACAAGCTAGACTATATGTGTGTTATCTTCCAAACCATGTGGGCAGACCACCCTTATTCAGACCTAGCTTATGTAATTTATATCACAGGCTGCTCAAATGGTTTAGGTAGCGGGGATCTCGACACAAAGTTTTGCACAAACACACACATACACATGTGTAACACAACAGAGGTTTAAAAGACCAATATTGAAAAGTTTATGTATGCACACGCACACACAAACCTCACGGCCACCGCTGGAGCGCCCAACCACACAACAAATTCTCAGCACTCACATCACAAATGAAATCACAGAAAAGTCAGAGTATCAGGTTCTTGCAGCTCCCTCCCCTGTCACTCTTTCATGCCCAGTCCCCATTGCCACGTGCCTGTCTCTGCAAGTCTGGGGACAGCCGGCAAAATCCCCTCTGACGGCGGCTTTGCCGGCCCATTTTCATATAATCTTTGTTTGTGCCGGCGCCCACACTGGTGCAAAAGCAAACTAAAAATATCAGTTCTTGGCAATCAGTCTCAGTCATCTGCTCTGCGTGCTCCGACATGTGCTGTCCACACTTGACACAATGGGGAAGGAAGACTCAGGCATGGCACTGCAAATGCGTGACAACACTGTGCGGTGCTTAAGTGCTATGTACACGGGAACTTGCTACATGTCGCTGTTAACACAAAACAATGAAGAAAGATTTTAGCAAGCTTTATAAAGTCCTGGTGGGGGTGAACAACACTATCCGCATGGAAAGGCCTGCCCTGATCTGTATTGTCTAGTTTATCACCAAATAAAGTTATCCTGACACACTGAGCAGCAAGATTTGCAAAAGCAGCTGATGAGTTTGACACGAGTTTTGGGGGGGCCAGTGTAGACAAACAAAAGGATCTACAGTTACTGGGGGGAAAAAAGCTCAAACAAAAAAACAGCAACAAAAAACCCTACTCTGAGTGTCTCCAAGAAAAAGAAAAATTGTTGTCTATGTGACATATACAATAAACTGAAGCTAAAGTAACTTGACTGACTCTTAACATTTGCTACACATTTCTTTGTGTATTTAGGCACCAAACAGCACTGAAGCAACAATCAAACTCAACATTTTCAAATGTTCAAAGTTTGCAAACTCTGAATTTTCTGCAGAATTTTGAGCTATTTTGTGTAAACCAGTTAAAAGCAAATATGCACTATGATAAGTGCTAAAAATAATTATTACTTGGGTTATTCTCACGTTTCCCTTGCAAACTGCAAAGGGGACTAGAAAGTCACTAGAAAGCACTTCAAGGTGTCTAATAACAAACTTTCCAGAACAGGTGGCTAATGCCAGACTTCTAAGTCTATGTTTAAGCTACAAAATAATGATTAAACTGAATTTTAAGAGAAGTGATCATTCACATAATTCAGCAGTGCTACAGATCAGGATATTTCTATTTTGGAGCTTAACTTTGAGCACCTGGCTGAGAAATTATTAGCTATAAAATCTTTGAAACCGTCTTCAACCCTGAAACCAGCAGAAAAAAAATTACTTATATTCTACAGGTACTAGAGCTTCTAAAAGATGACACATTTTCAGGTTAAAATAATTAGAAATTTTTACTTTATAGATAAATTATATCTTTAAAGGTTTCTTCACACTGAACTATGGTTAATATTTAATTCATTTTAAAAATTCCATTTACTTCAACTTTCACTTAAGTCTCTAATGTAGCCATTATATGGTAATCCATACAGGGGAGAGAGGCTAAAGTCAAAAATACTATATATCTTCAGTGCATTCATCTATCATGTAAAAGGTTTTCTTACTCAAAACTGATATTAAGCAGAGGGGTTTTTTTGAAGCTGACATTACATATGACATTCTTTCAGTGAGTCTGCAGTTAATTAAGTATTTTCATTGATTCTGTAGTTAAATATTGAGATTGACAATGATGTCTAAAACCGACTCTTGTCAACTGCCAGGTTAACAGCCATGAAAAAAAAGTCATGTAAGAAAGAATGATGTAGATCAAGATCATAGAAAAAGGGGGAGCTGTTATAGAAGTAGCTCAGGTAGTAAAGATTTTAAGAGGCTTTGAACTGACTTACTGAAAGATAGTTTTATCTCAGGCACAGCTTAGTGTGTGATCTGATACTCTATAGCTTCTTACTTACCCTTCACGTGCACTTACAATCTAAAAACATGTGGCATATGACAGCTGCGAAGAAATCTATCGCAGGCATCCCATGCAGCTCTTAAAATCTGGCCCTGTGGATCCCAAATTCCAGTTTCCAATGGCTGCGTGTGTGTATGTGTTTGTGAGCGCATAAAAGCCTACTCAGTCGCATTTCTGTATTTCCTAATAATGACACGATCACCTGTTCCTTAAGTGCACCCCAAATCAGTATTTATCCTTTCACTAAATATCTTTTATGTTGCCACTTTCGGCAAGCAGAGATTAGACTTAGGAAGTCACACAGAGCTTAGTAACTCTTCACTGTTATAAGTGAAAACCTTTAAAAAGCAGTGCATGCAAGTGCAGTGCTCAGGAACAGCTGACGGTAGATCTTCCCTTTACCTTTTTGTTCCACTCTATTCAAATAGTGCATGCTTTGATTTTCATTTCTCACACTCGGCCGTCATTCTCACCCACAGGTAGTAAATTCAAATCAACCAATGAATTATTCTGAATTTAGGTTACAAATAATAATAATCTTTAAATCTCCTGTCTTGCCTTGAAACTTAATTTTGTTAATTTTTTCTACTGGAATCACAACTTCAAGTTTTCTGTAATTTTTCTCATTTTTGTCTCCCTCCATCAAAATAGTGATTGTACTAACTTGCCTCAAGAATTATTCATGAGAGAAAGTGTTGTCTAGTGACTAAAACAAAGCCATAGGGCTCAAAGAATTTATTTCTGGCTTCATTAGCAGTTCACCTGGTGAGCTGGGGAAAGCAATTTCATCTGTCTGTGTAGCACTTTACTAACAGCACTTTACTAATAATCCCAGGGTCACAAGAAGAGATGAAGTCATCTGGCCTTACCTTTGTCCATCCAGGTTAATTTAGCCATTGAAGTTCCCTCTATAACCAGTGAGAAGAGACTTACCCAAAAAGGCTCAGAGGGGCTTACATCTCTCCACTGACAGACCTTGGGCAACCAGCTTAGCCAATGGCCCCATTTAATTTAAAAGAAAATTACTTTTTAGGCTGTATTTGCCTAGCTCTGTAATATAATTAAAAGAAATTCCCTGTATCTGTCAAGAACTATAAACTTTAAAAATATGAATTACGAAAGACTGTCTCCCTCAACTCGCATTGACCTCACTGTGAATCCTGCGAGGACAGCAGCCGCAGCACGGGGCCAAGAAGATCCCCGCGACGCTGTCGCCTGCTGCGGTATTAGCAATGCCGCCATAACAGCTGTCACTTTGTGTCGGACTCGCTGTCTTTCCTCAGCATGGGAGATCTCCAGGAGCAGGCTGTAATCCCCACATCCTTTGGGGAACCTTCATCCTTTCATATGATGGATTACTTTTCTCTCCTATAGTTGCTCTTTTGCCCTTGCTGATGTTTTGCAAGCGGACAAAATGACACCAGAAATTCTCTCTACAATTTGTCTTTTTCTAACTAAACACTGAAGCAAATGCACCCTGAACTTACAGGATAGGTTTGAAAGCCGCGCGCCTTCCTTTTTTTGCTTTTTAATAGATTCAAGAGTAGTTCTCTACGAAACCCCAGGAGAATGTACTTTTAATTTCGAACAAAACCATTTTGCTTGTTCAGCATTTTAACATAAATTACTGCAGAGAAGGCTTAAATTTTTAGTATTCATAGCCTCTGGGGACATAAGCTGAACACACAGGATTTGTACAGAACCTGCATTTCGGTATTTGTTTAAGCACGTCAACCTCGGTAATGTGGACTACATTGTGAAATTTTTTCCAGTTTATGGACTGTTTTGTGTTTTCAGTCATGTCTCTACATGTAGTAATTCACCTGAAGGCAGAGAAAACCACATTTCTAGTAAGCTTCTGAACTCTATTAAGATAAAACCTGTTAAACTGTTCGGATAAAGACATTTTTGTGAAGCCTCCAGTAACTTTAATAGCCCAATCATCCAGGACCAGCTTCAAGACATTACCATAACAGCCTCAACATGTGAAGTTGTATAAGTTATCATGAAGACTAGGAAAAGCAGTCACAAAAAAAAAGGACAGGCTTCCACTAACTGTAAGTAAAGAAGGAAAATAAGTGACTAAAAAGCAACACAACAAAGAAACACACTGTATCTTTGCAAAGCGCAAACATCAATTATAAATAAAACACCTTTTAAAGTGAATAGCTGAAGGTAAAGATGAGCTTCTGAAGTCATATGATGTAAGAAATGATGTTTCTATGAATGAATTAAAAAACCAAATGTGCTGGTGAAATTTATTGCTTAAAAAGTAAAAAAAGAAAGCAAATCAAAATGTCTTTAGAATGGATTTTTTTTTTTTTTTCAGATTAAAAGCACTATTAGGAATTGAAAAAAGAAGGAGCAAGAGAAGAAAGAAACACTGAAATGGATTCAGAAAAAATGTCAACATTTTCCCTCAATCTGGGTCGAAAGTGAATTATCCCCGGGCTCCCCCAGCTAAGCTGCAGCACACTTCCAGCTGCAGCTCCCCATTCTTCCACTACGTGAGACCCAAACACAGGGTTGTCAACATTCCTCTGTTGCCAGAGATATAAACCCGGGGTATTAATTAAAGAGAGAAACTATTCCTGTAGTATCACTGCAGTTACAAAATTGTTACTCCTATTACTGCTGCAAAACCACTAAAAGGCCAGTACACAAATCCTTATGTACCTCTTCCATTGTTAGAAGGGCTTCTTTTCTGAAAAAGCTGTCATGTAAGGGTAAAACCACTGGTGAAACGGGTTTTGGTTTAGTGAACTCTAAAACAAGGAAGGGAAGTAGGAGGAATTTGTAGCCCATACTTAACAGTTAAATTAGCAGCTGAAGACATAATGGCTGCTGCAACGAGAAAATCAGCTCCTTACTTGCATTCCCAATGAGACTTAGTAGTGATTACCTTAACAAAACAGTAAAAAGAGCAAATTACTAAACTTTAATTAATAAATTGCCAAAGAAAACCAATTACTCTCCAGCATGAGGATCTAACACTTTTTCCTGTGTGTGTATATAGAAATATATATATAATTAAGTAGAGAAGGCCGTATACAAACAACAAATAACTAAACAGAACCTGCACTATAAACAGAAGCTCAAAGAAAGAATTACAGAAAAAAAGCCCTACATAACTTCATGTTATCACATTTAAAATGAAAACAAGGAAAGGCTGGTTTTAGAAGGAAATGGTGTTTCCCTGCATAATTTCCTAGAGTTGACATTGACAACTTTATGGAAGAATATACTATTTAAGGAAATTTAAAGCCTGTTGATAGAAACAAGAGCTAAATATGACTGAATTACAAAATAAGTACTTAAACTGAAACATTTATGAAAATGGGAGTTGAGAAAGCTCAGGAGTCTGTAAGGAAACAGCAAATACAGTCTAGCAGACTGGGATGACTACATTAAACGCAAATGAAACTGCACAAAAACATGAAGAAAATATACCAAAGCCGTATCTTGTTTCATGTAGAGTGACTGCTGGGTATTTTAGACAAAGCAAAATAATAATAATTAAAAAAATCAGAATTCTGGTTTTTATAAAATATTCAATGTTGGACAAGTTACACTGTGTAACTCTACTGGGAATATGATCTTTACATTTAACAGAGGAATTAAAATATAACCTTTTGTGTCTTAGGAGAATCCTACAAGGGCTTAACTTTAAAAGAACATGTGTAAGCTCTGGCGCTTCTTCAGCTGTGACACCTGAAGAGCCCAGAAATATCTGTCGCTGCTGGGACAACGCCCGTGTACACAGGCAGAGTCACTTAGGGACTGGAGTGAATCTGCAGTAGAGTGGAGGCCATGGTGAGGAAGCTCAGGCAAACAGGAGGGAAAGGCTGTGATAAGAGAAAATAATTTGAAAGTGGATCAGGAGATTTTTCAACTGTCCTTTTCATTTTAACCATGGTTTGGGGTTTCTTTTGCTTGAGGCAAAGATAGTGTGAAGCTTGCAATAAAACTGAAGACTTTGCTCAAAAAATGTAAAAATAAAAGCAATATATTCTAAGCAGTATGGAGCAACTAGAGGCACAAAAGCTGTACCTAAGGTAAGGATCTTACGCGGCCAGACAAGTGGGGTACTGTTGGCAACAGCTGCACTTGTCCTAAGGGTACCAGAGTCATAGTTACCAGGTCAAAAGAAAGAAAAACAGCAAATACCAATCTCAACATCTAACCATGTACGTTAACTGCTGACATAAACTAATTCTTGAGTGCTCCAGGTTAAGTGCCAGAGTTTTAGCTTTGAGCACAAAAATATTACGTGGAATGATTTGGCACATTCTATGAAGTTGTGAATTGCAGCCACGTAGTACTGTTAAACACCTTAATTTATAAAGAATCTCTCCGACAAAGAAGCAATTTGTTGCTTAGTGAACTTCTGTGCTTCCGTTGAAGCAAAACATCTTAAAATTATTAGAAGAGGCAGAACTAGTTTTGACAGCATCCTCTGCCATCTGGCTAACCTCTCTTCAGTGGGCACTTCATGGACAAGCAAGGGAGGCATGGGCCTGACATTTAACCAGGTACAGAAAACAATTTATTCTTTTGTAACTCAGTGAAAAACCTTTATCAGTAAATAAGGAAACAGTACAGTTGGAGATGTAAAGAGGGGTAAAAAAAAAAAAAAAAAGAGGAAAGATAAAAAAGCAGCCCTAGATGTTGCTATCCGAAGACTGCAGTCCTTGTGTCCTGCATAGAACTTTGGTGCATTATCCACTATTATCAATAAATTTGAACTGAAATAAAAGCTTCTCTGTTTTTGGAATAATGAATCTTCTCTGGTGGTGTTAAGTAAAAAAAATAAAAAGTAAAAGGCTCTAATACAAGGGGAAAAGATACACTACCATAATGTTGAGCTTCTTCATTTGTATTACTCCTTCTTCTCAATATTCCTAACTTAATAAAAAATGCACTGAACATCCCAATGACATTCACTCACTGAATGTCAGCAGGACACTCTATGAAACATACCTCTAAACTGGCTTTTGCTTTTGTTAATCTTTACAGTGGTAATATTTTCCCGCTGAGGGCAAGGAGGGGATTTTTCAAGACCCTCTGGTCAGTAGGACAGTATTCAGTGCAAGTATCTTCGTGCTTGTCCTGTTCTTTCCTCTATCCCTAAGATGTTGGCCACTGTTGGGAACGGGATCCTCAGCAAATGGGCCTTTGGAAGGATCCAGTTTGGCCATTCCAAGATTATGTTATATTCTTCAATACACATGCATGAAATATAACCTTAATATCTTGCATTCTTTGGCAATTGGATACGGTGGCTTCCAGATGAAAGCCAACTGCTGTAATGCAACTTTATCCAAGTAATTAAGCTACATTGATTTTCAGCAGCTGGGAAAAGGGGCCTTTAACATGAGTATTCCCATTTCAAAGGACAGAATTGACCTAAGCAAAGATGAATAAGTGCAATTATTTATTTTTCTTATATATTTTGTATCTACCTTATTCCCACAGCATCTGGGAAGGTTAAACATCTGAATCAAGAATATATGTCACTGTTGTACCAAAACAGGAGACAAGTGTTTGTATTTTGAAGCAGGAACAGGGAATGAAATGTGGGAAGGAGCTAAAAAGTGTCTATGACTGTTCAGGGAGAGACCTGTAAAAGTGATCCCTGGATTTTTACCCTGGTATTTTAAAAAGAGCAGATCTCATGCATTAGTAGGTCAGACGAATGTGTAAGACGAGCAGTATGCTTTCGTAAAAGCTGAGGCTGCTTATGAAAGCTACGTCTGTTACAACGTACTATGTGAGCCTCCCAGATGCAGGGACGAAAGGTCTGAAAAGTGAATTTAGTACCATAGGTGCCATGGGACGCTTACAACTGTAGGTGCAGCTCTGCAATGATTTCCTTAGCTAATGCCTGCAAAGAAAGGCGCTGCCTATCTCAGTATCTCTCTGTCTGATGCCCTAGCTGAAAGTCAGCCACTCACTGCTCAGCAGACACAGAGCACGAGCCACCGAGCAAGCAGCTAACAGCTAATTCAGAAGGTGATAAAGCAGAAATTCTCTTGCTGTAACAACTTTTTGACCTCTTCATTGTCAGCTGGTCTAATCAAATTGTAATCAATGAACGTTTTCCCTATATGCACGTTGTTAAGAAAGGAAGTTAATTGGCTTGCTTGAAAGATTTAAAGCACATGAAACTTCTGAGTGATTTAAGCGTTTTCCAGGGACTGTAGGGAGGGAGTATCTGCAGAGACACTGCAATGCAGCACAATGCAGCTCGCAGACCACTGACACTGGGTATTTTGCAAAAAAACTTAGGGCTAACATCTGCCCTTTCACACCGCTGCAGGGGGAAGGAACATGAGCATTTGAGACTAAGATGTGCAATAAAGCTTTTTAGCAGCTTCATTAGCAGGTCAGTATTCTGTCTGCCCCCACTCCCAGGCTGTGTCTTTCAGGACAAATTGTCACTATTTCAACTAAAGTTCACCTCGCTTTGAAAACGTGTTTCAGTTTCACTGACAAAATGTTTTTTTCTTAACTCCTTCCATACTGGGCTATAATTTACAACTGTTGTGATTAAAATCAAAATATGTTCTGTATAAAAACCTAGAAGTGTAAAAACTTGTTTTCCTATGTGGTATGTATTCCCACTTTAATTTCTAGTTAGCTGTTTAATAAGAGCACAGTGTTTTACCCTAAGATTATTTTGCAGGCTCAGGTTTTTATTTTACAGAAGAGAAGGGCCTACTCACTAGGTCCTTATTTATATGGTGTTTTTGAAAGTGATCTGAGAGTTGCTTAACCGGGAGGAGAGTTAAAATGATTCCAAGATTATTAAAAATTGAAGAGCAAAGCTAAATGTAAGTGATAATTTCCTCTTCTCATTTTGTTCTAAGTAGGTTTTGGTCCTTAAATTCTCCTTACTTTCATTTCCACCATGCCTAGAAGATGTGAGCAGCACATGAATACAAAAAGTCATCTTTCTGAAGCCTGCAGGATGGCTTGGAAGACATGCATAAACCTCCATATGAACTACACCCACAATGATTGTCAGAGATCATGATGCTTAACATTACTTGACCTCTATTTACACAATACCTGTGTATACAAGATACAGTACACAGGTTATTTTCAGTTTTTAAAATAAAAGTAAGGAACGACCAGAAAAGCCCAGAGTTATGGCCGCTGTTCCTAAACCTATAAACTTATATGTTGTGTTTATGTTACGTTATGTATGCTCACTGTTGAGCTCTGATTTTTATAATCTCTGTGATTCATTTTCCTCTTGCTCCTAATATTTCCATATATTTGCTCACAGAAGTTGCATTTCTGTTTGGACTTTCGTACCTCTTTTTTTCTCTTGTATTTCTCTGAGAGATGAGGGATGGTGAGTGTACGTGAGGAAAAAAGGGGTTGAAGAGCAGAAAAGCTGAGGAGTTGTTCTCCATTCTTCATGCTATCCCTTATATATCCATTCAGCTCCTTCTCATGAAATCACTGCTTGTATCTTCTATTCTCCCTTTGTTCACTCTACCTGTGCTCTTTTACAGACTTTTCTCCTATTTCCAAGACCACTTTCATCTGAGGGACAGGCAGTGTGCTTCAGATAAGCACCATCACCAACCACAAGCCTGACAGCATTCAAAAAATTCTGTGATGCTATTCTATTTTATCTGAGCCAGTCTCTGCATTTGTTTATTCCAGACAGGGTGAGAAAACCAAGTCCCATAATATCAAGAGGAAAATCTATTTAAGTTGATGGCAAGCACTAGATTTTTTTTACCATTGTCATGAGATTTGCTGCCAAGTCGATACACATAAATGGGAGGGGAGTTCATGTGAGGTTCAGATCAACTTTTGACTCTTTGAAACAAGGAAAGGAAAATTTAAACTTTGAAAGCTGTTTCTATAGCAGTCACCTCATTTTCTTCCCACAGCAAATTATATTATTTGTTTTGGAGATACTTGTTATTGCCAAGATAAGTGTGTTGTAAGATTTTCTCTACTGCATAAAAACTAAATTATTGGAACATAAGTTTTTCCACTAACAATTTTAATTGCTAATTCTCAGCTGGCTTGTGGTATTGACTGGTGCTCATATCATCATCACTTAATACTTAAAATATCAATAGCTAAAGGTTTCATTGAGTTTTTTCAACAACATCTCAAGACTTAATAAGCCGGAAAAGATTAAAAAAAGTATTGGTTAACATTTGCAGTGGCCATTCTTGGATCTCCCCAAAACCCTGAAACTGTAGTAACAACTCAGAGCTTCCAGTCTGAAAATGGAAAAATCAAGCTACGATCCTCCTTTGCTTATGTCCTTTACTAGTTTTGGAAGCATTTTAAAGTAAGGGCCAGCTGTACAGTTTTAAGACTGTATTTTATGACTATGTTCCAATACATGCATCAGGATAAGATATGGTTAATAAGATACCACATGTAAGTTACATAGGCCGAAAAGTGTTGTGCAGGATCTTTAGAATAAAATAAATATTTATGCTGATATAGATTGTGTTTGTCTTTCTGTGTGACCTGTAAAACCTTAAATAATTCTCTGGGAAGGTTATTTCAACATGTGTTTTGAACCTGTTTCATCTTTATTTGATGTTAGGTAAATTTTAAAGAAAGAAATACTTCATTTCATATCTATATTTATACAGTTTGCATTAACCAGCATCTCAGATTAAAATGAAATACTTCAGCTGTAAGACAACATACGCTGGACAACTATGCTCTCACTACCTTAAAAAATTCCATAATTTCCTATAAAAAGTCGAACTTTCAGATCCTGTTCTTCACCAGCTCCACTCTTTTCAGTGTGTTTTGAACAACTTGGGTGAAATGCTGTGCTTCGCTGACAGCAAGTCATGCAGTCAGGCCTAGTCTGCCCTCACCAGGGTTTTTGGTGAATGGAACAATGTTATTGGAAAAATAGACTAAATATGCAATATAGTACTTGATGAATTTTATCAGTATCATTTGAATTGCATGTTCACGAAAACTGAATTTGACATATTACAGAGCTGGTAAAATATAGGGGGAAAGTATGTCAACTGAAAGTTCAACTATAATAGGAAAAATCTGTCAAGTGATGTATTTTTCTATGTATTAACAATGGCATAGAACAACTCTGAAATGCCAGTGATTGCTACAAGTACTCAGACACCATGGTGATAATTGCAGTATAAAATCGCCAAACAGCAAACAAGACTGCTGGAACTAATGGGAACACGGTTTTATTCAGAATCCAGTGCGCACAGCTAACTGTAATGGGATTGCTTTTCAATACTTTTTCTTTGAAATAACTGGATATATTGCTTATGCACTTTTATATTTGTATGTTCCATTTATTTAGCTAAAGAGACACCTGCAGTTTCATTTGCTGTCATCTGCCCATTTCTTAGTGTGGCTTAATTTATTCTGCTTGGTGACTCAAGTGCAGATAAACCGATAAATGGATGCGTGGTACCAGGTCTGAAGCACAATTGTAAGTTTGACTACAATACCGGTTACTTTTCTCTTTGTGTGCTATCGCCAGGATCCAGAGAAACAAAAGAAGGTATCATGCTGGATAAACTCCGGCAGTACTAATTCATCTCCCCAGTATCTCTGAAAAAAATGACTAGCTGAACCTGTTATAAGAGCTGTTCTGCTTCACCTGAGACCTACACGTGTCCTAGGCTGGGCACACTCAGGCAGAAGCAACAGCTTGTGTTGACAGGTCATAGCAGGACTTGTGAATTGAGCTACAACTGTTTACTGAAAACTGATGAAACAGTGCCAGCCAGTCTTCAGAGACACCTGTAGCTCCTGAATTCACCTGGAAAGACTTTCAGAGTAACAAGTACTGCAGAGGAAAACCGTCTTTAGTTCCTACCAGAAAGTAGTAGTCCCTTCATGAACTCCTTGACACCCTCAGATAGCCACAGCAGGAAAAAACGTAGCTCATGGACAATGGGAGGGGGTTCTGTCACTTAGCTCTGGACTCATAAAATCAAGCAAAGCTTACTTCTTCCCACTGAAACTAGCTTAAGCTCTAGAAGGCTAAATATTAGACACTAAAATCTGCAAGAGAGACATCCCACCCTAAATATCTTATATTTTGCTGAATTTCCTGCTAATGCTTTTATTTAGAAAGCTGTCATCTTCTCCAGTAAGTATTTGTTATCTGGGGCTAATTGCCCTGGAATTATGAGGACACCTTCACCCAAAAGTAATAATGGGAAGTCCTATGCCTTTGGCAGGAAGCACATATCTTTGCTTAATTCTGACCTGACGGTCTGAAGCAACTTCAGATCTTCCTGATATTTCTGTTCATTCTTAACTTATCTTTTGCACTGTCTCCAGAAGGAAAATAGAAAAGGACATAAAGTAAGCAATAATGAAAATAAAATGATTAACTAAGTGTTGATTACTGTCTTATTATATGCACATTTAAAGATAGTTCTTAGAGTTGCATAAAATACTTCTAAAAGCAAAGTCTATGACAGAAATACAGCCATTTCCTTGGGATAGAATTGCCATTTGAGTTTTCATTCCAGATGACTTCTGATGATAGCTGGGAAAAGCACTATCTACAGAAGCCTCATCCTGTTAAACGGGTGGCTTTAAAACACTTATCTTTTACCATATGTCTTTAAGTTTATTATTTTGCTTACCCTCCGGCTGGTATTGTGCTATGATTGTTACCGTCTGCCCGGCTCCTTTTAGCGCAGCTGCAGCCTGCTCGTGGGTAGCACCTCGAAGATCAATACCGTTCACCTACAGAAGGAATGCAAACAACAGATCTGAGTCGTTTAACATTAGGCAGAAAGACAGAGGTGTTTTTTTTGGTTTTGTTTTGTTTTCAGTATCTGAGGGATGTAAAGGGCAGGTTGCCGAGATGCAAAAGTGAAAGCACAAAACCAAGAAGGCTGAGAGGACATTATCCATACCGGCCATGCGGTACTGCGCACCGTAGTGTATGTACCCTTATCCATGCCTATTCTCTGACCACTGCTTTTTTGGGATTTCCTGCTCTACTCAATTTACTTTTTTAGTAATTGCTTCATCAATCAATTTCATTTCATATCTAAGGTTTCAAAGATAAATTTTCTGCAGTGCTTGCAGGTCACTGCAGAATACTGCAGGCAAGGAAACTGCTCCTTCAGCCGGCCTCTGCAAGCCCAGTCTGTAGCATCAGGGGAACCTGGAGATACATAGAGAGCATCTCTAACAAAAACTGCTGGTTGGAGAACTTCCAGGGGAGAAATCCCATCTACCGTTTTCTTTTCATACAACCCCTCCTACTGCCTAGAAATATCCCCCTATCTGACACGTGGCAGCAATGGAGCTGCTGCCAGGTACGGCTTTTCCACCTCTGGCTGTTTGACACTGATAGGTCTTTCCATGGGGTTCCTCTGAGTTAATGTTCATTTTTTTTGTTGCAAAAGCAGTAGAAGAGGAACAGAGCTGAACAAAATTGGGAACCCACCCCTAAAATTCATGGGCAGTTTCAGAACTCTTTTGATTTCTATTTGTGATATAAAATGTGTTGTCAGCAGCGTCCCAAGGAAGGGACAGAATTTGTATATAGAATTATTAACTGCTCCAGTAATTTGAATCTTGCTTTTCAGCAGGAGTGTTACTGTCTGGCTATACTGAAGTATGTGAGATTTCTTTTAGTTGTTTTTTTACTTATTTAGTTTACTTTCCTTCTCACTTCTACAGGTTTCCACTTCATGTTTCAGTGAAGAACAGGAAACTTTTGACATGTAAACAATCTCAGCAGGACAGAAATCTATATCTGATTGCTCAAGAGAAGAAAAGTAAAAAGAAAGGAAATAAAGGGCAGGGGGAGGAAAGAGACCAAGGCCATTTGACAGGCAAACAGGCCAAAATGCAGGATCCAAATTCTCAGCAATAGCAACTTTTTTGTGTTTATTTTCCATAGAACTTTACAAAAAAAACAGCTATTGAATCTGTTATGAATACATTTATTTTGATCAATTGCATTTAGAAACTGGCCCATCTTAACTTGCTGTCTTTCACCAAGTCTTAGAGAATGGGATGTTTTGGGGACGTGTTTAATTGTTTTTTATCATTGAATCATAGAATCATGGAATGGTTTGGGTTGGAAGGGACCTTTAGAGGCCATCTAGCCCAACCCCCCCTGCAGTGAGCAGGGACACCCTCAGCTAGATCAGGTTGCTCAGAGCCCCGGCCAGCCTGACCTGGAATGTTTCCAGGGATGGGGTATCGACCACCTCTCTGGGCAACCTGGGCCAGCGTTTCACCACCCTCATCATAAAAATATTTCATCCTTATTTTCATGACAAAATTTGGTCTTTACAAGTATGTGAACAGCATTTAGATGATTAGTCTTAGAAAAACTGATTTGTGATAGCAATAATATAAAACCCAGGAGATCCCACAGTTTCTGATCCAGAAGACTGCATTATGCTGTAGAACTGTTGACTGTACACAGAAACATAATCCTCTAGATGAGGTTTCAGGTTTCTGAAAATATGATTCCATAAGAATTAAATTTTTCCAAGTTCATCCTGTCTAGAAAAAAATCTTTCCTCATTTTTTTTAATGACAAAGTAAACCCCACATTTTGTCTTAAACTCATCCTTTCTTCCCTCAAAAACTTGTTAAACTACTCAATTTGATGATTGTTTAATATTTCTCATCTTATTCACAAAAATCATCTCTCCCCATTTCTTAAAAAAAAAAAAAAATAGCCTGAATTTCAACTGCCTATATTGTTTTAATATCATTCAAAGCTACAGAACATCTAGAATTTTGGAGAACATGATTTGTGCAATCTTTCCATGTGATACAAAAGTAACTACACACTGGCTTATCTTTAGATTCAGGACACAAACAAGTAAATGTGGAACTGGCATACCAGAAGAATAGAACCTATTCAAATTTTACCTTACTCGTATCCCGATGCACACAAGACCTATTATATCATCACAATAACGATGTGAAAGCAGAAATTAAATGTAAGTTACCTTACAGAAAAATAACTGTGTTTTTAATTAGTTTGTCCATATGTGCATTCTGCAGTGGAGGGTAGGAACACCATTTCCGTGCTGCTAATGCCTGCTTGATCTATGCATGTGTCTTGGACCCTTTGGGGCAGCATGTGAAGGGCCTAAGAGGCAGCATGGTCCTGAACCACCATCACGCTGTGTCACTTCTTTGTAAGGAGAGGGATCTCAGCAGACAGGAGGGAAGATGACTGGTAGAGCATATACAGTATATATATTCTAAGGAGTATATATATATTAAGGAGTACTAAAGTAGCTTCCACAAGATAGTAGTAGAAGGGCAGGCTGGAAGACTGCCATTCCTAAAGCAACACTCAAAGCAAATGCCTGTGACAGAACGTAACGCTTTATGAGAGCAGGTAAATACGGACGCCCACGTTGTTACAATCATACAGACAATCTACGACACGAATTCGGTGTTCTGGTACTGCCATGTATTAGTGGCTGTGGCTCATTTATTTCAAAGCATTATATGCTGATAGATACATTCTAATAACTTCTATATTTCTGTCATGTGAAGTGCACAAAATTAATGTTGTTTTTACAATTTCTATCTAGATTGTGTAAAGGGAGGTGAATATATTTATTCACAAGTAATGCTCTAGTGCCATTGAAAAGAAATTCTGAGCATAGGGCAAACGTAAGATAATAAACTCCATAATTTGTCTAACAAAAAAGATCTCATTTGTCCTACCTTCCTGTTTGAAAGCAATAGCTGTAAAAATGGCTGGTGGAAGGTTTCCAGAAAAAATAAACCAGAAGTCCAAATACTTTCATTAAAGCTGTGTACATAAACCTCAAGTCTGGTGGATGGCAAGACTAACAGACCCACAGAATTCAGTCTAGGCATATAGTATCTTAGAAGGCAATGATTAAGTGCATTCTAAAAGAACAAAGGAGAGAATCATAGTTTGCAGTGCCATAAAATCTAATATATTTTAGTGCACAACACTGAAAATACATCAGATGCATATGTTGTTAATTAGGATCTAGTCTGCAACCTCTGCGGAGAGTACAAACCTCCTGAAAGGACCACAATTTAGGCTACTTCCATGGAAGAAAGAGGTGTTCTGCCCTACTTGTACTCTGTGATGGTGTTATGACACTTGATGCTGCATTGCCATGGGCACAGATGTACCAGCACTACAATTGCTCATTAACTGAGCACTGTAGTCACAGCTTTGGTACTTTGGAGGCCCAAACAGAATCCTTAAGTTTAGGTGGAACAGTGCCTGTATCATGCCTCAAAAGAAACCTCAGCCTTGATTCAGTGTCTCTGAAGACAATTTTGAAGCGATGTCATCTTTCTTTTAACAGAGAGTTTGGGTTTTATCTGTGTGTTCTTCCTTTTCATAATATGTAGTCCTTGAGAGCGTCCTGAGAAAGAAGCAATTGGATGAACTGAAAAAAGCTTAAAGGAACATTCCTGAATTCCTGAGCTCCTGCAATAGGGAGATGGATATGGATGATGTCTCCTGGTCAGTATTAAAAGGTCCAGAAAAAAATATTAGTAATTTTGTTTAGGATTAAGCTTGAAGACTGTAGACTTCAGTAGTACTCAAGCCTCTCTTAAGCAATATAGGAAAACATTGTGGTGGTCTTTCACAGTTGTGTTAACAGAACATGAAGCTTTAAAAATCATTAATAATTCATCATAACCTCTCTGTAGATAGAAAGGGAGGATGTATGAAAGAATAGAGAAACCACATGCTTATTCTCCTTCTTTTCTGAAAAAAAAATAGTTCTATCTTTTTGTGATCCAATGACTAAGATCCTAATAATGCATCAAGAACATAACACACTAATTCCACCAAAGTGGTTACACAAATATTTTCCAAATGTTTCCATTTCCATTTTCCAAATTTACAAAACACTTTTCCACAGAACAACAAGAAGCCACTGAAATGACAATTTACCATTTCCTGCCCTTTGCACGCTCGTTCTAGATGAAATGATTGCTTAAGGTGCAAACACAACATGTTTTAGTGAGTGAATTTCTCTGCTCTGTTCACTTTTCTGCTACGATATAGGCTGGGATGGACATTTGAGGAGGACTTGCAGGTCTGAGTGACTGAAGTCAGAAAAGCAAGGAAAAGGAATGTGGGAGAGAAAACAACACATCAATTCTATCTTCTGTAGTTTTTATCAAGGTGATAAACAAGCCAGACAAAACTGATTAAGTAATGTTGAACAGGTAAATGACCTGACTACACTAGGTTGCCAAAATAGTGGTTACCCTCTTGAGGATGCACAGTTGCAGAATAAAATCAAACAATCCTTGCCAAACAGGTAGGCAGAAGTGTGTTTACATGCTATTTTGCCCACCTATATCTGTCAGGATCGCGCCGCAGAATAATAGACATTAAATTTAGAAAGGGCTTATAACCTAGTCTGACTTTCTAAAGAACAAGAAGAGTAGATGCTAACTTGATTTCTGGGTATTATTTCCCTATATTTAAAAGCAAACATAATAAAGTCCCAAACCTTCTAGTTGAAAAACAGCATAGTCATGTAACAACATTAAATCTTGATGAAAGACACCATTAATTTACACATTTTAATCAAATTCTTACCCTCAGGCCAAAAAGAACAAGAGTTTCTGAAGGAGTAAAGAAATCTCCCTGCCTTGTCTCTTCCTCCAAAACAATGTTTTAATTATAAGAATTGTGTGTGGTGATGTTTTTCCCTGACATGATTACATTGCCAATAGTAAAAATCTGATTTCCGTTACAGCATTCAATTAATTTAATGCTGTTTATGTTAAGAATAAACAGTAAAAGAAACAAAAATACCAGAAAAAAAGATGCAAGTGTGGGCAGGAACGTTTAATACTTGTCAAAGGTGCTTTGTTGTGTTTAGTTGTGTTTTATTTCATTTTGCTTTCCTGTTAAGTAGGCTGGCTTCCTTTACGAATCATTGTACAATGAGCAAAGTAGCACTGCTGCTCTGAGCTTGACTGCACAACCCTGACGTCCTGGCCCAGAATGAATTTGACTGCACAATTTCTGATGCCTAACTCCAAAATGAATTTGACATAATGGAAGTAAGAAGAGCCTCCAGCTTATACAGATGTCTGTCTCTTCTGCATGCTGTGGTAAAAAAGCAGTAAGAAAGCTTACAAACAAAGAGAAGTTCCGCAATGGAAGATTATAATTTAAAACTACAGACAGAACTAAACTGAGATGGAGAAAAAGAGAATTAGTTTGCAGTAATTATAGTAATTGCCTTTACATTTCTTGACTCAAACTAAAGAATTACCTACTTCATTAAATACTGAATCATAATCTAAATGAAAGGTAAAATTTATATTTTGGGTAGATCGAATTCTAAAACTGGAAGAGTTATATTCCCTTTAAAATATATGAATAGCCCATAGTAGCACAAATTGGTTCAATCCTGAACAGTGTCATTGAAAGACTTAGTGCAGTCTGGTTGTCTTCTGTTAGCAGACACACTGTTAGAGTGCTTGAGCATGAGTCATATGTAGGCCATTCGAATAGAGGCTAGCAGAATAATCCCTTTTACTTAGCCATGTATTTATTTAAGCCACCTTATTTTGTGTTTGTACGGTGGTTAAATGAACACTTGGAAACACTTGTTGAATTGGAAAGGAGAAACACATCCCTTCTCTGGGGAGGAAACAGAGGATTTCTTTTCATTTATTCTTTGAACTGTCATTGGCATAGTACTGTGCTTTTATACAGCAAATTAAATGGTGTAGAAATGGCACCTTTTTACTGTGGAACAAACAATACGGCAGATTTTTCAAGTTCTGGCTGATTTCTTTTATTTGTTGAACTCATAAAATAAGAGCTTTTGGTGCCTGAAGTAGCAAACAGAAGTCTGAACAAAGGCAACTCTTTACAGCCAGAATTACCACTGTTTGCATTAAGAGAAGACACAAAGAACCCTATTCATCCACCTTAACTTTGCATGTCAACTTAAATACTCTCAAGCACATTAGCAGGAGTTGAGAGGAAAGCGGAGCCATGTTCTCCAGCAGTCCTGCTTAGTTATTAGGAACGGAATACCAACCCTTAGGCGGTGGACGTACGGTGTTCCAGCAAGGGAGCATTGGGAAAACACACGTTAGGGATGACCTGCCCTGAACACACCTGGGGAACACGTTCCTCACAAGCAGGTGGTATAATCATTCTAAACGTTGTCCCACGCAACTCTGGCAACCAGCGAAACGTACACGAATTCTAAGGCGGCCATGCACGTCGCCCAAGTACAGCCCTTGAGCAGCAACGTGCCTGAGCTGAGGCAGGCCGCCACCGGCAGAGGGAAGCCCCCATCCCAGCCGGGGGCAGCCGGCGGGGCCGGGTGGGCTCAGCACCCCAGAGGAGGTGCCTCACCAGCCAAGAAAAAGCTTAGAAATGGAAAGAAAGGAGAAATGCAGAGAGGGAAACGAGTCTTCACTCCCCAGCTTAGCTTCTTTTAAATTTTGAGGCTCATTTTATTGCTTTCTCTCACTTTTCTCACCTCTCCTAATCTTTTCTGTGCCTACACTTTCTTCTGATCTGTTAAGACTGCTTCGTTCAAGGCACAGAGGTTATCTCACCCTGAACTGCACTGAAAACATAATATCGTGCCATGTCTGCTGTGCTCCATGCCCAGAATGCAGCTAAACTACCATTGATCAGTTTTGCTCATAATGCTGCAGGGTTCTTATTTCACATTTGAATTTCAAAGGACGGTATAAGTAGAAATATTTATTGCAGTTCTCCTGCTTCTGAAATGAAGTAAAGGTTTCCATTTTAATAAGTGCCTTATAACTCAAAGATGATAAGAACTTAATTTCAGTTGAAGCCAATGAGCAATAGGTACTCAGGAACTGAAATGAAAAGGTAAAACAATTTTAGAGGCTGCTTAGAGACAGAGGAGTATTTTGGTGACGTGTCTGATCCCGAGCACTGAGTCAGTGGCAAATTCCAAAACTGAAATCCTTGCCTTGATCTCTGCTTGACAGGCGTTTCCATATTTCCACATCCACAGAATATGGTAATGTGGTCTGTGAGATACGAGATGGCCATTGGCTTGTTTCATGGCAAATCTATACCGAATTCAATCCAGTCACCAGGAGGCAATATATTAACAATTGAATGGTAGCTAACTGTAATCTTCAGCTCTGGATGAAGTAAGTGCTCAGCGCTCACATTTTTATACTAAAACTGCCTGAATCATGACATTCATAGTTTATCTGAGGCTCTACAGATTTGGGTTATGTGACACAGACGTTGAAAAGATGATGCTCCATAGCTTCAGATAAAGCAAGTTTTTTAAAACCAATGGAAGGGAAATAGCCCTTGTCTTCTGTAAGTGATTTTGCTTTTGTTATTGCCCTGGTGGCTTGCCTGTTCACATAAAGGGCATATCTCTCTTGTTTTTTTCAAAAGGATCTCCAAAACCTGCTCCAGCAAATTATTGCAGATATCCCTCAAATACCCTATTTACTGCATGGCCAATTTCTATTATTTTGCAGCTCATGTCATGATAATTTCTTTAATCACTCAGGAACCCAAAACTTACCGGGCAGTAGAGCAGAATGAAGCCTGGAGTCTAGTCTGTTTAAGTACAAGGCAAAAGTCCAGCCTGGGGCAAATCTCTGGACGAATAAAGCTCAGGGATGTAGCTGTTTTGTCCCGCAGTGGCAGTTTGGCTTTAAAATTTGTGGTTTTAGTTTTCCTTCACTGTGAGGCTGACAGTAAGGCTACACTGAGGGCTGTAAAGCTCACTCCAGATCTTCAATGTATCAGATGAGACATAATTCTGTTTGACAGTCTTAAAACAAAATTTGCTAAGTCAGAATGTTTGAACTGAATGTGAACTCCTCCTTAAACTATTAGGAGCTGAAGAGCAAGCAGCCTGGCATCAGATCATTTCTACTCATTGAGGCAGTTGTAAAAGGAATGTTTTAGAGGCAACTGATGATTTCATCACAGGAAAAAAAATACACAGCCTCTGGTCTAGGCCCATTTACTAGCTTTGCATGACACGTAACTGACAGGTCTGGTAGCTAACACTGCTTGGCAAGAAGATACATACCTTATTCATGAGAATTGTTAGTATAATTTATTAGGTTCTGAGCATCTGTTTGGAAATGTCAGAGTTAATTTAGGAAACAGTTACTTCATCAAGGCAATTGTAATATACGTTAGAGATTGCAGAAAGACGGGGGCAGGGCAGGGAGAGAAGGAGAGAGAAATGCAGCTGGAAGACAGATTCCTAGATGAATAAGAGACAAAAGAGACCCCTTTAGACACCAATGTATGTAGTATTCCACCATACGCAGGTGCTAAATTTTTCCCTAGAAGCTCCATTAAGCTTGTATTTTAGAAAGTAATCTATTTTATTTTGAAGTCCTGAAGTGACAAGTCTACAAGCTTCTATGGCGATATAACCCAGTTATCCTGACTACAAAACAAGTGCATCATGTTTTGAGGCTGGGTATGTGTAAGTGCAACTTCCAGCCATCAGATCATGTGTATTTATCAACAATGCTGAAAAGCAGTTCGCCACCAGCTCTATTCTCCAAGGTTAAGTGTTCCCAGATGTTAGACTTTACAGTGACTTCATTAAAGTGAATCTTTATGGTCAAGGAGGATGCTAGGGCTTTCCTGACATAGATTCTAAACTCCAAGGCTTCATGGGAATAAAAAAGACTTTTTTTTTTTAATAAGTTATTTCTTAAAATATGCAAAAGAGAGGTTTTTCAAAAGCATAAATTTGCATTTGCACCCAGCTTCTGTTCATTGGGTGTCCAGTTGCCTTCTGTACCTCTAAAAATCTCCTCTTGTACTGGAAGTTGTATGGGTGATTTAGTTTTATCATGTGAAACGTTTTTGATTCATCATGATGACAGCAAGTATGGGACATATGTCTGCACATATTGTAAAAGGTGAAACTGAGCTTATATAGAAAGGTGGAGTACTGTGTACCCAGATCATATAAGGGAAATCATGCCAAATCCTCTATAATCAATGAAAAGAAATACAAAGTTTTACAAAACAGTGGCCATCTGACCTGTGTAAAATGTCTACTTTAGTGCAAGGTAAATTGTGCTGCAGAAGTGGCTACATCTCTCTGTTGGCTACACAGAGAGCCCGATGGGTTCTATGCCCTGCAATACTAACAAAGCCTGAATTTAGATTTATCCACTATTTGCTCCTAAGGAGTTTAATCTACCTGCCCTTCTTGCTGGTGTTATCCTATTAACATATGCCAGCACCTCTGGTCTCAGCTCCCCTTCCCTCCAGAGATTTTTTTTTTACAGATCTACCATAAATATCACCTACCATGCAGTATTTATCATTTGGGTAAGTTTGGCAACACATTCTCCCTTGATTTTCAAACAAGTCCTACTTCTTTAAAGCAGTCCAATCATGCAACTTGATCTACCATTTTAGTCACTGCATTGATTATATATGAACATTGCAGTATATAACATACAAATTTCTCTACATGACTACTAAGCAAGTTTACATAATTGTAATTTTTCCTATTGGCTAATCAGGTTTAATGTTAAAAACATAAAAAGGGAACTTTTATGGACAAGCGCAGCTAAAGGCCTCAGAATTTGATAGACTCTCCTATGCCAGAGGACAGTCATATATCATCCACACCACCACAGGGAAGTAAGTATCCTAAGGATATGGTCAGTGCCTCCACAAATGTGTCTTGTAAGGCAAAGGGAGTATCTGCTACAATCCTAATGCTATTACACAAGAGTGACAAACTGATGTTCCATGGACAAAAGACTCTGTGCCCTATAGAGATGATTCAAACATTTTTCAAGCCAGTTACCCCTTGGGGGGGGGGGGGGAACCCAATCTAAGAAGAAAAACCAAATGGTATTTGCCATTTTTCTTCGTTTTGTAACTAGGTAACAAAATGCACTCTTTGCCCTGAGTAGTTTTACTGCTTTCCCCATGAGCAAAAAGCCATTTTAAATTAGAAAGCTGAAGGTTTCTTTGCACCAGAGTAAGGGAAGTCAATCTGAAGGTCAATTCTAACTGTAGCAAATACAAAGCATAAGTATTTGCTATAAATAAGCACAGAGTCCTCATGCTCTATCCTACTCTATATGCATGCATTTGGAGTAGAAATTAGGGAACGTTATATTTTTTTAAAATGCATACTTTATTTTTGCTACAGATGTGAGTGAGGAGGTAGGTAGGAGTTGTGTGGGAGGAACTAGGCAGAAAGATGCGTTTAAACTGTTCACAACGGCCAGCAAATATCTCACAAAAATGACAGCAGGACAATGCACAGACACAAGACAAAATCTGATCAATATAAAAGATCACCTTCCCTCTACAGGGGAGAACCTTGTGTAAAAGACCAGAGACTTGTACTGAATTGAGACGCTGAAATACCAGCATTGCAAACAAACCACAGATAATGTCATGAACCAGTGACAGAAAATCCCACAGAGTATCTCTGGTAGCCCTTTCCCAATGCAACCTTACTCGATTCTCAGAAAGCAGCAGGGAAAAAAAGGTACTGCCTTTCCCCATATATGAGTACCTCCTGGTACCATGCTAGATCAAGAGGAAAACCATGCAGAATTTGGTTAATTCATATGATTCAGGTTAGATACTGGGGAAAATGGAAGCATTACAAGAGTACTACCTGCCTCGTCACAGCACAGCCTGTTCTTTTTCTACTATTTTTCCTATTGCTGTCGAGCAGTTACCCTTCAGGAAACTTGTTTTATTTGCTTAAGGTAACCTGCGGGATGGGTTGCTTGAGAGAAGCAGTCTTGCTCCAGCACAAGCAGTCTTCTTTTTCTCTTGATTCTACTTTCAGACTACCAGCCACACTTCATCCTGCTCTTGTGAGCCGCAAAGTACTAAAGCGTTTCTACAGGAGAATGAAATAAAACTGATACTGCTTTAATGGTCCACAATTGTATTTTACTTTTCTTTTGATGAAGGAAGCACAATGTTAGGTGAAAAAAACCCATGTATTACAAGGGCAAACACACATGAAATGTGAGAGTCAGTTTAAGATGCCCAAATATAGACATGCCTGCATGTGTTAAGCGTTTAAGCTTAAAGTCAATGGATACCCCATCAATACAGGCAATAAAGCCTACAGAGGGATTCAGCTTGCTCTACACAACTCACAGTTGGCCAGCTGAATCATTCTGTAGCCTCGTTGGCTTAATGGCAACCAGACACCCAGCAAGCATGTAGATGTCTAAGTTTAAGTATCTTAATCTGAGGTTTAGTCTTTTCAGTCATTTAAAAAGTTAAGATTCAAATGCTAATACTTGCTGTTATCTCCTTATGGCTATTAATTTACCTTAATTCTCTCTGTAATATACATTTTTTTTAACTTGATGCAGTCTAATGGAAAATTAGAAAACTGTTTGAAAAACAATGTCATCATAGGACCTCAGGGAGCAATACGCACTAATTATTTGTGTGCAAATTGTAAATCTGAATTTTGCTGCTGAACTTGTGTGTGTAAACTAACTTTCTGTGCTTTAGTTGCTGTAGCTATAGATAAAGTTGCCCCCTTGACACTGAAAGTGCTTTGAAGCATACAGGTTCAGACACCTGAAATAAGTAGGTATGTTTTATCGTAATTTTGATTTGAGACTGTGAAGCAGAAAACTGATGTAACATTTTTTGTTGGAATAGGACCATAGTCATCCTCCTGCCTCCTCAGGAATTTTCCATAAAAATTACAATGTATTCACTTAGTACGTCTTTCCTGAAATCACAAGACTTGTACTGCTTCCCGTCAGCAAGGGCGTTTGCATTGTGTGGCCGTTTTGTGTGTGTGGCTCCTGGAAGGCCCATGCAGGCGATTTTCATTGAACAACACTGGGTTCCCATTGCTATTTTAATAGGCAATATATCCTTTAGCATTGGAAGTTGAATTCTGAACAACAAGGACGGCATCAAGGAACATTAATTTTATTTGTATTAGAGCCTGCATTTTCCTAAGAGATGGAGAACTTGGGGTTAGATCAGAGTTCAAGCAGCCTCTAAGTCTAGACTTAAATTATTGTAAATAAATCAGATAATATAGTGGTACCTCATTTCCACTGCTCTAAAACGGAAATAATACTCCCACTGATATTCTGAGATGTTTTGTTTGGGTTACTCAGGTCTGAGATGAAAGTTAATCTGGGTGTACACAGTGCCTAGAAAATCAAGTCTTGATATCGATTAGTATTCAAAAGGCCACTTGGTAATATCTACATTATACTTAATAAGGAGACAATACTACAGGGAGGGATATATTTTGTTATAGTGATGAATGTACACTGGTGATGTACGCCTTACTACATTTTAAAGACATTCAGAAGTGAGAAGGAAAATGTTTAGGTTGGTGGTAATTCACAAGAGCATAATTAATTATAGCAAGAAGAAATCAGCATTAAAAAATCCCCTACCATTTAGCAGGGAAAAAACAGCTTATCATGGATGTAACGCTGTAATTCATTGTTTGCTATTTGAAATGTTTTACCATTTGAAACAGAACATTTTCCATTATTCTCAATTTGCCTTCAAGGTTCAGCTATGATTCATTTTGTCTCTCTGCACAGAAGCATTGGGAATATCAGCCTGCTTTCTGAGATAAGAGTTAAATATTTCCAGTCAGTGAAGTGGAAACAAAACAAACTCCAGCTAGTGCTGCTTTCGCTAAGGTTTCAGCCAGTTCCGAGGCAGATCTCTACCATTACTGATCCTATGGTGCCATCTGGTGGCATTGGCGAAAATAAACGCCAATTTCACTCATCTGTGGGGGCCAAGGCTGCGGCATAATCTTTCATAGAGCCCCTGGAGGGCTTTAGGCTTGGACCCCTCCCTGTCGCATAACGGCGAGCCGGCAGAGAGGGTATGAGATTTGTCCAAGCCTTGTGGGCTGACTCTGGGAGTGTATATACACCCAGTGTACTAAAGGCAATGCATCTTCCTAGCTTTGCTGGGTCTAACTCATGAATTGCTGTCTATTTAAGGTATTTTTATAAGTATCTTCCCAAAGGTGAGTTTATGTATCTCTCAACCGGCCAATGCTTTGCCATAGTCACAGCACGTGCATGAATTAGGAAATTACCGCGTTCCTCCTCAGCCATGAGGAAGATTGAAGCTCAAAAAAAAAAATCCAAAAAAGCACCTTGCCTAAGATCACATAGAAGGCCAACAGCAAAATCAGAAAATTAAATCCAGATCTCCTCTTTAAAACACTTACTATGCTTTCTGTCTGAAAGAAATGTAACCAAGCCCGAGTCAATTAGAAATACTAGCTTTGAGGGTACTATTTGTTCTTGGTGAATCAGATTTGTCATGTTTTAAGAAACAAATGGGAAAAGTATTTCAGTAGGGAAATAAGTGTTTCTGAGGGACGAGACAAGAAAGAATAAACAAACAGTCCCACTTTGTGCAGCCCTTATGAAATTAAGGTGTCTGGGACTTTTCACCAGACAATGGTCCAAGATGAATCAGCTCTAAAAGCAGTCAGTGCATGACATTTGTTTCTTTTGACTATGGAAAAATGGATTCATAATAGTTATTTGTGACTAAATAAGTCAGCAGTGCCTGCCTTGGTGATTGCCTGGGGACATGCACACAGTCTAATTTAGGAATAATTTCCATCCCTCTCTGCTCAATGAACAAATAAACTACTCTTGCATGACAAGTAAATGCTGCAGCAACACTGGTAACTTTAATTAGAATTTATGGAAACCATTGCTATGAAACAGACAAAAATCAAGGTCCAAAATTCAACTGTGGTGGTATCCTACAGTGCTAAATATACCCTTGCTTAAAAATAAAGGAAAACGGGCTTTTAAATGTGTATCTGAGCGGCTGGATTTCTGAATATTATGTACTGTGTAAGGCTTTAATCTCATAGTGCTCTTTCAGTCAGCCTTATTTTGCTGCAACCAGCCAAAATAAAATAAATTGCATAGTTGTCTTGAAGAAATTTCCATGTTTATTCTTTGAGTTTCTTGTCTGTGGTCCTGTTTGCCTTCCTTACCTCTTCAGGTTGATAACCTTATAAGAGGCTACTTTGGTTTTCTTGCAGTTTCCTATGAACTTTTTGCTTAGGGAGCTCTCTAAGGCACCTAAACATCTTTTAATTTTCTGTTCTCAATTTTCTCAAAGCATTTTCAAGGGACAGGTCTAGGTAAAATATACTATTATCCTCACAGCTTCAGGTTACTGCATCCCTTTGGTGCTAACTTGCCAGTTTCCACATATTGTAAAGCAGCACCAGCCACCTTTTCACACTAAAGCTTTGGCAGGTGGAAGATAAATTCACTTCTCACAGAATAGGCCAGTGGCCGAGAAACTCCTTAGCAATGTAGGAAAACCAGTTCCAGCTTCTTCATGAAGGGATTTAAACACTGACCAGGAAAGTGCCACATAACCATGCCACAAACCACCCCGGCTAATGCCATTTTCCACCCCGACGCTAAGCAAGGGGCAGCCAAGGATGGAAGGTTCACGGGCCAGAGAGCACGGCAGCGGGAGTGAGCGACACTGCAGCCTGGTGGGTCCATCACTCATCTGGGATGAACAGTTCCTGTGTTCCAGTTCTTTGCCTCAAGGCTAGTTATGTACTTTACATGAAACAGCCACAACTGCATCAATTTGGGATAGTTTCTTCTGTCTGTAAGGTGGCATAATGTGAATGGATATTTAACTACAATTTCAAGGCTTTCATTGTCATTCAAAATCCTCTATATTCCGATTGTTTCAATCAGATGTTCAATTACTTGACAGAGCCTAAAACATAAATGCCCTCTTTTTAAAATGCGTCCTACCAATATATACATGAAAGAAAAATTAAAAAGATGTTTTTGGGACTAAGTATGCAAAGTATAACCTCAGGCCACAAAGCCTTTTATCCGCTAAAATTTCAAATGAATTTCAGAGTGTTCAAATTCATTAGAGGCACAGAGATAATTAAGATAACCTAATTAATCTCCTTCTATTGGGCCAGTTGCTAAGCAGTTTAGTGCACACTAGATGGCACCCTGAGCCTAGATGATTTCATGCTACTGCTTTTTCTCTTCAAAGAAAAGCTGAAGTTGAGAAATCTCTTTGGATTCAGTAGTGCATTTTGGGCAAAATGGAATTGGTTGATGGGCTAAATTGGGAGATGCTGAGGTCTCCACTGTGTTTAGGTCTTCTCCGTGGTGTTGCCATGCTGTAGATAACATAAAGCAGAGGAAAGTCTCACTCTGAGCTAAGTGCAGGTAACACCATTAACAAATGCAATAAAACCCAAGAGCAAATAAACAAAATAGTCAATGATAAACTGTTTCCAGCTTGGCTTTCACAACATGGAAACCAAAAAGACTTTGTGTGTCCCTTGCAGTATAGACAAAGACAAGATTAAGTAGTTGGCTGGGAAAGCCCAACACAAATACTTACAGACAAAATTTGATCTCCTCTCTGCAATTCTCCGCTGAGATCGGCAGGCCCGCCTGCTAGGATGAAAGACACGAAAATGCCTTCCCCATCTTCTCCTCCCACAATGTTAAAACCAAGTCCTGTGGAGCCCTTGTGCAGGATGATTTTTCGAGGCTCTCTGTACAGAAACAAAATTATAATGTTTATCCATTCAAAACTCTTAGTGTGTATGCATTTTTCAAGGCATCTTAAGCACCCTATATTTTGCTTAAGACAAAATGAGTTGTTATTGCGTAAAGAAACCATTTAATAAATGGGATAAATCTGTTAATTGGAGAACAGATATGGTAGCAATTAACCAACATTATTACTGGATTTTTCCTTATGGTTGAATATAAACATCTCTATTAATTTCAGCCCACTGGAGTCATCTTCACTAAGTTAAGTGATGGATTTATTAAAAAAAAAACTAAACCACTGAAGATATATTATAATCTAATTTGTAACAATGCTAGATATATTCAGGTAGAGTCAATCTTTACATGGTACCTTTTTTATTTCAAGCTCTACTCTTGCTTTTTAAACAAATGAACAAAGGAAAAATTTAAAACTCTAGACAAAACAATGGCAAGTGTGTTTGATCCTGACAGATTTGGAGCAAATAACATTCATATGATCAAGGCAATAGAGCAGAATCTTATGAAAAACTCCGGTTTGACATTATTGGGAGCTTGCAATTGTAAAGTTACACAGCAGCTTTGTCACTGAACAGACTGAGGGATATCTGCTTTTGTCTTACTGTTTTAAAAAGTTGTTCATTATGATGGAAATCAATAACTAATAACAGCTCTGTCTCATATGGCAGTTTCCATCTGTAAATTGAAAATATGCCCCAAAGGATGTAAACATAGTAACATGCATTTAATGATGGGAAAGTTTATTTCCAGAAAGAGATGACTTCCCTAAGCAATCAAGGGAGCATCCTTGAGAAAGTGTCCCCGTTGTCCCGGTTCCCAGTCTCTGCTCTACAGACCAGGCCTCGGATCTGTCTCTCCCTTGGATGCACAAGCACACACAACCATATATACATATACACACACCATATTTATCGGTACTTACCCCATTTCAAATCCCTCTCACAATTCACTTTTCAGAAAAAGTGTAAATGCTGTTATATTAGTATGTGTAAATCTTAAGCCCAGCCCTGCAAACACTCACAAACACATACATTTATGTGTCTGTGACTCCTCACAGAGAAATAGGTTGTTCTAATTCTGAGTTTTTACAGATAAAAGTTATCAGCAAAGTGACAGTTTTAAACACACACACACCCCCACACCCACACACACCTCTTCAGAAACATGCTTCAGAATGCTTCTTCTAAAAAAGAGCCAGTATTTCCTCTCTACTATAACAGTTCTACATCACATGAATGGCTTTTTCATTTCCATTTTGGTTTCAAAGGAAAAAAACAGAAGGGAGAGAGGCATGGTGCATCGAGGGATGTCTTATCTGATGCGAGTTAAGTCTTACGGCTGTATACATGGGGAGTTAACCTTTACATGATAATTCCAAATCAGTAGGCGTTTGTTCCTCTTTGCCCAGTGCTAATGTTCAAACAGTATCCCCAGCAGTATTTTTAAATAACATCTCAACTTTCTAAAACCAAAGCTTAATATTTTTGAAAGAAAAATATTAAGCAGTTTTTTTATATTTTTAAAGGTGATTGTAACCTTTCGTGAAAGTATAGTCCTACTCCATACGGTCCTCCATCTTATAACTTTTTCTTAACACTGTATAGTCAAAAAAAACCTCTTAAAAATACAGCTGTGAGAAAAAGACATATTGTCTTGAGTTTGTACATTCCTGAAGTATTTTTAACCAATCAGAAAATAAAGGGGGTTTTCTTTTCTTTTGGCTCATTGCTGTTGATTTGCCTTGCAGAAACACTTTTAGCACCTTCTTAAATACGTGCAGATTAGACATAATGTAATCCAGATCTAAGAAGTGTAAACAGGTTTTTAATTAGGCAGGGCAGCTGGGGGTTGGAGCAGAGCTAAGGCAGCGAGCTGGAAGCATGGTTTCCTTCCTCCACTTAGCCCATGAGCTGCTGAGTGATCTTGGCAAGTAATTTGTTCTTCCAGCTTCAATTTCTTCATCCATAAACTGATACAGTGACACTTGTCTTTGAATCCTACACATCAAAAATGCTTTGCGAGAGTTGAGGCAGTAAAGTCAAACAAATACATTTGCATGCCCTGCTGGTGAGAAATCAGAAGAGCTCTTGTTCAAAACGAAACTGAGTATTTCCACGTATGACAGGCAGCTTGGATCATAAAGCTGAAAGCCAGCGCTATGGGCAAAACTAGGTCAATACAACTGGGTATCTGCTGAATAGTGAACTGTGCAGCTCAACAAAAAGTTGGCCCAGTTATTAATCCCTGTCTCTGATCAAGTCAGCAGATTTATGCCTAAAACGCTGTCAGTGCTCTTCTGTGATTTTGGCCTTTTGACAGCAAAATTCACATTCTGCTCTTGGATGATTATGTACAGAGAAAGCTCAAACAGTAACAGTGAAGTGTCAGAAGCTGTTCTTAGACCACAATGGGTTTTGGCTCTTGTTCCTTAGCCTAATCAGGCCATTTTGGTCATGACTCAAATTTGGCTGTATAGAGACTTCATATTTCTTTCATAACTGAGTATCCTGCAGAATCTGAAAGGTGGATTCAAGAACACACAAGTGGTGTTGTCATCTTCATAGAAAAACCTTTACCCATGACTATACCACAAAAACTACGGGAAGCAGAAGGTATATGACAATTCACCGTAGTATAATAAATGACTAGGAATTTTTAAATATATCATGGTTCATGCTTGCATAGCGTACTTAGTATGAAAATGAAGAAGACCCTTTTGATGATAATATAGTTTTGTAGCACGCTATGAAGTTAAACGAGGAAAAGAATTTCTCAGGCAAACAAACTGCAATACCAGCCACTGATGAGGTCCTCTCTTAAGAAAAATGCAGAAATGAGTTATCCATCAATACTTTATCCACGCCTAAAGAAAAGTTTATTTTTGATAAAGCTAAAGATGAGGATGTTACATATTTATTCATCTGGCATTCAAAAGTATAGTCATCTCTTTTAATATGGTGGTAGGAGATTTAAGAAGAGGTGCTCCAATTTTTCTTGACTATCTGGGAAGCAACATTAGGAAAGACTCCTTTGCCTCTATTAAAATTCTTTACGAATATAATTGTCATACACATGAAGGGACTTCAGACAGAATGCAGATAAATGCTGTAAAGGAGGTAACAGAATGAAAGACTTAAGGATGGCATGGTCATGGGCAAGTAAGAAGTAAAAGTAACTCAAACGTGAACAACGTTTTCTTGCACTCAGTAAAAACGCGTAGTTCTCTACAGAAAACAGCAACTGAGGCAAAGGTAATTTCAGGGTAACTTATTTTAAAAGCTCACTGCTTTGTTTGCAGACAATAGGTGGCACTCTGTAGCTACCTAGGAAAAGGGAACAGTCTAACAGTGTTTCTGAAATGCATGTTTCTGCCTCCAGCTTTAACTACTTATCCCATTTACAATTTCTTCTGTGATAAATACGGCTGAAGGTAAGTTTCTAGGTGCTAACAAAGCGTACTAGCGCTTTAATTCTGTGTGTGCATGTTTTATGCCCTCCTGCAGCTTTGTACCGAATACAAACAGAGAAGAGCAGCAGGGGAAATCAAGCAGAAATTAGAAAGGAGTGCGAGATGAAAACATTCCTGGACTGACAGAAGGCAGCAGAAGGGGGTGGGGGGGAAGAAAAAAGCAAAGAAAAGAGAGAACAGGATACAGGGAGGCAGTGCATCTGTAAAAGAGAACAAGGAAGAAATTAAAAAGGTAGAGAAAGAAGAAAGGAAGATTCCCTATAATAGAACCTGGAACAAAGGAGCAAATCAAGTGCTGCAATTCACACACATGTACAGGCTCAGAAATCAGTGGGAGAATCAATTTGGATGGACTTGGTTACTTGCTTCAGGGAATGCATCAGATCAGATTCTGTAAAGCACATTATAAATTGCAAGCCTGATGCAAAGGTATTATTAAGTTAATATTTGAAATCGATAAGTAGTAACAAAACAGAGCGGGTAAGGCTTTGACACAAAAATTCCTCCTCTCATAAAAATGCGATTAACAACAATAAACCAAAAAAATAGAGGCATTTTTCCTTCTGAACATTTTTGTTGTTCATGTTTGTTTGTTTTATTTTATCATTATCTTGAAAACAGCTAAGTGTTTTGTATTTGCTATATTTTTAGCAAATATTTGTTTTGATCAGTTTACTCTTCTACAGTAAGAAAATGATAAGACAGAAGAAAAAGAGTATCCCTATCTATCATCCTTCTACAGATTGTGACTCCATAGTATTTATAGATTTAATTTAGGAGATTAACAGCTGGACTGATAAATGAAGGGGAAGAGCTTTCTGAAAACAAGTAATTTTTATAGTAACTTACTGAAAGAAAATCCATTTTTAATTTGCTTATTTTGTGCTGCTGGCTACATTAAAGAATACAGTCAGTTTTAACATTCATCTCACACCGACGCAGCTCCGGCTTTCTGGGGTTTTTTTGAACCATCTATAAAATTGGGGCGTTGAGATGATTTTGTGCTTTTTGGAACATCTACTGGGTGCTTTCAGATACCAGACCCTAGAGAGTTCTTCAGTTATATACAATCAATGAGGTATCCCAGATCTGCAAGGACTTAGAAATACATCTTTGATTTGCTTTGGCTGCAGGTTTTTTGTCATTCTGGTGTTGTGTTTTGTTTTTTTTTTTCAAAATGTTGTTTGCTTCACAGAGGACATTGAAATCGTACATGCATTTGTGCACATGCTGATTTGGTGTTACAGTAACACAGAACATAGAAAGCCCAGAAGAATATTTATTTATCTTACTGCTTGCATTTGGGTAGCACCCAGTCTCCAACTAAGGCCCCACACCCTCTGTGCAAAGCACTACGCCCATATCATATAACAAAAAAGGGTTCAAGCTACTTAAAGAAGCAAATAGCAGGAGGGAAAATTGAAGCAGAGGGAAATTGTATTCGTTGGTTAAAGTCACACAGTAGTAGTACATCAAGGGGAAAAAGCCCAAATCTGAGGGGTCAAAGCACCCTTTTCTTGGCCACTACGGTGTTTGGCTTCTGACAATTCGCTGTGTGAGCACTGAGCTGTGCCTGCTTAGAGTCAGTTGGCTCATCAAGCCATTTTTTTTTCAGTACGGTACCTCTGGTTTTCCTCTCATACTTCAAAAAATTCTGATAAGTAACTGCATGTTTATCTCAGGCAGCCAAACAGCAATCATATTAGAAGGACCTAAAAAAGGTAATTCAAATAGATTGAGCATTCTTCTTCACAGCATTTAACACAGAAAGCTGGGATGGACAGAGAATGTGCCAGTGTGTACGATGTTTTAAAATCTGATTAATCACACAAGACAGAATTTGAAATATTAAGTGGGTGAAGGTCTGGAATATGCAAACACACCTTTTAGAAAGACTTTGAAGTTCAGGCAAAACCAAACTCGCTCGGCTTATTTAAATTTTCTTTTATACCTTCTATAACACTGCTTCACAACAAATTAGAGAAAAATCTCTCTGTAGTGCTCTCATCTATTGTTTTATTGCAACATCACCTCTGCGACACCGTGGCTATTACTTTTCCCCTTGTTATTACCCTCTTAAGGCTTTGCAAAATCTTTCCATCACAATGTGAAGCAGCACTACTCCTTGCCTTCCTCCCCAGCCCTCCCTCTGATCCACCTTTCTTGTGAGGTTTCCAAAACACCACGACCTGGCAGTGGTAGGGAGCTGGCAGACTTTCCTTTCTCCTCCCTTTCTCCAGTCCCCAGGCCTTTACCATCTCAGAGCCCAGGAGGGGCTGAACACATCAGCGTTACCCATCAGTGTTGCACCTCACCCAGGGGGGGCTGATCCCCGATTTGTGACTTTAATTATTATTATCCTGATTTCAGTTATGATCAAAAATAACAAAAATACGAAAACCTTCCTCTTATCTATTGGCATCACATTGAGCATCACAGTCCAGAGAGGTAACCTTGCCTTAAACTGAGACCATGTTTTGGTCATGTGCAGAGCATTCGTTTTCATTAGGTGTAATTGATTAGTAACTTATTATTTCATTTTACTAAATGCTGATATACTAACAACTAAGCATTCAGCCTTTAATGAGGTGTTCATTTATCATATCACATAGCAAAATATAATTTTGCTTACTACAGTAACCCATTCTGCTTGAAACAAGTATTTTATCTCTTTATTTGACTGTGGTTTGCTTGGCATTTCTTGTAGATTGAATGTTGGCATTAACTGTAGAAGCAATACTTTATCCTAACCTTAATACTGACGACATTTTTAATACATTTATTTTGCGAACATCATGTCTAACTTGTCACAAACTTTGAAGTATATTTAATACAAGAGAACCTACTGGGAACCAGGCTTCAATCTGACTGATGCATGCATGAATGCACTGGCTTATATATGTGCAACTTTATTTGTTTTGTGGGAACCCCTCTGGACTTTAACAGTCTTTCATTTTGTCTTTTGTAGAGAAATTAAAGTCTGCACACCAGGCAATGTTTTGTGCTTACAGCGAGCAAGATGGAACCAGTATGCAGGAAAAATCTCTCATTTGAAAAGTGAAACCAGTCTATATTTTTACCATCATGCCTGACATTTACTTTAAATGCACAGGATTACATCGCCTAGATTTGAGAAACCTCATTGATTTCTAGAGTGACAATGTAGGACAGGTAATATCCTCTTTAATTTTGAAAGCGAGATGATTATTCCAGTATGCTTATTCATTTATATTTTTTCTCACATAAGCACTCGTCTTTCTCCTCTGATCAAAGAAGTGCATTATTTACATGCAAATAAAATAAATCCTGAAAATGGCTTCTCTCTTCCACCTGCTATACCCGACACAGGCAACTCCATACTAGAAAGGTTGCTTTGCATCCTGCTTTTAAAAACTATTGGTTCCGTATTGGAACCACTTCTCTATAAACTATTACTTACAGCATTCGATGGCTCTATTTACCATGAATGCTCCAGCTTTTCAGCTTGTAAACAAAGCTAGACGTGATGGAAGTGGTGATAGGCAACCGCATTGCACTGTCAGGAGACAGGAGGTATTCAATGGCTAAGAGAATACCTAAAAATAGCAGGGCTCTCTAAGCCCTGTTTCAAAATATCAATACACAGTCCGTTAATAGCAAGCATCCAAAATTACTTTAGATAAGACGCTTTTGAAACACAAAGCAGTCTGTAACATCTGTCCTGTTCAGAACAAAAATTCTTACCCTTAGTCATGGTTCAAATACTGTTTATTTATGTATAAATATTTATATATATTTGAGATACTCGCTCACGTTGATAAATTAGTTTAAAATTTCCATCAGAACACTCTTGATCAAATAAGTTGAAATCCCAACTTCTAAGCAGCTCAGCAGAAGAAATGACCGGTAGCATAAAAGATACAATTTAGTCTGAACGTCAGCCGCAGAGAGAACAGCTATCATGCACCGCTAACTTTATAGCTTCATGCGATTGTACGGCAGCATTTCCAAATAATAGGTTTTAGTTTTCATCCAATATTTTTCCTATTTTAAATACTCACAGTTCAAATTGTTCATTAAAACCATTTCAAATAATTCAAACCAACATATTTTCAAATTCAATCATTACAGTTTTCTTGTTTTTAAGCCACACAAATAAACCATTGGGGATGACAACAAACACCTGTGAAGTTCATGCTTTTATACACTTAATAAATCTGGTCACCACATGTATAGTTATTACACTGTGAAGAATATATGGCTTGAATATAAAGAAAATTTAATTTTTAAAGACATCTTTATTTTTTTCACCTTGCTACTCTTTCTTTTTGCTGTACATGAAGTTCACAAAAGCCGCCCCCCCCAAAAAAAGAAGTTTTGTATATGAATCCATTACCTAGATGAAAAACTACTAAAGTTTTTAAAAAATCTGTTCTAGCCAGCTCAGTTATCACTTATTCAAAAGGGCGGAAAGGAACAAATGCCAGCGAATGCAATTGCCCCTATATTTCTTTAACCCTCCCATATTTCATTTCTCCTTCACAGGACCCAATAATTGTATTACCTCAGTGACTACGCAGTCAGTCACGCAGAGCCAGCACGCAGGCCACAACTCTAAGCGTGCGCTAGCGATGCCTTGCAGGTGAAGCAGCTATTTACAAATTGCGTCTCAAAAGCAATATATTGAGCAACCTAAATACAGGACCCTACTGGTGGAAACCCAGTTCCTAAAAGTGAAAAATGACTTTGTTTTGGCCTCAAATTGTATTAGCTATAAACATACTTAGCAGCATGGACCTCACAAAAACATTAGAATACGTTGAGCTTTAACATAACAAAATATTTAGGGCTGAGCTGATTACTTATATTTGCTCAGCAGTGTAATGGGCTAAGAGTCCCACTTGCCTATGTGAAATGAAATATGACTCAGTGTAAGCTGATTAGTAATAATTACAAACCAGATATTCTTCTACCTCCTGAACAGCAGGAGACCTGTAATATCAATTGCGGATTTCCTGCACTCTAACGATTCATACACAATATACGCAAGTTGTCTGCGTGGCCAGTTCAGATTCTGCAATTTATCTAAAAATTCATGTAGAGAGATTGATTTCCCAATTTCAATAGGAGTCTAAACCTGTAGGATACCGCCTGAATTATGAAGTCCAGTAGACTGAGTCAGAGACATCATAATAGAATTTCTTTCCTTAAATCTCAATTTAGCAAATTATTTTTTTCCTTCCCCCCCCCTTTTTTTTATCCAGTCACCATTTTAATTGATAAACTGGTTCTTGAAGCTCAGTTTTATTTCAAATATCAATTTATTCATGAGTTGACTTGACAAAAAGACTGGGGAATTTATTACGACTCTCTGTTTGTTAGAGAGAGAAAGAAATCTGAAATGAGGGCACTGAGACGGGTTGCCCAGAGCTTGTGCGATCTCCACATTTGGTGGTAGTCACAGCTCCACTGGACACAACCCGGAGCAACCTGATCTAACTTGAAAGTAGCCCTGTTTTGACCAAGAAGGTTGGATGATGAGGGCTTCATTTATAGAATCGCCTTCCACATCACAGCTCTTAATCCATATGCACCTTTCCTGTTGCAGCTTCATTATTCAGTCTTGTTTTCAATGAATAATTGCTATAGCTGTCTCACACATTTTCAATAAAAACTTAAAATCTTAGATCTTAGATGTGGTAAGAAAGAAAATGTTGAGACTTGTGAGAAAAGCATTGCAGGCTTCACTTAGGAGTAGATTATTTCTCATATCTACCATTTCATTTTCTGACGGCACCACAGTAAGTTTGTAACATAAAACAAAATACAAAATAACACCTTTCCTCTGTGGAAACTTTGGACTCTCACTTTTATGACAAGAAAGAAAAGCCTTGAAATAAGACCTGAGAGCAGCCAATGACAAGTTATTACCCATGCCTACAAAATATTTCACACAGTTCCACATTTCTATGGGAAGGGAGTAACGAATCTAATATTTTTTTGTAAGCTATGCCAGTCTGCAACCAATATCTGTGTTTGTTAAATATCAGCTTTTCTATTATCCTAAAGATGCAAAAATATTATCTGTGGTTGTGATTTATTAATATTTTACCCCATTATTTCTGTTAAAATGGAGTCAGCTAAGTACTCAGAGCTATAACTCTACAATGAACACATTAATATGCACAGATATACATCAGTACAGGATTATTATTCTCTATCAGTACTTCATCCTTGGTTTGGGACACTGCTTTGTCAAAAAGAACTCATGCATACGTTAAGAAAACAGAGTAAGTCTTCACTGGGTGTTTCTATGATTAGTGGGAGCCATTTTACAGCTAACACATGCAAATATTAATGTTAGTCAAGTGAGATGAATTGAAAAGATTGTAGCTAATAGATCTCCATGACAGATGTTCTTGTCTCCATGAAAACCAAACCTTTCAGTTTAAATATCTAAAAAAGATCAGTACTAATTTGAAAGTATTTATTTCTGCATTTCACAGACTCTGTGGTATGCAAAGCCACATCTAGATAAGAGCTCTGTGTATGTGGGTAGTTCAATGTCTGGCTTAGTGGTAGCTGAGAACTCTACAGGCAGCTTCAACAGAGAATCATCTTACCCTTCCACAGAAATGGTCCGCTGCAAGCTCACTGTGGGTGGACGCGTTGCAGTGCTGTGCTGGGAGTGACTGTATGGCCAAGGAAGAATAAAGAAAAACATTTGTTAAAGAAATACAACTTTCTCTTATTCTTATTGTCCCTAGCAGTTTAGCTCACACCAAAACAGAAATAACAGTCAGGTTGTTCTGCACGTCTAAAGCATTTTGACTTCAGTGATGCTTATCTCTTCAGAAAAGGGTTTAACCCTACAATCTCTCTTGTTTAAAATCAGGCTTCATTCCTCCTTAGGAGAAGACAATGAAGAGAATAATTCCCCCTTATCTTTCTTATTCTTTTTCAAAAATATTTATATACACACAGTTCAGCGACTTAAAATAACTTATATGCTAATTTTTCTGCTAAATATACTAACCATAAAACACAAAGTTAATTTTGGAGCAGAAAGTAAAACAGTAAATGATAACGTTATCAGTCTAATTCTTAGTGTTTCTCAGGCAGAATGCTCGGTAAAAGAGGACATGCACTGCTTATAATTGCACCATAATGCAACTTTGAATCTTACAAATTTCAACCAACATTCACTATTTCTATCAGATTTTAAGCAGCTTGAGTTTTTTCCACATGAAATTTTATCAGTCTAAGACACAATATTTGGAAAAAACCCATAATATTTTCTAAGAAAAACACAGACTCTGTGAAAAAAAAATCCTTTTGACTGAAAATCCTGAGGTCTAATGGCTTCTCTCATATGTGTTGTGTCATGGCTGAGGAACCTAGTTACCATATTACATAAACCCATTAAATTACGCAGTATACATTAACTTCAGTATTGCACTATTGTATAATACTATTGTACTGTCACTATTTATGTAAATATAACTGGATAACACAGCATCAGCCAAAGACTCTTCTGTGATAATAAATAGCATTCCTTATCCAAGACAATGTGTTTAAAAAGTACAAATGAAAAGCAGAAGCATCTGGCTGTATCCTCTGGTTAGTTTAAATGGCTACATCACATAGCGAGGCCCAGTGTTAATAATGCAAAGTACATTGAAAATAAATCTTTAAGTCAGTCTTATATCACTGACTCTACTAACTGCAGATATGGTCTTGCTTTCAAGCTTTGTGTACAACTCGAGCTGTTTGCTCAGAAGCACACCTTATTTTTATTAAAAGCTGAGACATTCCACATTAGTGAGCAACACGTCTATTTTAGGTGCGTATTTTTATCCTCTACCATAGCCAATACTGTCTGTCTGACGAGAGATGTGATTTTTCTGTGTAGCACATAGAGCTGTGAACACAATGTCATGCCACAGGACAAAGAGAAGACCTGCTACCTGCTGGTATTCCCTGTTGTGACCGTTGTGCTCTTCCGTCATGTCAGTAAACTGCTGTACTCATCCTTGCTCTGAATATTTCAGAAAGCTTGGGGGAAAGTATATTCCCCTTATAAAAAGAACTACAGAGCTTTTTATCTGCTTTATAGCAAGGCATAGGATGTTCAGGAGCATCATGAGTCTCTGGCATCATGGTGTGAACAGAATAGCTGAGTTGGACAAACATTGCAGAATAATATTTTCTAAATATTGGTTAAAAAGTTACTTTAAGTTTACACCTTGCAAATGACTTAGGATGACTATTTTTAAACTACCTTTTATTAGTGTTTATACATTTTTATAAGATTAAAGTTTAGCTTGTGGCTTGCCTTCTGTCCCTCTCCCTCTGCAGAGCTGGAAGGGATCACACATCTTTATGTTCCTGTACTGGCTTAGCAAGCAAAATTAATAAGGAAGGGAACAGCGTCTCCCCTGAAATTTCCCCCTGTATATGTGAGACAGAAGTGGCACTGCAGAGCCATAATTCTTCCATCTTTTCCCTGTGCAGTTTGACTCTGAGAAACCTTATTCTCTGAAGTTGCATCAAGAGATGCAAAAATACAGCTGGTGCAAGGAACAAGAACCCAGCAGAGAGGAGGGGCGATGATGTATGTCACGGCTCTCTAAGTCACACTGTGTGTCAAGGTCTGTTTCTAAGAGAAGGATGGCAAAGCCGTGCCTGAGCTATACTGCCGATGTGAAACCCACCATGGAATCTTTAAACAAGCAGCTCATATTCTTGCAACAGATGCTACTTATTTTCTGGGAAAAAAAATCTGTTAACAAGGCATGGAAAGCTAGCAACTGCAGGTTTCGTGCAGGAATTTGGTCTATTTCAGAAATGTTGTATAACGTTCTCTTTTTCAAAGGAATGTCATAGGAAAGGGTAGCTGAGGAATGACAGCTGATACAGCACTTTGCTTAAAACCTTTAGGTCACCTCTCCCTGTTTCAAGATCTCCTTACTAAAGCCATGGCACGCTGTTATGACCAGAGCCACAATGTCTACATCTAACCACAACTAGCCAAACTAGCTAGAATCCTGAAATCTTCGTGCCTTTTCCCAAAAAAGATTTCAGCATCGACTTATTTTTACGCCAGCAACCTTATTTATTTATACAAAAATAAACTCTGACCAGCTTCAAAAAGAACAAAATTACAAGGGCGTTAAAGGTAGGACTTTCAGCTGCTAAGTACTAAAACCAAATAATTTCCCATTTATCTACAGAATGAGCAACTGAAGACAAGAAGACAAGAAGCATATTGAATAGGAAGCATTTGGCATGTGACTATGTTTGGATGTTGCAAATAAAAAAAGGGCTACATTCACCAAAGTAATTTACAGAACGGTGAATTATTGCTCCTGCGCTGGAAGATTCAAAATGAGGAAAGGGACCAGTCTGGTCACTGTAATACAGTCTCAGTCCCCACAGCAATGCTGCATTTTACTGATGAATTCAACTACCATCGAGGATTGATACTTAACGTAGGCAACCTTGTGCAAAACCTGAAGGTTATAACCTTTCTGTTTCTAAATAATTTATGTAGTGGATGAATAAAGACTAAGAATTTTGTGACCATACGTTCCTAATGGCCTTTACACAATTAGCAAAAACTCTCAGTCTTTATAAAAGATGCCTGTTTGACATCGCACACTTTTCTTTAATATGGAACAAAATACCTTTCTGAACATAGATCCACCTATATCTGAAGTTGATATAGGCTGCACTCTCTCTGGATCTCACTATTCATGTACGTTTAAAAAAAATGGCCATCTTTTTATAAATGCAAAGTGTTACTGTTGAAAACATGATTCCTATTTAGAAAGGTTGGTGAAAATGCTATTTATGAACTTGCTAAGGAAAATCATTGCTAAAACACAAAATTGAAATGAGAGCAAACAGTGGTTTCAGAAGTGATTAGGAGCACCAGGTTCCCTGATTTTGGGTGTCCAGTCTAAAACACTTCCAAAACCCTGCTTTGCCAAAAGGGGATATTCATCCCTTTCGGGAAATCAGATGTGTAACATCTCAGCAGAAGGGCACGGTACCTAGAACTCTCTAATCACTGCTCAGCCACTTCAGAGTGTGTGCTGTTCCACCACATCTGCTTGGTAGTTACCCTCACACAGTACTGTTATGGCTGGTGCAGGAAGCAGCAAATCAACTAAAGGATTATCCAGACAGGCTGGAAAATGAAGAATATTCAGAGGGAAGAGCAGAATCTTGGGAAAACAAAACACATTTCAATGATGGAGTAAAAAAAAAAAAAAAGACTAGGATGGAAATATTATTTTCTATTATATCGGATGCTCTATTAAGTACCGTAATCCCATAACAAGTATGAATCAAAGCAGTGATTTTAATTCATTATTCTCCTGAAATTACCAAACCACTCAAGCACTAGATGTCATCAGTATCACTCACTGGAATGATTACCTCATTATGCAAAACTATGCAGGGAACCCTATACCTCACTCCTTCCAAGCAAGGAGTTCAGCTATTGGCAATATTCGACTCATGACCTTGTTTTTTTTCATGAAAATAATTCATAACTGGGGATACGAAAACTCATTTTTGGACATAATTATAAAAATAAATTTTCATGCTCAGTACAAACTTATGCCTTCTGAGGTATCACCATGAATACAACGAAGATGAAAATCAAAACTGCACCCTAATCACTGCTTGACACAAGTGTCTATCCAGTTGGAGACAGAAATAACAGTCCGATATCATTCCTAACCAACTTATTTAGAAGATAAAGTGGCTGGTAGCTTCTGTCAAAGTGGTGGATCTGGCAGAAAGAAGTCATTCCCATCACATGCTTAATACACTTATGCATGTGTCAGGTCTTTTGTAGCACTAAAGAAAATAAAACTTCTGGGTTACTGCCACCAGTATTTTCTATGATGAATGTCTAAGCATAGGCACTTACACCCCTATTGAGATATGTAGGTAAGTAGCATATTTTCACACTCGCAGATCTAAGTATTCAAAGTTTGACATTTAGACTTATAAAAATGCTACTTTCTCTCTGAAATGACACAGAATGAATGTCTCAATAGTTTTAATAATATGAAGTAATAATATTTCAATGTACTAGTCAGTACTGCAGCCACACAAGATGGATTTTCCCTGAAGAAATGAATCTCACATCCCATAAAATACTAGTTTTAACTTGATTCCATTTAATTTTAGTTCAAGACAAGGGGAACATACTATTCTTGTAAGACAATTCATGTGAGTGAAGGAACAAAGAATGAGATTCTAAGTGAATAAGGGGCAAAACAGGGAGCAAAGGATCCAACCTGTCTCTTTTAATGCGTTTAAGTTATTTTTTTTGTTTTAAACCTGTTTCTTAGGCAAGGCCTGCCATTTCATGCCTTTGTAAAATACTAGAAATAGAGCAGTGTGGTGCCAATGTATTTTTAATTATTATTACGAAAATAACAATGTCAGTAAGTATCATAGTACGAAGAACAGAATTAACTAGTGCCCTTAGTTTTAATTCCGTTGTAGCCCTTCAAAGGATGTTTTGAAGACACTTCTGCTGTGTGGGTGATGCTGAAACTGGAGGCAGCATCATAAACCCATCTTTCCCTGTAGGAAGCAAATGAACTACCGCCTTCCCTGCACGAATGACACGTTCACCAATACACAATATTCCAGTGAAAACCCCCCCCCCGGGATGAAGCAATCACAGCTGGGAAACATTTATTGTGTTTTACATTTCTATAATGCAATTTGGTAACTGAAAATGAAGACAAACCAGCATTAAGGGATCAGACTGCATGACACAAATCAGAGTTCATACCAAAGCCTGCCTATTGCATTGAGGGTGGGAGAAACAAGGTTGTTACAATCTAAAATCTGGTCTCTTTTGCTCATATAAAAACAATACACATTATCTTCATACACCAAGGACTAGAAAAGGCATCAGCTTTCCTCTCCCAACCCATCTCCTACCAACAAGGAACAGTTGTCCTTTATTTGCTATATCTAGTCTTGATTTAGGAAACTTTTTCTTTTCATATATCTTTGTTTTGACAAGTCAAACCTGACAACATAAAAGTAATTTTTTGCTTCCTAAATCAATTGACCTGCATCTTCTCATAAAGAAGTGATGATGCCACTAGTGGCACAGGCTGGATATAGACCTCTCTGAATCCTGGCTTCAGAGCAGTGTCCTTGAGGTTTTGGTTCTGAAACTGTCACACAGAAGAAAAAAATACAAACCACATTTGTCTACCAATATGTTCTGTGCAGAAAAAGAAAAAAAATCAACCAACAAACCCAACCCAACAACTACCAAAAAGACAAAATTGGAGTTCTGAGTTATTCTTTGTTATTCACAATACTAAAAGAAAAAAGATTGGTAAATATGATATTGAAAAACCTCCACTAGAGAACAGTGAAGGAAACATTAACATTGTTTGGTTTTATGATGTATTCTCAGCATGTTGTTTCTTATGTCAAGGATTGGAGGTAGCAGTGCTGTTGTTTATAAAGCTTCTAAGCCTTTGCTTTGATGGATGTAAAAGTTTAAGAAGGCAACATGCTTTAATTCCACTAATGTGGAGTTTTAATTCAGAGCAGTGAAGTGAAACCAGCTTTTCCTGATGCTGCCGACAGCTAAACTTCTAACTTAAATGAGTTTTTGCTCTCCTGTGGGATTAATTAGAAGACTAGAGAGTGCTTTTTTGGTATTAATTTTATCTCAGCTACAAACACCTTGATAATATCCAATACTGACAGTTACTGACCCAGATTAGAACTGTCAAACGAACCAGAGAGTCTCCCATCAGAGGTAAATAGGAAACTTCAGAGAACAGGACGTCCAACCCTGCTACTTTGAGATCACCCTTAGGCAACAAAGCCACACATCAGATGTAGCACTGTTTTTATGCACAGGCAAGAGCAGTGAGAGCTTTTGGGCTGACTTAGTAACTATAATTAATTTTTTAAAATGGCATCTGTACATATAGTGTACAAATTATATTGCTAGGCTAAATACTGACCTAGTAGAAAACAGAAAAGAAACAAAATTAAGGATTAGGCTGTCACTCTGCCTACAGATATGTAGAATAAGAACCACGGTACATCTCCCTTCAGGTTCTCTGTAGTAATTCCACTTGCACAAGTAAAGTCAGCAAGGTTGCTGAATTCTCCCTCCCTCCCCTTCTTTCCCCCTTTTCTTTCCTTCCTTCCTTCCTTCCTTCCTTCCTTCCTTCCTTCCTTCCTTCCTTCCTTCCTTCCTTCCTTCCTTCCTTCCTTCCTTCCTTCCTTCCTTCCTTCCTTCCTTCCTTCCTTCCTTCCTTCCTTCCTTCCTTCCTTCCTTCCTTCCTTCCTTCCTTCCTTCCTTCCTTCCTTCCTTCCTTCCTTCCTTCCTTCCTTCCTTCCTTCCTTCCTTCCTTCCTTCCTTCCTTCCTTCCTTCCTTCCTTCCTTCCTTCCTTCCTTCCTTCCTTCCTTCCTTCCTTCCTTCCTTCCTTCCTTCCTTCCTTCCTTCCTTCCTTCCTTCCTTCCTTCCTTCCTTCCTTCCTTCCTTCCTTCCTTCCTTCCTTCCTTCCTTCCTTCCTTCCTTCCTTCCTTCCTTCCTTCCTTCCTTCCTTCCTTCCTTCCTTCCTTCCTTCCTTCCTTCCTTCCTTCCTTCCTTCCTTCCTTCCTTCCTTCCTTCCTTCCTTCCTTCCTTCCTTCCTTCCCTCCTTCCTTCCTTCCCTCCTTCCTTCCCTCCTTCCTTCCCTCCTTCCTTCCCTCCTTCCTTCCCTCCTTCCTTCCCTCCTTCCTTCCCTCCTTCCCAAAAGCAAAGTGGTTAGCTTAAAGTATTTGAGTTATTGCAGCCCTAAATTAGCGTCATATAGCAGGAAGGAATAATGCAAGGTGAAACTGTGACTCAGAGGAATGTTTCAGCTCCTGGAATAAAGCTAATTATCCACCTCTGTTAGCGGTGTGCCTAAGTCAGCACCTATCTTCAAAGTGGTGAAACATCCACTGACTTTAAATCTGCTTCCTTATGGCTGAGGTAGTTGCAGCAGATAATGATAAGCTTTAAAATATAAAAAGTATGCTTATCTGAGAAGGAATTGTTATTTTAGTTTGAAATGAAATATTTTTAACAGCTGAAGAAGTTTGGAATGATGTGGGGGGAACTGAAAATAATTAGAAACGCTGTTTAAAAGAGTGGAGTGGAGAGGATATGCTGTGATGAACTTTCACATGTAGTCTAATGTTCCCAAGTAGGGTAAATAGACACTTACACAGCACTGTGAAGAACACAGCATTGAGCAAACTAGGCATACCGAGTGAAAACCATAAAAAGAAAATACTGTGTCAAATTGATACAGAATTAAGTGGAACAAATATTTAGGAAATATGAGACCTATCTTAATGACTCAGAGACATGGTACCTTGCTTTTTGGGAGGTTATTTTGTTCTAGACATCAGTGTTAGATACTGATTTCTGTTATAACACACATTCTAAATTTTGCTTTAATTCCTCCCTTTCATCCTATCCTTCTTCTAATTCATTATGTTCTGTGTTTGTACCTTCTCCTCATACTCTGGATCGACTTGGGTCTAACCCAACTTTTGGATTTCCAAGGCTTTTGGAAATGAGCCACCTAAATCTCCACTGCATTCCAAGACATTCTGCTACAGCTAAAAAAATACACCTCCAGTCTTTCTGCTAGCCTCTCAGTTTTATTATTTTTATTGTTGTTATTATTGTTGTTGTTTATATTAGTAATGAATATGAGGAATGACAAAGCTCCACCTGGGAGTCGAAATACTCCCTGATGAAGTTATTTGGACAATTACACCAGCTGAGGACTGAGGTTGACATATCAAAATATTTGCAACAAGCGAAAAACTTGTAGGCAGGTATGAAAAAAAAGGGAATTGTAGAGAAGAGAAAAATCTCACTTTCTCAGTTACTTAAGCAATATCAGATGGAAATGGCCCATCAACATAACAACTGAGTTTGGCTCTAATTACAGCTGTGGAAGAGGATGCAGTGCTACTTTCATGAATGTAAATAGGGAGCGTTTGTTTAGGAATGACAGAAAACTTCCTGACGCACTCTGCATGGCCTCCCAGTTACCTACATCTGGTGGTACCCTGGTACCACTGCCTAATACAATGCTGAGTTTTCAGTTCCTCATGGAGAAAGCAGCTGTCACCCTCCCCCCTGCTCTTTGACATGACGCTTAGGTAATTTAACATCACTGGGGTTTTTCTGCCATACTGCTGCACTCGAATGCCACACCTCACTTACTGTTTGCTATCACTCCTAATTTTCTTCTGGCATTAGTGCTTCCCAAGCATTGCCATTCCAACAAATCGCATAGGGTGTTAGTGAATTGGAGATGGTTTGATTTCTATGTGACAGAGCAACAAGTATTCTCGTTGGGTAAAAAGAAATCAGCTTCACCTAAGGAAAACACATGCTGTAGTATTGAAAAATATCTTAATGTAGTCTAATGTAATAGAAAGAAAGACAGACTTTAGAAAAAAACTTCTATTAAGGATCTCTGAGAGGCTAAATAATCAGAACTTGTTGAAACAATTCAAAGGCAGCGTGCTGAGGTTTGTGGTATTACATGGCTGCAAGGTGTCATTCAGCTTCTCACTCATTTCACATATATCATTATTTGCCATTCTTGATTTAAAATGTCAGTATTTTTCCTATTAAAAATGGCAAGCAAAAACGTGCATCCGTGTATGTATAGTCTTTCTTTGGGTATTGATGTAAGTGATAAGAGTAGGAAATGTGGATTTTCAAGTAGAAATTTAGTTCCCTGATTTTCTGCCACCCTGCTGGGCCACTCTCCTGCCCACTTCACACAGCTGGTGTGACTGCGTTTACCCCCAGCACCAGAAGATGCAGACAGTAGCCAAGGGCCACCAAGCTGAGCCTCTGCTGCAGGGCTCTCGTTGAGCTGAGTGCGCAGCAGTCATCAGTAGCTGTTCATCAGTAGCAAGTGCAATACACAGCACTCACTGCTGTCCCGTAACACCAGTGTTGATATATTTCTAGAGCTATGCATTGCTTCTATAACGAAACATATTTTTGCACACAAAGCTTATTAGGTTCCTATGCAAGTAGCGCAAGTATCTGCACCAAAACTCCTTTCCAGTTCAAGCAAATGTTGAAAGACATTTGCAAAGACTTGAAAAATTGATCCACTTTTAAGAAACTTAGAATGGCAAAACCTAGACAGAAGTCAAGGAATATCTCAGAAGTTTTAGGAAAACCCATTGGCACAATAGGAAGAATCATATAAGATTTGCAGTCCAAAAATACCAAATTGCACATCATACATGTATTTACCAGTTGCATTGTTGGGGCGAAAATAAAAAAAGAATGAGTAGGGAAGTTTTCTGTTAAGGAAATTTCTCAAATTGTCTAAAGAAAAAGCTCCTCTAATTTATAGTCTGTGGATACAGCATAAATTCTGAAATACTGTAAACTAGTAAATTGTTCATAACAATGCTAACAGCCAGTAAGACCTTGAATTTCAGAAAGGGTTAAGACCAGAATTTTTACATGAACTGTTTTATTACTGCCAATAGAACTGGATGAACTCTATTATTTTAGTTGAAATTCAGTTTCAAAGGAGTATGTACTCAACAGGAGGAGAAGAAAACAAATGGTTAAACAGACGCTAGAAAAACCTGGAAAGCCCTCACATTTTCATGTACTTTTCCACCACAGTCCATAGAAGATAATTTAAAGTTATGAATACTACTTATAAGACTGTTAAGAGTTCCCTTCAGGAATCAGAGACCTAATTCCAATTCAGGATGAAAAAAAAGGAAGCATAACATGATTTTAACAGGGAACTCTGTCAGAACAATCTTGTCATCAACAAAATGGGCAGAGATTATGTCTAAATGGTTACACTGATCTTGCAGTAGTGCATTTAGTGACTAGGACAGCTTAGCTTGGCTTTCCCCTCTCGAGGGAGGGTTAACTTTCTTTGCACTGAAAATGACGCTTGAAAAATAATTCACAGGACTTTTATATTGCATCTGCTTCTTTTTTAAAGAGTAGGGAAATGATAGATAAATAAGCCTAATGACAGAGCTCAAATAACTGCAACCCATTAAACTAATTTGCAAAGTTTCTATCTATCTCCATCCAAAGATAAACAAGCACATAAAATTCTTTTCATCGTAGAGTCATTTCACTGCATTTTACTCATTCAAGATAAAGCATATAGATAATAACAATTAATTAAAGTGATTTAAAACAGCAATGAAAAACTGATGCCAGGCCATACCATGCCATTAACAGACATTTCTATATCCCATGAGATTCTGTATCATTACATTTGCACAATAAAAACTTTCCGACAGAAATTTAAGTTTTAATATTGTTTCTGCATAAGACCAAGTTAATTTCCTCTGTACTTATTAACTCTCCGGTGTGCCTTGCAGTGAGTTACACTAATTGTCAAGGTGAAACAGCCAGAAAAGGAGTGTATTCAGCTTCCATGGTAGGGGTTCATTAAAACAAAAAGAGTGATCACAAAAGAAAGAATATTAAATTATGGTTATGATCTAAACTCTCTCAGAACAGCACACTTTATATTGCAATTACTCCTGATACGATGTTTACTGCACCTGTGTGACACCTTCTGATAATGTTATCCCTTCTATCTGGATATACATTATCTCTATGCAAGCTAGGAACATGGGTTGGACCTTTTCTAACAGACCAGAGGTGAGAATGCAATCTTACATAAGCTGCTATTTAGCCTCACTTTCTCTGTCATTCAGATCAGCCCAGCATGCATGTGTGTATGTGCCATTATCCCAACACAAACCCAAAAATCCTAGAGAAATACACACAGAGGAAAGCAGAAGGAGAAATAATGTAATACACACAAACAAATGACATCCCAACAGAATACATACAAACAGCAGCGAGTGGTAACTTCAAGATGCAAAAGTATAAAGAATGTATTGTCAAAATGAAACATGAACAGTGAAGAAATTCAACAGCTTAAGCTCTTCTGTTTCTAATCTAATCTATATGAACCATTATTCTTGGATCTTTTTTATTTGATAGAAGTTGGAGTTACTGAGCATTTCATGGGAAACATTCAGATCAGCATTTTACATTATGGGGTCTAAGAAAGATATATACACCAGAACTAGATTTAAAAGAAATTTAAAAATCTATTAATTTTTTTGTCTTTCTGGGGTTACTCACAAGGGGAGTGTCAAACATAAGCATCTCCCATGGTAGATCACTGTAATATTGTCCAAGCACATTAGTAATTAATTTTGCCGGTCTTTGATTGTAGGGCATAGATTGGACTAGATGAATGATGGGGTAGACAGATTATTTATATGTTCCATTATATCAAGCCTTATATCCCTAAATCAACATATAAAGCACCATTTATTTAAAGATGCTTGTTAAATTCAGTCTTTGAAGAGAAATTTAGCTATTTAGGAAAGAACTGTGAGAGGAATTTTTAAAGAATTTTACTCTCAGCCTGTGATAGTCATTAAGGTTAATTGTTTAGTTACTAACTTAATAGATAAATGATTTGAGTACAACATTGGAAATTGGTTTTAAAAAATTTGCAAAATTAGCAAGCACACATACATGACTAAGGTGATAAACAGTCAATTTGTGATCCTTCTGGGAACAGATTCAATGTCATTAAGATACTTAGTAAGTCCTGGACAGCAGCCCGAGTTTCCTTCACTAACCTTTTCAAATATTTCTTGTAGGTTAGGCATAATTTCTTATAATTACAATCTTCTCATCAGCTAGCAAACACAAGGTTCCTGGGTTGTGTCAAGGTTACTTTAGTGCGAAGGGTGAAGATGCTGCCATATCCTAATTTCAGCTTCCATTTACTAGATAAAGAGCTTTATCTAGAACTAAATTTCTCTTCGCTGCTTCCAACTAATCATTTCTCTCTGCAAGTACCTTCTTTCTTTGGTTCCTAAATATTTTGATCAGAACCAATTGCACTGGGTACTTTGAGAGGAAAAAGAAAGAGACAAATGCTGAGAGAAAGTGTATGAATGACAGACAGACGGGAGCACACAGAAGCATGAAGCAATCAATAAAAATGGTCACAGTTGGATTTATACCAACAACTCATCCAATCTTAACTTGGACTAAAACCAGAATTCTATTGTCATTTAGCACTGTAAAAAGAAATAGTCACGCAAGGAAGCGATTTTGGAGATGGGCATCTTGTGTCCATATTTATCCTGCGCACATGAACTGAGCTAGCGTTGCAGCTTTTAGCTTCAGTTCTCCATGTGTTATTTTTGAGGACAAAGCAGTTCTGCTGAAAACCTATGAATACCCTGCAATCAATGAAAAACTTCACATATGAAATATGGATTATTCAGATGATACAAAAAAACTGATGGAGGATAAGCCCATGCATTGGATGGTCATCCACATTTTCAAATCTTGCGTTTGCAAGATTGTCACGAAATTCCATGGCAATAGGCTCTTGTGTTTACGATTCCTTTGATACACTATTTTATTCCACGCTATGCCTCTCCTCCAACTTATCCGGTATGTCTACTATTCTAGAAAATATCTATTTAAATAATTTTATTTTTAGCCAGTGGAATTCTCCAAATCCAACTGGATAAACATACACCAAGAAACCCAGAGAAGATTCTTTCACTCATCGGATACTTCTGGATATAAAATGCTCATTTTTCTACCCAAGTTAAGTGAAACAGTTTGATTGCTGTTTTTTCTCCTGGTCCAAAGATCAGCCTGGAGACATTCTACACCTTTGAGGCATCTAAATTCATTTAAATTTGCATCTTATTATTAAGTATTATTAGCTACAGAATCCTTTTTTATACCAGTCAGACATTGCTACACATCAGTCCCAAACACCACATCTTCCCTTTCAATGTGAATGCAGAATGTATAAATTAGTGTTGGAAAATATTAAATAATTCAATTTATATATTTCACAGATGGCAATCCAGACAATTAAATATTCCTGCAGTAAGAGTTACACTATGCACACCTCTGACTGATACCAGAGGTAAAACAGCCAGCATCTTACAGAAGAAAATATAACATAATTTATTCTCGCATTATAGCTCATCTTATTCTCTACTTAGAGACTGGTTTAAGCCTTGAGAGATGAAATGATAATACCCTTTAAAAATTTTTATCATGACCTATTGTAATTCACTCTGCTTTTTCTTGTTAGAAATATTAGTCCCTTTGCATTACTACCAAATTCCTGCATATTGGTTAATCAAGCTGTGAATCAACATTCCCAAATCAAATGGCTGCTTCTACTTTTTTTTCCAGCAATTTATTTTACAAGTCAATCAAAGTTATCTCAAATCTTCAAAAAGATAATTATATTGATTTCAATTCATAATTATGCTGATAAAATTTCAGTTTGCACAATGTATTCTTGATGTGTGTGCTTTGTTTGTTGCGTCTTTTGGCAAATGGGTCTGAAACTTCCCAGCCTCATTGTGAATTTCCTTTAGGAACTTAGTAAAGCCATTTACTCTTTCTGTTTGCCAGCTCCCTGTCTCTAAAAAAAAACAAAGATAAATGAGATGCCCATACCATTGTAATGATGGTAGCAATATTAATATATTTAGGTAAAGAAGACTAAAATTAATTTGTGCTGTTCATCATTTCTGTGGGCAAGCTGAAGAAAACCTGTCATTTGCTAAGTTGGATCAATGTGACATTTCTGTTAGTTGACACTGATTAAGCTTAAGGTTTTTTGTTGTGAAGTGGTAATGCAAGAATAGCAGAATTGGAAAATTTAAACAGGAAAACATGAAAGGTTGACTTGGACAAAATTATATAAATCTGATGTGAAAAACCCCCAGCATATTCTATCCTAATGAAGAGCTGATTTACATTAACTTCTATAAAAATCCTCTCTCTTATTAAGATAAGAGTGGTGATTACTAAGAACTAGAATGTCGTATGGCAGCACTGTGTTTTAAGGTTTGCTCCTCAGCAATGGTTCATGCTGCTTAATTTATTTAAGTCAACAGCAAATAAATTTATCATTCCAATCATTTAAGAATTTATTTTCCAGCTGATGCTATTCTTTATGAAGGACACCCAGTAGTACATTCAAATAGATTGTGACTTCTTGAGAAACAATCTTCGAGATGCTAAAAAGGATGATGTCATGTGATTTGGGAGTTAACCTTGACCTGAAAGTACGAACCTGCTTATACTATTGTATTGCCATGCTTGTTCTTGGATAATCCAAGCTACAGCAAAGTCAGTGTAATTCTCCTTCTGACTTCACTGAGATATGATTTTGGTTTTGGTATTGTACTGATCTTCCTTTGCAGACACCTGCTGCCTAATCCCACTTTTATCAAAACAGAAGACTCTACCCTTCTTGTCATTAATTCAAAGCTCTATGGTATTTTACAAGATTGTATCAGAAAAAAGTAGGAAAGGCAAGAAAAAGAAATAGGCTGAACATGATTCTTTCTAGTGTTCTGATCATTGTCAGTATGGTTTGGGTCTTGAATTTTTGTTGCAAAGTGCAACCTTCCAGTACCAATGGGAATGCTAGTTGTTGAGTGATGACTACAAAACTTATCTGGGAAACCAGGTAAAATCCATTCAGAAAAATATACTAATTTTTCCATCAAGAATAAATTTCCCTCTTTGCATATTTCCCTTTCTAATTGCTGTGCACATACCAACCAGGAGAAGTTTTGATCATTGGAGCCTCAAGATTCTAGACAGCACCTGTGATTTCAATGACACTCATGAATTCACTGCCTACTTTAGATGTCTCCATAAAACAAGATTTTTTTTACACATTCACTGAAGTGGTATAATGGATGTGAAGGACTGATATGAAAAATTAATAACCCTCACTCACACTGTTGAATCTCAAATGTTAACAGGAAATTGTCTTCTGCATGGTGCAACGACAGTATTGTGTGAGTTTGTATCTAACCAAACCTGTATTACTTCTGCTTCCACCCAAGTCTGTATAGCCACACTCTTGCCACAGATACTACAGAAGCCCTCCTACCTGCAGCTCTTAGTCAGCGTACCCTGAATAGGCTGAGTTCTGATTACAGCTTATGCAATCTTCATCAGCTCAGCAACTGAACTGACTACACATATTGCTGACATATGCTGACCAAGTCAACTGTTAATCAAGGTTGGCATTGATTGGAAGCATGTTAGACTAACCTAACTTGTCTAGAACCAGCTCGGGAGTATCCGAATGGTCTTGCATTTAGCTGCGCAGATGCACCTTACTACTAGTGAGTAGCAAGTGACACTTGGTTTCTGTACTGCTTGTCCCCCCATGTGGGCTTCAGGGCATTTCAGGTGTGCATATTGATACATTTTCCCTTTACACAGTGTAATACTCAGGCTGCTTTTTAGGAAAGCTTGTCTTAAGGATACAGTTGTTGCTATTCAGAATTCAGATTTGTTAGAAATCAGTATAATCAAATCAAAAGCAACTTGTGACGTGAAAGAACATATACACAAGTCTACTCTCACATTGTAGAGTTATATGCTTTTCCTTGGTCCCCACTTCATCAGGGTAGTGATTTCAACAGCATAAAAGCAAGAACTATAATGACTCTCGAAAGATACTGCTAGCAACTCCAATTATCTGTGGAATGATTAATTTTCTGCATGGAGTATGGAAATACTCTGGAAAAAGAAATTGTCTATGCCTCTCCCTGGGGATTGTAATGTTTCTGTTCCAGTATTTCCTTAACAGTATTGAAATACTAATTTTGAAAGTCAGACTAAATCTTCCTCTCTTTCCCTCTGTCAGCTAAAAAAATGTATTTTAATATCTTGTCACTTCAGTTGACCTTGCTTTTTATGCAGTAGCAATAGTGGTTTTATGCACTATAAGCATTATTTAAAAAAAAAAAATCAGATAAGGTAGCTGATTCCACTGCTATTCTTTAAAAATGACATAAAAACATTTTAAAGAATAAATTGTTTAAGATCCCAAAATGTTACCAAATTCTACATGCAAATTTACAATGACAACGTAGCTAAATTTAGGTTCAACCCAAAAAGGTCAGTTGCATAACTAGACTTTCACAAAATTCAGGGATATTTAGACCTTGTAACCCTTTCTGCGCACCTAATGGGTGGGGTTTTTTTCTTTTCTTTCTTAGCAAAAGCAAATAAAATCATTTTCCAGTGACTTCATATAGATACAGCAGCTAAACTAGAATGACTGTGGTTTACGATGAAATCCTATGTCAGTTTGTCTTACTATAAACATTGATAGCTATATCTACATGAAAATGAATTTAAATCAATAAGAAAAAAGTTCAGCAGTCCTCTCCACACCAAAATGAAAGCTTAACCTAAAATAAGGGTGGTATTTATTCAAAGCCTGGATGGTATTTAAAAACACCTCACTAGCGGTAACACAGGTACTAAAATGTACTATGTAGGTAAAGGGAGTTTAGTTTACCACAGTATTCTCCGTTTTCATAAACCCCTTTGTAGTAATAGTGTTGCCAGACTGAATCAGGGAACCGTGGAAAGCAGCACCCTCAAAATTCTTTCGAGTCCAACCCAAATTTACATAAACATTTAAAGTTGTGAAGGTTATGGTTATCATTACTTATATCACACTGAAGTCTCTGCAAACAGATGGTTCCAATTATATAGTCAATATTTTCAAAGACTAACAAATGCTTTTCTGAAATAGGAAATGTGACAAGTACTGATCGATAAATATTTCTGCAGTAACATGAGAAATATATAACCACTTGGTTACGTTCCTCCTAACGATAGTTATATGTTCTTTTAAAAACAAAGACATGGCAGAAGAACCTGTTCCCACTGTTTAGCCTTTGGCTACTGAAATAAATTTTTCCTTTACCATGGGAACTGATTGTTACCCTCATAGACACATAAAGGTACAGGTACCTTCTGATAGTGGGAATAAAAAATCTGAAATGGAAAGCAAAAATATATAGGAATTTTAGAGTAGACACAGGAGGCGGGTGACATTAGGTCAGGAGTGGTTTTTTTTAATGTTAGTATCTCTGTGTTTCTGACTATTCCATTAATTAGTATTTTATACTTTTTTGACAGAAGTAAAGGCTGTGAAATCGGCGACTACAGGAGATGAGGACCTAGTTTAAACAGCTCGTTCAGTTTTGCAACAACTTCCACAACTGTGTCCACAAATGGGTTTGCAGTATCTTTGGCCCAGCACAGACTCCACAAACAGAGCTACCTCCTGATTTCTGTATCACAAGCATATTTTTAGAATCACAGAATGGTTTGGGTTGGAAGGGACCTTTAGGGACCATCTAGCCCAACCCCCTGCAGTGAGCAGGGACACCCTCAGCTAGATCAGGTTGCTCAGAGCCCCGGCCAGCCTGACCTGGCATGTTTCCAGGGATGGGGCATCTGCCACCTCTCTGGGCAACCTGGGCCAGCACTTCACCACCCTCGTTGTAAAAAATATATTTTGCCCAATCTAAATCTACTCTCAGTTTAAAACCATTGCCCTTCCTCTTGTCACTACAGACCCTGCTAAAGAGTCTGTCCCCATTTTTCTCATAAGCCCCCTTCAATAAGGTGTCCCCAGAGCCTTCCCTTCCCCAGGCTGAACAGCCCCAACTCTCCCAGCCTGGCCTCACAGCAGAGGGGCTCCAGCCCTCAGATCATTTCTGTGCCCTCCTCTGGACCCATCCCAACAGGTCCATCTCCTTCCTGTGCTGAGGAGCCCAGAGCTGGATGCAGCTCTATGAGGTCATTGTTAAATCCCTTTTAGAGACTGGGAAACAAAGCACAAAATCATTAACTACCTTGCCTAAGACTGCGGATCCATGTCAGAGGGAATTGGGGCTGGCTTCAAGAAACCAATCTTGATTTAAAAAGCACTGCAGGGGGGTCTCACCAAAGCAGAGCAGAGGGGCAGATCCCCTCCCTCGCCCTGCTGCCCATGCTGCTGGGGATGCAGCCCAGGGGACGGCTTGCCTTCTGGTCTGTGAGCACACATAGTCAGCTTGTGTCCAGGTTTTCATCCACCAGTGCCCCCAAGTCCTCCTCTGCAGGGCTGCTCTCATTTTTAGACATATCCCTGTTCAAAGTCAGATCTTACTTGACTTGGCAAAACTACAGAAATGGGCATATTTGAAAGTATCTACATATAGGGCTTATGTCAAAAATAATAAATGGTGATAATTAGATATAAAATAATCTGGGGGTCTGAGTCAGCACTACATTACTCCAGTGGGATAACTGCAGTTTAAAACAAGACTAGCACAGGGCTGGGGGAAGGTTCATTATTACTGTTGTTATAATTCTCTTGCATTTCCATGACAAATTACACTGCTATAATTAGAGGTCCCACCTGCTTTCCATGATGCCTCCTATCACTCCACTTGGTACTAATGATCACTCCTTTTTATGCAGTGCAGAAAATCATGCATATCTGCACCTGTTGGAAATATCTTTTTATTCTGAGGGCTGCTGGTGATGTCTATGGGTGTGTGTCACGTATTTCACAATTGGACAAAATAGAAGGAAAGTCTTAATTTGCCAAGGTCATACAAGCTGCCAATGGTACAGGGAAATTTCTCGGTTCCCTTTGCTCTAACCAGTAAGCTTTCTGCTCTTTTGTGGGCAGCTGCAACCCTGGAAATTTATTCTTCCCCCAGCGGGTAGGTTCCCTTCCCCCATAGGTAGCCACAGGGTAGCTTTATTTACCCTGTCTCTGCGGTAATATTTCATTTCTAAGCTCAGAGGACTCTCTTGGGGTAAAAAAGAGTAATTTGTTCTCCAGGTTAAACCTCTTGAGTTTTTTGATGAGCTGAGAGTCTAGCAATTACTGTGACAGATGGAGTGATGATTTTTATGATGTGGAATCTTGTCCACAGGAATGAAACTGAAATCTCCAAACCCATTTTGCATATCGGCCTTTAGACAATTGTCAGGTAATAACTGTCATTAACGTTTGTCACTGTGGACAAGATTTGAATTAGTGAATGGCTCCATTAGCTTGTTACTGTAACACTCCTATGCAGAGTGACACTTTCTGTCAAATTTTTTGTCATTTATTCTGAATACACTTGAACCAGATACGGAACCAATATTAAAAATGTGGTTTTGAACTTCTCCCAAAACTCACAAGCTTTTGAACGTTGTGCCTGGAATTTTAGTGCTCTATTATTTTGGAAGAACTGCTTCTTCTATTCTTTCAAAATTCAGGGGCAATTTCAGAGGGGGGATTTTTAGAGACCAGAGCAAGATGTTTGAGAGGGTGTTTATATATAATGAAAATAAACAATATTGTGTCTTGCAGAAAAGACTGTTTCAAACAACACAGTTATGGTGTGGACTTAGTTATGAACTGGCTGTTTGGATTTTCATGAGACAGTCTGAAGCATCGTTCCTCAGGCAGGAACCAGTTAGAAGTGGCCTGCTACCTTTCTAGTCTCCTGGTTCTGGTCTTCACCATTAACCCAAAACAAAGACACAGGAACTGGCATTTGGTACTTCAGGAACATTTCCTGTGTCATTCTTAGAGACCAAGTTTCAGAGCTTGCTTATAGGCATGGAAAGGGAAGAACCATCTTTCCCTTGTTCCCAAATATCTCTTTGTAGCTCAGCTTGTAATTGTAACAGCAGGAAAAATTTAATAGTAGTGATTTACAGATGTCTTCTTACTGAGAACTGGTATTTTTTCTTCTCTAAAGACATAGTAAAGAAAATACTGCTACTTAACTAAACTGAGTTAGTATTTCTGTCCAGTTTATGAGCTAAGAATATAGAGTTTCATTTCCATTGGTGCAGAATATGAACAAAAGAGGATCTGCAGAACAACAAAGCACAGTATCTGTGAAAATCAAGTCATATATTCCAAAAATATGAAACATTTCCCAAATGCTGAAAGAGAAACAAACACCTTAATTTTTCCCTTTTGAAATTTTTCTCCTAATTCTGTTTAATAATATCAGTTATCCTTCTCAATATAACTGAGCAAGAAGATTATTTTACTGATAGGTAAAGCAAAGCAAATAGAATTAAGTGATTTGGTCAATTAAAGGGAATTAGCAGCACAACTGGAAATAAAGCCCAGCAGCTCTAACCTGAAGCATCCCATTGTAACCTGAAAGGCTTCTGTAACTCTACATAAACACTTGAACTGTAGAGATTTTATACCTTGACAGGTCAAGATTCTCATTAAATCATCTCTGAGTTTTTAAAGGGTGCATCTTTCTAATAATTTTAATAGTCTCCAAAATAGAAAACCCCTTATTAAAAAAGGAAAGCACATAAAAGAGTCTATATGAGTGTTTGTGCTTATTAGGGTCAGAGATTCATCCACACAAAATAACATGAAAGCTGAGGCTGAAAGGCAGCATCATTTTTCTTTCATTAACTACAACAGTTATATGACTGCATCGTTTATTTAAAGAGAACGTTTAAGTCAGGATTGAAAAGAAATTATAGGAAACTCTCCCAGTTAAGACTTTTTAATTTGTTAATTGAAAGTGATAAGGAAAATCCACAATTAATTTGTACAATTTTCAAAAGACCCTAAATAATTTATTGTCTCAGGAGTCTGATTCACAAGCAGGAACAATCTACATTCAGATATTGCATTCAAGTTGCAGACAGTTAATCAACACAGTTTATGCTGATTTAGTTATAATATATAACTATAAAATATTGCAGTTCTGGAGCTGCTTTCAGAAGTACCCAGTCAAGTGTAATGGGTATGTAGTTGAGCTGCATCTTGTCAGCTACTGCAATGTATGTTCTTGCATGTGAGTCAAGGCCTCCAAGCTTATTTCTAGAAAGGTCTAGGTGCCAGAGTTAAAGAAGTATTTGAATTTCTAAAGATGTTGTTTAGGGAGTGAAGGCCATAGCACTTACATACCCACTTCTCACTGAAATCAGCAATAAAAAGATGCTTTAATTTCCATCAGTACGAACATCTGTAATGAAGCCAGCCTCTGTGATGACTAGTTTTATCTCTTAAATTGCTGAGGGGTTGCTATATGCTCTGTGCCTCTGAATGCCTACATTTGTGCGGAGATCTGCCTTAAAGGCACTTCTCAAAACAAAATGTCACAGTGTTCATTTTTAACATGCCACCTCATGGTTTAAGGGAGCTACGTTATCAAGAGTTATTTTAACCAGGTATCTTTTATTTTCTAAAGATGCTTTTTCTTTGTGACTACAGGATTAACTTGTTTCCACTGACACTGAATAAGTTGAACTTTAGTATTACCTTTTTGCTGTTCAAAAATCCCCCGAATGAACCGTGCGCTTACTCCCTTCCACTGCCTTTAAGCGCTGCTATTTAGTAGGGCTAGTTCGCAGCTTGCTGTCTGTGGCTGGATTGTATAAAATCAGATCAGTCCAGAAGTTACAAATCTGGCCCAATTCTTATTTTAAATGCTTAAGCATTTAAACCCATTTGCCCAAAACAGACTGATTTCCTGTTTAGTAATTATTATTTGAAATTTTCATATAAAATAAGTAATTGAATACAATTAAGCAGCACAAGTTCACTTTAAATTTGAGAAAGATGGTTGCGTTTATGTGGGCCAAGTTGAAGACTCAGTTTCATAATAACCATGCTTTTTACTGCTTGTTTGATAGGTCCCATTTTCAGGTTGCCAAGCATTTCAAAAAACTCAAATTATGGCTAGATGTGTTTTGGGAGATATAATTCCCATATTAAACACATGGGATTGAAAAGGGGACAATAAGAACTCCTGTACAATGTGAATTTCAATAAAGATGACAAGAGCCTCCCTGAAAGCAGCCACACACAAGTGCAGTTATATGCATCATTTTGACAATAAGCTTGCTCCCAGTGGGTTATTGTGAAGAAAAAGGCTGCGCAGATATTAACGAATGAGAAAGTGCACTGTAGCAGCGAGTGCCAGAGAGGCCCACCATTCACACCTTGTTCAAGTGCAGTTACCTTATCTTCCCACTACGATCCGTGAAAAGCGACCAGCACCTCCTCAGCTGTCCCTTCATGGCCTGGGGAGGGATCCCAGGGATCCCTAAAATTGAGGTGACGGCAAGCAGCAGTGCTCATCTTTGCAGACATCACTAGTCTGACTGCAGAGGCTACCGGAGCGTAGTGACCCTCGTGTGCTTACATGGGGGCTGTGGGAATTCAGCCACACCTTGCAAGTAGCATCACACATCAGTCTTTAAGATTCTGGACATTATAGTCTCCTTACCCATATGTCCTGCCTACATTTCAGCACACTTTTATTTGTATAGCTCTTTAGAGTCACACAATGCTCAGTTGCCCTTGAATACCTGTGCAAATACCATGCTGTTTTCTGCAAAAGACTCTGCTCTAGAGCCCTGTGCCAATATTATCTCCTCTCCCTAATGCCTGTTGGTGAGAAATCAGTGGTGGTCCCAAGAACTGATGTCATTCATCATCTAATTCATCAAAAACCTTAAAATAATTTTTACGTTATTAAATAATAACACAAATTGCCATTAGCAATAGGATGTTATTGTCTCAGACAGAATTAGTTTTCAAAGAAGCTCTATGAGATCATTGTTAAATCTCTTTTAGAGACTGGGAAACAAAGCACAAAATCATTAACTACCTTGCCTAAGACTGTGGATCCGTGTCAGACAGAACTGAGGCTGACTTCAAGAAACTAATCTTGATTTAAAAAGCAAGCCAAATACTTTAAATCCAGGCACCCAAGCACCACAAGGAAGATCTGCGAGTTTATAAAAGCTAGACTAAGCATGAAAAACATTTTCACTTATTTTGATTTTCTTGGGAGGAGTCATGTTCCCAACATGTTCAGACTACAAAGTCTGAAACCCGACCCTTAGTTCCTTCCCCTACATGTATTAAAAAATATTGATGCAATCACATGATCAAAGGCTTAAGAGAAAAGCAAATACCTACAGAAAAAAAAAATAATCACACAAACCAACAATATATTAGGGCTGCCCTTTAGCAAAAACTGTGATGGCAACTAGAGTGCCAAAAAGGTTTCACTGAAGACTGGGAAGTTAGTTCTGGGCAAAACTGAAGCATTTTTAAAGTGTGTTTATATAGCCGTAAATGTAATGAAGTTCTCAGGGCAAAGACTGAGAATACAGCATCTTTTGTTACATAATGCAGAAACAAAGTCTCGTGTTTGTAGGAAGGGTTGCATCTATGAGCTGTGATTTCCTTTTGCTGCCAGTAATCTTCTAATTGTACACATAATTGTCAATAATGGCAGAGGCCAGAACACGAATAGTCTGCATCAGTTCCCACGTGGTGCTCTCAAAGGAAAACTTATTACTGCAAAATTCTCTCCCTACTCCTACCTTCAGTGGGACAGACTTTCAGCTGTTGCACACTGACATAGCCCTGTTAATATCAATTCACATGAAATGATAATTTAATACAAAAACAAATTACTTTTATCCTAAAGTGGGAGTATATAGTTCTAGACCTCCAAATCTCCCAGGCGCTAAGACAGGCCACCATAAAAGCAAGGGTTATAAACTTGAATTTATTATAGACAAATAAGGCTTTGGCCTATGAATTCTCTTTGCCTATGAAGTTAATGAGCCTTGACAAAACAATCATCTGAGGAGTAGCTGACAAATTTTCTGAAGCAGCAATTTGAAAGGTGTTGGCTGGCTTACAAGCATTTCAACGGGGAGAACATGGCATCATGTTCCTCTTCCTCTGGAAGACTTATTTGTCAAACCAAATTTCTTGCAGTCCAGCACCAGATTCTCAATATTGGAGCTTTGAGATATGGCAATGACTGTAGTTACGAAAACAAGTAAATAATCTTTGTCCCTTCCTCCCCAAACATAAGGCTGACAAATTCTGATGAAAGAATGCTTTCTAGGAAGCCTGCAGTGAGACAGGGAGATACATTTTTATATTGGACTGGAGACCCTGGGAGTGTATAATGTGGAGGAACAGGGTTTTGAGGAATTCAGGTGAATAAAGGAGACCTTTCAAAGTACCTGGTCAATATTTGGAAGATTATTTTTGTAGTACAACTTCCAATAGAGACGGTGGTATCACAGCTGCAGATCTGAAACAAGATCTTTTTATTCTTTCAAATATTCAACACAATACAGCCCTGAGACACACCACCTTTGTGAAATTTAAGGCTGTGTACAATGAACACTTCTGCAAAAATAGCTGCTTGGATTACAGTTAAAATGGGATTAATACTTTTCTAAAATCTCTTCTCCAACTGTGAATACTGAGTCGATTTGGAAGTCGGATCATAGTATATGTTGTAAAGCTGTCACTTTCCTCATGAAAGGCATTTGGTGAAATATTATTTCAAATGGTTTCCTCCGCAGCAAACTATTCAGAGGGTCCTGTGGAAAAGATGACAGTATTTGAGAACATCAAAAACTGTCATATTTTCCATCCAAATGTTATTTCACAGTGGGAAGGAAGTATAAATTACAGCAATCTGTTGCCTCTACCACAGCATGTAGCAGAGCAGAGTGCAGAGCATTTAACCACGAGTTGTGTCTTTTCTCATCTTTTGTGTTCTTTTTGCGGTTTTTGTTGGACTGTTGAAATAAACAAACTGATTAAATATACAGGGACTAGAGCTTTATATTTTCTGATTATTTAAATAATCAAAGTAGAATGAAGAGAAATGAAACCTTGTTCTTAAAGAGAGTTGTTAACTGACACTCAGTAGAACAAAACCCAGCTGTTTAAGTCCTGATGTCAGGTCATCAAATATCTGATGACCAAGTATTCAATCAACCATACAATAAAGCAAAAGCATGTAGAGGGTTATACCTTCAGGTGGCAAAATGGCCTAGGGAGCCAGTGGAGCTCTCCAGGGCTCCACTGATTATTGGCATCTGAGTATCTGGTCTGCTGGAAGTAGCCTTAACAGATTCACCCTTTTCCCCCAAACTATCTCCATAGTCCTGACCGTCGAGTCTATAGGGATCGACCATTTAGCAATGAATTGCATTGCTCTATGGTTAGCAAGCCACAATCTAATCCTCAGAGCCCCCAAAACACAACTCCATGGCCACCAAACCCCCTAGAACTCTCTTGTTGAACTTCATACTCCGAGTTGGTCCTTTCCATTCTAAAGGGACCATTTTAAAAGAAGAGACTTTTAATAATGGTATCTTCTATTGTCTGGCTCTAAACACACAGAAGCACTGTGATGCTTACAGATATGTTACTCATACGTCCACTGTACCTAAGGACCTGAAGTAATTTTACTAGTTTTTGGCTAGTTATTTCCTTTAAAGTAATATTTACAGATAAATTGAAATATTGCGGCTAGATCTGTTAGTGCCTGCCACCCTTCTGGAGTTATTTATACCTTTATAAAACATTATCCTTATCAATGTATCTCACCCAAACTTGCACTGGCCTGAACAGCTTGACTAATCATTTTGTCCAATGATTAAGCATCTTTTTAAAAATTCTAGAAGCTACACAGTTTTCACTCTACTAGACTGACAGCTTCTGCAAGGCCTTGCCACATCTGTTGCGTTCTTTACTAGTATTCGTCTTATTGCTTGTTTAATTTAGCTTTCTATTTCATAGCACTTCAATGCCTTTCACAGCTGTTTTTCTAATCCCCGGCGTTTCTTTCCCGTTATTGCATCTTACATTAATTTACCATTTTACTTTCCACTTACACACTTCTGCTCTTCCCATGTTACTCTTTTCTTTGAAAAGTGTTTTCTGTAGAAAATGTCTATCATAAAAACTCCAAATACAATTGTTTTGCTTCTACTCTAGAATATAAAAGACAAGTGTTTTTCCTGACAAAGGAAGCACTCAACGTCTTCTTGAAAACCTGTGCCTAACTATTCCTCTATCTCCCAAGTCTTGTTTGCAAATAATGTACTGCTATCCTAGTAGGCTATAGAAGAAGAGCTGGGTTATACTAGCATACAATTTTGTATAGTAGTTTTTCTTTATTAAATAGTTACCAGATGGGGATCACTGACAAAATTTTATAGAACTGTCTTCCATTACTTCAGTTCTGGAAACGTTTATCATTTTAGGGTTTACTAACTGTCCTCTCAGAACACAGCTAGCCTAGGGAATACTAAATTTTAGATGTATTCTCAACCTTGGTGTGGGAAGTGATTAGTTTTTGCTCAATTTCTTCTGAATGGCTTAGGCAGCCACCCTATAAACCCAGCGATGCTCAGTGAACAAAGTATGCGCAACACAGAAATAAAATGACTAAATCAAACCAAATTACAACAGCTTTCAGTGAAGTCTTACTCCTTTCTGTACTTACAGAGAAACAAATAGTGAATTCTTTTGTAAAATGTAATACACATTAAGCAACCTATTTTAGAGCACCATTCCAATGGATCAAAACATTGCCTGTGTTCATCACTGGATTTTGGATGACCAAAATGATATACTGAGGTAGCATATATCTTCCAGTGGTGCAGATGTGAAAGCATGGTTAAAAACAAGCACAAGCTGTAGAAAAAGATCTATGGTGAAGATGCAAACTATGAGATAAATCCAGTGATGTTCATGCACTCTAACGAAGGAGGTGAGGAAGAAGCGCATGCAGTACCTGGTGATGTCAGAGTCAGGGAGCAGGCCTACGTGGTAGTGGGGATAGGGAGCTGTAAGAAGGAAGCTTTTGTCACACTCGACAGGGGAATAGTGCCTAGGAGAAGGTGGTTTATCACACAGTTTGTTCACAGTGCTGTAAACAGGTTCAGGAGGCCTGGTGATACAGAGACAAGAGTAAAAGATCAGGTGCATATTAGTGGCTGAAAATATAGAGAAAACACAGCAATCACTTTCAAAGCATGCATAGCAAATCTGTCAAGACCTTTTCAGTAGGGCTTTCTGACAAGTAAAGTGTGCTGTTAAAGGAAATATTAGAATTTGATAACACAGTATTACAGCATACAAGCAACTGCATATAAAGGTATAAACAATGGAAGTGGGCCATAAAACTGGCTTATGGGAAGTGTGGCACTGGAAGGGAATGTCTTATCTCTGAAGTTCAGTGAGGAATTTTCTCATATACTCTGCTTTCTTTTTCTTTAACCTAACAACATTTCTTCTGCACAGCTTTCAGTGATCTTAATTTTGAGCATTGCATAGAAGAAAATACATTTGTTACCTGAAAAGAGGTATTTTTTACCCCTTAATTTAAGATAAAGATGAAGTACATGTTACTTTGCAATACAATGTACTCCTGCCCTGTTGAGCTGGGGCTTTCTAAGTAGAGCTGTGCTCAAAGTGAGCCATATCCTATAGTAACACTGATGGTAACAAACTGTGTAAGCTATTCGTCCCATTGGCAGGCAGTTCATTTCATTCCAAGAGTTCTTTGCTCTCTTTTCAGATTCAACCTTCAAAATCTGATTATGCAGACCACATCTCAAACAGTTAACCTTGTTGACAAGGCTACTGCAATTGCACTTGTGCTGCTGCTCCAAATTACAAACAGCAGTCTACAAAGACAGATACGAAGAATAAGATCTTAAAACTGATGCTGACAGGTCACCTAACATTCCTCTGCTGCTGCCTAGAGGCCAACCGCTTGGGAGAAGCAATACTTACCACAAACCTCCCAGGGAGCTGCCTGGGAGAGGGGAGGAGGGGACGCAGCCTTTAGAACCAACCAGCCAGGGATCCACAGGAGACAACCAGCAAATGTTTTTCAAAAAATTGAACCACATAGTACATTTCCCATCATGCAACTTCTCCAGCTACTGCGTTGGCCCCAGCAGATACCTCTGGGCCTACTGGCAGAGTGAAACTTGACTCATAATTTCCCGAAGTTTCTGTTCTAAAGAGTGCCAAGACGCAATTCCTGTCATATCCTCGCTTCTGCCAGAAGATCCAGGGTATGCCACTGTCTTTAATCACAGCAATACAGTATTAGCTAGATGAAAATCTTATTTCAGAAGCCTGAAAATATCAAGAGGCCAAGCAGTTAATGAACTCTTTTTGTTCTTCTGGCTGCGCTGTGCCTCACATGGGTGTGGTTTTCACTGCGACTCTCACAGGTACCAGAATTTATTACAGTCATGGATACACACAGATACAGAGAACGTATTTTCCTTTGTTGTTAGCTTCTGGTTTTGTCCCTTGGGGGAAAAGGAGTAGCTGGTTTACTTAAAAATTGGTCTCACTCAATGCTAATAACATTATTCATAGCAACGTGACATGATTTGAGAACTCTCTGTGCCTGACTCCCAGGGAAAAATTTACAGTTAAAAAAATGGCAATTTAAGATTACCAAATATCAAAATAGCAAAGCTGTCACTCGTTTGGTTACAAAGCATTCTTCAGGCATTTAGTAAAATCCCTTTAAAATGTTTAAGGTAAGTTAGCAATTCTTTTTTGTCGGCATATTTCACACTTGTTTCAGAGGGTTGGATTCAATGATTTATTTAACAAATCAATTACTGCTTTCAGTACAAAAAATCAAGAGAAAAAGCCACTTCTATTACTTTACTTTAGGCCAATAGTGCTTTTTATTCCCTCAGAAATCACTTTTGCTTTTAAGCAATATATTAAAGAACAAATACAAATATGAAATATAAATGATACCTACTATGAAAATTGAAGAAACATTGCCCCAGTGTAGCAAGATGAATAAAACCAGTAGATTTCTCCATGGCTTAGGACACTAACCAGCCCACAGACAACTTGCTAGCTTCCTATATTCAAGTTAATTGCCTTCTCTGAGTGGTAGATGACATGAGAGTGTCACTAGCCCTTGGATGTATTGTGAATGCTCAAACTACACTGAGTCATCAGTGAGTGACCATCCAACCTTGTGCTGAGACACAAATCATGCCACACAGATGGATAGATACGAGGGATTGCTCTGTTAATTGACAGTTACAAACTGCTTCCAAAAGCAAAATGAACATAAACATCCAACATCTACCTAGATACTGAGACCAAATTAGGCCTTCAAACATAAACAGAGAGCCCTAATAAAATGTCTTGTGAAGCCCAGGAGATTTTAAAACATTTTATATTTTTCACTCCTTTCAGTCTCGCTGGATGGTAAGAAAACACAAAATTGGAACAAGTCACCGTGCTAATGTATAAATTCCTCTACTCGTTGGTATTATAAAAGTAATACTGTGACCTAGCTAACAACATGTCCTCAGTAGCTGGGCTAGAAAGAGAGGTCTTAAGGTTAAGAAAAGGAATTAAAACATCTTATCCTTTTAAAGCTTGGACTCTGCTTAGAATAAGATTCAGGGTATCAGCTAATTCCAGTTATGAGGGCACGTCTTGTAAGGCCTACAGATCATCATAGCCACTTCTTTACCATCAGATGCCGTTCTTCAAGGTCATCAAGATCATGGACTAAACTGATTCTTTAGACACCTTCGTACTACTCAGCTGCACATGCTAGTACTGCCATTGGCATAGCTGGGCCCCACCTCCCACTTTATTGGTAGAGAAAAGCAAGCACTTGAAAAATAAGCAGTACGTAACATCAAGGGTCCAGCTCAGATCAGTATAAAGTTATTTTCTGTCTCAATTCAATTTAGTAAACATATATTAAATAATGTAAAGATAATTGAAGGTTGGGATAAAAAATGGAAAGGAGGAGAATGATTAAAACATGCTGGGCAGATCACTGTCCTGGTCGTACAAACTGTGCCTTATACAGGCCAGTAATCCTTAAAAGTAATATAAGATACTTGCTGCAACAGACTGACTTCAGATATCCTCCTGACTCTTACCCTTCTCTATGGCAAACTAGTACTTAGCTACAACAGTACCTACCTACTTTGTAAGAAAACAACCCTAAATAAATAAGTAAATAAATGAATGACCAGTTGAGCATCTCCCTTATGAGGAAAGGCTGAGAGACCTGGGTTTGTTCAGCCTGGAGAAGAGAAGACTGAGGTGGGATTTCATCAATACCTATAAATATCTAAAGGGTGGGTGTCAAGATGATGGGACTAGGCCCTTTTCAATAGTGCCCAACAACAGGCCAAGGGACAATGGACACAAGTTGGAACACGGGAAGTTCCACCTCAATATGAGAAAGAACAACTTTCCTGTGTGGGTGCCAGAGCAGGGGCACAGGCTGCCCAGGGGGGCTGTGGGGTCCCTTCCCAGGAGACATTCACACCCCGCCTGGACGCGTTCCTGTGCCCCCTGCTCTGGGTGTGCCTGCTCCAGCAGGGGGTGGGAGGGGATGATCTCCAGAGGTCCCTTCCAACCCCTGCCATTCTGTGATTCTGTGATTCTTCTAATGCAGAATTTTCTCTTCTCATTTATATTTCTCCTCACTGGAAGAAGAATAAAGGACTTCTGTCCAATGGGATCAGCCCACCTGGTAAATCCTGTCTCACATCTCTTTTTCTTCAGGGTTATGACAGAACCGGGTTGCCTTGTCTCAGAGCATGAGATAAGGAGAATGCTATATGCAAATAGTTTCTAATGTGCCATTCTGAAAAATACAGTCCAGGTCACCTCAATTTTTCTTGCAAAATAATTAAGAGCCAGACTGAACTTATTTTATGATGCATTAATTCTTCAAATGAAATTAAAAACATGTAGCAGGCCATTTAGCACGCTGTAACAAAAGTGTAAAAGCTAGGTTAACAGTATTTAAGGACTAATTCACTGTAGTGTATTTGCAATCGCATCACTTTCAGATTCAGCAGTTACAGCTTCAGGGGTTTTGTCTCATAATACTAAGCAATTTTTGTAATTTTTAACATGAGAGAAAACAAAGAACTACGTTATGGAATTTATTTTGTCCATTATCTTCTTTTTTTTTTTTAACACTTATAGAAAAGAATCCCCTTAAAATGTCAAATGTGTGAATATTACTGTATACTTCATGGATAATTATAATATCTACTTTAATGAGTAATTATCTAATAGGAGTCTACTGCTGCTGTAACTTCTTATTTAACAGATCTGCTCCCTTTCTGACTCTAAACTGTTTATTTAGTGACAAACACACATGACAGTTCTCTGTCTTTATCAGTGAGCTAAAAACCAAGCTCTGTGAGAAATGAAAGCAGCAACGGCTAAGTCTAGATGGACAGCAATAATTAGGTTAGCATGAGAATCAGGCATACAACAGTAGAGAAAAGGCAGCAGAAAATGTAAGTAGTAGCATAGCTCGCCCGGAGCACGCCTCGGTAGATAATTCAATCACACAAGAGAGAATCAAGTCACTCAGCACCACAAAACAAGCTTTTAAATGATAGTGTGAACAGCAGAGAGTCATAAACTACTTTTCTAGCCAAAAAAAAAAATATTTGAAAGCTGGAATTGTTAATCAGTGTAGACCTAACTGTGATGAGGCATAATTTCCACAGAAAGGTATAACTAATTGGTGGAAAAGCTAAGAGTAACAGTGGGAGGTAGAAGATTGATCTGACACTGGGTTTATTTATTTATTTCATAACATTGTGCAAAGAAAGCAAATCTTCCTCGTTGTTTGTAGTCATTATTATTCCTTGTTTGGATCACCATTGTGTTATTGTTTCAGGCTGCCTTTATTGCACAACAGAAGTTATAAGGAAATGGCATTATTAAAGCCGTTCTCTTCTCAGCATCATGCAGGGTCCTCAATTTAATTTTAACTTTTTTTTATTGCAGAAGCCTGTTTGGTAGGGTTCAGTTGCCAACACATAACACATTAAATGTTAACGGTTTCGTTTTTTTGATTTTAAAACCTTTTATGATATGGAAGGAAATGAGCTACGCTCTCACAGCATATTGAGTATGCAGAGCTATAGCCAGGAAATGCTAAATTCAATATGAGAGAAAGCAAATATCATGATGCCACAAGTTTTCAACTTCTTTCTTTTTTAGACTAGCAATTTTTAACTGTACCCCAGGTCAGCAAAGACAACTAAAACATTAGTATTGCTAATATAATGTTGCTGGGAAGTGTCAAAAAAACTGTCTTTAACAGTATAAATTTTGTATTAAAACAGAAATCAATGGCAATTTCATACAAAAGAACTCTTCCACTTCTAATAGCCAGTAGGATTATTTAGAAATGAAAGTTGATTTTATTTCATAGGTTGTGTCCTGGCAATTCAAAGAAGACTCACTCATTTCAACTAAATGAAAGACAGAGGAGGGGTACGAAGAGCTGGAAGAAAATACTGGAAGTACATTGCCTTAGTTCTTTCTGGAAATCCTTTATAATCAATGATTTCTCAGCTTTTTCCATTATTAACTACTATTTTCATGAGCCTTAAAGTTTTCTGTAACTGCAAAACAAGTGCTTAAGATTACAGCAAATTTTTAGCACTGTAATGAAGAATAAGGATTGCCTTGTTCCTCTTAACAATATTATTTAAACATTTTAATCGGGTTTTCAAATGAAATGGCCTACAAGAAGGCATAAGTACAATTTAGAACTTTTAATATTCTACACCAAATTCTACACTCATAATTCTTAGCCATTAGGAATTAGGAAATTAAATGACTGCTTAATTTGAGAAAAAACAGTAATGATTTTCTGTTGTAGTAATGAAAAAGAAGGCTGTTTCATGTAAGAATGGTGAGACTATCAGACCAAAGGCCCTAGTCCTTTGCAGTGGCTTTTTAGGACACAGGGTCAGTAAAGAATGGCCCTTCCATGCTCAGCTGCTGAAAATCAGCAGGTTAGGGACCATGTAGACCAGAATCTAAATCCAAATAAATTGTGGTTAGTGGGCCTACCCACCATGAATTTGAGCACTTATCCGTGTTTGAACATTTTTATATTCTTAGGCTTCACAGCACCCTGTGGCAACGATTTCCACAACCCTCTACCTTTTTGTATTTTAAGCCTGTTACTTGTTTGCACATTGATAATATATGGTAACATTTCAAAAACTTCTTTTCTTCTGTATTTTAAACTTACTTGGCAATGTGCTTTTAACTCCCTGATTTCTGAGTTGTAAGAAAGTGCTAATAGCCGTCGTCTGTTGCCTTCTCTATGCAACAGGTACTTTTGCAGATCTCTGTTCTATCTCTCTCTGACATCTTTCTTCTACACTGGAATTACTGGTTATTTAGCTGTGCCTGGAAACCATGCTACACCCCTGCTTTTCTCTGTCACTCTGTCCTGGGGCTTTTTCCACTTGCCTCCCTGTAGTATTCATACAGAAAAACATTATGTTTTGCACTCTCTTATTTTCCTTTCCTGTCACATCCTATTTCCATGCTTACCTTCCTGACTTCTCTTGAGTACTGAGCTGACAATGTCACTGAACTAACCACAATCACCCCAAGGTGTCTTTCTTAAGTGGTAATAGCTGCTTTAAGAGTCTGTGTCCATGATACATGTGGTATGTACTTAGGGTTAACTTTTTCCTCTGTGCACTATTAAATGTTACTTACCATTTCTGTGCGTTATCACTGCCAGTCCTACCATGTCATTTCAGAAATCTCCCTGCAAACACTAGAGCAGAATCTGAGATTATTTTTTTTTAAAGTGTTAAGTAGTAAGTAGCTTCCACTGACTGTATTAGAAATAGTCAAATCCTATTACTCGGGGATCTCTGACAGTCCTGATTAACTATGTGTAGATTACTCAGGACATAAGAGGTTGTCTGGTGACGTGACAATGACTAAATTTTTATTTTAATATAAATTATTCTCCCAAATTAAGACTTATTATTTTAAATGAATTTGGGATAGCAAAATGAAATATTATGGTAGGCAAACAATTACTATGCATTTGTAGTTTAACAATTAATTTGAAAAATTTGTGTAATACATGAAATAAAAAATAGTTGCTTTGTAATTTAGCAATTTCTTGCTTCATTGAAAGGAATGAATAATAACATAGGGCTTGGAAATACAACTGTGACTTCTTTTTTTCTAAAAAGCTGTTGACAGATATTCTACAAGTAGGCATTTTTAGAGGATAGCATAACTGAAAACTATGCCATTTTATTTCACCAAGGGTCCAATTTGAGGTTATACAGAGAAACTTAATTTTTTCTTTTCTTAACTGAACACTTAATGTGTAATGTGATGTACTGGCTTTGTGTAGCAAGGTTTTGGTATTGGGTTGGGGGGGGCTACAGGTGTGGCTTGTGAGAAGCTGCCAGAACTTCCCCCATGTCTGACTGACAGAGCCAATGCCAGCTGGCTCCAAGACGGACCTGCTGCTGGCCAAGGCTGAGCCCGTCAGCGATGGTGGTAGTGCCTCTGGGATAACGTATTTAAGAAGGGGAAACAAAAAAGCCCTGTACAATTGCAGCCAGAAAGACGAGTGAGAATATGTGAGAGGAACAACCCTGCAGACAGCAAGGTCAGTGAAGAAGGAGGGGGAGGAGGTGCTCCAGGCTCCGGAGCAGAGATTCCCCTGCAGCCCCTGGTGAAGACCGTGGTGAGGCAGGCTGTGCCCCTGCAGCCTGTGGGGGTTAGCGGTGGAGCAGATATCCACCTGCAGCCTGTGAAGGACCCAACACCAGAGCGGGTGGATGTGCCAGAAGGAGGCTGTGATGCCATGGGGAGCCCATGCTGGAGTCCACGCTGGAGCCCACGCTGGAGCAGGCTCCTGGCAGGACCTGTGGAACCATGGGGGACCCACACTGGAGCAGTTAGTGAAGAACTGCATCCCATGGGGAGGACTTACATTGGAGAAGTTTGTGGAGGCCTGTCTCCCATGGGAGGGACCCCACGCTGGAGCAGGGGAAGAGTGTGAGGAGTGCCCCTCTGAGGAGGAAGGAGTGGCAGAGACAACCTGTGATGAACTGACCACAAACCCTATTCTCCATCCCCCTGCACCGATTGGGGGGAGGATGTAGAGAAAATTAGGAGTAAAGTCAGGAAAGAAAGGAGAGGTGGGGGAAAGATGTTTTAAGATTTGGTTTTATTTCTTATTACCTTACTCTGATTTTGATTGTTAATAAATTAAGCTAATTTCTCCAAGTCAAGTCTCTTGTCTGTGACGGTAACTGCTGAGTATCTCTTCTTGTCCTTATCTCGACCCATGAGACCTTCATTATATTTGCTCTCCCCCTTCCAGCTGAGGACAGGGGGTGATAGAGAAGCTTTGGTGGGCACCTAGAGTCCAACCAGGGTCAACCCACCACACTTGAATAGTGTTCTTTTAATTATTTTTTTTAAAAAAAATTCCTGAGATTGATCAAAGACTAAACCACAAACGAAATACTATTATGGGACACCATATTGAACTCAACATAATCATCAGTAGGGTTGCCAACTAAGAGCTAGAGCATGAGAACTCTACCATGTGAGAGACAGAATAACCAGTAGCAGCAGCAGTCAGTCATCCTCCAGATGAACAGGCAATGCAGATGAACTATCATGACATTCTGCCTGGTGGGATCATGCATACATCATGCAAACCCCAGCAACCTGGGTTCCTCTTCATTCTTCTACTGAGGGATGGCTCTAGCCAGAGCCTACCAGCACCTTATCAGCAACTTTTCCTACCTGTTCTCTGTCTCTGTTCCTTGCCCCAGTCTTCTTGCACAACCATCGATTATCCCAAACCTCATGTCTCACTCTCTGAGGGAGTTGCTGGTTCAGCAGCCCTGAAATTCATTGCTGCTCTTCTCCAGGCTATTTTCCTCCACTGCTTCTTCATGCCTCTTCACCCATTTCTCACTTTGGTTCTTCCATGCCCTAAATTTCCCTTCCAAATCCAAGTTTTCTTACCCAATAAATACCAGTCTTCCCTTCTTGTGATTTCCACTCTCTCACAAGTGACAAGCTCTCCCTCATTTTCACACTCAGTCTCACCATAACGCCTTCCCAAACACAATCCCCCTGTTCCATCAGTTTTTGCAATGTTAAAATCTGTCAGGACTGGGCATTCAGAGCACAGAACAGAATCACTCCTGGTTATGTTTCTGTGTCAGAAAGGGATGGAAGAAATAAGTAGAGGGAAAAACTAGCTTTGGCCTGACAATGCTGTGCTCAATCATGCTGGCTGTTTTAAATAATCTAGTCAGTATTACAAAATTGTGAGATGCTTTGATATACTGCAGGGTGAGTACGGAATCTTAAAGACTTCTACTGCAGAAAAATATTAGATGCATTTTAGAGGATAAATGAACTTCAGTTTTTCCAAAGACTTATATATGTTGCCATTTAGATAGATTTTCACACATGCAGTAGAAATACTATGTGGATTCAGTTTCATCGGCTCCCATACTTCAACACCCTGAAGCTGTATATGGACTATGACAGTATTTAAAATATTATATCACAACATTTTTTAACAGAGAATAGAATAGAATAGAATGTGAACTAAGCCATGTAATTCTCCCTCCCTCCCTTAAATGACCAAGCTGCTATGGTTAAAACTAAATGTAATTTAATTTGATAATAATAGATGTTAATTAAAATGACGTAAAAAATAATAGATATAATTTCTACTAAATTTTAAAGCAAAACAAACATGCAACCTTTGCTACTCCTGGATAAACAAATGCAGCCCCAGGCAAAAACTGAGCATGAAAATCTTAACTTGAACAATTAATCTGCCAAAGTTACAAGTGGTTTAATAGGAAGAATAAATAAAAGGCATTATCAGTCTCCCCATATTACTACATATAGTTTATTCTCTTCAGGGCATAGGTGACATGCTGAGTTTGTGTTAAGCATGGTGTACGATTGTTCAGAGCTCACACATATTCATATAACTTCATCAGAGTACTTCTACGTACCTTTTACTCATCACTTGTATATTAACATCAGGTCAAAAACATGGTATAAAATCCACCATTTGAAGATCTTCTTTGATTGGGAAACATAAGTTTCAATTCTGTTCCCACACAAAAACTAATAGGAAATGCAGCTAACTCCTTTCAGTAAATATACGCTTTTAAAACATGCAGATTATTTTGCCAGTGGATGATCTAATTCAACTCATTAGAGATCCCAAAGGAACAGTTTTCAGGACTCATTACGAAAAACTGCAGTTCTTTTTTCCTACTGTTGTGCTTCATAAAACCATTGTCAGAAAACTGTTATTGATAGTTTTATAACACACAAACCCTAATATTAGTTGTAATGGTTTAATATTGAAAAGTCAAATCTGTGTACCACTAAAAATTTTAAAATGTTTCCATAAAATATCCTCAATGCAGCTAGCAAGTTTATATAAGTAAAGAAGAAACATTTGAGGAATGCAGGAAAAAAAATCCCCTGAGACTTCAACTTAATGGCTCTCCTTTTTCTTCCTCCCAATCCCCAGCACCTCCTCCTCGTCCAGAAAATGTTATTTTGGAAAGATGCATGTAAAAAAAAATCAAACATGCTTTTCACAGCAAAACAGATAACTCAGACAGCTTTTTTCATCCATGAATCTTTAATATCTAGCCAGAGTTAAATGTTAAAGTGAATTTTTTATCAGCTGAAGCACAGAAGTTTGATGTTACCATTTTCTGAAGTTAAAGAGGAAGTAAAAACTCAAGATGGTAGTTCTTTATTTTTATGACTCTTTTGCCTGTGTTTTTCACTAAAGACAGAAGGAATGAACACCTAAAAGCTACAGGATTTTTAGGTTATAATATCAACATTTCTGGAACTAGGAAGGCAGACATCTGCTATGGAGTAAATTGTAACTCTTCTCTCAGCTGTATTAGTAATGAATAGTCCCCAAAAAGACCAAAACAAACAAAAAACCCCCTCTTTTTCTTCCTACTACCATAGAAAATGTGGTTGGAATGCATCTTTGTAGGTCGTCTCATCCAATCTTGTGCTTGAAGCAGGATTATTGCCAACACTAGATCAGATCAGCCATGATTTTATCTAGCCAAATCTTAAAAGTCTCAAAGGGTGGATATTTCACAACCCTTCTAAGCAACCTGCTCCAGCACTACTCCACCCACCTGGCACCTCTTTCTCTTCTCAAATTGAAATCAGAACATCCAAAGCCAACACTTGCAGCCATTGGTCTACTGGGAAGAGTTCATTTTCATCATCTTTGCTACAGAATACTTATAGGGTGCTCTTAGTCTGCTCCTTAATCTCCTCTTCACAACATTAAACAAGCCCAAATTCTCTCAAAAATCCACCTAATCTCTATCTGATTTAGGACTCTGAGAAACTGTTGGACCCTCTCCTGTTTTCCCACAACCCTCTTTAAATCAAAGAACAAGAATTAGTCAGAGTCTTCTAGAAAATAACATATCTTTTTCTGCTGGCCATGCTTCTCCTAATAGAGCCTTGTATGCTGACTGCCTGACTGGGCATGAGAGTGCACTCCTGGCTTCATGCTCCGCCTGGCATCTGCTGTAACCTCCAGGTCATTTTCAGTGAAGCTGCAGTTCAGATATTTGTTTCATGGCCTGTACCAGTGTGTGCAGCTGTTCCATCTGAGGTGCAGACTTCTTACTGAACTTTATGAGGTTTCTCCTGGCTCGAGTATATCAAGATCACTCTGGAATATAGCTCTGCCATTTGTCACGTTAACCACTCCCCCTTAATTTATTATCCTCTGCAACATTGCTGAGGGTGCACCCTGTGTCATGATCTAGGTCATTGATTAAGATATTCACTGATGCCCAAGGTATCCTGAGCTACTTTGCTCATCACTGACCACCTGACAGATGTCAAGTGGTGGCCATTACCCTTTGAGCCTACTGGTTTAGTCAGTTCCCAACCCAGTCTCTTCCTTTAGTCCACTTCCTCAGCTTTCAAACAAGAGTGCTCTGGGAGACCGTCAAAAGCCTTACCAAAGTCTGATGTTGCATGCAAATGAGCACAGCCATGCTGGGAGAAGGCTAATGAGCAAGGTGACAGCATATAATCCAGGAGACACCTGAAAGGCTATCCAGAAGGTTTCCAAACCTTTACAAATCAGATCTTCTTTCCAGCTATGGATTAGTTGTACATGTTTATCTAACTCCTGCTGGAGGAGTTTTAGAGGGTGCTCCCCGTGTTACAGCTTCTCCTGCCCACAGAAGAGGTGAGAAATACCTTTGCAGCCACTCCCCAGGGCAACTAGTGGAGAAGAGGAATCACCATGTGCCCCACAGCAGATCCCAGATGCACATCTGTAGGAGTTATGACATGGGTCAGGAATGCCTTTGGAGTCAGCTGTGTTTTCACCCAGCAAAGAGGCACTCCTGCTCAAGGCAGCACCTCTGTGTGGCACTGGTTGGTATAGGACACTCACTGCTCTCCCCTCATCCGTGCAGCTACTCACTTCATCAGGAAAGGCGACCAGGCTGGGCAAGCACATGATTTGCTTTTGGTAAATTTATGCTGACTATTCCAATTACCTTCTGGTCTCTTAAGCGCCTGGCAAAGATGATGTTGAGTACTTCAGCTTTTTCTGTATTGTCTGTCATTACATTGTCTTCCCTGCTCCCCCTTCAGTTTTTCCCTTCATCAAATTTTACCTTCATTTTTGAAAGTAGCACACCTGCAGAATCACTTTTTGTTTTCCTTTATGACCCTTCTAAGTCTTGGCTCAGATCAATCAGCTTTCTGATTTTGTCATTAAGCAGTCAAGCAACGCTTGCCTACATCTTGCATTTTGGGTCATCAGAAAGCACTTTGCTCAGCCAAGGAGGAGGAAGGCCTTCTGCTGAATCCCCTTCCTTCCTGCTCAACAGGATGGGTCATTCCTGAGTTCTCAGTACGTTTAATTGAGAAATCATCCATCTTTCATGGACCCTATGTCTCTGTAGCAGCATCCCAAGAGATCTTGCTTAACAATTCTCCAGAAAGGCTGAAGTCTGCTCTTCTGAGGTCTACACTCATAACTTGCTGACCATCTTTCAGACTTCCTTGGAATCATTGACTGAACCAACTCATGGTCACTCTGATCCCAGCTATTATTTAGCACCACCTTTGCCGCTAATTCTTTCCTTTTTGTAAGCAGCAGGTCAAGAAGAGAATTATTCCTGTTTCTTCCCACTAGCAGCATTAGGAAATTGTCAGCAATGCAATCAAGGAATCTCTTGCATTGCCCGCACAACAATTTAATCTTACTAGAAACTAAAATAATAAGGACTTACTTGCAGAATGATGATGATTGTATTGATAGAGTTACTTTTGATCCCACATTCTACTAACCTGAAGTTGTGCTATTTTATTTAAAATCTAAAAGGTGACAATTTTTATAAAAATACAGGAAGACAAAGCTTCCATCCCCAGTGAATTTCAAATGAATCCATCAAACCAAAAAGTAAATTATGCCCATCAGTGGCAGCATCTTGGAACAATGATACACACAACTTACAAAAGCTCACTAATTAAAAGACAACATCCAGCTGCATTAAAACTTGTGGGTGAAGATGGTTTTCTACTTTTCTATCCCTTGTGCTCAGGTTATTTTTTCCCCAGAGTTTTATTAAGTAAAATTTGTACTGAATTTTTTTCAGATGCAGATTCAATATCAGACCAAAGAAATACAAGTTTTTATCAAAAGAAACATTTATGTTATGCAAAATAAAAGTATTTTGGTGAAAAAATATCAGAACTGGAACAAAAAATAGAAAAACAAAATATGAAAAGTAAGAGAAAGTGGACAAATTGAGTTGATTGTTCAACTGTTTAAGCTTCACTGATAGATTCATTATAGCAAGTAAGTTAAAAGAAATCTTGTCATCAACCTCACTCAAATCTCGTGTACAAAGAATTATAAAATTGCAAAAGCCTCTTAGAGAGGAGAAGTCTCCTTATAAGAAGACTTCTTTTATAAGAGAAATTCTCTTATAATGGAGAAGTTACCATTCCAAATATTTTTTAGCTGGCACAAATGAAAATCCGCCAGAAGTGTTGCCATATTATGACTGCACGGGTAATAAATTTCCTTATGTGATCAACATGTAAATTAACCCTGAAACCCTATTATAGCAAGAACCAGGTAGTTTTAATGGATAGCACTGCAGTAGTTGGCAATCATCTTAATTATAAAAAATTATGTGAGGAAACCTAATTATAAATGCTGCAATCAAGGGATCTATAGGTTTCACTGAAATTATCAATATGATAATTAACTTCCCAAAAGATTTTAAGTCTGTCTAAACTGGTCAGCAACAAGGACTTTCCAAATATCTTTTTATTTTAATGGCAGACTCATCAGCAAATCCTATGGCATTGCACAGAAAGAGTGCATTCACTATTCTCAGTTCATAGCTGTGAAAATCACGGTGAGAATTAACTGCGGCATTTTCAATAGTTCCACTTGAATCAATAGGCAATAATTAGCTACATGGACATTAAAAAAAAAAAAGGCTTAGCATTGTTCAAGGGTTAAATGGTTCAGTTTTGAAGGTCAGAGCTTCTTAGTCGTTGTGGTCAGAGGAGAAAACTTGTCTCTGGCACTTGTTTGGATGTGTCTCAATGCAGTATGATACATGCCCAGCGAGGAAATGCAATGGCAAGAAGTGCCATTTTTCTTATGACTACATTAATTTTCTTTGTGCTTTTGTATTCTGGGTATCACTGTCGTATATAAACTATTACCACTAATATCATTAAGTTCATAATAGCCTCTTCTTTTTCAATAGTCTGAAGTAAATACTTGTTTAGGACTATAAGATTTTAATCTGATTTGCTCTGTTGCATTCAGGGTCTGCTCCTGCTACTCGACACCTTTATTTCTGCCAGCACTGCACACCTTCCCCAGAAGGTCATGCTTGCACCACCAGCCTCTCCTGTCGATAGTGCCAATGCCAGAGAAGACTTTGGACATCAGCCCTTCATTAGACAACACACTAATATGCAAATCCAGGTAGGAAGAAGAACACAGGAGACGAGCATTTCACAGAATATGCACGGCTTTTCTGGGGGTTCTTTTTTTCCCCCAAATAATACAAAATGGACATTGGTGTGAACACCTCAGTCGAGAACCAGGCTGTGTCAGTATTTGATTTTACTGTCAGGAGCTACACCAGCAAAATTAGCTTGTTTAGAAACAAACTAAAAATATCAGGATACATCTTTCTTCCTAAAATGGTCAAAAAGAGATAGTAATTAATTTCATTATATATTCTGCGTGGTTCTTTGAGCAAGTATGCTTTCTACTGGGTATCTGTTGACCTAATGGGCTAGGACTGTCATTGACTTCTCTTCTACGACTGTTCTTTCTTTTTTTATTTTTTTTATTTTTTTTTGTAGAAGCAGTTAGAAAGTTAAAATCAGCTACATGGAACACAAAGAAATGCAGGACTCTCTAAAGATACTTCTTCCTAACCTTACAGGTATTCTAACTGTTTAAATGGTCTTTTAATTCTCAGGGTAGCTTTTCTCCTTTTTTAGGATTAATTCCTTCATTTTCTGTGACTGCTTGGTGTCCTTAGCTATTATGAACTTTTAAGAATGCATTTTTTTGCTATTTTCAAACTTTGCCAACTCTTTCTCAGTAATAATGGTGTTGATACCTCATTACAGAAGGAGAAAATTCAGCATTGCAAGCTTATTGACAAAGCCTTCATCATTGTAATCTAGACACTATATCGGTATTCTTCTACACACAGGCATTTTAGAAATTACGAGGTCAGTACTAGCCCAGCTAAAGCTTTGATGCACAATTTAATGACATCAATGTTTTAGCTAATAATTTTTAAAATGTAACTTCTTGGAACCCTTTAGAGAAAATTCATCCTAATTCAATATCTCATAAGTTGAAGGAAAGCGATGTCAGCCTTGCATCCTCAATCAAAACAAAGGAGAAATTCTTTTAGCCAAGACAGGGAAGGAAGGTGTGGTTTCCCTACATTTATGTCCTGATTAAACACTGTATCATGGTGTAGTTACTCTGAATCTGTCTGATCCAACAAGTTAAGCAACTTGAGATTGTAATCATATGCAACAAGAAAAATGAAATGCAAATTAGCAAGCTATGAAGCTGATGAATACATAAGTGGATGAGATTCTTTGGCTTGAGATACACAGTAGGTTAGGTTAGATGATCAGAACAACCCCCTCCTAGCTTTAAACACAATGAATTATAAATACTGAAACACAGAAAAAAAATTAATTTCTCATTTTCTGTGGTACTAGACATTATAATGAGGGTTCATTTTACAAACTTAGCAACTGTTGTCTTCTAAGTGAATGGTAGTGATCTTCAAACAAAAAGGTAAATCACATTATCTCATCAGTGACTTTTGGTGTTGATCTAACACAAGGTATGAAAGAATCCTCCTAACATTTTCCTATGTGTCTTTTCTACCTGGAAGTCAGCTATATAGATACAATTCTGCAACCATACTTCCATACAGTAGTCACAAGTCTTTTGGGATTATTTAAAAAAAAATATTAGAAGCAATTTCCAGGGTCATTTTGCTGATAATCACATCAAAGAACCCCTTTTATAAAGGTATCAGGTGCCACTGCATAAGCAGTTTCCTTTTAACCTCTATGCTCTCAGAGACAACTGTTTTATATTATGATTGCTTTAATGGTTAAGAAACCTTTTCCAGTTTCCCTCCTATATTTATTCGCAGCCAGTTTACACATTTTTTCTTTTCCCATAGTATTTTCCCTCCATAACATTTATCTTTCAATGGATGCACACAGAGCAATTACAGGCTATTTCAGCCTTGCTTTCACTAAACTAAACAAGCTGGTCCTTTCAGAGTGTACAGGTACAAATGCACATACAGTCCCTCCACCCATAGATTCAGCGAGCCAGAGGAATAACTGCTCCTGAGATCTCCAGGTTGTGTTAAGAAGCAGAAAGTTTTGCTCAGCGCCAGAATTGTTCTAGTGCAGCCGTGTCATTTAGGAACTAGTGCAGGGTTGCACCCAGACAGCATGGACCTCACGTCAGTGTTTGTTCGTGTGATCTTTCGCTTAGTTGTCTTCACACCTCTAAGAGTTTCAGTTCATCTTCCCCTGAACATGGGCGAAAAGAACTATATGCCACATTCTATTTGAATGCTTTACCTATGTCCTTTGCAGTTGTCATGAAAGGTAACAAATAAAGAGAAGCATCTGACCTGGTGTAGTCGTCCTCCACAAGCATGTGCTTTGGAATGGGTGAGTATCTTCCCGGTGAGATAGGGGCCAGGGATGCCTTGTACTCTAAAGTGCCATTGTTTCCAGAAGAGAGTATGTGATTTTCCATTGGTGGAGAATAAGCTGATGATGAGAATAAGCATTTCTAGTTAGCGACTTTCATGTTTGATTAGATGTCACAAGAGTACCGTTTTTTAGTTAAGTACCAAGATCATGCACATTGCTGTAAATAGCATCAAAATGAACAATCCTTGCCCGAGAGAGCCTAAAACGTAACAAGAAAGAATGAACAGCTGGAGTTTTCCTGAAAGATTAATAATAATAATAACAACAGCAGCAGTAATAATGATGGCTTATTTGCAGGGATTGACTCTTTAGAGGGGGTCTGAATAAGAAAGGCTTGTTAAGAGACAAGATTTTCCTCAGTTAGGACTGACTTGAAGAAGGAAATGTAAATAGGATAGAATGAGATTAAAGGCACACTGCTTTTTGGCTCCAATATACAGCCATAGGAGTAACATAGTAAGAGCTTGTGGAATGATTACTGGGGGTGAAATTATTGAGGTTGAAATTTTTGAGGCTAAAGTTATATCCACATTTCATAAAAGTTAACTTCCAGACTGGAATGCCCTTGGCATGCTGGAAATTGGTTCAGTGATTGTTCCCTAAGACCTGCCCTCTTAGATGCTGGGAACACTGGGGGAGCTCGGTGTGCTAATCTAAGGGAGTTAACTGGAGGAAGAAGTGAAGTGAAGGCTCCATGGCCAAACTCATCCATAAATCACTCTAGATCCAGAGGCTGGACGGAACCACGGAACCATGCCCTGATGAGTGCAGTTACATCGTGCCCTGTAGGTGAACTTTGCTCATTATAATCTCATTATAGTACTAAACACATGCCTCCATCCTAAAGTTACCCACCTCCAAGGTACAACCACCCCTCACTGAGCGTGAGCTCTGAATTTCAATTAGTTTATACCTTTAAATCAAAGCAAGGAATTTCTACACTGATCAATAACCAAAGTATGTATGACTAGAGTCACTCAAGCTCTACCTAAACATTAAATATTACAAAAATGTCCCCAAGAGAAAGGGACATTAGGGGAGATACCATCATGGACTACTGGGGTCAGTCAATGGGCTGAACTCTCTTCCCCCTACCCAAGGACACCTATTGGGTAAGACTCGAACACTTGGTTATACCAAGTGATCCCCTGGGAAATTTAGAGAACAAGCTTGTTATTTTGTGTTTTGTGTTTCAGCACTTTATACCTGCACATGCTTTGCAGACAGTGTATTTATCACCGACAATCTAATAAGAACCTGTATTTCTGTTGCTCCAATAAACCGCACTATTAGTGAATCTGGCCGTGAAGCGCTATTGGGCACGACAAGACTAATAGTGATCATCCTGTTAGTGAATCCCTCACGGACTAACAGTGCTGAATCAGGTATCACTCAGAACCCAAGCCCAGCCGCCCCCAGCGCCTCTGACATCTGAGGACCAGCTGGATTGCAAGGGGGTTTATTTTCTGCCAAATTTCTTCACCTATTAACGCCACAGAGCTTAATGCAGGATAAAAGCGGAAGTTTTATGTGTGGCAAGAATTATGTATTGTGAAGATTTAAAGCTGTGATCTACTAAACATGCCAAAATGCCCAATATAATTGAAAATCCAGTTCCAACATAGATGGTATTTAGATCACAGTAAATCTGTATATTTAAAAAAGTGGATACAAATCTCTTACATATTAATGAGTAATAGGAAAATTACAGGACTATGCCGTCTGATTCTATACTGGGTCTGTGGGTTTTGTTGTTTGTTTGCTTTTGCTATTCTGAAGTTACTGGGGATATTTCTGACTGGAGAGATGTAATAATAGTTGTATTCAGTCTCTAGTTAATGTAATTAGAAAAGGAAATGATAAATAGGAAAGCCAGTGATACCTGACTCTGCGATGAGCTATGATTAATTTTCTCATGAGAAGACGACAGCTAAATTTTTAGTATTAGATTCAGTCTTTTATTTCAGATGCTGAGATACAGAATGTTTCAAAGCAAAGTATCTCTACAGGGAAAGGCCATTACCCATTGTGAAATACTCTGAACTGTAGGTATAGTGAAAGGTTCCCTGAGGATAAATGAATCTGTACGCACTGACAGCCTGGGATGGGCTACTGCAAATCTTTTCAACCTTTACTTTCCTTCTGGAATTACTTCTGTCTTCTCATATGCTGCTGATCTATTATCTGACATAATAAAACACACTGGTTTAGAAATCCCAAATTATTATTTTGTAAAGTATTATAAAGCAGGAGATTGGATAGGGACATTTAACATTTTTACTTCTTGGGCTTTGCTAAGATCCAGGCCAGACTGCTACTGAACAACATGATTGCCATCTGTTGTAACATTTGCTAACTAAATAGGTATCCTCAGCACAGTTGAGTATACCACCTGACACGCAGGTTACAAAACCTTCCCTTCTGTTTTTATGGAGCAGTCTGAATAAGGAGGATTATGGATATTTAGCTGTTCCATTTGTCAGTCACTCTGTCAGTCCACAGTAGTGACACTATGCAAAAGTGCAGAAAAATTTAAATATCTAGACTTTTACTAGGAAAATCTGCCTTTCCCAGCCCTTGGATGGATTTAAGTGCCCCTAGGATTATTGGCAGGAGATCAAAATAGATATGGATCAGTTGCTGAAGCTTTTGTCAAAAATGAAACTGCCATCCAGTTGTTAGGCGGTGCAGCTGGTCCCTGCTGGTAGTTGAACCTAAAGGCAGACAGTTTTTAATAACCAACTAAATGAAAAAAGGGAGTTTCAGTAATGAACTGTTCAGACTAACATATTTCATATCATATTTCAAAATATATTGCATATACTTATTACTGTAATTGTCACAAGAGTTGCAGTTCAGTCTGATACCTGGACAATCAGCATAGCAGTATGCCAGCTACGTTGTTACTTTTACTGCAAAAACACTTTAGCAGAGTTCTATTATTTGTAATATTTCATGAGTGCAGCATACTTAAGTGGCAATAAACATTTTATTTTTGTAGTCTTCCAAGCTGTTTCATAAAATTTAATGGGGTGCTTTGGACAAGCTCTGAAAAAAACACAGTAATCTGACAAACCGATATCTCCTACAAAATGAGTTGCAGAAGTCACTTACAGTGAGTAATATCTGGTGGGCCATATGGATCGGTCATGTAAATGGTGGTGGGCTTTCCAACTTTCAGATACACTACATCTGATGTGTTCTTCAGTATCGCTACTGCCTCTTCATGGGTAACTTCTTCTAAACTGTAATTATTTACCTTAAAGGAGAAATCAGACAGGTGAGTTGGAACGCAAAGATAGACACAAAAAAATGAGACAGCCTTGCAGTTATCACAATGTTGGGAAGAAACGCTGTAGACAGAGAACACCGAAGGTTACAGAAGCAGTATTGCAGCAAGGTAGAAAATATGGTTTTCTTAGCACCTGTATATTCAAAGACTGATGTAGCGGTATTGATAATAATCACAGAATCATAATGGGTCGAGATGGCATGTGGTCTTGCCAGTAGAAAAGTCCTTTGTGATATTCTGGTACCAGTATCATCATTAACATAAAACTATATTTAATAATAATTTAACAACACCACATCATTTACAGAAACAGCCTAGGTTATTTGACCTATCAAGTTGAACTGTCCACATTCACCTCTTAGCATGCATGGCTGGGACCTCAGAAATACTTAACACCCCCAAATCTTTCTATCCCTGATATAACATTGACCATTGAAATAATAAGAGGCACAAAGTGGTATACAGAATAAGGGGCTGCCTGTGAGGTGCAGGAAATGAAATAGGGCAGTTCTGGATGGGGGAAAAAGGGATTTTCAGTGTGAAAGTTTCTCAGTTTTCTGGAAGCACAGGAAAGAAACATTGAAAAAGTCAGACAATGTAGTGCTAGCTCTGTGCTTTATCAGAAAAGAAAAATACTTAACAAGAGCAAGGGTAAGAGTACAGGACTACAGATTAAATAAGGAAGGCAATGGTGGCAATAAACCTTGCTTATTTATGCTTTACTCCCAGAGAAAGGAAATCAAAAGAAAAGTGTCTGAAGTGGTTTATTGCAGAGGTGTATAATATTTATTCATATATAAATCCACTATATCCACAGAACATCAACAATAGGATGTCCTCCTATAAACAGAATAGTGAATGGACCCTGCCCCAGAAAACATACATCCTGAATGAAGAAATTATAGGATAGAGGAAAGAAGTAAAGAGCCGTGTAGATACAGGTTTCAGACTTCTGGTGTAAGTCAACAGAAATCATAGAATAACTTGAGTTGGAAGAGACCCATAAAGATCACAGAATCACAGAATGGCAGGGGTTAGAAGGGACCTCTGGAGATCATCCCATCCAACCCTCCTGCTTGAGCAGGCACCCCCAGAGCAGGGGGCACAGGAACGCGTCCAGGCGGGGTGTGAATGTCTCCTGGGAAGGGACCCCACAGCCTCCCTGGGCAGCCTGTGCCCCTGCTCTGGCACCCGCACAGGGAAGGGGTTTTTCCTCATATTGAGGTGGAACTTCCTGTGTTCCAACTTGTGCCCATTGCCCCCTGTCCTGTCTTTGGGCACTAATGAAAAGAGTCCAGTCCCATTGTCCTGACACCCACCCTTTAGATATTTATAGGTATTGATGAAATCCCCCCTCAGTCTTCTCTCCTCCAGGCTGAACAAACCCAGGTCTCTCAGCCTTTCCTCATAAGGGAGATGCTCCAGTCCCTTGATCATCTTGGTAACTCTCCACTGGACTCTCTTCAGTAGTTCCCTGTCCTTCTTAAACTGGGGTGGCCCAAAACTGGACACAGCACTCCAAATGTGGTCTCACTAGGGCAGAGTAGAGGGGCAGGATATCCTCTCTCAATCTGCTGCCCACACTCCTTTTCATGCACCCCAGGATATTTTTGGCCTTCTTGGCCACAAGGGTACAGTGCTGGCTCATGGTCAACTTGCTGTCCCCCAGCACTCCCAGGTCCTTCCCAACAGAGCCGATCATTGAGTCCAATACCCTGTTCCTCACAGGACTACCTAAAACTAAACTATGTGACTAAGAGTGTTGCTGTATGGATGCTCCTTGAACTCTGACAGGCTTGGAGCAATGACCACTTCCCTGGGGAGCCTATTCCAGTGACCTACATTTCACAGTAAATGTTGTATGTGAAACATTTTATTGTGATTTAAAGTGCCATCCTGCAAATTAGAATCATATAGAATCACAGAATGCCCTGAGCTGGAAGGGACCCACAACGATCATCAAGTCCAGCTCCTGTCCCTGCACAAGACACCCCAAATTCACACCATGTCTCTGAGGGCCTTGTCCAAGTGCTTCTTGAATATCACCAGACTTGGTGCCATGATGCCTCCCTGGGGAGCCTGTTCCAGGGCTCCACCACCCTCTGGGGGAAGAACCTTTTCCTAACACCCAGCCTAACCCTCCCCTGGCACATCTCCCTGCCATTCCCTCGGGTCCTGTCATCGGTCACCAGAGAGAAGAGATCAGCACCTGCCCCTCCTCCTCCCCTTGGGAGGGAGCTGCAGAGCGCCATGAGGGCTGCCCTCGGCCTCCTCTGCTCCAGGCTGATTAAATTTATTTTTATTTTCAATCTTGTCAAGCTACTTTAATATTTGGACTTGAAGACAGGACAGAGCCAGTCAGGCTGTGCACAGATAAGACGCCCCCAAGCCATGGTGTAAGGCTGCAGGGCTTCTGTTCTCAATGGATGTGTGGATTTGGCCAAGTTGCTGTTCAGCTGATTATGTCCTGAGCATGCCAATGGGGTGCACGTGTGGGGTAGGGAAGAGAGATGGGGGTCCCCAGGGCAGCTCAGAGGTTGTTCAGTTCCAGCAAGGTCTGGTCCAGGACATGGTGGATGCCCATGTTCTCCTCTTTGGCACTGGCCAAACTCATTAACTCAAATTCATTAACACCAAGAGAGAATGATTGCTGTTGGACAGTATTGCTAAATCTAAGGATTCTGTTTAAACTTTATCGCTTGTATAATTCTCAGACTTGGTTTTAAGGTTAATTGAAAGATGCAATGACAGGCATGTTATGACAACTTGACATGAACAGCAATGATACAACCTAACACTCAGAAGAGAGTTGCTGACACTATGCTGTATTCTGACAGGTCTTCTATTTAAATAAAAATCTGATGCCTATCTTTTATAAATTTCTCCGGTTTTCTTTGTTTTGAACAGCAGTAACATGCATATGCACTTTTAATAAATAAATGCCTTTTAAATTACTAGGCTGATAGCAAGAAGAAGTGACTGAAATTAAGCCTTTCTTGTAAATGCATTTCAAAACAGCCAAATACTGGAGATTCACATTTTTGGAAATATGACTGTACAGTTATCCTTTACCTTTTCTCCTTCCCCAGCTGTCTGTGCATTGTATCTATCTTGTTGTGTTTCATCCTAAAAGCAAGCTTTCTGAAGTAAAGAAAATCTCACATAATAATCTCCCACTATACGGCTGCTGTAAATAAATGTTCTTAGTCAAAAAAAGACACAAAATAAAATACCACACCACTGTCTGGATTTTGACTTTTGGTATTTTGGGGAATGTATAAAAATAATTAAGTCACAATTCACTTGTTCCAATTTTTTTCCAAATTTGCTTTTTCCTGGAAATCTAGCTAATAAAAATCATGGTTAGGACTGTTGTACTTCCATCACAACACACTTGGACATCACAGTTGTGCAGCTGGAGGATAAACAGCCATTTTAGAAACAGAAAATACAGTATGATACATATAAACCATATTTACTATGACAGGTCCTACTTATCTGACAATAACTTTAAAGGAGAGGTATTTTACCAATGCTGTGTACAAGTCATACAAATCTTGAACTTAAGATAAGAATTAAAGACCAAGTGATTCTAAACAAAGAATTAATGCCTGAGTAGTTATGCATTATGTTTATCTTTATACACTGTACGATCCCAGAGACAACTGCAAAGTTTATGTACAATATTATTTTTTTCTCATCTCTAGTATGTATAAGCTTAAGTGTGCGGAATATTGTGGAAAACTGAAATATGTAGAGCTGGAACTTGGCAGAACTTGAAAGAAGGTAATGCATGACTGAAATCAAGATACAAAGGCGAAATTCAGATAAAAGACTCTTGAAGAAAATTTGAGAAGAAAAGACCCTTCGAAGTAAACAGAGTTCTGTTATAAAAAGTATTCCAGCAACATATACCAAAATTGCGTATACCATATGGAAAGCTCATCACAAATAGAGGGAAAATTAGAAGTTTCTTGTCTCTAGAGAGAACACTCCTAGAAAAGAATTTTTCTACTGATCAATTTTGTCCTGGACTGCTCAATAAACAGAAATAAAGACAGACTCAATGTACATCAAGAGCAAATAAATAAATAAATAAATAAACACGTTGATTCATTCATTAAGACAAAGATTCTCAGTGGTGCCATAAGGTCTCTTTTAAATGGGAGCTGTTTAAGGAGGAGATGAACCCACTTTCCTTAGTCATTGCCCATATCAGTTTAGAATTACAGTATACAGAATATACTATGCATTTCCCAGTTTCCTTCAGAAAGTAGTCCTTGCTTTCGACCTACAATCCCTGTTAATACCAGTATGTGCATGTATCAATACCTCTTCTACTTTTTGATCATAAAACAATGATTATACATAAAGACACCTGTATGTATTCTGATATACAAAAATGAAAACTTAAATACATTGAATAATTACACTGTTCAGCTCTTTAAGTATTAACGCAAGATGACTGTAGTATGTAATTTTTTTCATAAGGAAATCTCTGGATATCATTCCTCAAAACATCATGCCAGAGGTGGTGATTCTTAGGAAATATGATGTTGTAGTTGTTTGTTATGGTAAGATTTCTAGGGACAGCAGAATCTCTCAGAATCTGCAAGAGAGGTTATTTCTTGATTTTTTTCTTGTTTCCATAAAAGATGCTTATTTTAACAGAATTTCAGTACTAAATGTGGCTTTTTCAGTGGGTGTGGCACAGACAATGCATCATAACAAAGCTTCACTTCCTGCTGTTAAGATGACCTTAGTGGAGCATATAGTCTGAAAAAAAAGATTTGAGTTAGAGGTAAAGAAGATAAAGAGCGGGAGATGTGCACAAAATAAGAAACCAAAGTATACGGCACACAATCCTCCGAGGTGCTGAAACTTCTGTGCAGAAGGGCTGACATCAGAGCTGGGTGGGTAGAACGGGTACTGCATGCCAACTTTCTGGCTCTAAGAAGCCAGCTTAAGTAGCAATGAATCAAGGGGGAAAAAACCCTAAGGCAAATGCTGAAACAGAAATTTATCCGAGAGGTCAGTTTAGTTACGAGTCTCGGATGCTTGAGCCACAAAGTGCTGACTCAGCCAAAGGTGAGGAATCAGAAGGAAAATAGGCACGGAGCAAGTGGGGCTTTTCTAATGGGAAATGTTCCATATACAGAAAAATCATAAATGCAAACAGCACCTGAAGTGAAAAACGAAATTAGGAATGCTGTTTCTTTAAATAGAAAGTATGTGATACAAAGACATACTGATATTACAGGAAAAGAATAAGAGGAAGAAATAATACAGCAATAGAGAAGGAAATTAAAGAATCAAGTCCAATCAAAGAAGCTGTTTGACTGTTAGGGGAAATCAGTAAGATATGTTGCCAAAGAGATGTAAAAAACCTGGGGTGGTTTTTTTCTAAATAGTATAATCAAGGCAATTAAATGCAAACCTAAGCAAGAATTATCTTATTTGGAAGTTTTCTTAGATTCCTATAGGAAAACAAAGGACTGAGAAGTAGCTAGAGTGAACAGCTTAGAATCCCCAAAATGACTGTACAAGTGCTCTATAAAATAACTTCATTCACAACAGCATAAGCTAGTAACAGAATAAGACCTCTGGAGGAATAAGTCTGTCTTATTTAATTTTCTTTTTTAAAGGGAATTCATTTCTTTCCTCTATTGATTTAGGGTAAGAGAGATTTGATTCACTCAGTGAATGAGACAAAGAGGTGATCTTTACCTTGCTAGCAGTAATGTTCATTTTTGTGTAATATTCTACTTTTCATGCAGAAAGTGGATTTTCCTGAGTGAATCCTGAGGGAACATTTGCCAGTAAACACCTGTGACGTGCCAGCTGCAAATCTAGAATGCTGATGGCTTTTTTAAAAACTCACCATGATTTAAGAGGCTGTGAAAAGTGAAAGGTTTTTCTGTGCTGAAAATCATTGGTCCTAAGGACGTAAATCTGGATTAACTAACTATTTATAATCCTATGGACTCCTGAGTTAGTTGTACAAGTGCTGGACTCTGAATAGAAAGAAACTGGCTATCTTCAGATGACACTGTCTGTCAATCCCTCTGAAATTATCTTGCTTAGATTATTAATAGTTACGGGCTAAGTGTCCTAAACCAGATCTGCTCTCTGCAGAGAAATGCAAGAGTTTGTGCTTCACGATGAATATGAGACTGAGCAGTGGACTTCAGGCTCCAAGCAGTGTAGTGCATACACAGTGCAAGTGGCACTGTTCTGTATTGGACCATCAATTTTCAATCCCAGTTTATATTGATATTGGTAAAAAAAACCCAAAACATTTTCAAGGCTAATGAAGCGGCATGACAATGATACAACTGTAAAGGAACAACCTGATGACTGTATCATTAGAAGCAATACAGTGGGAAGCTTATTGCTAGGGTACCATCCAACGACTGATGCTAGCAAATCTGTATGTGAATACTAGACCAAGCACTGCGAGGTCAGAGTAAATGACAGGGTAAATCTGGCTTAGAACGCAGCGCTGCATCAGAAGGGATGCAGCCACCAAACCCTCTGAGTTTGTTCACTACTAGTTTACTCTCTACTTCAGAGTATATTTTTTCTATTGTGTTTCCTTTGTGTTAGTCAGCCAGTACAACCTACAGATGAGGTACTATCTGTTCACACAGGTTTCTTCCTCTAAGTCTAACCGGGTAGTGCCTCTACTGCATCAACTGACATAGCAGCATAACTCTGGATCTATGGATGCACCTGCTTGAGTGAATAATGTGTGCGCCAGGAGCGACCCACAGCAGCAGAGGGTCTGGATGATCAATGCTATACATCTTTTAAGGGGGCTAGTTTGCATTGCATCTAGTCTGCTGACGACAATGCCTGCAATGCATTGCTAATTAGGAACACTCCTGGACCACATTTGTTTTGCAGCTTCATTTAAAAAAATCCAATTTGTTTTCTAAAAGATCATCCCACAAGACAGCCAAAATAACTTAAAAGAGCACTTCTGATCAGAACCACATGCTAATCTAGATGCACCTTAAATGATTTGCTCTGATCCCTTTAACAAAACATGATGCTGCGTCCATACACCATCTGAAAGAAGCAGATACTGCTGGCGATCCTCTAAGGAACAGATCAACAATTTGCATGCACAACCCCATTGCAGCCCTGTGAAACCACCATAAAATAGCATGCTTTTTTCAGCATAGAATTGGGTAGAAAGCACGCCTAAATTTCTGAAAAGGAAAGTGACTCCTGTTTCTTCCATCTGTTTCCAGCGAGAAAACAAAATCAAATTAAATCTCTTGGTATGTGAGTAACATCACTTTTCCTACAAGCACAGATAATCCCACAAATGTCTGATCTCTCTGACTACATGGGCCGAGAAGCAACAGGAGATGGCCCAAACATGCAAGGGTATTTTGGCATAGGAGACAAATTTCTGAAAAGCCAATGTTTACAACTGATAAATATTAGCTAAAATTTTATTTTACAACCTAATGTTTTTAGTTTTCTCTGAAGAATACCTTGCTTCTAGCTATTAGTGTTGGTTTGTACTAGTAAAAACACAGTTCTATACTGATTTGTCATTTTATTATTCTGCAGATAAACCCTTCCAAAGTGAGATGATGATATCAGAAAAAAAGAAAGTAGTCATTATCTGAGAATTAATAACTTAAAAAAATTTTCAGCTCTTCCTGATCATCATTAACAATAACCTGGAAGAGGTGACGAGTGTGCTCTCACCACGTTTGCAGACGACGCTTCAGTGTGAGGGCGAGTCCATGTGCTCAAGGGCAGGTCTGCCGTCCTGGATAGGCTGGAGAAAGGGGCTGACAAGAACTTTGTGATGGTCAACAGGGAGAAACAGTCAGTCCTGCCCCTGGCACAGACTAACCCCCTTCAATAGCACAGGCTGGGCACTGACGGCCTGGCAGCAGCTCTATGGAAAAGCGCTTGGGGCTCCTGGTGGACAGCAAGCTGGGCATGAGCCAGTTGTGTGTCCTGGCAGCAGAGGTCAACTGCATCCTGGGCTGTTGGAGCAGGAGCAGAGCCAGGAGATCTAGACAAGGACTTATTCCCCAGTAGTTGCCACGCATTAGACTGTACCCAGACAGTGCCTTCTGTTTTGGTCCCCACACTATGGGGAAGATAACAAAACGGAGCAAGGTGAGGAGAGTGGTACTGAGATGGCTGGGGCAGGAGCACTGGCCTGGTGAGGAGAAGCTGGGGGAGCTGAGTTTTTTCACCCTGGAGAAGGGCTGCTTCTGGGGACAACTAACAGCAGACACCCGGTGCTTACAGGAAGATCATCAAGACAGAGCTAAACTTTTCAGAGTAGCATGTGGTAACAGGATGACAGACAGCAGGCACATGTTGGAACAAGAGCAGGTCAAACAGGTTATAAGGAAAAGTGTTTCCTCATGAGGGCAGTCAAGCAGTAGAACAGGTTTCCCAGAGAGGCTGTGCAAGTTCCATCCTCGGAGATTTTCGAGATTCAATTGGATAAATTCCAGAGCATCCTGGCCTGGCCCTATAGCTGGCGCTGACTATTGTGTTAGCCCATGGATGCTCTGTATGCGATTTCCCTTCGCTCCCTTCCAGCGCAAAGAGGAGCAACCTAGCTGAGACACCCAGTGCAGTCTTATTTTCACCACAGGCATCACCCCCAGCAGCAGTAGACATCACCATAGGCATTACCACCAGAATATAGTAAGAGAGCATTTTTCTCCTGGCTGTAAGTATTCAGAGCAGAGCTGTGGTCTGTTCCTTTCACATATACCTAGAAAAACCACTGAGTCCATTTTTCAGCTTAAACACTCCTATGCTTCCTCCAGTAAATCTCCTGATGGGCACCTCAGGATTATCCTACAATCGAGTATTTTCCTGTGCAAGTGCTTGGGATAATAAGCTTGAAGTGCAGGCTCAGTCCCACAGGAGCATAACTGCCTAACATGCCCTTGTATAGATTCCACAACAACCACAATGCTCAGTATTTACATAATACATCTTCTGAACCCTTAACACGCTGTTAGCAATCTGCAGTTAATAACAGTAGGGTCATCAAGCTGCAAAATGCTCAGATGACACATAATTGTTTTACATTTCAATATTAGTTTTGATTTTTTAGCATCTCCTTTATTGCATCTTAAATTTTAATGTATTTGATTTGCATGTTCTTTGGGATCTGAAAGTATTTCATACAAGTTTATCAGAATATAGATATAAAAATGAAACCAGCCCCCCAGCAGCTGCTGAGAATTCCAGAAGGATGACAAGTTCTGGTAAATTTTATAGAAAAATGGTGGAAAAAACAAAGATCAAGAAAGGCCTCACTACTGAGAAGAAGGAAAAAAAAAGTGTTCAAATACGTAAACAATAAGTCATCAGTGAAGCAGAAGTAGGACCACATAGATGACAAGGGTAATATTGCATTGATACACTGTCAAAAGAAAGTAATGAATCCTTTCACTCACTTTTCACAAAGTAACATGAACTTAATGCCATGAAATGACAGATACTTCACAAAGTAGAAGAGAAAAAATACTGAAGGTACACAACATGGCTGTAATCTGCATGAATTTTAGAAATAGGTTTTGATCTTGTAAATTTATCTCCAAAAATGTAATGGTTAAGGTACTCAAAGAGTAGGCTGACTCGGATTTTCTTACGCAACAGTAAAAAGCTTGGTCTGGAAGTATGTAACCAGTGGAGAGCAATATTATGACTGGGTTTTTTTGCTCATTTTACATGCAGTGATAAAAGGAAATGACAGCAAGTAAAGAACTGGTCCAGACCGAAAGGAAAGCCGTATAAAGACACCAAACACATGGAGAATGGCCTCTGCTTATTTTCAGAAGTCAGATTCAGGAGTATAAACATGTCACAATGAAGGAACATCTATATCTGGCTGCAGTGAACACAAGTTTAAGACTGAGAAGAGATACTTAATAGACAAATTCTATAAAACCTGAAAAGAATGAATTTTTACACAGTGGTGTACAAAATAATTATTTTTCTATTCAAATTTATCCTGGTCAAATTCCACTGGAGGTGGTGAGTGTACAGGTTTTACATCTGCATTATTTTTTAAATTTTTAATATATTATTTATTACCTCAAGTGAGTTTGAAGAAATTAAGCGTAAGGTAACAAAAATTTATGGATGACACAAAAACTGCAAGGAATTCTCATAATGAAAAAAACTGACAGCTAAACACAAGCAGATTTGCTACAAGGTGCAAAATAACAAAATAAGGTGCAGATTTGGCAAATACAAATATAATTTCTACAGAAAAATGAGTCAAAATATCATTATACAACAGTGACTTGAATTGTACAGTGCTGAGAACCTGCAAAGAAGAAATGCCAAGGAAGCTGTAATTTTGCTTTGATTTTGATAACACCATTTGATCCTTAAGCTGTTTTCTCTATCCACTTGGGTTAATTAAAAAAAGTCAGTCACCAACCCAGATGCCAAGTGCCTTTCCAGTTCTGTTTAACACGCTGTATAAAATGAATGGTCATCTTCACATGTGACTGGAACACAGTGTCCATAGCCAAATAAAGAAAACCTCAGTTAGGCGCAGTTTTGCAAGCAACAAAAAAAGATCATGGCAATTTTTTACTGCTTAGATAACATGTCTCAAAACAGAGCTACTGCGCTACATTTTTTTCATGGCATTCATTCAAAAAAGATTTATCTACCTGTTGAAATCCATGCAAATGCATTGACGTGAATATAATTTGACATAGATTAACTTCTGCTGATTCACCAGGGTCAGGATTTCCCCCTCAACAAAGACTTAAACAAACTCAGTGAGTGGGAAAGAATTATCTACAAGGAACAATGTACTAGCACTGCAAATATCAGGAAGAATTTCCTGAAGTGAGATTTATCAGAAGAATAAGCACACTTCCTCAAAGAAAAAGATGGAAAACTCTTTTTTTTTTTAACATAAAGCTTTCCTGCATGTACTGAAATGTAGGTAATAGTCCACTGACAGTGGTTACACGTGAGAGTTTAGTGGCATGTTTTCACATCTTTCAATTTCCTTAAAACAATCAGTAGAATCAGTACTTCCATAATGAACAGTTTGTCTAAAATCTTCTGGTGTATTTTGACTTGTCACTGATGTGCATAATACATTTATTCTCTTCTGAGTTAAAGGTTTGTCAAACTAATGTAACCCAATGCCTTCTCTGCAGAAAATGTTGGTTTTCAGAGTAATATTTTTTTAACTGCAGTCTCAGAAATATATATCCAAAGAACAGGAAAAAATGAAGATGATGGAAATATAAGTCATAATTATTAAAGAAGTTGTAATGGTTACCTCCACTACGATGCATGGTGAATGAAAGACCTGATATGAAACAATTTTCAGCCAATTAAAATGGGATTTAAATTTGTCATACTTACCATAAGAAGCCTATCTCCAACCTGCAACCTCCCATCTTTTTGTGCAGCTCCTCCATCAATAATCTTGGTGACATAAATGCTGTTGTCCCCAGGGATGTGCTGGTTTCCAACCCCTCCTGCAATACTGAATCCCAGACCTGGAGGGGATATGGAAAACAAAACATTAATGATACAATATATAACATCAAAGAGGAGTAGAAGAGTAGCATGTATTTAATCTACTGTACAATTATGGTATTTTTTACAGAAACACAAATAACATAAGAGATATTTGTGAGGTCAATACTCTTTCACTTTCCCTGGAAGGTCAGGGACAGAAATAAATTAAGGAAATTCTTTGTCATGTACAATTATGGGAAGTTAGAGTAAAAAAGAATCAAATCAGTGATGATTCTATACCCATGGCTTGTCCTTGGCAGGGGCCAGGTAACCCTACCTCAGGAAGCTATGGCACAACTTGCCATGCCTAGTAATAAAACTCTGAAGCTTGAAGTTTATTTTGTTAAAAATTGGCATAAAATACATCACCGTGTGTCAGAACAAAACTAAAGGTATTCTGATTGTCCACACAATTTGAAAAATACTTGGAGACATGTACTGCAGATTTGTAAGTTTCTGTAGTACCACAGTGAAGGGTCTGTGCAAGTGAAAGATAAATGGTGTAGGTGCATTTTTCAATGGTGCCCCATGACAGGCCAAGGGGCAATGGGTACAAGTTGGAACACAGGAAGTTCCACCTCAATATGAAGAAAAACCTCCTTCCTGTGCGGGTGCCAGAGCAGGGGCACAGGCTGCCCAGGGAGGCTGTGGGGTCCCTTCCCTGGAGACATTCACACCCCGCCTGGACACGTTCCTGTGCCCCCTGCTCTGGGTGTGCCTGCTCAAGCAGGGGGGTTGGACGAGATGATCTCCAGAGGTCCCTTCCAACCCCTGCCATTCTGGGATTCTGTGATTCTGTGGTTTGGATTTAAATCTCCTTTGCATATTTTTCTAGGACACAAATATCTTTGGCTATGGATACATAAAATAAGAAAGCAATATTCCTTTGTACATATGTAACTTCTCTTCAGGGATCTGTGAAATTCCTAGATAAACACCCATCAAGACAAACTTTGGAACAATGTCAATAATACATGCCAATATCATTCAGGGAAAGGAAGAAAAAAAAAATGTTGGGGGAAGAAAAAAAAAGACAGTTTTACCCTTTTTCTATTTCTCCTATCTTCTGACATGTTGCATAAACAGACAAATCTTTGCTTTCATGTATAATAACATTTTTATCTCTCAGAGTAAAGACAGAAACTACTGTGCTTTATATCCATAAAAATCTACTTCATACAGCTAATTTCTCATAGATCATATAGCTAATGGGAACTTCCAGCTGAACAATATTATTGACAATAACCTGCTTAGATTATTGCTTCAACCAGGCATTTCTCTTGTAGCTGTACAGAAAGAATAGTTATATCGATTTAGAGAATAATCACTAGTTTTATCTATGAAATCTATGCTGTTCAGTCATTCTTAAAACAAACATGTTAGTAATAGTTTTGCAGTAAAATGTAATAGTAAAAAATGAGTTGCCCGGAATTTGGCATTTTATTGCAAACTCACCAGCCTGACTGCTTGGGCAATTAAACTTAAGGGAGGGTATATTTAATACACACAGGCTTTTTTAGCAGCTGTTTGAGTGCAGAGATAAGAATTTTTGAGTTAATTAAATATTTCTGATTTTTCTTTCTCACATTATTTTCATTTGATCATTATTTTAGCTTAAAAAAGATGTGAGGCTATATAACATAATGGACTATATAAATTCAGAGGTTTCTTTTTGTATTTTACTATTTTGGCACTATGTCTCAAATTGAAATACTGCTTAATTAATTAAGATGACTATTAACAATTCACATGAAGCTAATTCAGAAGAATAGGATAATTAAAATAAAGCTTTATTTAATTTCCAGCTAAAGCTGGTGATCACTGTTACTATTTATGTGCTACTGCCAGGACAACTATATGGAAAAAAGATTATTTCTCCAGCGTGGAAGAATTCGTTCATGACGCTGGGACTACTAACGTAGAAGCAAAAAGATATTCTAAGAAAACATCAAGAATGGAAATTTTCTTTAAAACATTAGTTGTGGACAATGAACAGTGATTGAAATATGTTCTTTGGTGACATAATTATCATCCTTTTGACCCAAAAACATCTGCATATACTTCTACCAGTAAAGTGAAGATCTGAGAGTATTCCAGAATGCTGATGAGAGCAAATGAGTGGGCTAGACAGCAGCCAGAGAGCTTTCTTCAGCTCCACTGCTCACCTAGGGCACGACCTTGGGAAGATTAGGTTGTGTTATGCTTCAATCCTCTTCTCTCCCTTTTATTAACACTGTACGCTTGTAAAGGGCAAGGTCATTTCTGGCCACATAGCTGTTCTGTATTTTGCACAAAGGGGTTCCTAATTCAGCCTGGTCCTGTTGCAATGAAAGCAAATAGTAGCAAAGATAATCCCTTCCATTTCCTGCAGGGCTGAGCGGGGTGTCAGTGTTTGCTGTTTGTCTGCGTGTCCGTGTCACAAGTGAAATATGAAACCGCAAAATAAAAGAGTGCTAACACATGCTAATCCCATTACAAAAGTGAAGTTGATGAAAGAAGTAACTATTCTACATAAAATATAGCTGTGTTACAACGTGTGGGGCTGCATTGTGTTTGTAAGCAGGGTCTGTCTTTGGGATCCAAAAAACCAGCTCTGAGTATAAGTAGGTTTAAAAGAGCAGAACAAGACAGGGGGCAACACTGTGGGGAGAAAAGGGAGAGTGGGTAGGAGAGACAACTGAGGAAAAGAGAGATTTTCTGTGTCTCTTCTATCAATAATGATTTAGTTTCATTGCCTAATCATATTGGCCTTCTTTAATAGATTTCTTCTAGGCAAGAATGGGGAATGAAACAATGGCCCATTTAATTTTACTTAAATTACTTTTGCTAATTGCTAGGGCACTAGGAAAGTATACTACAATAAAACTTTTGGGTAGGATTCATATGGCCAAATGACATTAGATAACTATGTTAATCATTTATGCTACCTTTATAATCAATGAAAATTCATTAGGGGCTTTTAAAGCATGATTCATCCCATCTCAAAGAGACATCTGAAAGAGATGAGATGAATCACACTCTTGGTTTCTGAAAGGCTGGGGGCTGGATGTGGGAAGAGGTGGGTGGGAAGATCAGTGCTACAGAAGTTCACAACCTGAGTTAGAGTCTCACCTCCATTTAGGCTGAAGGTTTCTGTTCTGTTTTAAGAACTCAGAAAGGTTTGTGCATCCCTGGTGTGGATCTCTCTTGTCACTAGCTACTGCAGTAGTCTCATATCAGATTTGTACTCTATTTTGAAAACAGAGAACCATTCAAATATCTGGGAACACAGGGAGAAAGATATGTGTCTTAACCTTGGTCTTTTTCATCTTTAAGTATCATATTTAATTGCAGACCCTTTTTCTTATTGAGTCCCGTGGTTGGGAAGACATTGCCATCAGAACATAGAAGATCAGGAGTTGCTTTGAAGAATGCCCTCCCTCTCACTTCCTGTTCTGCTGATGTGCAATCTGCTTCACAGAAACCCCTCAGCTTGGACAGCGCCCCATTTCCTCACAATAGGAATTAGACAGAAGGTAGATTTAGAACGGAGATAAGGAAGATATTTTTCACAATGAGCATGGTGAGACACTGGGAAAGGTGGCTGCCCAGAGAAGTTGTGGATGCCCCATCACTGGAGGTGTTCAAGGCCAGGTTGGATGGGGCTTTGAGGAACCTGATCTAGTGATAGACAGGGTTGGACTAGATGATCCTTAAAGGTCCTCCAAGCCCAAACCATTCTATGGTTCTATGAAGAAGAGAAGACTACTCCAAGAGGAAAAAGGAAAGAGAAATGGATTTAATACAGGTTACATCCAAGTCAAACTCAGCTTCATTCAAAATCACTGAGGAGAATGGGCACATATAAGATTGGGTCAATGTGTAAACTAGGGAAGATTAATTAAACTTTATTTCCTTCCACTTCCACTGGATAACTGTTTGTAAAATTAATCTGCGTTTTGGATCTGCAAATGCTGATCACTAATTCTGTGGATAATACCACGTGCAACAGTGGAATGGGAGAGGAGACATTACTCTTACCACAAACTGGAAAAGGGACAGAGGAAAGAGCTGTTCTGTCAAAATTGGAAACTGCAGAAAAAGTGCTGATATCAAAAACAGTCAAGGATATTTATCGATATCTTTTCCCTGGGTTAACAGTAAACAAAGCACTACAATATTTGAAATGGTAATGAAGCCATAAAGAAAAAAAGTTGCAGCCAAGGCAATTCAAAAGCCTCTGAAGTCTCAATCATAGCTACTTCAGAAAAAGGTAACCAGTGACTATTTGTATCTATTTTGCATTATTTGATGCACCAAATATGCATTTTAAATTAATCACCATATTACTAAAAGCATATGTTCTAACTACTTTTCTGGTAAAAAGTTGTTGAACTCAGATTTTATGAAACTGTTTCAGGCAGCAAAACAAGATAATACAACCAGAAAGTACCCATGCAATAGCTTGCCCCACTGAGACCCTCCCTGGCACTGTGAGCCTGGCTGTGAAGGGAACAGGACATGTTGACCATGCTGCTGTGAGGAACCCGACAAGGCAATGAGGAAGCCAAACTGAGGTAGCTCCTGCCTTTCCAAAGACTAGCCACTTCTGCAACATTCATTTACAAAAAATATAGCTTAGTGTTGTTTTATTGTTGAAATTACTTACAGAGCCAATATTTATATAGTCTTTTTTTTCCATCTGAAAGGGTGAACAGCATCATGCTGATGAACCCACCAATGAAACTGTCAAACCTGGAGCAATGAAGTCCAATCCAGGTTTCTAACTGATCAAATTCCACTTGGGGTGAGGAAAGGAACATGGGTAATATAAAATGCTTTGACTGATATAATTTGATTGACTTGTTTTGACAGGTACCACAGTTACATCTAGTGCTATAGGAATAAACAAACTGAAAGAACGTTAATTATAAACAGAGAAGCAGCAAGGGATATCTCCCCCTACCCCTTTTCTCAAGCCTCGAGTTGCCAATTTTAGTTTCCCTGGAGAAGAGATATAGCACTTATTTAAAAGTAGCACCCCACAACTGTGGAAGTTTAATACGCTTGTTATGGCTGTGACTGACAACTAGTGTTCATTATTGACAGCAGATTCCTTTATCATTTGGTACACACAAAAATGAAATACATTACACAACAAAAATTAAAATACGTTTTGCAATAATTATACAACATTACAAGCAGGGACTGATCTTCCTCTACCGAGCTCTCTCTTTCTGTCTTTATTTTCCATCCCATAAATCAATTCCTGAGAAACTATTAATCCCAAACACAGGAAATGTCACATCTATCTTATCTCCTTCATGTTGTAGGGGTAGATTCAAATATCAATTTATTTGAGCGAGTTCTTGTAACAATTCTTATTCCTGACTCATGTGACAGCTTATACCTGAAGGACTTACACGAATAAAATTTGACTACATTTTGTTCTGTGGATGAAAAAGTCAGTCTGAAGTACAGTATGACTCATAAAACTTTAACTAATATTTGTAACATACTTAAAAGCTGCCTACTTTACTTCCCATCATTAATTCCTGTTTCAGACCCCACTCACAGATCACTTCAGAGGGCTGTTTTTGTAACAATTTGATAACAGCCTCAACCAGGAAAAAGTCCCACGCCCCTACTAATCTAACTGAGCCTATTGTTATTTAGCGTTTCTCTCTAATGGCCTTGGGTTAAAGACTTCAAGCCTCATCCTTGTTGTTTTGACATTTTTTTTCAGAAATTTGTAGTGTTTTCAGTTATTTCCCATTTAATATCAGATAGAATAAAAATGATGTACAGTGCCAGCAGGTAAGAAGGATATTCTCTGAAATAACCTTACAGAAGGAGAAAATTATTGTCCCCTTTATACTGCGTGTCATTATATACTCATGCCTTCAGCTCTGTATCCAGCAGTTGTTACACAGTTCCTTTGTTCTTGCCCACAGCCATTTTTATAGTTATTTTCATTAATCCCTACACTGTGGCTGCCAGTGCATCACCCTTCCGTACTACTGAACCAACAGAGATGCCAGATTTCAGTACAGCCTCTACTGAGGACCAAACTGGAGAGCACACACAGTACTTCCACAGAGTAGGGTCAGCATGCTCACGAGAGCTATGATGGGATACAGTTTGGCACTTGTTATTATACAACGGGCAAAGAAAATCCTTTCCCTGCAAATGAGCACTGACTGCACAGCAACACTGACGCCTCTCTGTGAGGGACTGGACCCTTCCACAAGCTCAGTGAGAGAGCACTTAGAACTTTTCCATATGGAGGCAGATTTTGGTCAGAGTTTTTAGTAGAAAACAAACAGTAAAATTATTCATCTTTTATCTTAATAAATTTTAAACACTGCAAATTTAAATTTTAAAATGTCAATAAAATAGTTCTAATTTTAACTATTTTAATTCAATAAAATAAAAATTTAGTTGAAATTTAAAACATTACAGTAACACAATCTCACTGCACAACCCAGTGCAAGAATCTGCAGAGGTCTGTTCCCGCTGCTTGCTTGATGAAAGAGAGAGAGAACAGGGATAATGATCTCACAGAGATTAAAATGTCTTCAATACACTGGTGCATATGTACATTCACACTACCCCAAAGAGCTCTCTGAAGGACTAAAGGCTTGGAAGAATGGCAGCCAGCTAAAACTCAGTGAAGGAGAGACTGTGGTAGTAGCTGCTGGCTGGTAATCCAGTGGGCAGCGATGACACGCTGGTTTCCATAACTTTGATTGAGAGTGCCTAATCAGGTTTGCAGTCTCCATTTCAAATGTCATGAACTGCTATCCGTATCGTTAGGAAGCATATGTAATTTTAATGTTTGGTAACCACACTGCTACCTACAGATCTTATACCTGTTCCAAAACAGCTATGGGATGTCCTAAAAAGCTCCCTGCCTGACATTGCTTTCTCTAAGCTTGTTCTTCTGCTGGAGATAGGGGAATGCAATGTGTTACATCTTTTCTTTGGACACAAGAGTTTCATGAACATCGTCTGAGACCCACAAAAGTCAGAAACGCAGAAGAGTCCAGAATATGGAAAAAGGTCTGGATATTTCAGGGATTTGTTTGCTGAGTTACTCTGCTCTGGCCTCAGAAGCAAATTTAAACAATTGCACCTCTTTTCCAACTGCTTTTTCGTTCTTTTGGGCAACAAATTCAAACATTGCAGTCAAACCTACTGGGTTACAACACAAAAGAAAGGAGTCTGTTCTCAGGGCACAAGGCTACACTCCTCAGCTTAAAAAAACTGTTTACATTTCCAGCCAGAGAGGAGATGATGGGAAAGGGAGATTATGACGCAAATGTTAACATACCTGTGAGGCAGTGAGTGCATGTTTAAAAACAATCATGCTGTAGGTGCAGGAGATAAAGCACTGGTTTTACATTATCATAACGGTAAAGCTAATCTTTCTGTAATCTTTAATAAAGCCTTGAAACATGTCTTGTTAAATTACAGTGCTATTTGTATAAATTTGTAAAAAAATTCTCTAACATGCAATTAAAACATTCCCTTCTTTTCTATTGAGTTTTGCACTTAAATGTTTTTCCCATTATGATTTTTTTGCCTGCATATATTTATCCCTAAAGATACATTCCCTTCAGATGTAGTTGAAAAAAACCAAAACAGCAAGCTAGGAAAATACACTTAAAGCCTCATTAGAAGTTGTGCTTATTCTGTATTTTTACATTTATTCAAATTAATTAGGAATAAATCTCCCAGAAAGCACAGACAATGAGCAGTGGCCTAATTGCACAACAGGAATTCTCAAGAACACTTTAAAGTTTCTCTTGAAAAGAGAAGGCAGTATTCCTAATTATTCACAATAAACTGATCTTTAAAGCATTAATGAGGATTCTAGTTCACTGAAAAACATATTAAAACACTTTTGACATATACTGACACTCCAAGAATTATAGCCAGCAGTTCAGCTCTTTTAGGAAAAGCCACAATACACCAAGTCTAAAATATTTCATGTTAAAAACAGTCAAATTACGTTTTTAAAAAAGTGAAGATTAGTGATGTAAAGCAGATAAATCCAAGATCTGCCACTTAGGAACAGGATTACCTGCTTACAATCTGATTTTTTAAAATGTCTTTCGTCTTCTCAGAGATATCAGTGTGGGAGTCTGTTATAGACCACCCAACCAGGATGAAGAGGCAGACAAAATTTCTATAAGCAGCTGGGAGAAGTCTCACAATCACTAGCCTTTGTTCTCATGAGGGACTTCGACTTACCAGGTGTCTGCTGGGAGCACAATACAGCGGAGAGGAAACAGCCTAGGAGGTTCCTGGGGTGAGCGGAAGATAACTTCCTGCCACAGCTGCTGAGGGAGCCAACTAGGGGAGGCGCCCGCTGGAGCTGCTGTTTGTGAACAGAGAAGGACCTGGGGGTGATGTGGGGGCTGGAGGCCGCCTTGGGCACAGGGACCACAAAATGATAGAGTTTTCGATTCTCGGAGACGTAAGGAGCGGGGTCAGCAGAACTGCTCCCTTGGGCTTCCAGAGGGCAGACTTTGGCCTGTTTAGGAGATCGATCAACAGGGTCCCTTGGAGGCAGCCCTGAAGGGCAAAGGGGTCCAAGGCGGCTGGGCATTCTTCAGGAAGGAAATCTTAAAGGTGCAGGAGCAGGCTGTCCCCATGTGCTGAAAGAGAAGCCAGCGAGGAAGACAACTGGTCTGGCTGAACAGAGAGTTTTGGCTGGAACCCAGGGAAAAGAGTTTATGATACATAGTGACAAAGGATGGGGAAAAGGCTGAGGTACTTAATGCTGTCTTTGTCTCAGCCTTTAATAGTAAGACCAGTTGTTTTCTGGGTACCCAGCCCCCTGAGCTGGAAGGCAGGGATGGAGAGCAGAATGAAGCTCCCATAATCCAAGAGGAAATGGTTACTGACCTGTTACACCACTTAGACACACACAAGTTATGGGGCTGGATGGGATCCACCCAAAGGTACTGAGGGAGCTGGCAAAAGTGCTCACCAGGCCACTTTCAATCCTTTATCAGCAGTTCTGGCTCACAAGGGAGGTCCCAGCTGACTGGAGGGTAACAAATGTGATGACCATCTAGAAGAAGGGCTGGAAGGAAGATCTGGGCAACTACAGACCTGTCAGTTTGACCTCAGTGCCAGGGATGTTATGGAGCAGATCATCTTGAGTGCCATCATGCGGCATGTACAGGACAACCAGGGGATCAGGCCCAGCCAGCATGGCTTCATGAAAGGCAGGTCCTGCTTAACTAACCTGAACTCCTAGGGCAAGGGGACCCACTTAGTGGATGGGGAAAAGACTGTGGATTTTGTCTACCTGGACTTTAGTAAAGCCTTTGACACCGTTTCCCACATCATTCTCCTGGAGAAATTGGCTGCCATGGATTGGATGGGCGTACTCTTCGCTGGGTAAAAAACTGCCTGGGTGGCTGGGCCCAGAGAGTTGTGGTGAATGGAGCTAAATCCAGTTGGTGGCCAGTCACAATGTCCCCCAGGGCTCAGTACTGGTGCCAGTTCTGTTAAATATCTTTATCAATGATCTGGATGAGGGGATCAAGTGCAGCCTCAGTAAATTTGCAGATGACACCAAGCTGAGCGGGAGTGTTGATCTGCTCAAAGGTAGGAAGGCTCTGCAGAGGGACCTGGGAGTGTTGGTCGACAACTGGCTGAACATGAGCCAGCAGTGTGCTCAAGTGGCCAAGAAGGCCAACAGCATCCTGGCTTGTATCAGGAATAGTATGGCCAGCAGGAGCAGGGCAGGGATGGTGCCCCTGTACTCGGCACTGGTGAGGCCGCACCTTGATTACTGTGTGCAGTTTTGGGCCCCTCAGTACAAGAAGGACATTGAGGTGCTGAAGTGAGTCCAGAGAAGGGCAATGAAGCTGGTGCAGGGTCTGGAGAGCTGGTCTTATGAGGAGAGGTTGAGGGAGCTGGGGGTGTTTATCCCGGAGAAGAGGAGGCTGAGGGGAGACCTTATTACTCTCTACAACTACCTGAAAGAAGGCCGTAGTGAGGTGGGGGTTGGTCTCTTCTCCCAAATAACAAGAGATAGGATGAAAGGAAATGGCATCAAGTTGCACCAGGGGAGATTTAGATAGAATATTAGGAAAAAATTCTTTACCAAAAGAGTTGTCAAAGACTGGAGCAGGCTGCCCAGGGAAGTGGTTGGGTCCCTATCCCTGGAAGTATTTCAAAGACGTGTAGATTTGGTGCTTAGGGACTTGACAGTACAGGGTTAACGGTTGGACTCGATGATCTTAAGGGTCTTTTCCAACCTAAACGATTCTATGATTCTATGATTCTCACATGTCCTTGCCAGGTTTGTATATGCCTACAGCTATAGCTATGCATGCACATTGACTTCCTGTTCACACAGGAAGGTTTTGTATATTTTTGGTGCACCTGCAAGAACAAATAGCCCTCAGATCGAGAGTCGCTAAAAATCGGAAATTTTGATTAGGGTAGACATCACCTAGCTGGCTGCCTGTGTGATAGGATCATTTACATCTTGCAGGGAATGAATTTAAACATAGCAAAAGTGACTATATGGCTGTATGTGATATGAATGGAGTATTAAAGTTTACATTTTTGTCCTCATTCTATCTTTTTTTCTTTTTGCATTAGCAGCATTTTTCTCAGCAAGGGATTTTGTTGGGTTTTGTTTGTTATTTTTTTTAATCTCATCCTCATTGCTGCCATTTCATTCACTTGGGCAAAAATCAACTGGACTGTGCATGACTACAGATGTAGAAGTCATCCTTGGAATTGTTCAAGGCCAGGTTGGACGGGGCTTTGAACTATCTGATCTAGTGAAAGATGTCCCTGCCCATGGCTGGGGGGTTGGACTAGATGATCTTTAAAGGTCTCTTCCAAGCCAACCCATTCCATGATTCCATGACTCTAAGCAGCCAGTTGTCCTAATTAGCAGCAAAAAGCCAGGTGAGGGGTTGCAGGGTGCATTTTTAAGGTTGTCGTATGATGATCTATAGCCTTGCTGCTGCCAAAAGAGATAACTCGGCTTTCTCCCCTGCCTTTGGTCTCTTTCCCACGGCCTGCCTTGCATTAGCCATGAAGATTTTCTAGCCAAATGGATTGGCAAACTGAAAATGGCATGAAACCCAAAACAGATCAGTCTGAAACACAGACCAGGTGCATATACACCAGCATCTACAAGGATGGCAGCAGTAAAGGCCAGCAGCTCAGGATAGTGTTGGGTTCACATGTCCCCTTTGCTGCCAGCATGGTTTTGTAGAAGGCACTCACTTTAGACTTGTGACTCCTATGGAGAGCAGTGCAATGCTATCACTACTGCTCAGTGAACTCAGGTGATGTGGCAAGAAGGAGAGATGCAGGGACAGGAGCAAGTAGCTAAAGTGAGTATGACAGAAATGGCTATTCAGGCTAGTGAAGAACCTGAAAAAAAGTCAGTAAAAGTATGTCTTTAGAGCATGAGTCCTACTGGGAGGAAAGGGAACAATAAAACTTCTCTCCTAAGCTTAAGAGAGAGAAAGAGAAGTTGTCAATCATAGGTTTGTAATGCTCTTGAGAGCTAAGACAAATCTGACATTGCTATAGCAGAAGAAAACAGTGTAATAATAACACTTATTCAATATTTCTCCAATATTTGCTCTGACAGATACACTGGTACTATGAACCTTTCCTAGTTAGAGAATCAAGTACCAAACCTTTAACTCATCCTTTCAAGAGTAGTGCTGGGCTTGAGAACATTGGATTTAACCACCTTCTGCCTTGTGAGAATGTTTAATTCAGAGAGTAGTTATGCACATGGGTTGAAAGCAGTGGGAAACCAAATTATCTCTGCTGTCCCATTTTTTTTCCTAACACAAGTTTTTAAGGCAATTAGCTTCATTACCATAAATATGCTCTTATAGCTGTATTTATTTTAACTGCATCTCCTGTTAAAACCACAACTTTTTAATATGTAACTGATAATCAATCAGCTCTGAGGTTTTTATTCTTAGAAGTACCTGAAAATGGGAGTATCATGGCAGAGCTTGATGTCACTGTGTAAAACCAAGAGAAGTCCCCTTTCCCTGACTGCCTCCCCTCTTTGCCAGAAAATTCAGACAAAATCTTAAAGGGTTTTTTTGACATTTTACCTGCTTCTCATGCTCTTAAATTTCACTTGACCCTATTTAATTCTTGATGCCCCATAAATTCATACACATAGCTTTTGTATAAAGAAATAAAAATAACATGCCATGGTTCCTCGCAGTGCTGTGAGACAAGCAGGCAGTTACAGAAACCTGCAACGACTGCACTGAGAAGATCCAAAGAATCTGCTATTGTTTTGACATTACATATTAACTTGGGTTCAAATGCTGAAATATGGTTCACTTTCCATGCACAAAGTACACCATTTTTTCAGGTGTAGGAACCAAATTTATGCTGACAGTTGATCATAGTTTGTCTGTCATTAACAAATAGTACCTCCATAATTTTCTGCACAAATTACTGTAATTACTGACAGCAGCACAGGTTATTTCACCTCCTAATAATGTAAATGAAAAGTGTTTGTTCCTGTAGATGTGCACACCAAAATCTGTTTTAAAGTAGTTATTACTTTTTGATCAGATATTAATATTTTTTTAGTCATGGTACTATGTAAAGCTGTGCTTTTCCAGCCATTTTTTTCCCATCAAGATTCGTTCTTGAAACTTACAGACTTGACACAGGAGATAACTATTCTAATTCATAAACAAATGCTATTTGCTTTGTATAACATTAAGTGATATATCTTTAACTGACTACAGCTGGGTCACTGCTTTCTAAGTTGGATGGCTCTTCTAGACAAATATTTAATAATTTGTCACCAATAAAATGGAGACAGAAGGAGCAGTCTGCCAGTTTGGGATCTGTTTAAGAACCATAAATGTCAGGGAGAGACTCATCAGTTTCTTTTGTTCGTCCTCCATCTGATGAGGGGAATTTAGCATTATCTTCTTATCCCTGTTGCAAAGCTGAACAGAAATACTTTCTTGAAAAGCTCTCTGAAAATTATGTTGGAGCTTGAAAATATAAAATGAAATCAAAGTTCATCTTGTAGCCTCTTATCTATTTGCAATCAACCCATAAATAGTCTGTCATATATTCAGTTACTTCCTTTTTTCCTTTTTTAAAAATACAGAGGGAAATCAAGACACAAATTTACAAGTAATTTTGGGTTTTTTATGTAAGGCAATTTACAGAGCCCTAATGTTAAAAGTTTACAAGTATATAAATGATACAGAGAAAGAAAAGAGATGGTGCTTACTGAACTGTAGTAATAAGGTGAATACACTCTGAAAATGGATTCATGAGTCATTGCACTTTGATTTGACTCTTTTTGTCTCCATGAAACTGTACTTTGGTCCCTTAGTTCACTGATGATGCTTTCTTGCATCAAAACAAAAATGTTTTATTTGCCAGTGAGAAGCACCCTATACTCTCATAGAGTAAAATGTGTTAAACCAGACACTTGTGACTTTATAAGAAAGACGAGGACAGACTTTTTAATAGGGCCTGTTGTAACAGAATAAGGGGTAATAGTTTTAAACTAAAAGAGGGTAGATACAGACTAGATAGGAAGAAGACATTTTTCCCAATGAGGGTGGTGAAACGCTGGCCCAGGTTGCCCAGAGAGGTGGTCGATGCCCCATCCCTGGAAACATTCCAGGTCAGGCTGGCCGGGGCTCTGAGCAACCTGATCTAGTTGAAGATGTCCCTGGTCACTGCAGGGGGTTGGACTTGGTGATCTTTAAAGGTCCCTTCCAACCCAAACTATTCTATGATTCTATGACATCTCAGAAATTACGCTAAAAATTTGCTAAGGGATTGTACTCTAGTATTCATAACAAGGAAGATAATGTGAATCAATATTTGAAATCTGCATACAGAAAACCATTTGTTTTCAGACTGTCCCCAGGCCATGAAAGATTTTCTAAAAGCTTTTGCTTAGCAGTGTTGAGACTCAGAGTATAACACTTAAATGTGATCGTTTCAGCCTGAGTTACACTACAGATTTTCTCTGAGTAAGAGTTTTCCTGATATTTTCATTACCTGGCTCTTAATGAGATATAGTTTAACAGAAGACCCTTCTATTAGTCCCTTGAGGGGTTCTATCTAGAAGGGGTATTAACACAGCCTTTCCATCAGCTATTTCAATTAATAACAATTCCCGAACTTGCCTGCAACACCAGAGGTAGGATGTAGGTCTCACTCTCTGGGACAATGTACACAGCATTCCTAATGAAAATTGAAGCCCTGGGGGAAAGAATGAATGTACTAATATGTTTTATTCCCAGACCACTTCTGGGCCACCCCTTGGAAATTTTATGCAGCTATTGGATGAAAAGATTGATCCCAGTGAGACCCACAAATGTAGAAGCGAAAGCCTACAAGACCGATTTTAGGTGTAAAGAAACCCAGGTCTGCCTAGAGCTGGACAAAAGTGTCTTATATGAAGTCAAGACTTAGCATTAAAAGCCTTAGTGCAGTCCAAAGCAAAGGAGTCTTGAACAGCCTCCAAATACTGAAACCTGCTGGGACAACGGCCTTGGTGAATAACCAGCCATCCATCTAACCAAATTGTTCCTAAGGAGCATGATCCTGGCTTAAGCAACAGAAAAGTTGAAAAGCCAGAGAAATCCTAGCTGGACATGAATTAACAAATGCAGCCTGAGACTGCAGTTTATCTGTTCTAGTATTCATTAATATTTTCACAAGTGGAGTAGTTTCTTTTCTGAAAATGTTTTATCCCTCCTAGCACAACTAAAAGAAAAAATAGGGAAATCAAAAATACTAAATTACTATTGAGGACAAGCAAAGTAAATGTTTGTGGTTTTTGTCTGGAAGACACTCTATTTCTGCAGGTGCAGGATTTATATAGCCCTATGCCTACTGTTTGTCTTCATACTGCAGTAAAATGAGAAAAATTTGTTAAGATAACTGAATCTTGGGACTGGAAGAAACTCAGTGGATCATTTACTCTATATTCTCGACCTGAGGCAGAACTGACTATTGTTGCCTCATGGGTAACAAATGGCTGTCTGGTGCACCCAGATATTTCCTATGCTACAGTCCTGGTGACCTGCCCAGTAATCTATCACATCACAATCCTCATTTGTCCTAAATCCAGTCCAAATATTGTTTAACACAATTTGTCTATTAGATTTTGTGCCACACCCTCCCCAGGGTGCACACAGAACAAACTCACTTCTTCAAAGATGTGCTGCTAGGCAAGAAGATCGTTATCAGGGGCCCATAACCCCCCTCTAAGTCCTTGGTATTTCAGATAAATTACTTCAGATCACTCATTCTTTCCTTGTAGGGCAGGCTTTCTAAACCTCTGATGATTTTTACAGCTTTCCCCTGGAGTGCCTCCAACTGGCCTACACCCTTCTTGAAGTGGAAAGCTCAAAGATTTACCTGTGAAGGATGAAAGGATTGCTCATGTGTCGTATAAACCAAACCTCAATTTATAAATCCCAAAATACTATTTGGATGTTTCATCACAGTGTAATGTGTAAAAGACAAAATGCTACAGCTAACAGCATTCTAGATACTCTTCTACAGGATTCTTTTCCTGACAGTTTTCTGTTATGCACTATTTAGTGGATTATTTGATTATTTCTGCTGAAAGCACCTTGCTGTTGTCCCTGCTGAATTACACTTTTGTTTTTTTTGAGACCACTATCAATGTTAAACAGTCCCAGTATATGGTATCATCTGAGACAAATGTGAAAAGGAGTTGCAAAGGAGGGTTATGGCATCCTCTGGTAATTGCTGCTCTTCAAACTTCTAAGTGTTTATAAAGAGATTTCCTACTTGTTCCAGTATGCTTCTGGGGTTCTGAAAGCAAACCGATGGCTTTATAGTCCCTTGACTCCTCTTGTTCCCTCAACAAAGATGAGTTTTCCGCTTATTCTTTCCAGCTCTTCACTTTACCTTCTCCACACAGGTGTTCAAAACCAACCGTTGTCAGCACTCAGATGTCATCAGCTAAGTTTCGGTGGTCTGGGATCAAGACCATCATGACCTGCATGTATGAAAATATGTAACTTCTCTAAGTGCTGCCAGGCCTGTTCCTTCTTCATTTGAGGCTGAGGTCTTGTCCCTCTGCTGCTGGTTTTAATCATGGTAGCAACCTTATCACAGATGACCTTTCTGTGAAAACTGATGCCAGCAAAAAGCTAGGCACTTTTCACATCTAGCCTCAAAAGAACCTGTCATCTCAACATCTCTCTGTAACTACAAAGTACATCTCTAATCTACAATTATTTTCACTGCATTACAGAGGGGATGTGATTTGTTATAAGAGAATTTAAAAGTATTATTTAAAAATAACTTGCAGAAGTTTTGGCTATGGCATTTGAAAATCATTAGAATTTAGAAACACTATACATCTGACCTACAGACTATGGATAAGATTTACCACTGGCCTACCATTTACACTGAGGTAATTCTTCAGTTACAGTATATAAAATGTGCCTACACTAAACAACTTTACTCAATTATTTGCTGTAATATTATGATTCCTCATTTTAGATCTCTGCTTGTTGGAGTAGTTAGCATGGCTTTCTATTAATTTCATAAGATATCCTACACATCGTTCTGCATAAGAAACAAAACAAACAAAAAACCAGAACACAGTTTAGGGAAAAAAAGTCAATGACGTGCTTATTTGCAAATATCACTTCCCAAAATAGAAACGTCAACTATGCCTTAAGGATATTATTCTTTTAACTTATGCAACATATCTTTTATCGTATCCTAAAGACTGTGTCATTACATCCTTTTTTTACATTTCATTCAGCTTTAAGATCTTGCTTTGCAATTGTTTCTTCCTATCAAAGGTAACAACTGGACAAAATTCTTCCTAAAGAATTGAAGAGCAGGCCTCTTATTTGTTCATATAAATCACTACTCAAAATGCAGAAGCCAACATCCTGGATAATGAACACAGAACTTTGTGCCTTTGGAATACTTTGGATATACTAGCTAGTATTTCTGGTTTCAGATATAATCTGGGGTTTTTTTAACTTCTCAGAATTGTGTTTGTCTCAGAAATGACACACAAAAGACTTAAGCATCAAGTTGTCTCCGTGTCTTTCTCATATAAAGCCAGCCCAAGTGTACCCTGGAAGCAGTCACAGGAATTTTTTTCATCTACCAAGCACACCAAATGCTTCCTGTTGAGAAAAACATATCAACTTGCTGTTGTCCCAAGTGGCAGAATTTCTGAATGAAAAAACATTAAATGAGTCTCTGCAAGCAAAGGAAAGGAAGCGATACCCTCTCACAAATCACGTGTCTTTACTGCTGACTCGAAAGGACAAGGGTTGAAGAGCAGCTGTCTATGTGTCAGGGAGCACAAGTCTTTGGCACAGCCAGACTATGCTTTGCTTCTGCAAGAAGCTTGATCTCACTGGGTCTGCAATACAGGACCCCTGGCTACATGCCAGATCAGCTGCCCTTTGTACGTGTCCCTGATGCGACCCATGCAGTACCAGAATGTGCACTGGAGTCCCAGAGCCTGCGCTTCTTGGTCTTGTTTCTTAAGATGGCACAAGTATGGTCATCTGCAGAGACATTGTGCTTCATGGCAACTGGCAAAGGATTTTCTTCTATCTAAACTCCAGAAGAAAGGCTGCCATTTCTAGGAATACTAATATAATGTTTATAGAAACAAACAAAAAAAACCCCAAACAAAACCTTAACTGATGAAGGAAAAGCAGTTTTTCAAAGCTGTTGGACAAATGGTTTAAAATAACAAACGGTAAGTTAAGGCTAAAATACTACAGGGAAATTTCTTGCTGCCAAGTGTTGAGATCTGGTTACTACTTCTAGCTGTCACCTAAAAAGCACCCAAGTTGCATGCTTTCTTTTATTTCCATTAAAGAGAACTACATTTTTAGCTAGAATTTGGAATACTGAAAGCAAAATGAGGGTGACAGACCTGCAGAAAGGACTAGGATATAGTATTGGAAATAGTCAGATGAATGACTATTTGCAATTAATCACTTTGGTGTCTGGCTGCTGACTAAGCCAGCTGTTCCCTTCAGATGTTCAGAGATGCTTTAATGTAACTCCTTCCTTTTTTTCAACTAGTGGAAACAAAAGAATAATATTGAAAATCTCGAATTTTTTTAAGTAGGCTATAGACTGATCTTTTTTTTAACCATATCACTTGAATCTTTAAAGCTTTGTCCAGCTTTTTCACTCCACTATGATCAGAATCTCTAATGCCTTTCACAGAAGTCTTAAAATACTTTCTGCCTCTGCTTAGGATCACATAAAAAAAAGAGACAAGAACACAAGAGAAATGAATATCTGTAGCTATAAAAATTTAATTAAATACAATTTATTCTTTTAAAGGTGCTTTTCATGGCACTGCAATATTTTGCTAATGTGTGTTGTCTTCCAGACAGCAGATTTCTTGAGAAAGATCTGGACATTTAAAAAACTATCAAAAAGACAGAACTTGCTACAAAGATAATTAACCGAACAGTAAAGGATGAAATCACTGCTCTGTAATTTCACCTGGCTAATTTTCATATTTGGCTTTATATTCAAAAAAGGATGAAGCTCTGCAAAGAAGCAAATATAAGGATTTTCAGACTACTTAGTTGCAAGTGACAGATGTCGTGTCAATGACTGTATTCCACATAGGACGCTAAAGCCTTAATACGTCTTCTGTTGCATCAGGATGTCAGATTAGGCCCACAGCAATTGCTGTCATATAATGGTTTATTTATTAAAGTGGTGAGAGAACAAGCATAATAGTTCTCTAAAACTTACCTGAGGAATTTAAAACAAGGAACACAAGGCCAAGGGAACTGCTGCTCCCTAGAAAATTCTCACTCCTCTGCTAGCTAAACAGAAAGAAGGTAGTGACCTCCTGTCTGCAGGAGGAGTTCTTTCCACACTCAGCCCAGTGGTTTAGCAAATGACACCATTCTCCTTCCTCATCTTTTGATTCATTGTGTATCTGGAAATACTGATGAGACAATTAACGCTCTGCTACGCTGCCTGTTGCACCTCCTCCCTCTTTTACATTGGCCTGATGAAAAGAGCAATGGCAAACATAATGAAAGGGATCTTCTCTAACTCCCCTTTTAACTCTTTTGCAGCACTCTAGAATGGGGAGGGACCCACAAATTTATGATCTAAAGGAAAAAAGGAGTACAAAGGAGTAATGGCAAAATTATGAAACTTACTGTAATTACATTACATTTGGTCTGGAGAAAAATTTAGAATTGGAGGAGTCGACCAAGATTCATTGGGAATTTGTGCAACACTTGTCATAGACCAAACAACAATAAAAGGCACTTAGCGGTGGAGACAAGTCCTTGGGATTTTCAAACATGACACCAAGACAAAGGCAGCAGTGTCAAACAGCATCCCAAAGCACAGACATCACAGTATTCCATACAAGCCTGAGACAAAAGGTGTTCCAAGAAAGTTTTTGGTGGTGCGCCAGAGATCATTATGTAGCTGGGAAATCTATTTAGTAAGCAACTTCCTTTGAAATATTTCCACAAGGACAGGATAAAGGAAATACAGAATTTTTAAAATTATTCTCACCCAGAAGCAAGCCATATGAGCCAAACCTGGAGATGCATCTGTTACTTATCTAGCAGCTGAGTGCATAAATTAAAAGCTCTTTCTCTCTGTATGGGTAGAGGAAGTGGACAAAGAAAAGGAAATGCAACATCTTCCTCCACTCAGTTTTTCAGTGAGGTTACAGAGTTAAATCTGCCAAGGTGACAGGAACAGTACTGGGGGAATCTAGTAACTCATGCTAACTGCTCATGATTTTCAGCAAAAGCCACAGAAGTAACTTTGACCACAGCAAAAGGATTGACATCTTACGACAGAGAATGATAAAAAACAAGGTCACACTGGTACACCATACCACTTGCTGTCCCTAGTCAGAGCTGACGAAACTATCTAGGCAACTGGATAATAATAAAGAATTCTTACCTAATTCAGAAAGGACAAGCACAGGAGATTTTGTCAAAGGAAATGTCAATAGTCTACTTAGCTACAGAGATGGTTGAATTTGGTCTGACGTGACAACAATTTCATACCACCATCTTCTGCCATTTAACTGCAGTCGTAATGAACAAGATGACAGATTTACTTTCTCTCTCCACTGAAGGCAAAAAGATGCTAGCCAAAGCTTACTATTCTTCAAACAAAATCTTAAGCTTTCTGGCATCCATGCCTACCTGCACATATTTCTTTCCCTGTGCTGCTGCTTTTCCTCTATTGCAGCCACAGTTCATTAACATGAATCGTGTTCTGCTGAAGCTGCCTCATCAGTAAGCATTGCTGAAGCAATTCAGTAATGATCTTAATGCGCAGTGCTGGATTTTTATAGCCATCTCAATTGGCTATTAAAATACAGCACTGCACTTTGAAATTGCTACTGCACCACTTCAGAAATAGTTAGCATGATGGAGTTGCAGCAAGTACTGTTCATTTCAGTAGAAACCTCACTCTTTGTGAATGATTTCTGGAAACTGATATTTAAAATCTACTATGAGATTAGGTGTTCGTTTTGCATATTAACCCAGGGTTCTTAGAACTGCTTGGAGGGTTCTTAAGAACTGAATGGTTCTGAGGGAAAAGCAAAACAAACAAACAAAATGCATGTCTATAAAATCGCTGCACAGTCTTCCAAGTCATTTTGTTTATTCCTTTACTGCTAATGGAAAATGACAGTGAAACACAAATGACGGAAGTCAGAATTATCATGAAAATATAAGACTTCAAACAAGTGATATCCTGCAGCTCACAGGATAGCTCTAGTTCTAGGGAAGACAACCAACCAGACGGATGGTTTTTGAACTCTGTTTAAAATTATACTTCTAGATCTGGAAAACCATTACTTCACTGATTGACTACTTAGTTCCAAAGCTGGTTGAATTTTGTCTGATGTGACAATAATTTGATACCACCATCTACTACCATTTAAATGCAATGGTAACAAAAAACATGACAGATTTACTTTCTTCCTCCACTGAAGACAAAAAGATGGTAGCCAAAGCCTGAAATACTAGAACTGAAGTGCCACTCTAATAACAATAACTATTATTATGCGAAACTAAAATAAATAAACACTACTTTTCTTCAGGAATGGAAGGAACTACACTACAGAATGAATGGTTTTTAAGAAATATTTCATATGTGGTAATTTATACAAATGACATGGCAAGTCTGTAGTGACCAAAGGCAGATAATACTTTTAATATTTTATTTGTGTCATAAAGCAGAATATGATAATAGCAGCTGTATGCAGATATCACCTCTTAAATTAACAAGATCCTGTCTGTGAAATATGAAGGTGCAGCTATAACCTACCACTTTTTCTCCATCTGGCACTGGCAATACTAATACGTCAAAATATTTTTGAAAAACAGCAGAGGCTATAGCACTATCACAGAGCTTTCTAATTTTATGAGTTTCAAGAGAATACAATTTTCATGCAATAAACTATGCAGATACTCACATATTCTTACATACAGCAATCCTACCCTGCAGGGAAGTCATGCCTTTTAGCGATGTTAACGTATAAATGATGGTTTTGAATCACTATCTTAAAATTGGAAAATTATGTATTAGTACTTGACAGAGCACTTTCTGCTAACCAGATGAAATGTGTGTCCCTTCAAGCAAAGACATTTCACAAAAAATGGTATTTTAGTTTCAGTTCTGGTGGTTTTCTATTTACATCTATTTAAGTGATAGCATGTTACTGTAATATGAAGTGAAGCACTTTAATTAGAGTCGAGAACATAAATAGTTTGTTAAATCTAGGTTTGGGAAAGTTTGCCTACTTCCTCATTTTTCTACATCTCTCTTTTTTAAGTTCTCCCATTTTGCTCTGGTTTAGATCAGAATTCACAAAAAAGCTCACAGTAGAGAAGGAGGAGCACAGTGAAAAACAGAAGTAAATTCACATCTGATGAGATCATAAGATGGAAATTCTTAAAAGACCATAAGAAAAGGTTTAAGATTCCATTTAAGCTCTGAAAAAAAACCAATTTTGTTGAAAACATTTTTGAACTATGAAAGCATTTCTTAGCATGAGAAAAAAATGGTTTGAAGGTTTCAAGTGATCAAAAATGAACCTAACTTGCCATAAAACCCTCCCTCCCTAAATGCTGGTTTGTTATGCAGTATTTAGCATCCTTTAAATTAGAGAAAATATGCCAGTATAGTAAAAGCAATAGCTATTTTAATGAAAAATAAGTATCATCATCAGTCTGAAGCAAGCACTTGCAATCAGTTATCAAACAGCAAGAACTGAAAGCTCTGTGTTATCTGAAATTGGGAAAGAAATAATTGGGGTTCTTTGTCTGCAAAAGCTCCCTCTTTCATTTTAAGTGCTGGGGCTATTACCTGAGATAAAAAGATAACCTTTGGCTTTGCTTTAGTAGAAAAAGATGATAAGATTTCTCCTTTCCTTACTGGGAGCAGCACTTGTAAAAATTAAAAAACCCCTGAATTCTGCTTTTCTGAATTGGACATATTTTTAGCAGACATTTTAAAATATCCATAATTCTACTGTACTTTTTTAACTATTTCAGTTGTCACTACAAGTTGGGATACTATCTATGCAACAGAACACAAGATTTTTCTAATAAATCCAGCAATCTAAAATATTTCAACTTCTGTGAAACAGAAATATGAACTTCTCTGAAACTACAGGCAGTAATGGAGTAGAGAACAATTCAGTAACAATTCAAGCTAAATCCACAGTGAAACCATACCTTACATTGACGGTGAAAACCTCTGTGTCTTCTCAAGAAACTTCCATAACTAATCAATGGGTAAAAAAATATACTACTTAAAATATACTGATTCTTTTCTTAGTATAGTAAGAAAGCTTCATTACTACCCAGCGACTTTATTCAGTGTCATCAAGAAAAAACCAAATAGTTATGTGAGAAGGAAATCAATCTACCACGTGCTGCATAGTTGCTTCAGGCCAGCACAGAAAACAATGAAATGGAAACTCTGGAACTGGTTATGCCCAATGACTTCATCTAACATTTAGATGGGTATACATAATTCAAAAAATAAATGTGCATTATGCACTTTATATTAACCTCATCTTATTTTTGTGTATTTTATTGAGATGTCCAGTTGAGGAATTTCGTCTTTGCTATTAAGAAGAAAATTAAGATAAGGATGATAGCCATCGAGAGTTAGGCTGCACAGTTTTTAACAGATGCATTTATTTCTAATTTAGAGCCACAAAACATAACAACACTCCAAATGGATTAAATGAAAAGTCCTGATATGGCCCTAAATCTGAGAGCAAGAAAGATTAGAGAAATAAGTGCTCCCAAATATCTTTCATTAAATGCCCAGAGCTGGATGGGGTGAATTTGCAGAATGTAGCACTGGCTGAATTCACCAGAAATGAGAAAAAAATCATGTTTGCAGACAACAGAGAAGAGACATAGCTGCTGATCTGTCCTGAGCCTTTCTGTCTAAAATACAGTGAACAAAAGGGCAGCTCTAGCCATCACTGCAAGATCTTGACACAGTTCAAACATTGTACTGACAGTTACTGTTGAATTATCATGAATGGTGTGGAAAATTAATCCTGTTTCCCTATGACTTCCTACTCAAGCCAACAGAATATCCAGGTGGCAGAATCAGCTATTCTTCATATTGTTCTTTTTTTGGGGTGTTTTTAAGTCTGCCATTTCTCCTCTCAAGTTTCCTGGTACTCAGCTGTTCTGCTTCACATACCCTAAACTTCATTTCTGCAGCTGTGTTGTCTTCTAAAATATCATATTGCCTAGAGAACTGAGGTCAAAAGTTTATTATGTGATCCAACACTGCCGTAGTTACAGGAATCACTGTTTTCTGCATTATTTTTTTCTTCTGTTATATAATATCAGAGTTTAATTTATCAGTTCAGTTAGGTATTGGTAGGTAAAATATTACACAACATCTGTATTTAAGTAAGTTTCTGACTCCCAGGAATTTTCTACAATGGTAGAAATCCATTTTTCTGGCTGATGCTTTAAAAAATGAAGTTAAAAAAAGTTTAATTTCTATAACTGATCTTACATCAAGCATACTACTCAATACTTCTGGTTTTAGTAAAAAGTAGATTTGCAGTGTGATAGGACAGCATGAAAATCCTGAATGCCAGTTGAATTCCTTTGCCTTGAAATCCTCCAGTGAATGCAATCAAATGGGTTTGAGCACTGTAATCTCTGAATAGTGGCTAGAGTTCGTAATTCACTGCTCATACACAGTTCTTTGCAGGGTCTTATATGAAGCTAAGACACAAGTTATATTACAAAGACAAATACCACCATTAAATTGCTTTGTTTTGAATGTCTGCATGTTTGTCCCCAGGAACAAACACTGCAGTGTACGCAATCCATTCTCATTACTGCCGGTCTTGTTATGTTTCAATGCAGAGCAAGGAAAGCATACTACTTAAGGAAAGGATTTTCAGGAGTGTCTAAATCCTATTGATTTTCAATAAGAAAGCTCCATTGTATATCCTTCCTCTGTTACAGCCCTCAGCTACTGCAAAGACACTGGCTGCTAAAACCTGCGGTGTGCTGAGAGTGACTGAAACGAACCACCTACTGTTTACTACTAAATGCCACGCGAAGCCAAACGGTGACTCACTAAAATTGTATGTCTGACTGACGAGACACACAAAAGGCATACAAAAGACAACGTTGTGAGCACAGAAAAGAGAGGGAAGATCCTGCAATGATCACAGTTAGCAATTACCTTCCAGACACAGACTATTGACATCAGCCAATATTATCAGTCAGGTGTGCTGAACTGATGAATGCACAGCCTGAAATACCTACAGAGCTGCAGTTCTGTTTGCAGCTTGATTTTTCTATTACATTAACTCATTTGTGTCTTTGTTACATGGTGCTTTTGCACATATGATTCTAAGACAGCTTTGTTTGTAAAGCAGCAGGAACTATTGCATGGGGATCTGCATTCAAAAGGGACCACTTGGCAGCACACTACCATGACCTTTCGCCTGCCATATGCCCAAAGACATTCCTACACAATGCATTTTTAACTTCTTAAATTCAAAATAGGTTTGCAAAATTAACCTATGTCTTTTATACGGTGGTTGCTAGCTAGAAAAATCCATTTTTAAAAAATCTAACCTTTATCGACTCATAGCTTGTAAAAGCCTTCATCCCGAATACCTCAGATGAAATTAAAAGAATACTTATATAAAAAGCTTTGCAGATTTCCTTCTTTATCACCTTCAAGTGCTGAAAGCTATGATCGACACACATACACCGGCAAGCTAGTGTTCTCTGGGTTTACATGATATTATGGAAGCCAAGACTTGCTTTCATGTGGTAAATTCTCAACACAGTGAGGAATGAACTCAGTATATACGGAGTTATACTGACAGAGACAGACAGGAAACGAAGCAACCGAAAAGATATTTGCTACTCCAAGCTTAGTAGGGAACAGCCTTCTTGTCTAAAAACCAGATTAACTTTCTTTATTCACTTTGTGAGTAGGAAGGAAGGAATGGTGTGGGAACTACCATGGTGATTTTCAGGTCCTGCTCTGGACACCAAACCATCCCAATTTCACCCTGAGAAGTAAGAAGCACTGAGAATATATATGCTACATTGTTCTTGCACTTTATAGTAATGCCCAGTTCACAGATAAATCACCTGAAATACGAATGGATAAACATCACAAAGTGATGGAACTTTTTTTTTTTCATCCAAGCTTCCAGTTAACTCATTTGTGTCATATTGAAGGGAAAATTTTAAAAAGATATCCAGCTTAACAATAAAATTCACTACCAGTAGCACATATCTGTAGTAAATGTCATACAAGAATACAGCTACAAAACTGATGTTTGTAGCACTAAGCAGCAAAAAGCATAAAAGCCATCTTTTTGGTGTCTGCACTTTTTTAATGAAAATAGATGTAAAAATAAATCGTTTCAGGCATACAATCAAAACAAAGGCAATGCAAAAATGTTATTAGATTACAGTTGCCTCTCTTGTCCATTTCCACAATGCAGCAAAAAAATTTGGTCATGGCAAGCAATTTTAACTGTTTCATCACAACCTGAAAGGATATGTTAATTTTAGTTTCTTTAGCCTTAGGTTACTCAAAATGGCTATCATATCACACACTTAGTTTAATTCCAAAGCCTTAAAAACCCTGCTGCCTGCACTACAATTCTGAGTTCACACAGGTACAAAACCTCATTAGAGATGCTTTTCTATTAGAAAGTCAATTTAGCATTGTAATTGGCCACAGGAATCCAGACTTCTGGTGAGTTACCCTCAGATGAATGTTTAAATATATCTTACTGTTCACCAAGAGCAGAGGGTGATGAATATGCTGCTGTGTCAAATAGCCATGATATACTTGGAAGAGGTATAAGACAGTATTGAAAACACTGCACTACCTTTGCTTACGATAAAGGGATGGTCCTAACAATTCCAAGTGTATTAGAAACAAGTATCCTCCATTACTGTTATTAAAAGCTATGGAGAAGCACACTGTAATATTCACATGAGATGAGATGTAAGGGAAACCACTGAAAAAGCTACAGGTTATTCACTCCAGATGAAATAGGTAGAAGAATAATCTCATGTGCATGACATATATTAAAAGACATGCAAAATTTCTTCATTTCATGTATGCACCATTAATTAATTACTTGCTTATGAAATAATTATTATAGATCCAAAAATCTACTACTGTTCATTCTGTTCTCATGTACTGTGACAATATCCATTTACTTTGCCCAGAAATTAGCTATGAAGGAAAATACAGCAGCCAGAGGGAAATTTTAGGCAGGAAAAACAATAAAATGAAACTTTTTAAAAATAACACTTCGGCAAATAGAAACATTTTGCAAAAGGAAAGGTGAAAATATAATATTCACAATTTGCACTAAAGCTTCCAGGAAGGAGTTTGGGTTCTTTTCTGTAACCAGAAGGTTCTTCTGGAAGTGCTAAAGCTGATTTAGGCTAGTGGAGGTTTCATGCTAGACTTCCATGAAATTTCGTTGAAGGATGAAATAAAATTCTTCTACATGTCTGGGTTAGTTAGTATTCTTGTCTTCATGTTCCAAAGATAAGTGTAGAAGAAAACCATCAACATGAAAGTATAAAGCATAAGTTGGATAGTCATAAATCCTTCTGAAAGAAGGGAGAATTCAGAAACTGCATTCAATAGCACCAGCGTATGTGCTGCCAATGCAAAACAGAATATCCCTGCACCTGGCATTTCTTCAGGAGATAACAAGCCATCTCTACAGTAAACATCAAATGAAACAAACCACAACTCCTTGAATTCCTTTATGTTCCAGGAAGAGACATTCATCCATGAATTCAAGTTCTACCAGCTTAAATTAACTCCATTTCAGTATTTGACGGGTCAACCGGTTAACAAATCAACACAGTCAGATGCTATTTGAGCTACAAGAGAGGTTAAGCATCAAGTTTAAAACGGATGTCTTTTCATTTTCGTATTTACCTTTTGGTCCTTTGAACAACTTGATCTCTACCACGGTCTCCAGAATAGGTCTCCTTCGACGAACGTACAATCGTACTATAGAGCCAGCCTCTTTTAGGGCCTCCACGGCTTTGCTGTGTGAGACTTCTGACACGTCGACCTCATTCACTCGCAAGATGCAATCATTGACCCTACAAGAAAAACAAAGAACCATAAATACCTAATGCTTCAGCTGTTATTTTGGACCAGACAGTTCTTGTCAGTAGTGCTGTAAAACAGAGAACACTTCATTGGGAAGTCTGCCAGATGACAGACTTAATGCAATATGCTTCATCAGCAATGAGACAGAAACAGAACACTTAGTTCTTCCAAAAAACATACCTGATTCAAACTAAAGTCTACCTAATCACCTACATCTGCCATCCTCCTTCATAAACTGGGGTGGATCCATAGAGAGATAGAAATGTGTAATAAACAACTTGCCTTTACAGACTTCATTAAAACACTTTTTACTAAGTAATATAATCAAGTTACAATCTTCGTGCTGCATGCTATTACTATTACAGATGCTTTTAAGGAAACCTGTTGAATTCATTTAATACAGAGAGACCAGTAATCATTCAAACACTGCCTTAAATGTCTCCTATTTCTTCATCAGAGCCAAAGAATTCGAAGTTGTCAAAATAAAAATGCTGTCCTACAAAAAGCAGGCAATTTGAGAGAGAATGTTTCATGCTAAATAATCTGAGTAAATTTCATTGTTTATGTTTTCACCACTGACTGTAGACCCCAAGATCTACTCTGTTGTAATAACATCTAGTTTTCATAAAATATTAATGAAATTCCCTTATATTCTTACTTTGGACATTTACTACGTTACCTGGGGTTGAATTAATACATTCACCCTCAAAATGTCCTGGTTAGATGGAGTAGTATTCTCCTTATCTGACAGATTTGTCCAAGCTGGAAAGGAAATTCACACCTTGAGGTCACTAATACCCCTGTCCAAAGCAGCAGGCTAATAACTTAACTACTGGGCCATCCTTTCTTTGCAAATGAGGGTAAGTGAGAAGACCAAACGCCAAAGAACTAGATGAATTGAGACTCTATTGTTCTTATGTGAAGTACATTTATTATGAGATGCCTCTAAGTAATTTGGGTACAGAAGAAAAACGCATATGTAAATGAATGTGTTCTGTGCGTCTGAAAGGACAATCAGTGAAGAAAATATGGGTTGCTAAAAATATTCCCATTTCCGCTTTGTTTCTATATATAAGGATCAACCATTGAATGTGACTCCTTACAGCAAAAGAACACTCAAGCTGGGTATTGCTCAGGCCCCGTAGCACGTGAAGGGAGAATGAAGCTTTACCAAAAGTTTATCTGAACTCTGAGGATTTAAGGTGGATTTTTGTTATGTCGTGCTGCTGATTTGTTTTGTTCTATTTATTTTTTTTTTCTAAAAAAGACCAGAAAGACCACAGCTATTTGAAACCAAACGCTTCCTCTGTTATCAGCCCTTTGGAGAAAGTGTTGATATCAGCCATTATCTGACAACTAGTTGAGCTTGGAAAGGTCAGGAATTGATACTTCACTTCTGATAAAAAATGCTGCATTGCGAAGTTCCCCGTTTTCATTCAATGGCAGGGTGTGCTGCTCTCCTTCAATGCCAGAAGTATTAATTTTCCAAATGTTTAATTGTGTGTTTTAGCTGTGAAATTAATAACTGCTCAAATGTAAGTTGCTTTATTCTTTTAAATAAATCATGAATACATCCTGCTAGTGTTTCCCACTCAGAAAGACAGTAATTATGTCTAATCTGCTACTCTTTCTGTTAATATCACTATATATATGAACCTTGTCAAGTTTACGACTCTTATTGTTGTCATGTCTGAAATACAATTGCTATACCATGCTTAATGAACAAACTATAGGAACCTAACCTTTGGATGGTTATGAAGATGAAAAGTTGGGAAAAGGTTATAAAAACACTAAAAAGGAGGATTATATTTATTTTGTTTTTATATACTCTGTGCCCGGCATTGATAAATATTGATATTACTAGATAACCCTATCCACCTTAAACCTCCCATAAAGGCTCTAGTGATGCCTTCTGTTGAGGGAAAAAGCATTTCTTTTGGAGAAAGTCAATTAACAACATTGAACTAACATGCCAAAATCAGTAAGCCACACACCTCCATTTACTGAAAAACACGACCCTTTGGAAAAGGATGTTTACACGCCAACAGAAATCTCACCTTAGTGTCTAAAATTTGGCCTTTTACAGTTATCTACTTTAAAACAGTAAGACTAACTTTAATAAAACATACAGAGATTAATACTACTATAACAGGATGGATATAAGAGTGAGAGAATACAAAGCTGTGGTAAAAATACTTTCACACAAAGTATTATTTGTATACAGACACAAACGTTGCCAGCGTAGAAGCAGCAGGACAGCAATTATCCTATCCAGTCTGCTATGATGAACACATCCAGTGCTAGGTATCCATGTATACACTTCCAAACCTGTAGGCTTTTTTCTCCCTTACAGAGAGATGAGGGTTTTAGTTTTCATAAGTAAAAGAAATACAATATTCAAGAACATGCATGCACATGCATAAAAACATGCACATATATATGTGCCTGTAGAGTTCTTTGGGCTTCAACACAATTTTTGGAGGGCATGGTGACCAAATAATAGATTGGCAGAATACAATGATCTCTGAGGCCTACAAATATTCTTTGAGAATATTCAGACCTGTAAAACAGCAGGTCCATGGTGCAATGAAATAAATGACATAAGCTGGTGAGATGACTCCAATCTTAACCATAATGGCTAAATGATTCTATGACTATTATTAATGAAGAAATTCCAGGATCTTTTTTAAATTTAGAAACATTGAACACTTGGAAGATAAAAACAAATCATTATTCATTAAAAAATAAGAGAATTTCAGAGAAGAAAATAAAACAAGAAAGCTGAAGTAACATCTCAACACAGAGACTGTAATGTCATATATTTCTCCTTAAATCTATGCAGGTTTTCAGGGCTAATACTTGGCATAGCTGTTGTTATCTAAAGACAGACATTGGACACCTTCAAGAGTCATCTGGACAGGGTGCTGGGCCAGCTTGTTTAGACTGTGCTCTTCCTAGAAAGGTTGGACTAGATGATCCCTGAGGTCCCTTCCAACCTGGGATTCTGTGATTCTGTCTGTGACAGTGGACTTGGGATACTTCTTCCTTCTATTTAAACTTTCAGAGTACAGTTCCTGCTCTATAAGAACTCTACTCTTTCAGTGGCCTATAAATGCTGCAACAACAATAATAGCAAAAAAAAGTCAGTAAATCCAGTTTAAGAAATTTTTTTCAGATGATCAAGTATATTGGTCTTACCACTTAGGGGCAAAATTATTTTGCCCTTGCAAACAGCTCTTCAATGTATTTTCCTGGATTCACTGAGATATTCATGTGACAGCTACACGGCAAAAGTATATTCCTGTTGATACACTGATTCCTTTCCCATTTGTCTCAAAATCTTCCTAAGGCCTGTAGGTGTGTATACACTATATGTAGAAGTTAGCTTCAGGCACAGTTTCAGACCTGTGCCAAGGAGAAGATCTGCCTCATAATTCAAGATACACAAATCCAACAAAAGAGATTCCTATAGTTTCACAAATACCTCCAGTAATTCAACACAAAAATAAGTCCGGGCAGGAAGAAAATTGGTCCAAGACTTTCTTTGTTTCCACAACAATATACCATAAAATTATTTTTTTTTATATTAAAGCATTTGTCCAACAGTCTTCGCACTTTTAAATTATTATTAAATTATTATTAAATTATTATTACCATTCTCCTTCCCTGGAGACATTCAAACCCAGCCTGGACGCGTTCCTGTGCCCCCTGCTCTGGGGGTGCCTGCTCAAGCAGGGGGTGGGACGGGATGATCTCCAGAGGTCCCTTCCAACCCTGCCATTCTGTGATTCTGTAAAGTCTATTCATACAGTTACTTTTTTAAGATTGCAAAAAAATGTTAAAATTTCCAATTAAATGTAAATGTTCTAATGAGAGAGAAAAAAGAAAAGGAAGTTATATTCTGAGCTATGGCTATTGACATGCAAAAATTAAGAAACTTGAGGAAATTCTATTTTCTCTAATTCTATACAAAAAGAACTCTTAAAAATAATTCTTACGATGTAGAACTTTAATTTCTAAGATTTAACAATATCTCAGCATCTGCTGACGATACAGGTTCACAGAGTTCTTGACTAAATTTACTCATTTTTCAGTGAAAAGAAACATGATTAGAAGTACTTTGGAAATGGCATGTGCTGTGCTAAAAAAGAAAAAAAAATAATATATGTTCTAACCATGTTTTAAAAGAACATAAGCCTAAAAGAAATGTTCACACTATTGCTTCCTTGAAAAAAGAGGGACTGTGTATCTCATTCAGCACAGCATATAAGTCTCTGATTAATTTTTGACGTATAAGTAATCCTATTTCTATCTTAGCCAAAATACTCAAATGGGGGCATTATGCATACACTTAAATATATTCAGGTCCCTAAGATCACCCATGCAGGTAAGAGCCGAGTTAAAATGATACAGGCAGCTCTTCCCATGGCTCGCCGGCTTGTCTAAATACTTTAACAAAAAAGATATATTCTACAAAGCTTTTGTACAATAATTCAGATGCGAAGGACCCAGGATTATAAAATATAGAACACATGCTATAATCATGACAAGAAAATTACAACTGATGCAAGAAATATGAGAGAGATTCTGCCGTTAAGAGGCAAGGTCAGGAACATAGAGGTTTACCTATAGTTGTTGCTATCTTCAAAACAAATAAGGGGTTGTATTAATTAAGGAAAAATAATATTCTTTAAGGGCATAGTTCAAGTTTCTTCTAAACCAGACTACCTTCATCTGAGTTTCATGTTTACTGTTTTCAAGAAACTGCAGATATCCTTGAAAAGCTGATAACTGCTTCAGTCAAGTCATAAGTAAATGAGATGAGTACAATCCTTAGGCCCTTATTAGAAATATAGTAGGTGACAACTGGTAATGATCATTCTGTTCACTTCTTCTGTGCAATATGGTACCCTGAAGAGAAACCCAAAGCAGCCTAGTATGGCAGCAAAGAGGCCCAGAAGACCAAATGGTCCTGCCAAGATACATTGCCCACTTGCAGCTCCATAAAGGATCTTGTTGGAACCAACTATGGACCCAAGCACAAGCGAATGATCTGTGGTCCATGGGACAGCGTCATGACACTAAAAGCTGCAGTAATGCACGGGTCACAGTTATCATCCAGACACCTCCAGACTAATTGACAATCTATTAATGGGACAGCCCTGCTTCTCACGGACAGTTACCATGCTGCTTATTGCAGAATGGCCAACAAGAATAGATTATTTCTAAGCAAATCATATTTTTTAGCCGCCTTCTCATAAAAGCTTAAATTGATATGGAAATTATTTATTTTTTAGTTGAAGCTTAGAAATCAAGGTAAAAATGCTGGTATTAAGGGAAAATCAGTGCAAACTAAGGAATATATCAGGTGGCTATATACCTCCAAACACCGGGATGGAGGTATCAGGTAGACAAGATAAGTAAGAGAGAGAAGCACTAAAATTTCACTTTGTTTCTTTCCCCCTGCTCTGGATAACCTTTTTAGCCAAAATTTCCCTATAAAAGTGTTGATGCCTTCTTTCTTCCAGAAGTTACAAGAACACAGCACTTTGAGCAGGAACACAAGATTATAGGTGACAAGCTGAAAGGACTGATTATTATCCTTTCTTCAAAAAATCAGCGAATGGTAATATAAATACATTAGCTGACCCAGGAGAACCAGTCTAGTCCATTAGTTAGGGAAGAATGACTCTCTCTTCCCTAGCTGTTTTTTTTAATTCTCTATGCACCCTTCCTATCCCAGAGTAAGTAAAATTTACAGCATATAGGGATAAAAAAATGTAACTATTGGTACTGGCCCATATTAATTTCTTTCCAAGAGGAATAAATTAATATGTTTTTTACATTTCAGCTAAGAAGTCAGAATAAAGGATTTCAAATTTACTACAGCGTCTTCAGATCTGTCCTTCCAATTACAAAATATAGAGCTAAAACTAAATGCCAATGATATGTATGTACCATAGGGCATATGGTTTCCTTAGGTATAATGATCCTTAAACACATGGTCCAATTTCTGTTGCAAATTCACATACACCCTCAGGCTCCTTTCTGACATGGTAAAGCAGCAGAAAACCACTGCTATGTCCAATTTAAAAATAAAGGGATAAAACTTAACAGTAGAAGAAAATTTCTGGCTAGTTCTGGAAGCTAAAGAGTATCTAGTGCTTGTGAAAAATATCTAAAGGTATCAGCCAATCCTAACTCAAAATTTGACACTTATGGGCTTTATAATGAAATTCCAAATATCTCATAAAGTGGTTAATGGCTGAAAATAATACTTGAATAATACTTCATTAAATTTATTATTGTGGGGGGAATAATTTATTAATGACACAGCAGAATTTGAGCTGAACTTAATAAAAATCTGAAATCCTAGGAGTGATTTTGATTTAAGTATATGTGCAAACATTGGTATAATAAAATGGTAACCCAGCTGTATTTAACTTGAAGGCACTATTTTTTAGTACCAAATCTAACCTATGCTTCTAGCAAGAGCAGAATTGTCTTTGGTTCTGAGGAAAGTAAATTAGGACTAAAACCAGAATGTTACATTTCTGAGAGAAAAAAAAATAATCCTTCAATCTTCTGAATTTTTTATCAAGTATCATTACTTTAGTACAATGAAATAAATTGAAAAAAAAAATAGTCTTTCCCCCCAAAATGCTGGCCTGGTGCCACACCAATTCTTCCTGTGCAACCTTGAGCTTAACTTAACTTCTTTTTATCATAATCTTCAAACAGAGGATTACAACCCCACCTGTGTTCCACTTCCTTTATCTCCTGTTTACAGTCTAAATAAACTTTCCAGAGGAGAGTCTACACCTTCTTGGCTCATCTCAAACAGGGACTAACCCTCAGTGCAGCCCCTAGGCATACTCAGCATAAATAATAGATAACCAACAAAAGCCGCTCCCCGCCTTTTCCCGGCTGCGTTCATCCTTCTAACCAGCCTTCAGAAGTGAGGGATGAAGGGCAAACACTTGCACCATGCACAAAGGTTGTGCTGTGTGAGTGCTTGTGTGTGTGCAAAGACGGGAACTAAACTCCCGCACAGCATTCCTGTAAGTACACACACCCAGACAGATGCTTCCTCCACCTGTACTGGCAAACCAGTTTCAGTGTGTTGGCCGTCCGGAGCCTGAAGGCTGGAGCATGGCTGAGCTAACAAGTCCTGCCGAAAAGCAGGGTGTGCTCATTTAAGGCTGGTGCCGTGCTTCTGCAGCCTCATAATTCATACCAGCAACTGGCTTGATTTTCATCCCAGAGACTGAAATAATAATTAAAAAATCTTACAAATGTTTTTAAGTATTGTATAGGTTTTAGTACACTGTAATGGAAACCCAGTCTGTCCTTCAACATACCACCAGCCTTCAGCCCACAGCTGCTGGCATGGGGTTTTGGAGGGTGACTTGAAATTGTTTTAGCTACCCCCCCCCCCACTTCAGTGTTCACCCCTTTGAATTTTTGCAGCATTTTTGGCACAAGAAAGAGCCACCTATCTTTCCAAGTGAAAACAGATCTCTAGTATGCTCCTGCCTAAACAGCAGAATGCAAAAGGAGCAGAGGAGCAGCAGAAAAAGCCTGGGCATACGGATCCGGCTCACCCCCTCTGGATCGGTGCAGTGTCTCAGTTGCTTTTCTGATTCCCATGCCTGGGACTCACTAGCACGAAGTCCTAGTCCTTGTCCTCCAGAAGGTTGCGTGAGAAAGCAAAAAGGACAAAGGAAGTTCCTCCTTTATATACCAGGAGTCCAGAGATGGTTTAGGAGGTAGAAATGCCTACTGTAATGCAGACCAAAATTTCAGATGACATCCAGAAGGGCTTAAGGTCACACCAGCGTGACTTGCAGGTGTGCTACCAGGGGACTTCAAGTTTTATTTTACTTCCAGAACAGAGACTGGAGCCCAAATTGTCAGGGATTAATTCAGATTTCAGAAAATATTTGTGAATTTCAGAATGTGTTATAACCTGAAATGATTGTGTTTCAACATCCTGCTAATGACACGACTTTGCTGAGACTCAAGACCCAACCAGCACAGCTACCGAACTGTCAGAAGACATTTACATTTATTGTCCTTCGCTACTGCTTTAGTTACAGATTTTTTTAAAAACAGCAGCCATCTTGATGAAGTGTCAATGTATTACAGGGTCTGCATGGTAGCAATTGAATTTGAAACACAAGCAACTGGTAACAATATCAGTAAAAATATTAGTGGAGCAGCTCCTTATACACAGCATCTTTTTACCCCTCTCCCTACGTTTAATTTATGACTCTAATCTCTGGTTTTGAAGTTGCAAGTCAGAAAGCGACAGCGTGCTGTACTATACAATTAGGGATGGAAAAGTCCCTGCAGCATTTAAACTGTTAGAAGAAAATATATTTAGAAGCTTGAATATGTTCCTATTCATAGTTTGAACAGCGGCCACACCAGCATTCTTTTTTTTTTTTTAAGTACTTAAACTCAGCTGTAAGACTTCACTACAGGCACAAACTTGGCTGAAAAGCAGTTTATCTGTTGTTTAAAACACTTTGGATCATTTCTGCATTTTAGCCTACTTCTGAGAACTTCCTGGGGCAAGGCTGGGGCTCTCCAGTTAACACTTTCTGCCACACTGAACAGATCCTTTTATCCTTTCAGGCAGCATGTCTTTATCACAGGGTGTCCGTTTGTTTGGGAGTGTTTATATACACCTCTTGGTTGAAAATACCTGCCAAGTTAATATGTAGAGTCCAAGAGAGTCTGACCCCAAAGACAGCTCATATTACATCAAATTGGCACAGAGAGGTCCCATGCAGAGGTATCCAAGCCAGCTCAGCCACTGGCAGAGTAGACTAGTGTGGAAATCCACCTGGATTGACGTTTTCCATATGTCTACAGCCAATTACCACAGGTAAAAGGCCATATTAATGTAGCTCTGCAATGTTGAGCTCATTTAGCACTAGCTTGAGTCTCTGCACAGCCTGCCATGCAGTGATTGATTTCAAGAGGGGGCCTGTTAATGGCTACCAGCAGGATTAAAAATAGAAAAGAGAAAAGAACAGTCACAACCCTGCAGTGCAAAAACCTCTCCCATAGACTAAAATCAGAGACTTTGGCCCCTGGCAGCAGGATTGATGCAAAGACACACAACTAGGCAGCAAGGCAGGGCGGCCATCAGCCAGGCTTGCACGGGAGCCACCCAGCTGAACCTCACTGACCGCATCCCGGGCGGCTCCTTTGCCTAAAGGGAACACTGCTGCCCTATTGCCTCAATGATCACACTGTAGGGAAGATCACAGCTAAAATGTGTGGAGTAACGTGTTCACTCGCAGAAAATTTAAAACCTATATGAAGCCATAACCCAGAGCAGGGTTTCACCTGCTCTTTCCAACAGTTTCCTGCTGTTTCTTTCCAACAGTGGCATTTGCCAGATGGTAAAGGAGAAGCGTTAACACGATATTTACCCAGAATACATTTGCAGCTGCTGAGGACTCTGGACTTCCCTGAGTCAGAGATACATTTTCCCCCCCCTTTTCATTTAATAACCCTGGATAGATTCTTCTTCCACAGGTTTGTTTAACAGTTTCCAAAACCCACATAAACTCTTAACATCCACAGTATTCTCTGTCAATGAATTCCATGGCTTTGCTACCAGTTGCTACCAGCCTGCTGATCATTAGTTTCATTTGATGTCCCCAAATCCTTTCCTTGGAAGAGGTAGCAAACATTGCTCCCTCATCATTCTGTTTCTCCCCTGTAGATAGGAAACAGGACATCATCTCTTACATCTCGCAACTGATTTTTCATCACAAGAAAAAAGGTTCTGCTAGACAAACTCTTCAAGCCAAAGGCATATAGCTGAACTACTGATAACACTAATTTAATTTCAGACATAGAAACACCACCACTCATCTTTCTATGTGAATGCCTCTTGGCTGTAACACCTACAGATTTGTAACTGAACTCTGAAAAAAAAACCCCACAGTTCAGGTCAAAGTTGGTTTTAGTATGTTTTTTCTTGACAAAAATGACATTAGTTTATGCTGAGTAAATTCTCCAGTCAAGCCAAAAATAAACTTCATTCTAATATACTTTGAATTAAAATAGAATGAAATAAAATGAAAGGTTAGACAGTCATGGAAACAAAAATCAAAACAACAGTCTTATTATCCAATATCATCTCCTAGAAAAACACTTTAACTACCTCTGCTTCCGTCACTGAAGCTGTTGCACTTTGTATAATGTAATACTCTTCTTATATTGCAGTCAAAATCTCCCATTATTCAGGAAACCATCCTCAATCACAAGACCAGAAAGTAATTCTGCCTCTTGCTTTGAATTGATGAAGTCTTTAAATATATTACTGAAATTGTAAAAACAATAGAAACTAATGGAGGTGCAGTTAAGATCACTGCTGAGCTGTGGATGGGACATCCATAGAGGGGAGACCCTGGTCCACAACCCCTACCTGACTCTCAAAACAACAGCTCACCACCAGGTTGCTCAGACCCAATTAACATTTACTTGTCTTTGAAGAAGAGAAACAGCTTTGGAAAGAAAAAAAAAAAAAACATTGATCTCACAGCCCCTCCAATTTAATGGTCTGATTACTCCTCTGGAAGGTGTGGGCTCATGTTCTCCAGGGACAGAAGGATGGTAGAATGCAGATTCCCCTTCAGAGGTGAGCTGAAAGATGATTTTGCCACTACTTTCATGAATGAAATAAGCCCTGATTTACCCTTTTCCCTTTGCCACTGAAAAACAATTTGGACCTCATTTTGTATCAAAAATATTTGTTCAGCTTTCACATAGTATTCTGAAGTGTTTTTAGACCTGAACTTTGCAGATAGCAGATTTATGTGCAGCAGTCCATCAAGAAATGCTCACAGGGCAAAGGAGACAAAAAATAGCTTATTTAAACAATTACAAGTCAAATAAAGAAACTGTATAATTTAAATAAGTCACCACATATATTGAAAACTTTCAAAAGTTTACTACTGCCAAATGCACTAAGCATCTAAGCATTTATATTTTAAATTCTTGATTCAAAAAAAAAAAAAAAAAGAAACCAACTTGGTAAGAAGTTAATCCAAGGCAATTCTTAACTGTAGGAACAAATTTGTCACTAAAATTTCAAAACTAATAATAATTTCAAAATCAACAACTTGATATTATTATTATTATCTATATAAAAGCTGAAGTTGCATAAAATGTATGAATGCTCACTGTATGGTATTGACTTGGTATTACTTAAAAATTACTCATGATGACCTTGTGCAACACGGTCAATTATATCCAGGAGCTAAAAAAGATGGTAAAATTCCACATCAACTCCAAATATCATTCTCTATGTCCTCACCTTAGGAAAAAAACCCAAAATACTACTCGAAGGTAGAGCTAACAACATTACAAAAAAGTGCCATTCTTTTTGTGTCTGCTAAAATCCAGAGAGGTTAAAGATGCTTCACTGAAAAACCCAATGCAGAATGAGGAGAGAAGCAAAACCCCGCTTGGTTTAATGCCTCCCAGAAGAGCCTCACCTCCTCACACACACTTTGTGAATGGGAAGTAGTTATTAGCTGGTGGTAACTCATCTCACAGGGTGTAGCTACGTGGTGCTGAGGGAGGAGTAGCTAACACCCATTCAATTTGCACACAGACTCAAGCATAAACTTTTAGAAAAGTCAAGTCTAAATACATCTTTAATAGGAGAACCTCTCCCTTTTATTTCTTTTTTTTTTCCTTTGTCACAAATATTCCGAAAGCAGAATGATATCCTGTCACTGTACAATGCTTTTGGAGGTACAGCTGTACAGCTGCACTAAATCATTTATAATGAAATCATTTTCTGCCACATCAAGCCTTCAGTTATTGCTTGGCTAGCATAACTCAAGGCAAATTAACTCTCTTTTGCTAGGTGAGCCACACCTATAGTAATTTTGTACAGAGTTTATGATCTTTCACTTCATATATTATTCCTTTTAAAATGTCCCCTGCATGAGATAGACACCTCTCCCCCCACCATAAGTCACATGATCTTCAAGCAGAGTTAGGGACTGTGATGGCAAAATGTACGTCAAGGTTTCAGCAACATCAAAGGGTCAACAAAGCTGCTGGGTTGGGGACGATCCCTTCCCTTTGCCAGACACACCAGCATAAAACAGAAATCAAAACACTTCCCCACACATAAAAGACTATTTTGTACTTACAGGCCTGAGATTCCCACCCTAAGTTACATGGAAATCAAGTACAACTTTACTAAAAACAATAGATTTGAAATACTGCTGACAGACAGACGCGTGAGGTCATTCAGGCCAGTAGCTCTGCCAGATGAAGTCAGCAGTCACTGGCCAAACACCCGGTTAGCGATCGATCCGCCGGCAGGCCCGACGAGCCCATGTGTTTGTTTAAATGCTTGTGCTTGATTGCGAGCTCCTGCCAGCGAGGGGACGGCAGAGGAGGCAGAGGGAGGTGTAGGCAGGGGAGGGCAGGGCGGGGAGGGGGAATGCAGAGGGTAGGCAGCAGGGTGGGCAGGACCCTGGGGCTGGCAGCTGCTCCAGAAGGTTTCCCTGAAACGGACTCTCAAACTTGTGTCAAATTTTCTTTATTAGACTGCTTTGCAAGATCTATAGGAACTACAATTTGCTTTTTCTATTCCCCCCTCCCAAAATTAAGTTTCTTCTCCCACCCTGCATTTCTTGTCCCTCTGCACCCCTCATCCGGCTCGAGCCTCAGCTTTGGTATCCTTTGCTCTTACCACATTTTTCCATTCCTCCGTCCGTTCTCTAACTCCCCAGTTATCCTCAGTCTCTCTGCGTCCCGTCTCCTGCCACTGCCATGTACGATGCTTTCCTTCTGAAACTACTCCCACTAGCAACCGAGCACTGAAACTCCCAGCGCATCGGCCTCTGTCGGCAGCTTGGCTTGGTCTGGGTGGCTCTGGCAGCCGGCGGAGGCAGCAGCCTCTAATGGTGGCCAGAAGGAAAACTTCTGTTCACAGAACAAGTATTCATGTCTGCCCTTCAAAGCCAGAGGCCAAAGTGGGACAGCGGAGAGGCGAAGAATGAGAAAAACAAGGTGTAGGTAGCTGTGGGGTGTTGTGAGAGGTAGGTGTTGGGATAAAGAAAGGGGAAAGAAAAACAAAACCCTGGAAAGTCTGAGATGAATGAAGGCACCAGGAAGCTGCAAGGCTCCTCCCAGCTGCAGGGCTGTTCTGCAGGTAGTGGAAGATGCCCCAGGCCAGGCTCTGTAGGTGTGGTAGAGGGCAGGGATGGCTTCGCGGCCCTGACTTACCCTCCGAGCCCTCTGGTTTCGCTGGCTCCAGCGCCATGTGGAGGCTTCGAGGCCTGGAGCCCGGAGGAAGAGCAGCTGCCGCCGCCTGGCCTCAGCGAGTCCAGCCCGGGGAAGAACGAGCCACTTCCTTGGGACTGAGATACGCTTTGCCTGCTAAGTACGCCAAAACTACTCGGTTATTCCTCACCCGTGGTTAAAATCCTCCCAACTGACACTAGCACAGTCTGAAGCATATTCAGGTTTGTGCAGGAAAACCAGTTACAACAGATAACCCAGAAGGCAATTCCAGATTCAGTATTTTTACAAGCACTTTTCATCTGGGGCTCTCAAAGTGCTTTGCAAATATGAACTCGTTTAAGCTTCACAACAACCCCCGTGAGGCAAAGATAATGATCACTATACCCATTTTACAAATGGGGAAACTTTAGCACAAAAGAAGAAAAGTGTTGCCACAGATCAGGCATAGCAAGTTGAGAACAAAACTAAGCAGTCCTGCCTCCCAGGCGCTTGCACTAACAAGTAGAAAACCCTCCCTTCCGCTCTGGTTTGATTGAGAATAGCTATTCCGAACAAAGGGGTAGTGTTAAATAAACTGAAGGAGGAGAAAACATGTAGTTCAAGTTCAGTAAGAAACTTCAGCAGCTTCAGAGCATCAGTTCCATTAGGCTACACGCTCCAGGTAAACTTAGCTGCAACTTTGAGTAGAATGCAAATAGGTAAGTAGGAAAAAAAACCCTTGCTTTTCGTAATGGTGTGATTCAGAGTGGCGTGATGTAAGCAACACATCCAAACAAAGTACTCACACATCTTGCAAGTATGGTATTAAAACTCACATGCCAGGAGTAAATAAATTTAAAACCCCTGCCTTAACATCTGTAGTAAAAGTGGAGTAAGGAATGTGACAACAATGATGAGGTATTGTCAGGAAATATGGTTTGGCTGAAGTCTGAAAGTCCAAAGTGTTTATTCAAACCACAGCCAAGAGTTTTGACAGCACAGGAACAGACTGTCTCACCACGTGTTAGTGGTTTTGGCTGTCAGAAATAAAAAGTTGACCAAGCATTTTCTCAAAAGTTTTAGAATCAGGTCTTTGCTGGTTATAAGGAACTTAATTATTTTTTGATAACTTAAGTCAGTTCCTTTTTCATCCAAAATCTTATTTTCAGGTTTGGTGGGAATTCAAAGAAATGAAGAATTCAGCTGTACCCCAGAGGGTTACACCTGTCCAGTGCAGGAACAGATGTGAAATATTTTTTCCTTGACTAACACTAGACTCCATAGAGAGCCGATGATTTCTAAGGTATGTAACCACTGAAGGCTTCTAACTCCAGACAAATTCTCACTGAGCTATTTAAATTCGTAACTGCAGTAGCAGTGAAAACGTGGTGATGAAATAATCACTCGGATTTGGCTGCATGGTGCTGTTCTGCTGCTGCAGCGCTCTGGGGGTGGTTGCAGTTCCAGGCAGGGTGGGTACTACAGGAGCTCCTGGGAGAGAGCCCTGTTAACCAGTGCGGTACCACCGGAGGAAATACCTAGTGCCATGGGCATTACACAACTGCAGCGTATCTAAAGTCCTAATAACGTGCTACTTCGCTTAAGTGTTATTTGCAAGCAGTGGTTTCAACTAGTGGAAAACAGCTCAGAAACTGGTAGGGGGAAGAAACTGATTCTTTGTGTTACAGAAGAAAGCCTCTACAAAAATGTCCATTACCACTGGCATAGTAGTGACCATCTATAAAGAGGCCCCTAAAATTCAACAGTTTCAAATACCACAAGCCAGAGAAATACCTTTTTCTTCCCATTAAATTCTGTTCCGTTTATCTGAGAATTCAGCAGTTAAAATATGATTTCCCTTTCCTTTCCTTCACCACATAAGAGAATTATTACAGCCTACCAAATTATTTTCAAAGCAGGAAAAGCAGAAATACAATCAAATTCAAGAGACACACTGGGCCTCTGCAATACCGAATAGCAAATGTAAACCTCACATAGGAAAAAAGATAAAAAAGGCGGATTCAGCTAAAGAAAAGTGAAGAGGTGAATGCAACAGAAAAGATAATTACACAGTAACGTATTCCATTGATGAAAGTAAGTTGATAATTTCAAACTTGAATCATAGTAAGCCATCTTCAACTTTAAAAATAATGTATGAAAATTGGATTTTGATTTTGTGACCTGCCTTTTTTCATGCAGATCCCCTGTGGTAATTCTCTTTTTTTATTCCACAGTAGCTCAAAAATGATACGCACAGATATACAGACAAAAAAAGTTAATAAGATTAAATTTCCTAACACAAACCAGGACAGAGTGAGCAGTCAATATTTCATGATTAAATTTATGACTGTCTGCAAAGCAAGCATGTTTTGCCTAATGGGGTGAATGCCTCTTATTAACTTACTACTAAATTATGTACCGAACTAATAGCATTGTCAGAGGCCTGTAAACAGTGCAGATATGAATCAGTGTTTTGTGGCAGCACTGTAATTATAATAACATCCTGAACAAGCTTTATGCCACTGCAATGTACATAGACCTGGTACTGATAGACTTAATACAAGATCAAAAGTGAACAAACAGGGACTTAAGCAGTGAATCACAAAGCAGACACACTTCAGTTTTGATATATAATAATGGTGAAATAAAGCCAGTTGCCCAAGCTGGATTAGAGGCACATGACACTTGTGAAGAACATGATCTCTCCTGGGAATAGCTCTTCACATTAATCTGGAAACACCCGTAGTTTGTTCCTATTAGCACTCTCAATTCACTACTTCTTAGTAAGCGATCTAGAGCTACAAGCGATACCACCAGGCAACAGCTGTGTGCCTGCTGCGGCCGGAGGGGTTTAGGTTTCAGACTTTTCACGAGAGGCGAAGCACCATTGGCACAGCAAACTCTAAAGGGGGTCCTTCAGCCAGCTAGCTCCCGAGTGGGGACTTGCTTTGCTTTCCTCCATTTCTTCTTTCCTTTGAGTTTTCTAGGTAAATTGCACACAATAATTTATACCAGCTGTTTCTTAGTTCCAGTTTTCAGGCTTTGGATGAATAGCATGAAATTGCAATATTTCCTCTCTGGTTCATCTTCAGTGAAACAATTATAAAATTTTTTAAAATCCGATCAGAATGCAATCTACACCTTTAAATTAATGTTTCGCAGTTTCATTTTTTAATTAAAAAAAATCATGAAAACGAGTCTTATCTTCAGAGTTCCTCTCTTGTGAGGTATACCTACCTAAATTTATAATCCTTTGACACATCGGTGGGTTAGTTGATAACCGAAGGGAACACAAATCTAATTTGTTTAAAACCTTTGCTGCTGGGTATTTAACTGAAGCCTGTAAGGCACAAAAATAGAGAAGGAATCACTGTTCTGTTCCAAGCTTTCACCCTGATTTACTAGATGACTGAGGGCAAGTTATTTTGGTTCTTGTCTCCTTCCCTTAGCATGTGTATTATATTCCTTTCCCCACACCAAATCACTTTGAGAGCTGGGGGAAGAAAATCCGACACTAACTATTATGGTGATGGTAGAACAACATAGCACGCCTTAAAAATGCTGCAGTTTCACAACCCTAAACCTCCTGACAATCAGTAATTAGAGTAGTATCAGGAAAGACACATTCACAAAGGAAAGACAAACACCGCACAGCCTGAGTAGTTTCTAACCTATGGTATTCAGACAGCTGGGGGTAAGCGTGATGTTTCTCATTAGTCTGCCAAAGGTAACTCACAATCTAGCTACTTTTCTCAACTCGTTTATGTTCTCCTTACAAGTACCCACACTCCTAAAGAAAAAAGAAACTGTAGGTTCACAAATGCAGAGACTGGAAACCAGTTTCCTAGAAGAAAGAATGAATGAAACAGCTACAGGTCCAGGCAGCTTACCAGGGCAGCGTGCCTCCAGGCACCACCACTTTCTTCCTTTTGACTCACCCCTCACATAAACCCTCTTTCCTCCGAGTACAGCTCAGGCTCAAATACCAAGATAACCTTTGGTACAACATTAACCCTTGAAATTCAAGCTCAAGGCCATCCAAATCTATCTCACAGTCCTGAGAATAAACTGATTCATATTCAGTCACATGTGCAGTAACTGATATTTGAATCACAGGTTGAGTAAGATTCCTACAACCATGAGATTGGTATAAAACATAAGATTTCAATCCTGGTTCTACCCAATAATATTTTATTTGTTTTTAGATCCCAAGACCTTTTAAAATTCACATTTTTAAATGTGTCTTCACGAAAAGGAAAGTGTATTTTCTGAAAGCAATTGATGAGGAACTCGTATGACCCATTCATTCCTGTAGACTGAGTTTTGAGAAAAATGCCACCACCAAAAGATCAGAGAGACTGTGAAGAACTCCTAATCAAAACTATAAACAGAAAAAATGATTTTTGATTCAAAACAGTTTTGGTTTACAAATGCTGAAAATAAATTTATATTTTGGGAGCCTCTGCTCTCTTAAACTTGGTCATAATTGAAAGCTTTTAATTATTCTTTTACTATTTTTTTAAAAAATCAAGTTATAGCACTACACTGTGCTTCTAGATCCATAAGCTGATCAATCTTGTTTTCACAGGGTATGATGAATTTTTTTAGATGTGTGGTGCCTTTTAGAATCCCAAATTTGACACATGATCAATGTCAGTAGAAGGAACTGCTGAGATGGTACATTGAAGTTCTTGCTTTATCTAGGTGATTGAGCCAACCACTATATTTTTTTCTCTGACACAAACTCAAATAAAACAAAAAAAAGGCACCGAGCCATAATTTACTGGAAATCTTTTTCTTCCAGAGAGTAAAAAGGTCTAAATTCAGACCTTTTTTATTAAAAAATAGATATTTGCCCATGAACAACTGACATATGTGAGCTAGAAGCAGAAATTTTTATGCATCAAAAGTCTTAAAAGATCGAAATGTTGAGAGAAATTCTCCTTCAACGCAGTGGGAAGGAATAGTTGCTACTTCTGGAGGTTTTATATTCTCCGTCTGTCACTGACTTGAAACTCAAAGCTTCAAAGAAACACGGTATGCAGCACTCAGAAAAAAACTAATTTTCAGTTAGTCCTGACTTTATTATAGTCACATTTAGCTAAAGTAATCAAATCCAAAATTATTTCTTTTGTAGTCCATGAAGTTTTTCTACTACATATTATTTACTATATATGAAATTATTTTCTACGTATTATATGGATGTCATTATAAGGACATATCATAAAAGATTCCACAGCTTTCTGCATTTTGCAAGACTAGGACTTTGAGCCAGCGTTCTTACCTAAAATGTCTTCTAAAATCTGAACCGTGCAGTGTATTGGATCTTTTACTAGTTCTAGAAGTCAGTGCATTTCAGGGAGGGTAGTATGTAAACATAGTATTTATTACAGGAATGTTTTATTAAAATGAATGTAGTCTAACGTGGCTGATAACTTTCACTATTTTTTAGGTATTGCTATAGACGTACGGGCCATGAAGTGATACAAACCCACTCTATGCATTGTACCTACTGTCAATAAAAGTACTGTTCTCCACTAAAGGAAAACAACCCAGGAACTTAATCCAGGAACTTTGTTTCGGTCTCACACATTTTACATATAAGAATAATATACAGAATCAGAGAACAATCCAGTTTGGAAGGGATCTCTGGAGGTCATCTAGTCCAACCTCCTGCTCAAAGCAGGGCCAGTTCAAAGTTTGAAAGTTCAATTTAAAGTTCAATCACATGACTCAGGGCTTTTCCAGATGAAGACAGAGATCCCATAACCTCACTGAGCCACCAGTTACAGTGCCTTACTACACTCATTAAAAAGATTATTTTTTTCCTCAGACCCAATTGGAATTTCCATTATTACAACATGTGCCTGTTGCCTCTAGTCCTTTCTCTGTGCACCTCTGCTGACCTCCGTGCCGGCCCTCATTGCTGCCATTGCACACTGCTGACTCAGGTGCAAATTACAGCATCACAGTATCATTTGGGTTGGAAGGCACCTCTTGAGATCACCGCATCAAACCCTCCCTGCTAAAGCAAGGTTAGTCAGAGCAGGTTGTCAAGGAACATGTCTGGTCAGGTTTTGAGTATCTCCAAGGATGAGACTCCACAACCTCTTTGGGCAACCTGTGCCCATAGTCGGTCACTGTCACAGTAAAAGAGTATTTCCTGCTGTTCAGACGGCATCTCATGTGTTTTAATTTGTGTCCGTTGTTTCTTGGCTGGCACTGGACACTACTGAAAAGAGTTTGGCTCTTTTGTCTTCATTTCCCCCCATCCGGTATTTATACCTGATATTTACACACTTATAACTATAAATTGCCCAGCACAACGCCCAGGTCCTTCCCTACAAAGCTGTTTTGTAGCCTGCCAAACCCCACCCTCTGCTACAATAGAGGGTTACTCCTTTCCAGGTGCAGGAGGTTCCATTTACTTTTGTTGGACTTATGCGAAGCTCCAGTTGACCTACTCCTCCACTTGTCAACCCATGTATACCCATAAAAGATCTGCAAAGGACTGTACCATTAAGTCCATTTCTTGCAGGCCACTTTCACGATCTATTTGTAGAACTTCACTCAGCTAGGTTAGATCAAAGCAACTTAATGTAAAATGCAGTAAAAGTGACTTTGCAGGCTTTTGTGATGAAAAACAGACAGTAGATTTAGAAGCCAGTTCAAACAGTCCACGCTACTATACAATATAGAGTATCTGCAAGCAGAGTCTGAGAAAAAAATGGACACCAGAAAGTATATAGTTTTTCTGTCCATAAACACCAGTCTCTCAGGTTATTGCTATTCTTGGCAGATGTTACTGCCAAGTTGTTGAGCTTTTATTCCTATAGAGTGGCCTTAGCTGATAAACTCTCTGTTATGTAAAATTAATTACCATGTAAGGCAGTGGAGACTGCCCCAGGATAGCTCTTCTATTCAGTGGCATATCAGTAACGATCAGTGATACATACATTTTCAGGTGCTCCTAAAACACGACAGGGTTGTCTTTGCTAGGACTGGAGCAAAGCAAAACCCACTTACCAGACAAAACAAGGAGAGGAGGAATCTCCCCCTAGGAAAAGTGTTGCGAAATAAAATAAAGTCTCACCATCAAAACCTACAAACTTGTTTATATGGAATTCCAGAGAGAATTTTTCCTTGGAAATCATGGTGAGATCTTTTGAATTATTTCTGCCGTTTTGCTATAAAATACTGAAAAAGCGATGTTTTATCACATGAAAGCATCATGTAAGTATGCAGCTTGTGTTTGACTGTAAGAGTGGGAAGGTAGGTCAGTGCAAATTCTCATGTACTTCAAAGTTTTAGGAGAATTTGTGGGAAACTGAGGCAGGGAAAATAAAAACGTTTTGAGCATTGAGGAGCATACAGAACTCCAGATACACTGTATAATCATTCATATCATATGATATTCAGCTAAAAAGAAAATTAGATTTTCCTATTATTTAGTGTAAAACCCATAGGATTAAGTCAACCCATTTCCCTAATGGCAGTCTCAGACATATTTCAAGGTGTCTGCAGTTTTCTTTGAAGTAAAAAAGCTCTGCAGATCCAATTTGAACTAAGTAGATTCAGACATTCAGTATTAACAAGAGAAAAATTTGGTGTAAACTATGTTTAGAAATGAGAATAGGAAAAATCACCATGCCAAATATATGCTTAACAATTACAACATTTTACTTCAATATGTGCTAACAAATATGGTACTCCAGGAGTACTAGTAATAAGATAACTATACTTGTACTACTAAACTTTTACTCTAAAACACAAAATTTGCCAGGTCTAATCTTAATATTGATTAATGAATTGCATTAGTATGATATCTTTTGTGGGTTTAGAAGGTCTTTCATAGACCTTTAAAACACAGTAATTACTAAATAATCATGAGTTAAATTTACAGTAGTTAATTAGTATAGCAATAAGTTACAAAATGCATCATTTCATCCAAAAATAGCACAACAAAATACTGCAATGGCTTCTCTCTTCTTAGTAGTTTCAACTACAAAATATTTCAAAAGTAAAAAATGCTAAACAGATTTTTTTTTTTTGCCAGGGATTTTTTCTTATTTGTAGAAATGTAGATGCAGGTTTAAGACCCCCTTATGCTGTTCATCATGTCAAATTTGATAGCCTGATTTCCAGATACTGCTGTTTCCTCATGCTCTGTTTTGCATGAAGCTCATCTGGCCCAGTGCAGACATTTAAAATCTACATATGTCACTACAGCTCAACTAGTTAAAGAAACTCCTTTTCATTTGAGTCACCAGGCCCTTATAAGATGTGATTCTTCTGTTTTATTTTAGACATTAATTTTAGGATGAGATGAATCACAACCTGGAAGTGCTTAGGTTTTTCTTTACTCATATTAGGAGACTTTAAGAAGGCTAACTTAGGGGTAGGTAGCTGCATTTTAGTAATAAATTTATGTGAGATTATTCCTACTCCTTTTGTCTACAATCTTATTTAGATCGTAAAATCTTCAGGCCCAGACAACCACCATGACTCCTCATCACCATCACAGTAAAATTAAGAATAATTTCCAAAATCAAATTACTAACCTAGACCTAGCATAAGAGATATCCAAAACTTGCTCTAAAACCTGGCCAAGTCCCCCTGCTTTTAACTTTGAATTAAAGAAAAAGGCTTTGGCAAAGAAGTTATTGTTACCATCTGGTCACATTTCATGAATTTTAGACCATCTGTTTTTGGCAAAGGCTCCCAGATCTTAGATTCCAGTGCTGAGATCATGAAAGCTTTAGAATTTTATCCCAAGTCTTTCCAGCTAAATTGCCTTTTTGGAGCATCAGCAGGCTTCACGACTGACAGATTTGTGGCAGCATCTGTGGTAGATGGAAGCCTTTCTGCATTCAGTCCGTAAGGAAGAGAAACACAAGCACTTCTGTAGTTCCTCTTATTTAAGAGATATGCTGCCATGTATTTGAGAGCCACAAGCGACCTGTGTGTCAGTCAGGAGCTACAGCAAGAGACTACTCTGGGGGTGACTCAGAATATAGAGTATAGCCATCACATCCTCACAGCTGAAAAGAATATTTGGAAACAGAGGTAAGCACACCACACTACTGCAGTCAAATAACAGGGAGCATCTACAAAGAGCTATTATTTAGCAACGGCCCCGTAGACTGGGAAGTCTTGATAGCCTTAACATGCAATGCATAGTTCTTCAGCCATGAACATACAAAGACCAAGCAGAGAAGACTCCATGCTGGTATGCCTGTTTCTTCCTCCTGTCCCCATCTTGCCTACTGTGCTAAATGAAATGACTGAAACAAAGATGGCGGTGGCACCAGCGAATGCCCCTTTATACTGGACTTAACTAACCTTATTCAGTTGCTTTAAGCTACTTAAATCAGCTCTCCTACCTTAGCAGAAAGGAGACTCTAGTCATGTCAATTACCTCCCCTGACCCCAAGAGAGGCCCCGTTCACATTTGACTCTTAGAGAATAATTTAGAATATGTGCATTTTATTTCCAAACATACATAATGACTTAGTTTTACCTGAGTCTTCCATCCTCTGCTGCAGCTCCTCCTGGTATAATCTTAGTAATGAATATCCCAGGATCATCCCCAATGTGTGGGTTATCTGTTCCTCCAGCAATACTGAATCCCAAGCCAGAATTCCCCTGAAAAAATAATAAAAAAAAAAATGCATCACCAGATGCTAGATTTCTACAGAGTTTATTTCCAGTGCATGAGCAAAGTATCCTTGCTTCTTAAAGAAAGCACTTTATTTGGCAACACCATACTTGAAGGCGGGTGACTCAGTCAGAAAAAATTAATTGTCAGTTAAAGAACAGAGGCTGGGAAGACAAAGATTTCCCAGAGTTAATGGATGCTCCTACAGAAAGAGGATTTGACCTAAATTTAATTGTTTTCAAAAGCAGTCACACAAATTATCATCTAAACTCCAATATGAATTTATCCAAGTCAATGAGAGTTAGAGGCTAAAAACATTTTGGACCTTTGAAAAAAGGTTTTAAAAACCACCATCATTTATAAACAGAAACAGTGAAAAACATTTAGCTCTGAAGTTTTTTGGTACACCATTTTCTGTTGAAAAGTGATCATTGTTCAGATTCACATGTTTTAAAAAAAAATTGACAAAACAAGTTTATTTCTTTCATCTTCCTGATTTGCTAGAGTGAAATATTTGAAAGACACATTTTGAGGGTCTACTCAATAATCCTACTATTGCTTTTACTACTTGTGAGAATATATGAAAGATAAATAGGCCCGTCCATCCATACAAACACTTGCAAATCAAGTCACTGTTTTTCACATACAATTCTAACCCTTTTTTGGAAGTATATACTAGTTTTTGTGTTTTCTGTATAGATTAACATTAAGTATATGTTAGTTACTGCAATTTTCTATATACACTAACATTTTTGCAAGGGAGTCTTTCTTATTTGTAGAAACGTATATGCAGGTTTAAGACCCCCCGTGCATAAGAGGGTCTTAAAATTCAATGCGATACTTGATCCTTTAAGTGTCTCTCATCACAAATTATTTTTATAATTAGGTGATACAACACTATTGATATTGCAGAATGATTACACTACTGCAAATTAAATATGTTCAGGGCACTAAAAATACTTTTCCTTATCTCACCAACTTCTCAGGTGACTGGGCGTTTGTTTCCTTCACTGCTACGTCTGGACAGGTACCCGGTTCAGTGCTGGTGAGAAGAGTTGCTAATAAAAATGGCACCTCTATCTTTTTTTTTAAATTTAAATCAAATCTCATTTCTGCATTTTTGAACTGTACTTCAATTAGTAGGTCAGGCATGCAACGCATTTTGTGTGCGAAAGCCTGCAAGTCGCCTGCCTGCAGCATGTCAAATCCTCAGTTCTGTTATCAGTATTCTACATTCACAAGCAATGCAGTTCTCATTACTCAGGAGATGCACATGCAATCTGCAGCTCTGCTATCAGCATATAATTGTGAATAAATTTTCAGTACTGAACTAATTTATAATCCAAGGAGAAGGATTTAGGACTACACATATCTTAACACTTCTCAGCTAGCTATAATATAAAAAACATTATAATACTGAAACACTCCATATATATTTTCTATAGACCAGGCCAGCATTATAAATCTTTGATTTAATCTCCTTGTCACCATTAAGATCATCTCAGATTCAGGTTGTTTTCCCAATATTTTAACACATGCCTTATTATACAGTGTGCTCCACACCAACATGCACTCTAAAAATACTTTAAGAATGTTTTCCTGTGATTTTTCCTATATGTCATATTATTAATGAAGCTAATCTTCCAACACATATGAGTGAAAAACTGTATACTTATATACACTTCAGAAGGCCTGGAACAAAAGCCTTAAAGCACTACTAAAACCAAGGACAAATGTCTAGAAAGTTTGAGTAAGTAATATTTGATTAAAAAAAAAAAACCAACAGAACCTAAAATATGTAGAATAAAATTATTGCTTTTATTCATAACTGCAAAGAGATTTAAAAAATACACAATAACCTGTGTTTCTGAATAGAGGTAGATTTCGAAATCCCCAAAACCTACTCTTAACAGGGAAAGAAGAGCAGGGCAGCAAGGAGAAATCTGGCCATAATTTTTAGTTGTTTAGGGATCACTAACAGCTATATCATAATGAAAAAGCATCCCTGAAGAGCTTTAAAAACCATCAGGCTTGCCTGTTATGTGGGGTGTGCTTAGCTGTTCTTCACATAAAGTTCATTAGATTTCTTAGCAGGAAATAATTTCTGAAAAGGTTTCACATTTTCCCCGTATGCTTTTCCTCCTACCATACTTTTTTCCATTAACTTTTTGGAGCTGAAAAATACAGCAATGCTGACTGTAAGCAGTGATGTGGTAAAACTGCTACAGACTTAGAAGAATCAGTGCTAGCCCTTCACATTTATCCATAAATGTGCATCTATTATACTGCAAGACTACTCCAGTTCTGCTCCTTAGGAATAACCTTTTAAAAGAACAGGGCAGCACTCCTCATTGGTACTTTTGTATCCAGAAGATTTCAAGCAACTATTCTGGCTGCAGTCCTTGACTTGATCAACAGGATCTACAAGCTGTCACACACTAGCTGCCTGAGCAGCTGGGTATATCCCTGCAAGGCTTTCCTGCACCAGAAACTGCGCTGCAAAAGCTAAGAGCAATTACACATTTTTTTTCACTGTGATTCTTGGTGTGTCTGCATTGGCTACATGCAAAAATCTTCTGTCTTTGCACTTCAGCTCATGGCCAACAAGGCTAAAAACATGGCTGCAATCACTCATGGGTAACCGGCCTTTTAAGAGCCTTGGGTTGAAAAATCATACAATAGGAACATTTTGGTTAAAAACTACTGTATTTCAGTTCTAAGCAGCAATACTGATGTACAGGTGTCTCCCCTCCCCTAATGCTCTGTCTTACTGGTGTGCAGGTTCAGCAGCATGTTGTTGTTATATTAGAAACCCATTGTAGTTGATGAGTTGTAACTCCAAGTTCCGATTAAGTACTGTCTACTAGCGCAACACTAGAGGCTTTATGCAAGGGTTAGCTCCCCACCCTTTACTTTTTGCCTCCCCTTTACCCCCATCCCAGAAAAAAAGTGTGTTAATTATCTTCACAGGTTTTCTTGGCTCCCTGTCATTTCATGTGAACCAATGAAAATGTCTGCCTTCCCTCAGCCCAAAACAACAGCTGAACCATCACTTAGCCATGGCATTTTCCAAAGTGGAACAGTCATGCTTTCTTTCGTGCTGACTCTCAAGTTTGGGAGTGGTTCCCCATAAATATCTGTCAAGTTAATTCAGTGCCCTCTCTCTATTCCAAGCCTTACTTCTCTTGGACGCTTACAAAGGAAGTTAACAATGAGCTCAGGGGCCTGGTGACAATGCAGATAAATGCTTAATGGGAATTAATAGCAGTGGATACAGAGGAGAAGAGGTGTAAATCAACAGAAGTCTTCCTCCTTTAGGATACTCCATCAATACTCTGTAATTGACTTTCATATTTAGGCCTAAATATGCTTGCTTGCTTTTTTTCAGGATTCTTTGTTAGAAGAGATTTAGCCAAAAATCCCAAAACATATGTAGTGGAAAAAAATTCTAAAAAAGTTGCAGACCTGCTAACTTTTTTGGCGTTGCTCAAACATCATTATTCACATGTCCAAATATCTAAAGGTCCAGATCCAAATAATTTTATATTGAACTCATATTAGCTAAATTATCTCTTGACCTAAATCTTGTCATCTCTTTGTCCAAGTTCTCAATTGCTACTATTATAAAACCCTCATATAATTAGTTACTGACTATATAGGGAAGATTTGCATAAAATTACTCAGCAATAGATGCATGAATGTATTTTTTTAATTGGTACTTTATTTTCTTACTAGCTTCCCTGCCTTTTATTGCAAGGCCTCAGTCATGTGCACAGCCTGACTAACAGCTTAGAGTAGCACAACATCCCAGTTTGGCTTAAAAAAATGTTGCTTCATTTTCCTCCTATTCATGCTGGATATCTCATGCTTCTTAGGGATTTACCATCAAGCTCAAATTTCTCTCTTGGCTTAGCTTTACTTTTCAAACAGAGAAACTTAGGTCAAACTACCAAATCAAAATAATTTCGCCCAGCCCAGCCCCAGAGGCCTCCTTCCTGTTCTCCTCTGAAGGAAAGGTCAGTACTACTTCTTAAGGTTTACTACACAAGCCTGGCTCTTTCAGATGGGGCTTTGCACCTCCACAAGGATCAGCTGGGTTCTTTATAGCTCAGCTTGTGCAGGCAAGAGGCTTGGCTGTAATTCTTTGGCCCTGGAGGGGCAGACAACCTCCAACAGAGGCACAGTATCGCTTCAGATGACTGGTGTTACGCCTTCTGCCAACTCCAAAAGACAACATTTAGGGTCAGAATAAGATAATGGATGATTCATATGCCAGGGTAAGAAAATAAAACTTGCAAGTTCTGGCCAGTTTGACTCTCTTCCCTCAAGAATTGTTATACTGCCAAAATAATGATCACAAAAATAAAGTAAGAATCCCCAGCAGGTAATGGTTTTGGGTAGCCAGAAGGCCATCTTTCTTCTTACTTAGCCTTCCACCTTGTGTTCTCCTCCTTTTACACACCACTATGAACAGCTGTGTAACAAGCTGCATCATCATAGGTTGCAGCATTTTTATTTTGTCAGACAGTAACCCTCAGAAGTGCTCCACGCTGACTTCTGTTGAAACAGAGTTAGGTCAACACTGAGAACTTTTCAAGTTATTTTCTCATGACTTTATAGCTCTCCATGGATGATAGCCTTCCATATACTCCTGCAAATGTTTTTGTCCTTATTGTTTCTCTTTTTTTTTTTCTTTTTTTCTGCTCTAGAGCTGCATTTCACCTTAGAGCAGAGTTTGGTAACAGATGATGCAAATGCATTCAGTCTTTAACAAAATCACAGAAGAATACAAGCCCAAGAAGCAGAAATGAGATCAGAAATGCACATCAAGGCATCAAGGGCAGACTGCTTTTTTCCCTATATACGGGCCAAGTGACTTGTGTTCTAGCACACTGAATAAGCATACCACAATCACATAGGTGTTTACCATTTTAATTTCTCTTTTTTTTTTTCATTCTGATCAACAAGGTGACAGCAGAACCCAGTGTTTGACACCAACTTCACACAGACTCTTTTTGAATGGCTTAATTACTTCAGTGCTCCTAAAAGAATTTGTCATAATCTTCTGAAGTGACACGATTTTGTAGCTCTGTGACATTTAAGTTAGGAAAAAAAAATAGACATGAACTGCACAGAATTCGCTTAACGACTGCTGCAACCTCACCCTCTCATGGCAGTGTACCAGGAAGCCTGTTTCACAGAGCCCATCAGTCAGCAAAAAGTCCAAGAGAGAATGAGGAACTGTATATCAGGATAATTTCCAGAGGCTGAAAGATGTTTCAGGTGACACACATATTGTCACAGCCTCTATTACTGAAATGATCTTTGTGTTTGTATTTTTTTTTACCTACAGGTTTAAAGAAGCCATTTTGCTCAGCTGTTAAGGAATATAAGTTAATGTTAATAAAGATGTAATGTGCTGAACTATGCAAATAAATAAATAGTAATATGTAAAGAAGATTATTGACACAAGCCAAGCCTACAGCGGTTTCCACTGTTTCTGAGGGTTTTGCCCAAGTAAAGACATCAAGTTTCCATCACATAAGATTGTTTTGCTGTTTCGCAGAAAACCTAAATCCAAACACAGGAGCACAGAAATGTGTGATGACTCTTCCATTAGGCCCTAAGAAGTACTGCTTATCAGTAAATACAGGGGAAATTAAGAGTGGTCACAGCGTACATGTTTGTGGACGAACCATTCAAGTCCATTCCTGAGATCATGCAAAAAAGAATGAAAATTCTTGACCCTCGCTGCCTTTGTGAGCTCAAACGTGTTGCTCTTTCTTTGTGGAAAGTTTTATTGCTTGGGGAAAAGGGGGGAAAGAGGAAAAAGAGAAAGGTCAGTAATAATACACATCCACAAAGTGCTGCAAACTTTTGAACAGAAGTGATAGGGGAAAAATGGTCAATTAGATAACAACTTAATCTGTGGTCTGTAGTCTTGTAATAATTCTTCTTATTCTGTTTCCATATAAAATTCTGAGACTTTAAAGAAAATCTTCTCTTGCCAAACCACGTGTTCATAAGAAGCAGAACTTTATGCATGAACAAAAACACAAATGGAAAAGACTGCCTTTTTAAATTATTCTTAATAGTGTACCAACATACTTATAATTTTATCTCAAGATTTTTGGTTGTGGGTTGGTTTTTTTTTTTCCCCTGTAGGCTTCCTACCTCTACTCCGATGTTTACAGACAAATTTGTGGAATGCTTTTCTCTCTTGTGTCTTTTACAGATGGCTTTAAAGTATGAATTACTGCCTAAATTTGCAGGTTTTGTCAGAGCAAGTTTAGTCAAGAGAAAGCTCACAAAATGATAGCTGACTCATTCCTAAATGCACGCTATATTTTTTTCTGTCTTCCTTTATCACAAATTTAAAAGACCCTATCAAATTTTTCACTTGATACTCCTTAAAAAGTTGCCTGCTGAACTTTACAGTGGGAATTATCCTTCAGCTTTTTAAGAGAACTAATGATTTGTAGGTTCAGTAAATCTGAACCTTTACCTTTGTATTAAAGGTAATACAAAGGCAGCTATACCTTTATATACAAAGGTAAGCTGTATCCTCTGAAGTCAGTGTAGACTTGGCATGCATTCGACAGAATTTCAGAATTTGACATGCATGTGTCAAAATCCTAAAGCTTTTCAGCTTTGGCTGCTACAGGCAGGGCACTTTCTCACTCTGTGTAAGTAAGACAAACCTTTCTGATGGTGATGTTGGCTTAGGAATTACGTATTTTTGTTTAAAAGAAGATTTACATGGTTTTGATTTTCAAGTCTAATGCAGTACTTTCCTGTAAGTAAATGTTGCTGTGAGGAAATGCTAATTCATAAACTACTGTTGAGTTTATTTCAGATGGTGGAAAAACATGTCCTTTACTTGAACTATGAAACATACTCTGAGACACATAATTTGAAACCTGACTTTTTCATAGATTTTAGTAAGTTTTTTAATCACTGCGTACTCATTTTTAAGTTTTACATTTCTGCTTAAGTAAAGTCATAGTTCTGAAATCTTATAAAAAGTAAAATATGAAAGTAGTCCTTGTTCTTTACAGATACTCAAAACAGTTTGGCTGGAATACTCAGCAAATTTTTATGATGTCCAAAATTCACCTCTCACAGGGCACCTTTTTAATAGCAAAAACAGTTGTACAAAACAGCAGTCCCTGAGTCCTGGCTAAGCCTGCTACCATTTATATATTGTGCATTACTACGTATGGAGCAAAGCTTTGGCTATCCTTAGGGTTCTTCCCTCAGAATACTTCCGTTTCAGATGAAAAACCCAACACCTTCTCCCATGAGACAAAAAAAAAAATAACACCTCCTTCCATAAACCACATTCACCCTTGTTCTATGATATTAGGTTTCTCCAAGAACTACTCAACATCATGAGAAAGTGTAAGCTGAGAATGAGTCAAGCTTAGAAAACTGTGGGGAATTAAATTTTGGCAAGAGACAGGGAAAAAAAAAACCACTAAGAGCTGTGGGGCAAGTAGAGTGAATAAAATAACGTAGCCTACAAATGAGAGAAATGATTGAAAACTCTGACCCTAACTGACAGTCATGGGAGGTTTAGAATCAGACCAGGATTTCCTGCTGCTCTGAAATAGTCCTTCATAGGCTTTCTCTTTTTCTTTGTGCTAAAGCAGATAAGGTGACTTAGTTTGGCACCTAAGATGGTTATATGGAGGGAATACCTCTAGATATAACAAGTCCAAGAAGAGGATGATTATCTGAGACTGCTAGAAAGGTCAGTGGGTGCTAAGCACTTCTGCAGACTTTGTTCCATAACGTGTTTCTCCACAAAGTGCTTCTTGCCTATAAGATACAACTCTCCTTTATTCACCTGACAGTGAAGCGATACAGAACTTTTAGTACCTTTCACTCAGCCATACTTAGTTTAACAGCATGTATAGAGTTAGGGGTGTTCTACCCATCACTCAACCATGCCCAGTGCAACGGCACACAGCCACGTTGCAAACAACAGCTTAACAAGTTAATGCTTCATCCCACTGAAATGAACAGGTGATTTTATAATATGAGAAACACTTCCATCTAATTCAGGATTTTGATAGAATATGTTTGTTAAACCCGCCTACTCAAGGCTCTATGATCTTTAAGACAAGACAGGATTCTGCTTTGCAATTCTTTGACAATCTGGCATTTATACTAGCATTGTTCTTGTATTCTGAAGAAAGAGTGATACATGCTAAATATCAAAACTGTTTCCTGCCATACAGTATGTGGTTCTTTGGCCATCTCCAACTGTAATGCTAGATCTTTCATATCCTGCCACATCTAATCCTTTCTTCAGAATTAAATCATTCCAGCAATGTTTTCAGGTATTTGCACATGCTATACTATAGTGTACTTTTCTTCTACTGTGTTTTATCCAAACTCAAGTTTCCAAAGCCTAAACATCAAAACCACATTTCTGTCTCATTCAGAGAACAAGGACATTTGCATATTTATCAGAGTGCTGTTGAACTCTTTTGTACTTTCAAATCTACTCTAGAGTAACATAATTCATGAAACTCTCACTTCTCCCACATATGCTGGCACACTCCCCAGAGTCAGAGTTTTGAGGCTCCATAGTTATATTATGCTCCATATGGTACAGATTTTCATCTCTCACTGTGCCATTTGTTGTTTTCAAGCCCCTTATCAGGTTCAGCACATTCATTACAAAACCACAAAACACGACTACAACTGCTTTGACTACAACTGCTTCATATCCTTACTCTCCCTTGTTGTCCGCAGAGGGATATTGTTCCCTCAGCTCTGCCCAGATGAAGTACAACATTCAGGAAGGATAATTTTAAAAAAGATCTGATGGATTTGGTTTGTCATCATAGATGTGAACTCTACAACACTGACAACCAGCAAATCTAGACAAGGAATGAAGCCACTACCAAAGTGAAGCAATCTCTTATAAAAATGCTAGGGCGTCCTCTGCCTGTATACGGATTGATGCAAAAGGATAGATGTGAACTCTCTTCAGGTTTGTTTTTCACTATTATATCTTTATTAAGCTCACAGAAAGAGCTTCTGACCTGTGACAAACATGTATGGCTACTTTTTCTTCAACGTGTTTCTTGTCCTACTTCAATATTATCTGTAGGGATAGTCTTTCCCAGCATCACAGGAGCATCGTGACCTTGCCTGTTCTGTCTCATACAAAAAAGTTAGGCAATATATGTCCTCTTTTAGGTAGTTACATACAATGAAAGCAAACAAATGTCACAGAAAACACAGACTGATGAGTAGCTGAAGAGCAGTATGGGGAAAACTAAATATCTACAATTTTTCATCAAAACACAGATGCGTGTTCTTTGGAGGAGGGAAATTCTGCTTCTGGGGAGTGAAAGGTTCCACTTCACTTGAAAAAAGTCTTTCTTTGTCATATTGCATCACTCCAGGTTAGCACTAGACTTCTCATCAACCAGACCCTGAGAGCTTTCTGAACTCCCAGGACTATGCTATCAAAAGTGAAAAAATCAGATCAAGGAAAGGAAAGCACCCACTAAGTGATAATAGTAACTAGACATAAGGGGGGTGGGGAAGAACATGAGTAAGAGTAAAACACTAACAGGAACTGAAAGAATAGCAAAGCTTATTCAAGAGACAGGCTACTTTTAAACTTTGACATGATCATCACTGAAATTTTCATAATGCAATTATCTGCAAAAACTGAGGAGATTAAGACATGTTTAAATGTAACTATATGATAGAAGTAGACAGTCACATTCTGTTACAAGGATGTAGGGAACAGAAACCTGATTCTGCTGAAGCTATAGAAACCAACAGGGTTTCACCACACAGTGCTAAAAATTAAAAGGAAAGGAGAAAACTCCTGCCGGTGACTTCAGCTCCTCTCTAAAGGATGACGCTTCTCATCCCTTTCTGCTGTTAGATCAGTGCTATGAAAACCCCAGTCCATGTCTTGAGACTATTTGGAAACTCCTTGGTTAAACCAGTTTGTAGGTCTAAGTCTGTGTTGAAAAACTGCTGCATGCCTAGGTGGGTTTATTTGGACAGATGACACAATGACTACAGCATTGCTTTGTAAAGCACTTAGGGGAATCTGAGACTCCTTGACTATTAAAGGTGCTGGAATAAGCCCAAATTCTAAGCTACTGTCTAAGCTATTGTTTTCCATTTGAATGTCATATTCACAGATATGAAATGAGTACATTTAGTTGTTCTCATCTTGTGATTTACTTTTTTTAGCTTATTTTTAACATATTATATCCCAACAATTTCTTGGGTTATATTTCTTTACTGAAATACATATATGGTTAATAATTTAGATTAAATTCTGGAATGTTTCTATCCATTACAAGATTCTGATAATCTTTTTTTTCCAACTCTTATTCAATCCCGCATCAAAGGAAATGCATGAGTAAAACTCTTAATTTGCCTCCTTATTCAAAATCATGATCTTCAGGGCATGTAATCTGGAAGAAAAAGCTACGCTATTAATGAACTTAAAGGCCCTTAAGGGTTTCAAGTTCAAGCACAAATCCTAACAGCAAATGACTGAGTATTCTTGGTATTGCATCACTTACCTTGCCATCATTGCACTACTGTAGTAGCTAAGTACAGAGAATTTAGCACTACCTTCTCTTTTAATACACATTAAAGCAAGCTTTCGTATTTTGATTAACATTTAAGACTTTTCTTTCAGGCCCCACGACGCTCAACTATAGATTTCACTGAGAAGAAATACAAAGAAGGATAAATAACATAAAATGCAATTCATTCTTCTTTGTTTTTCACAGATACACATCTAAATCTCATAACTTTTTCCAGCTTTGTGCTGACCCTATTTTATCGTAACATTTCATGTCAGTGTCCATTTTGTTTCTTATTCTTAGGAAACCTGATTGTCTATGACCCTGAGCAATCTGACGTAGCTTTAAAGTGTCTGTCTCTGAGCAGGAGCTTGGGCTAGATGACCTCCACAAATCCCTTCCAAACCAAATTATTCTCTGATTCTATGAAACACCAGTGTCACAAATAGAAAACAAGTTTTCAAACTCTGCTGTCAGTCTAGGAATTGTTCAGTCACTAAAAACTTCCCTTCTTAATTTTATCTTGAAAAATTACATTATATTTAAAGATTTTTTGCATGGATATGTCCCTACAAAAATTCCTTTTCCAAGATTTGTACCTGTACATTCTTAAGTGCAGAGGCTTTTTTGACATGGTCTCTGTGAAAATCAGATTAAACTTTTGCCTAAAACTGTACCTTGAACAACTTTCACACCGTTCTTTGAAACTAATCAAATCAATCTGTCACATGAGAAATGTACAGATCCTTTGTATTAGAAAAATAGATTTTACAGGTGCCCTTCTGGGAGGAAGAAGAAAAAAGTCATCTTTAAGCAGGTACCTGTTTGCCAAACTTGGCCAAAATATTTCCCTAGGGAGTATTTTCCCGCCCTTCTAGAAATCAGTTGAGGTAAGATTCAATGTTCCTTTACTTACATCAACACTTTTGGTAGTGTGCTGAATACAGTATGCACATTTATAAATTAATACACAGAACATTGTGCAACAGAACTAGACTGGCATTCCCCAAAATATCCATATAACATAAAATATCAGATATTAATTTTTGTTGAAAATTCAAAGGAACTCTAAATTCTCATGTCCTACTTCAGATATGTGCCATGGTAATGAATCATATTGAATCATATTAAAATTTTATAGTATAAGTTAATAGCAATTTTCAAGTTTAGTAACATTATTTTAAAGGTGGTTGTCACTGATTCATTGGTAGACAATAACGGTCTTGTGATTCATGGAGAGAGAAAGTTGTCTCCTCCCCAGCCTGTACAGATGCCACTTCTGCCTTTTTGGAGGTGGTAGGAAGACGGGCTGGGGAACAGAGCCTACAGCAAGATTCTTACCCAGCAAAAGGAATTTAGACTAGAAGTTGACCAATGTACACTTTTTAAGAAGAAAAGCAAAAACCAACAAAGACATTTTCACTTGATCCCAGACTCTCTATGGAAAGATCACAGCCCAAGATGCCTCTGGGTCACACACAGGTGCTGCTCACACTGACAAGCCGGTTTAAGTAATAAGTTTGATGAGTGGAATTTTCAGAAGAATCAAACTATTCCTATTGATGTCTGAAAGAATTACCCCCTATTTCAAAAGAAACAGCTAGGCTACCAGTAAATGCTTTTGAAAATCCAATCTTTTATCTGAATTACTAACATTTCAGACCTTGTTTTCTTAGTATTAGCAGTAGCTTTTCTGTCACTGAAGGCCTTTTTTTGTTGATTAATGTTAAGAGTAGCCACTCTCAGAAATAAAGCTGAAATGCCTGTTACTGGTAGCATGAAAAAATATGAGTCTATTTCTGCTGTGTTCCTGAAATGTATTTCACATTCACCCCCTGAGACAGTAAACTACCAATGCAAAATAAAACCTGGAAGAAAGAGTCCTTCAGAAAGGGAAGAGGACTCTGCCTCTATACTTAAGCAATGCAAATGGATTTGAAATTTTACTCATAAAACAGTCACAGAAAAATAAGCAGTATGCTCCTGATACTATGGCCTCCTACACTAGCTCTACTTTTCAACAATATTGTATAAATTCAGAAAAGGAAGCAATTTCAGTAGGAAGGAAAATTATTACTAACTCAGCATTCATAAGTACCCCTAGCAGTGAAACATTCCCTGTCTGATTTTGTCATGAACATGCATATTAACTATTGCCATTTCAAGACTTTTTGATTCCCATATCCTCCTCCTAAAGGAGAGAGAATTCTCAAACCCCTTCAGAGCTAAGGAATTGTAGTGGGTTTTGAAGTAGGGCACAGAACCCTGCTGACATCCCAAAATCCTCATGTATAACACCCCTAAAGTCCTTATATATAAGATCAGCAGAATATATTGAGCTGTAAGAATGAGGAAAGATAAACATATCTTCTTTGGATGATTTTATAGTTTTGTACAAAATAGGAGGCATCCGTTTTACCTGGCTTCTAAAACATGTTCAGCGGAACATCTTCAATTAGGCTAGGCATGCTACATACCCTCTATATATACCGTATGGAAAGAGGCACTTCTGCATTGCAATTCATCAACATGCAGATTGGTGCAAATCAAAATGTTTCACACACATATATCAGTTGCAATCAACCATCATTTAATAGTTTCTTAGTCCTGGCATGCAATTTATGCTCTAAAATGAGAGAGAAAATTGAAGAAAGAAAGGGTATTAAAAAGCAAGCAATGGAGAGAATGAGATCAGAATAACCAGCAGGTCGTTGATGAGGAACTCATCTGTGCTGCAAAACCTGAACCAAACTACTGTTCTGGTACAGGCAGCGCTGGGGTTTACATTTCAAAGGAGTGCCTTAATCACCAGGCGCACTATCTCTGATCTAATGAATATATAATTGTATATTCAAAGTGGAACAGGTCCAACAGGAGAAAGACACACCTCAGCAAAGCTAGGCATTCATCACGGACAAAGCCCTGTTACATATCAGGCAGAGGAGGCATGTCAATCCCATTTTCCCACATCCTGGATAAGTATTTTTATGATGATTGTGAATCCTTTCCCTTTCACTTTATATATTTCCCCCAAGGAAACTTGTGAAAGACATCAAATTTCTGCCAGTGTGCAGTGGAGGCAAAAAAAAAGAAAGATAGCTCAAAAAAGTTTGTAACATAACGTTTCACATCCACCTCTCACCCTGCCATCGGTCATATACAGACAAAGGTAGGAACAATTAGGAGAAACCATGGCAGGTCCCTTGGCTGGCTTTTCTCAAAACTCCTTCTGGAAATTCACTACAGAGACAGTAGGTATTACCCCAAAATATTTAACACAAGGAACCAGTATTATGTATTATTTGTGTTAATATATATTAAATATTTTTCTCTTTTCAGGTTTGTTTAAAATCCTATTCAAAGCACAAGCATGGTCATTTTAAGCACTAAACATCTCACCATTCCCACAATATGCATCAACCTAGTCTCAAGTAAAACATATATTAATGCATGTACCTCTTCTAGTGTACATTGTCCTTATACTGTGTAAAATCCACAGGCTCCATTCTGCAATATAATTTTATTTTTCATGCCTAAGTGTACTTGTATAAGTCTACTGCTAATAATGACAATGTCCTTAAAAAAGCAAGGGGGCGACTGCATTTACCAGCTGAAATAGATTTCTTATTAAAATTCTATAGCTAGAAAATAAATTACACATTGTCATTGCAGTGTAACCTGCTCATTAGCAAATGTATTTGAAAGGTAAAAATCCATCAAAGAAAAATTTTAAATATCAAATGGAATTAATTTTTATCATGTATTGAGGTTTGTCATCGTCTCCAAAGTTATCCAGGGAAAAAGAAAGGTTCATGCAAAACTACAGACATTTGTTACTGTGAAACTAGAGGAATACATATAAACATAATCAAAAGAATCTCTCCACTGAACAGCTCTTTGGGCAAAGGAATCCTGTGGGAGGTACTATCATAGATTGTAATACAAGAACTGGCCAAAATATCCAGGGCATGCATAATCTTGTTTTGTGCCAAAGCTGACACCCTAGGAAGGATTTAGGTTCTGAATAAAAGCAACAATCAGTGAGTTAACAAACAGCTTTTAAACAGACAGATGAAATGGCTATTAAAGGCTCGTCTTAAGGGAAAAGAACTTAAAGATATTTCTTTTCTCAGTAATCAGCTGTGGTGGGGTACATGAACAGGGGAAGAGGCTGTTCTACATGTATCAATCCATTTCAATGCCTGCCTCAGCTTTCTCTACACAGCAATGTCACCGCTTTAACAATATCTGTAATGATACTTAGTTTTGGTGTACATCAAGTATATACAAGATTTTGTTAAAGTAGAAGAAAATACTTAATTTCTGCCAAGGATATTTCCTATGGGGAGAAATTTGGAAATATGGGGTGGGGGGAGGGAAGTGGAACATAGCTTAACCCTTTCTTCTTGATTCTTTTTAAATATAAATTTAGGTGGGATGTTTGGCAGTAGAGCTAGTAACAACTTACAGAGTCCTGATGCATATGAACGTCCCCCAGATCCTTCCCTCCTGCAGTCACTTCCATGAGTAAGGATTTGTAAAGGTGAAAAGGATTCTTTCCTACAGCATGGAGCTAGCACAAGAGGACAGCAGCACACAGTGATGGGCAAGTATTAGCCTGTCCCCTCCACCTATTCAAGATTTGGAAACATGTCATGGGCTTTGTCTATACAGATTTATTACAACTATATGCATCAGTACAAAGGGGATAATAGATGTCAATGTATTTAATGATTTAACTCTTTTCAGCCACAGAAATATAAAACTAGAAAAAGAAGTTATTTGATAATTATGTAGTTATACAGAAGGAGTAAATTTTAATTCAGATTAAAAATTCAGTTCAGTGACACAGGAACACTGTAGCTATTCGATGTTGAATTCATTTTCAAAAATAGTAATATTCTGCAACGTGCATTACAATTAATTTAACAAGTGGCTACAAGGAAGTTCTCTGTAGAATTCAAAATATGCTATCAAACCAACAAATGCAAAAACAACAAGAGTATTTGGAATAACACAAAAGAAACTTCTAAAACTTTTGAAAGTGAATTTAAAGTTTTGCATGCAACGCTACTAGACAAGATTTCAGCTTGATCCTCAAGCAACTGTTAGGTCTGCGCCAAAAGCTGCAACAGGATACTGAGATTTTGCAGATATAATTTTACGTGTAAATCAATATCACAGTAGACAAACTGAATGCTGGAGCACTCAGATAAAAAGTATGTGACCTGACCCTTTCTAACAAGCCGGCTTTTACAAACGCCCCATCTTTGAGCCTATACCACCATCACAAGTGCCAACACCAAAGACAGAATGGCACATGCTTGGCATCACTGCCCGCCCCCTGTTCTCCCAAAGTGCTCAATATTCATTTTGAGATGAGATGCTTGCAGAGCTTTTTTTCATTTAGATGTAAATATTTCTATGAAGGACATTTTAATTATTTTTAAAAGGCTATTTTCCAGTAAATTTAACAATAATGAACAAAAACCACTTCAGTAAAACTGAACAAACACAAGTAACTAACCCACTTACTCACTCCACTAAGAAATGCCTTTGTAAAACTTCCTGACTTACAAGAAGTAATTAATTTGTTCACACTCTCACCCTGGCTACCCACAGTGATTCTTAATTATTAGGTTTTTTTTTAAACAGCAGCACCAAGATGAAAACCATTATGACAGTTAACAAAACCATTTCCCTTTCAACAAAGTAGCATGGCATATACAGAGTAGCAAGTCAGACTGCTTCATTAGAAGCATTTAGACAACATAGCCATGAAATCCAGAAAATTCCAAAGTTTGTTCTGCATTATCTGTGAATGCATATTTGTGTGAGTCACCCACAGAGTGAACCCACAGCACAGACAGAACAAGTGCTACGAATACCAAATTTCAAAGTGTACAGTGTTTACCCACCATCTGCTGTTCAAGATTCCCATAACTAAATCTCATAAAACTTTTCAAATTTAAACAACAGGGGCCACTTGTTTTCATTTAATTGCACTGCGAACTTTTCCAAACAGGGTATTGAATTGAAAGGGGGATTATTTTTTGTTGGGCAAATAAAATTGAAAGGGACGAATATGAGCACATGGTGAGATGATTAGACCCCTAATTATCTCAAAGAACAGTACCCAGTGAATAGGTAAGATTTCTTCCAGATTTCATGGCAAGCTCAGTGATGACAAATAGCTAAAAAGGATGGCCCTCTTCCTCAGCTTTGTCCCATATAAAAAATTCAATTCAACTCTATTTAAAGTTGTCACAAAATAGACACCCTGTTGAAAAATACGAAATTAATTTAAACTAGTGAATTGTACTGGTTCAGCATTAATGCTGTAGTTCCTGAAACCCTCTCCCTTGCCCACCCGCTGAAGATCCAGTAAGCCAGGTTTTTGAAGGAGCCAGTCTGAAGTTTATAAGCTCATGAGAATGCTTAACTCATTAACAAACAGTGTTTCCTAGGGGAAATGTGGCCAGGGAGTACCGTACCGCAAAAAGCAACAGAAAAGTATTTTCAGAGTTACAGTCCCTTCCACAGCCATGGCCAAATCTTTACCGAAACTTCTTAAAGGTATTCCAACTTCAGGAATGAATCTTGTGCTTATTTACTCCACACATACTTCTGTCAAGAGAAATACTATTGATTTTCCACAGGATCAGGCTCCGACATTGAATATCATCTTTCACATACATGCTATCCTACTCTACTCTCTCAGTAGGACAAATTAAAGATCAGTTAGTATTGATCAGTAGTGTACAGTCAGTCTTCAGCTCTGTTTCCCTTTCCTTAATAAGGCCTTCACAAAATTTGCACCCTCTCCCCAGTGACTGGAAAGACTGTTGTGTTTACTTAGTCAGTCCATTCTTCCTCATCATGCCTGCAACTGTTTTATGTTTTCCTTTATAGTAGAGAAATTGACTCCTGCATAATAGTTCTAACACTAAAAATCAGGGGATTAGTTCATCTGAGCTTGCTCCTATTAAATCTATTCTCAGAACACTTTCACAGATTATTTTCAAGTCTTTTTTTTCCTACACAGGATGTATTTTTTCATTTTGTTTAGAAGCTAAAATTCCATTCTGCTTTGACTTCCCTCAGCTCTTTTTCAATATCTGAAGTCTTACAGAAATCATATCTGACAACTTATAGAAGTAACTTAGTACTGCAGATATTAGTTTTGTGCTTTGTCCTTCAAGTAATGCCAGGAAAGACATGCTATTTTCATGGGGTTCTTTTGGCGTTAACATTGGTGCAGTTACTCTACAGTTAAAACCCATGTTCTTGTGAAAGACCAAATCGGTCTTCCGACCAAGTAACCCAAGAAAACAGAATGATGATTTTCCTCTTAAGGTTTAGAAAACTTTTAGTGACTATAACAAAAGTCTGAGGCAGTCTTTCTTCCAGATGGTAGAAGTGACACCAGAATGCAACGCATGCACCTATGACTGTTCAAGCTGAGCTTACCTTTTCAGAAACCTTTCCCCTTTGCTCAGCTTCTTTTCAACAGAAGGGAGAGCAGCTTTTAGAGGCTATCCAATGGACTGTCCCTGACAGAGGGTGTCTGGTGAGATAGGACACATCACCACGTTCTCTGGCTCTCTTCTCCCAGGACTGCCTTTTTTCCCGTTACAGAATAAGTTTCCCTTAACCAAGATACTGGGTCACATTCTGCTTTCACAGCCCAAAACCAGGGTGTGAGATCTATTGCTATCTTTTTTGAGTTTTTCCAGCAGACGATGCAGAAGCCAACCGGGGTGCTGGAGCAGCAGCAAGGATTAGCAGGAGGTACCTGAGGTACAAGACAATTGCCTTGACTAAAAGGACACTGGTGTGGGAACAGTGCCGCAGGCACACAACACAGTACGAAAGTGAAAATAGGATGGTCCAAATGTTGTTCATATCCCATTGGTGTGCCACCAGCAGCAGTGCAGCCTCTCAGTCCTGATGCAATCTTGCCCATTGCTAAAGCAAACTGAGATATTAACTATTTCTGCAAAGTAAATTAATTTGTTCCATATCTTCTTACAACACTTCTCTACTCCCTGTTCAGTCTTGCTCTTAACTGCTGTAGTGTTACTATTTCTGTCTATGACCATATTATTTTCTTTCTTCATATTTCCTTTAAAAAACCAAAACAATCACATTTTTCTGCTTTCTTAAGTATTTTTCAGTATTTCATTACCATATTTTCTTTTTCTCTCTCTAGTAAGTCCTGTGATTACTCTTTTTTTGGGTTCCTTATTTTGTCTGATATCAACTTTAACATATACAAGCTTTCTTGTAGTGTCAGAATAACGTAAGAAACAGCATTCCTTGTGTAATTAAATCTAACAGAAAACTAAGAGAACCTAATACAGGTCTAGTTAATCAGCACTTGAAATGCTTCTAAGTAAACTAGAATCTAAGAAAAAAGCTAAGCTTTATAGTCTTGGATTTAATAAATATTTAATGAAAATATCTGTATGTCTTTTTATTTTGGACATCTACTGGTTACACTGCCTTGTAGAAACATACACTTAAAACCATATCTGTAAAATTTCCCAAGAGAGAATTCTTATTCTTTCCTGCAGAGGGAATTTTCTCCCCAAAGTATGTCACATGCTGAATATTGGATGCTGCATAAGGCTGAACTGATTAGACGAGGTAAAGAGGAACAAATAGGACATTTACAAATACACAGGCAGGCCAGGAGAGGGGAAGTGAACTTATAAGAAGCCTGAGGAAGTCTTTGGGAAGCTGAATAAAGCACATAAGAAGGTGAGAGGGGACAGGAGGTAGGGAGGAGATTGTGACTTAACAGGGGAGGACAGGAAGCTGAGAGAAAAGGATGTAGAATGTGATTTTCAGCGCTGGAAGGGTTTGTAGTGGTTTTTCTTTGGAGGAAAAAGCAAGCCTCGGAGTAGTCAGACCACAAAACCCACTTCTGTTTGAGGCTTCAGCGTGATACTATAAGCATTAACATTTATAACACGATAGTCATTAGTAAGCGGTAACTTGGTGTAACAACAGACAAGCCAAGAAATATCCTCCTCTGGAACCACACTACTTTCACTTATCCAAGCTGGTCTTGAACCATCAGGGACATACTGACAAAGAAAGACTGAAGCAATCCTGAAAACTTGTGCTGATGTTGTCGTTGTGTCTGTGTTTCTCACCAAAGGAGGATCATGGTAACGTGACATCATCAGCAGCATTTGAATCACATGGAATAAAACAAACTGGGGAGAGAGGAACTGTGTAAGAGAGAGAGAAAAAAAGCAGTATTTACTTTCTGTTTGATGCCTAGGTATGAGATGGGAAGAGACAGAAAAATTCTGTCTAGAGGAGCTCAGCAGTTCTCAGGAAACAGTTGAAATTTGAAGAAAGAACTGAGCGGTATTCTTATCGTTGGTTGGAATCAAAATGATCTTTCCAGCTATGATATAAACAGAATAGCTGATGATAATAAGATAATAAACAGACATGAATATAAAGAACACCTTTTTTTTTTTTTTTTTTAACTTTACTAGGGTGGCATTAGGCTACAATTAAGAAAAGCATCCTGACAAGATTTGGAAAAAATTAGAATTGATAAAAATTGAAATTTTTGGTTAAGGAGAAATGCTACTATCTAAGGAAATTTCACTTATGTGAAATCATCAGAAAAAAATATTTCTGATCTAACTAAATGGCAAATATAATTAATTTAAAATATTTTTGTAGGAGGAATCATAGATAAAGTTTTATGAAAAAATTCCACTTGGAAAACTCTTTTCACAAAAGCACCTCAGAGATCTCTCAAATAAATACACAGAAAGATACGGTCTTGTCTTTCTCAACTTGTTACATCAGGAAGTCCTTTTTGTTTGAACCATTACTCAACAGAAACAGGGGTGAAACTTAGGAACACAGCCGGCTAATGAGAGAATGCACAAAATCAAACCTCTAAATACTTGTCTGTATAAAAATGGTTTGCAATATATTTATATAACAAAATAAACATATAATTAAATGACAGCCAACCTCATCTGCCCCTGAAGCCATCATTAATTTCATATAATTTAATACACTTGCTGTTGCATGTTTACCAATGTTTTCAGAATTTCATAAAATATGCATGATCTGAAGTTGCTAATTGGCAAGTGAAAGGCTTTCCTTTCATCATTTATTGACTACATTCTTCTCCTGAACAGATTCTAATTAAGGGAGGGCTTAGCAATGTACCTCTATGAACAGTGCGGTAGCCCTCAGGTAAAACCGTTCCGTACGGGTAATTTTGTTATTGTTTTTTCTGGTTCATAGTGGTCCCAATTTTGCTGCTGCACTTCCATTGCTGCTGTTTTAGTTAGAGTTTTTGTCATACACTGCAACAAGTACTAAAAGTCACAAATCATGAACAATATGGGTATGCTCAAACTGCTCCCCGAGCATGGAAAGGCACAGGCTCCTGGGACCCTTGTTGCCTAAATTCAGGTTCTTGCACCCTCCCATGATGTCCACCTGTATGTCCTGCTTTCCTTTACATTGTAACATCACTGCACGGGAAGGATTTTTGGGGAAGGAAAGAGAAAGGTTTATGGAGCTGGGATGCAACCAGACATACTTGGGAGCTTTCCCACCTGCCCTCATTTAAATGTATGACTCTGTTAAGTGCCGTACAAACACAGATCCCAGACAACTGAAAAGTTTACCATCTAATTGTAAGAAGATGCATAGAATACTGGCGGTACAAACAAACAGATGGGCGAACACAAGGAACGAGTGAGATGCACTATTCAGCAAGTGGTGCCAAACAGCAGTTGGAAGAGCAAAATGACGCACTCTGTCTTGGTGGAATTGGTGAAAGGAGCTGTCAGTAATTTCCAGGATAATCAACTTATTCTTATTAATACTTAACACCATGGTTTAGGTAATTTCTTCACAAACATGCCCTCCTCATGGATGCCATATCTTACATACATGAAAACATGCAGAAAGGAATACTCACCCTGCATAAATCAGCAGATGTGAGCTTTAACTCTCCTCCCTGCCCTCCCCACCACCTTTTCCAGCCTTGCCTTGGTGCACAGTGAGCACCTGGGCTCTGACACTGCTGTGGCCCCACAGTAGTGCGCTGCACTGAGCTGTGTGCTAGAACTGCATAACCTTATATTGCTAACAGAGCTATAAGGGAGCTAGGGAGCTCCAAGTTTGATGTTTTGCAATATCTGAATTCTGACATGTGATGACTTATCTACTTCGAATGAGGATTGAAAAAAGAGAAAAAAAATCCAGTAAGATTGACCAAAAGCTCCCTGCGCTAAGACATTAATTATAAATGAAATTAAATTAAGTGCTACTCACATAAAGTAGAATTTTTAAATGAACTAAAGAGAATGAGAAGTAAGGAAGACTACCCTACTCCCTCTGAAAGTCTGTGTCTTTCCAACTACTTTAATAAAATTCTGGGCATACAGAAGACTTCCATTATTTTTAGCATTGGAGATGGTGGTGCTGAGTGATACAATGAATGGAAGTAGAATTTTGTTTTGCACTTATGGACAAGAAAGAAAACAGCAATGGGATGAAAACTTCATCTCTGGCAAAAATAAGCCAGGTCAAGGGCAAATCATTGACACAGAGAGTACAGTGAGAGGTGTGAAATATGTCTCAAAAATAAATAATATGTAGTCACAGAAGCACAATTCAAACTATTAGTTTCCTATGTCCTTTTTCAGGAGAGAGGAGTGATGAATGGCAAAGATGGATTACACCCTTTTCTCTCATTCTAGGTGAGGATTGGAGAGAAAGTAAGTGTATTCTTCAACTGTAGCTAAGCTTACACAAATTAAAAGTAGAAAGAAAAATAAATCATTTTTCTGTCCATCCAGCAAAAGCATTTGAATTAAGAAGCATGACCTTTTGATTATCTCCTCTATACTTGGCAAGGGACATTTGTTTTCATTATTTGATAAAGCTACCTCAGGGATAAACTTCCCTCTTTTCAAGTCCATTAATAACTATTTAGAAAAAGAACATGAACTGAAAAGCCCAGATCTAGTACCTGCATGACATGAAGAAAAGTAGTTAAATCAGAGCTGTCGTATCTTTTCCAACTTAGGAAAGAACAGCAGACTCAGAACAGTGGTGAAATACTGCAAAACTACAGTCATCTGTAGTTCTATGAAATCTGGTCAACTATATTTAAATGAATCCAGCGTTAAGAGCGTTCCTGGACCTCTTTATTTTAGATGCCCCAAGCCTGTCAGTGTTTAAGAGGCATTTGGACATTGCTCTTAACAACATGCTTTAACTTTTGGTGAGGCAGTTGGACTAGGTGATCCTTGTATGTCTCCTCCAACTGAAAATAACCCTATTCTATTCTATTCTATTCTATTCTATTCTATTCTATTCTATTCTATTCTATTCTATTCTATTCTATTCTATTCCATTCTATTCCATTCTATTCCATTCTATTCTATTCTATTCTGTTCTATTCTATTCCATTCTATTCTATTCTATTCTATTCTATTCTATTCTATTCTATTCTATTCTATTCTATTCTATTCTATTCTATTCTATTCTATTCTATTCTATTCTATTCTATTCTATTCTATTCTATTCTATTCTATTCCATTCATCAGTTGCATTGTGCTAACTCCAGGAACACTACTCATGAAGCGGAACTTGATTTTCCTAGCGCTTTACAAACACAGAACAAGATGACACTTTCAAGGTGCTGAGAGTAGCATAATATGAGTTTGGGAAACATGTATGGCTACAGTTTGACACACCTACGCTGCCTTTCAGCACAGTCCTGAGCTGGTGGGGGTGTGTTAACCACAACACTCAGAAATAATTCTCATGCACCACAAGCTCACTCCTCTCCTTACTTCAACACTAGTGGCGAACAGCATTGCCTCGTTGTTCAGTTGTGCTGTGTGGGCAAGGGCAGCTGAAGTTATAAATGCATAATCCAACCACCTGCTCAGGTGACAGAGAGTACGACTGTGGTTCCACATAGCCTGAGGAATGTAGAGGGTGCTTTAATGCATCTGGAGCAGGTGTAGATTCAAAATCATGGTCTAGCCCTGGAGCACCAATTTACTATATGGCACGTTCTGCATGCAAATAAGGATCTGATCTGTCCTGTTTATCTCTCTAAATAGGTTTTAAAATCAGGAATCTTACAGTGTTGTCTATAAGCACATTCCTCAGAATCACAGGAAAAGAGGTCCTGGGTTTCTGAGTTGAGCCATGTGGCTGCTGCAGACAACTGTATGAAGTACTCCCTTCCATAAGCTGGTCAAGCTCTTCTTCAAAAATTCTTCTTACTGAAAGCTATACCACAAAGTCAGTGTTAGGAGGGACGCTTAATGGCTTTGAAGGTTAGTACTTTACTCAATTTTCAGCCTAAATTTATACATGGCCAATTCAGACTCATCTGTGATTCTAGCAACAATATCCTTTCATCTACGTAATTATCTTCCCACTCTGTTTTCTACCCTCAAATGTATTTAGAGATGGCAATCATCTCTCCTCTCAGCCTTTGCTTTTCTAGACTTAATGGGGCAAGTTTTTAGACTCTTCTTTTAGACCTACACTATTCTAGTAGCCATTTCCTGAACCTATCTTTGTTTAAATTCATTTTGTTTAACGCAGGAGAACAGATATTATTCTAATGTACCTAATGATACTTTGGCACATAGAGTTAATGTCTTTTCATATCTTCAGGAAACATATCCTTTCATGTTGCTTTTTTTTTAACAGCTACTTAACATTAATTTACTTATAAAAAATTACTTAATGGAAATTTCTTTTGCCTCTGTCAGTTAATGAGCATTACCTATATAGCATAAGTTCTTGTTCTTAGTTACTGGTACTTAACATATCACTTGGTATGATTAAATTTAATTACCTTCCTTTTACATCAGTTCTTGAGATTACCCACTGGTCTCTTTAGATTACTTACATCATCCCCATTCTGAAAACTCTTCCCAACACTGTGGCATCAGGTAATTTCACTGACATAGAGAGTATGTCAAGTAGCAACATTTTGTGCTAAGATCAAAACTCAACAGAATGCATCTCAAGAACCATCCCAGAGGACTCATCTAATAATCTTCCAACCTGCCGGTTGCCTCTTCAGAGCAATGCCTGCCATCTCCCACAAACACAGGTTTTATCCATTCAACAGCTTTTTTACTAGTCACCACTTTCTCCGGTGTAATTGTTACTATGTTTAAGTCAAGAAAGGGAACAGTTTTTCGATTCCTCGGAAGTCAGTTACAAAAAAGCTATCAAATTAGTCTGGTACAATCCAGCTTTGCTAAATTGTGTTGAATTTTATAAAATTTTCCATTTATTTCCATGACCTAAATATGAAAGAACATTCAAAGCTGTTCTAAGTTTAGCATGCTCTTTAGCTGAAACTATGGGTTACAACATATTTTCTCCTTCCCCGTTACAGAAACTTGCTATATTCCACTTTAAATGTGTGACCACTGACTTGATGGATGTGCTAAAAACTTCGTTTAATTTATTTAAAATTCTAGAAAGGAGATGACCTAGCCTCCCACAACCTAAGTGCATTTTGGGCTCTGGAATGTTTCATTGCTCATACAATATATTTCTAAACAATTTGCCATTCTGCCTTTCATCCATAGACAAAATGATGGCCCTTAAGGAATATGGAGTCAAAGGACTAGTCTGAAGATGGCACAAAACCAATCACTATTTTGTCTCTCTAGATAGTGCTCCAAAACTTATTGCTTATTCTTTTTCTATTTATAAAAGAAACTTGTAACAATCTCCTTTTATTTTTTTAGCAAGGTCTATTTCAGCCTGATATTTGCCGATTCTCACTTCTCTCTAAAAAACTCACCTCTCAGATGCACTTTTTGCCACAAACCACTCTTGTTTTCTACTCTTAATATTCTTTCAGAAGTGTCTTTTACTCCATTTAAGGCCCAGGATCCTTCGTTACAGCTTTTCCCCCCACTAAGATGCAGAACTCCTTCAAAGTCTTTTGAAGTCTCCATTCCCAGTGTTTACCTCTGCAACTTAGCTCAATAACTGATTACCTTGGCTTCCTAAAGTTCTCCCTTTATACACGGAGAAACTCAATTTAAATACTTTCATTTAATTTAAACAATTGATTTCATAGGACTTGGTCCTAAGTTCTTCGCTAAATTCAGATCTTCTATGAAATCCTTATTAGTGAGGTCTAATATATTACCCGTTGTTTGTTTCAGTCACTATTTGGTTAATAAATACATTGGCTATGAAATCCAGGGGTACCCAGTATCTGTTATTAGCACCACATGTCCTCCAGATAAAGAAGTTATGCCTCTTGTAATTGCACAGTGCCCAGCATTCTCTCAGTAACCAGAAGTACTAAAACTGAAACAACAATCAACAAATTCAGCTAGAATTGGGAGAGATCAGTAAGCAAAGTCGTGATGATAGAGATGAGAAAATAATGACTATACTAGCAGTAGTCTGTGTTATTTTTAAAGATCAATAACACACTAGAAACAGGCTAAGATAAGTGCATAAAAGCTAAATAACCCCATGAGCCATTTTCCCCATTGCACGTGTACAAAATTATTAAATTTAATATTTATAAAGTGTTTGCATAGAAACATGAAAAATATACAAACAATATTGTTGATTCAAACACAAAATCAACAGAGAACAGAATCTCTGCCTGCTGTGGTTTGTGCGATCTCTACCCTGCAGATATTAGGCTGAAGGATTTCAAAAATCTGTTTTACTTGTTTGCATTTATGAAACTACATCTATCAGCACTATCAGCAGACTAAGCAAGGCAATTAGCCTGCATCACCCTCTTCATTAGGGCCAGATCCAAAATCCATTAGAGACTGTGAAGAGCCTCCTATTGACTTCATGAGGCTTTGGATCAGTTTATGAGTGTGTGCCTAAAGCAAGATGAACGTGCCATCTGTTGTTTTCTCTGATGGGCTGATTTCTATTCTCTACCCATTTCTTTAGAGCTTCTGGTGGGTGCCTTTTTAAATTTTTTGCATTTGCTTTTTTACCAGCTACAATAGCATTCTCTTCTTCACTACCTCCATAAGTTAAAGAAGTACAGGATGTTGCCCTTTCACTAGCTTCTTTTCATATTTTCAGGTTATAGCTTTTTTTGTTGTTGTTGTTAAACAGCCACATAATACTGTATGAGATCAAGCAAACAGCAACCGTCTTCTCTCCTACAAATATGAGAGGACACTGGTTTCGGTTAGCATGAAAACAACAACAACAAAAAAATTGGCTGACTATGGTCATTTTGCAGGTTTAACAGAAGTTATTTATTTTTAAATAAATAATAATAAATTAATATTTTTATATTTATTATTGAATAAATAATAAATATTATTTAATTCTATCCTAAACAATACTGCTGCGTCAGTAGGCTATTTTGAAGGAAACTTTATGCTAAGTGCTTAACTATTTAACTAATACATTACAAAGCTAAAAGGAACGAGAGAGAAAGAAAGAGAATCAATGAAAAATGAAGAAAGGGAAGGAAATTTATGGGTGCTTGTCGATGCCTTACGACACTAGAACAAAATAATTAGAAAGAATGGTTTCTCCATACATGTAAGTTTGCATGCTGCTGTAAATTATTCACTGGGTTAACGTCTACTTTCTCAATATCTCCAGAACAATGAACTGTTTACTCAAACAATTTACTGCTACAACAACGAAGTGATTTAGGGATGACTTACTTTTTCACTCAGTATTGCCTGGGTCTAGTGCCTTCAAACTTGCTTCCCAGCAACAGTACAAGAATTCAGACTCTAACTTGCAGCACAGAGATGTTCTGTCAGAAGCCACAGGAAAAAAACTTACAAAATCAGCTCCTGTTTTCTGCAGTAGTCTCTTCAAATTGATGTTGACATCATTCTTGCCACCGATCAATTAAATGACAAATGTCCAATGACTGGGTTTTCCACAGCATAAATGTTAAAGGTCCCAAATGTTGTTTGATGGTGATATGCTGCCCTTTCTTACATCCAAAGAGAACTCATATATGCTTTCCTTGCAGCACTTTTGTTTTGAAGCACACACCATTGTCTATGATGCAAACACTGTGACCTTCAAATCCCTGAAATGCTTTGCAGTGCACTTTTAAAAGGCCTTGCTGTTGCAGGAGGTTTGGATCAGTTGTTCTGATCAATGCAACAACTCATATAATTTCCCAAAAGTACTTCGGATACTGTCAGAAACTCTGAAAATTAATCTGAAGAGTCTCTCAGATGTGTTCAGGTTATAAATGTCAAAAAGAAAGACTTAAAACCATCTATTAAAATTTCTAGCAAGATTTGTCCAGCTGGTACTACTGTATCCTAGCAATAATGCAAATGAGAATTCTCTTATTTAGACATGAAAACAAAGCCATATTCCTTACTCTACATCAGACCAGGAGTCAGTAAATCAAGTATTGAAACCAGCACCCCGAATAACAATTTTAGCAGACCTTTGTACTAAAAAATCCCGCACTTCGAGAAGAGAGAATCCATTGCAGCTGGAAATAGAATGAGACCTGAGATCCAGCTTTCTATCCACTTACTGACCTCACACCTAATGTTGTCTCTGGATATTAGATTAGAACTTTTTAAAAGGCAAAATGTCCTAGTAGCCCCTTAAAATAATTGCCAGCCTTCCCGGGAAAGGTTAACTTTCCTGGTCTACAGAACCAAATTCTCTCTAATCTATTGCTTTCCTGACCCTTATAGACCATGAATTCTTGACTTCACAGTAGCTTTTCTCTCCTCTTGCTCCTTTGAAAGGAATGCTTAAACATCTCAATATCATATGGATGCAAATTCCCTAGAGACTAAAGTGCTTTCTTAGGAAATCAAGATCTTAATCACCCGTGTCTCCACCTGAATGGTGTAGTAGAAACAGGCAGCTACCAAGTCTTTTCTTCCCTCCCTATTGAATGAGCAGGTTCAGAGTGCCCCTGGGAAATTAAACTTCTTAAGTGAGTCAAAACATCATGTTCACGAATCTCATATGGTGCCAGTTGAAAGACAAGTGGTGATCTAGGAGAAACAGCACTTCGAGGAAAGCACAAGGGTGGAATTAGGGTCACCAGCATCAGCGACAGCACATTCTGAAATGCATACAGACCCTGTGGTACCTAAGTTGCTAAGCACTTCAGCGTTGGAAGCCTCCATTTCATCTATGTGGCTGTTTTGGCCATCTAAGTTCCCTTTATCCACAAATATCACCTTTCCCCCAGATGTGGACAAGGTAAATGCATTATTATATTGCTCAGGTGAATCTCTGCCTTTACTGGAGGCCTTGTTAAATATCCTATCCACATAAATAGTGTCCTCTAAGGCAAAACTTTGAGTTGCTTTATACCTAACTATGACTTTTACCACTACTTTTTGTTCAAAGTAACAGCTTTTCTGCTAATGTGGCTCTGATAGTTATTTACAAGGCAAGCATGCGCAGGATAAACAGATGCTCTGGAGTCTTTCATTTTTTTCGAAAAACCTAATTGAGAAAACAACACACACTAATCCTGAGAACCAATTTACCAGGTATATTCATGGATGCATAACTTTTCTCTTTACTTATAATTACAATTATATAGTCAATTCTTAGACCATAACATCTTCGAAAATTTTATTTTTTTTCTGAAGGTAAGAAGGAAAGAAAGCAATTATCACCAGGTTTTAAAGACCTCTGAAAGCTAGGGCATCAATAAGATAACTGTAAAACCAAAACGAAATAAACACACTCATTGGAAATGGGAGAAATGTAGGAAAACACTGCATTTGCCTTCTGATTACATTTTCCAGGGTATCCCAGTTTGCACATTGTCCCTGCATTTTTGTTACTCTAAATTTTCAAGAAGGAGAGAGGATTAGGGGTCATTGAGATTTTGATAAAAGTTATAATAATGTTTACAGTTCTAGTTCCATTTTCAACTTAAGCTTTAAAAATGTTGGTCTGCTGTTCAAGTTTCTCAACAGAACCTTTCTCTCTTGTAGGCTGCAGATCTCTGTGTAGTCTAAAATTCACACGCAGCTAAACCCACCTGATTTGGAGCTTTTTTGCTCCACCATTTTCAAGCTCCTATCAACCTCTTCATGACTTTGTCACCCTACACCTGACCACTAGGGTTTTCTGTGGTCTTTTTTGGACATAGTTACACTTTGAATGTATTGCTACGCAAAGAACCTCAAACTAACTTTGACTCTGCGGTGTACAGTGGTATATACTGACTCTATTTAGCATCACAGTCCTGTCAGTGTATTGTTGCACATGTTCCTGTTGAGAAATAGCCAATGTGGTTGTGCTCTCTTTAGTGTACTTGGTCTCCAGAATCCAGGTTGGTTGCTGCACTGTGCTTCATTTTTCACTTTGACTTGTGCATTTTTCATACATATGCTCTGTTTTCCAGTGAACCAAGAGCTTTTGCATTTATAAAACACTTTTGCTAGTTAGCCATGCTATCTACAGAGTAGATTTACCTGAGAAAACACAATACAAGAAAGCATAGCAGAATAACGTAACAGGAATGAAAACCTGACAATTTCCAAAGCATACATCTGTGGCTCATAACAGCTGTGATTGTTTTTATTTCCACTTCAGGTAGGCTGCTTTTGTCTAACGTTTATTCCTGTTTTAAAATTTTCTTTATTTCAAGTGTGTGTTATTTCAACAACTTTTTCTCGGCAATTGTTTTCAATGAGCATGTATTTTTCACAAATATGTTGCTTTTTCTTTAGTCTTACTGAGGTGTTTCTGATCCCTCCTCCACTATATTATAAGCAAATTTGAACAACCTGAAGATAATTTTTCCTGAATGTTTCAAAAATCCTACTAAAAAAATTACTTTGGCCATACAGGGTTTGATCTCCATTTATGGAAGACTGGTTTCCGGTGAAAACACTCTGATATATTGTCTGGTAGCCATTAAGAACTGTGGGGTTGATGTCTACTGACTCTGGTCACCATTAAAATGATTGCATTTAACAATAGCTATTATGCTATAGCACCTGAAATACCCTGTTCCGCATAACAAGGGGACAAAGATATTTAATTTACAAATACAGTTTTGGGAAAATGTCACCTTTTTAATTACTTCCAAGTAGGTAATCAATGCCTCAAAGTTAATGTAAAACAGAGGACACAAGTGGATCATTTACCTTGAGCTCCTGCCTAATATAGGCTGTAGGACCTACTTAAATCATCTCTGGAGAAAAATGTCATTTAATTCAACAATGTCTCTTCCTTATGCAGAGCAATGACTGCAAAAAGGAGACAAAAGCCAGGATAGGCCTTGCAGTTTTCCCCCTTCTTATAGAAATTGAGCACACAACTGTCTCCTTGCATTCCCTGAGAATATTTTTCAAACAAAAACCATAGCTTTAATGCCTTCTTAACTTAATGTCTTCTGTTTTTCATAAAGGAAGGATGACAGTAAAGGATGCCATGCTACTTCTGAGCATTCAGTTTGCCTTGCTGATCTCTCAAAAATATGCTACAGACACAGCTACGTGTCACATTTACACACTAATGTGGCTGAACCTGATCTTAACCACCAACATCCTGCTGTGTCCCTTGTCCTTCCCAAAACGTCCATTTTTGCCCTTTAACAGATTGGTTGGTGTTCAACAACCTTTTTTTACATTCATTGACATTCTCTCCTTCTTAGTACTTATATTATGCTCCTTTTTTTTTCCTTTTTTTAATCAGCTACTGTCTTTCTTGCTGCCTAACACCCTTTTGCCTTTCCTAAAACTTTCATCCAGTCCTTCTCATTTGTCATTGCTAATCTATTAACATATTTATGTCCAGTCTCCTCTTGTCTAAATTCAACATCAGACCATCACCTCCTTTTATGTCCTTCCAGGTAGGCTGAAGAACACTCTTTTAAAGGTTACTTCTCATATAAGTACATGTTTTCTTTGACCAAGTCACCCCTTAGTTCCCCCACAAAGAAACTAAATTCACAAAGCTTCCTGTGTTTCCCCTAAGAGGGTATGTTTTCTGAATAACCCTCAAGGCCTTCCCTAAACACACTTCAGTTATCAGTGTCTTTTTCAAGTAGAATTAACCGAGGTATTCCAAAAGTTTTACACATTGGGTCCCAAATCCTGTCATATTCCACATCCCAAACCCTGTTCTACTCTGCAGTCCTCAGTTACGCACCTAAGGTCTTCACTAGTCCTTTGGTTACAACGCCGGACTGAAAATTTGTGTTCGGCTGATGACCAGCCAAGGAGGCCCAGGACTTTCTGCAGATTCATTGCTTTCCAGGCAGGAGTCCTTGATTTCATACACAGGCTGTATTCTCTTTCTTGACATATGACTTCACGTTTGGCCAGTTTATAATACCTAACTGTATTTACCCAGTACAGTCTGGCACTCCTTTTGCTCTGGCCTATGCAGATACCATCATTACTCACACCATCCCATTTACCCTTTTCAAGCACCGCCACAGCATTAGCTCTCTTTTGATACATTGAAATTTCTTCAGTACTCAAAGATCTTTTGAAAACTCAGCATGACAGACACAGGCGCTGTTCAACTAACTCCTTTAGAAGTCAGATTGGAAAATCAAGGCCATAGCCCATTCTCATAATTAAGGATAGTTTGGGGCTTTATACGTATAGAGATGCATTAGACTCTAAGTCCTCGCTATGTTTTGATTTATCTGATTTCCTTTCACCCAGTTACACTAGCACTAAAGTTTCGGGAAGGTCATGGTTTTCCTCAGCCCGTTTTGATAGATATTTCTCTGCTGCTGGCATTGTTTGGAGGTGGAAAATTGGGGTAGACATTGATTTTTAATGGCTTTTGTTACTTTAACTCAAAATTCAGAGCTCTAGGCAGTTACATTTCCTTTTTACTGTAGGTCTGCACACAGGCATGCACATGCACCCCCACCCTTGGACCCACTCATTTCTCCCTCAGCCACATTATAATGAATACACCTAGAAATGTCATATGCCTTTTCCAAGATTCCTCGCAGAAAGGCATTCCTCCCATTCGAATTATAATTTGATCTCTAGATTTCCTATGAGAAAGCTTAATATGAAATCTCTAAGCATATTAATTATAACGTTAGTTGCATAGCTATGGCATTTCTCCTTGCTTAAAAATCCAATTATGATGTCAATAGCCAGTGCTTTAATTATCTTACATGTTTATTGGCAAAAACAGGTACAAGTTCTTCACTGTGTAGTGCAGCCCTATTTCTGCTTTGGAAATAAAATTAAAATATTTATTTGTCAAGTATTTATTTTATAAATACATTTGCCTATGTTTTATATAAACTAATTATTCATATTACATTTCTAATTCCTAAATAAATATTCGATGGACAAGTAGTTGGTGCACATATTTTAGCATTTTTAAAAATTCAAGTGACATTGTAAGAATAAAAATTTGCTATTTTCTTCCTCATTTTTCCTAAACTGTAAATTTTGTACTAGTATTAAGATCCTTTATATCAATGGAGTAGGTGTTTTTCCCTGTGTACGCTTCGAAGTGTACCTCAATAAGTAGGGTACTAGACTACAGATTAGGATATGTGTATTTTCATACTACTTTTACAGCTGGACTGCTTTTCTGTGCTTCAAGTTTCCCCATCGTGAAATATGATAAGAACAATGGGTACATTATCATCATCATCACAACTGAGAAAAATATTTACACTTTAAAGCAGTATTTAATATTAGTAAAGATTAAACTTATAAGCTCATAATTTATTTTATTGGGTTTTTTCCCCCTATATCGTTTAATTCCTGTTAATGGCAATCTATGTACTAAACTTTCCCAGTGAAAGTATGCTAACTGGACCTCTCTTCTGCTTTGCAGGTGAGGTATAGGAAATGCGTATTGTGCTCCAACTGTAACCAGTTAAACTCTGCAAAATTAAAAACCACTCAAAAAATAAATTATTCATAGAATTCAGTCAGAATTCATCTATTACATTAAGCTGCATAAGGTGACTCCGAAGCCATGCTTGAGACTCACCAGCTAGGTCAAACTCTTAGGGTAAAGCAGTATCTCGCAATATAAAACATGCATGAGCAGCGTACAATGGCTTTTCAACTACTTACAGCTTCAGCATACCTGAAGTTACTTTATCCATTTGACATTTAGTTGCAGTTTTAAGTGTAGGGACAAAATTTGAGAGGATATGGTCTATTTCATATAATTCCAAAGAGCTTCTACATGCAACAAAGTGGGCCATTGTTCCTGCAAAGCTACTTTGCAAAAAAGTATAGCAGATCAGTTCTCAACCCTTTTTGACAAGAAAGAGCTTTTCTTCCCTTCAAAGAATCAGTGAGAAGCTGGATGGTAGTTCTAAGTAGAAAACAAATTATCTTCTTGCTGCTTCAAATGTTACTGCATAAGAAGAGAAAATAACTGCAGTGCTGCATCCACAGAGCAAATTAGAAATTTTTATTGTGATACCATATTACTATGTTGTGACGCTCATCAGTGACAGTGGAATTCAGTCTGGGTAAGCCAGCAGGTTATTTTCTCCTTTTTTTTGTTCCCCTTGTTTCTCTCGTCTTTGCAGTGCTATTCCCAACTGAAATGGCATACTGATTTCTCAGGGTTGAGTGGCCCTAATTTATGCATTACGATTGATTCTAAATTAATAACAAAAATGAAAGGCAATTTTCTGCAACGCAAAACATGGCTTATTCTGAAGAGACAAATCCAGTACATCAAAGATGACTTTTAAAAAGTCCTGCCTCAAAAATGACCATCTCTGCTGCAAGATGATTACTATCCTCTCCAGAATGATTCATTTTCTACCAGTAAATTGAGGTTCATCATCCTCATTTATTTAAATGTACGTATCATTTTACATCTACATATTATGTGCCAATGCCAACTGCAAAACTAAGTGGAAACCTAGTCGAACCACTGCTTTGTAGCTCCGTAGTCTGTCACATGTTTTTCTGCTCTGCTTTATCAATCTTTCTGCAAGAAGATTCCTACATACTTGGAAAAGCTAGCATCTCAGACATGCATATTACTCCTTTTTAGCGTACACATACCCTCCCATTAGTGCTCCAGAAGCTTTTATCAGAACTGGTATGTTTACTTGGAAGCCATGCTTGCAGCTCTGCTGATTAGTGATGGTGCTGATTGATTTGAAGCATTGCAGGGTGGAGACACCTCAGGTTTGCTTGGGTGATATGCTTAGATTGATTTCTACTAGCAGGCTTTTTATGCCAGTTTGGGAAAGCTGAACAGCATGGAGCAGAATAGCTGTTTGCTTGCGCTTCCTGAAAATTGGGACCCCTGAATCTGCGCTAAACTCTCAAATCAATAAAGATTTTATTCCTTCAAAATTATTTCCAGGCAAAATTATTCTTTAATAACAGCAGAAATGCTCAGCTGGAGGGAAAAGGTCTGCTGTCCTGCATCAACCTAGAGGACTAGGATGCAGCCCCAAAAGCTGCCCTGATTCACTCTGCAAAGGTTTTTTTTCATTAGACCAACATTATCTACCACACACTTAAGTGTTCCTTTCGGGAACTGCAATATTCTGCAAGTTTAACTCTGTAAAAATCTCAGCCAGCCACTGTGATGTGCACCTGCAGAGGGAGTTTCACTCTGCTTATATTACTCTCTTAACCTGGGACAGCACAAGACACCCCTGTGACGTTCTCTGCTGTCCTTTCGCTACCAAGGCAGCTTCGCAACCAGCCTGCGTTAGACGCTCACTTTCCAAACACCAAACAGGAGTGGGATAAAGCTTGGACTTCATCAGCTAAGGATAATAGAGTAAGTAAGCTGAAAGGCCACATCCTAAAGAGCTACATCTAAAGTAAAAGCAATTTTCATGTAAAGCCATAAATAATACAAAAAAAGCAGAATTATTCACTGCAAACTGTATGGTGAGAGCGAGTTAGTTAGGAAGTGAGAGAAAGGCAATAAATGAGTGATATTACCTGAAAAATAAAATGTCAATATAATAATAATTTAAAAGCAACAGCAGCAGAACGCTGCCTCTAGGCAGCTATGACTTGCATGAAATTTCGCATAATAGGTAACTCAAGGTCTCAGTGATCTTGGCAAAGTTAAAGGGATAACTTTCAAGAAGAGATGAACATGAATAATTCTTTTTCTTGTACTCACATAGGTAGCTTTTGAACTCTCAAATAAATGTTATTTAACTTTTGAACTTTTCTTCATTTTTCATATGGAATATACATCATTCCCACTACTGAGGAAACTTTTTTTGCAGTTGATTTTTAATTAAATTCTATCACTTTCAGAATACTTTCTAGTATAGTACTAATGCTTTCTCTCTAGTATCTGTATTTTCTACTGACATGCTCTCCCTGAACAAATTCCTTGCAAGTTTACAGTGCAGAGAGTTTAAGTCACTTCAGGCTTGCAATTCAATATGTTGGAGAATGAAATTTCTTCTACTCCTTTGGGAGGAAAATGGCTCAGTGTGTTGAGTGACTCTTATTAAATTTAAAAAAATATATAAAACAATCTCCAATTTTCTTCTTCTGCTTGAGTATTCTTCAAATCTTCAAAGTATTTTGAAAATGCTAAAATACCACAGTGAGCTTTCATAATAGAATACTTTGTTTTTTAGAATTTCTCACACAGCAGGAAAACTCTCATAATCTTCCCTGGACCTGAAGACTCATTGAAACAAATTGTGAACCCCTCATCTAAAGAAATGCCCAAATTACTAAAACCAGTGAATACATAGACCTTCAAAAATAAGTATACAAATTAATAAAAGCCTAATAGTAATTACTATATTTTATTACATAGCAATAAAAATAGCCTCTGCTTTGGAAAGTGTGAATCTTCAAAGGTAAATACAAACTATGTATTTTTTTTTCTATCTGAAATATGCATGGAAGGGGACATCCTTCATCGAGTTAATGCCCTCAGAGGAGTTTAAATGGCATCACAGTGATAAATCCAAGGAAATACACTATTCCAATTTAACTGAGCTAGCATCCATGCAGTATTTTTCAGACACTTAGATTTAAAAGCAAGATTCTAGGATAACAATATGAAAATATGAATTTCTTTGATAGGGACCCAGAGGGAGCTAAGTGTACAGTATTATTTCAGCTTCTTTTCCTAATCAAAGTGTAGCTATAAATTGTGGCAGTTAAAATATTTTCCCTAGTCACTTATAGCCTCTTCCCTTCCTTTGCCTCCCCTTGTGTGGCTTTGCAGCTTTTCTCTTGTGACTGTCGGGATGAGAACTGCTGCCACTCCACGGCTGGGAAAGGATGCACCCTCTGCACAGCTGTAGCAATGGTGAAATATAGGGCAAGTCTGCCTTATAAACAGAGGCTCAGTGGAAAGCCCTGGGCTTTTTAGCGCTTGCCCTCGATAACTCCAATTCTTCTGGCAGTGGACCCGAACCAGTCCAGATCATCCCTATCTGGAGAGGACAACATAAAAGAGACTAGTCCTCCTAGTCCTATCACTGGTTTCGGGAAAAACGCGGGCAGTTCACCATTTCTACCTCACTGCACTCCCAACCTGTAGCAATGCAACTGTTAACACCAATAACAATAAATAAAAATATTTTCTTTGCATCTCTAAAAGGGATATAATATGAACCAGAGTTCTTTCACTCCTCTAGCCACTAGTGCTCAGTAAGACAGCTATGTGGGTTTATTGGGTTTCCAGTCCCAGACACTGTGGAGAATGACAGCTAACAACACCGGGCAGGAGCTTCTGCCCCTCAAAAGGTACAGCCCTCACTCTCGGGGCTTCTCTGCCTTTCCACGCATACTCCAGACTGGCACGTTTTGTACCTCTACCAAGAACAGGTGGAACCGGCCCCCACAAGACATGCACAGCTCTATAACAGGCATAGTTTCAGCATAATGGCTCTCTGACAGAATAAGAACAAAGAACAAAGTTTTCCAGTGATTAGTTATATTTTGGGTGCCAAATTAGGGCTGCTCTGAGGTGGCAGAAAGTCACATGCTTTGGGTGAGTAACGTTATTAAAAAAAAATCAGGCTGTTCCAAGGAATCTTAATTTAGGTCATTGAACTAAAGCAACCAAACACTGCAGTTGCTTTGGAAAATGTTGACCTGGTATTTCAGTGTCACATTAACAGGACTGCACACCAGGCTCCTTCAGCTCCTTTCAGCAGCTCACTCTTGCACAACCTAAGGTCAAAGCAAAATCTGGTAAGGCAGAAGAAATGGAAGTTAGAACACAGGCCTTGCTTGAGCCATTGCATCCAGAGGCCAGAGAGCCTGCCCTTCCCAACACCTAGAAACCTCTCTGAAGGTAAACAACAGACACTGAGACAACCGCCTATCAGTAGCATAATCTTTTTAACTCTAAACTGAGACATGTGATTGCAACTAGAAAGAATAAGAGAATTCCCTGCACAGTGATCGCCTGCACGGCACCTGTATTTCCAAGGATCTTGCTGAATTTCTTTTTTAATTTTACAGGACTTTGTGTTATACATACAGAGAGAATTACACTGCAAAGACTCTATATGGATACCTGAGAGGTAAGTTTTTCAAATTGCCTGCGGATCAATAAAAATGACAGGATTCACGTTTTCTGTTGGCTAATAACTCAGCTCCATACATAGACACTTCTGCCTTTTCTTGTACGTGGACTGTGCTGGCCTCTTCCAGGAGAAAATTCCTGTGGGTGAGATTTATTGCAGTAAACACCCCTGGGTCACTATTCTACCATAAACCTGTGTTTGGAGGAGCTTGGCAGGTACATGTTGGAAGATGTCGGACCACTCCACTGGAGCCATTGATGGTTGGATATTTGTCCACTCTGGGTTCTCAAAAGGCCTGTGCCTACAGCATAAGCTTTCACAATTTGAAAATACCTTTTGCTAGTGGCCATTTCTTGACTATTCCCTTCCACTCTGTTATTTCTGAACCACATAAAGAAGGACTTTCCTGGCACTGCATTTTCCTACAAGCTCATTCCTGAGAGGTCATAGTGTGCCTATGCATAAGCAACTGGTATCTAACGCCTTAGAAAAAGACAGACAGCAGATACACTACTAATAGTGAAAACCTTATTTCCCAGATATACAAGCAAACAGTGATCTTGGTGGATAAAAAGCTGGACATGAGCTGGCAATGTGGGCTCACAGCCGAGACAACTAACCATATCCTGGGCTGCATCCCCAGCAGCGTGGGCAGCAGGGCGAGGGAGGGGATTCTGCCCCTCTGCTCTGATCTGGTGAGACCCCCCTGTGGCCGCATCCAGCTCTGGGGTCCTCAGCGCAGGAAGGACATGGACCTGTTGGAGTGGTGCCAGAGGAGGCCACAAAAATTATCTGAGGGATGGAGCACCTCTGCTGTGAGGCCAGGCTGGGAGAGTTGGGGCTGTTCAGCATGGAGAAGAGAAGGCTGCGGGGAGACCTTATTGTGGCCTTTCAGTACTTAAAGGGGCTTATGAGAAAGATGGGGACAGACTTTTTAGTAGGGCCTGTAGCGATAGGACAGGGGATATTGCTTTTAAACTAAAAGAAGGTAGATTCAGACTAGATAGAAGGAAGACATTTTTCCTACAAGGGTGGTGAAACGCTGGCCCAGGTTGCCCAGAGAGGTGGCAGATGCCCCATCCCTGGAAACATTCCAGGTCAGGCTGGCCGGGGCTCTGAGCAACCTGATCTAGCTGAGGGTGTCCGTGCTCACTGCAGGGGGTTGGGCTAGATGACCTTTAAAGGTCCCTTCCAACCCAAACCATTCCATGATTCTATGATTCTGTGATCTCTGCTAGAACAAGATAGATAGATAGATAGATAAAAAATAAGACATTGAGTCAAATTAAAATCCTGCGTCACTGAATACAATCCAATTCCCACTGCTCTTCAGTATTCAGTGGAATGCACCTCTTTATATTTTTGCAAACTTCTGCATTTCACAAAGGAAATCAGTGGTGAAAACACCATAATTAGTAGTATGGTAGTAATTGCCTCTTAGGTTTACAAGGTACGAAAGTAAATAAAAACCCAGACCTGAAATAAATTCCTTACTTTACCAAAATGTACAAGGATTGATTTTTGCACTGTTTTCTTCAAGATTTTTAAAATTTTACCCTTTAAGTTTACTTATGATTACAGTTTTAGCCTTTCTAGTTGAGATTTGAAGAGACTCTTGAATCTTGTGGAAGTGTGGAAATCCAATCTTCTAGGAACAATAATCTTGAACTAGAAAAATGAAATCTTCCCATTGCACTTGATGTCACTGAAATATCAAGTCAAAGGAAAGAAAAGAGTAGGTTTTCAGTCTCTCTAGTGAAGTGAGCATGTGGTGGATACTGAATAAAGTTCATGAGAATTATCACAGCACACTCCCAGGTGGTATGTTGTTAATGAGAAATTACTCTTTTGGAATATCTTTAATCTGATTTTCTAAGGAAATAATTATGCTTTGTGAGGATCCATGCCTGCCTCTCCTTCAACACTAGTAAGCCCAATAGCCAATTGCAACCAAATCTGAAAAAGTGAGGAGGAAATAAAACAGTAAGTTCCTAAAAACTTTATAAAATACTGTGGTTCATCAAAAACAGAGGCATTCTGCAGTGTAACCTGAATTGTTATCATAGGCTACAGAACCCACAGCAGTAAAACCAAAAAAGAAATAGAGACACTTCATGCATGCCTCAACATTGGGAAAATTCTCAGTCAGAGCTCGACCCGTTCAGATGCCAAGGTCAGCCAATCTCATGACGGAAATGCACTGGGAACTAGATGCCTTTAGTTCAAGTGTTGATAAAATTTAATTGTTTTAAACAGTCTATTCCACAAAAAGTAATATAATTTTACTTTTATACAGGTACAGAATGAAAATATGTACTGAAGCATCAAAAGATTCTGTGAAAACAGCTTTACGAATCATAACTGCCCTCTTTTTCTCTAACACCTAAAGAATAGGCAAGATTAGATGAGCAAAAAAGTACTGATATCTGAACTCGGGTGTTGAACTCGGCATGCATCCAACATGAATCATCAAGTGACCCATGGTCTGTCTTTACTCTTTTTCAAGGTAACTCTTGATATTGGCTGATATTCCATCAACTTCTATTAAAACCCTTTAACATATGAAACATATTAAAGCATATGTCTCCAAGCACAGTGCTTTACCAAGGATTTAATCAATTAAAACTTTCCTCTGACTTAGAGAAGTCAGGCTAGGCTTTGTCACAGAGTCTATTCAGTTATCTCTTAAACTGACCACTGATCTACAAGTGCAAAACTGTCTCTTGATTGCGCTGGATACATTTTTCAAGTCCTGCAGTAGTGGAGGGCTAACATCACTGTGATAATATGAGTCATTTGATGTAGAGTTTCCTTTTTATGGTGTCTTTAATATTCAAGCTAGAGCAAGGTAATGGCTTATTTTAAGGAATTTTCTCTAAGTATGCATTTGGGCATTGTAGTTTATTGCAAATCACCAAGTTTCAGTCTACACCAGCATCTGCATTTTATGCCTGTAAGTTAGCAGAGAAACTCATGCATTCGCTGAAGAAGTTGAAGAAAAGAAAACTGTCTTGGGTTTTTTTGTTTGGTGGTTGTTTTTTTTTTAAGATAAGAGAATTTGTTTGATTCCTCCTAACTGTGTAATTTTGTTACACAAGTAGGCTTTTATGAGAGCTCTAAATGAGGATCACTTATTTAACAGTGATCCTTTTGGGCTCAGGGATTGGTGATGGTACCTGATAAGTGGCTGGCTTAACTGACGAAGAGTAAAAGGATAAGAGCATGCCACTAAGGAGAGGGCTGGCAGAGGCATACTTTCAACTTCCTTAACTCCTGTAACAGCACTGATCATAGCTTTAAAGTTGATCTGCCACAAATTCATCATCTTTGTGAGCTCTCACTGAAGCCTTTTAAACTCAAAACCCGAAGGCTTATTAAACAGTAAACTAGGACCCAACATTTTAAATAGAAACAATTGAACATTGTGTCAAAGAGCAAAAATAAGAAAAGCTTTCTACACAAGCCTCCTATATCCTTGACGTCACTTCTTGATGAAATAATTCCTTGGTGATTCACAGTTTTTGGTGACATCAAGTCATTCCTTGCATCATTTCTCAGTGATGCTCAGCAAGCTCTGCACTGTCCATTCCTCCCGCTGCCCCAGTCCCTTAGCAGGGTTTCCTTTTGGCATTTTTGAGACCCTGCTGATCTGCTCCCCAGCTCCACATGGGATGCATTCTGCCAACATGCACACAGCGATCCTATGTCATCCCAAAGGATGGAGCCATCTCTTCATCCTGGGCAAGGACCATACCTAAGCCAGTAACTCTCTCCAAGAATACATCTACTAAAGAGTGTCCAGAGAAGGGCCATGAGGTTGGTGAAGGGTTTAGAGGAGAAAGCGTATGAGGAGAGGCTAAAGTCCTTTTGTCTGTTCAGCCTGGAGCAGAGGAGGCCGAGGGCAGCCCTCATGGCGCTCTGCAGCTCCCTCCCAAGGGGAGGAGGAGGGGCAGGTGCTGATCTCTTCTCTCTGGTGACCGATGACAGGACCCAAGGGAATGGCAGGGAGATGTGCCAGGGGAGGGTTAGGCTGGGTGTTAGGAAAAGGTTCTTCCCCCAGAGGGTGGTGGAGCCCTGGAACAGGCTCCCCAGGGAGGCATCACGGCACCAAGTCTGGTGATATTCAAGAAGCCCTTGGACAAGGCCCTCAGAGACGTGGTGTGAATTTGGGGTGTCCTGTGCAGGGACTGGAGCTGGACTTGATGATCGTTGTGGGTCCCTTCCCACTCAGGACTTTCTATGATTCTATGATCCCACAAATTCATGCAACCTGTGGATGAAGGTGACCTCCTACAACTAAATTAATGGTGTCTTTGCCAAGTCTACAAACTGGGAGATGCTCTGAAGTAATCAAACCTTTACCACGTTCCCTTTCATTCTGCTATTAAAGAAAAAAAAAGAGTGCAAAAGCCCTAATACACCTTCAACCAATTTATCTTTTACATTGTAAAATCCTTTAAATTATATTGACTATTTCAAAATGTGGATAAATGTCATGAAGAAAATATTTGATGGTTTTGGGGATGCAGAATTCTGTAACCTGGATAACTGGACTTATAATGGAAAGTTTATTACCAACTGTTTGATATGGGCAAACTACATTTTTATCTCTCAACAGCAGCAACCTTAATACATTTTGCAGCTTTGCCATTAAATACAGAGAGATTATTTTCCATCTAATTTCTAAAAGCAGTTTTGTGGAAGAAAATGGGTAATCAACATGGAGAATGTCTTTCTTCTGAAAATGCTTTTAGTCTAACATAAATGACAGCTATTTAAAGGCAATCACTTCTGTTCTATATCTCACACAAAAAACAGCAGACACAGTACCCTGCCTTTGAGACAAAACACTGATACATGTGACAGAACATTTCAAGCAGTAATAATCAGAAGCCACAGATTCAGCAGCATGCAGAAAAAAACTGAAATATCCTCCATTAAAATCTGTAGCATTTTTTGCTGTTGGTGATCAGTCTTTAACTGATATTGTGTGGCATTATATTATTAATAACTAATTATCTGCATCAGACAGGTACAGGAGATGCAAATCTCATTTGCTCTGCAGCGTGTACACTGATAACTTACACATCTATTAAAAATAAAGTGGTTTTCAAAATATCACCCAGGAGGCATGTGTTCTGTTCAGTGACCTTTGGAAACTCTAGTCCAATGAATAACTAGTGATGTGTAAAATAATTGAGAGACAGTAGATAAAAAATGCCTATAACCTTATATGTTATCTGTTATGAGGATGGCTATGGTAAAAAGATACATTGTTCTTTCATAGTTTGTCTGAAAGAGCAAATCAATGAGAACATAAACTTGTATCCCTTTAAGTTGAAGAGTATGAAATTCATTATCCTGGACAATTAAAAATATAACATGCAGAAAAAGTGCAATGAATTGTATAATCTAAGTATCTAATTTAATGGTAGTTTGCTACCTTACGGGCATTTGTTCATATGGCATCAGTCGCATCTTGGTAAATACGGTCTTGCATTCAAACATTTTATGTAGAAAGAAGCCTAACTGTGTTTTCTTCAAGAGCATAAAACTTCATATTACCAGAATGTTGGCAGAATATTGAAGGAATTCAGCAGAGATAATCCTGCATCCATTAGCACTCTTTTAAGGACTATCCTACATGACAAAACTTAGACTTTCTTTCTCACAAAATATGAGGCCCATCTGGTCTTGATCTTATAGCAAAGAAAGTCCACAGCCTAAAGAAAATATTTACGTAACCAAAAGGCAAGCAAAACCCACCAAATCCAGGAAGATATGATGCAGCACAAAACTTAAAACTCTTTTTTTGTGCTACTTTTAAACCATACTGCCAACAAAGCCTTCACTGCCAGCCCTGTTTCATAGCTCATGCAATTCAGGCTTGCATAAACACATCCTTTACATATAGATATGGTCTACAGCTTTTATACAGTCACTTGAACATTTAAAACATTTTTGCAATTTTTGTTTTATAGTGTAAGACTCCATGTCTTCTCTTGCCATGCACACGATGTTTTTAGAAAAGCATTCTGGATACTGGTCTGCAAGTAGTTACACCTGAAACTTCTTCAAAACATCCCATGGCTTATCCTGCTGTGTCACTCATATTTTCATAGTTTAGAATAAAGAGTGGACATCTTCAGTCAAAATATAAAGAAACCATTTTTAATTTCATAAGTAATTGCATTATTTTTATTACAGATTATATTTTTTTCCTAGAAGAGAAGAATGAATTATACTTACCCTCTCCAAAGTAATTTCTTCAAATTCATATTCAATTTCTGTTCCATTGACCTAAAGAAAATAAAACCAGAAAATTACTTAAATGCATTTGGAAGGCAATTTGGTAGGGATACTGTACAGATTTTCTAGTATGATCAGTTTACTGAAGAACATTTTTCAACCTATAGGTGAAGCTATCTAAATTATAATCTACTTAGCTCCTTTTTGTCTTGAATGACATGTAATCAAGCCTATCAACTTGAAAACAGTAAAAGTTTAGCATGTAAAACACTGAAATAATGGATAACTAAGTCACATAATATGACTTATATTTGATATAGTGTGATTGTGGACTTTGTGCAAAGGTTTACATAGTTTCCAAGGTAATAGTTTAATGTCAAAAATAGAAGACTTGTTTCCAAAAATTATTCTCACAAGTGGAAGAAAGATTAATTATTCATTGCCTTATGAGCTCCATTTTACTTTGCAATACAAAAGCAGACAGGAAATTCATAGTACTTATACAAAAATCACTCACTGATACATATATTGAAATACATCTTGTGTACTATATTAACCTAGGGCAAGAACATGACAGAGGACCTTTGCAATGGACAGCTGAATGGCAAAAAGGCACAGAATGTTAATGCAATTCTTATGCTGAGTTTCAGTGTCAAAATAAATTAAGCTACAAAATGTAGAGCACCAAAATGGATTGCACTGGACAAGAAATCTATCAGCTGAAGACATGACACTGATTTAAGCAGTATTCTGAAACCTTGTTCCAGTCTGACATGGATTTTTTCTGTCCCTCTAGGCAACTCACTTAACATCCCTTCTTTCATTTCCTTGTTTCTTAAATGGGTAGAGTGCCGCATCTGAGAGAGCTACAAAAGCTGACTGTATTGTAAGTAAACTGCAGACAAATGAAAATACTTCTTTTATTAAAATCCAGAAGAATCTCAAAGTGTCCCTTAGCTACAGCTAGTCATCAATTTTTAAATTTGGCCAGAAGATATTGATTAATCAAAAATAAGAGCTATTGCCCATGAATGATGCCATTTTAGATTTTTTTGATAATAGGATACTTCCTGGAAAATAATTTTGCTTTAGTGCTTTACTTAATTTATACTTGTTGAAAAAAAATAATATTTAGTAAAAGAAAAACTGAAGTGAAGCAGTAGGATTGACCTAATCTTGGAGGAACAAAGTTGTTATTTCTCAGAACAAGAACATTTATTACTCCTCCCCACCCCCAGCTGCTAATTTCCTATATTAGCTTTCTAACTGCAATCAGAAAACGCTGTACCCAAATCATTATTTATCTAGTCAAGCACCTTTCAAATGTAATTAGATACTTCTCTTCTGAATATTATAACTAGGGACACGTATCTACCAAAAAAAAAAAAAAAAAAGCTTCCTATAAAAGCCACCAACTACTTAATTTGTCTGCAATGCAAGATCTGATAAACCACGAAATTGGTTATAGAAATACAACCCCCAGAATCTTTGTTCAACAGGAAAGAGGGAAAGGGAGAAAACTCCATATAACACACACTTAGCAATGAAACAAAAGCACAGCATCAATGAATAAAATATTTAATGCACACATAATATTTGTATTTCTTACATTATTACAATCTGGTAATCACATTACACTACACTAAAACCAGATATGAACAAAAATTTTACTATAGGATATTTTCATGTTCTATGTTATCATGTTAATGCTTTCTGCATAGACTCCTTTATTAACATAAGCAACTTACAATGTATGAACAGCTTTATATCTATTCCATTTTTTATCCTTTCTTGTCTAATGATAATGAAATCGAAGCTATCTATGTCTCTGTTTTAATGAACTTCTCTTTTATCTTAGGTTGGTGGATAGCTCTGATCTATGTCATCAGTTCCTCAGTCTTGCTCTGTAAAGCTGTCTTTGCTTCACTGCTTGTAATCACTCTTCTTTTGCATTAAAAACTCGTTAGTGCAGCAAAATGGGAAAAAGAGGGACATGAGAAGTGAGCAACCTCTGTATAAAGTTGAAATGAGAAAACACAAACTGGATACTCAATTTGTATTTGCACACAAACAATATCTTGATTATGATCATCTGAGGGGTTATTTTTATCATCACAGTCACATTTCCAAATAGGTCTTCAGTTCAAATCGCCATTAATTGCAGCAGAGATCCATCATGAGGTTCCATAGCAGCAGGGACGATATGAATTAAAAAGATGATCTTGATCCAATTCCTTTTGCTATTTAAGCATATATATCTATTTATGCACTTCACTCCCCTGTTTTTCTTGCTGGTTGCTCAGAAGACCAATGCGGTTATTTCATAAAGGATCTAATAAGACATTGCACCTACCTGAGGCAGGTGGAATGATGATGTATGCAGTACCATTCATTGCTAGCACCATTTTATTTCATATTTAGACTCTCTGGCTGCACCTACACTGCTAAATGAGAGCCAATTTTCAGCCAAGTCTCAGTGCTTAAGGCTGTTTCTGTCTGGAGCCTGCTGGAGACAAATAGCCAAGGAGTGAGCCAACAGTTAAGCAGGAGGAGAATCATGGCTCCAGCGCTGCAACTGGCTTGTCGGTCCTCTCATTTAGCAGCATACGGACATACCCTCTGTTTTTCTCCATTTTAACTTGACAGTCTCTGGCCTGACGAAGCACCTAAACAAGCTGTCTGAACCTGCAACTTCCATTTCTTGCAAGTAGCAGGAACCTGATCCTATATCTCTCTTTACGTGAGTTTTATGATTTCAGATTTTATATCAGATTGCAGCAAGAATGCACAGCAAAATTTACTATGGCCTGTATGATTTTAAATAGCTATGAAAAACTCCAAACCTTTTCATATGGTTTTCTCTTCTCCTCCACAGCCAAAGAAATCTTCAACATTTCCAAGTCAATTTGGGAATATTATTTTGCATCACTGAAGTGTGCCAGGTTGACAAAAGATATCTTAAATCTCAACTAAATTTTTTATATTTATAATGCTGAATTTTGAGATAGTCATCTAGCTCTCTTTATACTCAGTGAAAAGAAACAGGCACTTCTAGGTCTTAATTCATTTAATCCTACACTGGAAATATCAGATAGATTAGATGAATTGTACCCCTGAGGGATCATTTCACTGACTACAAACAGTCTAAAAAACGTGTAAAGTTTGGTGAGCACTTACCTTAAATCTGTTTTCTTTGCATTGCTCCTACCTCTAGACAGGTAACAAAGTTCTGCTTAAGGGATGCTGTATATCTTTCATAATTATACACAAGTGAAAGGCCAGATCTCTGGCTCAGCTGCTTTTCTGATTGCTTTTTTGGGCTTGTCTGCACCTGTAACCGGCAGCACATGCACAGCATGATATCCAGCACCTGCTCCCACAAGCCCAACCGGTTAGGATGTCCACAAGGAACAATTCAGTCTCTCCCCCTCTCCAAAAGCTCAAAGCCAAGATACATTGCTGTTGGCTTCCCTCTCTGATTCGGGACACAGATGACCCCTCTTTGGAGGAGTGCCTAACACCACCTGTGACAGCAACAGGCCCAGAGGACTCCAGCAGAAGAGGATGAGAAGTGCACAAGATGAAGTCCATGGGGGGACACGATCAACCACGTCCCTTCTTCAGGCACAGAGTCTGGAATTCAAATGTGTCTCGTTCTGGAACATGCTTTATTTCCAGCAGAACAGAAAAGATACTCTTGACCAGGACAAAATACGTAACTGCTACGTGAAGAATGGGTCCGCATGAAACCCTTACAGAAATCTGAGGGCCTTTGATGCCCTGTTGTTCAGGAACAGCACCACATACACTTCTGATTCAAGAAGACTTCTCAGTCTTTTGACCTTGCATATGTTCATGAAACAGAGTGTGATTAATTCACAGCCCCTGTAGAATAAGTTACCATAACTCAATTCCCAATGTTTAAAGCAACTGCTTTCAAAAGCGATGTAACAATTGCCTTTCATTTACAGCTGCGACTGTTATATTGGAGGAGTCTTCCAAACATTTAACAAGAAACAATTTTTAAGAAAGAGATTTAATGTATGGTAACTACTTAGATTCCAGGATTCGAGAGAGATTTCCTGGTGAAGCACTAATCACCGCTAGAGTTCACTTATCTTTCTAAGAAGAAAGCACTTTCTTTCAGGAGAATGAGAAACAAGGAACAGGTAAAAACAGCTTTTTGTGGAAAACCTGAAAAAAACCCAGCACACAGAACACCAAAATGAGGACCTGACAAACTCAGATTTGTTTGTTCCTTTACATGGAGAAGTTTATTCTGACTTTCCAGGAAGTTTCTTTTGTTTAGTGCAGTTTAAGAATGACATAAGCAGTTGAAATAGTCCCTTAAGGAAAATCAGTTCTACAAATTATGATAGATTGCCAAAACCTTTGAGAATAACATTCTGTTGGGTTTTTAATTTTACATGCTATGTCACTTTGTAAGTCATATAAGTAAGGTTTTAATAATAATAATAATAATAATTTTATACTCCTTTTATAATTTTATACAATTATTTGATGTGATAGACCTGTTTACACTCAAAAAAATAAACGTTGCCTAATTCTTTTTTGCTATACTTCAACACATCTACCACTGCATTCACCCACTCAAAAAGATAAAGATGTCATCATAGGAATTTAATAAGAACTGTATTATGATAGTGGCAAAAGCATCAAAACACTGACAATTTATACAGCTGTAATATTTCGAGACCACCACACTGATTCTTTCTAATAAAATTGATGTCATTAGAGCTGTTTGTTATGTTAAGTTGTATTTTCAAGAACACTGGTTTGCCTAAAAATTATATCCGTAGACTTTGACTACAAACAAAACTGCTTTTAATTACATTTAGTTGGATATAGTTTTTCATCTGTCTTCAAGAAAGAAGCCTGCTTCTTCTACTTTTGTTATCTTATGCACAGGAAGATAACTACCCCACCAGTGACTTTCACTCACTATGCAAATTTGATTCTTTTGGCTGTATAGTTTCACCAGTTGTCTAACCATCTAAATCTCACTGGAATACAGGATTGCCAAATTCTTGTTGTAAAAGTAACCCTAGGACATACTTGTCCTTTAAAACTTTCCGATTTGCTGCATAATTAAGACAGTCCATTTTACATTTCAGAAACATCAAGGCCGCTTGGGTAATTTAACAAGTATAGGATTTATATAGCCTTTCATGATTTCTGTTTTATGAGCAAGACCAAAGAGCGATCTTTATTTAGCCTTTTGCCACCTCCAGATTTAGGTTATTTCTTCATTGTCAAAGCTTCCTTATTGTTTTCAAGAAACCTGCTGATGTCCTTTTGATATTTTTTTCCAAGAGCATTGTTTCCTTTCTCACTGAATATAAACATAGAACAGTCTCCTGTGTCCTCTGATTTCAAATATGGTGATTTTGTGTTTTCAAATTGTCCTAAAGAAGTTACCAGAAAGTTTTTTATTCTACTATTTAAGTGACTGAGTGCATTTTATGGGCTTTTTATACAAGATACCCCATATCTCTTTTCAATCACAGTGCATAACTAATCCCAATTACTTCTTTTCACCCATATTTCCTCTAGAAAACAAGGACAATATGTTAAGCTCTTTAAATGAAAATTTACTATAACCTAAAACTTTCTTGCAATAATATGACTCTCCTGGTGTGAAGAATGAAGAGTGAAAGGCCATATTGTTTTGAAAGAAATTTATATTTTATCAGGAATAGTTCTTACAGTATATGTGCAATGGATTTGTGGATCCTTCCACAGATGCCTACAGAGCACTCAACCACCAGTCGTGTACATCCTTTAGGGAAGATATCACCCTCAACACACAATTAGCAGAGCTCCAAGAAGCCAAATTCAGCTGTTGGTCAAAACCTGTATTGATCTGCAGCAGAGTCATGATCAGCTTGTAGCCTGCTCAAAGGGTGGTGTTTTTTTGCTCATTCTTTTCTTCTTGAATGTCTCCTGTATCCTTCTCTAGGTCTTAATTTTTAGTCAGACGCCTTCAATGTTTGTGTACCATACTTACCCTTTCTTCTCTTTCTCGCTCCCTCACTGGTACCCTTGGAGTTCTTGCTTTAATTCTCTTGGAGAAAATACCCATTTAGCAAGTATCATTTTCTGTCTTCTCTGGTTGATTCCCAAATCCCTAGTTTTATCTTACTGTACCTAATTTCTCAAATCTTCTTCAGAACAAAATCATGCTTTCTGTATCTCTTGTGTATGACCATGACCTAGCAGTAACTGCAACTTCTCATATCTCCACCTCAGTCACCACTTCTTCCTGTTTTTCATTCTTTTCATGTTTTTTGTTTCTTCCTTCATACTACATCCCGATCTGTTTTTTCTCTCACATACAGATGTACGCACATACATACCAAATTAAACATACTTTCTCTAATCCCACTTCATCCGAAGGATTATTCATTATTAACTTTCCACCTTCTCATCTATTCCAACTAAACTTTTAACATAATCTTCTCCCACAACCCCTATTAAGTCACTCATACACTCCATGTACCTTCATTCCTTTCATTAATATGCTTCACCTGTCTAACCACAGTTTCAAAATCTCGTCCAAATAAGGGATGCGTTCCTGGTTTCTCCTACTTGCTGCTTCCAATCTTCACAATCCTTTCCCCCTTTTCAGCAACAATCTCGATTTTTTTAGCTGTTTTGTCTCCATAGGTCTGACACTTTATAGAGTCCAAAAACCATATATCTTGCTACCCTCCTTCTAGATATTCCGGGTATTTTAATTAGCTTACATGATATGTGATAACACTCTGTCCTTTACAATATGAGCTATCCATTTTCCTTCATCTTTGCCATGGTTTTGGCTGGTGTGGAGTTAATTTTCTTTACAGTAGCTAGTATGGGGCTGTGTTTTGGATTTGTGCTAAAAACAGTGTCGATAATATGGAGCTGTTTTTGTTGTTGCTAATAATAGTGCTTATAATAGTCAAGGACTTTTCCAGCTCCCCATGCTCTGCTGGTGCACAAGAAGCTGAGAGGGGAGGGGGCACAGCCAGGACAGCTGATCCAAACTGGCCAAAGGGATACTCCATACCATATGACGTCATGCCCAGTATATTAACTGGGCGGGGGGGGGGGAGTTGGCTGGGAGAAGCAGCAATCATGGCTCGGGGACTGGCGGCATCAGTTGGCAGGTGGTGAGTGGTTGCACCGCTTGTGTTTTTTTCCCGCTGGGTTTCACCTCTCTTTCTCTCTCTCGTTATTTTCCTTTAAATTTTATCATCATTATTATTATCATCATCCATATCATTATAATAATAATTTTTACTATTACTGTTTTATTTTAATTATTAAACTGTTCTTAACTCAACTCATGAGTTTTCTTACTTTTGCTCTTTTGATCCTCTCCCCCATCCCACTGGGGGGACGTGGGGGGAGTGGCTGAACGGCTGTGGGGTGCTCAGTTGCTGGCTGGGGCTAAACCACGACAATCTTCTCTGTGATTTGTCCATGTTCTGAGGTTGGCCATATACATCACAAAATAAAAATGCCTGCATGCTTGCAAGCGTAAGCACTTGATATACCTAATGCAGATCCGTTGCAGAACTCCCAGTTTCATAAGCATAATCCATGAAGCAGATTGAAGCAGAGATCATGATTTCAAATGGGGTTCACAGTAAATGGAAATGAAATTAGATACATGTGTGAATTCTGTTTAGGTGAGCACTTCCAAGTTATATAAAATTAGTATCAAGAAAAGAATGCAAGTTTCAGCTTTTTTACTGACAACCTTCTCTCTTCCACTAAGAGAAATTAATATGGCATCATATTAGCTATCTAACAGGTAGAAATCTAAGTTAAGCAGTTGTCTAGGCTCTTTTTTTTACAGACACTGAAGGGAGGAATAAAGAGGGGGTGATTTATGCCATGTGCCTTAGTCTTCAGATGGAATTGCCTTTTGAGGAACCTCTGTCTGTCCACTGACTATGTAGAGACACTTCAGACTTTTAAGATTTGCATCCTAAAAAAACATTTTCTTAAAATTCCTTATTCTTCTGTATTCTAAATTTATAATATACATCAGTGCAGGAATTTCAATCAGTGCATTTCAGAGAACTGTACAGGGTAATTTCTTTCCACAAAATTACATTCTTTCTTGTGCAGTTCAGATCATTTACTATAGGGCTTCATAAGTTCACAGTCACTCTGCCTTTCATTTTCTCCTGTGCTTCTGCCATTGCTGACACCATAACATATGAGTTATAAACTCTCAGTCTGTCAGGTTCCTATATCTCCAGTCCACTTCAGTTTTAGAAGAAAATCCATCAAACTTTTTGACAGTTTGAACAGTTCATACATTTCTAGAAATTATTTTCCTGTGTAATATTTCATTCTATGCACAAGATACATAAAAATGGAAAATTACTGTTCCTTGATTGATCTTATTTCATCAACAAAAATTATGAAGTACCTGTAACTTGGGACTTTCAAGGTTATTTTAATAACGTTTAATACTGCAATTTGCATAAGTTTATTTAAAAGGTTGGTAACTGTAGTTAGAGTGTTTAAAAGGCAGAAATTAACACACAACCTGTGGGTTGTTTGATTCATTTGAACACTTAAGATAAAATTTTCTCTCAGTTTTAGGGATAAATCAATACTAACTCACAAAACTTAAGGCAAGGAAAGAACAGCAATAATTTACTTCATTCTTTGATACCCAAGACCTGTTTATGTAGCAATCACATAATGAAATACATATAATGGGCATGTCCCATTTCCTCAAATAAATATACAAACAACCTAGTCTAATCTCTTGCAATTTGTTAAATGACAGCATACTCTGACTCATATTTTTGTGCCTAAAATTGTCTCCCGGTACCTTTGTTTACCTTTGAGAGTTGGTACTCCCTTCCCTGTTTTCTCACCCCATTACCTATGAACAAACCACAATCAATGAATTCTCTTGGGGTCTTTTCTTCTCGTATGTCAACTCTAGCACAAGTACTGAAGGCTAAACTGTAGTCTCAGTAACATTGGTGCTAGTACTAGTATAACTGAAGTTACATTTATTCATCTGTGGATGTGCTTACACCTGCGGGAGGGAGCAGACCCAAAAATGTAAAGAAAATACTTGCACAAATAATAAAAATGAGTAAGAAGGAATATTCACATAAATAAAGTACATGTAGTTTTACAAAGAAACATTCATGTATTCCACAGGACAAGCTTTTCACACATGAATCACTTACTTTACAAGATTTATAGTGGCAGAAAGGTTCACTATGTCTCTTAAAATCTTGGAAGACTCTTTAGTGTGTGTATGGGCAGGGAGCCACAGTCCTCTGCACTCTACAACTAAAAGCATAGCAGAACAGCTCCCTCATGCCCAATTAATTTTGCTGCAGTAAAAAAAAAAGACAATCTGAATGGCTGAGACAAAAACCAAAGTGGTTTTCTGCTCCTCCACACAAGCCCAGGGAAAGAAAATTGATGTAACTGTTGTTCTCAGGGATTAACAGTGCACACCTTGAGAAGCAGCTAATACGGCACGACTGATCATCACCAGTCACAGTCTAAGCTTAACCAAAATTTAGCAAATTGTTCCAAATGCTTCTTAGCTTTCTGGTAGGAAAAACTGGTTTTGCATTAGTTTGAGAGAAGTTTCAGGTTTTCGTAAAAATTTCTTCAACTTTAAGAAAAGGGGTAAAAATGTCTTTAATCCACCTTCAGTTTCATTTCCAATGCAAAGATGAAATCTTGAATGGTGAACCCGAAAGTTACTTTTGAAATAAGTTCTACGCCTCAGTACTCTAAAAAAAAAGATTATGCTTTTAAAGTTATCTATTAACTACTGCATACAACAGCAGAGATTCGTTACTGAAGCACGGAGGAAAAGCCAAATGAAAGCTTGAGAAAAATGCTGACATACAATGCTCTTTAGAACAAGCACAAAAAGCTTGCACTGCACAATAAACTCAGATTAAGAAAGCAGTGTTGGAAAAAAAACCTGTGTCAGAAAAAGTACTCTAAGAATATTTTTAAAACACTAAAATGCACAAGTGCAACACAGAAATACTTTGAAAATGTTTAACATTAAGCAATACCTCTTTAAAATATCAAGTATTGCATCATCTCTTTTCAGAGTAGAGCATATTTTACCAATTATATGAAGTACCTTTAGTGTGTTCTCCACAGTTTCCTAATGAAACCTACGATTTCCAGACTCAAACTGTAAACTACATGGCAGCAGAGATTTGGAAAAATATAGCATATTTTCTCAGCAATATGTGACAAAGTGATCATCATAGGTAGATTTGTGTATAGATCCTGCCTATCAAATTCTCTAATATCCACAAGGCCACTAAACCGGCATTCCTGGGCTTTACTACACTGTGCCTGCTCTAACATGTCTGCTCCACAGATCTATTATTTTTCAGGATTAAATTTTCTTCTGCCTCATCCCATACTTGGAAAATGTTGTGTTCAAACGTGGTAAAAGCTCATCTGCACCGCCAGGAATGAACACAGAGAGTCAGTGACAGGTGAGGGAGCCAAAATAACACCCTGCCTGGCTGCTCCCAGGCTCATTACAGAAGCCATCAACCCATCAAAGGTGTGCATGAACACAGAGGCACAAGAGCAGGTGGTGGAACCAGTATAACCCTGTCAGAGACCTGTCCCCTCCCAGGGAAGACTCGACCCCATGGACTAAGGGTGACACCCAATCTCATGGGTCAACTGGAGAGCACCTTAAAGTCTGGGGAGGGTATAGCTGCCTATGGTGGTGGGACACATTGTGGGGTGCAGGGAATCTCCCTGCATCTCCCTCATGAGGAAAGGCTGAGAGACCTGGGTTTGTTCAGCCTGGAGAAGGGAAGGCTGAGGGGGGATTTAATCAACACCTATAAATATCTAAAGGGTGGGTGTCAGGATGATGGGACTGGACTCTTTGCAGCAGTGCCCCATGACAGGCCAAGGGGCAACGGGCACAAGTTGGAACACAGGAAGTTCCACATAAACATGAGAAGAAACTCCTTTGCTGTGCGGGTGCCAGAGCAGGGGCACAGGCTGCCCAGGGAGGCTGTGGGGTCCCTTCCCTGGAGACATTCACACCCTGCCTGGACGCGGTCCTGTGCCCCCTGCTCTGGGTGTGCCTGCTCAAGCAGGGGGTGGGACGGGATGATCTCCAGAGGTCCCTTCCAACCCCTGCCATTCTGTGGTCCTCTGATCTTGACATTGTGGCAAGTCATAAATGAGATTTTTAGGGGAGGAACTGAAGGTCTGGACAAAGGAGAAACAAAGGTAGTTTGGAGAAGAACAAGAAGCATGCGAAAACAGAGGGCTAAGGGGATAAAAGGGCCTGTCACATGTAAACAAGGGTGGTCAGTGCCCTTCCTTGTCCATGCCTGTGTCTGCTGAGCATTGTCTGTCATGTCGTCTATTAAAATTTCTCCCTATTTTCTTGGGTGAGGCGTGCTCTATTCTGTGTGTGCGTGTGTCTCTGTGTGGGTATGGAGGTCTGTGGCACCAGCAGCTGGAGTGCACACGGCAGCAGGTGATTGCCAGCAAACATCAAGCTGGGCTAGCTGGTGAGTAGGCGAAGCAGTCAGAAGCCACAGGGGGGTGTGTAACTGAGAGCGAGACAACTGGAGGAGCTGGCTGCTGTAGGGACAAGGGGACCACAACAACTGCCCAAGAGACTTTAGATCCTGGGGTTGACTGAGACACCCCTCTGTGTGTGTGTGTGTTACTGTGCAGGGGGAAATACAAGGATCCAGGGCCAGCTACTGGATGGACTTTGTGTCTAAGCTCAGTTACTGGAGGGATCCACAGTGTGTGTGTGTGTGTGAGTGCTGATTGCGTCTGTTGTTCTGTTCAGCCGTGTGTATGCGTGCCCTCTTCATGTGTGTGCTTACTGGGTGTACATGCTCAGCCGCGCTGCTGGCTGGACACTGCAGAATGGAATTGCTGCAGCCTTCCCTCTGTCAGGCTACCAAATTCAGCACCCCCCTAGCAGCATGTAATAATTCATGCACATGTATTGCAAATACAGTAATTTTTGCTATCACAGACTACAACACAATGCAAGGCTAAACTGGAAAAATTGCTTAACTTTGCAGGCTCGTGTTCGTTGCTACGTACCTCCTATTTTCACTAAAGCAGAAAGATTAAAACTGTGAGAAGGAAAGCTATTCTCATAATCTTTTTGAGTCATTCTTCACTAAGAATTGGCAGGGAAAGAACAATGGCAAGCAAGGTACCTGGAAATAAGAAACTTTGCTCAAAGTGTATAACATGGCAAACTATATACAGTGTTAAAGCTTTAACTTTAGTAAAGCAGGGGAATGCCTACAAAATAAAAGTTAACTACATTTTAGGAACAGCCAGATATCAAAAAGATGTGGAATTCAAGAACTGGGTAGAAAGCCAAGTATAATTTATTTTCTTCCAATACGTCTGCATATAGAGATAAGGTTCTTTGAGACATGTAATTGAAACGGGGGTGCCCAGTCCTGCCCAGCTGGTCTTATTGCTCGGTCTCCTTGAGTCACGAGAATGGCTCCTGGAAATTGGTCCCTACTTTGAAAGAAATATGGACATCTTTCAACAGTGCCAAGATACGTGAAAAAAATGTTCCATAAACTAGAATATATTTGTGTCTTTCTACACAAAAATGAAATGCCTGAAGAACGACAGAAGACCACTTCTCTCACTTATTTTACAAACTTCATAGTAATACAAAATGCCCCTAAAAAGAAATGGAACAGTATTGAAAGCGCCAGCTGAAAATTATATTTGTCCTCCCCTGGGGGAATAACAAGAAGTCTTATGGACAGTTGGAGACTTTTACAATTTATAAAAATTATATTACTGTATATATATTAAAATAATATTTATAAAATATGGAGTAAGCACTGTTAAGATAACAGCAATCTGCTTCTACTAAAGAGAAATGATGGTGAAATCAGAGTAATTAGTCCACCTTGTACACTGCATATTATTTGAAAAATTATTATAGCCCAATAATTTCAAGATAAACTCACTGTGCGATGCTGACCTTTCATCACCTTTGCAAAGTCTAAGTCCTGAATTTGGACGTTATGCAAGATTAATTTTGTTATGACCACACTACTGCCCAAGTAAGCCAGGTAAAGAATGAAACAATCACACTTGCCAAAATCCAGTAGAGTTTTCTGCCTAGCTAACACAAAACGTCGCATATTCAGCACAAATAATTTATGACTAAAAACATTCCAAAGTTTTAAACTATTGCCATCTTCATGCAGAACAATTTACAGGCAAAAATCGCTCGACAGCAGATTGAAAATGTTCATGTAAGGTATAAAAAATCATGCACTTCGGTTGTCACTTGTTTTTATTAATAATCTCCATGAAGTGGAAATTTATCTCATGTAGGCATCTTTACTTTCTATTACCCTCAAACTAAGTCAATCTTCTGCAGAAAATTATGAGCTGGGATTTTTAAAATCAGGAAAACAGATATTATCAGTGTTATATTTGGGTTTGTTACTATATGCAGAAAGCTAGGTCATCTAAACACTGATTAAAAATATAATTTACCATTGAGGCTGATTCACCAGATTACTGCATTAAAAGTGGCATGGGTTTTTATTATGTAAACTGTGGATTAGAAATGACTCACATTCCAACACAGTCAACACTCATAACTTGCAACAGTGAGGGCTTTGCTTCAGAACATTTCCTGAAACTGTGCTGAAGGTGTGTTAGTTTTACAGCATGGATCAGCTAATCCCTGGCTAACAATGGGGGGGGATAAGAGAGAGTTTAAATGGTTAATTTTGTGTTTTTATTAAAGTGGAATAGTGTTCACTAGCTTTATTTATATTGCTGCAGGCAAAGAGTAAGAACACACTGCAGCTATTCTAAAATTTTAAAAAAGCTAACATAAATAATATGAAAAAAACCTCCTATAAACCCTGCAGTGGATAATGTTAAGAGCAATACATATAAAATTATAAGGGAAGAAAATATTTTCTGTCCAATATTATTACTAATGTTGCATTATGTACTGCCAGGATAACAACCTTGCCTTGGCTGAACTTCAAGAGGTAGTATGCAAAGCAAAACATCAACCAATTCTAGACATAAAAAGTAAATATCCTTAAAATTCCAAAAAAGGGTTCTCATAAAATAGATTTCAGATACACCTCATTTTAAAGGACAGAAATGGCACAGAAATGAAGCCCTTCCATTTCCAATAAGACATGAAACCAATATTTTTCTTTTACGCTCTTCATCAGGATTCATTTTCTCTTCAATACTGAGCAGTTACTTTCTCTTTACTTCTCAGGTTATCCAGGGTCAAAGGAATACCTCTGTCTCTGACAACAGCACTCTACATTTTGCCTAAGGTCTGAAGTCCTCCAGAATGAAGTCTTATGGAACGGGAAAGCTCTTTCTCCCTTTTGTGTAATCAAAACTATTAAGATAACGACATCTGTGCTAACTCTTCTTCCACTTTTGAAAACACCTTTCAGTTAAGTGCTACACCTTTCTAATACAGTGAAATCTACCTACAATTGCCATTGTCTCAAATCACAAAGAAATTAAGTCTACAGATACGTCATTATTCACTTGTACTCTTCGTTTCCCAATTGGGTTCAGAACTGTGATTTCAAAACAAGGTAATTCAGAATAAATCTATTGCCATGGAAAAATAGTCTTGTGTACTTGAAGAGCTTTATTAACTTCTTAAATATATATCCCAATTAAGCCTTTTATGCAAAAGAATAAAACCTAAAATGAACAGAAACCTTTATGGAAGACAATGGATTTGATGGCTTAAGACCTTGGATTGTACTATAAAAACCTGTTTTCAAGAGGCTATGTTAACCACTGGATCCTTGCAAACCCACAGATTTTAGCTTACTGTTACAAAATCCAGTAATGTTAACTGCAGACCTGTAGTGTAATATATCAAAAATGACACAAAAGCAAAAGCTAATTCAAGGTCCATGGGAGCAAGAGAAAAACAAATTCAAACTACATTTATTTTAGGTCAGTTTGGGCCATGCAATTCTAGGCTGACTCAAATCTCCAAGTGCTTCAAACAACTCTAACAGACATACTCTGCATTCTGCAGCACAGGCCAACCTCAGGGACGAATTATCTTGGATGAATTAAAAATGAAGTATAGCTGGGTGCAGAGGAAGGGTATGTACACATGCCCCACAAAAGTATATATGATTCTTCTCAGAGTGGTAAAAATAACTGGTAGAGCAGTGCCTTGCTGGTTTTCCAACAGTAGAGGCTACAAGGATAAGAAGAGTGGCCTGATAGGAAGTGACTTTGCAAAAGCAAAGCACAGTAACTCTGTCAGGGGGTTTATTTCTGTGTCACCCAAAGGACCGACTGCCTGATGGTGGGTAGAGGCTACCCAGAAGCCTGTCGTTAAGTTCAGTTTTTTGTCAGAAAATCTGCTTCATAAACACCAGTGTGTGAATTAAAGACTGGTAAATGCAGGGAATTTGCTTCTCAAGCACACCCATGATCTGGAATAACATGCTAAAGTGCATGCACTCTAAGTAGTCCAAACCCAAAAGGTATGAGGCATTACACGTTTTCGATGCTGTATCCACCTGAAGCAAAGGGACACAGACCAGGGTATGATGTGCTCTCTTTACAGTCCAATAAGCTCCTCTCTCCCAGTCAGCTAATGGCAATGTTTCAATCAAATGCCTACAGAAGGAACTTCTTGATTGAATCTAAAGGCCAGGGTTATTCACAGGTAATTGAAAATGGAAAGTAGTATAATTTTGCAGAATGACAATGTGAAGCAGTAATTAGATACATGACCGAGGGATGCTTTTACTTGATGGATTGACAGGATGTTGATATTTCCACCTACATCCAGATATAGTGAAGGTTTTCTTTTTTTTAAAAAAAATGTAATATGTTATGTAGCATTCAAATATGCGAAGTGGTGCTATTTCCTGAGGGAAATAAAAGAAATCCCCCCAAATCTTGAAGTTATTTAACTTTAAAGAGTTGCTTTTTCCCCCTAGTTAAAAATTATGTCTTTGATGAGGCTTAAATAATCAAAATTGCATCCAGAATTTAAAAGGAAAACCCAGTAAGAAACAATGACATTTTTACTCCAAAACCACTTTGGCCCCTTTTGTAAGGATGTTCCTTTCTAAACAGTGTATTTTAGAAGAAAAGGTTTGAAATATATTGATTTTCAGGTAGATAAACAATGGATATGAAATAGAAGCAAAATAAATTAGATTCATAAGATCCATTCTGTACTTTTGCTTTGGGTTTTGGACAGCAGCAACATATTTTTCTGCTATCCATCATACTAAAATCCATTTAAGTCATCAGATGGCAGGATGAAGATTCTTCTATTTTTGCATGTCTAAGGGGAATTGTTTTATGCTAGTTCATTAGTCTTGTGTTATGTAGCACCTTTTTCACTAATGAACTCAAAATATTTAATAAACAGGATTTAAATCAATCTTGTCAATACTGCTATTATAAAAGCAAAATCTCTTATCCCACTGCAGAAACGATGACATGCAGAACACAGCAACATTTGCCAGTGCAAACAACATTGCTATGATACAATTCAAGAGCCAAAACAGAGCAGCAAAGCCAATGCAGCTTTTAAAAAACTAACACAGAGCTCTACCAGATTTAGCTTTTCCATTGTAATCCACATTAACTGACAGACTAAAAGATGAGTATAAACAACAAACCAAAAAAACCTGGTGTTTAACAATCTGGAAAACATAAAGAGTCATTCTCAATAATAAGAGAGCAATCTGACTGTCAGGGCTATGATCAAACTAAGAAAGAGGAAACAAATTTATTCTGAAGAGAAGTCAATAGGAAAATAGAAATATATAATTATATGTTGATATCTTTACATATTGTAATACATTCATTAATAAAAAAAATCCCAAATCCAAGAGCTCTCTACTTTGGTGAAAATTCTGATCCTACCCTTTTAGACAAGAATTTCTATTTACTCTTCTATTACCATTGTCTTCAAAAATTTGCTCATCAGTCATAGTTATGTATGACATTTAATATTCATTATGTAATGCCACATGACTTATGCTTTGTTGTAGAAATATATAAGGCCACCTCACTCCTCCAATTTACTAATTTAGGTCTGGGCTGTGCCTACATTTATATTATCCAATAGAAGCCTTTAGAGTACCGACTGTCTCTCAGAAATTTGCAGATTTTCCCCATTCTTTTTATGGCCAGAATAAGAAGAATTTCTCTTTTTTTTCAGCCTTTCGTTATGATTTTATGTACCTCCTTCTAATGTGCTCAATCCAGGTTGCACTGGCTGACTGGGATGACAGAGAAGAAAGCTGAAAATTTTCCTAACCTCCGCGTTTTGGCATCATCATGGCCCCCACACTTCCCCACACAGGAGCTGTCACAGATCAACTGCCACGCTCCAGAAAGGGTCTGAGCTCCTGGTGTTCCTAAGCAGGGATGCACCGAAACACCTGCACAGCCATCTGCATGGCCGTGCCCAGGCAGGTGTAAAGCAATCCAAAGATTTGATTACAGCTCGCGAAAACATAACCCGAGTAGTCTGAAAATCACTTCTTTAGGAAGCAACTCGAGTGTATCTGCACAGAACTCAGCACAGGTGGCACAAATAGCAAAGCAAACCCATAATAAAATAACAATAAATAATAATAATAATAATAGTAATAATAAAAACAAAAACAATAACAATAATTTGGAAGAACAATGGGACATGAAGAAATACAAGGAATTCATTGGGACTGAGTGGAGCATAAAGTATACATTCCTTAGGTCTCATCACTGTGACAAGGCAGGGGGAGGAAGGGAACAACCACAGTACCTGAGTGAAGTTATATTAACATTTAGTTAAGATGAAAGGAAAATGAAATTCCATCATAAAATAAATAGGGAAGTTCCCATCAGTTTCTGAAAGTGATGCTGCAAAGCCAGCCTTATAGCTACATTTCACTTAACTATACAGTGTTTTGGAAATGAAAAAAGAACTAAACAAGGCTTATTCTGTGCAAAAGAGAAACTGAGATGATTCATATGTTATTAAATTAATGCTTCTCATTACACAGAAAGATCTAAAATTTGCAGCCAAAGAATAGAGAACAAACAAACTCCTACAAATGTTTAATTGTGCTTAAAATGCCACAGAATAATTCATTTTGTACCATCGAAGCTTCCTATCAAATTTATTCCCACATCCAAAGCTTGGCAAGCCAAAGTTTTCAAGCCACTGAACCTAGAAACAAAGCTAATTAACTGTTTCTTCTGTTATTCGCTGCAGGCCCAAATTATAAGGAATAACATGCAGTATAATAGAATAAGGCCTTTTATCATATTTAAGGAGAGCATACTGATGATATCAGGATGATTTTTCCCAAACTACTAAGCTGAAAGGTTTGAAGAATGTCAACAGTACCAAAAGGTTTAATTAAATGAATTTAAATCATTAGAATGTTAATGAGAAATCACGCGGTTTACCAGTTGCATACCAACTGTAAAAAGGAAATTTCTCTCTGGTGGACCAATGGAAACATTACATTTGAAAACGCTTTGTGAATGCTAATCATTGCTGCGAGGCCCCCTCCCTCTGAAAACACTCCGGAATTTTTGGAGGAAGGTGGCAGAGAGGATGAGCAGAGCTGTTACTGAAATGGAAATGCATTGAAGGTACATTGCTTAAAACAAACTAATGGGACACATGCCTTGTACTGCTGAGCAAAGAGACAAATGGAATCATGAGAAGGCTCCATCTGGTATGTAACGACACTAAATAAAGCCTGACCTTGTTTAGGGATCTATCAGGCTATCGGTGGTGGCTAGAAATGTCAGAGAAAAGTAAGACCATCTTGATTCATGAAAATTTGCAAATTTATGCTTATTCCAGTGTTTAAAATTTGAAAATGATTTCTACATGGCCTAAAATGGGTTACTTAATTCTGTTATAGTAAATACAATGAAATTTATAGTTATTTAAGAAAAATGAAGTTTTAATAAAAGAAAAATTATATATTGTTTTATTTTTTTAAAGCAGCAATTTTTTGCAAAAACGTAAGTGGACAGCATTAACCAGTTGTCATGAAAAGCATCTTAAAAAACCCCAACAGACGGAAATAAAAAACTAACATATCAGCAATTTTCATGACATGTATCAGTTGCATATATATCCACTTGCCTTTTAATTTTAGTTAATTTAGAAATAGTACTCAGATTTGTGGCATGTGCATTCAAATGAAAGAATTAAAGGACAAGCATCTAAGGCTAGAGAAAAACAGGGTATGAGAGAGAGAATGTGATCATAGGAAACATGGTCTAACTGGTAAGACCTAAACATTTCTGCCTGTTCCTCCCACAGGAGGCCTCCAAATAAGCTCTGAGGCTTGTCAACAGGAGCTGAATAGCAGGGATCTAAGATGGATCTAGCCCTGAAGATCAGCACTTCTGGGTGTTTTAGACACACTGCCGTTAGGAGAGAGAATTGACTACTCTGTGCCTACTTACATCATGGCTGCTTTCAGCTTTGGACAGCAAATATCATAATTGAACTTGCCTTCTCTAATCCATAAAATAATTTGTCCCTATAGTGTTAGACGGTGTTTTGTGGTAGCTAAAAAGGAGTGATACCTTTTTAGAAGCTTTAATAACCAGCCAGCTAACACTTACGGATATTTAAACATTCACCAGAGATACCCCTAGGCATTTACAGTCTTCCTCCAGGCACGTCTGGAAGTCCTGAAGTGCTGAAAAGGCAGGAACTTGACTCATGGTCAAGTTTCAAATAATAACTAAATTTTGCATTTTGCTACCTCTCAGAACTGACCTGTCTAAAAACAATATTTTAGGGCATATCTGCTAAATTATAATTCCTGTAAGAGATATTATATGACAATGGCTGCATTATCATACACTTAGCTCATCCAGTTTTGGAAGGTTTTCCTCTGCCTTTCCAAACATTTCAGAGACAAAGCCCCACTAATGCCCCATGGTGTTACAGGCTGTATTATAGGCCTCACATGGTATTACAGCCTGTACTAGGTCCGGCTGGGATGCAGTTAATTTTCTTCATAGTATCCTGTATAATGCTGTGCTTTGATTTATGGCTGAAACAATGTTGGTAATACACCAGTGTTTTCGCTATTGCTGAACAGAGATTGCACAGCATCAAGGCTTCCTCTGTTTCCCATTTTGCCCTTCTTCCTCAAACAGTAAGTTGGCTGGGGGAAGGTAGCAGGTTGGGAGAAGACCAGCCAGGACAGCTGACCCCAGTTGACCAAAGGGATATTCCATACCATGCGATGCCATGCTCAGCAATAAAAGCTCAGGGAAAGGAAGAGGAAAAGGGGGACATTCATAGAATCAGAGAGTCATTAAGGTTGGAAAAGACCTCTAGGATCAGCAAGTCCAACTGTCAACTCAACACCACCATATCTCCTAAACCATGCCCTCAAGTGTCATGTCTATACATTTTTGTTTTAACACCTCCAGGGATGGTGACTCCACCACCTCTCTAGGCAGCCTCTTCCAATGCCTGACCATTCTGTCAATAAAGAAATTTTTCATAATATCCAATCTAAACCTCCCCTGATGCAGCTTGAGGCCATTTCTTCTTGTCCTATCACTAGTGACTTGGGATAAGAAACCAACCCCCACCTCACTACAGCCTCCTTTCAGGTAGTTGTAGAGAGCGAGAAGGTCTCCCCTCAGCCTCCTCTTCTGTGGGATAAACACCGCCAGCTCCCTCCACTACTCCTCAGAAGACTCCTTCTCCAGACCCTTCCCCAGCTTCGTTGCCCTTCTCTGGACATGCTCCAGCACCTCAATGTCCTTCTTGTACAGAGGCGCCCAAAACTGCACACAGTACTCGAGGTGCGGCCTCACCAGTGCCGAGCACAGCCCTGCCCTGCTCCTGCTGGCCATACTAGTGCTGATACAAGCCAGGATGCCGTTGGCCTCCTTGCCCACCTGAGCACACTGCTGGCTCATGTTCAGGTGGCTGTCAACCAACATCCCCAGGTCCTTCTCCACCAGGCACTTTCCAGCCACTCCTCCCCAAGCCTGTAGTGTTGCCTGGGGTTGTTGTGACCCAACTGCAGGACCCAGCCCTTGGCCTTGTTGATCCTCATACAGTTGGCCTTGGCTGTCTGTTCATGGTTATGGCATTTGCTTTCCCAAGTAACAGCTAAGTGTGATGAAGCGTTGCTTTCCAGGAAATGGCTTAACATCTGCCTGCAGAGTAGTAAATTAATTTCTTTTTTTGCTTTGCCTGTATGTGCAGCTTTTGCTTTACTTATTAAACTGGCGTTATCTCAATATACAACTCTTCTTGCCTTCCTTCTATTTTCTCCCTGCACCACAGGAGGAGGCAGTTAGAAGAGTGTTTGGCTATTGGCCAAAGCCAACCCATCACATGCTGTCCATAAACCTGATTTTGAAAGGTTCACTGAGCCAGGAGGGAATGCATGCACAAGCAAACATATATCTGGCCCAGTGACTACTGCACCTTTCTAGCAGAGGAAATACCATTAAGTGAAACCAATCCAGATTAAACTGAACTAATCCTGGGAGCAGGAAGGAAATCACAGGTCTCCCAGCCCACTCTCCCAAATATTAGGTGGGAGGAAGAAGTTATTTGTCCATAAGTTTTTTTGCCTTTCTCATTTTGGAGAATGTTCGAGCATACAAATCCTGATAAAGAAATGCCTGTTTGTAAAGCAAAGACCCCACATCCTGTGGGGTATTATGTTGGCCTGAGCTCAGCAGATATGCTTCACCTTGACATTTCTTCTTGGCTAGTCTAAATAAGTTCCTCCTTGGTAGCTCTGCTGTGTCCCATTATCCAAGGGACATAACTCTTCCTATGCACTGCATAAAAGCAAGGTGATCAATTCAGAATTGTCTATTTTTACAACAAATACCTTCTGTCTATTTATCTAGTTCGCATCATGTGTTGGAGACTGAAACAGCCCACAGGCACTTTTCAGTCTACTGTCAATATTTTGTGTTGGGTCATTTGTCCTTATTTTTTTTTTTTTTTTAAGAGAAAGGAACACTAGTATAAAAGTGTTATAAAAGTGTATAAGTATTGATAGACTGTGTTATGGGAATAAATCATATTGATTGAATATCTTGTCACTAGTGTAATTACATCTGTATACAGGAATTCTAACACTGTAGCTGCAGAGTATCCTGGGCACGCGTCCAGTGCTGGAAATGAGAACTGGGGCTCACAACGTCCCTCTTGGAAGACCTAGAGAACACTAAGTGTAAAATGTCTCATTAAAACAGAAGAAAAGACAGACCTATTGAAAGTGAGAAGAGAGCAGATGTTAGGAAGGAAAACTGAGACTTAGAAATGATAGGAAGCCTTTTAAGAAAGCTGGTTGTAAATGAACAGAGAAATTTAATTTAACTTTTCCACCCTTCCCAGTGGTTGAAATTCCCAATAAGGGGTTTAATTCTCTTCTGCTTTACAGCAGTATCGTTCTTCTAAATTGCTCTTGGCTGTGATATTTACATGTGTTCTGCACAATAATTTCTAAGTTTTATGAATTGTCAGAAACAAACAAGCTGGCCAGGACAAGCCCTATTAAACTTCCTCATCAATAGCCTTGTAAAAGAGAGAACCCAGCAATACGATTGGTGTAGGTGGATAAATAATTAGGCTCATGCACTGGTATTGCAAGAAACAGATGTGGACAAAACACGACAGATGAAAGACATTAATTAGGAGCTTTAAAAAGATAACTAAGGGTATGCAAGGAGAAAGATTAGATACTGGCTGTCGAGCTTCGTACTACTTGCTTTTCTTGCCTCCAATCATTTAAGCCTGTTAACCTCTTTATTATGTATTCACTTTGTCTTTCTCTGGGTCCTTTATTTTCAGCTCAAGTTGCTTTTACAGTCTAAAATGAAAATTATATCAAATGCTTGTTGAAAGGTAGATCTTTTAAACTCTAATAAAACATGCATTTATTTTAGTAGGGTAAAATTTTTTTTTCTACAGGTTACAAAAATTAAAAGATTAATAAGAAAACATGAAGTCAACTAGTTTGTGTTGTTATAATTGACAGCTTTCATCTACAAAAGGAATATAGACGACAAATGAAGAGCTGTTTGCACCATTTTAATATTACTTGTGCATCTCGATAACTTCGTAATAAGCTAGGAGGGTGCATGCTGCGCTAAAAGTAAATATTCATAATATATGTTACTGGTAAGGAGGAAAGGCTTAATGAAATCATTTTTTTCAAAGAAAGGCTAGTTTTAGCAAGTTACAGTTTATACGTTGACGTTTACACTACAAATTATGTGTATATAATATCGTATAATTCACCTAAATGCAATCATCATTCCTGATTTCTTCTTCTAGAAAAGAATTAACTGTGTAACTGTAAAAGATATGATTAATTGTAAGATGTGTTCATAACTTTGGTGCAATACTGAATAGAATTTCCGTGGGAAAATGAACAAATGATATATATTATGAAAAAAATTAATACTTACATAAGGGATTGTGTCCAAGGTGTCTGTGTTGACAATTATAGGGGCAGGGCTTGCCTGAAAGGGAAAAAAAAGAAAAGAAATTTAAAAATATGAAATTAATTAATATGGAAATGCCCGTAATGATACATTAAATCACAAGTCTAAAAGCCTGTCTTCCCACTGAATTTACATCACACAACAGTACATATGTTTGGGTACTGTTCAATCAATTAAGGATGAAGGAAATTGATTTTCATCTTCCAAACGAGTTCACTGTGATCTTTCTTTTCAATTTCATTAGGCTTTAGATCACATCCTGAGTATATAATAATTAGTCATTAATTTTTTAGTAGAACTCTAAGAAACATGATGTATTCAACTTACAGTTAGGGGATCTTGGGGTTTCAGCTTCCTTTACCTTAATTTTTGTGTTTGAGCAAAACCAAGATGATCAACTGATCTTTACAGAGGATAAACCTCAACATTTTCTGTTTACATCACTTGTCGTTATGTAGTGTATATATATAAGCACATATATGATATTTATGTCAAAGCTATATATTCTGCATGGTTTATATGAACTCAGCTGATGTTCAGCTTGAAATATAGACCCAGTTGTGAAGCTGCTCAACCTAATCTTTAACTTATTGATGAAACCTATATCCAGGCTAGTTTCCAGCCACCTAAAATGCCTTAACCTCTTCCTCTTCCCATGTTGGGCTTCAGCAGTGGTGACCCAAGGCTGAGCTCTTATTCAACCCAGCTGCATAATATTGGCTCAGGCTCTGGAGAAAACTACAGACTTGTGAGAAAGTGTAGAGCTGTGCACCATAAGTAAAATGTCAGACAGAGGCAGGACTGCTGAGATGTGATTGTTAACAGTTCAAGGACTCAGGAGAAGGATCAACATGCAGTCAGTATAGCACAAAAAGTGCCTGACTGATGCCTGCTTGATCAGCAAAGACTCTTCAGGCATCGTATTGGGCTGATGAACATCCTAATGTTTAGCATAGTAGCTCATCTGTTCTATTTATCTACATTGTATATTAGCCAATGAACGACTGCCGGTACTTCAAACGTGTATAGGCTGCAGGGTCTCTTTGTGCATGGCAGGGGTGATTACAGCACTGCTGAAAACACTGATCCTGTTTCTACTGTCAAATATTCACTGCAGGATTTAAAAACCTAAGTAACATAACCCAAATTAAGAATGTAATGATTCTAATACTCTGAGAATATCACAGTTTATTTCTAATTTTGGTGTAGTTATGCTAAGGTAATTCTGCACTCAGAGAAACTGCACAACAGCTACTGATGATTAATGCCATTATTTCTATACAACTGTGTAATCTGTGAATAAAAACCCCAAAATGTAATGTGTACCATTTGGTGTGCATACATTTCATGGCATGTATCAGTTATCATAGTAAGGTACAGTTTAGTATTAAAATGCTTAGTAACTGAAAGACATTACACACCCATACCCATTTATTTCATTGGGCCCTATAACACTGGACATTTTGGAGTGATACTTAAAAGCTGGAGGCCAACTGATTATAATATTTTTAGCTTTAGGCATATGGAATGATTTATGACTGTATTATCACAGAATGTTAAACAAAGATATTTTCCTTTTTAGAATCATAGTTCTTACTTTCATGAATATATAGCTCAATACACTTAAAGACTGCTACCTTTGATAGAGGAAGAGAAACATTTTTCTTTTTACAGTATTCCGTTGTCTCTCCAAAATTTTGCCTTTCATTGATTTTTATCTTCTTTTTAATTTTATGTACTGTGAGAAGGTCTGGTGTCAAATATAAACAAAGTTTACAATCTTCAAAATGAAATAACTTTTCCACTGCTATAAAACCCAATATCTATTAAAATAACAAACATCTTTCAGAAGTCATTTTCCAAAGCATTCTCATACTATCACCAATCGCTTCTAAATCCATTGAGGAACAAAGCCTTATATCCATATCAGATTTTCCTGAAGTAAAGCTAAAGAGATTTCTCAATCAGAAATGAGTAATTGTGGGAACAGTATTAAAAAAAATATTTAGGGGACTTGGAATTTCTTTTGAAAACTTGGTTACTCCTTTATTTCCTTTTACAAGCACAAGCTGAACCTGCACGTCCTTCACACTATCAGTTACAGTGACTTTCAGAAGGACTTTCACCGCCTTACTGGGTCTCTGTTTTAGTGCTAAACCACCCTCACTGAGAAAAGTTTTCTTTTATATCTAATCAGAATTTTCCTTAATGCAACTTGTGTCTGTTGCCTCGTACTTCTCCTGTCCATCTCTGAGAAGATTTTGCTTTTGTCTCCTCTCTAATCATGCCTTAGATGGTTGAAGACAGCAATTATTCTTCTTCTCACAGCCTCTTCTTCTCCAGACTGAGCAAACTGAGCTCTCCCAGACCCAGTCGCGGTTGTGTGCGCCACCATCTTGGTTATCGTCCCCTCAATACACTTTGGTATATTGGGCAACATAGAACTGGACACAATACTCCTGATCCAGTCTCACAGGTGACGAGAAGATGCCCCTCAGCTGCTGCCTAGGCACTAACGTGCAGCCCAGTTTGCTGTTAGCCTTCACCATTACAAGGGCACACGGCTGACTGATATGCAACTCATCCTCCACTCTGCAAAGCTGCGGCCTAACCAGGCTGTGCCTGGTTGGGACTGCTGCACCTTTTATGCTGTCCAGGTGCCTGTTGTCATTGAACTTCCTGGGGTTCCTTTCAGCTCATTTCTCCTGCCTATTGAGATCCCGCTGAAGGGCAACTGTCCAATGCATCGTCTGCTCTGCCCAGTCTGGTGTTATCTAAAACCTTGTGACAGTCCACTCTATCTAATCATTTTGGTTATTAATGATGATGTTGAACAGCCTTAGCACCAGTAACAACTCTGTAGAAACACCACATGCAACTTGCCATCAGTTACTGGACTTTGAACTGCTGACTACTCTGCTTTGGGTTTGGTGGTCTACCCAGTGTCCTACTCATCCTCTAGTACATCCATCCATTCACTGTCTCTCTCATTTGGCTACACGACTGAGAATTTGTGCTGAAAGCCTTGCTATAATCAAGGGAAATGGCACCTACTGAGTTCCACTCATCCACAGAGACAGTCATCTCATCACAGAAAGCTCTCAGGCTGGCAATGCACAATTTACCCTTTGTAAACTGATCTGCCTCTTTGTAATCACCTCCCCCGTCCTTCATGAGCCTGGACAAGGCTTTCTGGAGGCACACACCAGGATGTTTCCCTTTGTAAGCTTCCTACCTAATACTGACCCCCAGGTTTTCTCTTCCACAGCAAAAGTCTGAGCATTTAAGCTGCTCCTTTGAATAGTGTGAAACTTCCCTGCCTGGCCTTCCCACAGAGCCTGTAAAGAATTGGCTTTCAAGCAAGAATATCTTTCAGGATTCATTTTAACACAGTGCTTACTGTATTCTTTACTGATTGGAAGAGTTGAACGTCAAATAACAAACGGATCATTTTCTCCTACTGAGTTATTCATCCTAATCAGAACATAGGGATGAGAAAATTCAGAGCAATAGTTTTAGACGGTTATAGTGACTATAATCATTCACTCACAACTGATATCATCAATGCCTTTTCCTTTTCTCCTCTTCCTACCTGTGTGTGTGTGTGTGCATGTACGACACAGTGAGTCTGTGTGGCGATTTGGGGTTTTCTTTTTTAGTTTTTTTAACTGGCAAAACTGATTTAATGCAAACATTTTGCTTCAGTGTCTGTAACTTACGGTAATTTGAAGAACACTGGCATCCTGAGCTACGACATTGCATTTAAGTGCAGGAAATGGAGCTGATTTTATTAGTTGTGTTCTATTTGTGGCTTAAAGAAAAGTGGAAGGCTTTAATCATGCAGACTTGAGAAGACGGTTTGCAACAACTGGAGAGAGCCCCAAATATAGTGGTAGCCATGGAGTACACAATAGCATCAAAATAGTCCTTGTAATCACAGTGAAGTTACTCAAGCGATAGGTCAAGAGAAGATCAGTAGCAACAGGGAGTCAGAAGGGTTTTACCTTCCAGGATGATGTGTCTGTCTAGATCTATTCTGACTTGAAAACACGTCACATGCACTGATTCACCAAATTCTCAAAAAAGATACCCAGATATCTGCACAATTCTTATAGAGAACACTGATAAATCTATCATACCGGTTCATCAGCTCATCAAGAATACTTGAAATTGTGCATAAATTAACAAATGTATGCAAAAAAAAAAGCCTAGATTCACTCGAGAATCTCTGCCTGCTGTGCCTTTGAGACAGCATTGCCTCTTATTTGTCACAGTCTATATACCCACACATATATAAACTATCTAAGTTTGAGACTGGGTGAGAAGGAGAAATGGCTTTCTGGAAGACAGATAGTGACTTTATTCCTAGATCTGCCCTTTGACCTGCTCTGCAGCCTTTAACAAGACATTTAATTTCTCTTTACCTAGTTTTTCACAACAATTCTAGCAAAACTGGGTTAGTTTGGTCAAAGATTTGAGAGAGACGATGGTTGGCAAGAACTAAATAATCTATCTATATGTAAGGAGATTTAAAATTTTACACGTCTAACTGCCTAACTTGCAGGATGAATTCAAATTAGTAGTAATTAGTTCATGAAAGAGCCCTTTCTTAAGTCAGGTAGCATACAGGGGGGTCAGATTTTAAAGATGGGAAGACGCCTTTGTGAACATACTCACAATTCTGCAGCCACAAAATAAATCCAAACCAATCACCAAAAATAAAAAAAGGGAATTTTACTGAGTGTAGTGAACTGAGTGATCCCGTTTTCCCCATTCCTCATGCAGTTTCCTTTCTGCCCTAGGCCTTACCTATATATTAAGTATTATATTATGCTGACAATGCACCATGTGGGCTCTTGGCTCCCTACTACTGCTCCCTGCACAGACCTTTTTCCTGCCCTTGACTAGAAGCAGTGCTTTCAGCTGAGCCATCTCTGTGCTTTGAAGGAAAGGCATCACACTGACAGCTGCAGTGACAGATTGGCATAGCTGGGACAAAACTTGCATAGCTTTGGGGAAAAAAAGAAGGAGGAATATTTTTTTTTTCTTCTTTTTAAAGGACTTGAGCACAACAACCTTTGCTTCCACAAATATACATGAGATTGTTCTGCTTGAAGCAAGTCAGACAGTCTGGTTGCTTTTCCACCAAAAGCACAACTTAAAAAGCAAGATACAGTGAAAGCACTTGAAGCCAGTAGAAAGAGAACAAAAAGGCATATAGTCTAGTTCATGATCATTTACTATGCTACCAAATTCTCTACAAGTGTATGACATGACTCATACCTCTCAGACAAGATGAACTTTCCCTCTACCACAAGCGCTAGCATTATCCTGGTTGACTGGTTTTACTTACGGCGTTCACAGTTATAGACAGCTATAGACCATCCATATTATATTGAATTTCATTATTTTTGGAGCATTCATAACTCTGTTCTAACTGTTCTTACCATGCAGTGCGGTATTCAACAGCAGACCATGAAACTACTGGCATAGGTATATGGTAACCATTTTATAAATAACCAGCGCAGCACATTACTTGTTAACCAGAAAACACTACAAGGATGCGGTCATTTTGAAACTCTCCACCTATAGTTATTCCCAGGTGTGATTTTAATTTGACTCAGAACTCTCAATTGCTTGATTTCCTGTTAAGGAATCACCATCATTATCTACATTTTTACATTTAAGTAATCTCAAATAAAGAGGTGGTGAAATTTGGAGTAATACAACAGTGTATGTATTACCATTTAAAAAGTTGAGTTGTCAGTGGCTTATTACGATGTTTTGCAAACACCTGACTCTGTGGACTGTATGTCAGAGTTAAGGGCTCATCCCTCCAGGTAGCCAGCCCTAAATTCTAAAACACTCTCTGGGATATTCAGTTACATTTTCATTTTACTTCAAGATGTTAACATTTTGTTTCTTAATAATATGAAGTGGAGCAGCCCCTATATTTGTACATGAATAGGGCACACTGCATCTCAGATATAACATGTCAGACTCTGAGGCCTTAGGAAGGTAACGTTGAATTAGTTTAAATTTATTTCACGTATTCAAAAGTTTCATTTAACAATAGCAAGAAATAGATTTACATTGACACACAATGGAAGGGAAGATTAAATGATAATTTAGATGTCAAAACAGTAGTTCTTTGGCATGTTATGAGGCCTCAAGATCACAGAACACACAGAACCTTTCATTATATTTACCACTGAATTGCAAACTGTAAGACTAAAAAGGAGAAAAAGTAATTTCCTTGTTATTAAACAGAAAATATAAAAGAAAGGGAGCCTCTCCAAACACCTAAAGAATGACTGTTCAGCAAAAGATCCTACCCCTACTTAGAGATGTAAAACCCAAATCAAAAGCAGCTTTGCTTGCAGGCTGCAGCTCTCAAGAATAGAAGAAAAATTCCTCAAGAAATCCTCAAGACCTTTCCCTATATATATAACGCAAACTCATATAAAGCCATTTAATTTAAAGACAAATAGTGCCTTTTAAAGAAGCTGGCCTTATTTTTGGGCTTGGGATTTTGCCTTGGTTTTTACTTAATCTGTAGGAATAATTTCCTATTTAAAATTGTATTAGCCGTGGCCTTATTTAAACAAAAAATAATTTAAACCTAAGGAAAATCTAACATTGCTGTGTGGATCCACAGGCTACCGGAGGGAACGTCAAGAAAGCACCTACTTTAGAGTTGCTGAAGTTTCACCTGGACTGATACTGCCTGTTAGCAGTTTGAATTAGCAACGATTAATATAATGGTAACTTTTTGCCCAATATCAGATCCAGTGAAGGACACAGAAAAGTCAACGGGAAAAGCTCTATAGAGAATGAGGGATAATTATGGTACATCTGAGTTTCCAGTGAAGTTATTATTCAACTAAATGTTATCACCCATTAAATTTTGAGGTGATAACCTCCCTATCGCTAGATAGGGTGGATCCATCTGTCTCATCCTAGGATGCCAAATGCCATACTAAGACTCACACAGAGGTCCCATTATCACATCTCTACTGACTCACAAAAGAAATTGATGCAAAGTGTCTTACAGCAGTGCTCTAGGTTTAAACAGAAATTTAGCCCTAAATCCTGGTTTTAGATATACCACTTCAGCATGTGTTCATGGCCTTTTGGAAGTGAATGGTCCATAAAATGCATTTATTACATAGAACTCTCTTCTAATCTCTGATCTGGTCTCCACTGTGCTTCAGAACTTTCTCCAAAGTCTGTGTCACAGCACATGTCTTAATAATATAACAGCTTTAACCAATCCAGGCAATGCCAGTTTCTGGTACGTTCTTAAATCTGAATAAGAAAACTTTAGAATTGAGAGGAAAAGTAGAATCACATTCCATATGGCCTTTTTATAAGTGTATTTATTATCTTCAAAACTCCGACATCTGATATGTATATTTTTTTCAGATTTTATATCATTCATAACAATTTTATAAAAAGATGAAATATTTGAAAAATCTTGCCACTACAGCCAGTATTAGTGGAAAGATACACTGCAAAAATAAAGTATTATGGAGTGATTCTACAGAAAAGCTATGAGCTAAGCTAACTTACACTATGAAATTACAAAAACACGTTACATCCTCCAATTTAAACATCTTAAAGACATTCTTCTACATCTATCTGATCAAAAACTTTCTGGGTGAAAGTCCCTGCATAACTGAAGTTAATGGTAGAATATTGATCTGCTTCAATAGAGTCAAAATTAAAGCTAATATGCTTCTACTCAATATTAGTTTTGTTTGCCTCTTGGCAGGAATGTAAAGCAGGCATGCATTTAGCCAGCAAGTTCATGAAAGCAATAATAAGCAAAAATAATTTAGAACCAATTAAAGAAATTAATAGTCTGCTTTCAGATTGTTTTGTATCTTATTTTTAAAGCACATAAGCCAAATATCCAGAAATTAAAAATCGAGGAAAAAAATTGTTACACAAAATACTTATGTTATTCACAGACTTGTTAACAAGGGCAAATGGTCTCATTGACTTGAGCATTCCCATTTCTTCTTAAACATTAACAATTTAACTCCTCTACTGTTTGCCTAAGCATTAGCTTTATTAACCATGGAGTGGTGCAGATTTTTTATAAAACAGCATAAAAATCAAGAAAAGCTGCACAGCATAAAGAACATTAAAGAACGTTAAAGTAATCTCAAATACCTGCCAAGTTCTTTTAACCTGAAGATATATCCATGTATCGCATTACTCAGGGGGTTAGACTACTTCATATTTATATAAAAATACTTTTTCTCTGCAGCTGGGTTTTACCATTCTACATAAAAAAGACAAGCCTGGTGCATTCAAACATACATATACACATGTAGACACACACACTGAACACAGACTAGGACAGAAGCACGCACCCAGATTTTAGGCACCCTATTTGACCCAGCTGCATGCTACAAGAGCACGACGATAGAACTCCTTCCAGAAAGAGGAGAACAAAACCAAAGCAAAACCACAGCCAGTCTATCCCTCCTTTTTCTTCAAAAGTGAAGGCTGCGTCATCCATGGCATGACTTTTTTACATTTAAAATCATGGTACACCAAGCTCACAAAGCAGTTTTCCAGTTACATTTTTACATCCTGAAGTACCTGCAGGTGGAGGTATGTATTTATTCCTCCACAAAGAATTTATACCCAGCCTCAAAAACACAGAAACAAATGGACTAAAAGTTACAATGCGTATAAAGACAATAAAAAATGTGAATGTAAAACTAAATGTGAAATAGAGAAATTTACAGAATTCACTGTCTATTCAAGAGGTTTATCAGAACATAAATTCCAAAGAACCAAACACCTGCTTTCAGGAACTAATCAATTCCATTGAGCACTGCATCCAGCAGCCCAGAAATAATGGAATCGGTGTCAAAGAGCACTTACCTCTGCTTGGCAAGAGCAGAAGAGACCGAGACTTACTGGTTCTACAGCTAAATCTGTCCATATAAAGGAAAGAATAAGAAGCACAGAAGGATGCATCTTTAGAGTTTTAGAAGGGTTCTCACGTGTAACAGAAGTAGCAAAATCACCACTGATCCTGCTTCTGCACCGAAGCTGGCAGAAGAGCAGCTGGGGGTTACTGTGGTCCTAAAATGCATATACTTAACTCACTGATTCTGGCTAAGTATGTATAGGAGGAAAGACATTTTGCCAAACACTTTCCCTTAATGAATGGATATTTAACAGTATCTAGGAAGAACTTCAAGAATTAAACTTGATTTTGAATATTTGCAACAATCTCAAAGTTAAATTGGGCTGTGCTGTAGCAAAGAGGTTTTTAATTTTTATGTCAGTAGAAGTAAACTTCTAACCTAATGTCCTCTGGAAAAGTTTTAATTGATGTCCCAAAGTGTGCCTTCATGTCCCAGAATCACTATGTGATGAATAAAATTAACAAAATAATTCCAAATATATCTCTTGCTGACAGCTTGTTTCAGACCCCAAATGATTGCAGGACAACTGCACTCACAGTATGTTATTTCAAAAGATAGGAAACGTTGGTGTATAAAGTGAAGCTATCCAGGGTTTGGGGCAAGTCAGGCGTTTTGTAAGGTTTTGCCTCATGGCATAAAACACATTTCTCCATGGAGATGCACTGTTACGGAAATTACAACTATTTAGTATTTTACTATAGGGCTTTCCAACTCACTGAGGTCCTTCTTCCTGAGAGACTGGGTGCTCTGTGGGTGACTTGCAGGACAGTGCATGCAAAAATTGCCACTTTTCCATATTTTTACAGATTATAGGTCCCAGCAGGAAGGGCACAGACTGCCAAGCTTAGCAAGGACTCTCCTCATGAATCCATGTAACACTGACTGAAAAACGATAATGTTCCCTTTAGGATGATGCAATTTTGTTTAGACTGATAGTGGAAATACACACATGCCATTTTCTTTTAGGACCTATTTCCCTTATAGTTTAAAAATTTGCATGGAGGAAAAATAAGTCCTATTTCTAAAATGTGTATCTTGTAATACGTTAATCTGCTACATTCAAGTGCCCCTTTTAGGGAATAAATCCTGGTGAAATGTGAAGCTTGTATTACAGCTGCCTCCCACCTTCTATTGGGCACAAACTGTGAGGTTTTGGTAGCGGGGTGGGGGCTGCAGGGGTGGCCCCTGTGAGGAGAGGCCAGGGCTGCCCTGTGCTGGACACAGCTGGCTGCAGACCAGACCCGCTGCAGGGCATGGCTGAGCCCCACAGCAAAGCTGGTGGCACCCCAGAAGTAGTTTGTTGCACCTCTGGTACTCCATGGTGGAGCGGGAGCGGGTAACACCCTGATGGGACTGCAGCTCGTGGAGGGCTGGTGCTGGAGCAGGCGAAACAAGAATGAAGGTGGAGTGGAAGAAAAGAGTGAGGGACAAAGAGCAGCAGAGAGAAGCTGCCACATCCTGACCCTGACTCTGACCCCCTGTGCCACCCTCACCTCACCGGAGGGATGGAGTGTGACCATCCTGCTCCTAGGGGCAGGAAGGTGTCTGGAGTGAAGCTGAGCCTGGGAAAGAGGTGTTTTCCCTCAGTGCTAGTTTATTTGTTTTGGTTCCTAGTACTTAACTAAATAATAAAATGTTTATGTTAATTGGCAGTAAATTCCCCAAGTCAAGTTTTCTTTGCCTGCAACACACCTCTTCTGAGATTGCACTGTAGGGCAGATATTTGTTCAACATCTTTTATATATTCATCCTATTTTCTGAAATATGTACAAGTCATGGAGGTAAGAATGCAACAGCAGAAGGGATAAAAGAACAAGGTCTTTGGTTATAAAAAATGTTGACTTGAGTAGCAGAGGCAACAAAGAGAAAGTGGAAGCAGTACTGCAGCCACAGGGACAGTTATCGTGTTAAAATTGAAACACATAAAGTAGCAACTGATTACTGTTCATAGAGAGGTTTTCCACAGAGAAGGAAAGCTACACCTTTTGTTAACATAGAGTCTGTTAAGATGCTATTGCTGCCAACCTCTTGATTCTTAGAAATAGCATTTACCAAAAAATCTCAAAACACAGAATCAAAGCGACGTGGCTTCACAAGTTTGTAGAATAATGAAACTATGTAAAGGGACTGAATTCAAGATGAGTAGTAACAGTGCCATAAAAGCAGCTCTACTATATGCCATCGCTCAAGTATAGAAAATGCCTGGGGCCCCTATAAGTCTGAGAAACACAAACAACATGACTGGAGGGTACAGCAAAACTGACAGTCTTCCAAAGAATTCATACAGGACCTTAAAAATACACTTCATTTAAATCAAAATTATAGATCCAGAAAAAAAAAAATGAAGACAATTCCTGTCAAGAAGTAAAGGAAAAGCATCCCTGTGAACCTGACAAATTTAGATTAAGGGTGCAAATAGGTGTGTCAACTCTAAAAAGACAGGCTTAAGAAGTTAGACTGAAAACAAAAGGAAGAAAATTTTTAAAAAATCCTTTGATGTTATGAACGATGCTGAAAAACACTTCAAATCAGGAAAATTATACTTGCTTCTTTTTCTACAAATATTTTGCTCTTTTTAACATGGGAATATTTTTCAATTTCATGCCAAGGGCAGGCAAGCGGATTTTATACACTGATACAACTGTGTGGCAATTTCATCAAACGATACTATAATCTCCCTAGAGGAGAGAGAGAAGCCCTATCGCCTAAAACTCTTTGCATAAACTTACACTAAGCACAAAAACACATACTGTAGGCAGTACTGACATTCTGGCAGATGGGCAACATGACCTATAAGGTCTTTCCTCATATTTACATTTTAACGTTCTGTCATTTCTAAACAGTGTTGTTTTGGCTAGAGCTGGATGCAGAAACACTGAGTAAAAAATTATCTTAAACTGAATTAAAATAGATGGGGGCAATTTTAACAGTAACTTATCTAGCAGCAAGTAAGATGGCATTTTTACTGATGAGGCAGTCACAAAAAATAACACAAGGCACCACTTTGAAATATGACCGTTCTTAGATTGTAAGATATCTTTTAGTCATTGATTTCAAGACGTATTTCCTGCCATGTAAGACACAGAAATCAAGGATGCTACTATTCATATACATTAACAACAGTGACCTGGACAGGACTAGGAGAGTTCTGCACTCTCTGGATTTACTGTGTGAATGTGTATAAGTAAAAGCCACTTATCCTACAAAATGAAACAACCTTCCTTGTAAACAGAGCCAACACTGACCTCTCACTATCACTATATTGAACAATAAATGTAACTAACAATCACAGAGACATAAAAGCTAAAAACTGTCAGAATTGATCTACCAAGATTGAGAAGATGGGTCTCAAATCAATTAGAAGAACTTCAAATGTCACAAGAACCTTTCATGCATTTACACGATCCCCCCAAACACTGGAACATTACATGGTTCATAACGTCAAGGCAGCCTCTTCCTATAATAACAACAACAACAACAACAACAACAAGCAGCTCCTGGATATCTGTCTCTGATATGATGTTGTTTTGTTTCTCTGTTTTTAATGGAAAAGCTCCAGAAGAAGACTTTCAGAAACAACCTTTGGTTACTGTTAGGAAGGAAGAAGAAAACATTTCCTGACAAAGAACTAGCAGTGGAAGTTATGTGCTATACATCAGGTGATAGAACACCTGGAAAAGGACTAAGCACAGCACCTAGAAACACAAAAGGAGCTGGCTGCTTAAGGCAGGATGTAGGTAGAATACAGGCATCGGAATCCAAGAATGTAGCCCTCAAAATATTCAGCTTTAGGAACTTAGATTTCCTTTGTGCCTGTACAACAGTGCTTCAACCTCAAAAAACAACTCAGCATCTATCTCATGCAACTGACATTCAGAACCGAGGCAGCCTTTACCAAAGAACCCTTTGGACAGATCCAGTCTCCTCCTACCCTGTCTTTTTAGGCACCATTTCCACCCTCCAAATGAAATGGAAAATTTTCAAGATATCACCCTCATCCAGTAAATCATGATGCCTGGCAAAAATATCATCTTTACCATTCTCAGCCTGTTGAAAATCCTGACTTTCGCCATAGGACGTCTGGGGAAAATTAACACCTAATTTGACGGTCCTTTCCAAAAGCTAACCAACTTCACAGGCAGGTACACCAATTCTGAGCACTAACATATAAAAACCCCACTGCAGACCTGACCCTGATACTAAATAAATGTTTGGTTGGGAGGACAAGAAATGGGAACATCGTGTGCTTCAGAGGAACAGGAGAAAAATGACATAGAAAATATTACAGCAAGAGGAACACAGAGTCTGCAGGAGGCACCAGTTTTTTTAGGGCAGCTGTAACAAGGAGAAATTAAGAGACTCCAAAGTTAAAGTCAGCCTATCCTTCATGTGCTACTATATGCTTTGGGACACGTTTTTGAACACCTTTTTCAATTATAACATAAGCTTTCTACTCATACACAAACAGGGGGCGAAGCATCTTTCGCTGTCAGCCTATCTTGTATTGAAGGCACTTAGTTTTGCTCACTTATTAGCTCAATACTGAGCTGATACAGTTAGTACCTAAATAATTCTTCAGACTGTTGATAATATACTTAGCAGTTCAGATATATGCCTTCTGCAAAATATTAGTATATTTTCATTTAAAGTTAACCCATCAAATTTATATTTCACAGGAAATGAAGATACATGGAAGAAAGGAAGATACTTTTTTCTTTCCTCTCCAGCACAGTCTGTCTGGCTTACTTAACCCGGTCACCAAAAGCATCATCCTGCATCTGCTACTGCGTATGGGAAAATAAATATTTCCAGTGCACATGACCCTAATATAATTAAAATGTTTTTCAAAATATTTGGAAGTAAAATATGATTAAAATTAGTAATGCATATTGATGTAAATGTAGAAGAGATCATTCAACTTAATAGTTTAATTTTATACACAATATATGATATCATTACTGTATGTCATTTGGTGATAGGCAGCACTACTCATATGTTCAATTTATATTTCTTAAATACAGTTGATAAATACTCCTGCATTTAAAAGCTATATCTCAATTATATAATTTTCTGGAAATAAGAATCATATGTAACATAGCTATCTCTCTTCTTTATCATTAATGTAATGATAAAACAGAAATTTTGACACTATCTTTTACACCCAGATATATAGAACTATGTATTTTCTTCCCAGAAATCACCAACTTTTATTAAAGGCTGTTCTTTCCCACTCACCCATTCATTGGTAAGAAACACAGGAAACCTATGGTCAGAGGTCTGAGTTCATTCAGCTCAACACTCAACAGAGAAATTCAGCTTAAGCCATTCCCCCCCACCCCCCCAAAAAAATAAAAGAAAAAGAAGCCTAACCGTCAGAATCTAAATTTTAAAAACATGCCTTATTTTAGAGATATGTTACAGTTTTCCTTACCGGGACAAAAGAATCAAATGAATCTTGTTCCCGATTCTCAATAGCTGAAATTGTTTTCAACCAGAAGAGATAGCTCGAAATATCAGACATTTCAGAATGCTTCATACCGAAAGCTGCAAGATTAGTAGGACTGAGGTGAGACAGACTTGCAAAAGGAGGACTTTGGCTGTGTTACATAAAGTTCTTAATTAGATCCTTGGTACAAATTGCTATGTTAAGAATAAAAAGTTAATCAAAAAGCCTCATTGGAAGGATAGGAGAGCAAGATTAGAGCCGGGACAGCTGTTTCACTTTAGGATAATCGTGCAACTGCCTGACTAGATGGTGTTCCACTATTCAGAAGTGAAAATACATGTGTGAAAATCAGAATGTCCTCTTTGTGTTATTCAGGACTAAATTGTTCACAGCTGCTTTTCCTCAGTGTTCCTGAGTAGAACCCAGATCTCCTTATATTTATGTTCAAATGCAGCAAGCACCTAACTCTCAGAGCCCCTTAAAATCACAGCCAAATTTTGTTCATGAAAAGAAGGAAAATCTGAAAGTTACTGAATACAGAACTGGCATGAGAAAAAGTGTTGCAAGGACTTCTGGTGACAAACCAAAAGAATCAACCTACAAAGATTGGTTTAATGTGGCTAAATCCAAGAAAACTACCCTAAAACCCACAGGATAGTGACAGATTATTTCTTATCTCTCCAAAAGGATGCTATTCCAGCCTTCATTGTCAAAGGGATGTTGTGCAACAGCGATCTCTCTTTACCTCTTCAGGTTTATTCTCCCTGCACTTATGGGTGGCATTATCCTATTGCAGAAATGACAGCACTTCCCCCCATCAGTGGACAGACATGCTTGCTTTCCCCATGGTAAAATCCAGAGCCCACAGAAATCCTGAATTTAAAGAAATTAAGGTCCTTATTTTTCTTAATTTAGGAAAATGTTAAGGAATTTCCTTAAGAAAATTTAAGGAAATTAAGGTCAGGATTTTAGTGACGACATCTTTTTGGGAGGAGGGCATAGCGTACGTGTGGGCTCTCTGCTCAGAGAATGCACGCAAAGACTGACATCACACAGATTTTCTGGAACTAGGTGTCACCCTTTGCCAAAGAAGCTCTAAAGCAAATCTGAATGTCAGAGCTAGGCAGTCATGATGAAATGGAATTATCAGCTACGAAGGGTGAAATATTGGAAGTACTAACTGTTATATTCCCAATTCCTCACTTTCTCACAAAAAAAGGATTTCCAAAAGCAAGTAGGAAGTAATTATTTGTGGAGAGGGGGAAAGCGTGAAAGGAGAGAGATTGAAAACTACATAGTACCAGGGACAAGAGTAGGAAACAAATGGCCTTAAAAAGAATGTCCTTTCCTCTCTATTAAACTTTTTCTTTTTATCTACTGGTAACAATTCATTTGAGGACTCCAAATACTCATGGTCAAAGTTAACTGACAAACAATGTCAGAAGGAAAAAAAATATTTGAAAAATCAAGTAAAGTTTAGCAACCAATACTGATAAAAAAGGGAAAAATAAAGAAGAAACATTAAAAGTCCTGAAGCTTTGCCTGTTTTAGAACAAAATGCTTTCTTTTAAAAAACATGAAAGCCCTTCCCAATGAAGCATAAGACATTTTTCTTGTGCAGTTTCTTTAGAAAAAAAAAGAAAAAAGATATACAACTTTTCATAGAGAAAAAAATGTAAACAGCCTAAGGTAAAAACTGTATTATTTTTCTCTGTGCAGACCAATTTCTGAAAAGACCCAGATAAGACTGCAACAAAACTTGTGTAGTTTTGCAGAGTGGAGATGAGGAAAGGGAGATTGAGAGCTGCTGCCTCCCTCCACCCCCGCACATACTATTGCTTTTGTTAACCAGGAAAAAACTGCACTAATTGAAAACGTTGCAAAAATACTTCAGCAGTAACTGAAACACAATATTCTTGCAAAGCATATCTTATCTTATCCTATATCTTATCCTACGTCTTATTTGGCCCACTGAACACGTTCATTTAGTGTTAATTCTGATATATGAGAAACAGTTATACTAAAGATGAGGTAACTTTTTGTTTCCTTTAACACTCCTTCCATAAGCATTCAGTGCATTATTTAGTATAATGGCTTGAACAGACCTCTGGTTTCACCCAGTACAGTTGTTTGTATCATCTCACAACATGATCAGTAAGTACCTTTTGCTTCTCAGAAAAGTGGAAGACTTAAAAGAGGGAGCAGAAAGAATTAGTCAATTCTTCATCAATTCGAATAACTAATGATTAAATCGTTATCTTTCAGGACATAAAACGGATCCCTTATTATGAAATGGTTACAGCTAGTTTGCTTTATTTATTATTGAGCTCATAAAATAAAGTTTACTTTACAGATTATCTTGTCCCATCAATCTGAGCGATCCAAACAGACCGTGACAGACGCAGCTGAGCCCATCAGCCAAGCTAGTGGCACCTCTGTGAAAACATATTTAATAAAGGACAGAAAATGCTGAGGAGAAGAGAATGAGGGAACAAGAGGACCAGAGCAGTAGGAGGTTCTGTGTGGCAGAGAAGGTAGTTCCCGAGAGGGGCTGCAGCCATGGAGGACCCACACTGGCGAGGAGGAAACGAGTAGGAAGGAAGGAGCAGTGGAACAAAAGCATGAGAAGGAAGGAGCAGCAGACAGAAACCGCTACGTCTTGACCCCAACCTCCTGCACCATCTGTCACCTCACCAAAGGGACTGAGCGTAACCTGTAGCCATGACGAGGAGGGAAGCGAGGTGTCTGGAGTGAAGCTGAGCCTGGGAAAGTGGGAGGAGAGGTTTATTCCCTAACTCTTTTTTGTTTCTCAATACTCAACTCAGTAATTAAATATTTACGTTAATTGGCAACAAATTAAGTTGAATTCCCCAAGTTGAGTATTGCCTGTGACAGTAATTGGTGAGCAACATCCCTGTTTTATTTCAGTTCATGAGCTTTCTCACTCCCATCCTTATTTTCTCGCTGCCCTGCTGCAGGGGCAGTGAGTGAGCAGTTGTGTGGGCGCTCGGCTGCCAGCTGGGACCAATTCACCACGCCTACCATACCTCCAGTTAAAGCACATTTCAGGAGATTTTCCATCATATTTAAAAAAAACAATCTTATAGAGTACCTAAGGATTTTCCAGTATCTCTGAAAACCCACGACAGGCGTGTAATACCTCAGGTCAAGGGAGTGATAAAACATGAATAAAGAACTCTTAATGAATAAAGATCAAAGTGTCACAAAAATTGATGCAACTACATCAAATAAAAGCTCATACACAAAGACACAACTGTCCAAGGTACCCTGTTATGCTTTATAGGAAAAATAACATTCCAGGTTCCTTTATGTCTTATATGTGTAGTACCATTTATAATACATATTTGTTTCTATGAAGACAAGTACTGCTATCAATCAAGTAAATGTCAAATAATTCAAGCAGTAAGATTACTTTTTATAATTTGATATAGCAGATCAGTTGGGAATACCCCACTATGTCTCCAGAGAATTTTAGAAATTACTTAACTGCGCCTCATCCTTTTACATCTCTCCAACTGGATTACTGCCTTCCTATGAAACATTAAAATGTTTCATTTTTAAAATAAATTTTAATAGCTAATAACTTCTATAAAGCTTCACTGGAGTTTTGCCAATGGGCTGTTTACAAACCTCTAATACATTAAGAACAAATGACTGAGATCCCATAATCCCAGAATGGCAGGGGTTGGAAGGGACCTCTGGAGATCATCCCGTCCCACCCCCTGCTTGAGCAGGCACACCCAGAGCAGGGGGCACAGGAACGTGTCCAGGTGGGGTGTGAATGTCTCCTGGGAAGGGACTCCACAATCCCTGTAGGCAACCTGTTCAGTGTCATTCACTTTGTAAGTATTTTACATTAGAAGAATAAGAACAATATAGCCATGCAATTTTACATACAGGTGTATTTATTTATGGTTGTAGAAATGCATGCGCTCTTTAAATCTGAAGGGCCTTGGTGGTTGTTCTTATTGAACTTTCAATCAAAGGGAAGTAAAAATAGTACAGTGATTGCTAAATTCTAGCTCAAAACTCTTGCATCGTGATGCCTGAACTTTTGCATCTAAAAATCAGAGGCAGTAATACTGCTTTATCATACTTTCAGGTCAACTGAAATCCTACTTCATTAACTTTTCCCACTCCTCCTGCAGTAGTTAAAGATAAGTCATTGCAACAATTAAAATTGACTTCTGTGGCCTTCAAACTCCTTTGGTGGATTGAATCTGAGAGCAAGATGTCTACAAAAATATAATTTTATTTCTTCCTCTTGTCTGCCAGTTTTGTTACTGTAGTTTCAAGATAAAGTAAAAAATATAAATAAATACAGGAGTAGCATTTTCACTATGTTTGATGTATTCAACTTTGAAAATATCTAAATTTTTTTTAAAAAATCCTGGCAATTTACATATCAGATGGCTTTTTAAGGTTTATTTTTTCCTTTTTTTCTTTACTTTTACATAGAAATAGAAAAGACAATAGCATGAACTAAAAAAGCCATCTAATCAGTCAATCTAATTGCAGGTTAGTCTACTACTTTAGTCCCAGTTCAGCAGGGTACTTAACTTTTGGTTTGACTTCAGCATTCAAAGTATGGCCTTTAATGCCAAGTCCCTCTAACACGGACTGTGGCACTGCATTTAGGGAACAGTGTTAAGCACTGCGCTGAGCTGTGGTCCAGAGTTTTCACTTTCCTCCCTACTGGCACGGCTTCTTACTGAACTTCTGTTTTTCATATGTCCCTGATTAAAGAGTTTCAGCTGTCTTCAATGATTTTTTGTCATTGTTTTGTTCGTACTTTTTTCAGTATTTGCTCCTCTTATTCCAAATTTACTAATTTAGTAGTACAAGAACTGGTTAAACTGTTTTGTCCAGCTTTGCACAATATCTCAGCAATAACATCAGCTCAAAGTGCTGAAGCCACCATCCTGTATTGATGGAAAGGCTTGAAGACATAGTGCTGTTTGAGTAATTGCTTTGTACCTCCAAGCCAATATGTCCATCACCCCTAGAGTAAAACACTTCCTTCAGCTGAAGTTTCTCATAGATTGAATGAGCTGGTGCAAACTGACCCACTTCAGCAAAGACCTCACTACCCACTGCAGAGTTTCTTCAGTAAGATGAAGAACTACTAACCTCAAAAAAATGAAAATCCTATCAACATGCACAGGCTCATGGATCTGGGAAATCCTTGAGATTCCCAGCAAGGGGACTGAGCTTGATGCCACACCTCCATGGGGGCCACAAGAAGCAAAGGCCCTTGAAGGTCCAATGGAGAATAGATTCCAGATACCCTTCCACATAGATGGGTTAGCAAAAACACAGCATAAACCAGCTAAAAATTAGAGTACTTCAACAAATAGTGCAGGTTGGTCCGGTCTAGCTGTTGCCTATAGGACTAAGTTATGATGAAGGGGCTGAAAGTGCAAAGCTCCCCCTCTGCTTCATGTACAATCTACAAAATGTTTGTTAACCTCCCTGCCTCAGCCTTCCCAGTCGGAAATCGAATGAACATTGACTTAACTCACAAATGTATCAGAGAACAAAAGTAGTATATAGCTGTTCCTTCTGAGGTGCTTTAAGAAATGTCAAGACATCAGGCAGCAATGACATCTGCAGAAAATACAAACAGGATCAATTTTGCTTTGATCACCTTTCCTGCCCCTGGTTATTTGTTGAACACCAGCTAATAGTTCAGACTGCAAAGAGAATTTCCTTCATCTTTGCAGTTTTATTATTGCTATTATTATTAATAAAACCAAACCCAAGCTCCTTTGCCCCTCATCCCCCTGCCACCAAACGTTTCTGATCTGGCAATTCTGTTCCCTTTTGCGTTTTGCTGTTTTGTCAGATTTGCTGAACCCTCAAGTGCAAGAGGTAACACGATGAAATTGAAACTGGCAGAAAGTACATTAAAGTACATTAAAGTACATTAAAGTTATTATCACCTGAGGACAAACCCCAATGAAAAAACGGCTTCCATCTGGAAGTAAAACAAAGAGCATGCAGGTAAACCCAGGAATTCCACTGCTCTTTTGGCAGCCATTCAAATATGTGAAAATACAGATGAGGTATGAAAAAAGAATTTTGTGGAAGTAATGGGGCTCTTCAAAAAGAAGACAGAAAGGGGCAAAGCCAAGAAGGAAAACAGGTACTAAATTTCTCCAGTGCCAAAGTGGGTTTTGAAAGGGCATTACATAAAAAGAGCAAAAGGCAACCTTTTGGTTAGACACGACAAGGGCTACCAGCAGATGATACAAGGACCCAAGAATTATGAATCTGAAGAGCTTTTTAGTTTTTGGCCATTCAGCAAAATATTTCCGCAATTCTGCATTTTCATCCACTACATAGAGCTGATTCATTCCTTTTCGTATTCTCCATATGATTAACGTAATGTTTTATTTCTTGGTGCGTGGACTAGAGTAGCAGATAGAGAGCAACCAATGCTTAAAATCAAACAACTAGGACTGATAACCTCAATTTTCAGCACAAATTATTTAGAGTAATGTATGAGTTCCAAGTTTGTGCTGACTACATAGACTTAAATGCACCTCAGCAGAAACAGAAGATCCACTGAGAATACTGCCATGACAACTTAAAAAGGAACTAAAAAGGCAGTATTTTTGCAGATTTATGCCTGCAGAAGTGATAAGATTGCTACCACTTTTATACTTGCAGTGGCTGAACAAGTTAATAACCGCCCCAGAGGCAACTGCAGTATATCATGACTCTGCTTATTACATATAGAGCATCTCTGTGCGGCACATTACAGAAAAAGTATGTTATAGTCAAATCAAAGTGCAAAAAAAATAGTATTGCCCCTCCTTATATTTCTGTAGGGTTTCAGTTCTTTAAAATAATTAAAGATTTAAATAATGATTACAATTATAATAATCAGAGCAACCTGTGTTTTCAAAGTGGTAGAAAATCCTATAGGCCATTTTTTTTCAGAAATGCCCAAAGGTCAATGTGTTTTGTGGATGCCTAGCTAAGTGAGTGTTTCCAAAAATTAGAGTCCTTGAAAGTGTGAAGATGTGGTACCCTCTTCTCCCATCGCTTTCTAGACTCCTGCCCAAATTTTGCATGACTATGTCTCTAGCAAGTTGTTACTGGTTATTCACCTGCAGATGAGTTCTACCCATAATCAATCCCCTCATACTGTCATTCTGCTCTGAATATGCAATGATAAAAAGCAGTTCCTGAAAAATTAAATCAGGGGGCACTGAAGATATACAGTTGTCAATAACTGAATTTATATCGTCATCATCAACTGCAAAAGTTTTCATGCATTTCATATACAAATGCATACACATTAGCAGGATGAATAGCCAGAGAAGTATTAATAAGGTGCAGTGGAACCTGGATTTCATTCACATATTTTATGGACTCTTATGTTAAACAGTTTGGACTTAATTCCAGATATGTTTTTTTTACTGCATGTTGGGATGGTGTGCGGAGGAATGTACCATAATCTCTCCAAGTCTGAAACCAGGAGCTGTTTTCTAAGTTCTGAAAAGTCAGAGACGTACATGTCTAATGAGGAAAACTGATGATGCTCTAAATGCTTAGATATTTTATTTTTAAACAATTCTGTATCCTAGGCATTTAAAAAAAAAATCCTTGCTTTGTCCACCATTAGAAAACATGACCTGAATATCTGTCCTGCTTTGGTTTGTGCATAGCTGCATAAATCATCATCATTTACCTATAAATGTATTAAAACATTACATGTATTAAAACATGAATGCATAAAGGTCTTGTACACTATAAAAGTGCATACTCAATATTACCCTTTTTCCATTTTTATGCACACAATTTAAAAATGAAAAGAATTCATGTCATAGGACTGAGATATTTTAGTTATAGAGCAGAAATACCAGCTGGCTAAGAAAACTGCTGTAGAGAGATGCAGCTGTATTCATGGAAGATGTATATTTCACTGCTATGTAGTGTAAGTTTTAGTAACTGTGGTTGGTTAGTTGGTTGGGGGATTTTTCGGTTTATTTTTAAACTTGTGTCTTACTAACATTGCATAAAAAATCATATTTGAGAATTAAACTCCTGGAAAATAAAACAACAGAGGTGTGTCTCTAAACTTACGCTTGAGCAAGCTGGTGGTGTACAAAGGCCCAAGACCATTCAGAACACAGTAGCAAATGTGACAGCATCAGCCCCAGAGAGAATCTGAGACCAGGGCTCTGAATTTTCTACTGCCTTCTTACTGAATACCTAGATAAGAATTTTTGGTTCTTCTTGCAAAATGTCCTTTGCCTGTTCAAGTCTGTCTGCCTGGCTGCAGTCTCACAGAGCTCAGTTCAGCTGCAGCAACGGACCCGTGACCAGTGACTTCTATACTCAAGACTGCAAGATGGCCAGATGTCAAGAGAACCCAGATGTGTCTGCTGAACAGAAAGCGAGACTAGAAAAGGAAAGGGAACAAGGTGTCCCCAAAACTCTCCATCTCCCAAGTGAAACCTTATTTTTATTGACTTTCTTGGAGGTAGCAAAAAGCTTGATACAAGTTTCCGCACTTAGCACAGGGAGGCCCCCGAGCACTATTGTGCTGTCAAAACCAACACACACACATCAGATCTTGCGTTAAGTTTGACTACCCTTGAAAGAGGCAGCTGCCCACTATCTTCTGGGACGCGTCCCTTGTCACATGCTTCTGCTCTCAGTCTCGCACTGGCACTAGAAGCTGTGCTAGTGGACATTAAGCTGGGCCATGAAACAGGTTTCTCAAACACTTTTTTTTTCCTGGTTTAACTTTCTGGCATATCAGTTTTCTGAGCCTGGTACACAAACATACAAAGGAGCACAACGGAGGAAGCAAAGTGCAGGGCCAGGACCCCACTCCTCTGGCAGCCACTCTTAAGCGTATCACAGCTGTGTTTCTCCTCCACAAAGCTGTCAAAATCACATATTTCACAAAGTAGACCCTACAGAATGAAGAAAAGTAAAAACAGAGCTCAGACCCTACTCTTATTTTCAATAAATATTTAATGTGCTTAGCTATCAGCAACACAAAAACCTGGACAAACCAGCGCATGGATTAACAGCAAAAGTTTCTGTGATCGTGAATGCAACAAATACCAGTTCGGTATGGGGGAAGTGTTTATCAGAATTTAAAAGAAAAACAAATGTAAACAAGAAGTCTGAAAAGCCTCTGTTTCACTGTTTTCATATCTGAGTGCAGCATAGCTGCTTTACGATGTCAGTAACTGGAAGCCTATGGCACTACTCCATTCTGCTCTCATTTGAAATGCATAATGAAATAATTCGTCTTATGTTCTGTTTGACCAATTATATGAGCAATTTCAGCTGCTGAAGTAACCTGCTTCTCCTTGTACAAGTACTTAATCAGAAAGGTAAAACTGCACATTAAAAGTACAATATATCTAAAACAAAACCAGATGTTATTTCGCTAAATTGGATTTTGTACCGCGTTCATAGCTGGCTTCTGTGACTTACAAGAACGCTTATACCAGAATTGGAATTTACAAAAAGGATTATTTTGTTTGTTTTTCTGATGTTCATTATAGATATTACAGAACCTGTATTTCAAAAACATAAAGAGTCCTTTGTGATCCCTGTATTTCTAACTCTCAAAACAATGGGAGATTTTGCAATTAGGTCACCATTAAGCCGATTCATCTGATTAACTGCAGTAATTTATTAAAAAATACTTATACAAAAAGGTAAATTAATATATGTTATTTAATTCATAAACCCTATTGCAACAATCTATGGCTTATTTCAAAGCAAACACAGTCCTTAAATGCAAAGTAATTTAATCCATATTTCTTTTTTGGCTTTATTTTTATTATCCTTCATCCAAAAGCCACATGCAGACACGAGGAAACAGGGAGCTAAGTTGGCAAACTCTGTAAATCCTGTCATTACTACAACTAGAAACTCCCTTTAGGTTTTTTTTTTTTTTGTAGGGAACACTGCCATTTTCACAGTTGATTCAAATAGCCATTTCCAAAACAGAACTCAATTTTCAGGTTGTGTCTTCAAGTCATGCCAAAATAGCTGAGACAAATTTTATCTCAATCTTAGCCATTGCTCAGCATCCAGCTATAAATTGTTATGCATCATCCTTCACTTATTTTGTTTTGATTAGACCAAAACCTTCTTGTTGAGGAGCTGTAAAGGCTTTGCATCTCTCAATGCCTAATTTAAATGTAGTGGCACATTAGACACAAAGCACAACCAGCGTTACCAACTCTTATTCCTGTCATCTTAAGCAAGCCATAAGGCAACTCTGTTTTTTTCTCTTTAATCCAGACAGCATCCAGTCTATCAAGCCTGTTGACATGCCACCAAACCAGTTCCAGCAACCTGTAACCTCACGAGCCACTGTAAGAGACAGGAAGACTAAAACCTTGTTGTGTGTCATGTGCCATCAGAGTAATACAGGCCAGATCAAAGATTTTCTTGTGTTGTAAGTTCCTGTGATTGTAAGGAGCTTGTTAGGTGAAAATGCCTGAATTTTCCTAGGACGTGTCAGACTATAGAAGAAGTTGGGGGTGGGGGGGAAGTTTTTGAATCCCTTTGGGCTCTGCCAGTCTGGTCCTAGGGAAATGCCCTTCTGTTCTCAAATATAATGAACAGTTTATCCATGGGTGAATACACAGGCCAAGTATTAGAGAAATTTATCAACAGCAGGAGGACTATCAGAGCACTTGTGCAGTTTTGGCCAATTACCAAAGCTACAAAACAAACCCCTTCCAAATTCTGCAATTCCCTCCCCGTGCCCTCTTTCATCCCTCCTGAAAATCCCAGAAGCCAAATTATATGTCAAGGGGAGAAAATGTTCTTGGCTTCTTGTGGTAACTAGGAGGAGAAACTTTGAAACATGGGATCAATTAAATGCAAATCTAAATATGGTGCAACAAATCATGCAAATTAAGCATTAACATACTTATGACTGAACAATCAGCAGGAGCCAAAATGTGTGTAGATAAACTAGAAATCATTACAATCATTGGTTAGTACAGTACACAGCACATATTTACCCTTTTCAGTATTTAAATGAAAATATATAGAACGTCTTGCACACAAATACTGTCATGATCTGTGTAACCATGCCTATTTCTTAACCGTCTTTGGTGCCAAAAAATTATGTATTATCAAAAATATTAACACTGATGAAAGATCTGATGCATTAATAGAAGGAGACAGAATATTATATGACAAAAGAAAAGATTATACACTTTTCTTTTACTCTCAATGGCCTTTGGAAAGCAATGCTACATTATCAATCCAGGCAGAGGTGGCTGAACAACCCGTTGAGACATGGTGGAAAATCTGGAATGAACGACACATCCCCAGGTTCCCAAGTCTGCAGAGCACAAAGCCTCATCACTAGTGCTGTTTTTTTTTTTTTTCTTCTTTTTCCTTTGTTTTTAAACCTGTACGTTACAGAGAAAGTCTAAATGTGTCTCAGCATGTTTAGTTTCTGTTCTTTTCATGACGTACCATGTCCAACTTTCAAATTGGAATCACACAAACAACTATTACACTAAGGTAACTGTATTTCCAAACAAATATTATGCAACATTTCATGTTAGTTCCGACCAGGAACATTGTCTACATCACTAATGAGATTGCTGATACTGCAGGGGACTCGAAGGCTAATCTTTGACCTCCTTTTTATGCCAAACATAACCTAAACATTATGACTTCAGTAGTAAGAATGCTTTCCTGGTTTTGGTAGAAGAAATAGGTTAAACATGAATGTAAAAACATAATGTTTTCTAAAGCAGATATCTCCTGGGAGAGTGTCGGATATGAATGTCACCCAGAATGCTGTAGACTTCTCAAAGTCCTCTGTCAGTCAGTGGGACTGGATACAGGAATCGTTAGAACAATATTACTCATCTTGCAGAAGAACCCGTTAGCAGCTTTTGTATTTCCACTGTGAAATATTGTCAGCGATCTGTGCAGCTGTCGCTTAGAAGAGGTACAAATGAGTTTGCTTCTATAAATGGAGCACAATGATCCACCCAAGGCAAGATGCTGAATTAAGATACACCTTCCCAAAACTTACAAGCTATCTCCTAAATCTGCTGATAAGAGTATACCATTAAATATTGACCAGTTACTCCTCTCTGTTTTATCCTTCTTAACAGTGCCAGAGTTACATCAAATCTTTAACTTTTGACTCACGACATCTAGCTCTCAATAGCCTTGAAGATAAGAAAAAGATGTTTAAAGGCCAAAAAAACAACATTATTTCGTTCTTCTTTAACTGCTATTCTCCTGGCACTTGGATATACTAAATTAAAGTGAAAAGATCTCCCTTAGATAACTAAAGTAGATCAACATACCTCCATTGCTGGGAATGCATTGGCAAAAGAACGGACAGTTACATGCGGGCATCTGTGAACCTGAAAGGAGTCATCTAAGCTTTCAAAAACACAACCAATGACAAACCATTTCTTTATACTGTTAGGCAAGCCAGCATCTCTTGGAATCGACCTTCTGCTTTAGTACTGTAGCAGCATGCCTCGAAGCTAGCTCTTACCTCATCTCACCATGCAAAGAGCTCTCAAATGATATAGTGGAATTTCCGAACCAGTGCCAAAGGACTTCAAAGACAAAAGACCATTCTCAGCTCATACTTCAGATTTTGGCTGCTCACTGCTTTTTTTAAGTCATGCCACATCTATAAACTGGGCTTTAGCTCACAAGCCTCTCTACCAGGTAATAAAAGAGCTCAGTGATGCTATTTCTTTTAAAAGACAGCGACTGCAAATAGAAAAGTTTTTTCTTATATTTCTGGGAAAAACCAACCAACCAAAAAAGTCGTCAAAGGTGACACTGACAGTAAACTATTTAAAAACATTAAAATTTACACTTCTATGTAAGTTTTCAAAACAAAACACACCAGCATTTTTGCAGATGACACATCCAGGATATTACCTGATGTGAGATGTTTTTCCCTGAGGACATTTCAAAACAGAAGGGCCAAAATTTTATAGAAAATAGAGCTACCTGAATTACAGTGGAGTTCAATATTGTCTTCTGAACAACAGAGATGTTGATCTAAGCAGCCAAAGATGGGAATCTACTTCTACCTTCGCACTTCCCTTTTACCAGAACAATACTGAGTACTAGGGATCTGAAAACATGCAGTTCAGTTACACACATAGTGGAAAGGTGTTTAGAGGAGGCCCTTTTTCTTATAGACTCCATAAAGTAAAATTTATACTTTGGGCTTCTTAAAACAACCAGAGCAGCAAAATCTCTGCAATTTCCTTTTCAACCTATAATCAGGGTAATACAGCCTGCTTTCCCTCCATCCCTTCTGCCAAAGAACAGCTGTTCATTGCACACCTTCAGCTACACATATTATCATACATTTCTAATGTGACTAATCCATACATTATATGTGACAGAAGTCTATATGTGCCAAGAGGGAAAGTACATGCAATGTTACAGACTACATCCAACGTTAGAATGACCCATGGAAAATTGCAGGTCACCTTGACTCCATTTCACCTCCCCAGGTTTCATTCAGAGTTCTCAGCTAGCATAACACTGGGGCCTTAGAATCTTAGAATCATTAAGGTTGGAAAAGGCCTCTGGGATCATCAAGTCCAACCATCAACCCAACACCCCCAGGCCTCCTAAACCGTGCCCTCAAGTGCCATGTCTACATGTTTTCTGAACATCTCCAGGGATGGTGACTCCACCACCTCTCTGGGCAGCCTCTTCCAACGCCAGATATGAAACCTCTGAATGAATCACACAAATTTTATGACTCCATGATGCTAACAGAGATAGAGATAAGCCAGTACGCTGCAGAGAAGCAATAAATATTTCCAGGCAACAGGGACATATAAAACTTGCCTATTAACTTACTTTTCGTCTTTTTAAAATTTTTTTATTTGTTTTTCATTTAAAGAAAGGAAACAGAACTGTAAATAGCTTTGTCAAAAAGGAATGGAAGTAGGAAAAAAATAGGTCTTGGAATCAAATTTCAATCTAAACTTGATTTCAACTCACTTTCAAAATTAAGAGGGATTTTTTTTGTAACTCCAAATGAATTTCTGTTTGGATACATAAACAGCATTTTTCTACCAGCAACTCAAGATGAAACTATGAGCAAACACAAACATTCAAGTTAGAAAAGCAGAATTTCTAAAACAGTTAAAATATTAATGATAACAGAGTGCCATTATTTGCTCTAACATACTGAAGAAGGCACTAGTAAGGAAAATGGAGCTCAGCAATAAAAATCAACATTTTTATCAGAATCAGGATGACAAAGTGTACATCAGTAACAGCTGTCTAGTACACACTCTAGGAATTAAAGACCTGTGCATTAAATTTGGTAATATGGTATTAATCAAGAAGCAGTTTTTCCAAGGTGCTATGTGTCCTTCCTGTGCTTGAACAAGGTAGTATCTCCCAAAAATATCAAACAAAAGAAAAAAACTGCTCAGAACTTTACAGGGAAAAACCTCCACCTCTGAAGTTGTCCTTAGCATATTTATTATCACAGCTACACATAAGATGGCAATTTCAAAGAAATTTTCCTCTTTTTTAGGCCAACAAATATAACCATTTCATTACTGCTCCTCATTTTGGCAAGAAAGACGACAGTTTTCCCAGTCAACACAACCCTCAAAAACATCACTGACCTCAACTTGTATCCCCAAAGTAAGGGCAATTATTAAGGGCAGCTCTATTATGTTTTCCCATATCGCATCTATGCAATATAATTGATAAAATGATTGTCTAAGTGTATGTATTTACAACAACATACAGACACACACACATATATACATACACTCTTTCCTTTCTTCCCATAACTTGCACAATTCTTACTTTACACAGAGGAAAAAAGATAGAATATTATTTGAAACAAACTCTCTCACAGCTCTGCGACATAAAAACCACCAAGTATTTGCCAACGTAAGTACGTCAGTCCATCCCTAGGCACAGAAGAGGAGTTTGATTGATGGCAGATTGATTCATTATAGGCAGAACCCAAGAAAGGCACTTTCCTAAACAGAATAAGGTAGTTGGCATTAAGAACATACAGTAAAGGAAGTTCACAGTGCAGAGTTCAAAATTAAATATAAGAAAGTATATACACCTGAATAATTTCACATTATCTTAGCATAAGTGGATGAGATTACAAAGGCACTGAAAATACTGACGTAACTTTATAATGCATCTGTAACTTAGAAGTAGTCTTTGAAGTGGCCTTTAATTTTTTAATTTTTTTTTTCTAAATTACTCCTTCATTTTCTCCTTATGAATTCTGTACCTTTGAAAACCAAGGAACTCTTTTTCGTTTTCTGCTTCAAGCTTTTTGCAAAACAAAAATCTTTAGAGCCTAAGAAAATGCTCAGAGCTTTTTACAATTAAAATGAGAACACAGTCTAGTTCCATGTTTTATACATTATTTTAACATTGGCTTTATTCCAGCATAAATAGTCATATGTGCTTTGTATATGGCAGAAAATGTATAACATACACTGTAGTCACATGCAACATTTTAGTCACTCCAAAATATATTGTAAAGCTTTTTTTTTTCCACTTGATAATGGATTTGAGGCAAAAAAAGAAGCTTTTTCTATATGGCAATCACTCTCAGTCAACCGAGCATCACTTTTTTAGACCATAAGACAAGATAAAGTACAGCTACACTGCCTGACAATCCTTTGCCTTATTGCTTTCCTGTTCAGTGAAAATATATTAAAATCATTTCCATCAAAGAAATGATTTAATCTCTAGAGAGGGTGCACACGTTCAGTGTGGGCTAAGGCTAGTTAAACTCTACTGTATTCTATTTCAGTAAGTAAACATACATCTCAAAAACCTATTTCAACATTAAATTCTGCTTTTATAGTGTGAAATTATGACAAAAGGATTTAATGTTGACATAATACAAAGCTTTTGAATGAGCTTAAAGTTTTCTAAGGGAGAAATGAAAACATGCATCTGAGGAGGAAATGTTAATGTTTTTAATATTAACCATCATATGAGTGTCACTCTGATTTCTGTTTCACAGTGCTGGGTTATGTGGTGTGTAATCATTCTCAGTCTGATTGCTTACAGATCTCTGTACACATCCTAGACCCTGGTTGGTTTATATTTTAAAATACACTGCCTTGCCATTAAATAAAAATCTATAGATTTGTGAAAGCTAAAGAGCTATTTCAATATTTATTAAAGATTTCAGTTACATTTGAAGTTCAAAAGAGGAAAAACAGGTCACACTTTCTCTTATTAATAAATCTACAACACTCCCCCCCATGTCCTGTATTTAAAATATGCTTATTAACTTCATGCAATACAGAAAACAAACTGTTTACAGAAGCAGGCAAAGTCTGTTACATGAGGAGGGGTAAACACGTCCCTTCTTTACACAACACAATGGAATACAAAGTCTATAGAACCTGGAGGTAGAAGCCAAAACATTTCAACAAGAAAACCCTTCCAACAGGACCCCCCATTTCCACAGGCCACAGGGAATCAATATTCAAACAACAGACAGTACCGACCGACAGCTCGCCTTTGCATGTAATTTTTCCAGAAGGCACCACTAAACACAAATCAAGACACAGTGAAAAAAGTTGCCGATACCACCAAACCTCACTTTCTTTCCCTGGAGCATCCTCTATGTTGCCTGGAGAGTGAAGAATTGGCTCACCTGCACCTGGGGGGACCAGCCGTGGGCACAGGCGCACTCTGACCACCGCTCCCCCGGGCTGCCCTGCGGCTTGGCTGGGGATTTATGGGGGCTCCTCCGCACAGTGTCCCACAGCGGGACAAACTGGCTCCTGCTCTGGGTGGCACCCCCAGGTCCCCAGGAGGGAAGCGCCTGAGAGCTGTACTGGAGCCCCGGAGGATGCTGGTGCCAACGACAGGCACAGTGGGCGTCCCTCGCTACGGGAGGCACGCTCCTGCCGGCGTCCGACCCCTCGGACCCCCTGCCGTAGCTGTGCTGCTTGGGGAGGTGTGCGTGCATGGCACACCCAGGGCTTCCTTTGGCCAGTTTGCATGAAAGCGCTTCTCCTCCCAGACGTGAGGTCCTTTGCCGGGGCCTCTCCAGCCCCCTTGGCAGCAGCTAGCGGCAGGGCATGGCGGGAGCGGGGCGCAGCACGAGCTGCTGGCCAGCAGCTCTGTGTCAATACCGGACTCCACTCGCACGGCAACTTGACAGCATCCCCGCTGCAGGCAGAAGCAATCAATGCTCTGCGTGGCTGGGACGCACGCCTGCATCCCTTTCTGGATGACAAACCACAGGAGAAAAAAACAACACAAAAACCACTCTTGCAATTTGCAGGAAGATTTAGCCTTTTTCTAGCTGACCCTGACACAACTTGCAGGCACCCTGGTGAAGCAGATTTATATACGCAGGATTTACAGGCAAAGTGCTTTCTTGTGGAAATAGCATCTAAACAAATGACTGAAAAAGATACCCCTTTGCCAGTGACCAAAACAGGCGCAGGAGCGTTTTTTTTCCCTGCATGCCTGGAAAGACCTTGTCAACAAAATTGCATCAGAAGATGTGAATGACAAGTTCAGGAAGAACATTATCTGCCCTAAATGCTAAACCGTAGCATAAACTTTGGTATGTACTAATGTACATAAACTCAAAAGAAAGAGGGCAAGAGGCTGAATTTAAAAATAAAGTTACCTAGAAAAGATCTAGGCAACAAATTAACAAGTCTCCAGCAGCTTATATATATATAAATGTGAATTTATTTTTTTTGTGCATAATGTCTTCAAGATTACGATTGGGGTACCATTTTCTCCTCTTTATTTCACACTTTACAAATTATTTGGTGCTTGCTAATAACCTTCTGTACATAGTTTTCTGTAAATCCCCTCTCGGGTTTTTCTTACTAACACAATTTCTTTTCCTTCAATTTTCCTGCAATCTTTATTTGCAAGTATTTTCTTTTCTTTCTTCTCATAGAAGTGACAGGGGTGTAAAGTGCATAAAATCTGGGCTGATTGATTGTTTCAAGCAGCTGGAGAGGTTCAGGGATATACTCCAGTCTCAGGTGACTAAGTCTTTAGACCCTTAAGACTCAACGGATCTCAGACCCCTATATATATACATTTTTTTTTTTTTTTTGAGATTTTCTTTTAACCTAAGCATGTCTCAGGTACTTCTAACCATAGAAAATAACCAATTGATTTTCAAAAACAAATACAGGACTGTGTGACAGAATCCCTTCACGTCTATTGGTGTTCAGCTAGGATTTAAGTACACAAAAATTAAACAGAATTAAGTGATATGCATAGTTTTACTATTCCAAAGACTAAAGCACATTTACCTTTATAGATTTCAAAGACAAAGACACAACTATGATTATATGCAAATACATTTTCAAATTAGATAAATGAATCTTTACAAGTGCTTTGGTGCAATAAGATTTGATTCAATTATTTAATTCCTCCTAAACTGCTAGCCTAAAAAGCTTAGACATTGCTAAAATACATAATGATACAACCTGGCAGTAATTCTTAACGAAAAATTATGGCACTGCTCTAACAGTGGAGAAAATATTTTGACAACATTGTAATTCAAATTGTCACATGTGAAACTAGCACCAGTTTTAACTTTATTTTCATTCAGGGTGTTTATCCCAAACTATACTACAATCGTGTTATAACACAAGGTTTATTCAGAACTTTGCTGAAAAGCTAGAATCATACACCTGGCTGTGTCCTCTCACATAACAAGCGCCCAACAGCAAGAACTCTCATAGCTTTGTGCACAGTTAAGTTCCCTTCATGTTTGAAAACCAAATTTTAAAGCACTTCTGAATTGCAGGTGGATAAGGAAGCCAGCACTTAAAAATCTGAGCCAAGGGAGTCTACAAGGTAGTAATTGCTACTTTCAAAGTGAATGTAGAGATACATAAGACTGAATCCATGGTTTTGCAATTTTACTCAAGCATAAGGAGCGAAGGTGTGTGAGCTGTCCAGAAAGCTGCTTTCCTCTAGCGTTCAAGGGTAACTCAGCCCTGAGCACCTAAAGCCTTGTCTACCAGAAGATAATCCGAACCATTACTGCATCATTTCCATCAGGACTACCTTTATGTAAGAAATAGATATATTACCATTAATTGATGTTATAAATCATATATGAAATAATAACATTTATTTATGTACCATATATATGTTTAAAGACAAAATACTAACCAGGCCAAATTCAGATTTCATTTTCATCATCACCTGTGCTATCAGCGTCCATCAGCTTAAGACCATTAGCTCTTTTGTCACATAACAAGCTACCCAGTTCGCTCCAGAATATATATACTGATGCTATTGCAGCTTTCTCAAATGCCAGTCAGAATCTAAAAGCACAGTTTAAATATGTCTTTCAAAACTATTTTGAGAACTCTGCATAATTGCAGAAGTCAAAAAAAAGTTCATATATAAATTTTCAAAAGGCCACTCAAAAAAAGATACTAAAAAAAAGAATCAGGGCAAACAACAGCTACAACAGGGCTGGGGAGCGGAAAGAATCCATGCATTCTGTGACCAGACACACATCTACACTAATAATACTGGGTAAAGCCACCTGTACCACAGCACTAAAACATCTATCACAAACCCCCAAGGTCTTATGTTTTAAAGTTAGTGACCTCTTAGCAACCTTACTACAGCCCAACTAGAACAATGCAGGGCTGCAAAGGCATCCTCTTGAATGCAGGGTTTATTCATACGTTGTTAAAACACTATATCTGAAATGGCCTCTTATCAGAGAGTGGAATTTTTTTTTTTCCAAAAGAATTTGACACCGCTGAACTTACTGTGAACCTGCCCAGCACTTCTAGGCTATTTCATACTTAGAAAATCCGTAAACAAAAAATTCCTATTAATAAACTATTTAACTGTCCACATTTATTTTTAATGCTTGTCACTGCCTGTGTGAGACAAAACCACTTGAATATGGGATGTATATGTGCAACTAATTGCTAGACAACACGGTAAGATGGATTCAGAAGATAATGCAATTTCATCAGCTGTAATTGAACCATTGTATCAGACAGGATGACAGGCACTTCTGGATGAACCTGGATTAACACATGGCTCAAATCCACATGCCCAGCTATCACCCTAATTTGATAATAACTGGTGCACGAAGCAAAACTGAATATTGTACAGTACGCTCTATGAACTGTGTTTGACCTGATACTGTTGTGGAAAAATCTCACTAATTTTCTTTTTAAAATATTAAGTAGGCATGACAAAACGGAGCAAATAGATTTAGCTGATATTCTACCAGCGCAAATAACTGTAACTGGATTACAGTAATGTTGGACATACACCAAAAATAAACACTGAGAAGAGTTTGCTTCAGGCAAAAATGTGCATATGGGAAACAAAAAGTGCATATGGGAAACGGAAATTATTAATAGAGTTCTGAAAGGGAAGCTAGAAGCATGGGCAAAGATGATCTAGATGTAGTAACAGATTTTTCCCTCTAAACAAGAATGCAATGTTATGTAACCATAAAAATTACAGAATGAAAGAAGAGTAATAAACAGCGAGTGGACCAGCTTATTTAGTTGTCCTAAAATTCCTACACACACTTTTCTAGAAAGAAAAATATGAGAACAATTATTAATGTGATAGCAAGGCTACTGAAGTGAGTCAAATGCAATTTCTTTGCAACTATTTTTGTTTGTTTGTTTGGTGAAAAGCAGTTATGTCTGTATAGAAACACTAGCCTCAGTGGTGACACAGACTAGAAGGAATGGTTCTGATTAGGCCAAACTTCGGCTAGGAGCCGAGCAATCTGGCACAATGCATTTCTGTCGCAGGGTACCTGGGAAATCTTCGGCAAACAGTTTGATTTCCATGACTATCCCATATGTAAAATGGAAAAAATGAAACTGGAACAAAAAGGGTGGGGAAGGACACATCTGAAATAAAACAGCTCAGCTTCCCTTTCAGGCCTGCCTACTCCTCCCTTCCTCCAGGTGTACAAGACAAGAGAGGCATGCAGGACTACAACACCAAAAACAAAACAGCAAAAGAGGAAAAATACCATAAAAGGTGGTTATTTAAAAATTTCACTATTAAGGAAATTACACTGGAAATCTGTCTATGGTCCTTAAGAGCAATATTTTGTTTACTTAAATACGTTGTACGATCCCCATATCCTTTAAACAAAGGGATGAATGCCAAGCTTTGAAGTTTCATACAAAAATATCAGAACAGCACTATCTGAGACACAGCTCCCTGCACAACATACCTGCCTGTATGATCAAGGACATGTTCTTTTGATTTTGATGAGAGGGTAGAAAAGATTAAGGACTTACAAATGCAAACATATCCATTCTCAGTGTTAGCTGCATGTGCTAAGGTTAACATAAGGACAATAATTTAGAAATCAAGATACAATGAAAAAGAAAAATGACAAGGGTTTGGAAGGGAACTATATCAACAGAAGAAAACAGCCCTCAGCTGGGAATATTAAGTCAAAGTCAATCATGTCAAAGCTGGTGGAGAACAGAGCAGCAGGTTTACCCATTTCACATCCAAGTGAATCAAAGAATCATAAAATTGCAGTGGAAAGGCTGAAATATAAGAGCATTTCCATGCCAATACAGACACATCCTTTACAGGACCTGCAATTTTCTGGTAAAGGTGTGTAATAGTTTGTGAAGTTTTCTCCTCTGGAGAATTCTGTGCACTTTATTTTAATGCTTTAGTTCACCTTAAACTAGATTCATAAAGCCATTAAGCAAAACAACTTGAATGGAACTGAAAGAAGATCTGTTTAGAGAAGATAGATTAAATGCATAGGGTAGAAAGGACAGCAAGCGTTGTTGGAACAATCATTTTCACTATGTGGGAAATACTGATGGCTCTTTTCCACATGCTGTTGAGGAAAAAGAGGGACAGGTTCAAGACTTTCCCAAAATACTTAAATATAACCTTGAACCTCCACCCACTATCATGACAAGCAGAAGTCCTTTGCTTGAGTACCTTTGGCCAGGTAGTTTGTGACAAGCACTGCTGAGTCCAAGAATTTCAACCCCTTTAATAATCCTTTATTTACAGTGTCTAATAATAGTGCTTTGGCAAATTTAAGACACCTTTTTAAAGACCTGATTCTTCATTTCCATTTTTTTAGGAATTGCATTTCAGAACTTCAGTATCAGTCTAATACTCCAACACTGTTTTGCACATAATAAAAAAGGATATAAAGAAATGTTCATGGCTAATAGTTGCTTAAAATTCATATCTCCAAGTTCAGTTGCATGAAGATATTCATTACCTTAAACTAGCCATATTCATCTCTATGTTAAATTAGGAATGAAACAGCATGTTATTTACTATGGGTGATTTTTGATTTTGAAAGAGAAATTCAGCTATGTTGGGACTTCATTCAGGTAGCAACCTAGGCAGTAGGAGTATACCACAGATATGCAGGAGATATCCATAGAATAAATTCATTAGGAGTTTTATTACAGAGTGACACTACATAGAGATATAGACACTGCATGAAGAAAGATGACAACGTAACCAAGCTAGAATTTTTGCAGTATATTTTTATTCCAAAGCTGTCAATCCATGTAGCAAATAAAGAATGCCAATTAGCCAACTCAGGCAGTCTTTTTTAGGTGTAGTGCCTATTAGACCACCCTCTTTCCAATCGATTGCTTCCCATTAAAGTTATTTTGAAAGAACTTCACTCAAATTCGTTAGCAGACAGAGAGAAATTGTTTTTTCCCTATGAAGATCTTTGTGTTATCTTCATAAAACAAAACATCTTTAAAGAGTTTGGCACAGTTCTGGCACTGCCTTATTATGGGCCAGCAGTAAGCTTTCACTGCATATGAATGAAAGGAAGACATGTGATCACATAGCACAACCAGAAAAGACAAGGTTTATAGCATACATTACTGAGAATTCAAGTTACTAATCTCCTTCAGCCTTTGGAAAATAATGACTCATTTTAAGTGACTAACATACCTTTCACAACAAAAGCAAAGCCATTTGACTGGAACATAACTGATTCAATATAAAAAGAATCTGTCTTGTTTCTCTACAATCCGTACCTGGCCACCCCTGAGATTTCATTTCAGCTCAAAGCAACATCTAAAAACATTTCCCAAACAGAAATATCCTTGCATGTTTTTATAAATAAATTACATACAGGTGCATGTGCTGTATATTTATATGACAAGGATGGTACATGAATCAAGAAAGGGAGATGCAGAAGCAAGACAAACCCTTGATGGCTTTATACTGAAAAGAACTCTACCCATAAACTCAGTTGCTCTAAACATAAGAGGTTTGTATATATTTTGGATATTTTTTCTTAACATCTGTCTTCATTGCTTTGAAGAGTAAAAACAATTTATTGGCACTACTTGGAGATCTCCAGGATATAGCAGATGAGGGACCAGCCACGTGCCTGAGCCATCTACAGCTGTGTTGGTTAAAGCAAGAGGAAACATGGTGATACAGGAGAGCGCTTTTCTTCCTTTAAATTGTGAGGCTCACTTTTATTTTTATAAAAACATCCAGGAAAGTAAATCTTCAGTAACAAAACCCATGACTTCTCTTGGAACCACTTGCTATCTTAGGAAAACTATCTGGTCTATATAACAGGATCACATGGAAAGCACATTGGCTTGTGAAGGAAATAGAGAAGTTGTATATTGTCGAGTAGTAGGTTACGTTTATGTAATTCAAAGAAGTCTGGCGTGTTTCTCCTTTTGATAGAAGTCTCTGACATTTTACTTTCCTAATATGTGTTGGTAAAGAGGATTGGAAGAATAAAGGTCCGAAGATAGGAGCAGCCTGAAACTGGAGCTACAAGCTTTTGGTTTCATAGAACTACAGTCTACATTTCTAGAGGAGATGTCAGAGCAAAGAGGAGAACAGTTGAGGAGTGCTATATTGAAAGGTAGGCAATGATGTGTATTGCCGGGACTTTGTTTTGCTTTGCATCATTTATTGAAACAAATTTCAATATTTAGCTAGAAAAGCTGCTCTTCAGCCAAAGAACTCTCGCTCTGAGAAACATTTGCCTAACTTTCAACTTCCATCTCATTTTCAGCATTTTGTTTCTACTCTTTAATTTCACTTTAAATCATTCTTTATCCCTTTCAGTAATCATTACTTTCAAATGAAAAGATCATTATAGCTCCCATGGTTTTTAGCCTGTGTATCCAGTTTGTTAACTAGTCCCTAGTAAGTCACCTCCATCCTACAAGCATTCTACTGTTTTCTTTAAACTTTGTCCAGTCTAAAGAGGATTACACCTTTGCAGCTTTATGTGATGGCTACATGTTAGGGACAAGTTAGTGACCTGAACCCTATGAAAAAAAAAAAAAACACAAAACCAGGCCCTACAATATTGATAAAACAAGTCTACGAAAAGAGTCCACATACTTGGGGAGTCCTTGCAAGTCACTTCTTGGCAAAGGGTATTCATTACCTTAATATCCTGGAGTATGTACACAAATACAGATACTGGAAGCATACTGCATAATAAAAATAGTCTCAAACTAATACATGCAATATTATTATTATAAGGTGAATTTTTTGAAAACAAACTGAGTTGATTTATTAAGCCAACACATAAACCAAGACTCTTTGTTCTCCAAAACCAGATACTTTGTATTCTAAAGGATCATCCATTAAAGTGTTCACAGAAAACAAAAAGAAAAAACAAACCCCCAAAACCCAAAAAACTTGCTGAGCAATTTTTGTTTCCTTCAGAAATCTGGTCCCTAATGTTTCCAAATTCAGTATTTTTGGCTCCTTTTTGAGGAACCCAAAATACCTTTCTGGCTCCAACTTCCATTTATTAAATGGCACTTTGACATTTTTCAAACTAATTTTGAAGTGATGAAGAACTCAGGCTAGTGTCAGTGTCACTCAAATATCTACAGCATAGATGAGAAAAGACACTTTCTGAACAAAGTTCCACTCATTCATGTTGCAAGACTACATAATGCTGCATTTGTCTCTCTGTTGACTACAAGGAAATTTACATGACCACCTCACAGAATGATATTTATGTTCCTGGCACCCATGTTTAGTTTCTTAATGTCTCTAAACCATTCAACAGAATGCTGTCTTCAGGTAAATGAAATATCAAGTAGTACAATAATTGCAGTATATAACACCCAATAATTTACTGAAAAACCTAAGTAACCTAAAAGTCCAAAGCTCATTTTCCAAAGGGCCTGAAGTATTGAAAAAAGAAGTCTAATTCAGCAAAAACTACTTTTATCTAGAGGACAGCCTAAGACTGAGGAGTCCCTCATATGCTCAATGGTGACTATTTGGACTCTATCAAGGTTAATGCATCCCTCAAAAGTCTATGTTTTTGGATTGATAGGCTGATAGATAGGTAGACAGATAAAGCATTTACCCTGTACTTCAAATATGCCAGTAAAACAATCTATGTTTTACTGATCTAAATATATGCAAATGCTTAAATTTAAATTATATTTTTCATTTTTTATGAAGACCAAGGGTCAGTCGCTTCATACCTATGGGCTGGTCAGCTGAGCCAGTGGCTTCTGCAACTTTGCAGTTAGCTGTAGTCTAGGTTAATTCATCTAATTTTGCACTCTCATCCAACTCTGTTGCCTTTCCAGGTCTTTTACACATTAAGCAGTCACAAACCCAGAACAGACCCTCTGTTAGTCTTCTACAGATTACTGTAATTTTCTTCAGACACATTTTTCTGAATTTTGTCAAAAGTTTTAAAAAACGTAGTTACATTGTATGGATATATTTTCTTTCTGCACACACTCAGTTACTCTTCCAAGGGATTAGAACAGTCTTTTGACAAAGCCTTCCCTTTGGAATAGCTATGTTGACTCTTCCTTTGTGAGAATGTATTATATTTTCAACCATTTCAGGCAGTGTAAAGGCAGACTTCCTGGTCTATAATTCTCTGAATCATCTTTAAAATCTATTTTAAGGAAGTTTCATTTTTCAACTTCCATTCTTGTATTTCCAAAATCATCTAAAGTGATAAGGTACCCATTGCTTTATCATTTTGAGAATTTTAATTTTCAGTTCCTTCCTGGGCTAAAACCACATGGTCCCAACAGTATGCAACTATTAATTTAATCAAATTCCCTTTTTATGACACTTTCTTTCTAAACAGTTTCCCTGACTTCTTCGCTGTAGAGAAAAAACAAAACTTACGACATTTTGTGCAGCAGAAAGTGAAGCAAACATCTATTTAGATTTTTAAAATAATTATAAGTTTTTCAGTGCCTTTTTTTTTTATTTTGCTCATCTATTAACTCTTTCCAATGACTCTTTGAGAAACTATCTGCTTCTGATGTGCTTAACAAAATACTAATTTTTTTCTCCATTAAAAAATTTAGAAGGCATTGTGATAATTATATATTTAATTGTCAGAATTTATGGACATCTATATATTTCTTATTGCATTAAAATATTTTGTTCTTTTAGCCTTCTTTAAAGACCTATGGAACTAGCTTCTTGATTTGTATGAATTTTATTTTTTTAACTTCTATGTTTCTGGGATTGTTTTTTTCCCCCCACTCTTACCACGATATAAAATTTAGCCCATTATGATTTCTACATTACATCTAGGTTCTATGCATTGGTCAGGAATAACTCAAAAGAGACTTTGTGCAATTTTCTGATTATTTTACATCTCTTGTTGAACCTCAAAATGCAACCTCTTTATTATTCAATTAACATTATAGCTTTAATACCATACTGTGCTATAGAATTTCTTACTCCATTTTGATACAGGTTATCTACTTTGTGTTCAGTTTGCTTTCACTAACATTATATTCTATCATTCCTATGCAGAGTACAGCAATATCCCATGGATTTTCTTCTTTCTTCTAGTTTCTTAGAAGTATGATGCACTAATATCTTCATTTACATGAAGTATTCCAGTTTATCCACATAAATCATTTATATGTGCATGTTATTTGAATTCCATAAACAGAATAAATTTCTTGTCTCAAAGAAATACCAAAGAAAGATATGGAAAAATATGGCAAAAAAATTATAGCTGAAATGTTCCTCTAAAATACATCTTTAACTCATGGAAGACATTGTCTGTAGATAAAATAAAAACTAGAATTGCAGTCTTGTTAGAAGCTATGGTTATAGTTATTATATAATGTATATATAATTATAGTCCAGGACATGAAAATAAATAATGAAATAAATATGAACCAGATACTCCAAAGAAAAAATGAACAGTGCTATTGGCAGATAACTCTGGAAGAGTGGACTACACTTTCCCTGAGTTTCTGTCTCTCTACCACCAAGCACAGAGCATTGGTCTTTATTAAACAGCAAATCTGAAATTTTACAAAGAAAACTTCACACAAATGTGAAAGTATATTTTTAACTAGTTCAGAGCAAAACATGATGACACGTTCATCTACCATTTCAATCAAACATAATTTTGTTCCCTCGTGACTAATGACTGATTAGTGAATTGCTTTTATGCCAAAATAACTGTTTCTAAATACGTCCTTAAATAGATATAATGACTGCAAAAAATTTATAACAGGAAAAAGGGAGCATATATCAACGACAGTGTTCCAGATTTGTTTCAGCCTGTGTATATATTGATTTGTGAAGGCAAGACAGAAAGTTTTAGAGGAACAGTTCAATGAAAATTTGTCATTGGGGAGAAAAAGGAAATAATTACTTGAAATCTCAAATATTTAGTGCTGCTCAGAAAATATTTTGGAATAGTGAATCCGAGCAGACATGGTTATTTGCAAAGATACTTCCCCAGCTCTGTTTTCTTTGTTCTTTAAATTCTGTACAAAGAGAGCTGCTAAGGTTCAGCTGAAGTTAAAACTGGAGATGGACATGAAAGGTAACAAGAAAGGTTTCTATAGGTACACCAGCGACAAAAGGAAGATGAAGGAAAATATGGGGACATAGTGACACAGATATGGAAAAGCCGTGTTGTAAAGTGACTTTGCTTTCTTAGCATTTATACGCAAGGTCTGCTCTCTGGCCTCCCTAGTCTTTACAATGAGTAGTAGAGTCCAGGGATGGAAATGCTACCTGCAATAAAGGAATATGGAGCTAGAGACCACTTAAGTAAATTAGATGCACACAAGACCATGGAACTGGATGGGATGTGTCCAAAAGTGTTTAGGAAGCTTGCCAACATTATAGCAAGACCTCTCTTATCTTTGAAAGGCTGTGGTGTCAGGAGAAGTCCTGATAACTGAAAAAGACAAACATCACAACCCTCTTCAGGAAAGGCAAGAGGAGGATCTGGGGAACAGCAGGCTAGTCTTCCTAATCTCAGTCCGTGGGAAGGTTATAGAGCAAATAAAAAAAAAGTTCACAAACTGGAGGGAGTAGTTGATCCACTGACTGTCATTCATAGGAACCTTGGCAGAATGGAGAAATACACTGACAGAAACTTCATGAAGTTCAAGGAAGGCAGCGAGAAGTCTGGCACCTTGGCAGTAATAATCCCGTGCAACAGAACTGGTTGGGGCCTGACTGGCTGGAGGAAGGCTTGCAGAGAAGGACCTGTGGGTCCTGCTGGACAAGATGAACAGGAGCCTGCAGTGTGCCCTTAGAGCAATAAAGGTAAGCCATATACTGGTCTGCATTAGTAGGAGTGTAGAAAGGATGTCAAGGAAAGTGATTCTTCACTTTCACTGAATATTAGGAAAGCATAATTGAAGTACCGTGTCTGTTTTGGGCTACCCAATAAAAGAGAGATATGAACAAACTGCAGTGAGTCCAGTGGAGACCCATCACAATAGTCACTAGGCTGGAACACATGAGGTATATGGACAGGATGAGAAAGCTATTTTTAGGCCAGGAAAGGGGCTAAGGGGCAAACCTAGCTGACCCTCTTCTTAAATGGATGGTTACAGAGAAGGCAGAGCCAGACTCTTTTCAGAGCTGCACAGCAAAAGGCAAAGGCCAATTAACACAAGCTGCACCAAAGGAAATGAGATTAGACATTAAGAAAAAAAAATATTGCCGTGAATGCAATCACAGAACAAGTCGAGCAGAATATAAAAAACATTAATGCTTATATAAATGTTACAAATGCTTCCTTTACTCACAAAAGTCCCCTAGTGTAGAGCACATGTTTCGATGTTTGACTGGTCAGTCAGTCTTTGGTGTCTCTGCTTGAGACACTCAGCTACTATAAACCACATTAGATAGTTACCTTAGTGTAAATTAAGCTAATTGTTTGATAGAAGTGTTTGATAGTGTGTTTGATATTTCCAAACACAACCAGTTGGCAAGAGCCAGCTCAACCTCGTTTACCTCATTCTTTCCTCGCAGCTATTTTTTTAAAATACTGATTATAGGTCTTGGCAGGTGAAGACAAATTATTTCAGTCTGGAAAATTCATACTATAGAACTGCCAACAAGCTGAAATAATGTGAAAAAAACTATTTTAAAAATCCCAAATAAATCTGTCTCATATTAATTATCCAGGGACATTCAACATGGCAAAAGAGGACACTAGTTTGCATCAAATACTAACAGTCCGTTCTGTTTTAGAAAAGAAATAATACATTTTTCATCTACATCTTTTGCCAGCTGTTAGGCTGTCAGGGGATTAGATTTTTGAAGTTTGTTGATGAAATATTTGTTTCACAGAGTGAAAGGTGTACGCAAGTTTAGTTGCATATCTTTTTTTCTTCTACATCCTCTACTATTTGCAGAGTGGTTTGCAGGACAATGTCTGCATAAACAACAATCTGAAGACAGCAGTATCAGGGCCCTGAGGGCACTATAAGACCTGACTGTCCCAGCCCACCTTCCCCAGGGCTTCCCCCCACCCTGGCCACTGCCCAGGACCCCATTTCAGCCCAGCCTGGGGCCATCAGTCCCTGCCCCAGGGACTGCTCCGTAGGATGCAGTTTCCAGCTCCTCTACCGCCCTGCTCTGCCCAGCCGATAGCCCTGCTGAGCTGGGCCCACCCGTGGGCTGACATCCCAGCCTGGCCTCAGCCCAGTCCCATCCCCACGGAGGTGCCTGATGCCTGGATTAGGTGGTGGGACGGGGCCTGGCTGTGACAACCTCACCGGCTGGCCCTTGGGAAGCCCCCACACCTTCCTTCCTCCAGCGAGCCACTGCTCCACACAACACTCTGACAAGAAGTTGTATTAATGTGGATTTCAGGTGTCCATGATCATGACCCACAAATTTAAGGAATCAGGGAATGAAATGCACAAATACAGTCCCTGAGAACCTGCTCCTGTCTGTTCTGTGGTATCTGAGGACGTACGTGCATACTTTTTTGTTACAAATTTTGTTTGTGTTACAAGTGGAAGTAACTAGAGCAGATTTAGAAAATAATTTGAGGTTTTTATCCTTCACAGTCAAATAATTTACAAAACTTTCACAGGCATAAAATCATTTATATATAGCTGTAATTTTGGCAGCAAAATTAAAAAACAATTATCTACATAAAGCCATGCAAATAATATCTCTGTTGAACGTCTTCTCTGACCTTCACTCATTTTCATTATTTTTCTCTTCTAAGACATTTGAGATTCACTTTTCTCTGGACAGAAGGCTTTTGTAAAGATCTGTAAGCAGTGTTTTGCCAATATATCTGTATTTTCCATCCAAAAACTATCTACCCACCCAATTAAAACAGAGGTGCATACTAAATCAATATTAGAAGTTAATATTTTGTTCTAACTGAAATAAGCAGCCTTCTGCTTCAACTAACACAAAACACACACCATGACTCAGATTGTATTTGATTTACCTGATCAAAGGAGGAAAGCAAAATAAAAGCTATATTTACAAAACTATTGGAAGTATGACCTCATTTTCCACAACAGCTCATGTATTGAGACACTTTCCCAAGACAAGTTTGCCATGGAGTCTAACGGAGAGTCTTGAACTTATTCTAGATGTGACTCAACAGATTTATCTTGACCTAAAACCAAGCCTTCATACTCTTCAGAGTATCTCAGTTCAGGATCCTGCTCAAGTCGTCCAGTAAAAACAGATGATTCCAGCCCACAGTGATGAGACCCTGTGTGCTGGAACGCCTGACCCCAAAGAGCAGTGGACAGAGCACAGGCAAAAATATATGATCTAACCATTAGTAGGAAAAGCCTGACTGTACAGAGTGTCTTGCCTGAGCTCATCTCAGCCTAAGCTGTTTTTAACTTGTTTAGCAGTGATAGCAACTGCCTAGCAATTACATACTTATTCCCTGAACTTGATCTAGCTTCATTTCAGCTGATAACACGTGGCTATTCAGCATGGATTGAATTGTCTACGACCCTAAAATAAAATGTGGCATGGAAGAGAGCAGGCAAATGATGATACCAGAGCTCCTGGACTATAAACACTAATCCTAAAATAAAATTAAATAAAATTTTAAAAATCCTCAAAACAACACTTAGTGGTTCTGTTTACTTCTAAACTAAACTTGAACACACTTCACACTGATTGCCTCCATTCTCAAACACACACCTCCCAGAATTTGACTCCTACCCTAATAACTTTGGTAAAAGGTAGACTGAAAGTGGTTTCGTGTTCTTCCTTTCTCTGAGCATCAAAACACAGACAAATAAATACTGCAGGATACATTTCAGTTTTGACAGAAACAAAAGGACAAAACAAAACTCCAGTAATCATTATGTTGATTCATCATTATGACATCATAGGAGTAACTGAAACATGGCGGGACAACTCAAATGACTGGGGGATCGCAATGGATGGTTATAGACTCTTTCGTAAAGACAGGCAGGGTAGAAGAGGTGGAGGAGTTGCACTCTGCATTAAGGAAAATCTCAAATGTATCAAAGTCAACTATGGTGATTGCGACTGCTCTATTGAATATCTCTGGGTTAAAGTCAAAGGGGTCATCTACAAGCAGGACCTCACAGCGGGCATCTGCTACCGACCTCCTAACCATGATGCCGATGAACCAATACTTGGGGCACTAAAGCGAGCTTCTAGCCAACAAAATCTGCTCCTTATGGGTGACTTCAACTACCCAGACATCTGCTGGAAGAACAATACAGCAGCTCGCATGTCATCCACTAAGTTCCTGGAATGTATAGAGGACTGTTTCCTCATACAAGTGTTAGATGTGCCAACCAGGAAGGAGGTGCTGCTGGACTTGCTATTCACAAACCGAGGAAACCTGCTTTGTAATATCTCGGTTAGTGATAGCCTTGGCTGCAGTGACCACAATGTTGTGGAGTTCAGGATCCTGCTGAGTGTGCTGAAGGTCAGGCATTGGAACAGGTTGCCCAGGGAGGTGGTGGAGTCTCCATCCCTGAAGGTATTTAAAAGAAGGGTAGATGTGGTGCTTGAGGATATGGTTTAGTGGTGGACTTGGCAGTGATAGGATAGCAGTGGGACTTGATGATATCAAGGGTCTTTTCCAACCTCAGTGATTCTATGATTCTATTAGGTCAGCTCTAAGACAAGGGTTCTGGATTTCAGAAGAGCAAACTTCAGTTTACTCAAGGCTCAGCTGGGAGGGATTCCATGGGATGCTTCCATGGAAGAAAAAGGAGTTAGTGAGTGCTGGGACTTCAAGAACTCTCTATTGGAAGCACAAAGCCAATTTATCCCCTACAAAGGAAAGGGAAGTAAGTGGAGGAAGAGGCACTCTTGGTTCAACCATGACCTCCCAGGTCTACTCAAATCCAAAAGCAAAGCATACCACAGATGGGAAAGTGGAGGATTATCTGTCAAGAGCTACAAGGGCATTGCCAGAGCGTGCAGAGATGCAGTTAGAAAAGCAAAATCCCAGCTCAAACTGAAACTGGACATAGATGTCAAAAATAACAAGAAAGGTTTCTTCAGGTATGTCAACCACAAGCAGAAAAAGAAGGAAAACATAGGCCCACTGTTAAACAGGAGAGTCAGTCACTAATGATGCAGAAAAGGCAGAAGTCCTCAACACTTTCTTCACCTCTGTCTTTACCAGAACTGTTGCGTCCCAGGCTTTGGGAAAGAAATTGCCGGTTGATCCAAACTCTGACCCACCATCGGTGAAGGAAGAGTTATTACATGAATTGTTACAGGAGCTTGACACCTACAAATCAACGGGCCCTGACGGCATCCACCCGAGGGTGTTGAGAGAGCTGGCTGACATCATTGCAAGGCCACTCTCCATAATCTTTGAGAAGTCATGGAGAACAGGGGATGTCCCAGAGGACTGGAGGGAAGCAAATGTTACCCCTGTCTACAAGAAGGGCTCGAGGGAGGATCCGGGTAACTATAGACCCATCAGCCTTACTTCAATCCCTGGGAAAGTTATGGAATGAATCCTCCTGGGGGCCATCACAAGTCAAATGAAGCACATGACTGGGAAAAGCCAACATGGCTTCACTAAAGGCAGATCGTGCTTGACAAACCTGGTGGCCTTCTATGACACAGTGACTTGCCCGTTTGACATGGGGCAGGCAGTGGACATTGTCTACCTGGACTTCTCCAAGGCCTTTGATACGGTCCCCCACAGTCTCCTCCTGAAGAAATTAATGTGTTATGGCCTAGACAAGTGGTCTGTGAAGTGGGTGGGGAACTGGCTGACAGGCGGCACCCAAAGGGTGGTGGTAAATAGCTCTTTTTCTGAGTGGCAACCTGTCACAAGTGAGGTCCCCCAGGGATTGATATTGGGCCCAATGATATTCAACATCTTCATATGTGATCTGGATAACGAGATCAAGTGTAGCCTGATGAATTTTGCAGATGACACCAAATTGAGTGGGGAAGTAGACACTCCAGGAGGGAGAGCTGCTCTGCAGGGAGATCTGGATAGGCTGGAAGAGTGGGCCAACAAGAACCTTATGAAGTTCAACAAGGACAAGTGTAAGGTCATCCACCTGGGAAAACATAATCCAGGAGTGCAGCACAGGCTGGGATCCACCTGGCTGGAGAGCAGCTCTGTGGAAAGGGACCTGGGGGTCCTGGTGGACAGGAAGCTCAACATGAGCCAACAGTGGCTGCTGCGGCCAAGAAGGCCAACAGGGTGCTGGGTTGCATCAACAAGGGCATCACCAGCAGAGATAAAGAAGTCATTATCCCACTCTACTCAGCACTTGTCAGGCCACACCTGGAGTACTGTGTACAGTTCTGCTCCCCGCTATACAAAAAGGATGTGGACAGGCTGGTGGAAGGGGTCCAGAGAAGGGCCACCAAGATGACCAAAGGGCTGGGAAGCTGCCATGCGAGGACAGGCTGGGAGAGCTGGGTTTGTTCAGCCTTGAGAAAAGGAGACTCAGAATGGATCTCATCACCATGTACCAGTACTTAAGGGGCAGCTACAAAGAAGATGGAGACTCCCTTTTTACAAGAAGTCACATGGAGCAGACAAGGGGGAATGGACACAAATTGCTCTTGGGGAGATTCTGATTGGACATGAGAAGGAAATTTTACACAGTGAGGACAGACAACCATTGGAATAATCTCCCCAGGGAAGTGGTTGGCATTGGATACTTTCAAGAGTCATCGGGACAGGGTGCTGGGCCATCTCATCTAGACTGTGCTCTTCCCAGAAAGGTTGGACTAGATGATTCCTGAGGTCCCTTCCAACCTGGGATTCTGTGATTCTGTGATCATTACAGATTTTGGTCTTTCTTTAATGCCACTAAAGAACATCCAGAATCTACTACACTACTTTATGTACAACATATAACATCAGTTCAATAAATTCCATGACAATCACTTTGTACTTCACGACCCAACTTAAGTGACCAACCTGACTCTTCCTTACCCTAGTACAAGAAATGCTGGAGCACATATCTTTGTTTTCCATGCACGTGTGTGGACAGGTGACTGTCAGTCAATATACAAGATGTGCTACTGTCTCAATTTCTTGAACCTCTCCCTGTGAGATGAACTGATCTACCTCCGGAATCTTTTTCTGATTAAAAACAACCATTCAGCAAAATCTACTGAAGTTAGTAAATCAAGGGCAGTCAAAAATATTTTTTTGCGGTAGCCTCACTCGTTACCAAACAAATAAAACATTCTTAGCTCCAGCTGAGTTGAAATGCTTTTCTGTTTCACTCATGTCAGCAACACAAGGACACTGCATACACTTTTGTGTAGACCCAGTTCACAGAATCATTCAGTGGTTGAGGAGGGAAGGAACCACTGCTAAACTGAGGGGAAGGATCACCTCCCTCAACCTGCTGGCAGTGCTCTGCTTAATGAATCCCAGGAGGCTGTTGGCCTTCTTTGCTGCCAGGGCTGGTTCACAGTCAACTTGGTGCTCACCAGGACCACCAGTTCCTTCTCTGCAAAGCTGCTTTCCAGCCAATTCATGAAAGGCATTAATCTCCCACGTAACCACTGGAATAACTTCATGGCTGAGCTCTGCTGTCAGTGTGGGTCCAGAATGAAAACATGAAATGGCAGCATAGGACTCTGCTGAGTGATGAGGGTATTCATCGATTGAGGGAAGGAGCTGGGAGCCAGTGTAGCTTAAAGCAAAGTATTATCTTATAAATATAATTTTCAATGTACAAATCTCTGCTTTGACTATCATACATCTGGAAAACTGTGAAACCATGAACCTACAAGTCTGGAGCACTGTAAATGATGTATAAGAGGATAGATGGAAGAATTTTGATAGTAGGACCTTAACAGCAGGTTTTAGTCACCAGGAAAAGAGGTTAGGAAGAAAATCTTACTTCACAAGTGGCCTAGAAGGTTTAGCATAAACCAGTGGGCTCAAACACAGAAAAAAAAAGATGAATAAATAGTACATGGGTTTTGTCTGGGATTGTGATATTTTAATGGAACTCACCTGTAAGAAAATTGCTCACCACAACACAGCCAATACTGCCAATGTGGCCATTATTTTCAATTAAAATTTTTCTCATAAAAGTTGTCAATTCACCTGTAAAATGTAAACATATCCTAGCATTCATAAGGCAACAAATCAGACTCAATTTAGTTTCGGCCCTGAAAAGTAATTAATTTCATCTCATTTTGACATCTACAAATATGGTGGGACATTAAAGCCCACTTAGCCAATTTGTAATAAGCAAAACACATTCAATGAGGAAAGGTCCCTGTTTGCCTGGGCTTGTGACTGTAACGCTATCTCACAAATGGCTGAATGACACCATGACCAGAACAAAGCTGGGCTGGGCACTGAACAGTGCACTGAACTATACCTTAGCATGTATGCACTGCACTGGGTACAGCTAATAAGAAGACACAGGGAATGAAAGGTCTGTGTCCCTCCCCATGTGCAAATAAACACCATATTTAAACAGTCAAAAGCAGTTCAAATCTGGTCCTTAGTATTTCCATCTTCATTACAGTCACATTTCTGCATATAGAGCCAGATCTCATCAGATTCTAAATCATTCTGATTGTGGTAATTTCCATATTTTATAGGACCTTTTGCAATTCTGTAGTTATTGATGTTAACTACAAAAAGAATAATCCTCAGTTTCTCTAGTAATGAACCACTGAGTTATCCCACGATATTATCTCCCCAGACCCTGAGGGTGACTTTGAAAAGAATGCTAGTTATCTCTAATGGAGATATGTAAACAGATGTTATATTTGCCATCTGATTAAGCTTTTCAGAATGATCATTAAAGTCACTTACCCATATGGAACATCACATGTAGCTACTGTTTAACTGGGCAAAGCACATTCCTTAGTCTGAACAGAATATATGATCTATGATATCTAAGGGAAGACTAGGAACCTGAGCTTTATTTTCTCCATTCTCCTCTGGAAATAAATTAGTGTTTTCTGAATGAAACTGTTTTCAAAACCTCTGTCTCATCTGCAGCAGAACAGAGAGTGTGTGCAGATAATCAAGAATATCTTAATGTTTAAAATAACTAAATAATTCCCTTGACTGCTGGCTTTGACCTCCTCTTCTGCCAAAGTGTTTCTATGTTCCACTGGGGAAGCCATTTAAAAGAACATTATCACATGTGGTCATTGCATATGCCTAATTTCCTCACTATTCAATTTGAAAACATTGGGTCTAATCTGCACCAAGATCAAAAAAAAAAACCAAAAAAACAAAAAAAAATGCAGCTGATGTCAACATGGATTTTCTTATATACTTCATGTACTTTATAAGGCTGAGCAAATCCTGAATTACCAAGTGTGGATAAATCAAGCATCTAAGATCAGTGCGAAGGAGGGTTTAGGTTTTAGGTTTGCTTGGTTGTTTTTTTTTTTTTGATTATTTTTTGTTATTTCTCTGTGCTCTAGTTTGCCCCAGAGTTTGTTATCAGAGTGATCTTTTCCCCTCTCCCTTACTAGTTACGTAGCTGCCCTCTCCTTACCCTTTCTTTCCCAGAATCCATCTGGACAGATGGATTCATATAATCACTAACGCCCAGTTTCTAAGATACTTGGACTCAAAATGTAGCTGTGTTAACACAGTGCTGTTCCCAAGCGAATACAGTTTGGCTTATTATTCTAGGGCATAAAAAAAGAAAGTCTGTGCTTTCAGTTCCAGGGCACAAACACATCCAAGGATGGAGCAGTTGTTACAGTGAAAGGCTGACTTAATCTTGGAGCTAATCATGCTTAAAGCCCGGGAAAACGGTACCCATGTACTTTGGTTAGCAGGAGGAGCAGTAAGAACCTTCAGCATGTGCAAGAAAAATTAGCTTTTTAAAAACTCAATTATTATCTCTAAAAAATATGGAGGGAGCCTGTGTGAATTCTGGATTCTAAGTCAGCCAGATTTGTTTTCATTTTCAGAAGGACTACCCTTAACAAAAGTCATCTGGCTCCTCTAGAAGTGCTGGAATATCAGGAATACAGAAAAGAATTCCAAGCTTAGTTAGTTATTTTTGAAAGTAGATAATGACTTTTCACCTCATAATATCAGACCATAAGTGACAATCATTCTGGCTAAAACTGTGAAGACACAGAAACAAAGGATCAGATCAGTTAGCCTGAGACACGGAAACAGAGCGCAGAAAATTTTAGATGAACATGTAAACTTTGTCAAAGTTACAGACTGAAACGTGATTGTATAGGTAGACTCAAGCAATTCTAATAGTAGTAGGTGTTATCGGCTCGGCATACCACACTCAGCTGTTATATTCACAACAGAATAATTATAATGACTTTCCCTGGTTAAAGTAACTTGGTTTGGTACTAAATCTCTAATTCACCCTAATGAAGATTTTTGCCTAACATACTCTTATAATGAATGTTTCCTATATAAAATATGTAATTTATTTGTTATAGCATCAGTTATATAAAAAGAAATGTTGACTTTTTTCTAAACCCACTTGATTCGGATTCCCAGGGAGCTTGCTGCATTGAGCGCAGGTCCCTTTGTCCACCTTGCAGGTGCTTCTACTGATTCTGCTCTCCTCCACCTCCACCTTTCCCTCCTTCACTCTCTACATCAGCACGTTTCAGCCTCCATTCCACAAGCTTCTGATTACTCCCATTCCCCTGGCTCAGATAACTTGACACTCACATCTTATCATGTTTCTGCTATTATAACTACTTCTGTCATAAGAGAAAGGCATTTCCCAAGCCTCCTTCTTGCTCACATTTAGATAATATTACAGATACTGAGAAGTACATTATTGTACTTCTTCACCAAGAGATCCTCTAATGAAAACTAAGTTAGCATGTCTGTTTCAAGATTCTTCAGCATCTGACTGAGGGCTGATAAATATATTAAAAGGAAGATAAGCTAGCCAAGGCACTTTTAAACACAGCTTGTATGGGGCTGTAAAGGGGAAACCAGTCACCAGGGTGTCTACAATTGCATCTAACAAATTCATGTTAATTAGTTTTTTCACTTCATTGAAGACACTAGGATTTGCAATTTAATAGGCCTTGGATTTTACTTCACACCCTTGTCCCGTGAAAGTCCAGAGTCTGTCTTAATGACAGTACATAACCAATTAGCACAGAATTTAATTTGTTACACTCATATTGATATTAAAAGTAATGAGATAAAGTGCATAATAATAAAACCAGCAAATATATAAACATGGGTTAGATGTAAGACACATTACTTCTTTTAGAACCTTCAAAATATTTTCTAACTTTTTTTGAAGGTTGCCTTCAAATTCGGACAAATGATGGTTACCATTAATTATATAGTATTGATCACCATTGATGTTTGTTTCGAGCAGAATGGTGACGATAACTCATTCTAAGATAAACAGATGAGTCTATGTTACTGTAACTGGTACACCTGTCTGATGATAATTTTTCCCCCTACTGAATATTTTTAATGACATTAGGTTTCATTTTATTGTGCTGTTAGTGAATAATAAAAACAATAAGCAAGGGAATATGAGTTTCCAAACACAAAGCTGTTTCATTTAGTGAGTCTGTACTGGCAAAGTCTCTGCAGTAGTAAGTATTAAGAGCTAAACTTCAGCAAATACAGAGCAAAACAAGAGACGAAAGTAGGGGCCTCTGAGAGACTGCCTACACAGCACAGGCACTGTTAAAAGGAGCTAATGCTCAAATCTGAAGGACGATAATTGCCTGGCACTAGCTCTGTGTTATTCTGCCCTGAGTGCCTTTGTGCATCCAGGTTAAACCCCACTGCCAAAGGGAAACTGCAGAAAGGCGCTGGGAAGGTGGCATGACGTTGTTCGCATAAGGAGCCAAGCAGGCCGCAGGAGCTACTTTGGGCCGTTTCCCAGTTCGTTGAGACACAATTCATAAGCCTGAGGCATAGCTTGAGTCAAATTCAGTCTCTCTCATACCAGAGCCCTTGCTACAGGAAAACTCTGTGGAACTTGCAGTAATATCCCTGCCTGCCTATGGACGGTGAGTCTGCAGTGTAATACCTGAAGCCCACAGCTACGCTGTGTGTGGAATAACACACGTCAATGCACTCTCTCCAGCTGCCCTGCTTTCAGTGAGATTCCTTATGCCAGCATTTGCAAACATCCCCAGCACTAGGATCTCACAGACTTCCTAGCTCGATGGAATCCTGTGCCCACTGCAAGTGATGTGGAGTTTTGTATAGGTAGAATCAAGCAATTCTAATAGTAGTAGGTGTTACCAGTTCTACTTTTTTTTTTTTAAAAAGTTTTGAGGGTTATTTGTCATCCAGAGTCAGGGGCTATAAAATCCAAACAAAAATCTCATCTACTGCTTTTATAGTACATAAATTTATTTTCCCCATGATATCAAGCAAGCTTTACACGCAAACTAAATTTAAAAATACTTTGAAGTCCAGACTTCTCAAATTAAGTTTTCTTCCTTACTAATAGTTAACACCTGATGCAAAAGCCATTTTTAAATTCCTTTGATCCCAGTCAATGAATTATGGCAGATTATTAAGAACAGTTCTGTTTACACAAAGTGCATTTACATTTAAATTAACCTTATTAAATGTAACTTTGATTATTTTTACTGCTAATATACCAATTTTAAAATTAATTTTTAATTTCTTTTCTGACCAAATGCATTTTAAAAAGGCATCCTTGAAACAGTTTTCAAAAAAATGGATATAACAAATCTGAATAAATTTTGCAAAAGTACTAATCAAACATAATGATTCATTAAGAGCGTTTTCAAATTATTAAAAATATAAAACCTGATGCTTCCCAAGATGGTCTTCATAAATAATATTATCTTTGCTATAAATTTATTTTAAAAGTGACTTTAATGACTGATTGATCTTCCCCCCCTTCAAAGTGTTGCTCCCAAGTGCCACCGCAGTACATGAATATTTAAGGTTCATGCTAGTCCATCAGTCTCCTGAAACAGTTTTAATGAATACACAGAATACCCCTGCAATAGAAACTTTTGGGTTTCAAAAATAACTTTAAAAATGCAATAATTTTATCTATAGAATTTTGCATATAACTACCTGTATATGCCAGCTTGTGTTCCCTAAGTCAATATTCACAGATTGTACAGACACTCAACCCAGACGAAAACAGATACATTATTGAAAATAAATTTTCAAGTGATTGCATACTTGAAAAGGTCACTGTACAGGCTACAAAGCACTATCAGAATCACAAAACAAGAATCAAAAGATAAGCAAAAGCAACTAGTATATTTCAATATTGTACACTTGGCCTAGGAATGTTTACCTGTAAAACTACACTTGTTACAGTAAGAGAAACATTTTCAGAAAACATTTAAGAAATTTAGAAGCCCATGTTACATTCCTAAACATTTCCTCCAAAATAAACTGGGCAATCGTTGATTTGTTTTGTACATTTCCTCACTTGGATTCAATTTTTTCTATACCTAAGGATTCACTTCCTATTCCTCCACAGACTGCAAGAATTAAACCAAGAATGGAAGTTTTTGGAAGTTCACTGTTGAGATCAGGCATGTGGCTCAAAATACGGAAGGGGTACAAAAGAGCTAAATATAACTTACAGTTATGTAGTATCTTCAGAAAAACAGGAAAAATCCTCGCATGGAGTAATCTAATATACATTAAGCAAAGATTGGAGCAAGGAAGGATTAAATCAGTTCCTGGTTATTAACAACAGAGAAAAAACTAATGCCAAATAAATTAGAAAAGATAATAATGACAATAAGTGGCCTAAAAATTGCTAGATAAACTAAATAAAATAAATGAGATATGTTCAATGGCAGAGCAATGATGTCTTTTTGGAGATGTTTTTTCAACATCAGTCTCACAAGTTTTCTCCTTTTCTAGGCTCAATTATGGTCACCTGAACCAAACTGGAGACTGACATTTGTAAACAAAAAAAGCCAGAAAGAAAAGCACACAGCTGAGATCCAGACAAACACTACAAGAATTTAAGCATTGGAACAGGTTGCCCAGAGAGGTTGTGCAGTCTCTGTCCTTGGTGGCTTCCAAGACCAGGTTAGACAAAGCCCTCAGTAGTCGGTGAATTCATTATTGACCCAAGTTTCAGCAAAAGCATGTACTGGAGTCTGCCTAAGGAGGGATCTAAAATCTGAGCAACAGGGTATACATGCTCTGAATCCTAAATAGCAATATATAAGCTTGAAACCTTTATACATTTATCTATATAGAGAAAAATATTTAAGATATCAGAGATATTTTCTGTAGTATACATACATACGTAGTATATTTCTGTTAAAATACTCTCCACCCAGCTTGCTGCCTTTTTTTTCTTTTTTCTTTTCCCTTACCCATTTTTCCCCCCAATATTTCACACTCACAGAGATATTTATCCTTCTACATCCTTTGTATTTTATAAGGCTGATCCGGACTACAAACTTCTGATCTGGATCTCAAATACTTTCTAATTTTTCACAGAATCACAGAATGGCAGGGGTTGGAAGGAACCTCTGGATATCGTCTCGTCCCACCCCCTGCTTGAGCAGGGACACCCAGAGCAGGGGGCACAGGAACGCATCCAGGCGGGATGTGAATGTCTCCAGGGAAGGGACCCCACAGCCTCCCTGGGCAGTCTGTGCCCCTGCTCTGGCACCCGCACAGGGAAGGGGTTTTTTCTCATGTCGAGGTGGAACTTCCTGTGTTCCAACTTGTGCCCGTTGCCCCTTGGTTTGTCGTTGGGCACTATTGAAAAGAGCCTAGTCCCATCGTCCTGACACCCACCCTTTAGATATTTATAGGTATTGATGAAATCCCCCCTCAGCCTTCCCTTCTCCAGGCTGAACAAACCCATGTCTCTCAGCCTTTCCTCATAAGGGAGATGCTCCAGCCCCCTGATCATCTTGGTAGCTCCCTGCTGGACTTGCTCGAGCAGTTTCATGTCCTTCTGAAACTGGGGAGCCCAGAACTGGACACAGCACTCCAGATGTGGTCTCATTCATTCCATACAGGTTTTTGCATTCTGCACTTTTGAGCTTTTTGTATAAACCAGTTTGCCTTTCAGTTTCCCAGTAGTTGTGTGACTCCCTTTTAAATTTCAAAGGTGAAATTATGACCACTGGGACAGAACATTTTTCAAAGTATTAAGTTTCACACTGAGGCATGTGTTGCAAATAATCTCGGTTTCATTTCAATACAGAGATTAAAGAGAAATTGCATTTGCTCATAAAGGCTAAATCATACTGCTGGTTTTCCAAGATTAATATCTAAAATCTCACAACCTCTTTGTTCAGCAATAATGAAGTGATATCTGATTAGAAACATGTGCAAAAATAATCTAGATGAAGGAATGAGTCACACAAAGGTGTCAAATCATCAGAGAGAGTCAAGTAATCTGGGTGCCAAATTCTGGCTGAAACCAGGATAGATCCAACTGCGCTGTGACTTGCACAATAGTTTGAATGACTGCAAATGTTCAGCTTTGAGTACAAGACGGCATTCTGAATTCTGAAAAATATTTGTGCAGAAAAAAGTGTTTCTTTATCCTGCTCTTTAATACTTCTGATCTGACATAACAGGATCGTTCTCAGAAGTATGAATACATAGAAATCTTCAGTTCTCATTCAACATCTATATTTTTCAAGCAATGAGATGCTAAACTTGCTGCAGAGCATCAAGGAAGTATGAATTATCTGTATCCTGCCACAGTTGTTCCATCATAAACCTGTCAGACAACCTCTCCATAAAAAGAAAATCAGAAGTAGGTAAATATTTAGCAAGATAGTGAAAGTCTATGTTTCAGTAGGGTTTCCTCAAGAAGAGTGGTTAAACTATGAATTTCAAACTTTCCCCAAACACTCAAACATGAGACGATGCAGCTTTAGTACACAGGGACGTTAATGACTTCATCTAGATAAAATTTAAAGCGATCAAATCCTACCCCTTTTTCACTAGGTTTTATCATACAATTAAATCTGGACAAACAGGCTTTGTTTATCTGATATTTTAATACAAAGAAAAAATTGCCGTTAAGGTGTCTTGTCGATGAAGAAAGTGAGATGCAAATAACCTTGATATGAAAATAAATCATTGCCAGTTGCAGGCATTTCAAGGGTTAATAGATATATAGTTTATGGTGGAATTTTGAAGTCTCAGTGTCTGTTCATAATGCAGTTATTTTACTTCCCCTTACATTATCTGTTAATTTTTACACTGAAGAATGGATGCAGGTACTTTATGACCTGGTCAAAGCTGGTTTACACTGCTCGTCTGTGAATCAAGCTATTCTGTACATGTGAAACCTAAAGTAACATTATGTAGGCAGGAAATTTGTAGGTGCTGTAGAAAAGACAAAAAATTATTACTAAGTCCTTCCACTTCTCAGTGTGGTCTGTGACTTTGGTACTGTTACTCCTCAGATACCTGATGCATACTGGTTTTACTCATCTCAAAAAGGAAAAAATACTAATTTCAGGTCCACCATTTCTTCTAAAAGTAAGGGAAATGCTTCAAATTAGAAGATGGTTGAGCTCCCTGAACTGCAATATCATCACCACGATTCTGGTCATAGCTGGATTTCTGGTCACGGTCTCTGTCACCGGAGCTTCTGAGGCAGCCATATAGAACCAGACCCTGGAAAGGCACATGCTTTGCTTCTTTACAGAGATCTACCATACCATTTTGCTTTTTTACACTGTAACTTCTCTCTGCAATACTCCCTCCTGCTGCAGATGGTATCACAGCAAAAGGAGCCCTGTCCTTTCATTCCTTCTCCTGGAAACAGCAGGCCACCCTGCAGAGAGAGCTTGTACAAAAGTAGTCTGGCATGTTTTTAAATACATGATTTGATCTGTCAGTTGACTCCTGCCCACACAAATGCCCTGTTATTTGCCACCTTTTCTGCTGCTGTGGCTCAGAGGTATCATTCCTGACACTAGCTGTAATTCAATGTTTCTGTTTAAAGACATTTTAATTCTTCATGACAGATTCAGTTTCACAGTTTTGCATAGAGAAACTGTCAATATATGCAACAAAATGAATCACAAGGACAACAAAGCATTTCTTAAAAATATGACCTAGGGCTGAAAAATAATTGGGTTTCGTATTTGGCTATTATTATATTGACTTTCTCCATAATCTGGGTAAAACCTGAGCAGTACTACATTGTTTGCCATAGAAAAATAATGCATTTAATTGTCTATACTGAAGCTAGTCAAGTAAAACAGTGCACCCAGTTACACTGTGACCTTCTGTTTATACACCACTAAAAGCTTCCATCCAAACGACGCAACAGCCAGCACGTTAATTGTTTTAATTATGAGTACAAGTAAAATACACAGACGCCGACTTCACCATTTCAAAGAGCATTACATTTAGGTAAGTGAAAAACAATTATAGCAAATTGCTTCAAGGATGACATTATCCAGTGGAAAAATAGTGGGCAAGGGAGAAAAATAAAAAATGCCCAACTGCTATGCTTCACCTCAACACATTTCCAGTGACCTACAGGTTTCTTCCTCTCCAAAGAGTCCCATTCCCACTTCTCTCAACTAGGCCTTGTATGCCACTCATCAGTTAAAAAAGCCGGCGTGAAAAATATTTCAGCTAACACCTGGCCATTCTCTGTTACACTAACTGCAGTGGCTACAGAAGCCACAAGGTGGCACATTGTTTGTTCCCTGTTTCTCACAGTATAAACAAAAGATTGCATTAGGAGTCAGAAGGATGAGCTACCGCAGCGTTATTAGCCCTGCTGTCTGTTCATCAACAAACACTTTTCTCTGAGATTTTAACTGCAGCAACTATTGAAGTTTCAGGGAAAAAATATAATTCAAGGGCACCAATCCCACCTCCAGAAGGCGTACACATATCATAGCAGTGAAATATTACTGCTTTTACCTAAAAACCCACTGCAGCGTGTTCACAGACATGTTTGGTTAGTATAATCTGACTACAGTAAACAAAACAGATTTGTAAAACTATATAAATGATCAAAACACTAGTATAACGTGCAAATCCCAGTGATTTTAGTATATAACTTGCTTTCAATCCCTCAAATTCCTTTACTGACTGCATTCACCACTCAGGCAATATTTAGGAATCATACACACCTGCATCGTTACTACAGCACCGTTGATGTCCACCCAGTTTTGTGAACACATTTTCATATCCATGGAAATTACCTGAAACACGACAGGTGATAACGAACAACTCCATGGAAGCTCTATATGAGGAAAGACAGTCATGTTCATTCCCATGACCTCATTCCCAAATTCCACTCAGCATTTGAGATGAACACAGATAATTGTATTTCATGACAGTTTTCAGGGTTTGATCTACAGCTTTATTCTGTATTGGAATTAAATGGACATCTCTGAACTGGGGGAAGAACGACAGTGACTACTTTCTACTTTAGTACATCTCTGTGATCATTTTTGCCATCCTTAGTATGAACTCCTCCTTCAGCTTTTCTAGACACACTTTCTGGCATCAGTGATTTGGTATCACGCTTGTCCCAGCTTTACACCCTGAAAACTGTCCTGAAGAAGACAGATATGAGAAACTTGAAAGTGAATACCAGCTTTGCTTCTGTCATAGTTCATACTAGACCAGGATGTCCAGAAAGGCACTCTTTTAGACAAATAAACATTGACTATAAAACCCCAAATATCTCTTCCAAATGTTTTGCAGGCTAATTTGATTTTTTAAAACAAAGAATATAATTATGGAATGTGTCTATAAACCCCTTTCAAGTGAGCTAGTAAAGAAATACTCCAGCTCCCTTAATAAAAACTCTTTGAGCTTCAGTGTTTCTAGGTTTCAAATATTAAAGCTACATTTTATGTGGTGCTTATCTACCACAGTGACAGGATTCTAAAAGACGGTATCCAATTCAAACCACAGCAGTCCCATCTACTGCTTATTGATGTTCCAAAGCTTGTGTAAAATCATATTATGTGGTTTTTTTTTTTTCCCAGCATGGGAATATTCCTCTGGTTTGGATTTTATTAAACCTAGTAATCTAAAAAGCTAAATTTGTCTTACACAAGGCAGACTGCAGTCAAATACTAGGGAAGAGCTTCCTGAGATGAAATGCTATTCTTCAGCCCTACCCCTTCTGGTGTCTTCAGCAGAACTCTTGCACCCTAAAAGGACAGGGCACAGCTACAGGTTCTTACCTTTACTGTATTGTTTTCTAGAATCAATTCTTAAAGTTCACCAGCAACTTGGATATGATGAAGTGGTACAGGAAGAAAAGTATTTAGAAAATCATTTGGTGTGCACTATTTATAATTACTAAATGATTCACATAATTCTCAGTGGTGCTAACCTAGGTCTCTTGTAGTATTGTCCTATGTGCATTTAGCATAGAAGTAGTCCAGAAATGTCTATATGACTAATAACCTCAATATAGTACAGCAAGACCAGTTTTTAAGGGAGTTGCAGTTTCTGCATCCAGAAGACAACTGCTTTGTACATATGAAACAAAAGAAGCATGCTTTTATTGTCTCTCATTCTTTACTTTTGAAACTCCCTACTCTGGAACTTCAAAAAACAAAACCAGAAGGCAAGAAAAAGATGACAGCAGAGGAAGACTCAGAGAGAAGGGGAAGGAAGACTGTATTTCTTCCTACAAGGTTTGTTTTGGCCATGAAAGATTTATGCAGTAAAACAATTATAGACAGTAGTTTCCTCTCCCTATCTAATTAGAGTAAAATTACATTAAGAAATTGAATATATTTTTTTACTCCATTCAGTTCTGTAATAAGGGACACTGCAATAGCTAGAAGGAAAGACTTACTACTTTGGGCTGCTTTCAAACATAATTCATATGGAGTAGCTTCAAAACAACAGAGATTTTTTGTACACAACTGGTGACACAGCATGCTGCATGCAATCAATTGCAAGTTACATACAAAATAAAATGCTTAATTTCCACCCCGATTCCCCTTCTCCCTTTCAAATTACACCCTGAAAGAATTTTATGGCGGGCACTCAGATTAAGTTGAGGCTAAATACATGCACTCTCCATGGTGAGCACTGACCTCTCAGGGGAGCTAAAGACTGGAAAAGTGACCATAAAATATGACATGTACACAACATACACGTAACGATAGACAATTGTTAAGTCAAAATTGCTGCTATCATGATAGCATCTGTAAAGGAAAAACCTGGGTTCACCAGTTAAAGGATTCAGGAGAGACTTTATTTCAACAAGGAAAGAATTCCGTGAGTTATCAGACTTCAAGGAACTTTAAATATCAGATTTTGAATGTGCAAAGAGAAGGGGAGAAGGGCTCCAAACCCATTATGAAGCACAATTAAAACCAGTCTTATTTGACTGTCAACAAGATAATAATTTCTCTTGCTCAGAGGCAAAAGAACCCCACCAAACTCGTAGGAAGAGGGCACCTAAAAGGCTGTTTCCAGGCTGAACTTCTGTCCGTTAAAACACATAGTATTGCAGGTGAAATACCTGCCGAGATTGTGAGAGGTTACAGAAACCAGTTGCCTTGTTTCATGAGTTCCTGGTGATGATAATCCAGGTCCACAAGGCATCACAACCAGCAGGATGTAGCCATCCCAATCTTAGCAAAGCAGACTGAACTTCACCGTGAGCAGACAATTTGATCCATCCCTCTTTAACCAAAGTTCCCAAAGAAATAAATCCCAGAAATACACATCTTATATACTCATTGCTGAGTTTTTAATTAATTGGTCAATAATTGAAATCAGTGGAAAAATACTGCCATGTGCGAAGGTGAGAGTGAAGATCATGTAGTCAGGTCATTATTTGCACTAATTGCTTTATTTGGACTAACATGCTGTATAAATGAAAGTGGCACCAGTTCGTTGTGTGTTCATACAGATAATTCTAGATTTCTGCAATCTCCAAATGTCTGAACGAAGACATACACTTACAACTTTATGTAGACCTTGCTTGCATCTTCAGGCAAGGAAATATATTCCCAAACAAATGTTAAGTAGAAATCGATAAAAAGGACTAGTCTGAATGTATGCATGTCTTCTCTAAGGCATGGTTAGCCTGCTTACGTTTGACAGTTTCTTTTTTCACCTGACATTTCACCATCTTTTTCTCATTTTTTTTTTCTTCTCACAGGCTCGTCAAAGCATACTGCAAACTGGATAATACTACAACTTTTAGTAAAAATTTGCTTAAGCTAAAATAAACTTAGTTTTCCCTTCTCAGGTATTAAAAGTAATGATAAAATCCATGGTCTGCTAAAAAAAACTCTTGTGCTTTAACCTTAGTAGACTGGTAAGCACCACACAACTGCTCATTCACTCCTCCTCAATGGGATGGGGGAGAGAATCAGAAGAGTAAAAGTGTGAAAACTCTTCGGTTGACATAAAGAGTGTTTAATAGCTAACATAAAAGCTGCTTGTGCAAGCAAAGCAAAACAAGGAATTCATTCACTCTTTCCCATGGGCATGCAGGTATTCAGCCATCCCCAGGAAAGCAGGGCTTCATCACGTGTAATGGTTACTTGGGAAGGCAAACGCCATAACTTCAAATATCTGCTGTTCCTCTTTCCCCCAGCTTTTATTGCTGAGCACAACATATGGGTATGGGATATCCCTTTGGTCAGTTGGGGTCATCTGTCTCAGCTGTGTCCCCTCCCAATTTCTTGTGCACCCCCAGCCTACTCGTGAACAGCAGAGAAGGCTTTCATGCTGTGTAAGCACTGCTCAGAAATTACGAAAACATCCTTGTGTTATCAACACTGCTTTCAGCACAAATCCAAAACATAGCACTGTGAAGAAAATTAACTCTACCCCAGCCAAAACCAATATGAAAAAAAAAAATTCAACAATCTGTCAAAGATACTACCTCCCAACCAAACATAAGAAGATAAGAATAGCAGTACTAGTTGGACCAAGTGGCCATCTCCCCAATATACTGTGTCCCACATTAGCCAGAAGAGGAAAAAGGACAATTCCCGCTCAGTTTCTATAGCTGTGTGTGCTGACTCCTGCTCTAGGAGCTCATCTCCCACTCTCCTGCATGAGCAGAAAGGAGAGTGGAGGAAAGCCACTATTGCAATTCCTTAATCAAAATCTGCACCACCTCAGACACCAGACTTTGGAAATGGGGCATTCCTCGATACCAAGTAGCATGGGAATATCTAGAATAGAATGAGTTGGAAGGGATCTACAATGACCATCTAGTCCTTGACTAGATCCTTGGTCATCTAGGCTAACCAATTCTGGGCTAACCGAAAGTCAAAGCATGTTTTTAAGGGCATTGTCCAAATGTCCCTTAAACACTGACAGGCTTGGGGCATCAACCAGCTCTCTAAATAGGCTGTTCCAGTGTTTGATCACACTCTCAGTAAATGTTTCCTAAAGAAACATTTCTGTTTCATTAAAGAAATGTTTCCTAAAGTCTTGATCACCCTCTTAGTAAAGAAATGCTTCCTAATGTCCAGTCTAAACCTCATCTGGTGCAGCTTTGAGCCATCCCTACGTGTCCTATCATTGCATACAAGATAGAAGAGAGCAGCACCTCCCTTTACACACGGGTGTTGTGTAACCCCACAATGATACCCACCTGGCACACCAAGCTTATCCGTGTGACATAGCTGCACTATCTAGGTGTGACCGTCTCTCACCTTTCCAGCAGCTTGCTCAGATGAGGTGTTACTTGGAAAAGACTGACACATACCTTGCTACTACCTCCCTTCAGGTAGTTGTGGAGAGTGAGAAGGTCTCCCCTCAGCCTCCTCTTGTCCAGGATAAACAGCCCCAGTTCCCTCAACCTCTCCTCGTAAGACCTGCTCTCCAGACCCTTCACCAGCTTTGTTGCCCTTCTCTGGACACGCTCCAGCAACTCAATGTCCTTCTTGTACTGAGGGGCTCAAAACTGAACACAATATTCAAGGTGTGGCCTCACCAGTGCTGAGCACAGGGGCACCATCCCTGCCCTGCTCCTGCTGGCCACACTATTCCTGATACAAACCTGGATGCTGTTGGCCTTCTTGGCCACCTGGGCACACTGCTGGCTCATGTTCAACCAGCACCCCCAGGGCCTTCTCCGCCAGGCACTTTCCAGCCACTCCTCCCCAAGCCTGTAGCGTTGCATGGGGTTGTTTTGACCCAAGTGCAGGACCCAGCATTTGGCCTTGTTGATCCTCATATAACTGACCTCAGCCCATCCATCCAGCCTGTCCAGATCCCTCTGCAGAGCCTTCCTACCTTTGAGCAGCTCAACACTCCCACCCAACTTGGAGTCATCTGCAAATTTACTGAGGGTGCACTCGACCCCCTCCTCGAGATCATTGATAAAGATATTAAACAGAAGTGGCCCCAACACTGAGCTCTGGGGAACCCCACTTGTGATTGTCCACCAACTGGATTTAACTCCCTTCACCACAACTCTTTGGGCCCAGCCATCCAGCCAGTTGTTTTACTCAGCAAAGGACTATGTCTGCCCAACCCCTGAGCAGCCAGTTTCCTAGGAAAGTGCTGTGGGAAATTGTGTCAAAGGCTTTGCTAAAGTCCAGGTAGACAAAATCCACAGCCTTTCCGTCACCCACTAAGTAGATCATCTAGTCATAGAAGAAGATGGGGTTTGTCAAGCAGGACTTGCCTTTCATGAAGCCATGCTGGCTGGGCCTGATCCCCTGGTTGTCCTGTACGTGCCGCATGATGGCACTCAAGATGATCTGCTCCATAACATCCCTGGCACTGGGGTCAAACTGACAGGTCTGTAGTTGCCCAGATCTTCCTTCCAGCCCTTCTTCTAGATGGTCATTACATTTGTTACCCTCCAGTCAGCTGGGACCTCCCTTGTGAGCCAGAACTGCTGATAAAGGATTGAAAGTGGCCTGGTGAGCACTTCTGCCAGCTCCCTCAGTACCTTTGGGTGGATCCTGTCCAGCTCCATAGACTTGTGTGTGTCTAAGTGCTGTAGCAGGTCAGTAACCATTTTCCCTTGGATTATGGGTGCTTCATTCTGCTCCCCATCCCTGCCTTCCAGCTCAGGGGGCTGGGTACCCAGAGAACAACTGGTCTTACTATTAAAGGCTGAGACAAAGACAGCATTAAGTACCTCAGCCTTTTCCCCATCCTTTGTCACTATGTATCACCCCACACCCCATAAAGACTGGAGGTTCTCCTTGGCCCTCCTTTTGTTGCTAATGGATCTATAGAAACATTTTTATATTGTCTTTTATGGCAGTAGCCAGATTAAGCTCTAGCTGGGCTTTGGCCCTTCCAAATTTCTCCTTGCATTCTCCTTCCAGTTTTCACCCCACAACATCCTCATAGTCCTCCTGAGTTGTCTTCCCCTTCTTCCAAAGGTCACAGATGATCCTTTTATTCCTGAGTTCCAGCCAAAGTTCTCTGTTCAGCCAGGGTGGTCATCTTCCCCGACAGCTCGTCTTTCGGCACATGGGGACAGCCTGCTCCTGCACCTTTAAGATTTCCTTCCTGAAGAATGCCCAGCCGCCTTGGACCCCTTTGCCCTTCAGGGCTGCCTCCAAGGGACCCTGTTGATCGATCTCCTAAACAGGCCAAAGTCTGCCCTCTGGAAGCCCAAGGGAGCAGTTCTGCTGACCCCGCTCCTTACGTCTCTGAGAATCAAAAACTCTATCATTTTGTGGTCCCTGTGCCCAAGGCGGCCTCCAGCCCCCACATCACCCCCAGGTCCTTCTCTGTTCACAAACAGCAGCTCCAGCGGGCGCCTCCCCTAGTTGGCTCCCTCAGCAGCTGTGGCAGGAAGTTATCTTCTGCTCACCCCAGGAACCTCCTAGGCTGTTTCCTCTCCGCTGTATTGTGCTCCCAGCAGACACCTGGTAAGTCGAAGTCCCTCATGAGAACAAAGGCTAGCAATTGTGAGACTTCTCCCAGCTGCTTATAGAAATTTTGTCTGCCTTTTCATCCTGGTTGGGTGGTCTATAACAGACCCCCAGCAGGATATCTGCCTTGTTGGCCTTCCCCGATTCTTACCCATAAACACTCAACCCTATCATCACTAGCATTAAGGTCTAGAAAATAAAAACACTCCCTAACATACAGGGCTACCCCACCGCTTCTCCTTCTTTGCCTATCCCTTCTGAAGAGCTCGTATCCATACACTGCATTACTCCAGTTGTGTGAGTCATCCCGCTATGCTTCCGTGATGGCACTATATCATAGTTTTCCTGCTGCAGAATGGCTTCCAGCTCCTCCTGTTAGCTGCCCATGCAGGGTCCATTGGTGTAGACTCACTTCATTTGAGCTATTGATCACGTCACACTTCTGTAGGGAGAAGTCCTAATTCTACATGACCATTCTCAGGCACTTCTGTGGATTCTAACACACCAATAACCCTTGCATCTTTTTTGTTGCATGGATCTCCATCCCCTACCTCCACTGAGTCAGCAGACCAAAGGACCTCGCTAGCACACCATCGCTTAAATATTGGTGTGTCACCCCCAGGCTTATCTCTAGCCTGGTTTTATCCCTTTCCCCCTTCAAATCTAGTTTAAAGCTCTTTCAATGACCCCTGCTAACTCCTCTGCAAAGATTCTTTTCCCCCTTTGAGACAGGTGTACCCCGTCTGTTGCCAGTAAGCCTGGGAAACTTCTGAAAAGAATGGAATTGTGAATGACTGTTATGACCCACTCACTATTACCACTGAAACATGGCTACCAGAAATATAATCCATTCCTCATTAAAAAAAAATGCTTTATGCTCTTTTGCACAGTTAAGTTTTGTTTTCTGAAGTTTAAAAGAATTTCTTCTTGAAGGTTAACTTAGGAAAACATACCATTATATCTGTGAATTTTAACTGCCCATCTATGAGTAACAGCATTGATGTGAATAAACTTGTTAAATCAGTACTAACATATTAGGAGAAACTAGGTTCACTACACAAATATCCTGAAAACAGATGTACACATCTTTATATAGTCTATTATATTAATCTCTAACACAGCTATTAATAAATATTTCAGTAATGCATTTAGAGATTATTATTGAAATTCTTCATGCACTGGAATCAGCAGAAGACTCTGAACTTAACCAAGCTCTTACCAGGTCATATTGAGATACCACTTTTACTATGGTTTTACCTTTTCTAAATGTATAGTTTCATGCAGTTTAATGTGGGACTCTAAAGGTGAAGTTGAAACATGAACTTGCACACTCCTGCAAACTTTAGAGTGACTCTCGGCATTCTTCTTGCAGAATTGCTATGTTTACAATAAACATTTTTATTTTCAATTTTCTTTTAATCAAATATGGAAAAGATAAAATACAACGCAGAGAGAATAAGACTTCATTTGTAATCTCTGAAGCATAATACTATATAACATTCATTATATGCATTGCAAAATTAATATAGCCACATTTATATTCAAAATGAATTATCCTGTACTTCAGAACTCTCATCTGAGATGTTGCAAAGAAGACTCCATGGTTTTCAGCAAAACCTACTAAATTATATTTGCTGACACTTCAGAAAGCATCAGTTCGAACTGATTTAGCCTTTTAAAACATTATCTACTTGGCTGTGCACTAATAAAAATTCTGAACACAGATTCATAACAAGTTTCCAAACCATTAGTGCAAATTAGGAATGATACATGACATACATATCTAACATTAATCTCTTAGACACAACCACATGCAGTTGCTGATTACGTTTAATCGTATTACTTACAACAGTCAAGATATTCTGTGACTGACACATTACCTGAAAACAATTCAATCTAGTTTTGTGCTTCTTCAGTAGGCACTCTTCCAAACTTTGTCTCCATTTAAAAATAGTAAGAAGAGATGGCCACTTCAGCTGGCTTGACTCTTGAGTTTTTCCTTTCTGCCCATCCAAAGAACACCTTTTCTGGTAATGTGGGTGCAAAACCTCATGAGATGCTGCTTTTACACTAGGTACGCTTCCTCTGTGATTCATCAGGGTTGAGTTATTTACCACTAGATAGTTCATTTTTAACCCCAATCTTCTGATAAAAAGTTTTTTCACTTCATAAAAAAACAACTATAATATTAAAAAAACACCTTTCCCTCACACATCTGTTTTCAAAGCCTCATGAAACAGTTTTTGTTCTCTGTATACAATAGTATTCTGCACCCTTAATTATAAACTCATAAATTGTGCTGTAATTTATGGTATTTGATGCTATTAACTGCACAATCCCAAACTGAGCTTGTCATGCACATGCCACAAAATTGGTTATCATTTTTATCTGACCTATCTCACAGCCTCAGAGAGGATCCTAATCTATTGTTAACAACTTCTATATGAGACAGGCTATGCTCTAGCTGTTCTCTCTCACTTGTGTGTCCTGTGCTGTTCCTCTTCTATTGTACTAACATTACCGTTTTCTATTTTATAGTTGCCAAAAGCAGATAACAGCATCAGTGCACTCATGCAGCATGAAAAAGAACTCCATTGACACATATTCAATGTAGCCAATAAAGATGTAGTAGCCTTATGAAAAGGCTGTGAAAAAAAAAATAAAACAACCCAGAAAAAATAAAAAGCTTCCTGAATATAATTTGCGGAGCCACATAATTAAATGCCAGAGGGCTATGAATTCTGCTGGATGAGCTCAACTGGTTCTTCTTTATTTTTAACTTTTTTTTTTTTGTTTAAATCAATCATGCAAGCCTGAGCCCATGCAAGGACACACATAACTCTCCACAACAAAACAATAATAGGAAAATAATGCCTAAAGCAGAAACTATAGCTAGCAATGTTGCAACTGTGGAAAAGTTGTCTCACCTTTCCCTCCCCCTTTGCACCCTCCTCAAACACAGTGGAAATAGAAAGAACTGTCTGTAAATTTTGCAGCCTCTGGCTTAATTTTCTAGAAGCCAAGCTGACACATTTGTCATTAATCAGAAGATGTTCTTGCTACTATCACACAGTTGTCTTCATTTCATGTAACATTTGAGAAACAAGTTTTCTATGGGTATTAACATTAATATAAAATCAAGTACAGAAAAAATTATTTTGCTGCCCCCACCTTTCTTATTTTGGAGGCATGACTTAAAAGACTCAGCGTCCAAACATCTAACTGTTGGTATTATTGAACAATTAATTCAATTACTAGGACGTTTCTGAGCAAATCTGGACAACTCTTAAAGTTCCTGGCAATTTTCATAGAAACAGTAGGAAACTTGAAAGAAAGAGAGCATGTTATTGTGTTCAGTGAGGGAAAGGCTGCGGCACTGTTACACTTTAAAACACCATATAATCCACTCAGAAGTAAGAAAACTGGAGGTAAAACTACAGTGACAGCATGCACTCAATGCATTTAAGAATCAAATGAGGAGATAGAAGTCTAACAGAAATTAAACTGCCATTCCTTGTACTTATTTTCTACTATTAGAAGTAGAAGACCACAAAAGAAAAAAATTCAGCAGTACCTCTAGGAATTATTTAAGGTGCATGAATGAAGCACAAAGAGAGGGATATTTCTGGATTTTTGTGATGCAAGATAGGTTTGATTTTCAGTTTGGTTTGCGGATGGGTTGAAAGGGTGGGGAGGGTACACACCGCATATGGGACTGTCAGGCCTGACTACCATTTGGTCTAGAGCAACACTGGTAACATCTTCCCACCAAACTATTAGAAATGAAACTGCAAGTTAGCCAGCAAGAATCTACTTAGCCTTCGAAGAAAACATCATTTTCAGCTGGAACACCTCTATTGTATCTCCACAGATAAAAAGAAATCATGACTGTCAAGTAGCACAAGCTGACTTTATCATTATTATCAGAGGGGAGGTAAAACAGTCCAAGAGAAAGACCAATTTTTTTGCTCATTTAATTTTTGTCATGACTTGCACAGCACCGGGCTTTATTAAGGTGTTTTATTGTCTTCATTATTGTTAACAGTTGTAGAATTTTTATTTATGTTAAAATCTCTAAACTAGTTTTCTGCTGAGTTTCAGCAGTAAATTTACATGCTAGTTGTACTATATTGTGTAATTGAGAAAATTCTATAATTTCTTCAGTTGTAGGATAAAAAAATCATATTTTCACTCTCAAGCACAAAAGGCAGTCATGGGCGACATCATCAGAGGATCATTTCGGTCAGAATCAGACTTGAAGGGGTTGCCTCCCATTTCTTTTCTCCTTTCCCAACAATATCAGCAAATGCAGTGAAAAGTAAAAAAGTTGTCTTATAAACTTTCTCTAGGCATTGACACAACATTCAATGTGATACTTTTGTAGAGCCGATGATTGGGGACAACATAAGAAAAAATATAAGGGAGGGGTACTTGCCAGTGGGGAATCTCAGCTGGAAATACTTCAGCTGCAAACTGAGTTTGCAGTTGAAAACTGCAAGACTGTGAAATGATTACATAGAGTCCAAAAGAGAGAGAAGAGGCTAACCAGAGGTCTTGAAAATGTCATCTATGGGGGAAAAAACTGATTTATTTAGTCTAGTGATGGAAGGAGTCATAAAGAGTATTTAAAGTCTTTAAAGAAAAAGATTGCTGCAGTAAGAAGGAAATACATATTTAGTAATACAAGAAGGCAAAGTGCTTAAATTTCAACAAACATTTGGAAAGGAAACTTTCATAGATACAAGGTGTGCTGGAGTAGGTTTCCTGAGGTCACATAAAAGAATGCGTAATTTTCAAAGTGTATTAGAAAGATATCTACCAGGAATAGCTGATCTTGTATCAAATTACAAGGATGATTAAAGTGACCTTTTTTGTTATTTCTATCTTATTTCCTTTAATTTCTATTTACTAGTGGCTTATTTTCTCCAGGGCATATAGGAAATCAAGGATTTTTAGCCTTCAGCTTCAATGCTCAACAGCATTGAACCTCCCTAATATGGAAAGAAAAAAAATTACATTATTAGTTATTTGGAATGAATCTTTCAAATTTTGCATATAAATTCACTGACACCTAAAAATGTAATGCAAATAAGAAAATACACTGCCCACCCACCCAGTTAGAAGAAATCAGGAAACTTCTTTTTTTAAAAAAAAAAGGTCAAATATGTATTTTCTTAAGAAGAAACAACTAAAAGCTTGCATCCCCACTACTCCAACGAGAGATTTAACAACACAGACTTGAGCCAGTTTATAAAAACAATGCAGATACTAAAATCTCACTCATTCTCCAAAATAGGTGCCACTATTTAAATCTGTAATTAGCTGGAAAGCCCGAAGGACACTGGTGTTCAATACTGTATACACAACTGTATACACAATATGAATTTGAAAACTGTCAAATTACTATTAATGATTTTATTTTTAGAAAGCTTGCAGTGTCATGTCTCTTCCCTGGCTGAGACAATGTATATATATATGCCACAGAGGCCACAAAAATCAGAGTTAAAGAAACAGGACCTTTCAGCACAACGACAGCTCTTGGGTGAGTTGGGAGATACTGGCAAAACACGAGAGAGCATTTCCCGAAATCTAGGTTTTGGTGCACAACACTACAAACACTTCGGATAAGTAAGATTGTACATCAAAGTGTTACAGCACATTAAGAACATGAAATAAAGATCTGGGGTGGAATTCAGCTGGCTGTGTATGAGTCTAGTAACAGTTTAGCTGCCCCAGGGTATCCTGCCAAGCCTAGAGCTGCCACTCCAGAAAAGGTCCGGTTTCTAAAGGCCCTGTGTCATATCTGCAGATGTCTCAGATTCTCTAAGGTACCTGAAATGCATGAGAGACTGATGCCTAGACACCTAAATTGTGACAATTATGTTCTGACACCCCTTAAGCAGTTTATGTCTGCTTGTGTATTACAGCCACATAATCGTGTTAAACTCATTCATCTGCCCAGAAGCCTTTGCAATGAGCAAAAAAAGCTGACAAATCCCTTAGTGAGCTTCCAAGTCCCTGTTAAAGCAGAATGTGCTAAAATATTAGTAACAGAAATAATCTTTACGCAGGTTAATGTCACCAGAAATTTCAAATGCCTAGTGAAATTAAAATAAGTAAAGAAAAGAAAAGAAAGAGAGGGGGGCAAAAAAGACAGATAAAAGAGAAACTCTTGAGTCTAATGAGCAAAGTAATAAATTCACCTTCCAACATTAACTGGAAACCAGTTCCTACCAGTTTTTCAAGAAAGCCTGAAGATCAAAGAAATGTAAATAAAATCCAGCTAGGGTGAGTATGCTAACGTCTGCCTAATTTAGAAGAAAAGTAATCAATACAAAGAAAGCAGGAACGGGAAAAATAGAGAAAGGCATCAAGTGAACAATGCCATTGGAGAGCTGAATAAAAAGGGACCTTCTCTGCACCATTCTGGGAAATCTTAATATAGTGGTGGTAGTATGAAAATAATAACAAAAAAAGAAAAAGACGTAAAAGTGAAATAAAATTAAATAAACAATAAATAAAATAATTGGTTTTATCCAGAAGAATTCTCTTAGTTGAAAAGCTGGCGCTGGGACAATGCTATCACATATGTGTTCCTAATTCTGGTACAACTCCCAGCTCCCACCTGCTTGGTGGGACACTGAACAAGACGGACCCCTTGGGCAGACACAGCATAGTTATTCTTCCAATTAATTAAAATATAAATTATAATTGCTGGGCGTAACCACCATCTTTCCCTACTGTGGCAAGAAAAAACAGACACAACAAAAATTATGGCAGAAGAGCCTCATGTAACAGGGTGGACATGACTGCTCTTTGAATTTGTCCACCTGCTCCCCTTTCCTCAGAGCACAGACAGGAATTTCTGTCTTCACTTTTCAGACTGTACTTTTCTGCTTCCAGGCAATTAAAGACAACATTTTCCAAAGTCAATAACATTTTTAGAACATTGATCTTATTTTCCAGTGTTGTTTCAGAGCTTCTGCATATCCCACCTATAGGCTTCCATCACAATGTTGCCCACCCCACCGTTTCGTCTTGTCAGTGATCACCGCCAAGAGGAAAATGGAGTTTTTTCTCTTCCTTTCCCCATCCTTGAAACCTGTCTTCATTTAATGTTGTTACAATTTGAATGTGATGTTTCTTTCCTGACTCTGCCAGCATGAACATCCTTTTCTAAGATTTTATCTATATCTTTAAGAGAAGTTATGGTAATATCTTAATTATTCATAAAATATATTATTCATATCTACTAACTACCTTTCCCTTAACACATAAATTATTGCTAACTTCTAGGCAAGATCGTTACCTGAATATGTGACTGGAGGTGTTATCAGTATCAATTCATAATTACAGATTTTCCATTATGTTCTACCAGTAGAGATCTCTGGTTAATAGAGAAAAAAAAAAATAAAAATGAGCCAGCAGATCCACTAATCTGATGAAATGAATTTTTAATTTTGGGCCACGTTACATGCACACAGTTACACCTCGCAGAAGCAAATACGCTGCTACAAATTAGGAGGTTCCTTCAACATGTAAAGAGTACAGGATGAACAATTCTTTATATCTGTTAATAATCTCATTGAAGAATTTGATCTACCAAGATACAAATTGTGCCATGGATGCTATAAACAGGAGCTTTTCCCATAGATGCTTTTTAAACAACCCAATATTAGGTACTGAAAGAGTATAAAGAACCACATAAAATGAGTGGTCTTTCTCAACTGTTATTTTAAAGAACAGTCTCTGAGCAACCTAAAATTAAGACTGTGCTTTTTGTAATGGCTACATTTTTCATACTTCAGTGACAGAAAACATTTTTGCTCTTTTTTTTTCCTCCATCCCAAAAGTATATGCACTGTAAGCTGCTTGCTGGCTGATAGCCTTACCAATTTTTGTTTCACGTCAGAATTTATGTATTGCCATGGAAATGAAATGAAAATGCTTAGTAGATATGGCACTGTGAAGGCTATTTAAACCTTGAGTCATCCTTAAAATTCTCTGAAAAGCAGACAGAAATTATTCTTATGTTATCAGTAGCCAAATAAGGGTTTCATGACCCCCTGAATACTTCACTACAATCTAAATTAAGACCTCAGTAGAGACTGTAAGGTTTCAAATGCATAAATTTTATCTCTAGAACATGATTGATGGCCTCATCCCCAGAAGATTTTAATTACATTATTATTTCAAGTGCATTATATTAGTTTTTAGAAATTTTTATAGTGCTCATCATTGTCATAATTAAGCATCTGTATTACAATATAACTTAAATAATCCATCTATATTCAATCCAAAAATTATTCACAATCTAAGTGTTTTTATTCTTGACAACCCTTTTGTTTGTATGGTTTAAAATGTTTAGAAAGGTACTAAAGCAGCCAGTTTTATCCTTTGGAATAATTTCCCACAACTTTTTTTTCATTGGAATCAGCATAAGCAGCTGTGAAATGTAATCAACACCATTTTGATAACTGACATTTTTGTGCTTTGTGAAATCAGAATATTACCATACTGCTTGCTCTTCATGTCAAATCATGCTTCAAAAGTTCCTTTGATTTACTAAGTACATCAGTCTCCTAACAAAGTAATCTAACCCAGAAATTCTAATCTGAACCGAAACACCAACTCTAAGTATTCAAATCCTACACCTTCTGCCATACTTCCTTCACCTGTTTACAAGAGATTGTGGCTAAAACGGTAACACTCTTAAAATTGCACGCCTTTTGCTAGTTTTCTGTATTGAGCTGCCTGTGTGCAGACAGTCATATACATCTCTATCTGAGTATCCTCACATGTATTAATCCAGATCAGAAAAGTAAGAACCGGAAAGGAATGCCAGAGTTCCTTTATTTCTCACAGCTGCAAGAGCAAGAGAAAAATGGAAAGCGCAGGAGGTCTGCAGGTAACACACTTGCTTTACAAAACTGAGATGATGCTAATTATCACAATGGGTATCTTCAAGCCAAGGTGCTTCACAAGAGTACAGATGATAATCACGAACCGCTTTCTGATTTTAAGTTATTTTTAGACATGCAGAATGAATTAAAAAAAAAAATCCGTAATGAAACATGCTTGCTCTAAAATGATTGTAAACCCGTGCTAGTAGATTACATAATGATATTGCATTCAAAAATTTTAGCTTGAAATAGAGTCTCTCAGAAAAGAATAAATGGGAAAGTCTAGGGAAGGAAGTAATTTCTTTTAAAATTTATTTTCATATATTTCCATTATAGGATGGAAATATTGTATTGTAGTATGCTCCCTGCAGCCTCAGGACTTTGAGATACAGAAATATTTGAAAACTGATTTCTACTTTCTTAAAAACTAGCCTGTAATTTAAGTATTTTTTTTTTATTTTTTTTTTTCAGTAGCACCTGGCTCCTGTAAGGCTGCCTGGTAGAACTTAGTTGCAATTGCAATATTGAAACATTTTGGGACATGTCTTTCCTCTAGGATAAACATTTAAAATGCCAGGGTCAGGCAGGTACCATAAGCTGTAACCCTAGCGCTGAGGGGAAGAGCAGTCACAATAGTTCCCTGGTAAACGAAAAGCAGGATGTATGAGAGAGGTTGTGAGTTACTGAATGAGGTCCATGCAGCCATCCCGCATGGAACGAGCCTTAATAACAGCTTGTCCTTTACTTTTTTATGAGGAATGCAGATTAAAGTCTTATTAGTACGATAGCCAGAGTGGTAGAGACATTTATACAATGGAACAGCTGCATTTTTATTCAGAACTTCATTTACATCTCTCTGGATGAAGCGTAGCTTCAACTTTTATATTCTTAGGTTGAAAAATATGTACATGAACGTTCAGTTTTCTATTAGCTTTTGCCCCAGTAGCTCTGTTCCTTTTCTGCCTGATTATACAAAACTATCAAAGAATTTCTTCCAGCTTTGAATTTCTGCATGCCTCTTGCATCACGAGTTGTGTTACCATACACGAATGGAAAGCGTTTGATTCAGAATTTGTTCTGGTAAGCTCCCAAGGTCTGCAGGGACACTCTCAACCTTGCATGTAGGGCATTAGTTAAGAAATTTACGCTAGTATCAGCAGGTTTGGCACATCTACAGCTCTCCACATCAACTTCATATCATCACCATGTCAATAAAGCTAAATCATCACTCTAGATGGAGGCATGAACCAGACAGAAAGTTCGCTAGGAAAGTGATGAAGCCTGTAATGCCAAGATGTACAATGCTAAAAAAACAATTACACTATTTATGGTTTAAAAGAACAATAGAATCAGACTGCCAACGTCAACTATTACAAAATGTTAATACTGAAGTCAGATGAGTTACATCACACCATTTACTTGAGGAGAATTTATCTCTGAACCACAGCTGACATTTTTACCTAAATTGATGGATTTTATGCATTTTACTGTTTCACTGAAGTTTTTCTATTAACCATTAATATAAAATGCAAACAGCTCTTTGCAGATCTGAATCTTCTCCCTTTTATTCTCATTTGACACTTCAGAGAGGGTAGAAGTCCAAACCAAGCTTGGAGATAGCGCATTAAAACAAACTAATTGCTACCTTTGAGAGAGTGTATAGTAAAAATGTCCACACATGTATGAAAAAGAGAAATAAAGAAAAATGTGAGATAATTTGCAAAAGCAGGTCAGTGGCATAATCTGGGAATAGTGTTTCAGTCTCTTGGCTTTCATTACAATTCTCCATTAGGGACCAAGGTGACCTTGCAAAGCTAGAATTAAGACTTTCAATTATGAGAGTCTTGTGTGAACTGATGAATATGCTCAATTATACTGCAAGAAATATACCAAGAGGCAGAAGTGTGTTTTTTCCTCATCTGGGAAACATTCAGCTTTCAGGTCAGCATGATTTCTTGTTTTCTAAGGAGATACCAGGGTAGGTCTAAGGGTAAACTTTGGCTTTCTATACCATATATTCCAGGGGATCAGCCAGCCTAGTGCGCCTGCCCTTGTCCTCCCGGTGCTCAGAAAATTAGACAGAAGTGAAAAAGGTCTCAGCATACGGAGGGATGTTTTCTGCACGTTTGAAAGATGGACAAAGTGTTCCTTCATGGTTCTTTACTTTAAGGTCTGTAACCATATGATCACAATTTCCTTCTTTGAAAAAGCAGGAAAATACATTCACTCCCCCTGTGATAAGACCAGCAACAAGCATGGCAACAAATAATTTCAAGCATAATTGTACATTCCCTGTTGCTCAGTATCAATTTGAGGCCATATTGCTGTTCACCTTAATGGGATTGGTGCTGACTGACAATATTAGAAAATAACAAGATATTAAATGTAATCTGAGATATAAACACTACATAACTATTTGAAGTTAAACAGAGAATTCATTAGCCTATGGGATGGGGAATTCAAAGCTGAAGGACTAATAAAAACCTAACTAGATCATATTCACAGAAATGACAGGCTTTTTCGTGACATTCATATAACGAAATGCTCTTATGCCAGAATGGTCTGTTCTTACAGGTTGTCCTACAGCGCTTACAGACAGTGCTTCTGTGCTGGTGCAATTGGTGCCTCTGCTAGCAGGTAGCTGAGGGATTAAGTAACTAATATAAAATCTTTTCTTCTTGTTTTTTTTTTTTTCTTTTGGGTAGCAATTTTAGATTAACCAAACTAAGAGAAACCAGGTAACTCTAGAAAAGAGTTTTAAATAAAAACTCTAGATTTTTATGTACGTGAATTTTGCTTTTATGACAGGGATGGCAGATGTGTGTTCAAGTGTGAAATGTAAACAAGCAGAATTTCAGAAATAGGTGTACCTGTACATAGAGGTCATTTTAAATAAAACAGAATGGGAATGCTTATCCTGTTAAGCATTCTCTGTGATCTCAGCACTAAATTACCCTAAGGACTGCAAGCATCAGCATTATTATAGTGTTCTGTAAGGTTTTTTCTGTCATTTGAAAAAGTTTATTCACTTTCTATTAGACGTAATTTATTAGAAATAATACCCACTTTCTAAAGTTTTCCAAACATCTCATATCCTAAAAGGTGGACAAATAAAAAATGTCAGCACTAAATGCTACCTCTTAGACGTAACAAAAATAAAAAGGGGAGATATTTTTCACAAATCTGGGCTCTATCCACATAACAAAAAACTCAACCTCCACAAATGACATCAGCTACACAGAGAAACCAAGGAGAAACATAACTAACAAGGAACACTGAATAATTCAAGACATCTTTCATATATCACAGCGAGGTTCACAGAACAGCAAGGGTAACGCCTCAATTACTGATACACTTTCCCCCTCAGGGAGCAGTGAAAGTTAACTTTCACCATTAGTGTTGTAGAATATCACTTCAATAAATATAATTTAGTAGCACTTAATAGAAGTTCATAGACACAGGCAAGAATAGAGTAAAAAGGCAAGGTGGGGAAATAGGCCCTTAGCTCAAAAAGAGAATGGTAGCAAGGCAGCCTTCAGACGGGGTGAGCTTTCTTCACAAGGTTATTAGGAAATTTTCCATACCTCCTCCCAGATATCTAGAGACAGTGAATACTGTTAGAATTACAACATAAATACCAAATTATTATATTTCTGTCTTTGGATGTAGGTTTAATACAAAAGCAAGTACGTAAGGCATTATAAAAAGGAACATTTCTGAACATAAGAGATTTAGGAGAGTTCAATAGAGTGGGAGGGAAAAAAGTTAGCTTTTTCTGCTTACCAGTCTTCGCCACATTTCACCTCTAACACACGCAAGCACTAAACCATAACAGAGTCCATCCACCTTTTCTTTTCCAGCCATGTATTGCAGGATATCAGAGAGAGATCAGAACATGAGTAAACTAGAAAAATTCTCTTAGGCACACATATTCCTGGTGAAAATATGTTAAGTATCGACATCAGCCCAGGCTCAAACTATCTCTCATCTGCCCTATTTGAGACATCTGGCCCAGTCCTCTAAATTGTTTACCTCCTCACTTGTTCTCAACAGGAAGAACTATTTGAGCTCTTATAAACACCAAAACCAAGTTGGTGTGTTCTAGATTAGATAATGTTCTATCACATACTACAGAAGAGTAACCCATTTTTTAAAATATAATCCTAAGTTACTTTAAGTATCCCTTTTTTTTTATTAAACCTTAGCATATAAAATCTTCTGAATGAATTAAAGGTGAATAAGAACACCTGAAAAAATCATGTGATTCACTTATATTTTAAACTTCACCTGAGAGCATTTTAAAGTTGAATACTTGTCATCTGTGTCTTATGCTCTGCATTCAATAGATTTGTAAAATAAGCACACCATTCCTCAGGTAAAACAAGGAGCCTCGATAACTGATGTTATCCATTTATGGAAAAAATAATTTAAAAAATTATTTTTTAATTTAAGATTAGACTTCTGACTCCTCGTTTTGATATTTCACCAAGTGATTTGGGCAAAAGTCACAATCTAAAACCCTGGCCTACAAATTTAGTGAAATTTTAGATATCAAGGAGGAGTTCTGAAAAACAATAGTTTCAAGATTCTTAACCATGACAGTTACAAAAGTATGCAGCCAAAAAATATAACATTTAAAAATATTCTGGGTCTCTCAGAGGAGAAAAAGGGACATCACAGGACTCTGACAAACAAGTGATAAGTTTGGTCAGGAAAGTAACCCTCAGCACCACCAATACGTTATGTTGTATGAACTTAAGAATCACTCTCCCTGGTTTTGCAGCATGGGCTGGACACCATGGTAAATATATTTCCAGTCCCAACACATGTAGCCATGCTCAGAGAATGATATTGTAATGATCTGGGGAGTTCTTATGAGATCAGGTACCATCAAGGACCAACAGAAAAATATATTAAGCAGATATAAGGCAAAGTTGTACTCACTTAGGTCATGCACCAACTATCAGAAAGTCATATTCCTTTAATAAAAGTAAAAAACTGTCAGGCATATTTTTTGTTCCTTAAGTTCTGTTCTGGTAGCAGAAACAAAATTTAAAAAACCTCACCAACTATTTCCAGTTGTGTTGCCTAGTTGTGTGACATCAATTCCATCATTAAATCCTCTGACCACCAATTTACCATCTGTAAGTGGGATCGCACTTAAGAGAAATTAAGTTAGAAACCAAGGACTGTTCCAACAAATTTCAGAACTGCCACCTTTGTTCTAAATGACATTCTGAAAGGAATGTGAAAATAGGGAAAGGCTAACATGCAGCTATGTCACAATGAAACTTCATAGGTAATTTGAAACTATGCAGTGCTCAAACCAGATTTTAGAAGACAAGGCTTTGCAAAGGTGGCAGTGACCTCCTCCTGTGCCTGGCCAGGAAGGAGGCTTAGACCCTATATACAGTCCTGCGCTATGTCATTAGGACACAAAATTTCCAGTAGCAGCCAAAGTTACCCTTCAGACTCCATAGTTGGGACAAAAAAGTCTGGCAACCGTCCTGTTAGAGACTACAGAATGCCCCAGTCAACAAGCTGACATTTCATTACCTGAACAGTTGACCACATATTCATTACCTTCATTAAATATAAGAATAATCTGGAAAATACAGGTTGTGGGTTGACTGAATCTATTTTGAACCATGCAAAATGAAGCTGTTTGTCTAGATGCCGTAATGCAAGTACTTTGTACTTTATAAAAACTTTTGCAATGCTTTTTTTTTTTTCTATCTAACAGTGGGAAGAGAAAGAACAAAAGAATGTAAACTAAACTAATCCATAGATTAACAAATATTTCAATGTGTTCAACATACTGTTTTAATGAGTTTTGCTTTCAGCTTTTATATCTTCCACACAACTATAGTATGGATGGATTTAGAGACAGAATTTCCTATGCTACCTCCCCTTATTATATTCTGAATAATTTAATATATTTATATTTTAGGAAAAAAGAACAGTAAAAATTATGTTTCTTCTTATTCAGCATTCATTCTCCCTTTTCAATTTCCATATTTATTCCATTAAAGTTTTATTCCACTAAAGTCCATATTATTCTATTAGAGTTTGCTTTAACAAGTCCAGCCTTATGCTAAAAGTTTAATCTCCATTCTCTATAACCACATAATTCTCAGGAAAGCCTTTCTGACCTAAAAGTCAAAAGTGTGTACTTTGAGCTACTTTGTCAGCTATTACCAATACAGAGATCTTGAAATAAGGAGCTGCCTTGCAGTGGGGCTAATACACAACTGAGAGGAGAATTCAGGATTTTCCCTTATAATAGTACAGCTGTCTGTAGGACTGAGCACTTAATGATTCAGGATCCAATATTGACTTAAACTCTGTATGCATTAAAGCATTACTTCTAATTAATGTTCACATTATATTTCTTAAGATTTATGCATGTTTTAAATAAATTAATTCAAATTTACATAGTGTTTTGAAGTACTTCGTATTAGATACTTTATGGAAGTAGACTACATGAAAAGTACTCCATGATCATGGAACACATACTACCTGATCTCTTTAACAAAGATCAATGAAAGAAGCAGTATCAGCAGATATATCGGGCAAGTCTGTCATTGCTAGAATAGCACCTAAAAAGAAGTAGGTTTCAGCTCACTGATGAACTGCTTGGTAGAATGATGTCGACTGAGGACCAAAAGTTTCAACTCAAAAGTCAGAAGTGGCTTTACTCACATAAGATAAATGCAATTCCTTTCATGCTTATTTTTTCCTTTTCTTTAAATCAATTGCTAAAAGACACCATTTTATAGAAACAGAAATGTATCTGAAAAATTCCATTAGGTAAAATCTCCTGGAAAATCACATTTACATACAGAAGAACTAGGATAAGTCTGAAGGGTATACCACTGTTGTATGCAGACCTCAACAGCTAAACGCTATCATAAATGGATATAAAGCTGTTTTAGTAGACTTTTCAGGAGTTAATGAAAAGAAAAGGGAATTCCAAATCACTAAATTTACTTTTAAAAGAATCTCTAGATAGTAACAGTCATAACTTACTTATTCATTTATTTTTAAAATCACAATGACAATAAATCCTTATTTTAATATTGTATTTGTGCTGCTCAGGAGACCTTCCAGATGGTAATTTAGTAAGTATAAACTAACTTTTCACTGGAACATTTAAAGATGTTATTTTTAGTAAAGATCAGCTTCTTTGTTCCAATTATCTCTTGAAAAGCTTCTACAGAAGTGCAAACCCTTTATTATCAGGTACCAAGTGTGCATCGTCTTTTTTCCCCTCAGTCACATGCTGATGACACTTCCAAATAAGGGAAAAGGAAATAAGATACAATAAGGAAGCTGGGGAATAAGGTGGTCTTGGCATATGGTTAGTTTTTATATAAAAGTATGGTCAGAAACATATTTTCATTGATAACCTATAACATATATTGTTTAAAAAGTACCGTAATAGCTATTATAACTTATCTGTAGTGACTTTGTAATGTCATATACTTTTTTTTTCTTCTTAAGTTAAAGAAAAAAATGGGGAAAACCTGTTTAGAGTAGAATAAGAGGGGTAAAGAAACCCTGTTGATGTACCATTTTTCTTATGAGAGTAAGTTAAAAAATAGCAACCTCTGACATAAAAGGAGACTAGTGCAAAGGCATCCTAGAATTTGTATTCCTATTTTATGTTCTCCCAGGACCAAAAAATGCTGATGCCAAAACCTTTGACAAAAGTGGAGTATAGAAATTAATATTAATCACTTGTTTTGGTATTAGCAAGCCTGCTGTTTGTGCTGGCTTTTGTGATATGCCTGTAAGGTCTCCAAGGAACTGCAGTATATTACCTACACAAGAAATGAGTCTTAAGGAGGCATGTGCCTGCCTACAAATAATCGAGGTATATCACACATGTGAATGAGCAGCTAAATTCTGTCAGATACAATTAAAATCAATAGTTCAGTCATATATAACTGTCTAAGTTGTGGAATAAATTTTGCATTAAACACAGACACCTAGCTCTCTACTAATTATAATTCCATTTCCAAACTGCTGAAGAAGCACTGAATGCAGTGGCTGAGCTTTCTGACCTTACACAAGCTGAAATTCAAACTATAATTTCTTCCGAATTCATCTACTGTGAATACTATAGGAAATGCAGCATCATATTCAGGATGTCCATATGCACTTTTTACTGGTGTTAACACATTTTGACGTTCTGCCAACCAGTTGCTGGGTTTTCCTTGCCTAATTTTAGGAAAAAGCAGTGAGAAAACTACTGACATAAGGTTTGTTCCCCAGGAAATCCAGAGTTTGCAAGATTGTTCCCATTACTCACACAAAGATCTACTTCCACACATATGCTCGGACCAGACATACAGGCACTTAAAAGTACTCTGTGATTTTATAGAAGGCTTCAGAAAGGAAACCTTCATGAAAGGTGGAAGTTTGCTCAGCAGGTGTCGTGCCAAATGCTACAGAGGAGCACCCTGTTCCCTACAGCAGCCTCATCTTTGTGAGGGAGGAAGAGAAAAGAGGCAAACGTGGAGTAGGACCTGGACAGATTTCAGCTAATTTTAATTGCCTGTGTTAAAAGCCTAGTCAACTTTATCTCCCCATATGGTGAATAAAGCATTTCCAGGGAGCAATTCAGCATATGTAAATATGAATCACACCTGAACGTAACCTTCTCCACTGACTGGGGCAGTGTGACTGTGCTCCTACCTTAAGGCTGAGTGAGGTGAACCCAGATGCTGCTGAATAGAGTATGGCTAAAAATTGAACTATGCAAATCTTACCAAACCACCTGCATGCATGCAACATTTTTGTCCTGCGACCATAGAACCTAACTTAGCTAGTTAAATAAAGTATGGCTATTTATGACATGAAGGTGTTTTTACCCTAATACATATTCCATCCGTAAGCACTCAGAGCTGCGGGTGTAGTATCATCCAACAGATCATGAGGACCCACAGTACAAAAAGTGCGCACAAAAGGACAACTTCCAGCTGTGAAGAGCTGGCAGCCTAGATGGCAAGTCAGAAGTGAAAGAGGAAATGGAAGGCGAGACCCTGGAGAGGAGGTTGGAACAAAACAAAGATGTCCTTATTGACCAATTGCCTCTCCAGTGTACCTCAGGTTTTCAAATACATATTTTGAGCTTCTTGTGCTCTGTGACAAAATTATACACAGAGAGAAAGGTGTATCTTGCAAATTTTTATTATACAAATTATATAGGCATGCCTATGTATAGAATAATTTAGTGCAACTAATATCGCCAAATATCCTTAGTGCCTTTCTCTCACTGTATGAACAACAGGTCAAGTCTTCTAGCACACGTTGGGATTTTTCATTTCACATCTATGAGCACATATGCATTGCATGCTGACCACTATTTCCAGATTAAATTCACTGAAGTCTGTCTGTTAAACTCAGTAAGTATGGCAAAGCTCATACTGAGTGGATTTTTTTAAATGAGATCTTCACAGAGAAAATTGAATTTAACAAGACATTTTAATGAAGAAAGAGCCTGAATGAGATTTGAATATTTTTCTATATATATTCTTCTTAAGTGTGGGTTTTCTTGTTAGCAATCCACATTATAATATTTGCTTAGTAAATAGTAATACCGTACCAAACAACTTCAGATTTGGATTTTTTTTTTGTTAAGATTTATTCTGAGTCCCATGTCTTTCTGTTCAGTGCCCCAAGCCTAGGAAAATTTATATTTCATAAAGTTTCTTTTTTTTTAATAAAGAAAAAAGTCTTAAACATTTATGTGAAATCTTGATCATTCACGACAGAAGCCATCCTAAATTACTGACTGATTGCCTATCATCAGCTTTGCAAAGAGAAAGTTTAAATAGTGACAGTACGAATAAAATGACAAATGATGAATGATCCATGACATGGATTTATTTTTACCTCTGTATGATAATTTATGACAAACATGCCTGTACATTAAAGAAAGCCATCCAATGGTAACTATCTTTAATATATTTGAAGTGTTGTAGTATCAATTAAACAAACATAGGTTTTGCTCACAACTTAACTGTATAAGAACATTAATCTCTGGTACTGGCGATAATGCTCCTTTTCTTAGCAATTACAGAAAACAGCTTGAAGCCAAGTCCTCCTTACTGAATCTTGATTAATCACAATAAGACAGCAGTATTCATCTTACCATATTTTTAGTGTGTTTCAAGACTGCATGAAGATCCTTCTATTATCTGCAAAACCAAAATCCCTGCTATGTGTAATATGAAACATGGTTTTAAGAACAACAAAGAAAACCTAGGCAAACTGGCAAGACAAGAAGCACAGGAAGCCTGGGACAGCCTCAGGAAATCTCAATGGTAATTCAGTGAAAAATTACTATGCACCATGTGGAAGACACATAGCAACTATCAAAAAGAGAGAAAGACACATAAAGGTTCATATATTCACAGAGCACTACTAGAAATAGATTCTCCAAATAGTGTTTATAACACAGATTGTCATCATGCAAAAACTCAAAAAAAAAAAGTTTCAACCGCTCATTCCACTTCCTTTTCACACCAGAGTACAGCTTGTAAGCCTGACTTAGCCTGACCTGCTCCAAAAGGGATTAAGTCTTTTGGCTTTTATTTTTTGTAATGCAAAATATCTTGTAAAAGATATCAAAGGATCTGTCTTTCTGAAGAGTCAGTGCTTCAGTGTTTCAGGATAATATCCTAAAAAGCAGGCACTCGAGATTTTTACTCAGTTTTGAAGCTACCAGCTAAGGTCATTAAAAGCATTTCACAGTCTTATTGTTTCAGTCCAATAATATCAGAACTGGGCAACTGTGTGGGATGATCAAACTATTACTGCTGAGCTCTTCTCCCTGGGATCCAGTGATAGGATGTGTGGGAATGGTCCAAAGCTGCACCAGGGGAGGTTCAGTTTGGACATTAGGAAGCATTTCTTTACCGAGATGGTGGTCAGACACTAGAACAGGCTTCCCAGAGAGGTGGTCGATGCCCCAAGCCTGTCAGTGTTTAAGAGGCATTTGGACAATGCCCTTAACAACATGCTTTAATTTTGGTCAGCCCTGAAGTGTCAGGCAGTTGGACTAGACGGTTCTTCCAACTGATGTAGTCTATTCTGCTCTATTCTATTCTTGAATGGTGTTCAATTATTCTGTAGGAAAATATCAACAGGCAGTCAACATCCTATATGCTCTGGATAACATTTCAGAACCGTGGTTTATCAGTGCTGAACACAACTACAGTGTAATGAAATTCCCAAGACTTCATTTCTTAGGATATGGACAGGCCTAAATGTTATCTAGCTGTCAAAGTTTTCCTTTAGAAATAACTTCCTATTTCTTATGTTGCGCACGGAAGAGGAAGCTTTGTCAGCAAACAGGTACTGTTGGAGCCTGGGCGTCTCAAGCTGGCAGCATACCAGATTTGGCCAGACTGATTTGTCCTCATCAGCTGACTCCGCTTGCAGGCCTGCATTAGCGTGCACTGTTCAGCTACTTGCATGGCATCCTGCTACTCAGTGCAGTTGGCTCCAGAGCAATCCCACCTGTCAAAGTACATTTTTTCAAAAAAGGTGGTTTTGTTCCAAGACAAAATGAAACACCAGTTTTGTGAATTGCAGAGATGCTCACAGCAACTAGAGCATGTTGTCACTTGATGATGCTGCCAACAACAGAGCAGTAGCATGAATAAACTATTTTTTGAAATATTAAAGAAAAAGTCTGCAATAATATTAATCAAAAGTATTACCAGGAGATATTTTCTAATGGAAAATTGGTTTGCTGATGATACTTGCAAATCATAGCATGGAACTAGTTGAAACACATGGCAATTTACAGTCATTATAACTTTGCTTACCAAGCACTTTGCTAATCTGGTAAATGGCCATGTTGAAAGTATAGCTGCTTTTTAAATCATAGTCTCTAGTGACAAACAAGCTGTAAAATAACGAACCATCAAAGATCTTTCCTCAAGGTACCACCTTCATGTGACTAAGGAATGCCAGCATCTATTGCCAGGAGTACTCGTGGGTATATCTTTGCAATGGTCTGTTTTGTCCTTTAATAGCCCAGCCTAAATATGGTTACCCATCAGCATTTCAGCAAACTGGATGCAACTTTTGGCACAGGCTCTGCTCAAGGCTCATAGTCTGGATTCATAACAAGATCACTTAGCCTCTCTGCCACACTTGTTCCATTAAATGATGAGCAAAACTAGTCCAAAGCCCTTAAATCTACTCAGAAAATCAAGGGGAAAAGAGAACAATCAAGAAAGTCATATAACTATTGAAAAATTATATTTCACCCGCTGGGGATTCTGATTCCATCATATATGATGAAGTACTATTGAATCATGTAATTTTGTTATCCATAACTCATGAAAATTACTTATCATTACTTATAATTTTACTGAAATGTGTATTTTTCTCCTTAGGATTACATGTTTTTCTTTAGACGTATTTTAAATATTTGGGAAAACAAGGATTAATGAGTAATGAAAAAGAGATAACTAATGTCATAATCTGAAATTATGAAGAAACCATTTTAAGGCAAGAATTGACAGATTCTTTATTTGAAATTACATGTAGCAGCTCCAAAACCCAGCATCTTCCTGTGCATTCTCAGCATCTCACTTTCCTCTCTGACATGGCCAATATGGCTTTTCCCAGGTTGGGAGTTCTGACTTCTTTATTTTGCTGATTTTACTTTTGCTTACTTTAACAACAACCTCTTAAATTACACATAGAAGAGCATTTACACAATATCTTTATTCTCAAAAATGTTTTGTTGCATTTCTATCCTACCCTACAGATTTCCAGCTTCCCTTAGTGACTGCTTGCCTTTGCCACCGCCGTGGTTTGTTCATGCTCCAACGTTCTTGCTCTTTCTCCCTCTTTTCTGTATGATCTCCCCTGGTTATATTTTGCCCTTTCCTGTTCTTTCAGTTGGCATCTATAGTGAACTTTCTGTGTCTTCTTCTTAGGTCCTAATCTATTTAATTGCATTTAGCTGGCATGATTCCAAAGCTGAACTTGGCATTCCTGTTCCTGACTCCTGTCTTTTACTTTATTTATTTTAATTCAGCTCTCACAGGAGCCAGAAATATTATCTGTAAACAAAGCATTTCACTGTGCAACCCACTTTAAACTGTCTGAAGACATTTCTTCCAAAACAGGGGGGACTATCTGGCCAATTGGCAGTCATACTTTACAGCCCTGAACAAAATGCCCTCTCGTACCGAAGAAGGAAAAATTAAAAGCCACACTCCACATCCAAATAGGCAATCAAGTGAGTTTGATTCTCTCTCTTGTCAGTTTCTCATTCAATTCCAGCTCTTCATCATCTTTAATACACAGGAGTTTTAGAAAAAAACAATTTTTATCAAAAAGTGGATTTTCTCACCCTGATTACTGATAGCATCTCATCTTCCTTCCTATCACCCATTCAAACTCTTCAGACACAGCAAGCTGTTGGAAACTGGTGCTTGCACTACAAAGCCAAAAGTCATCCAATTCCGCCTGTCACATGAAATAACGTCAAGTTGGAGACAAGCAAAACACGTGTAATAAGTGGTCTCTAAAATTCCTGGTATAGTCAGAATCTGCCCCAAGAAATTGATTGAAAAAGATAATCAAATCTGGGTTTCTGAAGGGGTTAGGTGTTTTAATCAGGGCTAATGAACTGTCAGAATGGAGAGTTTCATTAACAGGAATGGAAGGGAAAAGGATGAACTGGACGAACAAACTACAGACTGGCATCTGCAAGGCATCTTCATGGTCTTTCTTCTGAGACACTGAATCTAATGAAAAATTGTCGAGCTTTCAACATCATGACTAAAGCAGAAAAGATAAAGAACTATGGAACCATTGCCCTCATTAACTCTGTTGCAACCCAGAATCAAAACCACTATATTTCTTTTCAACAACACTGTTTGCTCTTGTTTTTAACCTTTTTCCAAAATTAATTTTAAAAAACTTGTCAAATCATTAATTTTGCCATAATCAAGATAGCATTTTTCTTCTTTAAATTATGGGCTTCAACACTCCCACACTCTTCAACAGAGGAAAAAGCTCCTTCACTCTATCGTCGGTATCAGAGTCCAAAGTTACTTCAGCATGCTGTAGTAAAAAAAAAATAGGAAACTTTTACCATGTGGTCTAGCTGGCCAAATTTATGTGAGAATAATGAAAGGAAGGAAGGTGTCAGGGGAGTAAAACAAACTTACGAGATGTGTGGGAACATCACTAGCGAGCACAAGATAATGGAGAACTTGCTGAAAGCTGGGATGGAAAATACTACAACCCTCCACCTGGGAAAAGGGAGGGGAACAGAATGTTGCCAGTTTTTGCAAATTGTTCTTAAGTTACAAATATACTGACATAAAGGCAAGGCTCTTTGTGAGAGGTCTTGGCAAAGAGACAATCTTCAGGCAAATGCAGCTAGGACAGTTAAGACTGAGTTAGTGTTTAACCATGTGTTCCAGATCTTATATTTCCCTCTTTCTTGATGTCCTATAACTTCTCCTATACGTTCAAATGACAGGAGCATTTTTCTTGGAATCCTTCACCTCCTGCTTCCAGAAGACTTTTCCTTGCATGAGATATAATCATCCCTAGCAGTAATGGGGGGAAAAGAAAAAGAAAAAAAATCTGCATCTGAGAAGAAGCCAGGTAGAGCTGTGATTAAAGGTTGACATTTTTACCTAGTATGCAAGATTAGATTTTCCATTTTTATACATTCCCTCAAGAACAACTTGTACAGATTTATATGAGTTGGCATCATCCTGTCAGTTCTTAGTGTGGCAAATGATTCCAGAGAATGGATCTGAATTTCCTCTAGCAATAAAATACTTGAAAATGAGCACCATGCATAAGCCAAACCTATGACTATTTTTAGCTTCGGATCTGCTTGGAAGACTCCCATGGGATACAGTCCTGGATAGAACAAGGGTCCAGGACACCTGGATATTTTTCAGAGATCATCTCCCCCAAGCTCAAGAATTATCTATCCCAATGAGAAGAGGTTAAGCAAGAGTAGCAGGAGGCCTGCATGGATGAAAAAGGAGCTCCCAACAAAACTCAGATTTTAAAAAGGAGCATAAGAGAAGTGAAAGCAGGGACAAGGGACTTGGGGGAATATGGAGATGCTGTCTGAGTATGCAAGGATGGGGTTAGGAAAGCGAAAGGTCACTGAGAGCTAAATTTGGTAAGGGAATCACAGGATCCCAGAATGGCAGGGGTTGGAAGGGACCTCTGGAGATCATCTCATCCCACCCCCTGCTTGAGCAGGCACACCCAGAGCAGGGGCACAGGACCGCGACCAGGCGGGGGGTGAATGTCTCCAGGGAAGGGACCCCACAGCCTCCCTGGGCAGCCTGTGCCCCTGCGCTGGCACCCGCACAGGAAAGGGGTTTTTCCTCATGTTTAGGTGGAACTTCCTATTTAAGTAAAACGTTCCAACTTGTGCCCAATGCCCCTTGTCCTTTCAAAGGGACAAAAAAAACAACAAGAAAGGTTCTTATGGGTAGTTCTGAAGCAAAAAGTAGACAAGGGAAAATGTGGGTCCACTGCTGAATGGGGCAGGGGACCTGGTGATACAGGACATGGTAATGGCTGAGGTACTCAATGCCTTCTTCACCTCAGTCTTTACTGTTAAGACTGGCCTTCAGGAATCCCAGGTTCCTGAGAACTATGGGAAGGTGTGGAGCAAGGAAGACGTCCTTAGTGGAGGAGGAGAGACAGAGTCTTCTCTGTAGTTCTCAATGACAGGACAAGAGGCAATGGACACAAACTGAAATACAGGCAATTCCCCTTAAGCATAAGAAAGTTTGTTTACTGTGAGGGTGGTCAAACACTAGAACAGGTTTCCCAGAGAGATTGTGGCATCTCCATCCTTGGAGATACTAAAAACCTTCCTGGATACAGTCCTTAGCAACCTGATTTGAGCATAGAGTTGGACTAGATGATCTCCAGGGGTCCCTTTCAACCTCATCCATACTGTTATTTTGCAATGTCTTTTTTTTTTTTTTTTTGTCCTTTCCTGTATACATTCACCTTGTTCAAAGGAAAAAAAAAATTACAAACAGAAGCACCTCAGAACTTTCTGAACTAAATTTTTTGTCTTTCTCAGTTTTAGCATTTCATTATCCATTTAGATTTAATGTACACTAACTAACCTTTGTCAACTTTCTCTCTGTAAACTAAGAGAAAAAGCACTTTTATATATGTACAGTATGATAGAAGAAATTTTAGTATAGGCAAATCCCAATCCACGTGTGTCCTTTAGATAAAGATATACCTTATGATCCAATGAATAGCACCATAGCAGAACTCCTGAAAGTAATCTAGGAGGGTTTGCAACACTTGTCGAAGGAAGTTCTTTTCAGTACAAGCTTAAGGAAAGTAGAGACACACTTTAGTGCTTTTCTGAAGAGAAATCCTCGAAAGTGATAATGAAAAGAAATAAAAGAACATCCAGAGGGACCACCATATTATATCTCAAGCACCAACATAGCAATCCCATTTAAATGCTTTAAACAGTTTGAAAATACTTTCTACTATTATGGAGATTTTCACAGATGCATATTTAAGAACAAGAAGAATGCCTAGGAGAATTTTATGTGGCTGCCTGAGAAATTTGGGTCATAGACACCCATCCCATAATCCCTAAAACATCATAATTCTGTAGCTGCAGCAAGAAAATGCTCTCTAGAAAAAAAAAATGTCTGGCCTTTATTTCCACTAAGTATAACCATGAAAAACAGTAGAATCATTAAAAGCTTTCATAAAGATAAATGTTTAAGTGTATTTGACTATGCCTTTTCTTTTGATTTGACCTTGACTAAATTGAAAGCACATAGAAAAATTTGCAGTGAACGCTAGATGTGAGCTATACTAATATCTGGCTAACTGCCTCTGCTGTGAAAGCTCTTTCTATTTTAGTAAAATTTTATGCACAAAAGCGTTTTCCAGAAACTGATGTAGTATGTTCAATATATTTTTATACCCAAGCTTAATTACAAAAGCTTTTTCATAATAACAAATATTGTCCCAAGCAGAGATTGTATTTAATAAATATGCTTATTATTTTCCTTAATGAAAGCAATGTTTAAAAATTGTAGGTAATCCCATTACACTGTACTTCAATTATACAGCCCAGCTCTGCTACCCTCCTGCTGTTAGAAGACTACCTCATCTTAGTTTCCAATTATATACATTAAGTCCTTCCAAAACCACCTTCATTATTACACACAGCATGTTTAGCTCTATCAGAGAAAAAGCTATAATTGGGAAAGAGCAAAATGCATTTTCAAGCCTAAGATAATCACAAGAAAAGTTAATTATGTCAATTAAAATAATCTTCTCTCCACTCAACAAATATGACCTATTTGTACAGAGAAACACAGCAGGACAGGTTCTGATCATTGATAAACTCCATGGTGTTTCCACTCAAGTAATTCTTACCAGAAAATTTGCGTTAGAGCCAAATTTTGACTTTAGATTAGATTGTAATAGAAGAATGGCCAAAAAGGGCTATTGGATGAACCCAGGGAAATCCTCTAAAACACAAACCATAATGTTTCACATACACACCCAAAATTAAACCTAAGTATTTCAGTTCTTGGATTAAACTTCTACTTCCTAAAAGCAGAAAAAGAACTACTGACAGAAAAGGTCCTAGAAAAGTATGGAATTAAAAATGGTAGATACCAGAAGTAAAATCTGCGTGGTTATTGCCAGTTGTTCTTGGTGAAGAATTTTGTCTCTACATCAGAAGGCAACCAGATGAAGCTATGAAGTGTTGACTTTAATTACAGTTACTACCTCAAGTCAGAGCTTTAAGTGTTGAAGATACTGCTGCATATAGTGAAACCAGAGCCCTTCACCCCAAACAGCATTAGAGAAGGCGTCAAACAAGGGGCTCACAGATCCTACAACTGCAGAAGCCCAATGTTCAGGCCCTCAGGTTGTAGAAGGAAGAGCAAGATGTGAGGCATCTCTCCTTATTAGCTGTTTCTCACAGCTAATTTTCCTTCCTCTGCATACCGTATCTTACTTTGACATTAAACTCGATCAGCCTTTTTTCACCACTTTTTAGAACACGCAGTTTTCAACAGCCTGCTCATTCCCATAAAAATATGGAACTGTCACAACATCTAATTGTGACAGAACAGCTATTCACAATCCTAATTTTGCTGTGCTGAGCTTTTTCCATCCCACCTCACAACAACTTTTTTAGACCATTCTACCTTTGAACATTTCCTAGCGTATTTGTTGTTGTCCTGTGGGCACCAGAAATAGAAGTAATATTCTATTGAGTATTACAATATTCTACAATGGCACCATAAACTTGCTTTAAGCCAGGTAGTTTAGGTAGTTCTTTGCTTTTGCCAAATCCATATTTCTTTATCTTACAAATATCTGGTAGTTTGCTGTACAAAATTTGTACTGATGATTTGCGACATGACAGGAGAAGTCAAGTGCAAGTACACTGCAGTTTAGAAATAATTTTCAATTTTCACAGGTAAATGTTTCTTATCCTAGAAGTTCCAACCTCTTAATTTCTTTTACCCTGATTTGTTTTTTCCTTATCTGTTGGTGACTTTGCCAGAGAATTGGGATTACTGCCAAAGACGTTTACCTCAATTTTGTTTCCAGTCCTAAATTAGATTCCTCCTAAATACTAAATTAGATTATTAATCAGTTAAAATCTAAATCTTCATTATTAATTTACTAGAAACAATACAGCAGCTTGTAAAACATTTATGCAGCAGTAAACAGAGAACCACTTTGCAGAGATCACGACATGCTTAATTTACTACACAACTAAATATTTAATTACAAATGGTAGCAAAGCTGAAGGTGCTCTGTTGAAATTAAACAATCTTTTAAATGATAAAAGTCTTAACTGCATTGTGGGCAGCAATGGTAAATTTCTAAAACAAGTGGTAGGAAACACACTCCCTTTTGAGGGGTGTGCCCTTACCAGCTAAGTGAGGAATCATGTACTTGGCTATCCAGTTTGCTATTTACTGATAGGTCTGTTCCCTGCAGTACTTTCAGCAGAAATAATTTTAAAATGGCATTTTAAATTAATTGAAAACACAATGTACTTCATATACCAGTTAAAATAAAAATAATTTGGAGGGAAAAAACCGGTTATACTCTTTACAGCAGGTTATTTTTTGCATTTGCAATGCAATAGGCTTGATTCAATGCCTTCCTTGCTAACAGTACCATCTCTAATTAGACTAATGGTATTTTAACTTTCTTGTGCACATCTACGTAATTCTTTGTTTCAGATTCAGTTTTCAAAACCTCCCAGGTACAATTTTTTAAAGCCACTTGCATTTATCCATCCAGATTTATATTAAAAATTTTGGCTCATAAACAGTTTAGGAAATCACACATAGAGTTTTTGTAAAGCCATCTCAACAGGCATATATCCTTCCCATAAGATGAGCTCTCAAAACAGATATTCTTAGGTTAATAAATGTAGCTGAACCTTTCAGAAGTTGTTAAATGTATATCAAGATGGACAACTATTCCTTCCCATCGTCTCACTGACTCAAATAACATGGATCTCGGAAGAGGAAGGCAGGGACGGTTTTTACCCTTATGAACAAAGATGAATGTGAAGAATGGAGAGAGCAAAGCAAGATAGGCTGGAGGAAGGTAAGAATAATAGCAGCATGTCCCATTTCAAGAGGAAGGCTCATTCAATAGAATATTACACCAAACAAAACAATGATCAGGCTATTAGCGTAGTCCTAAAAACAGAGAGCTGCAACAGGATCGCTTTCACTCGGTCTCGAACATCTATTTCAAAACAGCAAAATGATACTTCTTAACTGTCAAGCTGTTTTCATTAATAATGTAGAATATCCTGACCTTTTGCTACCTTATAAAAGTACATGACAGTCTTGTCAAAAATAACACTCCTAAAATCTTTAGAAAAACTTGTCAGCTAAGAAAACCACAGCTATGTATACATAACTCATCAGCTAAATGGAAAACAGTATCATATTTAGAAAATGAGCAAAACATTTTGCTACAACTTCCTTATGTCTCAGGGCTAAAGAATATTTCATAAAATTCTAAAATTGCTTGCTATAGGTATTCAAGACTCTAAACAGAACAAAGAAGTATACACTTGGTGGCGGGCCTCTCATTTCACTTCAGCATCTAATACGTTATCCTAATGATATGACCTTCCTTCTCAAGGTAACTTGTAAGGTAAACTTCTTAAAAGCTGAGTGGCATCACTGGCATTAATCAAGCCATACTCAGTTTAAATATCGCTATATGGAAGAAAAAAAACTTAATGGAAGACAGACTGAAGTAAACTGAAAAAAATCTTAGCCTAGAACTGAAATACATAGTTGTCATGCAAAGTTTGCTGTTCAAATCCAATTCCAGTTTAATAATGACAAAGCTATTACACTGCTGAGCTTCATGAAAGGCATGTGATAGCCTCAGACTAGTTAACACTGGCTAAGATTAATTAATTGGTTAACTAATAGGATAGCTGAATGTAATGAGTCACTCAGCATAGTGCTGGTACCATCACCGGTCGTCTCGGAACAGCTACCAGTTGTGCAAGCTGTGCAGCTTCACATATTTCTCTGTATCTAAAAGCTGTCACTTCTGAACAGACTTGCAGTGTGGGGAGGTGGGAAACGTGGGGAACCTTGTGTTGCTGTTTCCCAAGGTATATGTAAGCTGCTGTGAAAAGGACAACTTCAGTCTTCAGAACAGTTTGTGAATGCTTCACATGACATTTGGGCCTCCTTCCTGGTGGTAAAAACTCTCTCATACTGCAAGTACTAGCTAATCCCTTGATTCTTTCAAATTGCTCATCTGAAGCTGTTAACATATATTAAATCTATAACCAAGCTTTTCCTGACATGCATCAACATTTTAAGTAGTGTATGGCAGAGAAATTTTTTTGCACCATAAAAAAAAAAAGTGCCTCTTTTAAAACAAACCGTCTTGAGAATCATATTACGTGACAATAATTCTAGATTTTACTAAAGCTGTTTGCACACACATGTCTTTGGCAGGGTGCCTTCCAGTGGGAGCGTTACACACATACCAGCTGTAATGGCCTGTCTAGGATATTAAAAACATGTAAAGTATAATTTGATAATCTACCTTAGGAACTAGTGAAAGAATTCTCATCTCAGTTTTCTCCAGGGACGCTAATGCCACAGGACAGATTGTTTCTTGCCAGCGTTTCAAACTGATGTCTATTTGCAAACATAGCGAGTGATGCCAAATGCGGTTCGGAGCGCAATTCAAACAACTATTTTATTATGCGCTGTTTTGAATTGCATATGCAGGACAGAGAAGAAAGTAATGACAAAAAAAAAAAATCATACTTGCACATCACACGAGACATTTTCATAATATACCTGATCACTGCATCAGAATGCAAAGAAATACAACAATTCCAATAAAATAATGAGTGCCTTATGAATTAAATATTACATTCACAATGCTACACACTGGGATTTAACAGAATATGATATACAATGTAGACCAAGTGTGGAAAATCCAACTAAATTTACAAATAAGGTAGATATACTACTTTTTCTCTTAAAAACAAAAACAAAGAACAAAGAACAAAGCAAGGGGGAAATTATAAATTATTTATTGAATGAAAACAGGAAAAATAAATTGAGAAAAATTTTTTCTTTGAAAAACAGGGTAGCTTGTAGCCAATGACAATAAACCTACTATTCATTAGAAGCAGGTCCAAACTGATTCCATTTGACTCACAGCATGAGCACTCAGAGTAGCAATTAATGCAAACATTGGTGTGGCAGCTGTTTTCTGAATGTCCTCCTGTCCGTCTTGGCTTTGTTTTTGAGCCAACAAGATGAAATTTTACTGGAGAAGTCACTTCGCCTGTTTCTAAGATAATCACAACACTGGCTAAATCAGCAACGGAAAGACTGTTTTAAGTGACATGCTGTAGACACCTATGCATCATGAATTAAAGACTTCGTTGTACCTGACAGGGAAACACATACAGCAGTGTGTGTGCCAGAATGACAACGCGTGGGGGAAAGAGAAGAGGCATCACCAATGTACAGCAAGCCAGCTAAGATTAATTTAGAGTCCTCTTAGATTAAATTGGAGTGAAAGAGGGAAGATATTCTGTTCTTCACAAAGAGTTCACTTATAGCTGATTAAGTTACTTCTTCTGTGAACAAAAGCTAATTTAAACAGGAGTTCCCCTTATTACTCATTAATTGCTACAGGTAGGTGCTGGGCCTGTGCAGATGTAATGGGCGAGGAAAAAAAGAGCAAAATCCCTCACAGACGAAAAATAGAAAAAGATTACTTTGAAATAAGGGATTGCAAAGGATTAACTTCAGTAGTCTAGTATTGATCAGTATCTTATTTTAAAACATCACTCTTGCATTTTTTCAAGATTAGATGAATTTTTTTATTATTATTATTGTTACGGTGACTGTGAGGGGGAAGTGAGTTATAAGCAAAATAAATCTCTACTTAAGCAGTTGATCCTTACTGTTATATATTAATCATGGCACATATGGGATTATAACCAACTGCAAATAAAGAAAGAGGGGAAAAAAAGGAGTCGAGTAGCTTTGTATTTCTGGATTAAATCACAATATAAGAAAATGTCTTAGAATTCCAACTGTGCTAAAGCAAAAGGCATGACGAGCCCTGGATACAGGAAAACTCGCATATTTTTCTCCACACAGTTATGTGTGAAAAGATAAGATCTCTCCAAAAAACTGTGAAATAGAGCACTTACAAAGTCCATTTGAAAAGATTCCTCCAGGGGCCTGAGATAGCTCCAGTATCTCTTCAGACAGGTAGTTCTACAAATAAGTGACGTACTTTTGTCATCCAATTGAATCTGGTCAACGTGGGCCTTCCTTGGCCCAAATACAAGTAAAACTATCTGCCTGCCCTTACAGCATGTGGCAGCTACATGAGATGTCCCTTAGTGAGCAGTCGTTTCACCTTTAGCTAAGGCAATAACTAGACCTGCAAGTTTTGTCACTTCATCGCAGCCCCAGTGGATTGGAAATAATTTGGTAAGCTCTGGTTTTGAAAGAGAGCACTTGTTAAGAAATCTAAGGTATACATGCAAGTATTGAAGCAGAGAAAGAGTTTATCTTGTTTGCAATTAAATATCTGTATCTAAAAATAATGTAAGGAAAAATGTGTTTACCTGGTATTATGTTTTATGATTTCTTAATCACAGTTTTGATTCTATGTTGTGAGTAATTACTGGTTCAAGTGAACTTATCTCTTTCAAATTAGATTGCTGGGCAGCTACTTGTAAACAAAATAAAAATGAAACAAGAATACACAATCTAGAACAGCCTACTCTGCAATTAGCTACATTAAAAACACAGATATGAGAATGATCTAGATATCAAGTGTCATCTTGACATGAAGAGTTAATTGTCGCTATTGCCAGGACACTATCAGAGAAACTATTAAGTATGCCTGCATTTATAGACAATTTTTTTGTCACGCACCCCAGTTTTGTTAACCTCTTAAGGAAAATTTTCCTGTCCTTTTGCAAATATTTCATTGTAGGCTGCCAGTCTACCAAGGATATTTGATTTACCCAAAACAACCCTAAACCCAAGCACACAGAATGAAAAAACAGCTGCTGGACTATGTCTCTAGTCTGCAATACATTGCATTTAAAACTACTCACTTAAATTGATACTGTTCAGTCTGCAAACATTGCTTAGGGGTAATCTTTATTTTCATTTACAACTGGTAGCCGAGAAACCACATACTATTTGTATCATTATATATATAGACCTAGTTTTAAAAGTTAAATTTCTTCTGTCTTGAATTATAAAATTAATAAATGCAATAAACAGGAATTATAAACTAAACTTCCTGGGGTAAGACTTACATACTTTCAAATACAGGATATCAGTTCTTAGAACTGATAACACCGGAAGAGCACTTTGGTATCTAAAAGCTAGAAAGAGAATTCTAACAATGTTATTCTGTAAAATGATGGTGAAAGTCAACTCGTTTAAACACTTTACATGGGTCTTGTTGTTTTGCTCTCAAAAATAACACACAAGGAGAAATCTCATTTTAAACTGATTGTCATCTTCAGATGTCAAAGCTCAACAGCTTGACTAACTCTAACAGTATATAATTTGGGTCTCATGGTTGAAACATGTTCTGAACAAGCAGAAAAAACAATATTCAACTTCCCCATTGAAATTAAATGATAGGGTGACTTTGGCAAATCTTTCCCCACTTTTAATATTGAACCTTGGAACCCAAATTCTATATATATAGTGAAGCATTATCAGAAGCTTTTTCACACTGCTTTAGCTCACCCTCTCAGATCAACATGATTAATTGCTCAGTTACTTTTCTGTACCTCTTCCAATCATTTAGAATACTTATTTTTATAGCATAACCACATGCAGTTAACATCTCTTGATTTTTGTTTGACTGTGGTTTAATGAGAAAAATTCAAGGCATCAATCTTTGCCTTAAGTTATTCTAGTTCCAATGTTCAAATGATTGTGTTTACTCTCATAACAATAATCCTTTCATGTGTCAAACTCAAAACATTTTAATAACTTTAATAAAACAGGTAAAAGCAGAGCTGCCTTGAAAGTTCAGTTGTTTGCAGGCAATATTAGTGGCAGTATTGCATGTACGCTAAATATCTCACTACTCGAGGGCAAAAGTAACAGTAGCAATCATACCAAGACAACAGATTGAGGTAGAATTTGTGGATAACAACTTCTATATATGCCAGGAAAGGTTTATGATCCAGCCTAATAAAACCAATAAAGTATAAGGAACTTTGACATGCCTGAGTCTTCCGTGGCAAAATGAGAACATTAAGATCAATTAACAGGCATTATCCCACTTTTCTTGTTGAGATAAGAAATTTTAGCCAGGACTGGTTGGAAAAAAAGAGTTCTGTTTTCCAAAGTTTTAAGTTTTTTCAAAATATTTTGTGGCATTTCCGAATTAAAATAAGGCTTTTCAATATATCATAAAAAAATGACTCAAAATACCAGTGCACACTACATAACTTGAAATAACTGTTGTCATCATGGTTGGGACATGTAAGGCTGCCATTCATCCAGTTCTTCCCAGATGCCTTCTCTACTCTCCAGATGAAATTTTAACAGCTGGGAAGTCCTTAGGTTGTGGATGGCAGTCAATGAGATAGGGTCCGACTGATCTGACCACAGCCTCCAACGAAATGCCGGGCTGGAGGGGAAGCAAGGACTGGAAATGCAGGCCAGGAGCAGCAGTGCTGGCACTCAACACCAGGTACTTATCTCCTGATAAGAAAACCAACCCAAGAGCTCCCACAGGTCTTAGTGAGAACAGGTCCACCTCCTCCCTTTGGTCTCCCAACTCTTTGCCTTTTATTACGACCCTTTACCCTTCACCCTTTCACCAAGCCCCCAGAGAGACCCTTTTCCTTTCACCAAGTCCCAGATTAACTTCTCCAGCACAGGCCAAGTTCTGGCTCCTGAGACCCCCAGTCCTCAGGCTGCAGTTGCGCAGGGCACGAGAACAAGCACGTTCCACTCATTTTGGGGTGATCTGTATATGCCAGCTCTCCCAGAGCAGGGACTGCCATAATTGGGTATGGGGAGATGAGGAGCTGGGAGATACGGAAGTATTGGGATGGGAATTCCAGCTTTGGAAGAGATGGTAAGCTCTGGAGACACAGGGGGCCAAGCCCACCCACATCGTCACAACAAGACACCCTCATGCAGGTATGAAGCACACACAGAGGAGCACCACTCCGTCACATTGATGCCTTCTTAGCCCTTCCCACAAAGGACTGCCCCAATCGTCATCCTTTCCCTTGCCTGCGTGTGCACCCCTGGCACTGCACGCTCCGTTTTGCACCTCGGAAGTTCTGCTTCCTTAAATAGTAACCAGTGAGATCCAAATTCAAGTCCTCGCTCTGTGCAATTCAGGCCCAAAGTTCTGACATATTAAAGAACTGCACAGTCAGGTTTTGCATATGAGTGTGTTCACACCTGAGTCCATGCTATAACCCTCTTCTGCTGTGTCACCCCCTCCTCCAATTTTCTTCCTGGTCCTAAGAAAACAAAATTTCTGTTTCTTAGAAATACTTCTTCAAATTTCTTTGACTTTTACTGCTCCAAAGAAGCTAAGCATAATAGAAAAATCTGTTATGGAGCCATAATCTTCTGATCCCTGCTATCCAGATTTTAACGCAAGAAACTCTTTTTGCACACATAGGCTATTAGAAATTACTGCTCTATGCTATTACCTCCAAAAGCATATTAAGAAAACAATGTTTAATTCAAAACATGCACACAGAGAAAAAGCTAATTATTCTTCCAGAAAAAAAGATGTAAGGTAAAACTGCATAATAATTTGATTATTCAACCATTACAGAGAAAAAGACAAAACCAAAACAAAACATGCAGTTAAATGTTATTTTTAATTTACTTTTTGATAGACCTATTTTCAGGTCTGTATTCTCCTGTTACCAAGGTTTTGTACTGAAGATGTCAGTGTTGATCAGCTTCCAATCATCAATAGCACTTATTGAAATAGCATCCTGCTAGGAATGGGATTTTGCTGGAGTACACCATTGATTTATGGAAGAAAGACAAAAAAAGGAAAAACAAATAATTAAAAGTGGGCCCTGACTGTGGAATAAAGCTCCAATAAATAAATTTTAGTTTTGGTATAAGGCAATAAGTAAACCTCTTACAAGATGTTTTCTTGTATACTTTCCATCTTCTGGCAAAAATAAAATTCTATTTCAAATATGCTAATAGCATGCTCAAAAAAATCTTCAGAGGAAGCTTTTCTTTAAAAATTATGAGGAATAGCTTCAGAGCTTGAATACCACTGACCTGAGTTGTCTTGATTATTTTGAAAGTCCTATAGAGCTGAATAAATCGTATTATAATAGATTTATACAGAAATATTTGCAAATACCTTAAGAGGAAAAGAAGAAGAGCTCGAATTTTCAAAGCATTCTTTTACTTAATGTTACAAGACTCTATAGAGAAGAATGTATTTTCTTAGTGAATACTCTGGCACTGTTTTATGAAATTTTGCAAGGTTATTGGAATAATCTATACACATGCACGCTTTAAACAACCTGTACTAAATCTGTTTTTAAAGCTCCTGAGTGAGCCCCACGGTGTCAGGAGTAGAATGTGTCCACTCATCCTGCCTCTGTCATCTCGGAGGAAGCCTGAAAGCAAACGTTCCTCTGGAGGGAGCCCCTCAGGACTAACGAAGATCCAGTCTGCAACTTTTTTTCCTCCCATAGCAACACACAAACAGCAGGAGAGTTTTTATGATGCCCTCTTTGTTGAAATATGATTAACGACAAAGAAAGTTTGACAGTCCCATGTCTAGCTGTCTGCATTTCCATTTTTCCTTATGCATATGGTGTGGATTATATAAATCACTATTATTTGGATCATTTCCCAATGTCTTGGATGTTTAAATTTCAAAATTACCACACAGCACCTTTTTAACCACTGGGAATATTTTGCAGAAAAAGCACATCTCTGCCCATTCTCCCCTCCCCAACCATAAATATAATGCATTTTTGCTAACCATTTTCTCTAGGTGAAGAGCTTTTCCAGTTACAGAGGAATTCAGGCAATGGATAATTACTTAGTGGATTGGTGGCTGTATTACATAGCATAAGATATATCAAAGAAATAATAAAGCAACCCATTTATAAATTCTTTGACTTCATCAAAGACAGCAAGAAAAAGGGGAAGCCATCATTACCAGACTAATGAGGTAACTTCATACCATTACACTGAAGTTTTTTCCCCCAATCTAATGCTGAGTGTATAAAAGAGGAATTAGTCCCATTTTGAAAACAGTTTGTATGTTAATTTAAACAAAACTGAAATCAGTTCTAACAGCTAAATGCTTTATATATTAAGAACAAAAGGCAATTGCTTTGATATCCCCGAATTATCACTACTGCAAATTGTAAAACAATTTAAGTTTTGCTTATGGATAAAGCAGGCAGAAGAATCTTAACCCTGAGGGCTTCCAGAAAACAACTGGCTAAACATAGTTAAATTTTATGAGAAGAAAATTACTGAAAGATAGTATTGACCATTTTTACATGCCTAAGTCTTTTTAAATAAAAGGAATCCATGCTGCAGCACAGTTTCAACAAGTAACATTAAACAAAATTCCCAAATATTATAAATGCTTAACATGTTATTACATTCTCATTGGTCCCACACCAGAAAAGAATATACAAGCAGCGAACAGGCAATGGTTGTTTAAGAACCTAATATTGTACTAGCAAAAATAATGCAGCACAGCAACAAGTTCACTAGAGTGCTCCCTTAACACAAAACATACCAGAGGTACAGCTGTTTATCTTGCAAAAAAAAAAAAATAAAAGAGGACATAAAGACTTTTGAAAGGATCTTCTCCCTGGTATTTAATAACTAATATGCAAAGTATTCAAGGATTCTTGCATGAAATCATGAATAGCAATAGGTCATTTTTCAGGGTATTAAAAAAAATAGCTAACCAGACACAAAACAGGATGCCAGCAGGCAGCTTGCATGAGACATAAGGCTTTATATTCCCACTAGGAACATACCTTCTCTGATTTTGCTTTCCTGGCGTTATGCACAAACCTGCGTCCCAGCTTCTTGGCATACCAGATAGAGGCAAACATTGTAGTGATGAAGATTTCAGTCTGAATATGCAGCGCACAAGAAAAAAATAAATACCAAGAAACTTCCCCCACAACTGAGATACAAATCTAATGCTGGTTAAGGTCTCTCAACTATGCTGTTGCTTTGTCAGGTCTTCTCATGCTGCCTTCTGAAAAAAAAAAAAACCACCCAGTGTGGCCAGTCTGCAGGTGTATTTACATACTGCCAGCAGGAAGTCCAGGGTGAGGCATCTTTGCATCCAGCTCACATCCAGTCTGCTAAGTGCCTGTCTGCAGTTCTTTAGCACTGTCACCACAAACTACATATGTGTCAGTATGAAAGGAAGCTGCAGTAAACTACTGTAGCAGACAGCTCACCTCCTCTTCTCCTGTTCTGAAATTTAACTCCTTGGTTCTCTTCGATTTGCCAGCATGCAACAGAGGCAGCAGCAGTTCAAATATGAGATACACAGCACTGCAGGAAAGGAAAGGGGTACAGAAGTGCCAAAAATAGAAATGTGTATTAACTGTTAAGGTGAAGGAACAGGTGTTTTACGTGTTTCAGTGCAATTAAGATATGAAAGGAAAGTGTATTTTACTTTGTTCTCGTGGTTTGGGGTCTATTCAGAGATGTTTTTGTTACCTAGTTTCGGTTTGCAACAGAAAGACATCATAGCTGTTCAGTTCACTTGCTGATGTCATAGATGTTTTGCTAAAGGATTTAAGACTCTTTCAAGGACTTCTGTTTTTCTTTGATAATGGCTTCATGAAATAGAAAACTGACCTTCCCCCCCCCCCCCCCCCCAAATTAATCTTTACTATTGCCGTACCTAAGCTTGCTTTTCTCTCTTCCATTAATTGCAGGTTATTTTGCATTAGGAGTTGAGAAGGGCTCATGAACGTCTATTTTCCTTTTGTCTCATACTTCAGCTTTAACCTCTACACCTCTCTTCAGTTACAATGTCTAAACAATAAGCAGAATCATACGCTTTTGGCCCCAGACATATAAATAACCAGATGTTTCTCCCAGCCAGAGGCCATATCAAAGCTGTAAACTTACAGGGCTTATAGCTAAGTACTGTACTTGATAGCACAAATCCTGCCCCTTGCCCTCCCACTTACAACTGTGGAGACACAAACTTGTGGGAGGACCACTGCTGTCCTGTTTGCAGCATCGCATTTGGGATGCACGCATGCAAGAGTAATTTCTGCTCTGTTATTCTGTGGTAAAGTGCAAATCAGAATTAAAAGAGGCACAGCAAAGGAAATACAGTCATAGCAATCTAGTATAGGGCTCTTGGGGCCAAGGAAACACTATTTCTGCTCCAGGATTTTCAGAGAATGGCTGAAACTATTTTCTCCAGGGTGCATGAATTCAAAAGGGAAAATATTCCACTCCCACTTACAACTTACACAGAACATCCAAGTTACTGGAGCTGGATGGCGTTGCCCAAGCTTTGAGCCTGAAGACATACACTCCTCAATTCTGTTAAGATTATAAGGAGTTCAAAGAATTCCTTCAACACATTTCAAAATGTTAAGTTGGTTAACTAAATTGAAATTCCTGGATAGTGACTTTTTCGTCAAGGGAACTCCAAGGTGGATGTTTTTTGCTTGACATCTAAAACCTTCTGACAGAATACTTGGTAATATATCTGGGAAGGGAATAATTTCTAATTACTTCCAGTTCAGACATCTAGTTAATCCTGGCAGTCAGAAAGTTAGAGCTAGACCACAAGACAGGGTAAAACATGTCTACTCTGGAGTACGATTGATATGGAAGAGCTATTTGTCCATAACACCACTCCAAGTCTGAACTCTGGGCCGAATGTAAGATGGATTCTCCAAGGTGCAAAACCCTTTATTACACCATGTAGCAAGCTCACGCCACTCTCCACATTTGTGGGGTGACAGAGTGCCCTATAGTGGAGGGAAGGAAAGAGAAGGAAGAAAGATGACCTTAAAAGTTTAGGAAGAAATCAGAGATCTTATTTCTACCTGGAAATTCACTATAAAGAAACATGGATAGGAAAACAAAAGTCTCTCCAGAAAAGGAGAAACAACATCATTACACAGCTTAACCAACACTATAAATGTTAAAATAAAAAGAACAGGAAAAAATAACCATACGTATTACATACATAAACAGTAGAACACCTCTCCCACTCTGCTCCCATGCTTTTATGAAGAAAATAAGTATAATTAGAAATCATTGCACTACAACCAAGAAAGGGTACATTCTCTCAAGCAACTATTTATATAGTCTTATGTATATTCAGCTGCTGAGAAAATCGAAGGAAACACTCATTAAACAATAAAACCTCCTTTTTATGACTTCTATCATCAACATTAGCAGCTTTACTGAACTATTTATTCAGGAAAAATAGGGAGCAATAAAAAGCCACAATTCATCCCACTTAAAGGAAAAAAAATAGAATACATTGTTCATTTAAGGAATAATGACAAAGCAATAGGGAGGTAATTTTCTCCACCCACTGAAAATGTTAGATCAGGAAGAATAAATCTCACCAAATACCTAATTCTGATTCTAATCAGAAATACATTTAACTATTTGCACGCATTTGCAGCTCTATCCAGACCCTACAAAAGAGCAGTGACCAGACTACAAACCATTTTCTTACAGCTCCATCATGCAGTAGTCTGCCATACATTGTCAATAGCAGGTTTATTAGGTCTGTACTGGTAGCCAGGGATTTTATGATTATTAATATTTTACTGTAACCATAACGAAGCCTGCATTTTACAGAAGTGCTACAAGCCGAGCTGCTTTAGAAGAAGAATTGGAGCTCCCAGCTGCTGTCTGCTCACAGGAGTAATACGTACTTTAGCTTGCTCACTCAAGTGCTACATTACAAGGGCAGAGAGATGCATGCAATTGAGCAGCAATATTATTGCAGACAGGAGATAATCAGTTAAGAGCAAATTTTACAAGGGGCTTCTTGCTGCGAATGAGTGGGTGGATTTCAGTAAACCAAACCACATCTACACCATACATTAAATTGAATTCTTGTGCCTTTATGAGAAGAATTGGTCTTACCACAAGTGGACACATGGGTATAAGCATAAAGCAACTACGGTGTTGAATCCTATTATTTTTATGACATGGCTCCCCAACATTGCAAGCAACGGCAGTTGATGCTCAGTACCGAAACAGATGGTCGTTTCAAACACCTTGCCAACTGTTTGTATGCACTGAGTGTCATCAGTATTTCTGACGGTCAGCCTCCTCTTTCAATTTTAACATTGCTGTTTTACTTAAGCAGCACATGGGAAGAAGTGCAGCTTAGCTTTAGACAGGGCATTAATCTTCTCTTGTTAAGGGATAACTTCTCACAGTGCACATGTGGGGTGTCAACCTCCCCCTCACACACCTGTGGTGAAGATAGATGTTAGCTGCAGATTCTGTTTCTCTCCTACCTCTATCTGAATATATACACACAGTAGTCATAAAATGCGATGACAGGGCCATTTAAAATACAAATACAGTTCAGCCATAAATATTGCCTTTCTTGCAAGAATAGGAAGACAGATGAAAAGATTAGTCATTCAGGGTTTGCAGAACTCTGTTTCCAGTGAAACGGACAGGAGATGGAACAAGTTAAAAAATGAAATACCAAAGATTTAAAACAATCACTTTGCTTCAAGGTTTATATGTTAACACTCAGCACAGCTGTGGATACAGGAATAGAGCTGATGAAACTGAAACCAAGGTAGCTGTTTTTTTCTTTTTTTAGTACTAAGCAACAACAGATATTGATTTGGCTGGCTGTACAAGCAATCATTTCCCATGCCCAACACAACTAATTATCTTACAAAGTTACATGATGCCAAGACATGTTACCTAATGACCAGAATACTAGGAAAGACAGGAAACTTAATTTCTGCTATTCCATCCAGAAGATACACATTTTAGGCATTCGGACCTTACAGTAATTAAAGTAGGTGGAAGTCCCAAGGTTTTGTAAGGACCTGATTTTTCACTCTTTGCTATAAACAGAGGCAAATGGACAAATGTTCCTCCTCCTATTGCAACATGCAATATTCTTATAGGAAACCCACGGCCACTCTTACAAGAGAGGTAGTTATCCCAGTTGGCACCACCAAAACCAACTCTGACTTCTCTTTTGGCCGGGGCAGAACCCACTCCTTTGTAGTTACAATACAGGTGAAAGATTAGTTTCTACTTACAACATTTTTCTGCCAGTTATGATGTTTCATAACAGATTTTTTTAATAATAAAAATTTTAAAATTCTATCACTTAGGCCTGAATTTTAAAGATGGGGAAAACTGGGTTGCTTAAAAGCTAAATCCCTTGGAGCATCTAAGTCAATGAAAGCGTAGTAATTCTGAGAACAGTCACGTACCTTAACAAAGAAATATTGCAGAGAAGGGAAGGGTGGGGGGAAGGGAGAAGAAGTAGAAGATTAAGGAAGATGGGATAAAAATGGAAAAAAGAAGTAAGACCAAAATGCTGTATATTAAGGATGGCAGCAGTTCATGCTTTTCTCTTCCAATTTAAATTTTTCCACTCCCTTAATATTTCTTGTGTCAAATCTTTTCTCTTTAGAAATTCTCCTTTCAGAAGCCCAGCTGAGTTTGCCCCAGGTCTAATTTCCCCTTAAAACACAAGCTACTGCATGCAGACATCGCCTCCGTCACCTTTCCTGATGTATGGCAGAACTGTCGTCTGGCAGAGGGCGTGAAGAATTTCGTACACAATGTCACAGAACTTCAGAGCAGTAAAGAAATAAAATGCAAGCATTTCCTCCTGTGGATCTCCTTTAAGTATGATGCACCCAAAATTGTGTACCTGCCCTCTGCCATGCAATTATCACTTCTATTTTTCTACTCTTCTATTATTTGATGTGGTAGATGGCACTCAACCTGCTACGTGTGGCATAAGAGATCAAGAGAAGAGAGGATGAGGTGTTGTGCTGCATAACTGCATGAAATAGAGCTTTACCAGTGCACTCACGAGAAATGGAAATTAAATAAGTCCTATGCTAAACGCTGGGACTCGTACATCCCTGCACACAGGGATGTATCTAGCACTTTAAAATAAAATGGCATAAGAGACAATGTTTTAAATTTAAGCAATTCTCTTTCCTCTTTTATTCGTTAAGCCTTGGAATGGAGACAAATCTAATTATGGTACTTAATTTTGATTTTAGAAATTGATTTTCCACTCTAGTTTCTGCTGGTGCATAGGAAACTCTAGTGAGTCACACAAGTAATATAACAACAATTAGGAGCCTTAAAAATAAATAAAAACTTGAAAAATGCCACTTTATTTTTGTCTTTGTCCCTAGTTCAGCACAAATTGCTCCCTGCTTCACTTTTCTGATAGAAATTTTTAAGTTTCTTCCTGCTATGTTAAGAAATCACACCCAAAATGGTGTATAAAATCCTCAGATGTGCCATTACGCTGCTCAGATTCTAGTATCAAAGCAAAGCACAGTGCATGTAGTAGAGTTATGTATTTGCATGGCAAGTACTCCCACAGGAAATAATATAAACTACAAAATTTATCCTTGGGGAGGGAAAAAGGAAGAAAGAACCGCACATTATTAGCAGATTTTATGTGTGTCACTGGTTCATTTTGCAAGGGACTTGCCAATTATAATCAGGAATAAAACTGAATGCAGTGTGGAAACACTCATATGACAGCACTGTGTATATGCCTCCCATCCTATAGTATTCAAGTACCTTTGTTTTCTTTGTACTTACAAATAACTCTGTGTGATGGTGGAATATTATCTCTGTTTCAGGAAGGGATGAAGTATGGCACAAAGAAGTAACTTGGTAACAGCCATACAGGAAATCGGACACTCTGCACGCTGCCTGGGAACCCCAAACCTCCCCGCATCCAGAGTGTGGCCACAGGGTGTACCATGGCCAAAGCCAAGCAGAGGTGGCATGAACTCTCCAGAACTCAGTCCTGTGCCAGTCACAGCTTTCTGTCTGTCCAGAGCAGGTGAGGAGCAGGAGGGCTGGCAATGCCCATCTAGATACCCACAAAGACCACTGAGATATCTCCTTTCCGTATGATCTTTTTCTAGCAGCAGCAAGGGAGGCAGCCTTTAATGAGCTGTCCACCTCATTGCTAATCACAAAAAAAAACCCAGAAAACAGTCGCGGGCACAAGCATGGGAATATATATATTGTCTTATCATAAACATTACTTTATTCCTGGCCGATTTTAAGCTGCCTTCTCTTTCAAAGCCCTCCTTAAATCTCACTTTCACTTTATCAGCCCCAAGAGCAAAATTAAAAAGTCATCCTAAGCAGAATCAGCACAAGTTATAGCCACTGTATCAGTGAAACACATGGACTCCTTTGACCCTGCATCATTTAATGGTTTGAGGTGAAATGTGCTTAGCCTTTGTCTTTATCCAATCTCTCCAGACAACTCTCATGCACAAGAAGCCAGGTTTTCTTGAACTATGAAGCATTAAAGAATTACAGGTGATGAGATCAAACAGGATAGCTATAAACTAACCTCATGCCACCACCTCCTTGCAGGCAAGGCACACGTATACCTGCACAGGTTAAGCCCAGTCAACAGGTCTCTGAGCAGCGGCAGAGTCCACGCAGCCCAGGCCCACCACTCACCGTCATCTCAGAGGCTGGGCTCTCTTCTGTCACTCTCCCAAGCCTCTGCCAAAGCAGCAGCTCCCCACTCTCAGCTGTGACTCCCTCCAGCCATATTCTGCTGTTGGCTGGGCCATACCCCACCTGAGCAAGCCCTGTCACACCCTCACCTCCAGGGGCTCCTACCTGGTTTTTTAATGCTTGGTAGAAAACATAACCCACATGTGAAGAACAAACAAATACAACATAATGACTCTGCAGCTTTTCACTTCAGTTCTTCCTCTTTACCTCTGTCTTCAGCTTTCCTAGGCTGTGATCCTCACAGCCCTGCAGTTCAACACTGCAATATCAGTTGGGAAGTTAAGTCGTTTCAGAGGCAAATCACTAAGAACAACATTGCTAACTATTTAGGTGTTGAACACAGGTTTAAAAAAGCAATGTATTCTTGCTAAAATGCAAAAAAGAAGAAATATGGAGGAAAAGGCTACTTAATCCCTCCAAATATAAGATGTTCTGCTACTAAGTATGATGGGTAAACAGCAACAAGTCTTTATCTAGGACTGGATGCAACTCTTGTTTCCTACAGGCAGAGAAAAGGAGGAGGTCTCTGTGCTTCTGGAACTGACTCAACATATTTATGTTGCTCAAGCAAAGCAGAGAGAGGACAGCCCAAACCACAGCAGACCAGGCATCACGTTTCCTCCCTTAATTCTGCTACAAGTTTTCTGCGTGAGCTTAATTATTCCTTGCAAGCCAGTTGTTTACTCTTAAAATGAAAAGAATAATTCTTTACTGCACAGGGATAGTCTAAAGGTAAAAGTATTAACGAATATGAAGTAATGTGGTAGAAAGCATCTGCCCTCACACTGGTTGATACAGAACCTTATAGAATTCTGCGGAAAGGTCTGTCCGAGTCCATAACAAAACTGATTGCACAAATGCTTAGTTGTAATGTAACACATGAAAAGGTCCATTTTAGCAATACCAGTAATAAAGGGTGGTGTTATACCAATTTCGACTGGAAAGAGAATAGAATTGTAAAGGACTATGAGGTCAAGGATAATAAGTTATTCTTCCTACACCTATGAGATGATCTTCAGAAGCAGAAAAATATATAGCAAATATTAAAATATAAAATGCATGTTTACCTGTCTAAAACATACTTCAGTTAATTAATTAATTATATGTTAACAAAGGGTAAAAGAAAATTTGTCACACCACGTTTTCTTAATCAATACCATTCGAGTGCAACCCCAGTCCATTTTACTCCCACCATTACTTGGGACAATCATGAGAAACACATTTGTGGAGGGAAATTTTTCATAGCAGAGGATTTTGGTACTTTGAAAACCAGAGGAAGAATTGAGGCAGCATATGGCTAGTGAGGTATACTTTGATAACAGACTGACTAGAGCTGATCAAAAATATACAGAAAAATTGTTATAACTTTTTAGGACAACAATAAAAAATAGCATCTTTTCAAACACCTTGAAGTTTTTAAATTAAATCTGAGTGTTTCAAGAAAACAGAAACTTTTTGAGCTCTCTAACCAGTACAAAATTGAGAAAGTGTTCCTTGAAGTTGTCAAAATATTTATCTTCCTTTTTCATAAAAAATCAGAACACTTCAGCCTTCTCCAGGGCTGTCAATACTGTTGTCTAAGTTACATTTACATTTAACTTTCCCTTGGGATCCCAGTCAACAGATATTTTTAAATTCCCTGTTCTGCACATCTCACTGGAAATACTTTTTTTTGATTCATGCAACTAGCCGCCTGAAAGATTCTCCCACACCTTTCTGTAAATTGCTTTTTGCCAAGCCAGACACATCGGTTTTCTTCTCACATGTCACCCAGACGCCATGAAGATGCTAGAATGAACCTATGTGAACTTTTAGAAAAGCATTATAGGGAGAGAAAGTAGCACAAAAGCAAACAATTAACTGCTTCTCATTTTTCATCTATATCATATTTTATGCCTGGACCTCCCAGAAGTAGAATGAAGGTTGAACGAAGGACTGTTTCTCCACCACTCCCCACAGCTAAACACATAAAAGATTTAATATACCCAGATTTTCACAACTCATCTTTGCCCTCCACATAATGGTGCACCAGAAGCATCATCTCCAAGGACTCTAGTTATTTGTTATATGGCTCTAGGGGAGCCAGCTATATAGTGAACTGAACCAAAAGCTCTAAAATGCTTCCTGCTTCCAGCCAAGAGAATTAAAAAATGAGCAATGTGCCAAAATCCCATTCCCAGCATTGGAGGGGAACTCTGATCTTAAGAGGAACAATCTGTTCTCTCTGCTTTCCTCCTCTTCTCCATTCAAAGTCTTGAAAGGTTCAGTGAAGGTAAAAGTGATAAAAGGGCCCAGACTTCTAAGAAGTGCCGTAACCCAGCAGGCTCAGGCTCCCAGGTACTGCTGGTTGTCACAACCTACCAGTCTTGTAATTAATGATAGCAGTTGGTCTGGGTTATGGAGAGCCCCAGCTCCGATGCAGATCAGATCCCTATAACAGCAAGCCCCCCATGCAATGGGGAATAAGGGCAGTGCTTCCACCTGCCTGCCTACATCGCACTAACCTGCCTAACACTCCCACAGCCATTATTGTAATCAGTTAAGCACATCCCACTGCCAACACCCTCTGACATGTCTATTTCTTGCTTTCAGGTCACCCTGTTAAAATAAATAATAGGCATTTATGCTTTGGTAGTTCCTTAAAAATAACGGGTTAAATAATACGCACTTACCTGAGAAGCCATACTCTGCCTACAGTAATGCTGTAGGAAGACAAAAAGATGGTAGATTGCAGCTGCATTACACAAATATATTGGTAATTCGTTGTGATTTAAAGATGAGATAAGCAGACAGCATAATCTTCTAGTCTCAGATGGTCTCAGTCTGAAGAGGACTAAGGCAATATACCTTTTGATTACCTCATCTATTATGAACAATAAATCACCATTAAAGCTCAGGACCTAAAATGACAACACAAGTGTGTTATATGAATGCATTACCTCAGCATACTTCAAGGCAACAACTCAGTAGCAAAATGTGTATGTAAGAGCATACTAATCCTTTGGCTTTGATCGCGTGCTCAATGCACATCCCAAGAAACATATCATGGATAAATGTTATTTGTTAAATCTCAGGTTTCTTTGCCCATGCAAAGAGATACGGAACACCAGACACTACTTCGTAAGCCACGATTTCAGCTGTTTCTAGGACAGGGCACTTAGCCTAAGTTTCAGCCCCCACAGCTGTACATTTAGGAACGTGCAATGTGCCTTGCTGAGAAAGACCTGCATTTTTAGTTACACAAGCACCGAACATGGCACAGCGGCGAGGCAAACTGCATTACAAATGCAAATTCAAAAAAAAAAAAAAAAAGAAAGAAGCAATTTCAAGCAATGATGAAATATATGTAAACAGAGTGACTTGAGCTGAAACTGGTCCAAAATTACAAGAAGGTGTACACCCTTTGGAAGCCCAAGATAACAAAATGAATTATAAACTACTTGCAAAGTCCTGGCCTTCATAAAGTGAGGTGACTTCCCACAATGCTTTTCTATGCATAGTGTGAGGGAGGGTGTTAAAGCTGATGTACTGTTCTCTGAGTTACATTTAAACATCTGGTCCATTTGCTTTATGTGCATTGATAATCTTTAGTCAAAGCAACCAATGGAGTCTTAAAATGCTATTGAGTATCATTTTTAATAACCATTTTACTTATGTGGCCTTCTTGGGCAGGTTTTAAAATCAGGATTGAAAGTAAAATATGACTCAAAACCACCATCATAATACATAACATTGTTGTAAATTCAGTATGTTCTTAATGCAGCTTTTGCTACTGTAAAAGTTGTAGTTGATTGATATTATGTTGCACAATTTTTCCAGTAATAATTTCAAAAAATGGATAGAAGTATACATAGGATGGATATAGTTGTACCTAGGATGGTCTGTAGGATGTTTCACTTCAAACAAACACAAAACAAACAAATGGGCAATCCCCTTTGTAAGTCCTAAGAGTTAAATTCTCTTCTTTGACTGGTTTAAATAGGACCTTTGCCTAATGAATGATATTTTTTGTCTCTCCTTTGACTCTGGCAGAGCCTCTGTTCTTCTACTTAAGTGTATTCCAGAGTTTTAGGCACTACAGAAGAATTTATAAAAGATTGCATATTCACTTGGAACAGGGAGCCCGACTATTTCCATGTTCCAAACAGTATTGGGTGGTAAAAAACTAAAGGTTGCCTAAATGGTTTGGGCATTTAAACAATACCTAGCTATTGTCATCACGAGCCAAATAATCTACAAGTAATTCTTCAGTTTGGAAGAAAGGTCAAACTATAGACCGCAAAAGTCACGCACATTTGATTGATCCAAATGCATTTCTTTAAAAAGCAGAAAGTCTAAAATACATCATAAAGCTACAAAAAGTAATATCTTCCACTTAATTAGGCTTCTCAATACATGTGAAAGTACTTTAGAAGTGTACCTTAGGTCAATGAAAATAAAAATCGACAACCATAAAAGCCCTGAATTAATTTATAAATAAATACTGATTCTGGCACTTAACTCTGATGTAATTTATCCTACATTAAGAGGAGAAGCTAGCAAGAGCTAGCAATTTATCCATTGCTCAGCTGTGAGCATAGCCCATGGTATTAAATAATCTTAATGACACTGTTTTTACTATGAGCACTCACATATTTTTTTGTGATTAAATAATTTTCCACATGTGTTATGATATACATTAGTATTATTTTTAAAAATCCAAATTTTGATCCACATATATGATAGAACTTTTCTGGAGAGGCAACACAGATTCTATATCACTTGTTCAATATGACCCAAAGCATTATATGTACAAGATTTGAAAAGTAAAAATTCAGTAATGTGCATAGCTCTAATTAGACTGCAACTGAGCAGAACCGTTCAGCTGCCTTGCGTAACAGCTGGTCTAAATCTCTTAGGGAGGAGCATATTTTTACAAAACATTTTATGAGGCCACACACTGAGAGCTACAGGAGTTTATTATAGAGGCAGACAGGTTGATTAATAAACATCAATTTTGCTTTGGAAATCAGAAATGTAAGTGGTTTGCCTGTCCAAGATGCCTTGGCAATTTATGGATTTATGCTTATTTACGTGTGTGAGATTTAGTGACTAAAAATGTCATATTAAATAAATAACCTCATGCATAACTAGTCCAGATCTTTTATCAACTTCACAAATGCTTGTATTTGGCAACATTCAGGAGTGAATATAGTCATCCTCAGACAAAAAGATTTGAAGAAAACGAGGATAAAATAGCTGAGCCAACATGTAACCGCAATCTGTCTCCAAGACTCATTTAGAGACAGTCTGGCAAGATAACTAGGGCAATAGGAGTGGAAAGAGAGAAGGCCAAAGACTGGGGTGTGTCAGATATGCAGTTGTGAGTCACTTTATTTTCTAAGTTACTGCACAAGATAGATGTCATGACCTTTCACACAGCATTGTTGAATAAAGTGTTAGCAATACGAGGTGTCAGTCTAGACAACTTCAGTCATTTTATAAAAGCTAAAAAATATTTGAAGTTTTCCAAAAGGCACCCCTTTCTGGAGGCCACTGATTCCATGCTCGGACACAATGGTACTGCTTTGTGGTCTTAGAGAATGATGCATAAACCACATTTTAAATTTTTTTTAAAGTAAATCTATATCTGGCAGTAACTCAGAAAATGCTTAACACTGAAACCCAAAACATTCTCCATATACCCACACTGTGTAAAAAATCAGACTGTAGATGCAGTCTCAAGCTATTGTGACTTTATTTCCTTCTCCATCTCACTGTAATTTTCTTAACCTTTCAATTGATATTATAGATTGTTACTATTTTCTACTATGTTTCACCCCAGAACATTATTCTGCTAACCAGTCCTAGCTGACAGCTCCTGGCATTGCTATAATATGAACAGTTGTCCCCAGTCATTGAACTCTATTAATTCCGACCATTTCTAGGAGGGCACCAACGTTCATTTGCTGTGTTTCTCTCTTTTTTAGTCCTCTGTCATTAGGGTCTCAGGTAGTGTATTAGCTGTATGAAGCACATAATGTAGCTTTCTGCACAGATAGGTTGAGGCGTGTTAATTCTCTGTCAAACCCATCTGTGCAAAACAAACTTGCTATGAATGTGCAGAGTGGGGTCTCTTGTCTTCAGTTACCTATCTGAAGTTGTCTGATTTCTCTCCTCCTCAGTTTCTCTTTCCTTCTTTCTTTCTCTTTCATTAATAACGTCTTCCTGCTTGGTACAAACTGGACATAGTGCCATTCCTTTCAGCCTGCTTTCCTTACCTTTATACTCCAAGTCACTCAAGCAGAGAGTCCTCACAAAAGCTGGAAGAATTTTATCTGGCATTTCTTTCCCAAAACTCCTTTGCCTGTACTTCCACCCCATAAGACTTAACCAATAATTTATTTTGTGAACTAGAAATTAGGCAACTTTCTGAAATGCAACAAAATATCTACCAACTAACTTTTTAAGAAAAAAAAAGATCAATACAACATTCATAATTCATTAAAAAATCTGTCACCGTTCAAGCATTTTACCTCATTCTGCCTCAGAGGTTTTCAGTTTATGAGAGAACCTTTTATGCCTATGATAAAGGAACTAGAGTGAGTCTTGCTTCAGAATTTCTTCACCATGACATAAAAGATTAATCCAAAAAGATCAGGTGAGGGGACATTCCTTTGCTTTGATACATTTTTATTATTGACTGCATATTTCTCTACTTCTCCTCTCAAAGGAAATGCTATGAATAAAACAGAATATGTGAAAATATAGAAAATCAAACACAACTGACCCATATTTTACCTGGGCTAAACCAAAAAAAGCTGACAGAAAAAAAGAAAAAAACAAAACCCAAACCCCACCACCCCAAACTGGCCAGAAATGTTAAAAACTTAAATAAATGGATTCACACTAAATAAATATTAATGTTTTAAAAAGTTTTGATTATAAAGATTGCTCCAGTAACGCTCCTGGTCAGCTGCTGAAACACACACACACACACACACACACACACACACACAGACATAGGTCCAGCACTGTGTAGCGACAGAAACTAGTTTTACTGACAGTTTGGCAGTTTGGCACCACTTCCAAACAAAGCAATGTCAGTTTTGTGTTATACTGGCCTTGCTATAGGCACATTTCCTGATCTCTCCCTTCCGTAAAAACTCATAATTATTTGGGAAGGTCAGTACCTCCTGCTCTGCAGTGCTGTTCGACTCCCGTGGTAGAGCTGCCACACACAGATGATACTGGGAATACTGCCATGACCACAGAGCTGCTACTTGTTTTCTGTTGTCGCCTGTTTTGTTTTCAAAAGGAAAAGCCAGAATAGCTCTTATTTGGCTCAAATTAGTCTGTGCCTGGGTATCTTTACAGTTATTCAAATCGTCTCAGTGTTACATAGTATAGATGGAGACCTTGAGCTGTATTATTTTCAGGAAAGTTTGCAAAGCTGTTAGCTATCATAAATTGCACAATTTACCCCTAGACTGAGGTTCTTTCAGGTGCCGTTTCTCCCTGAATAATCAAACCCTGTTTTGCTTCAAAGCAGTCAAGTCCTTCCAAATGCTACGCCCTGCAGTACGTCCTTCCTAACTGCCAGTTTGGGACCTGGTGTGGGCAGCATCATCCCTACAAATTCGTCAGCACCTACGAGCTTCTCTCCAAGCCCTGACTCCTGCCAGTGCAGAGCTCTTGGGGCTTCTGAGAGTGTTTCACCACTTCTCACACAGTCTCAGAGTAACCATCACAAAAAACTGGCAGCACAACATGCCTACTTTTTGTCACTGAATATCATGGGACTTGTGATGTCAAGCTTGGACTGAGATACCTAACTTTTAGATGTCTAAAAACCAGGCAAATCACACCTTGACATAGCATTCATAAACAGCCTACGCTACTGAACAGAAAATGTTGATTTGTGTTTTTTCATGAATTGACAGACAGGAATATGTAATCATATCCCTTCTGTAAACTTAATTATGGTAGTTGAGAGTAACATTCAGAAGAACATTTGATTTAGTAAGATTGGTGGCATCTGAAGACACCTTAGCCTCAGTGTGCTTTTTTGGCTTTTATTTCCGCTGGCTTTCTAAGAGGGTGAAATGAAAATACTTGGGTTTGTGTTCCACGGACAGACGCTCAGGTAAATCAAGGGAGGCATCGGATCATCCCAGTGTACTTTAAATATATAAAAATATCTTTTTAAAAGTCAAAGTATACATGCATGTCCTCTTCTGAAAACATTATTTGGAATTCTGCTGGACTTTCCAGTAACTATTTAAGAAAAAGAGCTTTTATTATACAGGACCATCAACATAACCCTTCCTTACTGCTAAGGCATGTCATGCCTACAGTTTATTTTAGACAGTATATTTGATTTCTTGGCCAGAGTCTCTGGCCGCAAGTGTAATCATATATTTAAAGATACTACTTGACAATACCCAGGGATATACCCTTTTAAAATTAGTCCTTGGTCACAATATATAGGAATTAAAGTTCTACAAAAACTTGGTGGTTTAAACATTCACCATCTCTCCTATCCATACAGTTCCAGGAGATTTAAAAGGATGGCACCTTCCCATGTGTTTTCCACCAGGGACAGATAACCCTTGTAAAGATTAATGTGCTGCCAGACTACTCTACCATCCCCAAATGTATCATTTTAAAATTTCATAAGACTTTTTTTTTCTCCACTGGGCTGAGTAATGCCCATAGAGGTTTTGCATGTATGCTGCAAGGAAGGAATTGTAAAACACGCCAATACCAAATGTATTTCCAATATTAACATTAATTTCACACATCACTCTGAAAAAGTAGAGTTAGTGGAGCATCAAGACTTCAGATTACAATTTTTTGACATGTTAAACTTCATGAAATTATACATTACCTTAAAGGATATGTTAAGGCTATTTTAGTGAAGATTATTAGCATTGATTTATGCTATTTTCATGCTTGACATTTTTCAATAGAAGCATCTACAGAAGGCAATGAAATAGTTAAGTTGGATGCCACTGCACTTTATTAACTCACACCCTGATTTTAGTATTAAAATGCAAACTTGATCTGAAAGATGCAAAGGGCAGGAGTCTATCATGCATTAGTGCTAGAAGTTAGGTATTAATTCCAGAAATCAGAGAAAGATTTGACAGGAAAAAAATGTGTCAGTCTGATCCCAGTTCTGTGAAGAGAATTGAAAGCAAGCATCAAAACCAAACATCTTTCTCTGACACAGTAATTTCAATAACACAGTTTCCGAGTCTTTAATTTTTATCTAAAAAACCTGTAGCTAGACAGAGAATAGAAAATGGAGAAAATTTACTGAACTAATCTGTTAGGTCAGTCTAGATAAAAACTAGAATTATTTCCTCATTTACCTCCTTGCTTGCATGTTTCTGGCTTGCTGATACAATTATTTGCTTGTATGCTTGCCAGGCAGTGTGGTACATATCCATCTTCACTACATGCTACATGCCAGCAACTGCTCTGCTTGTGCTAGGCAGTTGGAAAGCAATCTGTTAAAGTCCACAGCATGACGCAAAACCATTCTCCTCTCCTCCTAGCACCTTTCTCATTGAAAGCTGTCTTAAAAATCAATCTCTCTCCATCAGCACATCTCCTTACCAGGGCCTGGCCAATAGATCTTACAGTCTACACGCAAGTTTTTAAATGATGCTTTCTTGGCATAGAAGGTTTTTTTATGGGTTCACAGAATAGCACACAGATGAAAAACTACTTGGTTCTACCTCAGCTAGCTATATATTCTGTTATAATTTGGATGACCATTACCCAGTTACATCTCTAGGCAAGCTGAAGAGCCGGGCAATTCATCAGTCTGCTAACATAACCCTCATTTAAATCCTCATGCACAGTGGAAAGTATTTAATATTACAATCCATCACATATCTCCCTTGCTGGTGACATTACACAAGGAGACTTTTCATTTTTGCTTGTTGAGATCTGCATTTAAAGTTGCATTAGAAGAACGCATGGACTTTGTAGACACGGTTTCAAAAGTGTCTGCCTTGCAAATTTCACAAACTTCTAAACTAGGCACGCTGGCAATATGTAATCCCTATTGCTAGGATAGAGGAGTTTCCATCAACATCTGGTAACACAACTGCTTCAGCACTCATCCATAATGTGTGAAGCCCTGCTGTCCTGATGAAGCATCTCTGACTTGTTGCAAACAATTTACTTTGGAACAGAAAGATCCTTTTGTTATGCACAACAATGAATATTAGTGATGGGAAAGAATTGCTAAGGCATGGAAAGGGACTCGGGAAAATGGGCTAAGCTGCTGGCTCAGCCATGAAATTGTTGCGCAACTCTGGGATGTTCCCTTCTCCAACCTATGCCTTTGTCTCACCAAATTGGAAGACAATGCTAATATTGATCTCTATAGAGCCTTTCAAACTATGGAGATTAAAACTGCTTTATGGGTCAATTTAATTAAAGTAAGATTCTATCCTATTGATTACATCTAAAAGACATAATGCATAAATGGATATTAACTTGTTTAAATTTCCAAGAATATTTAAAAAGTTATTTGTAAAATTCCTCCACAGAGCTATTTGTAAACCTCCTCCACCTTTTCACTTTAGCCTTTTTTTATTTTAGGATAAGGCAACCAAGAAAAACACCCATTCATTCATTCATCACATAAGTTTTCCTCTGGTCTACTCCCAGTTGATTAATTTTAAATTAGTAATCGAAATCAAGAAAGTAATGTAGAGCACAGATGAAGCTAGTATGAGTTTTGCACTTTTAATTCCAGAATGAAGAGTTTAAAATGAAAGTAAGTCACTTGAGAATGGTGTAGGACTGTAGAACAGCTCTGTAAATAACACAGCGACAGAACAGATTTCTCGCCAACACCAGCAGCAAAGTTTAGCAAATCTACATCTCTATGCAGTTACTGGGGGCAATGCTGCACAAAATTTCTGTGCTGGAATTGCAAAACCCATCTAAAACATTAAATAAATGAAAACTACTGAGTTTCTCAAACTGCAAGTACATGTTGATTGTAAAACTGACACTGAAAAGCCAGGAAGTACTTCCCAGAAAAAAACGATAGTGCAAATTTCATTTTCACTAATCTCCATTAATTAGTTTCTAACGACCAGAAAATTCCTCTCACCCAGCCAAAACATTTACAAATGTTTTAGCATGCTAAAAAAAAACAAAAAATGAGGGCTACTTAGAACATATAAAAGAACTAGCATCTGGTCACAGGCTTCTTTTTTATCTTACCACGCTTTAATTCCTATACTATATTCTATGCTTTTTTCTCCCAGAGCTACACTTTTATGTCCTAAACTAGATTCAGAATTTTGAGGCTTCTAGGACTGTGCTTTAGGCCTACTCTGTAATTTAACATAATTTGTTATAACTGCTAGAATTATTAAAAAGGTTTCAAGGGATAATTTTTAGAATAAAATATAGCTGCAAAGTTTTCTTGCTGACAGAGGGCCCAAAGGAGTTCAGATTTGTCTTTATATTCAGCTGCCAAGTAATGGTGTTTTATCCATACAATGTATTAAATTTTATATCAACCTTCCTTTCTCTGATTACTATCATTTTTATCGATGAAATCCACTAGTACTCAGCACAACTGAGATATAATTTCAGAAGAGCTGTTCAGTATCTTGTCTGTAGATTTGCTAACATGTAGGAAATGCACCAAACCCCAAAATGTAACGGAGGAACTTAAACAGAGAATGACAGGGGTGGTTTCCTCCATTACCACTGTAAGTGGTAGATGCTGTTTTTCTCTCAGTGTCTGGAGCATCACAGCAACATTTATCTTTCTCTCGCTCTACTTAAATTTATGTTTACTTAGCTTTATTTAATTATTTCAAAAGATGCACATCCTTTCCTCTCATCTTCATTGTTTCATCTTTGTCTATAAAGGTCAGTGCTATATATTGAGGGAAAAGAGGTGCTAACACCTTAAGGAGGATTAACGTAAGGAAATACAAAATGTTGCTTAAAATGCAGTCTGAATTCCCTTGTGTGGGGTGGAATACGTCTAGCGTCAGAAAAGATAATCTGCGTTCAGTGAGACCTGGAATGCAGCAATGGAAGATAAGTAGAGAAGAAAACTTTTCACCGGGGAAAGTGAAGACAGAAAATACTAATCTACTAATCTCTCTCCCTCCTTTTGTGTAAGGGGCAGAACAAAAGGCAAGAGTTGTGCAAGGTTAACATCAACATGTTAACGGTTTTTGGCACTATATCGGAACACCTGGAGGCCATTTTGTGAGGGAAAGACATTTCTTCTTCCTCAGAGAAAGGCTGATGGACAATAAACAAGACTTTCCTTAACAGCACTGTGGGAAAAGTGCATCTACCCAAAGAAATGGTCATCAGGACAGTTGAAAAACTGTGCTGAGAGCTGAAAGAGTTGAAAGGTGTTTTCCGCTAGAAGAGCTGAAAGACAATACAGTCATAAGAAAACCACTATCTGAAATATCAGTATGGATAAAGGAGATGAACAGGCCCCGGTATTGAGACAGAAATTACTGAAAACATCCAAACTAGACCTGAAGGAACAGAACAGAGAACCTTGGTTCTGCTCTGCAGCCACAAGCCGGACAGTGGAGAGTTTCAACAGTCAACAAACCAAAGCCCTTTAGGAGTATGTTTCAGAATTAAAGCCCTAGCATAATAAATCAAAAGTGCATCAACAAGTACTCCTTCTTAAATTATGTGTAGAATCAATGATAGCATAAAGATGGGTCAGTATCAAATACAGGAAAAATAGCCTAGTGCATATGATAAATTAGATTCTTCTTTCAACAAGGTAAAGTTTAGCCTGTGCCTTGTGTAACAAAACCACAAAGCTTCATTATTCCTAATGCATCCGCACGAATGGTAAATTGCAATAGGTAAATATTTCCTGAATATTATATTAGATTTATATTTCATTTGTAATAAATGACACTGAAGAAAAAGAAGCCAACTCAGAATTCTCAAGTGCATATTGAATCAGTGGTCATTTCACCCTGAAAAGAATTTGAATTTCAGCAAGAATTTTTAATTGAACCCTCTGGATTTTAGCTTATGATTTAATCTACCAAGTTGCTAAGGCAACCAACGATTATAGCTGCTGGGCAAAATTCACAGAATTGTTAATTGATCTTAATCTGGATACGCTGCATCAGTAGTTCTTTCACAGGGGTGAGAACACTGCATAAAAAATTTGGGTTTAATACTTAAATTCCAGCATACAATGACACTGGAATTGCAAACATGCTTTTCATAAGAAGCATCTACATTACATATACCATAATATAAAACCAGTTGTTCCAACAGAGAGGAGTCCTTCACTGAGGTTTGTATATCCCCCGGCAGTGTGTTGTCTCAGAGCCATCTAATCAATGAGCTTTTTAATGTGCTTGACTCTCCCTCTGCTCTGAAATGGGAAGAATGGATTTGCCCTAATCGAAGGCTGTAGTCGTTATTCTAATATGATTGTGTTAGAGGGTAACCTTTGTATGGTGCTATTTTCAAATCTGGGTACTATTTCCATGGCCAGCTATATAAAGCGTCATGGCCAGCCAAGGTGTGGTCAAGAAGTTACGCAACTCTGTTCTTTATCCTGTTTTCACCATGAGCATTAACCAATCCCTTAAGGTCTCTATGCCTGTTCCAGTTTCCCATTTCACCAGTAGAAGGGTGTAATTAGACTTAGTTGCTACACAAGACTAACTTTTGTATTTTCAAAATATTCTTAGCATCAAGTGCTATGATTAGCTGATATATAGTATATTCATTTGCATAGTCAGAAAGTGTGTCTTCTAGTTTATGGTTTTATTACGTGTCCATAAATTTATGCATCCAGCTTTAGTTAATTTAGCAATTATGAGAGTGCTTTCATTCTGTTTTAATCTAATTCACTTTTAAAGAGAGCAGCTAAACACTTCTGAACATCCTAAGCTAGTGTCTTATTCCTGATGTATTTTCTGGAAAAAAACTTTTGTACTACAGTACACTAGGGCAGTATTTTGCAAAACAAATCAGTTATTCAATACATTTATTTATTATTTCCTGAACTTCTATTTTTCATTTGGTGACTGTTCCTCCCATTCTTTTGATGTTGTAATCTAGAGTAACCCTTACCCACTTCGCTTTCCTCAACAAATTTAATTTAGAATACCCAAGAGACTAATACCTATGAATAAGTTACCACAAAATAACATCCTAGGTGAAGGAGTCAAAGGACCAGCACAAGTTTAAAAAAAAAAAAAAAAAGCCTGTGCAAGACCATTTGGAATCCACTACTTGAAGAAGCAGGTTGCAGGTATATAACTGAGGAATAATTTTTCTTTTGAAGCTCATAGAGAAAACAAATTTTATGATCTTTCACCACATCCTGGAATTTATGAAACTGTCTGATGGTAAACTAAACTGTCACAGCATTCAGAGATAAGATAGATCATTAACCTCTTTGATACTTAATAATCAATTAATATTGTTTGTGGAAATAAGGATGCAGTCCTCCCCTGTACCTCCTGAAACAAGAAGCCCTATTATTGCAAAGGCAACGTGACTGTAACTCACTGGTGAACTGTGAGTAGCAACTCATGATTATACTGCTTGAATTTATAAATGAGATAATGCCCCAAAAGAAAGGAAAAAAAATTATGAAGATGTGTTTCAGCTGGAATTGTACAGCTAACTTCATTTTTCCTTCACACAATTTAAGAGGTTGCTCCAAAAGATACACTTTTTCCCACTTACATCTCGAAATCAAAACAATATTAGAAAAAGGCTTTTGAAGGAAAAACTAAAGAAAGATGGAACTAAAACGGGTAGCACTGAATTGTTACAACACAACTTCATTCCTTCTGGTTTTCTCATTTGTCTTCCTCATATCTTACTCTATCTTCACAATAATTTACTCACCCTCTCCCCAGTGTTTATTACAAATTCCTCATTTATTCCAGTCCTAGTCTCTTTCAATTGTATCTACTCTTTGTTCACTTTTTTAAAAAGACTTCTATCCCCCTCCTGCACCTTGTAGGTGTTACCCATTGCCTTCCTTTCCACCTTGCAGTAGTTACTATATTAAAATATATTTTTTAAATATCTCTCTGAAGAAACTTGCCTAGCTGTTTTAGCTAAAGGAAGCACACACTGCACTGTAATGAGGAGAAAAATCTGGATTGTTTTAAAAGACTGAAGTTAAGAAACATATATAGCCCTTCGAATTAAAAAAAAGAAGTAAGATTTTAGGCTTCTTTGCAAACATATTACATAATACATATACATATACATTCACACATATATAAATATGACTGTCAACTGCTTTTCAGTCTTCCTAAGGAATTTAAATAAGATAGAAAGTTTTGAATAAATGAAGGGATGTCTGCCTGAAAGCTGGAAATCAAATTGTGCATTCAGTTGAAAACAATGATACATTAAAAATTCTTAATAAGTTATATGCAGTGTCATACATAACACAGGATGCTACTTGATAAGAGTGCTTAAGAAATCACAGCTGAAACAGTAGAAGGTGCTTCATCCTTTTTCCAGATCATTCATATCAAACAAATCTTAAAAAAGACCCTGAACTGGAATCCTCCACAGCTCTTCCAACAGGACAGCCCAGTCAAACTTTATTCTCTCTTATCTATACAAAATGAAAGGTAGCTAAACAAAACATACTACACAGACAGTTCAGCCTCTTGTACCATAAATGTTTTTTTATCTAAAGCACAACAATAAAATGCCCTTTGAAACTCTGTTTTACACCAGGTGCCTAATTAAAAAGGTACATTGTTTATGCAGTTTTGATGATATTTCAAGTAATGGACAATAACATGGCGTTTAGGCTGAACTGCCCATTGACTTTAATCCGGACTGCTGCCAAAATATGGATATGACCAGTAACAGTTATGCATGCACAGAGTTACAAGAAAGTATAATACTAAACCCTTTGGGTTTGAAGCTTTCATCACTCATTACTCGACCAACTTTTTTACCCTGTTCCAAAAAGGCTTGCTGAAACTTGACAACAGTTATATTTTTGCGGGGCTAATCCTCAGTTTTTTCCTTACTGTGGTTAATTCAAAGTGTCATGACAGATCAGGCATGCATAATTATTATCATATACAGGGGATCTTTTTTTTAAAATAAATTATTTAGAAAGGCAAGGTCTATAAAATTGGTGACTCAGGCAAATAGATTATGAATGACATTTATGAAGTACTTGTCTGAGTATGATCCCTACATCCTCTGTAAATAATTACTTGCTATGTTATAAATGTAAAAAGAAAAAGTTTGTAATTTCCTTTGATTCTGTACATAAGAAGTTTTAATTTATATAGTACTGTAAGTAGAACCCAGTATTATTCACAGAAGACTGGATCTTAGAAAGACTTTCTGAGCTGATTTAAATCTTGTCTTTTTCAGTTGCTGAGGGGTGGGTAGGGGAAGAGAGGAAAGGACTGTAACCCAAGACTGCGGCAGAGCAGAGGAACACAGAACTATGAGTTGTTAATTCTAAGGTTTGGATTCGAGCTACAGTGGAGTACACCATATGTGATATCCATCAGGGGCTTTTTAACACAGCCTTCCCACTGCCTGAACATGTATCACCCTGACCTCAGAGCTGGCTGTCAGCACAACAGACACCTCAGCTGGAAAGCTTAAAGACTGAAAAATTGAGCCATAACAATTTAAAACTGTACAGAAACTGTATAAACAGCCAGAAATGGCACCTCTCATCACTCCCTTCTAAGCCAGATTCTCCTCATCCTTTGGACCATTGGTGCTGGAAGGACACATGATGACTTATCCTTGAAAAGCCTCATCGGTGTGCAACACTAAACAGCTGAACTTTTCCAAAACCAGGTATAAACCTCAGTGACAAGATGATAAGTGAGTTTCTTTTGTTTTTTGTTTTTTTTTTTTTGTTTGGGGTGGGGCCTGTGTCTCATGAACATTTGGTAAGTAACCCAACATATCCTGCCAAGAGGAGAATGGGAATGCAGTATTTATGTGGCAAAACCACATATATTGCCAAAGTCAGCCATAGATTGTTCATTGCATACACTGAAAGTCTGTTATTCTAGAGTTCCAGTGCTCGGGGTGGAAATTGTCTGCAGTTAATGTGTGAAAGTAACTTTTATTCTATATATTCATAAATCAAAGTTAAGTTTCAAAACTAAAAGCTTTGCTGCATGTGTTCTCGGAAAGTCCATACGTATTTTGTCCCATATTCCCTGTAAACCTTTTCAAATAATGGATTGTTCATTCAATAACCAAACAAAGACAGAAAACAGGTCAGGTCAACCTGAAATATTTCATTCAGTCCAACAGAAAAGTTTTTATCTGGAAGGGGGAACATTTTTTTTTTGCTACATTTATTTTTGACTACTTCCTTCCATTTTGGAATGCCAGTTTAAAAAGACAAGTTTGAAATAAAATGTTTTGACTTTTCAAAAAAACCCCTTACATTAAAAATGTCAATACAAACCACTGTTATTTCTGATTTTTTTCCTTCTCTATCCAGATGAAATTATTTGTTGACTTTGACTTGAAATGACAGAGTTTTAAGGTAAGTCTGAAGTAGGTTTTTGTGGCAAATTTGCTGTTAAAAATGTCACCATCTGTACTCATGGTAAACACTCTATGTAGTTAAATCCTTAGCTTTAAGCTATCATTTCTGACTGTAAATATGCACATGTGGATTTCAGCAGACTCCTTCTATAACAAGATAAATTGTCAAATTGTACAGCAAAACCCATGAGAAGACACCACCATCTTGTAGGACCAGCTTTTTTTGTTTGGTTGGCTTTCTTGAGACTAGTAAACTAATAGGAAAAACTGTATGATTTTATTTGCTCTATAGCAGTAACTCCAAACGGACTGAAGTTGTGCATTAACCTGTGCTATGCCTAAGGTGACATCAGAAAATTACTCCTTCCATTTATTTAGGGCTTTGAAATCTACACTGAACTTAACGAGATGGTTATCTTTTTGTTATATATGAATGTTGTATATGATGATATACATACATGATTATAACGATATATTACATACAGAATCATATAAAATTTGTTATATTGTCATAAAATAATGATATATATATATTATAAGCTCTAATGATTTAGCTTTTACTAAATAAAATTAGTAGACAACCAGACTGCTTTCCCTAAAATATTTTTTTTTCTCTCAACCCCTCTATGATCTCATCAGTCAATGATGCAGAAAGGTAACAGGAATGTTCCAAATGCAATTCCTTCTCAAAGACCTATATGTTAGAAAAAATGTTAAAGTTTTGTTATGAGCATAATAAAAATACATCATAAAATTCACAAGTAAAGTTTCAAGTGATACACCAGTATAACATTTTATTTTGATTATACGTACAATAAGCATATATCTCTGGTATAAAAACATACCATAAAATAGCAGTGGAGGTTCTTATGCATGAGTGAATTGTAAAGAACTGAAAACGATACATCATGTTTCCCTTCTGTGAAGCATGTAAGACCATACTGTCACTGATGCCAATATTCATTTTTCTGAGAGTCTGGTAAACTGGAGGCATGTAATTATGGGAAAATCAGTCTTTTTACAGAGTAACATATTCTCATGGTTTCAGTAACCATAAGACCTTTGAGTCCAGGAATGAAAAATAAAACAAATAAAATAACATCTTTATTTTTTTTTAAACAACTTAAAACTTTTAAGCCTGTCTCACAGTTTAGTCTGCCTTATTCACCTATTAAGAAGGAATATCAAACACTGCAGCTGGTTTTTTCCCTTCTGCAGATTCCAGAAATTATCACTGAGCTAGCAGATTTCTGGAGTTGTGTGGTTATGTGTGACAGGTTATTACATCCTGTTAAACAGAGACCTGTTTTATCAGAAAAAGACTTATGGGACAGCAACATGCATGGTACTCTACAGCTTAACTGAAAACTTTACTAAAATATAATTTGCTATCCATCTGCACGTTTGCATATGATTTGTATGTTCTTTTTTCTCTCCTATCTGAAATGTCCTTATTTTTCATGTTGTCTCATGAAATATTTCCAGATTTCAAGCCAATAGACCCATGAGCAGCAGGATAACCAAGGCCTCCCTACGGCTTTGAGTTGTGCTGGGAAATTCTGATGTCTAATAAGGTGTTAGCTCCAACAGAAGCTTCTGCTGGACTAGAAATTTCACATTTTCTCTCTTCCTCTCTCACTCTGCCACCTCTTATTCTTACCTGGATTGATACACTGGTATATAAAACCAGGAGAGTTCATGGTATATTTTTCCTCTACTTGGTTACCTCTTCTTATGGAAGTCATAGGAATTTCTTTCCAACCACTGACCTCCTTCAGATTTGATCGAAAATGACCAAAAGGGAAGAAAATGAGAGAAGGGGACAAAAATCAGCATCCTGGCCTAATACAGTATTTTGTTTAGAAAACATCCAAAAATACCTTTTCTCTTTTCCCATTTCAATCTGTGTATTTTTCTTTTTCATGTCTAAAAGCTTTATGTTCTAGAAGTTCTTATGGCATTAGAATGTTTTCAATATTTCAGTTCTTGATTTTTGCCATTGATTTGTAAACATGTTGCTTAGTGGATTCAGTCACTACTGATTTGTCCACAAAGCTATAAGCCACCACTAAAACATTCAGCAGATTAAGTATGTATGAGCATTTTATATTTCCTTTTCCATTGTAGATATGCATATTTTTCAAAGTTACATTTTATCATCTGCCTATTCTTCCAGATCTGCTTAATTCATCTGAAATGCCTTACAGCTTTGTCTTGTTTTCACTATCCAGAATAATTGTGTGCCATCTGCAAATTGACCGGTGCCTGTCTAGTCATTTCCCTCATGAATAATTACAATATTTGTATTTCTGTAGCCCAGTCTCAGACAGATTTCAAAATGTGTATAGACCTTCCCTGGTCCAGGTTGTCTTAGAGTAACCTTAGCGTCCTTTTGCCATATTGTAAATAGTCCATTCATTGCTCTCAATTGTTTTCATTACTTAGCTTCTAATCTTCCTTGGTATTTTATTTTCAGAAATATTTTCTTTTTTAGCAGCTCAGATTGATGGGACTTTGTCAAAGTTATTTAGTAAGTACAAATAAATTACTTCAGCCTCTTTTCCGCTTATTACTAATTTACTGACACTATCAGAGATTCCATTAAGTTAAAAGAAACCTGCTTTTCCTTTACAGAAGCTATTTCTGTTTGTTCCAATCCCATTACAGTTATCTCATTAAAAGTATCTGGCACAGATTTTCTGACATGTAATTCCCAAGATCATCCCTAGTGTTTCTTAAAAGACAGATAAACATTTGCTGCCATCCAGTTCTCTGAATGGAACAGCTGTGATACCGCACATTTTTATTAACTACCTATCATCCATCTTATTCCTTATAATTAACACTACCTGTAAGAAAGGAATATCATTTTCTTCTTTTTCTTCTTTTGCAAATATACATTATCACCATCTCTTAAAAATCCAGAGTTAAATTACCCCAACTGCAAATTTACTTTTATCTCTGAAAAACAGACTGCAACAAGCAGATACAGTTCTTTGCTCCTAGGACCAGGTTTTGCCCCTGAGTCACACCCACAGTCCTGGGAGCTCTGAGGAGAGTGGTTTTGACTCCTGCAACCCTCCCAACGCTGCAGAATAGCCCCTGACACTGATAGTTCAAGGCTAAGCAAAGACAATGAGGACAAGTGGGTGATAGATTTCTAGTCTATGACCTTAAAACTTCAGAAAAATAGATGAGACTATATGAAATACGGCATGAATACACAGGGTCACCATGGTCTGGCACTGCACCTACACTAATTAATCCTTTAGCAAGGTTGGCAATGCAAAACACCATCATCCAGTGCCTCCAGCATTTTCCCCGTCTTTATCTGAGGTATAATATTTGCAAAAAGAGTGTGAAGTGTGAGCTGCAGGGTAGATGATGGGCACAGAAAAGTTAAGTTGGGGATTGGGTTGGGATTAAAGACATGAAGAATATTATTTCCTTTCTTCTCCAACCTTTTAATTTTTCTTCAAATGCTTATTCTTGCCCCAGACTCAGCCACAAGATGCAGCTGCCTGGGTAGCCTCTACAACAACATCCGTCAGCAAGTGAATCTTCCCTCCTTCCTCACAAAGAGATGTCAAAGCAGTCATTTGGGAGACCACACATTTTACAGGGAAAGGGAAGCCAGGAAAGACACTGCCTGCCCAAGCGACCAGGCAATTCTGGGGGAAGAGAGAGCATTTCCAGAGAACAAGGACTTCCTGCAAATTCTGCATTTTGACTTACCATAAAGTGCTGTCCTAATGATTTTTAATTTTATATAGTAAGCGGTTAACTTATTTCTTCATAATAAGATCTTATCACTGGTTCAAATGCCACTGCAGTCCCCAAGACATTGCTAGAGAACAGAATTGAAGTACATCGTGGTGCCCTCACCAGCACCCCCAGGAGGCAGTATCAGAACACTAAACCCGTTACTAAGGAATAATTATAATGGTCTAATATTATGGAGAATTTGGATTAAACCATCTACCTATTGTAGGTCTTAAACATCATACCTTGTAAACCAACAAACATCAGCAGAAAGGGTTTGCGAGGAAAGGTGGAGATGGGTGCCCCTGCAGAAGAAGGATCCCCACAAGAATGCGCCAAACACTGTTATACTATATCTCAAGCTTCTTAACGAATCGTTCACCCTACCATAATTAAGAAAACTCATTTATATGAACCATTGTGATGAAGATTATTTTGAAAAATCCATCTAACTGAAAATATAGTAACACTCATCAACTCAGTTCAACACATGGAGAATTAAATCAAGGACGTTAATTAATTAGTACATCAAGTAAGTGGTGGTATGTTAGTTAGGGGGTTAATTTCTCTATTGGGCAATCATGGCAGATCCTTACTATTTAGGTCTCTTTAGTTAAAAAGGGTCTCTATTCCCAGAACCGTGTTCAATTAACACCAAGGGTTTGTTTTTTTTTTTCAAAATGTGTATATCTGTCCCTGTGTTTCTCACTTAGCAAGATACAAAGCATCAGCACAGTGCTAATGGGAAAAAGCCAAGAAATGTAGTAAGACAGCACTGGTCTATAATTCAGCCTTGAGATATGAACAACTCTAGCTAAAGAAATTACAAAGGAATTATACAATGATTAAAAAGTAGATATAATTTGATTAGAGTAGATAGATTAGTAGATAAAACTTGAATATACACAGGGATTCCTATTAATTTCTGCTTGTATTGGTTTAGCCTGGGCAAATCCATGATATCACAACATTTAAGCTTTTCCTTGTCTGTATGGTGCTTAGGACACTGGAACCCTGTGCTCTAATCATAGCCCCTGGGTAATACTATAACCTAAATTATCATCATCATCATTCAGATTGAATTAAGAGGCTTGGAAAGAATATGCAGCTAGGGAGGAATCTGTGGACCAGTCTTGCTTAGATCATTACTGATTGCTGTAATAAGAAGGGCAGTGGAATATTTACTTTGATGTATTCAGGGGCCTGGCAGGACTGCACTAATAACCTGGTCAGTAATCTTGATGTAGCAAAGATAAGATGATCTGAGCTGTGCTAGAGGAGAGTGGCTCCAAGAACAGATGAATTTCATCTCTCCCACACCTCTCATTTTATTATCAGATGAGCTTCTCAAAAGAATTTAAAAGAGTTTGTGGCTTACAGTTCTTTAAAAATCAAAGGGAGCTGTATTCCTGCTTAAATTAGGCTGAAACCTACTTTTCCCAAAAGCCTGAATATAAAAGAATCTGACTTTTCAAGATTATATATAAACACAACCGTCATCCCTGGGTTTAGAAGTGTTTGGGAAAATTTTGTACTTATCCACCCACTCATGATCTTACTGGTGTCTGCAGAGAGTTCACCCACAGACGGATGTGACCCACCATGCTTGTATCTAGAATGGTGGAGCAATACTAACAAACCCCAAATTTCAGTCAGACAAGTCCAGGAAAAATCATTTGGTGACTGCTATTTTTGTTAAGGTTTCTTCTTCTGTAATCCCTAGTGGCAATGCAATGAGCAGCTACTATATGGGCTCAGCCTCCTTTGAATATTAAATTACTGAGGTTCAGAAGAATTTAATTAGTATCTCACCTAGTTACCATCTTCCAGTGTTGCCTCTGCTACAATTATGGCACTACATTACAAGCAATTTCAGCTTAATTGAATAACTTGAGTAAAACCTGGGTTCCAATTGCCAGAATTATCTGTATTAAGATAGATACATCTGAGTTAAAAAACAGAAAAAGTGAGATGATCTCTATGCATGCTGTGATATCAGGTTTATGGCAGATATTCTAGTTTATTCACCCTTAATATTATGATACTATCAAAAGAAATACGTTTAAATAACATTGCAGGCAAATCAATGGTCTGGGTGTAAGCAGTTAAAGAATTACAAAGTCAAATCAGGCTGTCAGGTAGCAAAATGTAGGTTCTAAAATATTTTCAAATATCCCTCTTATCTTTTTAATAGTTTGTGCCTCTCTACCCCCGGCTGCATACACCTATGCGGACTTCAGCCACTGACTGCCAACCTCCATTCTCAGGGTTCCTCACACACAACTACTTGTAAAATACGTTTTCCTCCAAAACCTTGTACCAGAAGTAAGAAATGAAAAAGCTTTCAGAGACAGTGAGAGCGAGGCAGGAAAAGAGCAATGGGACAAAGCCTGGACTGCACTCTCCTCGTGCTGTTTCTCTACCGCGCTGCATTTCATGTAGCTCCAGACTGGCTCAGGTCCCCCCTGGTCTGAGATAATGACCTGGCACAGGAACTCAGCTGCTGAGTCATTCTGCTTCAGCAACGAAGTATGAGAAGGAAAGGTGTGGTGATAAAGTCAGTATATGAAAAGTTATGCAAAGCCGGAGCTGTACGTCTCTGATGGCTCTATCGTCCAGTTGAGTCATTCTGGTCTGAAAGACAAATCCGTACTGGGAAACATATCTACCCTACTTCTCTGCAGCTACACTGTAAAAAGTATTTGACTATGCAGCTCTCCAAATGAGGAAGATATCGCCCCTAAGCACAGACATGCACAGTCCTCCAAAGGCATAAATATGGAAATTCCCAGTATGTTGAAGTGCTGAAAGAGAATACGGGAAGCAAATTAAGTTTTCCAAAGGCATCCCGACACTTCACTTTTTTAATAGCAATAATAGGCTCACATACTGATGCTCTATTGCTTTGCTCAACACTTTTTTCTGCTATTTAGAAACATAAATACTGATGTGATGTCCTGCCTGGTTGATTGTTGCCTTTCTCTGTATATGCAGCTCTATTTCTTTATTAGTCTTTGAGGTACAAGTGTTTGTAGTTCTTGTGGCATAGTTTACACTCCAAAATAGAGAGAGGATTAAAATTCACTAATCCCAGTATCTTTAGGAGAGTGTAGGTAAATAGCACTTTCAGAAATGGAAACCTGTCTTGGGTATTTTAACTGAGATTGCTTGAGCCAGCTTTTCAGACATTCTCCAACATTACAGCTATTAGTAAAGTATAAGCAATGCAGAAATACCCTTGTCTGCACTTTACTGTACTCATACCCATTTGCCTTAAGTAAATATCAAATCTCCAAGATACTGGAAAAAAAAAAAAAAAAGACTTTCCAAAGCAGAAGTAAAATTATGAACATAATAATTAGGAAAATAACCCAGTTTCAGCTGAAACCTCTAATTCAGTTCAGATCTGCTCAGTTTGCGGATTTGTTGCAAAACAGTAAAGGAAACCAACTGCCTAATGACTGCTAAAGAGGAAACAGCAGCCATTTGAATGTGAAATTGGATGCAAGTGTGATCTTCAGAAGTTGGTGGATGACATTAACACTCCTAGAGTGTTAAGTTGTTAACTTTGAGCTATTTTGGCCAATTCCCAGTAATTAATATAAGCCTTTATACTCACATGCTACGTACTATCACTGAAAATTCTATTTCTCTGCTTGGCATTTGCTCATCTACTTGATCAAAGACACAATTTGTGACACTGACTTCAAAGTAGAAATTTCTTTATTTGTTGAAAACACCATTACTCTTTTCAGCCTTTCCGATGTCATGTTATCAATTATAATAATTTTATTAAGTTGATTATCAGGTTTAATGAGATTTTTTATTTGGAAGCACAAGCTTCAACCACTAAGAGCTGATTAAATCCAATGCAGCAATCCAGGCAGATGTTTATTATAATTGTAGTTGAAGGGATTCTTTGAGAATGTGGTTACTTTCTGCATAACACACTTTAACCTAAAAAGCTAACTTCTAGCTCTTATGTATGTGAAAGACACGTTCTGTTCACATTTGGAAGATAACAGATGCAATCCGGTGTGCTCGAGTCTGTTGGTTGAAAAAATCAATTTTATCTGCTGCAGCTCAGATTTTCAGTAAGTCTTAGTAGACTAAAAGCTGCCCAGAGTGCTGCCATTTCAGTGGGCAACTGTGATCCACTGGACTTGATAACATTCAAGTGTATTTCATATTGCTTTTGCTTGGGAGGAAGAAAACCCTCCTTCCAGCAGTAAGAGAAATCATCAAACTATTCATAAAGGTCTCATACGGCAAAGGGGAGACAGGGAGAACCATGTCTCCTATTCTCTGAAAGCAGCCAAAAAGCAAAATGATCAATAAGAGTGTAATTGTCTTGAACAAGAAGGGCATCAATCATTACACGTTAACAGCTACCTGGTACAAACTTGTACTTCGTGGGTGGCTCACAGTATTAACACGACGCATGTGTAGGTGTAAGAATGGATGTAAGAGAAAAGGAAGGAAGAAATAACTAAAGGAGAAATACAGGAACGGATCCTGAAGGCAGTTCAGAATTCAGAAAAATTAACAAGAAAATGGTACACTGACTAACTATGGAAAAGAAAAACAATAGCATGGGAAGGGAGAAGACAGCAAAAAGTACTGTGGGAAATCAAGTTACTAAACAGTGCAGATCCTAAAAGAGACACCTGAGTCATGAAGCCTGCTGACTGTTTTTTGACATTTCCCCCCATTGCATCAGTCTCAGTAGCAATATTGCCTTTAAAGATTATTAGAAAGCAAGTAACATGATCTGCTGAAGTAGATACGCCGAAGGGAACCAAATGGCAAAAAGCATTTTCCATCTGGAAAACTTTCTGAGGCATCTCAGTTAGGTATTGATACCACAATGTTACACAATAATAATATCTGAAACTTTTATTTAGACTAGATTCTTGAAAGGAATTGGATAAATAATAGCCAGTTCAGAAAGATCTTTTTTTCTTCTTTTAAATGCCAAAATACAATTGTGGTTTGGTTTTTTTTCTTCACAGCTCCACAGTCCACAAAACTAAATTACAACAGGATAAAATAAGAGCCATGAGAAACAAGAGTTTAAAAAGGAAGCACTGGGAAACAAAATGTGTATTAGCGCTGCTTATTCAGATTGCCAAATATTCTCCCATAAGGTCTGACTAAACAGATTCTGTCCTCTTCGTAGTGTTGGTCTCTTCTCCCAAGTAACAAGCAATAGGACCAGACGAATTGGCCTCAGGTTGTGCCAGGGCAGGTTTAGAGTGGATATCAGGCAAAATTTCTTCACCAGAAGGATTGTCAAGCATTGGAACAGGCTGCCCAGGGAGGTGGCTGAGTCACCATCCCTCGAGGTAGTTAAAAGAAGTGTAGACGTGGTGCTTGAGGATACGGTTTAGTGGTGGACTTCATAGTGTTGGGTTAACGGTTGGACTTGATGATTTTCAAGGTCTTTTCCAACTTAAATGATTCTATGATTCTATGATCCTGTGATTCTATGCTGGAGGCTGCACCCATCCAGAGCTTCTGGAGCTGAAAACTTCTGCACTGTACTTTGTTTTACACCTGATACTAACAAAATCCAGAATATTTGTCACGTCATTGGATGTTAAACACATATATTTTGAGAGCAGTCCTGCAGAGAAGGGCTTGGGGATGCTGGGGGCTGAAAAGCTGGACATGAGCCGGCAATGTGCGCTCGCAGCCCAGAAGGCCAACCGTGCCCTGGGCTGCATCCCCAGCAGCGTGGGCAGCAGGGCGAGGGAGGGGATTCTGCCCCTCTGCTCTGATCTGGGGAGACCCCCCTGCAGTGCTGCGTCCAGCTCTGGGCTCCTCAGCACAGGAGGGGCATGGACCTGCTGGAGCGGGTCCAGAGGAGGCCACAAAAAATGATCTGAGGGCTGGAGCCCCTCTGCTGTGAGGCCAGGCTGGGAGAGTTGGGGCTGTTCAGCCTGGGGAAGAGAAGGCTGCGGGGAGACCTTCTTGTGGCCTTTTGGCACTTAAAGGGGGCTGATAAGAAAGATGGGGACAGATTTTTAGTAGGGCCTGTAGTGACAGGACGAGAGGTAATGGTTTTAAACAGAGAGAGGGGAGATTCACACTAGATATAAAGAAGTCATTTTTTACAAAAAGGGTAGTGAAGTGCTGGCCCAGGTTGCCCAGAGAGGTGGCAGATGCCCCATCCCTGGAAACATTTCAGGTCAGGCTGGCCGGGGCTCTGAGCAACCTGATCTAGCTGAGGGTGTCCCTGCTCACTGCAGGGGGTTGGACTAGATGGCCACTAAAGGTCCCTTCCAACCCAAACCATTCCATGATTCTATGATCTTGTCCTGAGTGAGTGAATTACCAGGATATTCCTCATTGAAAAAGGTATTACAGCAGTTTAATGCTTCATTTAAAATGTAGAGTACATTCCCAAGTGTCAGTAGTAGCTGAAGTCTGAGAGAAGGTCATTTCAGCTACTGAGCTTAGGGAAACACTGGTGTTAAACCTGCCTGACATCTCTGAGAAAAATCCCTCCTGTTACAGTCTGACTAATAATGCCAAGATGCTTTATTGCACTTTTCATCAGTAGGTCACAAAACACTTTGGAAAGGTGGCAAACATCATTACAGATACTTTACAAATACACTGATATTCTTGTACTCCTAGACTTGAAGAAAGGAACCGAGAGAACATACAAATCTTATGTCTGTAACATCTAGTAGTGATTCTGTCGATTTATTGGATATATCTAATTTATTTTAGCTGGAAAAAATCCCACCTTTACAACAGTACATGTTTCTCTGTCCATTTTATATTCTATGAGTATTTCATATGGCCAGTACATCAAGGAAAAAACAGCTCAATGAATTACAGGGAAGGAAGGAGTGACTAGTACTATGCAAAATATTACAGAAGGACAAGGAGAAAAAAGGGTTCCTGGAATCTCTCATTTCCTGATTATAACTGAGGGACATGGCCAGAAATATTTCCAATATATCAGAAAAAAATAAGACTCATGAACAACGCTATCCTTAAGAAGAAATGTACTATCTGAAAAGAATAAAAGCTAAACCAGCTAATTAATAGTAATGGATAAAGCACCCAGGAGATCAAGAATAGAGAAAGTCTCCTGAAACTGCAATTCAGATTAACATTTGAAAAGACCTTCAATACGTATGAGGCCCTTATAAAATAAACAATGTCCACAGCCTGAAAATATTTTCAAATTACCCCTTTTGAAAACTCCTTTCTTTATTCTTCAGGCAAATGTAGTAAAATATAACAGTATATACTTTCACAATTTACTTTGCTTATGTCCATCAGAGCCCATCATTTATTTTGCCAAAAAAGAAAGGATTGCAATGCCTGAGGTTTACCTTAAGTTGCTGAGATTTCTCCAATTAAATCACCCATTGACAGAAGCAGTTTTATTTGGTTTCTTTTTATTTCTGTCAGAAGCTGGAAAGATAATGAGATACCATCTGCAACAGCGTAGATCATGTGGAAAGCCGTCAATCAGAAATCCAAGGCAAAAAAATCAAGCACACAAAACAACGGACTTAGCTATGATGACAAAAACCCAAAAATATTCTACATTAGTAACTGTTCTTCACTGTAACATTCATATTTTGCACCATTTTAGGACTTTCTTCAGAGTAAGACAAGGATTGCAAAAATGGAAGACATTCCTGCCCACATGAAACTAAGATACAAAATATTCTTCAGAATACTAATTTATAAGCTGCTTATTTCACCTTGAAACATAATGAAATAAAATAAAAATTCAGACCTGCTTTTGCCACTTCTCTAATAGCAAGAACAAGCACAGGCATATTTGTGTGTTTCCTTTGTCTCTTTTTAATCCGATTGAATTTTTATATTAAAAAACATAGACCACAGATACAGATCTATGATATATGCTTATCTGCTGTTACAGTAAGAGATAAGAGAAAAGCAGTACATGATTAAACATGTAACAAGTGTTGTATCTTAATGAAGCCACCTCCTGAATATTCAGTGGAATTCACTAACTGATACAGACTGCAGTATGGGGCTTTGCCAATAACTGCATAGTAAAAAGGAGAGAGGGGAAAAAAAAAAGACCAAAAAACAAAATCCCAACCAATCCCAAAACACAAAAGCTAGGAAGCTACCAGGGCAGAGATCAAAAGTATTATTATAAGATCATTGCTACTGGGCTGAGCCACCCTGGGGCTAAAAAATGCTTCATGCAGATTAGCTATACTCATGAAATGTAGTCAGTGTAAGCAAAGAAAAGGATGCAAGATTAAATTTTAGATGGCTTGCTAATATATCCATGCATACATTAATATGTCCTCTATATAACCCCAATTAATTCTGCAACTGCAAGAGAAAACTTCAGGCTTCTGTTCCTGACATGTAACAAAGCATCAGCCTCTCACAGTTCTCCACAGCTCATGAGAGCCTCTGAAATGCGGCATCTTTGCTCTGGAAGAACAGCCTGTGCTATGGCACAGCCTCAAATGTTTGTCACACCTGAACAACAGAAATTAAAACAAATTCAGCCTTATCTTGTTCTCTTCCCTCTCTGAACTTCACCTCTAACATAGGGTTCTTCCCCAGTAATAGGAATTAAGGACGTTCAGCAGCTCTGGAAAAATAAATAGGGTTTCTTATCACAGTTGATCCCTGCAAAAGCACTAGGAACTATATATATGCGGGAGTATCAGTCATGGTAGTGCTGAAAGCTGCAGCAACCAGCTTTCCCTGTGTAAATCTGGTTCCCTCGTAGCTAAAGGTATTGACAATTACATAAGCAGAGGACTTCCTTGCAGCTGCTCATTTAAAACAGCTACACGGACCTGTTGAGTGTATTTTCTAATGTTGTTTTGCAGCTCTGTGCAGCAACACCTCGAGTTAATCGGCAGCTCATGTGATCCACTGCAACATCATGAGAGTCTTGGAGTTTGCTGTTTTCACAGTACCTGTGACCAGCGCATGACTTAGTATTTTATACAGTATTCCATAGCAAAAAATAGTCCCAAAACTTTTCAAATTGAAAAATGGAACTTTTGCATCTGAAAAAAAATCAATACAGATTGTTTTTACGTTATTTATCCAAATTGCCTCTAGGAGTCAATTTTTATCGAAGTCAATGTTAATTCATGAGATAAATAGCTCTTACCTAATCTACATTTTTAGTCACAAAAATTACTCTTTGTGACAGTTTCCAGGAAGCTCAGGCTAAGACATTTTTCATAGATTTATTAATCATCCAGGCTCATCCTCATCTTTGTTAATTTGTTGGAGAAGCGCGGCAACCACTGTAGTGAGGTCTGACTCACATTTGGACAAGGAAGGCTTTGGGGATGACAAAAAAGCTGTTTCAGTAATGACAGCAAAGGGGCCGTGCCAGATTCCAGGAGCTTTCCCAGGAGTGACCTTCCTGCACCCAGGTGGATAAAAAGAATGATAGGAGTGTGAACGACACTTTACATACTCACCAGAAGATGGAAGTTGGGAAGGAGAGAGATCTGGCTTGGAGCAGAAGCCAAACATCTTTTCCCAAGTAGATACAGAGAATCTCAAACAATGGGTAAGACAGGGGCTTTTGCCATCACCAAGGAAAAAGCACAAATCGAATCAATGCGCTGTGGTGATGGGAGAAGCAAAGCTCCTTCTTCTGAAAAGTAATTTGCACAAATGTGAATTCATATATAACCTTAACTTTGGAGACCACTGAGTAAATGAATTGGCCATTTGCTTCGTGTGGAGATGGTCTTTCCCGCTCTCCACTGGGAAGTCATTGAATCAGTCCTGGCTTTCTAGAAGCTGTCAGCAACCCTGCTGAGCTGCAGGACAACACCCTGGGTCAGCAGGGAAAAAAAAAAAGGAGGAATATCCAGAGTGGTTCCTTCCCTTCTACAAAGTGAGGCCATCAAAGAGAAGGCAACTGAAGAGGTTTCTGAACTTCCTTGTTTAAAAATATCCTAGGATAAGGTAATAACAGTGATTTACCTGGCTACTTGTTTTTGCACAACTGCCATCGATGCTTACACTCAAACCTTGCATTAAATGAGGAAATGGAGATAGTAGTTGGCATAGCCTGACATTCAAAATGTTCAGGCAACCAAGGAGATGTAAGATCCTTACATGGATTTTTACTTCTAAGCTTATCCAAAGAAAGCCGAATATACTTAAAACAAAAAGAAATCTGACATCACAGTAATACTATTAAAGTTCATTTAGAAGCCAGAGTTATAACTCATTTAATGAACCCTGATTAGCTCTATTCCTAGGAGGGAGGGAAAGAGAGGCGCATTTAATTTAGAGACAGAACTTGCATGTCCGAATTTCAGGTATGGCTCTGTTGTATTCAGATTTCCCAACACACCAGGGAATCAGAAGACACCTAATTTCTAACAGGCATTTTTACTGAACTACCACTTTCTAAGCCATATAAATAAAACCTCCATAGGACGTCACTGAAGCTTATAGATGCAGATCAAAGGATTCTGAGCCTATTGCACCATCTAGTGCCAAAGGAGGGACAGTGCAAGAAAATTATTTTAAACTCTTCGTTACGTTACATACTTTTTCCTTTAACAGATTAATAAAACACAGTTTCACCATCTCCATAAGTTGCAAAGAACATTTATCATCTTAATATGGCAACTCTGTCTTTCACAAAACTTGAATGTTAGCATCTTCCCAAATGTTACACAGCCACATAACTGAAAACTTCCTTTAAAACGTTGGTGTTTGACATTCAAAGTTGCTGAAGCTGTTAGAAATTTTATCTTCTCCACACTAGTAAGTAGATCAACCTTTAACAGAAGGCTGCAGCTTTCCAAAATTAAGCATTTTCAAGAACTGTGTTGAGTGTATGGGAAATGGTGCAGGAAGAAAAGTAGTAGGAAAGTGGAAAAGCAAAGTTCATGCAAGAAATCTGAAGTTACAAAAGTAAAATCGTAGTGGAAAGAGGGTCTAGTATTCAGCACAACTCTTCTTACTCATTATTATCTTCTGGAAAGAAGTAATCTGGCTAGTGCACGCTAGATTTTAGGTACTTGAAAGTTAAGAAGACATGTCAATATCAGAAAAACTGTTCACATTCCTGAATAGTATTTTTCATAATCAGAATCTGAGTGTCTCAAAGAGATTTTCAGAATGGCCAAGGGCCGGGTTGCCAATTCTTCAGCACACAAAACTAGTGTAAGGCCATTAAAGAAAATTCTTGTTATAAAAGACTTCGGAAGAAACCAATAATGTCAAGCTCCACTGGGATATTGCTGGACCACATCAAACCACATAATCTGGAATATGAAACTACAGCCAAGTTCTTTAACAATTTGTACACAGAAACTTGATATCAAATTTAAGATGCATCTGTTATTTGCTACACAGTACCATGTCGGGCATTCTGAATCACACAAGTCTTCAAAAAGAGGGGCTGAATCCTTCCATCCTGAGGGTTAGAAAGTCTTTCAAGGATCCCTGGAATGTTTTACTTAAAGATGTACACAGGCGTATAGACAGGCCCATGGTTTCTCCGCCTGAACTCCAACCATCCACAAAGCTTGTAACTGTGGTGATGTAAGTCTGTGCTCAAGCTGTCAAGCTGGCTTGTGGATGCACACCGAGACGTTCACTGGAAACTTCGGAGCACAGCAGGGTGACGGCAGCAAGCAGCCTACCTGCACAGACAAGGTCTAACGCCTATGGCTTCCAGAGATGGCTGTGGGCACTGCTCAGCTGTGGGGGCTGGGACCAGCCCCCCTGAAGGGTAGTCTTTTGATTGCACGGTCTTTGCAGGTTTCTTTCCAAATGAACATAAACATATAAAAACAAGCAATTCTTTCCTCTGCCAAACACAAGTCGATTAGGAAAAGTGATGTAATTAAGATCGATATGTGGCTTGGCCTTGGGACACTACTTTGAATCCAAAGCATCTTAATTAGATTATTTTTATGCTCAAACATTTTTCTTTCATGATACTATTTCAAAGATTAAAATATTGGGCAAATCACCCTGTCATCAGGGCATTTTGCAGCCACTAAAGACAAAAGACTGCCTCAAAAATTCTTTGAGAGGTGCACCTTGGTGCTGCGTATCCTACAGTGAAATTCAGGCAGCGAAACGCAGTCAGGCAGTGCCTTAACGCCCCTCAGCCAGACAGCCACCCCCTGCGCACGTAATGCGCTTGCCGCCTGGGTGGCTGGTCAGACAGGCAGTCCTAGTGACACAGCAGGCGCTTGGTACAAGCAGACTTGTGACTTTCATTTACACACATTTTCGCTTTGCACCAAATGCTCTGACCTGTATTCAGAAAACCGGGGCAGAACGAGTTAACTTTTCCAGAGCAAACAGCTCCCGGTGGAGTTCCCTGACAGCTTTATCCCACTGCAATTGCCAGTGTCTTCTCACTTCTAAGACATGAGTTGACAGGCTGTATTTGGACCCCAGCATTTGTTATAGATTCTCAGAGCACAATTCCAGCAGTTCCACCTCTCACGCAAGGCAATGGAATATTTAAATTGCAGCCATACTTATCCAGCAGATCTTTAAAAAACAGTATTTTTCATTTCCCTAGGAAGGTATGCTATGGGTTCAGAGGCAGTATGCCTCAGGTTTGGCATTATTCAGTGCAGCCATGTTTACACAATATTACTGAGCATTAATGACATTAGACTATAAGATGGGAAGTCTATAATTCAAGACAACAACCAATTCTAATTGGATTTTGGAGAGTTTGGAAAGCTGTTTCTCACCTATGTGGAAAACACCGTGACAAAAAGCTTCTGAACAGGGATTTCAGTCAATTCCCAGAAACAAAAGTGAATCCAAAGCAGGTATTTCAGATAGGAAGGGTACCACAGTGCCATGATCTCTAGCAGAAGGTTTACTCCAGCCCCCTGAGCTAATTCTCTACCAAAGGGTAAAAGACAGGACATAGACTACAGGAGAAAAAAAAGCAGGAACTTCAAAGCCATCTGAAGAGAGAAATTATTAAATGTAGATTAAGTGGCAGGCATGAGACACTATTAAGTGGCAAGCATGAGACACTGTGACTCTGAAGGAAAGAAGGTAAAGGGACAGTCAAACAGAAATCCTCATGCTGAGGAGAGAACTTGTAGAAGACACTAATTTCCAAGAGGAAACATATAGATCCTCTCCTTCCATCACTTCAGAAAATGGCAGCAGAAAGCAACTTTCTCCTGTCACAAGAGAAAATTGGGCTGGGAGCTGTTTTAAGGCAACTGTAGATGTCTGGGGATACCCTTCACCTCACTTCACAATAAGCTTTTTATCATCATTGCTATATTATCAGCTTGGATCATGCAGCCTTACTTGAAAGTCTCCATGTGTGAAGCAAAATATCTATTTTTGACTGTCATGAATAAGAAGCACTGCTATAATCTTAATATTCAAGGAGGCTTAGAGGAGCAGGGATGTTTCCCTTCCAGGTATGAAATTGTTTTGTTTGTGATTGTCCCCTGAGGTTACACAGAGGCTACATGGAGGTAATCCCTTCCAAATAACTAAGCTGATCTACTTCAGCATAAGAAGATATATCACTGCTTGATACTGTTGGCTTCTGCAGTAGAAGCTAGGTAAGCAACCCGGAAAGCTGCTAAAACGTGAAAAGACAAATGACATACAAACTACACACCAGAACAACAAGAGCAGAGGACGAAGATTAATTCACATGGCTATTCCATGAAGGCTCAACGAACACCAGCTGCATTCACATCAATCTTTAATAATAAAAATTTTCTTTCACTTGTAATCACTCTACTAGGCAAGCGATGCCCATTTCACAGGCTTTGAGCACCAGAAGGAGCAAAGCCCATCTGCCTTGTTTGCTGCTTAGTTGACTGCCTGAATAAAACCATTACCCAGAACATCACCACTTCTAGTAAAAATTTTTTTTTTTTCCCCTTCCCAGGCCTAGTAGAAATAAAAAAATAGGAAAACCATCTTGCTCATGACTCCATCCATGTTCCTTTCATTAAAGAAGTTTTAGGATCATGTTCAAACCATTGCAGGCTTATTAAAGAGCAAATTTGATTTTCAGAAATGGAATTTTTTTTGGTTAATATACAGGTTCACCATGAACTTCACTTTTTGCCCAGCCAGATATATCAGAGGACACCAGACACACATACAGAAAAACCTTCTATATTTCATAAATAGTTGCCTTAGATAACAGCGAGATGTCTCTACATCACTCTGAATTGCAACAAAACCCACAGAAAACAGCAAGTGCTTAAGTACTAAGGATCTGAATACTGGCAAATGAGCTCCATTTTCAGGCATAACTTATGACTTTGATGTAGATTTTTGAGAGATGCAAAAACCAGGACTCCATCAGATGGTTACATTTACAGCATATTTTTTCAATTTCTGAACAAGGAGAATCAAGAAGAGAAGTCTGCCATTCCAAAATCATAGTGATATTGAGGCCCAGAACCCACATTAATTCTTTCTCAATGTAGAGAAAAAAATGCTCATTTGCCAGGAATGATTCTCGCTCAGGTAAAAATCTCGCTTATAACTAAAAGCTCACATCTCAACACAAAGCTTTGCTAACTAAACCATTACCCGTTACACTACAGTGAGCCTTAAATCCTCAAGACAATCAATTTGCAGTGGTACCCTTCAAAAAAGCAGCTTGTCTTTTTGTATGACAAAATACATTTCCCAAACGCTTCATGCTACGCGTTTCCTCGTATTTGAAAACCAAAGCCACAGTGAATATCGATCCTACCTTCAAAGGAGAAATGTGTGACTGTAAGACATATCCATGGACGTTCTCTATTTGAGACAAGTTCTTCTCTGACACATGAACAAGTTCTGGGCCTCTCACTTCGTGGGTTAATCGAGGCAAAGTATGATCGTGCGGAGCATCCTCATCTTGATAACGATATTTCTAGAGAAAAAAACCAAGGAAGAACAAATAAGGTTTGAGGAGACAATGCACATGTATTAATGTAAATATGGGATAACCCATAAATTATCAGACATTAGACAATATAACCCTTGGATTTCCTTATCTGTTCTGGAGCCAATACCTGATTATTTTTTTAATATTTAACCAAAGAAAGAAAATGCAATGTATCACACTGATACACAAAACTTTCACCATCAGATAGACATCTGAGATGACATACTGGCAAGGGTTAATAATGAAAAAAAGAGACATATTTATTGGCTGAGCTGTAGTGTCAGCTCACACTTCACATCCCCACATTAATAACTGCACTTCTACAGCCTTTCTCTGCAAAATACTTGAGTTATTTCCCATTTAGCACCACGTACTGGAGTACTGTGCTGGAGAGCACACATGCACTTCCACAGAGCCACAGTTAAGCAGAGAGTTACTTTCCAGTAAAATTTCCTCCATACCCTGAATGCTAATTTGGGTGTGAGGTGTTGTAACTCCCTGCTCCACGGAGAGGCAACATAAGAATGAAGAGGTAAGCACCTTGTCCAAGATCCAAAAGGAAGCTAGTAACTGCAAGGAATATAACCCTAAAAGTTAAATTAAATGACCAGACCTGTCCTTTATCTAGAATTCTTTTTAAAAAGGCACCATCCAGTTGGCTGACAAGCCCAGCTGTGTCTTGTGGTGGGGCCATTGGAGCCAGCTGGAGCTGGCTGGAACCTACTGTGTTCCACACAGGGCAGCTCCGACCTCCTTCACAGAGATGTCTGCAGCCCCCCGCTGCTGAAGCCTTGCCTTTTATATGTGACGCACATACACCGCTTTTTTTGAGGGAGAAGACTGCTGGATGGGTCCCGTGGGGAGTATGAATTGACATGGTGTAACACGGTGGTGGGGGGTGTTGAGACATTACAGCAAGGAGCAGGAGCAGGAGAGCAGAGTGTAAATCAGAGGGGAGTTAATACATTTTTGGCAATAAGAGAGGGGCAGATAGTGTCATTGTAAATGCCATTTTCAGCTGACATGTATATGCTAAAATATTGGAATGAGCAAAATCAAAGACTAAAGGAAAGATGAAATCAAAGACTACGACTTAATTGGTTTGCCATATAAGAAAAATAAGTTCAGGTATGCTCACAAGGACACTGTGAAGCAGCCCTCTCTGCTGCTCCTGCATTTCACTTTGCTCAGTTCTGGGGTGTTACTTCATTTACTCATCGCTCCAAAGGAAATGATCCCAGTTTATTCTTGCCTTCGCTCTCACATATGGAAATGTTTCAAGAGTTGCCAATTATTTTCAGAATATATGTGTGACATGATTTATTCTCTACTTCTTTTCTGGGATATGCCTGCAAATCTTCACATATTCACTTTTCAGATAACGTAATTAATGAATACATAAAATGACTGGCACCAGACAAGTATTATTTGGGCAAGAAGCCATCGGTCTAATAGATGGTACTCCAAGCGATGTCACATTTAAGGCTTGGCACACAGATAATTTAAGCCCCAAGCAATCAATTATTTTTTTAATCCAGTGAGTACTCTCTCAAAAAAGATGACTACTCAGAGACACCCTCTTTAAAGTGAGTCATTTGCTAAACCATGGTTAGGAGAAATAATTGCAGAATACCAGAGTCATCTCCCCAGGAAATGGTAAAATGGAAAAGCCCAGCAACAGCTTTCCAAAAAGACAAGAGAGTAGTGGCAGAAGCCATAAGAAGCTTTGTCATAGAAACACAGAATCATAAAATCATTTAGGCTGGAAAGGACCTTCAAGATCATCAAGTCCAACCATTAACCCAAGACTGCCAGGTTGGACTACGCAAAATGTCTAAATGTTTTTAAATACCTCCAGGGATGGAGACTCCACTACCTCTCTGGGCAGCCTGTGCCAATGCCTGACCACTCTTGCAATAAAGAAATTTTGCCTAATAAACCTCCCCTGGCACAACCTAAGGCCATTTCCTCTTGTCTTGCCTATCACTTATTACTTGGGAGAAGAGACCAACACCCACCTCGCTACAACCTCCATTCAGGTAGTCATAGAGAGCGAGAAGGTCTCCCCTCAGCCTCCTCTTCTCCAGGCTAAACACCCCCAGCTCCCTCAGCCGCTCCTCATAAGACTTGTGCTCCAGACACTTCACCAGCTCCGTTGCCCTTCTCTGGACACGCTCCAGCACCAAAATGTCCTTGCAGAGATTGGCCCAAAACGGAACACACTATTTGAGGTGGAGCCTCACCAGCGCCAAGCACAAGGGGACGAACGCTTCCCTACTCCTGCTGGCCACACCATTCCTGATACAAATATTATACTCTCTATATATGTTACACATATGTATATATATACACACTATTCTGTCCAGACCATTCATGCAGCTTTACAGTGCAAGGAGCAGTGTAAGGTGGCATTAACATTTTATCTAATAACTGCACATTCCCATGACAAATTCAATAATATCCATGTTCACGGGCCATAAACTGGAAAGTTTATAGAACAGATTTCCACTTTCCATTTGCTTTTATGGCCTTCCCACCCCAAGACCATCCTTCTCGTTCTTCACAAAGTACGAGCCTAAAGCATTTCTGGGTCAATCCTGTTATGTGTTTACCTCATGTTCTTAGCACCAAACTCATTGATTTTCATACATCTTTCCTGCCACAGCATCTCTTCACTGAAATGCTTTCAGCTGTGAACCAAAACAGCTTGACACAGCAAAAAGCCAATGGTAAGGCTGAAAATACCAAACCAGAATTAAGACTCTCCTGCAGATATGCCTCATTTGTCTCCGTCGCTCTGTCCTGATGGGCCTGCAAATGACCTTGAAATTACCCCATTCCCTAGAACCCGGAGCTTTCTTTAAGGGTTAATTCAAGTTTCTGGAGGGAAAAGCATGATTGCACGGAAATGCTACTCTTCATTTGACAAAAGAACAGGTGGATGTCTTATGATAATTAAATTACAAATCAGTGCCTGCTGCTGACAGGGTATTGTACGCTGCCAACTAGCATCAGATATTTAAAATCCTCTGTAATTACCTATAATGGGGGAGTGGAGTGTGCTGCTGTGAATTTTTAATATGAACGTGCCTTTTTATAAGAGATCATTCTCTCTACAATTTGAGATTATTACAGCATCACTGCTCCTCATATCGTACTGTCTAAAGGAACATTTCTAAGGATGTGCTTGCCAAAGACTTGTCAGCTAAACAGGACTGAGGATTTGAATCCAGCAGAAGGTAATGGTCAAAAGCCTTAAATTTCAACAAAGCCAGCTC